>NC_044324.1:161092051-162524582 GCF_007399415.2 Gopherus evgoodei | reverse complement strand
ATGAAGACAAGGATATTCAATTGATATCTGAGGTGGTGGCTGAGGCTGCCCAAGTGAGTTCTGGCTGCTCGGTACTAGTCTTGGTACTGGGTACCAGAGAAGGGTGATCTTGATGCCTGGAACTGGTCTCAGCACCAGATACTGGGGAATGGTTCTCTTGTTGCTGGTGTCTCTGGTTCACTCTCCATGACTGCATCCAAGAAGGTTGAAAGGAGGACCTGGCTGGAGGAGGAAATGCCCCAATGGTCACCAAAATGGCCACTGACGGTAAGCTGATGGCCACTGCTGGAGTTGCTGCACAGCCCATGCTCCCAACAAATCTGATGGGGGGATGTGCCATCTCCCAGACATAATAGAGAGGACCTCACCTCTAGGTCCGAGGAGGAGGATGCCTCTGACAGAGGAGGGGCCAATCCCAATGGAACTGGTGAGAGATAGCGCAAGCCCAGGGATGGCAGTAGCAGGGAAATCACAGGAGGCTTCCCTATGGATAACATAGGCCTCTGCGGAGGTTTGGATGGCAGTGCTGCAGGATCTCAGAGTGGCGAGGTATGAGCACCAAATGCAGGCTTTCCACTGCCAGTGATACCAGTACCAAGAGGCTAAGCAAATCTTTTGCAGTTGCACATGCCTCTGATGTTGGTGGGACTGGCACTGTCTCTTGGCTCTACAAATGTCCTTCGGGGGACAGACTCAACAGACCTGGAACGAGCTCCAGAGGCTGCAATCCCACCTTGAGAGATGATGAGTGTTCTAGGGATGGCCTCTCTCCCAGCTTTCTGGAGTCTCTGCCTCTGTCTTACTTCGATACTGAAGTGGAACCTGAGGAAGGTCTGAGTCTTTTCTTCAGTGTCAGGCAATGAGACCAAAGAGCCAGAGATATCACCGGCGATGCACCCCGTAAAAAAGTAGATGATGTTGGTGTGCTTTCCCCATGTGATGACGCCAGTGGGGATCAAAGTACTGCTTCCAAACACTTAAGTCTCGCCACCCTATCTTTTTCTGATCGAGGCTTGAAACCTTTACAAATGTGACATTTGTCATTGATGTGAGATTCTCTGAAACATTTCAGGCAGCTTGGATGCAGATTGTTGACCAGCAAAGGCGTTGTGCAGGTTTGGCAGGACTTTAACCCCAGGAAGTGAGGCATTATTCTGGTATTGGTCTCAATACCAAAAGAGAAAAAAGGTCAAAAGAGACCAAAAATGGACATCCAGCCCTAAAACTATATGAAATTGACTAAAACTAACCATAACTACTAACTTACAAATATATACAAAGAAGAATGAGGGAAGTGCTTGACTTAAGTCTGGAATTGTTCCAACAACCGTTACTGGCAGTAGGAAGGAACTGAGGGGGAGGAAGGCAGCTCCGCTCTCTTATACCAGCATACAGTGGCACGCGGCAAAAGCAGGCACTCAAGCCATCCCCATGGGTACCTTTGAGGGGGGAATCTCTGACATCTGTGCATAGGGAGCACACATGCCTACAGTAGATTTGACATATGCAATCACTCAAACTTGATGATATTCAGAAAAAAACAATTTCAAGGCAGGTCCTGAAATTATTTTGAGTTAGCTTCAGTAATTGTACTTTATTTCTACATCCTCTAATATCCCATGCTATTTCTCTCCATATACTATGTACTGTACCTCCTCCCCTATATTTTCCTCTTTCTTCGCCCACTTCTCCTCACAAAGACCCTCTCAATACCATAAAGTAAAATAAATATTGCAAGTCTAGCTTAAAGCAGTCAAAGGAGTTTTTAAAAGAACAAAATAAGAATTACCTTTAACAGTTTGGAATGTCCAACATTTAGAACATTTATGACAGCTTTGCAACTTGGTCCTTTGATCTGCTCAATAATAAAATTGAATTTAGCAGACATACGTTTCCAGTGTTCTAGTTCAGTTAATGGCCCTGAATCATCAGCTTCTTTTCTCATCTGCTCACTCTCAATAAGAACCTGCAATCAATAAAATAACTTTAAATATAAAACAAAGTTTGTATTACTAGTTTAGATATTTCTTACTCTATGTAAACAAATGTTGCTAATCCTACAGTAACTATGTTTTTTCAAGATGTATTGTCCCCACAGATTCCACTCTTGATGTGTATGCACCCCATGAACATGAGACTGGATTGTTTGGAATGGCAGCTTCCACTGGAGGTACATGTACACCCTTTGCACCCTTCTGCTTCCCATAGTAGAAGGTATAAAGGGCAGGGAAGGTCATAACCCATGCTTAGTTCCTTTGCTAATTAGAATCCTTCAGAAGGAGTACTTAAATCAGCCAGGGCAGAGAGCTGGACATAGAATCATAGAAATATAGTGCTGGAAGAGACCTTGAGAGGTCCTCAAATCCAGTTGCCGGCACTGAGGCAGGACCAAGCATACCTAGACTATCCCTGACAAGTGTTTATCTAACCTGTTCTTAAAAGCCTCTACTGATGGGTGTTCCAGAAGTCCCTTGAAAACCTCTGCTTGATTACAGTGCTTGCTTATTCTTATAATTGTAAATTTTTCTAACACATAATCAAAATCTCTCTTGATGCAGAGTAAACCCATTATTTCTTGTTCTACCTTCTGTGGACATGAAGAATAATTGATCACTATCATCTTTTATAACAGTATTCAACATATTTGAAGGCTGTTATCAGGTCCCTTCTCAGTCTTCTTTTCTCAAGATTAAACAGGCCCAGGTTTTTTAACCTTTTCTCATAGGTAGGCTTGGTAGGCTTCAATTTAAATCAACAGATGTTGGTAAACTTCTATTTCAGCTGAAACACTGAAATCGATGAAAAAACAGCCATAGGTAATAGTAGGCACAAGTGCAGCCTCCCCTTATACTTGTACTTGCAGGGATCAGGCAGGTGTCACTGGCCCTGTGGCAGCTCAGAGAGCCCTCTGCAGCACTGTTGTCAAGGGAAGGAGAGAGTGAGAGGGCTTCTTGGTCTGCCACAGATCTGATGACACTGGATCCCTGCAGGAGCAAGATGAAATGGAAGGCTGAACAGTGTTATAATGTTCAGCCAGTAGATAGCATTGAGTGTAACATATCTTATTTACGCTAACTTCAGCCACACCTGCACTACATTAAAGGATCTTATAGTGGACATATCTCTGTTGTATGACCTTAGGAAAGAAGCTCTGTAGCCAGTCCATATCTGGTATAAAAGCCTGACATGCAGCACTGTGTACAAGGTCTACATGACATGCTGTAAGAAGTAATGTAGTGCAAGAGGAGAACAGAAACAGAAGGAACAAATCAACACAGATTGCAGACAGAAGGAAAGAAAAGCAACAAAGTTTGTATGATCTCATCATACAAAGTTTGTATGATCTCATCATCATTTTTTAAGGATTCCTAACTTCCTGTTTGCTTTTTTGACTGCCGCTGCACACTGCGTGGACATCTTCAGAGAACTATCTATGATGACTCCAAGATCTCTTTCCTGATTAGTTGTAGCTAAATTAGTCCCCATCATCTTGTATATAGTTGGGGTTATTTTTTCCAATGTGCATTACTTTACATTTATCTACATTAAATTTCATTTGCCATTGTGTTGCTCAATCACTTAGTTTTGTAAGATGTTTTTGAAGTTCTTCACAGTCTGCTTTGGTCTTAACTATCTTGAGGAGTATCATCTGCAAACTTTGCCTCCTCACTGTTTACCCCTTTCTCCAGATCATTTATGAATAAGTTGAATAGGATTGGTCCGAGGACTGACTCTTTGGGAACACCACTAGTTATCCCTCTCCATTCTGAGAATTTACCATTAATTCCTACCCTTTGTTTCCTGTCTTTTAACCAGTTCTCAATCCATGAAAGGATCTTCCCTTTTATCCCATGACAGCTTAATTTATGTAAGAGCCTTTGGTGATGGGCCTTGTCAAAGGCTTTCTGGAAATCTAAGTACACTATGTCCACTGGATCCCCCTTGTCCACATGTTTGTTGACCCCTTCGAAGAACTCTAATAGATTAGTAAGACATAATTTCCCTTCACAGAAACCATGTTGACTTTTGCCCAACACTTTATGTTCTTCTATGTCTCTGACAATTCTATTCTTTACTATTGTTTCAACTAATTTGCCTGGTACTGACGTTAGACTTACCAGTCTGTAATTGCCGGGATCACCTCTAGAGCCTTTTTTAAATATTGGTATTACATTAGCTATCTTCCAGTCATGGGTACAGAAGCTGATTTTCAGGACAGGTTACAAACCATAGTTAATAGTTCCACAGTTTCACATTTGAGATCTTTCAGAACTCTTGGGTGAATGCCATCTGGTCCCAGTGACTTATTACTGTTAAGTTTATCAATTAATTCCAAAACCTCCTCTAGTGACATTTCAATCTGTGATAATTCCTCAGATTTGTCACCTACAAAGGATGGCTCAGGTTTGGGAATCTCCCTAACATCCACAGCAGTGAAGACCGAAGCAAAGAATTTTTTAGTTTCTCTGCAATGACTTTATTGTCTTTAAGTGCTCCTTTTGTATCTCGATAGTCCAGGGGCCCCACTGGTTGTTTAGAAGGCTTCTTGCTTCTAATGTACTTAAAAAACATTTTGTTATTACCTTTTGAGTTTTTGGCTAACTGTTTTTCAAACTCCTTTTTGGCTTTTCTTATTACATTTTTACACTTAATTTGGCAGAGTTTATACTCCTTTCTATTTACCACACTAGGATCTGACTTCCACTTTTTAAAAGATGCCTTTTTACTGCTTCCTTTACATGGTTGTTAAGCCACAGTGGTTGTTAAGAAATGGAATACTCCACCTCTTCCTGCTTGCTAGAAATGGGTTGTGTGGTCCTTGGTAGTGAAGGACAGCGGTGTAGTGTCTCCAGGGAAGAGGTATGAGCCATGGGGAGCTTGGTACAAAGGAGCAGTGACTCTGGAGTGTCAGGAACAATCTGGTCTCTTGGGTACAGAAACTCCTATGCTACCAGTAGGGGCATCATTGGTACCAGTGACTGTGCAGAGATTGAGGATATCGCTGGTGCCAAGAATGAAGTGCATTCTCTTGAGTGAACTGTAGATGGTGCCAAGGGTTGCATCAGTGCTGAGGGCTTGGTTGGTGCTGATGACTTGCCTGGTGCCGAGGGCTTGGCCAGTGCCAAGGATTTGGTCAGTGCTGATTATTTGGTCAGTACCAACGCACTCAAAGTCATTTTAGTTGAGGCAGTCAGTACTGATTTCAAAATCTTTGAACTGTTCTTCTTGATCCCAAGTGACAGTGTTCCTAAATGTAGTCCTGCATGTTTAGGGTCCTTGGACCTCTCGCTAGTGCTGGTAGCAGAGATGCCTGGGTGGTTGTAGGAGCTAAGTCTCACCCTGGAAGATATCAAGGCTATCGACCTCACAAAGGATGCCTTTCTTTGAGGCACCTCCCTGATGGGTGAGCTTGGGGCCCCTTTCTTCTCATCTGGGTGGGAGAACCTAGATTTTCTGTTAGTGGTGTGCGGTATGTGGGAGGTCAACCAATGACTGTGCTAATGATGGACTACCACAGAGGAGAGGTATTGAGACCAGGGTCTGAGGCAGGTTGTAGTGAACTCTCCATTTATAAAAATTTTAGTCTCAGTTCTGGACCACGCTTTCAATTTGAGGCAGTAGGTGTACTTTTGTGATACATGCACCTCACCCAAGCAATATACACACTATGAGTGACTATCTGTTGCTTACAAGGATGCCCTCACAACATGAGAAGTACCTCTTAAACCCAGAGGATATGAGCATAGCCCCCAAGAAGGGAGAATTTTTTGGTAGGGAAGGGCATAGAAAAAAGGAAACCTATGCTAATCTAAAAAGTAATGGAGAGGAAAGAGCAAAGAGGAAAAAAAATTAAGGGGGAATAAGAAAAATAAAGGAAACAGCTAATAACTACCAAGTTACAATGGAAACATTACTATTACTAAAGGTACTATAGAGGTATGAAGGGCTCTTCTCAGGATTTCGTCCCAGACCACGGGTGGTTGAGAAGGAACTGAAAGAGGTTGGACTGCACAGTGCTATAGAGATACCGCTCATGGCATGAGATGGGCAGGAGCACATGGGGCGGAGCGCATTGCTACCAAAAATCTCTGATCCCAGGCAGAGGGATGCTATCACATCTACAGTGGAGCACGCATAAGGACACTACTTGAAGAACTTCTCCACCTCATGCTGTTAAATCCATTTTGAAAATCAGGTGAAGGTCCTGCAAGTTGCTGGTGGGCATTTCGGCAGCAATCTCTGAACTGCCAAATGCATCTCTTGGAGGGGGATGCTGACATGTCAGCTGTGACACAGTTGAAACTGCTCATACCTGTTGTGTTAGCTGTAGATTCCCCCTATATAAACCAGTGCTTCTAGAGCAGAGTTACAAGCACAGATTGATGCAATCTCATTATCATCCAGACCTGGTACGACCAACAGTGGGTACAGAACTTTCACATTAAGAAGCAGATGTTCCTGGAGGTTTGTGAAAAGTTTACGTCAACCATCCTGCACCAAGACACCCACCTTCATGAGAGAGTCCATGCTGGTCCAGAAGCAGGTCACTATAGCCATCTAGAAGCTGGCTACCTCAGATTGCTACATGTCTGTGGCTAACCAGTTTGAAGTTAGCAAATCAACTGTGGGGATTGTTGTGGCAGAGCTTTGTGAGTTGATCAGGATTATAACATATCCAAAGGTGGGGGCTTCACAAATGGTTCTGAAATAATTGCTGGTTTTGAGAGAATGGGCTTCCCAAACAGCACCAGAGCCACTAATGAGACTAACGTGCCTATAGTTTGGCCTCTGCAAGATGCGCGTGAGTATATAAACCACAAAGGGTTCTACTCCATTGTTAAGCAAGCCCTGGTCAACCACAGAGCAGAATTGTGGACACTAACATGAGATGCACTGGCAGGGTGCTCTATAGATCAGGGCTTTATGTTTAAGGACAAGCTAGGACATTATTTCCACTGAATGGCATTGTTATAAATGGAGTTACTGTCCCCACTGTTATTCTAAGGCACCCTGCTTAACTCCTGTTGCCATGACTTATGAAACTGTAGAAGAGCTGGCAAAGATGTTCAATTATACACTTAGTAGCTGTAGGATGGTGGTGAAATGTGCATTTGGCAGATTGAAATCACATAGGTGCTGCCTTCAAAACCATCTGGTTGCCAGTGTTGCCACTGCAGTCTGCACAATGTCTATGAGGACAAGGGGGAATCTTTTCATCAGAAATGGACCCAGAACACTGCTGGATTTCTGAACTGGTACACACAGCCAGATAGTGCACCTCTCATGACTGGTGCTAGATCCACAAGCACAACAAAAATCAGGGATGTTTTGTGCTCCCACATAATGGATTTGCATGGTCCAATGCATGAGGGGGAATGAAATGGTATCTGAGGTTGTGCTGCGGATGGGTGTATGGCAGCTATGGGATTTTTTTTTCAATGTATTAGTATTACGTATTATGAATTTTATAAACACTTCCATGAAATGTATAGAGATATGTATTTTATCAACACTGGCAATGTATTGCAACTCAAAGTTTATAGATTGCTGTGATCAAACTTTGTAAATTTTTATTATGAAATTTATTGAGAATGTACATGTGATGTCACTCATTACAATCTGTGCCACTTTTAAGTTACACATAATAAAACTTGCTATTATAGCTTTGTGTGCATTATTTTATATAGATATTTACATATCACTGTAAGAACCAGAAAGGCAGATTGGCTATTAACAACACATACTAACAACAAGCAAATGGTGCCAAAACAGTGAAAGGTGCATGTTCTGAAATGACATGTCCAGCTATTCCTGGGTCTCCCCTGCCCCCTGTTCTCCTTGGCATTTCTTGTGAGTTCTGCACGTGTGGACTGCAACTGGACTGGATGAATTCACAAGGTATATTTCTCTGTTCTATGTGCTACTGTGTTCATTGCCTGGTCCAGCACCCCCTGAATTGAGGAAAGGCCACATAGTCTGCAGGACACAATAGCATTGAAGGGACTCAAAGTGTGGGGCTGTAGCTGAAGGTGGGGCCTGAAGTCTGATAGTTGTGAGCACAAGTAACTGTTCAAAGAGCTCCTTCTGCTGCGCTTTCTTCCTAAACCTGCAGTCATGCTCCATGATTCTCTCCACGAATCTCATGCTGTGCAGTTTCCGTCTCTCTTTCCACCCTCCTTGCATCCTTATCTTTTTGATACTCCATTTGGTCCTTCTGGAATTCAGTATGCTGATTTATTTTATCTAGAATCTCTCCCATCCATTCATCTCAGACTCACTCTCGCTCCATGCCTGCAGTAGGTGGTCCACTCCTCCAGGCTCCCTGTGTTTGTGTGTTTAGTGCCATGTGTTTGCCCTGCCGAGGTGGAAGAGCCTTGAAAGGAAAAATATCATGATAAAAAATTACATTTCCACTCTATAAAATACTGCTTTAATTCTAAGTCAAAAGATGATACTTTTTATCAATGAGCTTTGTTTCATTCATACAAAAAACATTGGCCATTTTAGACATCCTCTGTAGCAGCACTGAAAACCATCACACGCCATGGTAAGACAGAGCTATAAAATTTAGTTGAAATCTACATTTTTACATCCCGTTCATTTATTCTAGGGAGGAGGATGACTTGTAAGTGATCTAGTCACTAGTTATGATTTTTCAATCTTTCAGGCAGGGCAAACTCTAGAGAATACTATCATTCTGGGGGTCCCTAAGTGGAAGAATGAACTACTGCTCCAGCCAGTGAAAGACAGCCATCCACGTATGGTATGGAGATATTTAGGTGTCTAGTGACAGCCAATCTCATCTTGGAAGGGAGGGGGCTTATGAGTTACAGGGGTGGCTTAATAAACAATGGATGAAAATTTGTGGTAAAAATCAACAAGATGCTGATTCAGCATGGAGACACAGTACAGCCTCCTTACAAGCATCTTGTGTCCAGGCAAAAACGTGACTGGTTGGCATGGGGACTCCTAACACAGACAGACAGCAACCCTCCTCGTAATTTGGACCCATATTTTAAAGTCAGCTATGGACCAAATATACACAGTATGGTTTTGTTTGGACTCATAACACCCAAGGTTTTTTTGGAACTCAGTTTCAAGGCAGTCCAGGACAATGCAGATGTGGCTGATTTATAAGGTGTGCTGTAGCACATGGGTGAGGTATGTGAGGCTATTAATTGTGGCGCCTAACCCATACTTAATCCGCGAGTGTTGCTGAAGTCTGGCCTGACCTGAGCAATTAAAACGTGGAAGGAGGCCTCATTGCTTGGAAGACAGATTTAGGCAAACAGATCACTAGGCTGAAATAAATAGGTCAGTAGGCTAAAAAGACAGAATGTCTGAGCCAGCTAAGATAACAGGGTGAACATCCAGCGAACCATTTACTAACAGTGGACAAGATAAATTAGGAATGTATTCACAAGGAAAAGAATAAGTCAAGTGTGGACAATGCCTGCACACAGCATGCTGTACAGGAACTGGTTGCTGCAAAGTAATCAAGACAATCCATAAACATATGATACAGTGTACAGTAAATACAATGTAATGTATAAAAGGAAGAGGTTTTCTATGTAATATTGAATGTGTGGCACATCTTACACCCACCCACGTTTGGGTCTGATCAACTGAGCATAGCTTTGCAGTATGTCAAATAAAGGAACCTGAGTGACGAAATCTGGAGTCTTGAGTTTTTGGGATCCCAGAGAACTGGATGAAGTGTTCTCCAAGAAATGGACAAAGTTTCTGGATAAGACAAGTGGAAATATCTCGGAAGGAATCCCAACAGTGAGGAACTAGTAAAAATGTTATGATAACTGCTTAACCTTTTCCTTTCTGTGTTGTCCATTTTGACTCCTACATGGAGTCAGAGGGAAGGAGGGTACTAGTAAATGTCATAGGTTTTACACTGACCAGAAGCACACAGAAACCACGGCTTGTATTAATACTTCATAGGGTCATAAGCCATAAATCATTCCCATTCATACATTAATAAAAACAAACATGGTGGCAGAAACTTACCAGGCTCTTACTCTGATGCCTGTTCTGAAGTTACCTGCTTCCCAGCTGTAGCTGTTGCAGCAGCATAGCTTCAACTGTTAGCAGCAGCAGCATCAGGGTCACTTCTTGCCCTTCCTCCAATGATTAGCTCTTCTCCAGCAATGCCTGTGATCAAGGGCAGGGGGGCTATAAGAGTGCCATCTCTGTTCAGCAGATTGTCATGCAACACTGTGGGCTCAGTGCTCACCACAGTTCCCAGAACTCAGCTGAATTCCTCGTAAAAGAGATAGGAAGACAAGGAGTTCTCAGAGGCGCCATTAGTATCCTTAACTTTGCAGCAGTCTACATTCAGCTGCTTCATTCACTTTCTGCATTGTTCTGCTGTTCAGTTGATCCTCAACATCTCCAGATACTTGGATATAGCTTTGAAGATGTGATCCTTTCTTATGTTCTTGCTGACATCAAATGTCTTGCTCACCTTCCACCAGAGGTTAACCAGAAACCAGCTGTGTCCCTCTGGCCACCTAGCAGCATGCTTCATGCTTCATCTTTGTGCTGGTCATAGCTAATATAAGTTAAAGTTGACTGTGTTTCCAATTGAGCAGTCCATGTGGAAATGAGGAATTAAACACCAAGCAGCTATATTTGAATTAGGAAGTTGCTTCCAGTTCCTGGGAAGCAAGTGAGAAGTTTTGGGATGGAATGGCTGGAAAGCACACCCAAGGAGATTATGGGATAGCGATGACAGACTCTTCAGACCTGAATCTGCCGACCCAGACTTGAGCTGCATCCATGCTGCAAAATACCTAGGCTTTGACCCACATCAGAGAAGGACTTGGTCTCTAACCAATCCCCCAGCAGGGTCCAAGGACCCAAGTACAGAGGGGTTACTGGCCCAAGTCAGGCTGATTCAGGGTGACCAGATAGCAAGTGTGAAAAACTGGGAAGCTTTTTTTTTCGGGGGAGGGGGGCGGGGTATAGCTGCCTATGTACGATAAGACCCCTAATATTGGGACAGTCCTGATAACATCAGAACATTTGGTCATTCTAGACTGATTTCTGTGTGGATGGAAAGGGGGCGAATGCTTAAACTTGGACCGGGCTTAGTGTGCTGTGTAAACATAGCCACAAATTTTGCTGCTACGTGCTTGTACTAATCTCTTGTACTCCTCCTTGGCAATTGGTCTGTTTCCACTTTTTGTAGGATTCCTTCTTGATTTTCAGGTGATTAAAGAGCTCCTTGTACAGCCATATTGGCCTCTTACTATTCTCACTCTCTTTCCTTCACATCAGGCTACTACGCCTTTAATATTGTCTCTTTGAGAAATTGTCAGGACTCTTGAACTCCTTTTCCCTATATTTTCTTAACATAGACCAATGTTGGCAAGGCTGTAAGAAAATTCATCAACTCTAAAATAGCTGCCCTCCTGGCTACCCCCACTACCTTCTGAAACAAGAAGTTGTCCTGAATACATTCCAAGAACTTATTGGACATTTTGCGTTTTGCCTTATTATTTTTACTACAGATGCCTGGGTAGTTACAGTCCCTTAAAACACAGGTCTCATGTTTTAGACATTTCTGTTCCTTTTCCTACAAATGCCTCCTCCTCTTGATTTGTTGATCAATAATAGACCCCTACCATGACATTGCCATGTTTTCCCCCCTTTTATCTTCACCCAGATTTTTAACTGGTCTGCCTCCCACCCCCTTCAGGACCTAAGAACAAGTGTATGTATTATTGATGTATAATGCAATATCACCTCTTTTTTCGCTATCTGTCCTTCTTGAAAAAGCTATACTTCTCTATACCAATATTCAAGTCATGAGATTTAATCCACCAAGTCTCAGCAATACCAGTTAAGTCATAATTTAGCTTGTCTACCTATACTTCAAGTTCTCCATCTCTATTCCCCATACTCCTTGCATTTGCGTACAGACGTCTAAGTTGTTAATAGATTCCCAAACTGTTTCCCTCTTGTTGTTCCCATGATTATCATAATTTTCCATTCCCCCTCAAACATCTAGCCCTCTGTTAAGCTCTCCTTTTTATACCTACTTGTAGACTTTTGTCATCTGCCCCTCTGAACCTAGTTTAAAACCCTCCTTACCAGGTTGGCTTGTCAGTGTGAGAAGAGGCTCTTCCCCTTCTTGGTCAAGTGGACCCCATCTCTTCCTAGCAGTCCTCCTTCCTGGAACAGCATCCCATAAGAAAATGGCCATATTGGGTCAGACCAATGGTCCATCTAACCCAGAATCCTGTATTCCAACAGTGGCCAATGCCAGATGTTTCAAAGGGGAATGAACAGACCAGGCCAATGATCAAATGATGATTCTTGTTCCTGAAACAGCATCCCTATGATTCAGGAATCCAAAGCCATAACATCAACCCCATCTGCATAACCATGCATTCATCTCCAGGATCTGTGTTCCCCTGCCTGGGCCCTTATCTTCAACCAGGATGATGGACAAGAACACTACCTGCACTCCTAACTCCTTCACCCTTGTTCACCCAGACCCCTTTAATCACTGCTGATCTGCTCAGGGTCACACCTAGCAGCATCACTAATACCCACATGAATGAGCAGCATGGGGTAATGGTCAGAGGAGGGATGAACTTCAGCAATCTTTCTATGATGTCTCAGATATGTGCTCCAGGCAGGCAGCACACCTCCCGAAACATCAGGTCAGGTTGGCAGATGGATGCCTCTGTCCCCTTTAGAAGGGACTCCCCAGCAACCACCACCTTACATCTCCTCTTGGGTGTGATATATTGCAAAAGTGCCAGTGAAGGAGAATTGTGTCCTCCCCAATGTCTCTGCTGGTGCCCAGATGTGTAGTACAGAATCCTCACTCCAGTCCCAGTACTTGGTGGTGTGTTTGGGGTCAAAATGCTTGATACCATGGCAGTCAGTGCCAAGAACATGGGGCATCTTTCTGTGCTGGTCGCAACATGGTTCTTATGCTTAGAGGAGCCAGTCGGTGCTGACTTTGGTTTGGATACTAAGGACCTGGTATGGGAATCAACCTTAAGACTTCTCAATGCCGAAGTGTCATGGTATAACCCCCACTCTGAACCTTAGCGTCCAAAAGATGGGGTATCAGCATGAATTCCCCTAAGCTTAATTACCAGCTTAGATCTTGTAGTGATGCCACCAACCAGGACTTGCAGTGCCTGGTACACTCTGGTCCCCCCAAAACCTTCCCAGAGGACCCCAAGACCCAGACTCCCTGGATCTTACACAAGGAAAGTAAACCCTTTCCCTCACTGTTGCCTCTTCCAGGCTTTCCCTCCCTGGGTTACCCTGGAAGATCATTGTGATTCAAACTCCTTGAATCTTAAAACAGAGAGGCGTGCACCTTGCCCTCTTCTCTTTCCCCCTCCCCAAGAGGTAATACAGATTCAAGCTCCGTGAATCTAAAACAGAGGGATTCCACCTTCCCCCCTCCCTTCTCTCTCCCTGTTTTTCACCAATTCCCTGGTGAGTACAGACTCAATTCCCTTGAGCCTCAACAAGGGGAAAAAATTAATCAGGTCTTAAAAAAGAAAAGCTTTTAATAAAAGAAAGAAAAAAGTAAAAGTTGTCTCTGTAATTAAGATGGTTAAGGTTACAGGGTTTTTTAGCTTATAGACACTCGAGAGAAGCCTTCCCCCCCAGCACAAATACAAATTAAACTCCTTCCAGCAAAATACACATTTGCAAATAAAGAAAACAATCAAAAAGACTAAACCGCCTTCTACTTGTACTTACTATTTGAACAGAAAATTAGAGAGCTTGTAGGTATGTCTGGTTACTCTCAGAACCCAGAGAGAACAACAGACAAACAAACAACACAAAACAAAGACTTCCCTCCACCGAGATTTGAAAGTATCTTGTCTTCTGATTGGTCCTCTGGTTAGGTGGTCCAGGTTCACTGCTTGTAACCCTTTACAGGTAAAAGAGACATTAACCCTTAACTATCTGTTTATGACACCAAGTCTTTGGAGAGGCTTTCTGTCCCTGTTCCATGCAAGGGAGTCGGTACTGGCTCTACTCATTAGAGTGATATTCCCTGTGGCTACACTACAATATCATCTCTGCTGTGGCCGATGCAGAAGACTTGTGTGAGGCAGAACAGGAGCTCAGGATGGCATCACAGCTAATTGGAGTCCTGATCATGTGAAGCAGGCACAGTGTCAGTATTTCTCTGAGGACCTTCCCAGTCAAAGGCCACTTGCATCAAGCATTCCAATAGAAACAGCTTCACCTTAACCCTCTGGCCTTCTGGGTCCTCTTTGAAAAGGACTTTCAGACAGAACAGTGTGCCAAAACAAGTCCCTTGCCAAGGCACACCAAGTATGGCCTCATTGACTGAGATGGCAGCATCACAAGACAGAAAAATCTTGAAACCCAATGACTTAAGATCTACCAACCGAGTTATATACAGGTGGGTAGCTCCCTGTTCAGTGGGAGTATGTGCATGGAGGGGTAGAAATCTCTCATGGAGGGAGGTATGTGCCAAGGAAAGACCCAGAACAGAGTAGAAAACCTACCTCTACTTCTAACTAGGATTAAAAACAACAAACAAACAAACAAAAACCAGTCAAATAGCAAAGAAAATCTAACTACTAAAACTTTAAACTTGAAAAACTTTCTAGTTCCTCGCAAAGAAAGGAATGTGGATACTGTGGGTTTCATCTAGTGGGCAGAAGCAGTAAAAGGGAACTTAGCATGGTTTGCAGCCACTCTGCCCTTTATATCCTCTGCTGCGGGAAGCCGGATGACACAATAGGCACAAGCACAGCTCCAACAGACACTTCTATTCAAACAAATTTGCTCTTGAACACATGGCGCATATGTTCATCAAGAGTGAATCCAAGTGAACAATCACTTGAAGATTAAGCATTATTTATATAGATACTCTAATTCCAAGGTTAAAACTCAAACATTAAAATCTCTTCTTGTATGCATTTGGTTTCTCATAATGGAGACATCCACCAGGTGGTATGAATCACAAACATCGCTAGGCTGAAGATTATATTTCACACTAATGATTCCTTTAGAGGCCGGATCAGGCATTCCACAAAGCACCAAGGCACACATTCCAAAGATATAAACACTAAAAAAATATACCACACACACTGCTAATGGCAGAAAGACAGTCCTGATTTAGAAAATCATCCATATTCAGGACAGCAAATAATCATATGTTTGATGTGAAGTCAATGGGACTTAAACAAGTGTTTAAGTGTTGTCCTAAAATAGGTGGACTAAAGCATGTGCTTATGTGGTTTCCTGAATCAGGGACTATTAGTTTTGAAACTAACTGCTAATTTATTTTTATTTTTAAGAGAAAACAATGAGGAAGAGATTGTTTTAATTAGTAATACTTTTTTGAAAGGTTCCTCTCAGCTGGTGGATTTAGGCATTCATGTACCAAGGGAATTTGCAAGCACTGCAGCTTGATGATGTTGCAAGACCTATTTCACCTATAGTAAGCTGCCAACTAATAACATCTAAGTAGATAGCTGATATGGACTTCAGGGGGAAGACCTTTAGCTAGTATCATAAAAGAGCTACACTGAAGTCAACAGAGCAATGACAATTTACAACAGCTGAGGATGTGCCCCCGATATTTATCTCATGTCACCAATATCTTATATAAATAGAGATCTGTTCCTTGATATTTTTCATTTATATAAATATATTAGTAAGATGAGAAAAATATCTGGGGACAGATCCCTAGAGTGTAAATCATCAAAACTGAATCCACTTCCGCTACTAGATAGATAGATAGATAGATAGATAGATAGATAGATAGATAGATTTGAAGCCATCCGACTGTAGACATAGTTGGCCTACGTTAACATATGTCCTCCTTGCTGTTTCTCTTTTCCTACTGTCCTCTCCTTCCTACTGTTACACTCACTGTTGAGAAACTCTTGCTTCTAATTAGATTGTGACAAAGATAGCAAATGCTTCTATAGCACTTAGTACAAATGGACTCCAGACACATCCTTAATTCTATACCAGAGGAAATAAATGTTAAAACAACTTACTTGTTCAATCTGTTTATACCATATCATAAGCACTTCCTCTAGTTGATGAACTGTATCAGAATTAGCAGCTGCTGCTGTCACTTCCTCAAAGGACTGAAGTTTAGAAAAGTCAATGTGATCCATCTTTTTCAACTCAACAGTTCCCTCTATGCTTACTCTAGCACCTAAAATAAAGCAATTAAAATATAGAACATACTCAGACTCAAGCAGTTGTTTCTACCAAGGTCAACCACTTCACTTTGGGAATATAAGCCAATAATTCATCTTGCAATATAATAACCATTTTACTGTCTCACAGGCAAAAGACCATGTATTTCTGAAATCTAATTAGACCCCTACATTAAAAATTTCATATCAATAAAACTGAAGTGTATCAAGTATGTAATAAATCCAAATATATTTCTTTTTACACTTGAGTTTTTTATCATTTTATTCTTCTTTGTAGAACTAAAGAAATGTTTTCCCATATTTATAACAACTCTACTGCTTTTAAAAAGTAATTTTTAAGCAGAATGATTGTTTATTCAATCTGATTCTTACCGTCTAAAAATGAAAGATATCTATTAATGGTTTCTATGAAATTCTGTTTTTCAGTTGTTCCCTGTGTGGTTTGACTTAAAGTACCCCAATTATTTGTTGCAAGGATAGCTGGTAGAAAAATATTTGCTAGCATGTTCCTAGTACCACGTAAAAGTCCTTCAGTTGCATCTAATACACAAAAGTATATGTCCTGTAAATGTAACAACAGAATGATTATTAGCAATGCAATCAATTATACTGAAAACACGACCACATTTTTAGAACATACTAATCTTCCATATAGATCCATTACATTTCTGAGTACAAAAAGAAATGGTTACTCACCCTGTGTATTAACTGTGGTTCTTTGAGATGTGTCCCCCTATGGGTGTGGCACTCTAGATTTGCTATCGCTTCCTGCATCTTTGATCAGAGATTTCTCTTAGCCATGTCCGTTCATCCCATATTTTCATGCTAGTCAGCCTCATTCCCCATGCCGTTGTTATATAACACTGTGCAGGTGAACCACCCTCAGTTCCTCCTCAACCATAAAGCATCGTAACAGAGACCTCTGAAGCAGAGAGCAGGTATAGTGGAGCAACTGTAGAGACACACATGTCTAAGAACCACAGTTACTGCACAGAGTGAGTAAAAAACGGTTACTCACCTTCTCGTAACTGTTGTTCATGTCTATTCCAAACAAGTGTGTGCGCACACACATGCACAGTATCTAGAAGATTTTTCCCTTAGCAGCATCCATAGGGTCGGTTGGACACCCGCTGGAGTCGCGCCTTCATGGCGCCCAATAAAGGGCCCTGCCAACCCACCAGTTCCTTCTTTCCAGCTACTCCAATAGAGGGGTAGGAGCGTGAGTATTGGAACGGACATGAACAACACATCTATCTATCTATCTATCTAAATACTAGTAGTGGAAGTGGATTCAGCTTTGATGATTTACACCCTAGGGATCTGTCCCCTGTTTTTCCTTCTTCGAGTGCTTGTTCATGTCAGTTCCAATCAGGTGACTCACAAGCCCAAGTTCAGGAGGCGGAGGCAGAGTTGTCCACTGATTGGAGCACTGCTTGTCCAAAGGCAGCATCATCTCTGGCCTGCTGGGTAATCACATAGTGCATGGTGAAAGTATGAATGGAGGACCATGTCACCGCTCTGCAGATTTCCTGAGTGGGAACCTGAGCCAGGAACACTGTTGATGAAGCCACAGGAGGTGCAGGAACCCCCACCAGGTTGCAGCACTCACGAATGCAGAACATGATCCATGACAAAATACGTTGCGAAGACACAGGCAGACCTTTCATTCTGTCCGCCACTGCCACAACCAACTGGACCAATTTTCTGAACAGCTTCATTCTCTCAATGTAGAAGACTAGCACCCTACAGATATCCAGTGAGTGAAGTCTCTGCTCCTGCTGCTGGAATATGGTTTAGGGTAGAATATCAGGAGAAAGATGTCCTGGTTGATGTGAAACTGGGATACAACCTTTGGTAGGAAAGCAGGATGAGGTTTGAGCTGAACATTGTCCTTATAGAACATGGTGTAAGGGGTCTCTGATTTTAGGCCCTTAAGTTCAGACACCCTCCTGGCTGAGGTTATCGCTATCAGGAATGTGACCTTGTAAGAGAGTTAGAGCCCGGAGCACGACGCCAAAGGTTCAAAGGGCGGTCCCATGAGTCTAGAAAGGACCAGGTTCTGGTCCCATGCTGGGACAGGCTGCTGGACATGAAGGTATAGTCTGTCAAGACCTTTTAGAAACCAGCTGACTATCAGGTCAGCAAAGACGGAGCAGCCCTCTGCGCCTGGTGGAAGGCCAAGACGGTAGCCAAATGAACCCTTATTGATGACATATAAAGCCCTTGCTGCTTCAGATGGAGGAGGCAGTCCAAAATAAGTGGCACTGAGGCTAGTGTTGGGAATGAATGGCGCTGTGCCAACCAGATTGAAAACCTCTTTCACTTGGCAAGGTAGGTAGTTCTCATAGAGGGTTTCCAGGTACCAAGGAGGACTTGTCTGATCTGGTCTGAACAAGAAAGCTCCACCACGTTCAACCACAGAGCTTCCACATTGTGAGGTGCAGCGCCCCGGGGTTCTGATGTTGGAGACAACCATGATCCTGTGTCAGCAGGTCCAGGAAGAGCAGCAGAGCGACTGGAGCTTCCACGGATATGTCTAGGAGAGATGTGTACCAGTGCTGGCAGGGCCAGGCTGGAGCTATCAATATGACCTGAGCTCGTTCCCTCCAGATCTTGATGAGTACCTTGTGAACGAGCGGTATGGGTGGAAAGGCGTATATGAGACAACCAACCCATGGGAGGAGAAATGCGTCCACCCTGGAGCCCAGGCTGTGATTTTGGAAGGAGCAGAACTGCGGGCATTTCCTGTTGCATTGCATGGCAAATAGGTCTATCTGGGGAAATCCTCACCTCTGGAAGACTGAATTTGTGATGTCCGAGTGAAGGGACCACTCGTGGCTGCTTGTGATGTCCGAGTGAAAGGACCTGCTGAGGTGGTCCGCCAGCTCATTCTGTACCCCGGGGAGGTACGACACTTGTAGGCGTATTGAATGTTCTACATAGACGTCCCACAGCATGAGGGCTTCCTGGCACAGGGGCGAGGAGAGTGCACCCCCGTTTGTTGATATAGAATATTGCCACGGTGTTGTCTGTCATAATTGATAGACATTATCCTTTTACGTTTGCCCAGAAAGTCTGGCACGCCAGGTGCACCACTCTCAGCTCTCTGACGTTGATGTGGAGAGCCAGATCCTCCTGAGACCAGAGACCCTGAGTCCTGCAGTCTCCCAGATGTGCTTCCCAGCCCAAGTCTGATGCATCTGTCATTAGCGAAAGTGACAGCTGGGAACTGGCAAAGGGGACCCCTGATCACACCACAGGATCGAGCCACACCAGGAGGGAGTAGAGGACCTGGCAATGCAGGGTCATGAGAACTACATAAATTCATGGAAATTCATAAAAAAGAATTAGATAAATTCATGGAGGTTAAGTCCATTAATTGCTATTAGCCAGGATGCATAAGTAATGGTGTCCCTAGCCTCTGTTTGATAGAGGGTGGAGATGGACGGCAGGAGAGAGATCACTTGATCATTACCTGTTAGGTTCACTCCCTCTGGGGCACCTGGCATTGGCCACTGTTGGTAGATTGGATACTGGGCTGGATGGACCTTTGGTCTGACACAGTATGGCCATTCTCATGTTCTTACGTCCAAGCTGTATCAGGCTGGTTGATACACCAGTGCTAACCATGACTGGAGCGGTGGGAGCCTGAGTCTGGCATGCTGCACCAGGTAGGTACAGGCAGCCATGTGTCCCAGAAGTTTCAGGCAGTTTCTTGCTGTGGCAGTGGGAAACTGTCTGAGACCCCTAATGATACTAGCCAGGGTCCTGAACTTCACTTCTGGCAGTGTGCCCTGGCTTGGGTTGAGTCCAGTAATGCCCCTATATACTCAATCCTCTGAACAGAGGACAAAGTCAATTTTGCTTCATTTAGAAGGAGACCCAGGTTGTTGAAGGCGGCCCTGATGAATCTGACTTGAGCTTCCATTTAGGTCCTGAAGTGACCCTTGATCAGCCAGTTGTCGAGGTACGGAAACACCTGTACTGGTTGCACAGAAATGCAGTGACAACTGCCATGCACTTGGGGAAGACTCAAGTTGCTGCTGACAGGCTGACTGGAAGGACTGTAAATTGGTAGAGGGTATTGTTTACCACAAACCTGAGGGACTTCCTGTGGGGCTGAGTGATTGCAATATGAAAGCAAGCGTCCTTCAAGTCAAGGGCGGCATACCAGTCTGCTGGATCCAATGAGCGGATGATGGAGGCCAACAAGATCATGTGGAACTTGAGTTTCTTCACAAACTTGTTGAATTCTTGCAGGTCCAGGAGGGCCTGAGGCCGTCTTTGGCTTTCGGTATTAGGAAATACCAGGAATAAAAGCCCTCGCTCCTGTGCTCCTGAAGAACCTCTTTCACTATCTCTAGCGATAGGAGCAACTGCACCTCCTGAATAAGGAGCTGCTCGTGAGAAGGGTCCCTGAAGAGGGATCGGGAAGGGGGGGTGGAAGGGCACAGACTTGGAGTATCCCCTCTCTACCACGTGAAGCACCCAGCAGTCTGAGGTGATATGGGACCATGCACAGTAGAAGGAGGATAGTCAGGACGAGAAGGTAAGGCAAGGTGGATCCAGTCTTTGGTGTGGTACACCATCCTCAACTGTGCCTTCAAAAGGCTGGCCAAATGGTTGACATGGCCTTCTCCTGCTGGTCCTGTTTCTCCATCTGAACCCGTCCTGGTGGATCTAGTGACTGAACCGCTGAGGAGGCTGCGGATGGAAGTGTCTCTGATGAGTTGTCGGTGTATAGAGGCCCAAGACTTGAGCATGGCTCTGGAGTCCTTTAGGGTATTTAGCCTCTTGTCCATTTTCTCCGAAAAAAGAGTGTGGCTGCTCTCTACCATCCCCCCAAGGGATCTCGTGACCCCAGGTGGCTTTGGCCTGGTCCCGATGCCGTGAAGGGCACGGGTATTGATGCTGATGTCGGGTCCTATGCCAGTGATGGTGTAGGTGTCTGGTGTAGCATCTGCACTGGGGTCTTCATCGACACCATCGCAGCCAACGTTGATGACGATGTTGGTGCTGTCGTTGGTACCAAAGGCACAGCCGTTACCATAGCAGCAGTCTGAGCCACTGACGCCTCCAGCGCCAAAGGCATTGTCAAGGGTGGCATTGTGGTTGGTGCCAATGTCGGTGACAGTGCTGTGGCTGACAGCACTGATACTTGAGGTAATGGCTTGGGGGAGAACAAACAGTGCGGACTCCACTGATGCAGCTCCCAAGCAGGATCCTGGGCTCCAACCTTGGCCTTGATAGAAAGCTCAAGGAGTCCAAAAGATCCATTGAGCTGGGTTCTGCCATCATGAAGGCCACTGCATCAGGCAGGACCCTCCTATTCTGCATTGAGCTGGACCTTCTGCTCCTGCTATAGTCAGAGCGGTACAAATCTGACTCCAATACTGATGTTTCAGAATAGGAGGACCAGGGCATCCCTCCATCTCTCGATATAGAGTGTCTGGAGCCTAGGGACTGATTGCGCTCTCTGGATGGAGGCACTGGTGTCGGGGGGTGCCAAGGTGATGGGGATTGGTGTGACATCATCCCCAGCTTTCCCTTTGACTGAACAGGGTGCCAGAATGGAGCCTGTGGTGCCAGCACATCTTCCTGCCTTATGGATAATGACTCCATGAGTCTCAGCAGGTCCTGTGCCGCCTCAAAAGCCTCCAGGGTGGATGGGAGCAGCAGATGCTCCGAGTGGTTTGGCAAGTGTGACAGGCCTGGACTCAACTGCTTCTGGGCAGAGTCGATGTAGCCCCACTCTGAGCCTGGGAGTCATGGCCCGACTGAGGTGCAACTGATGGATGGTCCCTGGATTTTGCTGAGGGACATCTGCCTCTTTCCGTCCTCTTCTTCTGTGCTGGCGATTGGACCAGTATCAAAGGCTGGAGTACCCCCAAGAAGCTCCGTGACGGTGCCAAGACTCCTTGTCAGTGTCTTTCTTTGACACCAAAACTCTCAAAGATGGTGCTGGAGTGCTCCACACTGAAGACAACATACTGGGAATGGGATCCCCGGCACCTGGATCTGACTGAGATCTTAGAGCTGCCTACCTGAGGAGGATTTTAAGCCATTGCTCCCTCTCTTTAAGCGTTCTTGGTCAGAATTCCCGACAGATCTTGCAGCGGTCTCTTTGGTGACCCTTGACCAGACACCGTAAACAGGAGGTGTGGGGGTCACTTTTAGGCATGCGCTTTGCGCAGTCCTGGCAAGTCTTGAAGCCCGGGGATTGTGGCATGCCCTGGTGACAAATAAGGGGGAGGAGAAAAAGGGGGAGAACCCCCCGTAACTTAAACTTATAAGTGAACTAATTACACTATACTAACCAGCTAGAACTATCTACAGTGAAAACCAAAAGTACTGCTAAGCCACTTACCGGAGGAAGAGCCAGGGGAAATTCTAGCTACCATCAGTGGTAGGAAGAAGGAATTGAGAGAGTGGCAAGAGCCGGTAAATTCGGGAAGAGTTCATAGACCACTTCTTCAAGAGGGAGTTCAGGAGCTCTCGATGTTGATGGAGCTGGGGATATAGGCATAGAACAAGCTTGCGGTATGGTAGAAGAGGCGCAAGGAGGAGCGGCGGCAGGAGCTGATCACAGGTACCACTGAGGCCAGGGCACTGGGTAGGAAAAGTTGGGTCCTGGCCACTAGGAGACAAAGTAGGGAAACTGAGGCTGATTCTTATGATGTGCCATGTCTTGGGGTATGTATTGCTCCAGTGGAGGGGGAGACTCAGGTGGGGAGAACTCTGCCTGCTGCTATATGTCATTCTCTCTATCTGTGAAAGTAGCCAGGTGAGGTGGCAAGAGCTGCTGTTCAAACAGTGAGTGTTCCATGTCTAGGAGTGGAGAGTCAGGCTCAGTAGCCATAGAGATATCCCGCAGATGCAGGAATTGTTGTTGCTCCTTAGGCTGGTGTGCTGCGGAGCGTGAAGTGTGAGCGGCAGTCCGGAGTGATTTTTGTTTCATTTTTGTAGGAACCGTGAGACATTTGTGAGAGCCCCGCAGAGAATCTGCTCCGGGGGTGGCAGGCAGGCTTGGTGCCGACATTCTTGTCAGCACCGGGGTGGAACACGCTGCCAGCACAGGGTCCATCATCAGTGCCGGTGGTGTCAGTGCCAAGGAGAGCTTCCTGCTATGGGAAGTTGGGTCCCTGCTTTTGCACCCCGCATGAGTTGCTGCTGAGATGCTGGGGCAATCAGAGTTGCCTCCTCTCGGTGCTGTCAGCACCAAGGGGAAAGACCTTGTGGGAGATCCTTTACCCCTTTGAGTGTCTCTGAGAGAAGACATTAGGGCTTCCTGCCTCTCTGTGTGAGAGGGTGAAGCCATGCTCCAGATCGGTTCTGACTTGGCAGGGGAGAGTGAGGGACAGGGTTTACTGCCCTTTTCCATAGGCAGCTGCAGAGCTTTCTCCATGAGGAGCATTTTTAGCTGTAAGTCTCTGTCACGGTGGGCTCTAGTTTTTAAGTTGGTACAGTGGAGATACTTTACAGGTCCTCTAGCTTTGGGGTCAGAAGTTGGGTGTAAAGAGCTGTCCATCAGGAGCAGACAAAGTTTTATCTACCTGTTTTTTTCTGGCTCTGGATTTCAGCACAAGACAGAAGTTACACTTCTGTACAATGTGCGATTCCCCAAGGCAAATACAGTGGGCGTTCCTGTTGTTTACTGGGATTGCCTCCTGGCACGACAGACAACACTTGAAACCAGGAGAATCAGGCATAACTTCCCAGTAGGCAAGAACTATCTTATCTACTAATATTTATCTAAATATATATGAGAAAATTTTATTTATTTTTAACTATGCAGCTAAAGCTACTACTACTTACTAATTACGCTAATACTAAGAACTACAACTAATAGAGTAATAAACAAGAACAAAGTTGAGGAAATCTCAACAGGAACAATTGCCAGAGCTCTGTCTCAGGCTGAGACAGTTGAGAAGGAACTGAGGGCCGTTCGCCCACACAATGCTATATAACGGCATGGGGCATGAGTTTGACTAGCATGCATGTGCAAGCCAAATGAACACTGCTATGAGAAATCTCCAAAGGTGCAGGGGGTGCTAACACACCTAGACTGGAGCATCCATAGGGAAACAACTTGCAGAACTTTAGTTTTAAAAAGTTGAGAATATTTATAAAATAAAAACACAATAATACTTACTAATGTTACTGAAATTTCTCTCCAACAAAACAGGGTAGTCAAGAAGCCATTATCTAGTGAGTCAACATATCTGAAACACTTAATTTAAAGGTTGTAGATTATATTCATGCAATTTCTCTGTCATTCAGAAGATGTGGGAAATGCTACAATATGTGTTGAAGATATTCTCAAAGATGGTGTCTTAAATTATATAATAAACTATATTTATTTAGTGCTATTGACTAGTTTTGAACATCTCATCTGTACCCTGACACCAACCTGTCTGAACTATGACTACGTTTATCACTGTAATTTTTGAAGAAGTTTCAAGCTACCAATTTTAAGAACTTCCCATAAATTTCTTTTTTCCCCTCATGAACTCAAAATATGGAATTCCCCCCCAAAAATACTGGTCCAAAACTGAGATTACTAACAGTGTTAAGATTCTGTATTTTATACACCACCAGTGTTTTATTCCTTTTGATATCTGGGAATCTAAACTTACTAACAGTATAAATATTATCACTTTACGAACAAAATTATTACTATTTATTACTCATGTAACTTCATAGTGTGTATACTAGTATGCTACAACAGAGCAATGACAGATTTCCTGTCCTAAGAATCTGAAATCACGATAGACAGACAGACAGACAGACCGACCTGATTCTCATTTACAGTAAGGCTCCTTAATACTGCCAGAGCAGTATAAATGGGCCTTGATGTAAATGAAAATCAGGACCATATATCACTACAATCACTGTAAAACAGAAACAGGCATTCTGCATGAATTACTAAGGGAAAGATTGTGTTGGTACCTCATAATTGTGTAAAGCATGCAATGGGCTACACAAACTGTTGAGCCTCAAGCTCAGAGATTTTCAGTGATCCCACTAACACTGCTGATCGCTTAAACCTCTTTGAGAAAAGCCGAGGGGGCAAGAGATGGTCAGCACAGGGGGAAGCACAATGCTGCCCCCCCTTTAAGGATGCTTCATTTGCTGTGCTCACCTGAACTCTGAAAGACATACAGTAACTCTTCACTTAAAGTCATCCTGGTTAACATTGTTTCGTTGTTACATTGCTGATCAATTAGAGAACATTTAAAGACGTGCAATGCTCCCTTATAATGCTGTTTGGCAGCCGCCTGTTTTGTCCAGGAAGAGCAGCCCGTTGCAGCTAGCTGGTGAGGGCTTGGAACCAAGATGGACTGGCAGCCCACCATTAGCTCCCCATTCCCCTAAGTTCCCTGTGCGACAGCTGCCCAGTAGGCTATTAATTGCCAGCAGTTCAGCTGTCTCTTCCCGCACTGCCATGTGTGCTACTGCCCTCTGCCTTGGAGCTGCTCTCCAGAGCCTCCTGCTTGCTGTGCAAGGGAGGGGAAAGAGGGGCGCTAATGTCAGGGTGTCCCCCCCCCGCATCTCCTGCACCCACTTACCCCATTTCCAGAGTGGGGAGAGGGGAACATGACGGGGCTCAGGACGGAGGGAGCTTGGCGGCAGGAGCTGCCGTCTCAACTTGCTGATCTATTTAAAAAGGCAGTGTACTTAAGAGTGCTGTCAGCATACTTAAAGGGACAATGTGCATCTCTCTCTCTCACACAAGGTGTGTGCCTCTGTCTATGTCTGCTCCCTCCATTCGTGCTGCCTTGTAGAGTGTGAGGTTACATTAATAACAATGTATTAACCCTTGAGGGCTGAGCCAATTGCTAGTTCATCATTTAGCAGTAAGGCATTCCCTGGGAAATATCCCACCCTCTGACTTCACCACCTTAATCAAGCTTCACAATCAGCATCGCTGTGTACCAGTATTAAATTGTTTGTTTTAAAACTTATACTGTATGTGTGTGTGTGTGTGTATATATATATAATACAGTCATTTGTCTGGTGAAAAAAAATTCCCTGGAACCTAACCCCCCATTTACGCTCCCCCTCCCCCATTTACATTAATTCTTATGGGGAAATTGGATCCATTTAACATCATTTCACTTAAAGTTGCATTTTTCAGGAACATAACTACAACGTTAAGTGAGGAGTTACTGTAGTACATTCTTGAGGCACAATGCCACTTGAAGCTTCATTTGGAGCTATGTAACTGTGCAATGCCCCCCAACAACAGGATGGTACAAAGAGGTATGTGCTTCAGTTTAGCATTCAGGAAAATTGATATGAAAGACTAATATTATAATCTGGCAATAATAATAACCTTTGCAAAACATTAGCTATTTCTTAACTTTTTAATTTTTATTTTGAGAAAAACTAATATAAGCAGCAAGAAAAAATGAGAATACCTCATGTATACTTTTTGCATTTAGAGGGATGTCATTCCTATAACGAACAAAAAATAAACAGAGTCCTTTGAACTTGTCTGGTGCAGTGTCTAAATATAATCTCATAATTTTAGTTCCTTTTACAACTCCTGGAATTGTTCGACCACATTCTGAAAATAAATTTAAGCACATTATTATTTTAAAATATATTCATACTACTACAGTGAAATAAAATAGTTGCAATTCAGTATTTTATTTATTTTTTCACTTTTGTTCATGTCAGGCACAACCCAGATAGTTTCCTTAATAGTGCTTGTGTATGTAAACATGATTTGTTAAGAGGAACTGTGAAATTACATCATTAAATAGTTTTTTTCATGGTAAAAACTAATGATATTCATGAATGATTTATACAAATTTCAATCTTCTGCAAATGTATCACAATCCTCATTGTCATAAACAATTGAACTGTTTTGACTGATCATTTCCAAAACAATTCAGACTGAGGCAGATATACAATGTTAACCATTTGGGCTGAAATGTTCAAGTTGGGCAAAGTATAAACTAAAAATAGGGTTTTTAAATGAACTACCTTAACAACAGGCAGTGTGCAATAAGCCCCACCTATAACAATAGTGTTAAAAATTAATAGCATGTACCTACTCCTGGTGCTTCTCCTTCTTGATATAAGAATTTCAAAGTTCTACTTCCATCTTTGGCAAAAAAATTATCAAATGCCTGTAACTGTTCAATCAAAAAGTAAGTTACTGCAAATAAAATTATGTCAAATTACTACATTTTTATTTGTCTTAAAAGAACATATCAAAGTGTTTAATTGGAGATCTGTTCAAAGTTTTGGGGATATAAAACATACTTTATACAACACTGGCAGGGAGATGAACTAGGTAACCTAATAGGTGTTTTCAGTCTCTAAACATCAATTGCTGGTATTTTCACAGGAATTATGCCATAGTATCATCTTCAAGTACTAATTTGTTTTACTTATTGAATGAGTTGCAAAGCACTAAACACCACAGCAACTAGTCAATAATACATACAAATAGTAGACAAGGAGAAAAAAACGGTTACCTACCTTTCCTAACAGCTGTTATTTGAGATGAGTTGCTCATGTACATTCCATTCCATGTGTGCACGTGCCCATGTGTGCAACCATCAGAGATTTTTACCTTAGCGGTACCCGTAGGGCTGGCTGTGGCGCCCTCTGCAGTACCATGCTCTCACCGCGGTATATCAGGCACCACTGGCCCTATGCCCTCTCTGTTTCTTTTTGACAACAACTCTGACGGAAGGGCAGGAGGCCGAGCAATGGAATGGACATGAGCAACACATCTTGAAGAACAACAGTTATGAAAGGTAGGTAACCATTTTTTCTTCGAGTGCTTGCTCATGTTGATTCCATTCTAGGTGACTCACAAGCAGAATCAACAGAGGTGGGAGCACCTTCGTCAGCTCATAACAGTAGCGGATGCAGGCCATGATCCAAGACAAGATTCTCTGGGATGACACTGAGCAACCTTTCATCCTGTCAGAGATGGCAACGAACAACTGTGTTGACTTACAGAATGGCTTTATTCTATCAATGTAGAAGGCCAGCACCCGTCTGACGTCCAGGGTATGCAGCCTATGCTCCTCATCTGTTGCATGAGGCTTTGGAACTTGGAGTCGATGTTGGGCAGAAAGGCCAGGTGTGGACGCAGCTGGACCTTATCCTTATAGAAGACAGCGTCTCTGATGTTAGCGCCCTGATCTTGAATACCCTACAGGCCAAAGTTATAGTGACCAAGAAGGAGATCTTCCAGGAGAGAAGCAGGAGGGAGCAGGAAGCCAAGGGTTCAAAAGGGGGACCCATGGGCCTCGATAGCACAAGATTCAAGTCCCAAAGGGGGACCAGGTCTCAGACATGCAGGTAAAGGCACTCCAAACCTTTCAAGAAGCATGCCATCATGAGATGAGCAAAGACTGACCAGCCTTGAAACAGAGGGTAGAACACCGAAATGGCTGCCTGGTGTACCTTGATAGAAGATAGTGACAGATCCTGGTGCTTAAGGTGTAGTAAATAGTCCAAGATGTCCTGTAGTGGGGCTTCTTCCACACAAATGTGTCGGTGACAGATACGTGTGGGCTGTTGTGAGCGGATGGCTCTTTATGTGGGCAATCAAGTCTGACATGGCCTGGAAGCGTGCTTCTGGAAGGAAGGCCCTGACTCAGGTGGAGTCAAGAACCATTCCGATAAACTCTATTCATTAGACTGGCATTAACGTGGACTTTTCTGTGTTCATTAACAGACCCAGTTCATTGAAGATGGACCACATCAGACTGAGGCTGTGTTGCACCTGCTCCGGAGACCTGCCCTTGATGAGCCAGTTATCAAGATACGGCAAGATCTGGACCCCCCGACATCTCAGGTAAGCCGCTACTGGTGCCACACATTTTGTGAACACCCTGGGGCCGAGTACAGACCAAAGGGTAGCGCTGTGAAATGGAAGTGACACCCAGCCACTATGAAACACAGGAAGCGCCTGTAACCCAGGAATATGGAGACATGAAAGTAAATGTCCTTTAAGTCAAGATCACCGTAACAGTCCCCCAGATCCAGGGAAGAAATGATGGAGGTCAGGGAGACCATGTGGAACTTCAACTTCTAGAGAGACCTGTTGAGGCCACACAGGTCCAGGATGAATCTGAGGCCCCCTTTGGCTTTTGGGATTAGGAAGTGGCAGGAGTAGAATCTTCTTCCTTCCATGTCCCGAGTAACCTCCTCCACAGCTCCCAAGCCAAGGAGCTACTCTACCTCCTGAACAAGGAGTTGCTCGTGAGAAAGGTCCCTGAAGAGGGATGGGAAAATGTGGAGGTGGGGGGCGGGAAGAAGGAGCAGCTAAGAACTTCAGAGTATAGCCCGAGCTACTATGTCCAGGACCCAGTGGTCCAATGTAACCTATGACCAGGCCGAGCGGAATGGAGAGAGGCAGTTGAGGAAAAGGTGGGTAGGATCCGGTCGACTCACTGGTGCATCGCTCTCAGGTGCATCCTCAAAATGTTCGCTTCTGGACCCCTGGGTGTTTGGCTGCCCCAGGCTGGGCTGGCAAGTGGAAGGAAGGAGGACAACAAGGACCAAAACTAATATCCCTTCTTGTAGATCACTGATGAGATTGCTAGGTTCTTGGTGGCGGTCGTGGTGGCCAGAAGGGCTTTTGGCTGAGTGCGGTGTGTGCATGCCCAACAAGCGAAGGGTAGCCCTACTGTCCTTCAACCCATGCAGCCTGGTGTCTGTCTGAGAATAGACCAACTCCATCAAAAGGGGGGTCCTGAACTGAGACCTGCATCTCCTGGGAGAGGTCTGTCATCTGGAGCCAGGAGCTGCATCACATGACCACCACCATTGCAACCACCCTTGCTGCTGAGTCCACTGTCTCCCAGGCCATCTGCAGGGAACATCTGGCCACTGCAGTGCCCTCCTCCACCAGAGTGCCAAACCCTTGGGCCCAGGGGCGACTGCTGGCCCCAGCACACCAAACGCGTGCTTGGGGCCGCAAGCCGCGGGGGGACGCTCTGCCAACGCCGCGAGGGCGGCAGGTAGGCTGCCTCCGGCGGCTTGCCTGTGGAGGGTTCACTGGTCCTGCGGCTTTGGTGCCTGCGAGAGGTCTGCCGAAGCCAGGGGACCAGCAGACCCTCCACAGGCAAACCACTGGAGGCAGCCTGCCTGCCGTGTTTGGGGCGGCAAAATCCCTACAGCTGTCCCTGTTTGGGCCAAACCCTGAGGGAGGGATTCCTGGAACTTTCTGAGACCATCCCAAAGATTAAAATTGTATTGGCCCAGCAAGGCCTGATGGTTCACCACCCGAAATTGCAGGCTTGCAGTTGAATACATTTTTCTCCCAAATACATTGAGTTTCATAGCCTCTTTGTTTTGGGGAGTTGAGGAGGTGGGACCTGCTTGTCTTTTTTGTTGGTCACAGATTCAACCAGCAAGCCTGGGGGTGTGTGGGTATAAAGGTATTCAAAACCTCTGACCAGCACAAAGTACTTTTTCTTAGCCCGTTTCAAGATGAGTGGGATGGAGGAGAGGGTCTGCCAAAAGGCCGTGGTTATCTTGAGGACCATCTCATGTACAGGTAGGGTGACCTGGATGGGTGTAAAGGCCGAGAGGACGCTGAAGAGGATGTCCTCCTGCTCTGCCATCTCCTGTACCTCAAGCCCCAAGTTCTTGACCATGCACCAGGGAAGGGTTTGATGTTCCATAAAGTCATCCAGCAGGTTAGCTCTGGAAGGTCCCATGACTGCCTTGTCTGGGGGTGACAAGGAAGACTGGATCGCTGGTGGCCATGCTAGGGTCTCGACCACCATTGGAGAAAGAGGTTTTGTGGTCAGCACAGGTTCCTCCACCCCAATCTCGGAACAGGCTTCCAGTACTGGGCCCAGTGTTGGTGGGGCCACCACCCAATGCTCCACTGTGGACACCAAGGAGTACTGAGAAGGAGGCATTGTCACAACTGGTACACCTCATGTGCTCCTATAAGACCACGGTTCTGGTCACTGGCCATGTTGCCATTGCAGTGCCACTGATGTGGGAGAGGGCTCTGGTGCCCGATCACACCAATAAGATGTTGGTGATGGACTAAATTGGCCCTCCATACCAGAGGAAACACCTTCTGGTGATCAGGGAAGAGCTGTCAATGCCTGTGTTTGTTTACTGGTCATGGGCTACTGATGACTGTTGCCCAGGCGTAACTGACTGGTAACTGTAGCGTGGAGAGTGGTACCAGTGCGACTGGTGTGGGGGAGACCAGTACTGGAACGAGGAATGTTCCCACTGTGCTGGTGATTGGGATTGATGCCTAGAGGATGACCACTGAGAGAGTGAGCGATGCCGGGAATAGTAAGGGAAGCGTCAACCCTGTGCCGGAGAGTAGTGCCAAGGGGATCTGGTGAACTATGTACAATGGCCTTAAGGCGCAAAATTCAGAATGGTAGAAACCACTAGCTTTTGCTTAGCAAGAAAGGCACTCCAACTGACCACCCTGGATGGTAAAAGGAACTGAGAGGGCCTAGGGCCAGCGGCGCTTGATATACCTTGGCATGAGCATGGTACTCCAGAGGGTGCCACAGGCAAAAATCTCCAACGGCCGCACACATGGGCGCTTGCACACCTAGAATGGAATTGACATGAGCAAGTACTCGAAGAAAAAAAGTTACTTATGAATTAGGTAACAATATATAACTACATTAACAATAACAAACAAAAAATGTTTAAATCAGGCTTACTGAAGGGCCATCCAAGATCATATCTTCCACAGTTGTTGCATCTAAACCAAGTTTGTCCCCTAGGACTTCAAATATGTATCTAAATGAAGCACCGATTTTCATTTTTCGACCTTCCCTTGCATCTCTATATCGTGCCTAAAACATAAAAAAAGTTTAAAAGAACTAAAAACTGCAGTGTTTGTCAAATTATTTGTTAACCTGACTCATAACTTAAAACTGATATTCCAGTTTGCTGCTTAAGTGAAACTCCTCTAATTACTCTTTTAAAATAAACTATATTTTCACAGGTTAAAAGACGGAGAGGTTACTCAGCTTGTGTAGTAACTGGAGTCAGTGGTGCCGGCATGGTGGGGCAGAAGGTCATGGCCCTTCCACTTTTTAAAAGTGTATGGGCTTGGCCCATCCACTTTTTGGCAGGGGGCCACCCCTCTTCTTAATAAAAATAATAAATATATGGAGACATACCTATCTCATAGAACTGTAAGAGACCCTGAAAGGTCATCAAGTCCAGCCCTCTGCCTTCATAAGCAGGACCAAGTACTGATTTTGCCCCAGATCCCTAAGTGGCCCCCTCAAGGATTAAACTCACAACCCTGGGTTTAGCAGGCCAATGCTCAAACCACTGAGCTATCCCTCCTTCCCCAAAGCCTTCAAATGAGCTGGAGGTAGACCAGGAAGCCCAGGTAGCTGTGAGTTGCCGCACCACGGACCCTCCATCTACTTGGGTTGGGGGAGTTGAGAGCAGCCCCCAGCCCATGTCCCTGCCCCCCCGAAGTCCCACCCAAGGCAGAAGTGTCCGTGGCTCACACAGCTGCCCACGCACCACACATGGCTCTTATCTGGACCCGGCTCCGGCTGGGGGGCTGCAGCCCAGCCATGGTAAGAGCCTTGCAGGCAGCTGTGGGGAGCCACAGACCCTCTTGCCCTAGGTGGGAGGCTGTGGGGCAGGGACACAGACAGTGCTATTGACCCATCCACCCCAGGCAGGTGGAGGATCCACAGCTCCCGGCCCACTCCGGCTTCTGGCTTGGCCAGGGGTGGGGCCTTGGCAGAAGATGGGGGGCCCTGGCTCTTCTTACCTACCCACTTTGGGGAAGGCTCTGCCATCCTGGACTGGAGTTCTCCAAGATATGTGTCCCTTTGGGTGCTCCACTTCACGTGCATGTGTGCCACCATGTGCCTTTTAGCAGGGATTTTCAGTAGCAGTACCCGTTTGGCCCACAGGTACATTCTACACATCCTCATGTCCTGTACCAAGAATATTGAACGCTATGCAGGCAAATAGCCCTTCTCTACCACAAAGTCCCATAGAGGAATCTCAGAAAAGAGGAGAAGGATGGCACACAGTGGTGAACCCATAGGAACACAAATCTCGAAGAATTCCAATTAATGCACAAAGTGAGTAACCTCTCCTCCTTTTTCCACTTCAGGTGACTCCTGAACAGTATCCCCCAGGATGGAAGGAGCTTAGATGCAGAGTCTAATACTGAACACAGAACTGCATTGCCAGCTGCAGCATCTGATCTAAAGAAATGACCCAAAGCATAGTGCTTGGAGAAAGTATGTACTGAAGTCCAGGTTGCAGTTCTGTCCCCATCCCTCCCACAACCCAGTGGAACTATCAGCTGGAGCCCACCACATGGTAGGAGCCACCAGCCGGGGCGCCTCCAGCCCTTCCCCTCCCTGGATGCACTGCAATAGCAAGTGAAAGGAACAGAGAGCCCAGCCCTGCCTCCTGAAGCAGTGATTTACACCTCCCACAGCTGCTCTCGATGCCTGAACCAGACACTCTACCCCTGGACCACAGCCCAGGAGGGGCACATGAGTCAGTTTATCTGTGGGGAAAGAGGAAAATCTGTGGGGGATATTAATTCTGCACTTGCACAGTTGTGCAGAATTCCCCCAGGAGTATCCCGTGGGGGCCAACATCAGTACCAAATCACAGATCTGTGCAGAAAGTGTCTGTGCTGTTGACACTAAATGCTTTGAATGAGTACATCCAAAGTCAGACTCAAGTGGTACTGATGTTGCAGTATGGGATACCAGTGTTGGTACCAAAAGGTATAGAAAACTCTGATAGTTCAGAGTTCTTTCAAGTGGAATGTCTACTAAAATAGACATAACCATCTGATGCCAGCAAAGTCTTTGGTACTGAATTCAACTTAGTGGAAGAGTGAGTTTTAAAAAAGCCTAGGACAGTCCCATAGTATCAGAACCACCTGGAGCCTCAACAGCACTCCCACTAGGACCTGAGGTCTCCAGAACATTCTTTTCAGTCGGTGACCAAGATTTCTTAATAGCAGACCTAACACTCCTGCTCCTCTTTTCAGTACCCACAGTCTTATTGTACAGTGCTCCTGGTACCACTGTATCCCTCAATGTTTTTGGTGACTGAGACCCAGAGACAGATGGGGTACCTGAAGCTGTATCCCTCAAGGCTCTCAGTGACCAGGACCCACACACAAGACAAGGCACTAAGTGTGCTCAGAGGCCAGTCCACAGGGGGGTTCTCAGAGCCTAAGTTGGAGACTGGACTTAGGGTTTGCTCCACCATTAACGGATTTAAATGTTATGGCCCCAGTTTTTACAAGATCTTCTCTTGAAGGAGGAAATCTTACACTTGGTTGGTATATGGGTGTCTCCCAAACAATGAAGGCACTGAGAGTGTCCAGCATTGACCAGGATAGCTTTGCAGCAGGAAAGACAGTGCTTAAAACCTGGGGATCCCAGCATAACCCAGAAGCATTAAAGTCCAGAACTCTTCAGACAGGGAAACAAACAAAACCACAAACTAAATACTGTGACTAAACTGAGCTAAGAAAACAACTAAGGAAACTACGTTTAGCTAACTAACTGGCTATATCTAAATGAAGTGGATACACTCGACTTCCCAACTCAGGCCAAAGGCAGTTGAGATGGAATTAAGGGTAGTTCGCCCATGCAGCTCTATATATCCTTGGTACAGGGCCTGAGGCTCTGTAGAGTGCATGCATGGGCCCAAATGGGAACCACAGAAAATCAAAGGCACACGGGGATGCATGCACACCTGAAGTGGAGCACCTACAGTGACATAACTTGCAGAACAAAATAAAAATAACCATTGAAATACACAAGTCAACTTTGAGGGAATGTCAAGGATGAGCAAACACAGAATATCTGTATACAGAATCCAAGAAGGGAAAGATCAAAAGCAAACCAACAACAAAAAAATCATGTCCTCTTTAAGAAGGCCTCCAAACCAACCCCAGCTTGCAGAGTTCCTAGTTTTCTTATTGTTGCAAGAGGCAGGCTGCCTTTCTCCCTTTTCTTTAGGCATCATGTCAGTGAAGGAGAACTTAACCAAGTTCACAAGGCCCTTACCTCAGAGCAACCAAACTTAGGGCTTATCTAAACAGTGGGTTAATGCGCTGTACAGGGGGTGTGATTCCTAAAGTTCACTGGCATCTTCCATACTTATTAGTTCTTGTAGACCCTGCTGGTGTGCACTCAAGGTTCCCTAGAGCACTTTAGCACACTATTGTTTCAAATAGTACTACATTAAAGGGTACCAGGAGGATCTAATCAGACCAATTAATGCACGTGTGCTTTGGAAATCACACTCCTGTAAAGCACATTACCCCATTGTGTAAACAGGTCCTCAATCAGAAAATAAATCTCTAGAGGCCTAGGTCAAGCTAGTGTCCTGGTGCCTGAGTGAGCCCACAACCTGTAGCCACCGCCATTGCTTCCTGTCCCCCCTTCCTTACTCAGCTTCCTTTTCCTTTTTATATAGCCCAGCTCCAAGAGCAGGCAGGGTGCTTCTTGACTGCACCCAGGCTGATCTGTCTGTAAGAGCCAAACTGTCCCTTAAAGCAGTGTTTCCCAACCGGTGTGCCATGGCACATCAGTGTGCCAACAGGTATGAACATGTGTGCCACGGAATTTTGGAAAAGTCACTTGTGAGGAGAAAAAAAACTTTATTTTAATTAGTGTCATAACCATATTGCATTTTGTGCTTTTCCTCTTCAGTGTACTTGTGAGACAGACATTACACACACTATGCTCAAATGACCTTGCTGTTCACAAGGTATAATGTGGTTTTCTTATCAGCCACTAAGTTACTGTAGTGAATTTCAAACTGAAGACTCAAAAATAGACAAATATTTGAAGAAAAGAGATTCTGGCGCTTCTATATTTTCAGTGATGAAGCTGAACATGAACACAAGAAAGTCAAAGTAGTGAGCTAATGATATTGTGAGAGTTATTTGCAATTTGGATTTTCATTTATAGGTGAACCATCTAGCTCTTTTTGACAATGTCTTATGTGTGGGGAGAAACTCTCAAACCATGCACTGGTGCCAAGTACGGTAAGTAAAAACAAAACCTTACTAGCAAACATCCGTCCCTTGCCAACAAATGGAAATATTTTTTTGAGTATTTGAAGGATCAAAATGAAAAACAAGTACACCTGATGAAACACTGTGTAACAGTTTATGATAAACCACTGGAAGCAAGCTACTTGGTCACTGAGTTTGTAGCAAAGATGAAAAAGTTACATAGAGTCAAAGAAATATTAATTTCACCAGCATGCAAAGAAATGGTGAGAGCAATGTTAGATGAAAATGCAGTCAATGAAATTGCAAACGTTTCCCTTTCAGATAATATGGTAAGTCACTGCATTGATTACATTAGCTGTCATTGAGACTGTGGTCTGAGAAAAAAATCAAATCAAGCAAAAAATTTGCACTGCAGCTTAATGAATCAACAGATATCAGAAGTCATACTCAACTCTTGGCTAACATCAGGTGATAGAGTGTATAAAATATTTTTTTTATTTTGTAGACAACCACCACAGCACACGACCGGGGAGGAAATCTTAAGAGTGACCACGGCCTACCTTGAGGGAGAATTACATTAGAAAAACTGTCTTAGTGTCTGGCACAGATAAGACTGCCTCCATGATTGGCAAAGTAAAAGGTTTTGTAAGCAAGGTCAAAGAACAAAACAAACGTGGCCAGAAGAATTTTCCTGAGTGTTAGATGGAGCAGTAAAGACAGTGAACTTAAAAAAATCATGGTCCTTAAAATGTTGCCGTTTCTTGCTGTTGTGTGAGGAAATGGGAGCAGAACACCAGTGTTTACTTTTGCACATAGAAATACCTGGCTTTTCCATGGAAAAATTCTCTCATGTTTGTAAGAGCAGAGAGAAGAGTTTAAAATATTCTTAATTTTGAAGAAATCTGCACACATTGACTTAATCAATGATGATGTGGCATGGTGTGGAAAACTTACCTATCTGGCTGATATATTCCACTCCCTCAATGAACTGAATAGGGAAGTGCAAGGTAGTTATGAGAATCTTCTCTCCTGCATGGATAAACTATATGGGTTTAGATCTCAGTTAGCCCACTGAAGGGAAAAATGTAGCAAAAGGCACAACAGAAATGTTCCCCTTGGAAAATGTGGTAGATCCTACTGACAATATTTTTTGTCAATGTTGCTTCTGTGCATTCGAAAAGACTGGAAGAAAATTTCAGCTCTTATTTTCCTTCAACCTTTATAGAAGATTTTGATTGGGCCTGGGATCCTTGGATTTTTTTCTTCAATGGAAAATGCTAAGAATCTTACAATAATTATTCAATTTACTGAATTAAGGATGAACCATGCTTAAAATTAAGATTGGTGACATGCCTTTGGACTCAATCTAGTTGACAGGGGCAGATGAATGAATAGTCTCAGACCATGCTATTGCCAGCAGTTTAAGGTCACGGGGGGTAGTGTGATGGGATGGTGGTGGTGCCTCCAGCAGTGTGAGGTCACTGGGGTCGGGGTGATGACATGGGGGCAATATCTCCAGCAGTGTGAGGTCACTGGGGACAGATTGATGAAATGGGGATGGTACCTCCAGCAGTGTGAAGTCATTGGGGGCAGGGTGATGGTATGGGGGCAATATCTCCAGCAGTGTGAGGTCACTGGGGGCAGGGTGATGGATTGGGGGTGGTACCTCCAGCTATGTGACATTACTGGGGGTGGAGTGATGGGATGATGGTGATATCTCCAGCAATGTGAGGTCACTGGGGGTGGGGTGATGGGATGGTGGTGATACCTCCAGCAGTGCATATCAAGTTGAGATCAAATTTGTCATTAAAAGTAATTTTTGTTATAATAATTTTAGCACAGGGTGGGGATGCACCACACAAATCTTTTATTGAAGTAAGTGTATCAGAGAATGGAAAAGGTTGGGAAACACTGTCCTAGATAGTCGCATTCTGTAAGGGAACACTTGTGCTGGATGTATCCCAGTTCCCTGCAATGATAGCATACCATCTGTCCAACACAGGTGGAAAGCAGCATGCCCCAGAAGGCTTGAGTTTGGGATGAGAGGCGACTGGTTCCCCTGGTTGGGGCTGTAGTTGCGGGCAGGTCCCATTCTGGGACTTTGGTTGTTCTGGACCCAGCCTCCATGCAGATGTCACTGGGCACCAGCTGTGTTGTTTCCTGCCACCATTCCTAGCCCGGCCATCATGGAACTGGACTTTCCTTACCAGATGCCATGGCCTCCAGGAACCTCTCAGTCATTTCCACAGACACTGCTACAGATGGCAACTGGAAGTACTGGACACAGGCTTGTACCACAGCTAAGAGGATGTGCAAATATTGGTCCATTAGTTTCCCCCCCACTCCCGACTTGGGTCTCTGGAACCAGCCACCAAGAGACCAGCCACTAGAATCACTAGAACACAGGAATGCTTTTGTGAAAAATGGCTCAGCTCAATAACTCCATTGACATACCTCTGGGAAAGGCTGAACTAGTCCATTATAACCATCTTTAGTGCAGTATAAGACCCTGCTTAATCCTCACTCAGCATGCAGTAGGCTACCTGTGCCTCCTGGTGATGTAGGGGGCCAGCTGTACCACTCCGGTATTTCTCTTGCAGCCCTCTGGGGTAGCACCCATTCAACAGCAGTCAAATAGGCTTCCAGGTCACCATCACCATCTCTCAGCTTTATCAGGGTGAGGCTCAGATGTATGCTACGGCCAGTTTCTCCTTCCAGGGTGGTCCCTTCCCCTGGCAGACTGTTGGGTGAGCAGTCTAGCCATATCTGACTGAAACTGGTGGTTCTACTCCTGACTGGCATGTAGCATATCCTGTTGTTATTTCTGGGTGGCTATCTGCATCTCCTGTTGAGACACCAGCTGTGCTTCCTGAAATTGTTGTTTCCTCTCTGCTAACTGTCCTTCCTATGGGCGTTGCTAGGCAGCCACCTTCCTGGAACTGATGGTTTCTGTCACTCTCTGTCTGTTGTTGCTGCAGGAATAATCGGAGGTTCCCTTTCACGACCCTTCTAGGAGGAAGAGGGCTCCCATGAGATCCTGCCAGTTAGGCTACATGTAAGAGATCCAAGAGGGGGAAGGCCAAAACCAAGCTAATAACAACAAAAATAATCACATCTCCTTTTTAGAAGGCCTCCAAACCAACCCTAGCCAGCAGAGTTCTCAGTTCTCTCTTACCAATCTAGAAAACAGGCAGGATTTCTCCTTTTTCTTTGGGCATCAGGCCAGGGAAGGAGAAGTTTAACAAAGTTCTTAAGTCCTCAGAGCATAAAGTCAGGGCAACCGACTTACAGTCAGAAAATCAAAATCTCCAGGGACCCTGTCATAGTGCCCTAGTGCTGAGGGGGATTGCAATCTATAATTCAGTCTGGCTTCTGATTCCATCTCCCTTACTTAGCTTTCTTTTCCTGTTTATTTTGCCCAGCCCCGAGGGTGATGGAGGATACTTCTTCACTGCACCCCGGCTGTCTTGGCTGTAAGCTACAGATTGTCCCTTAAACAGACAGTATACACCACAACATACCTCCAGAAATATCTTACTATATGTGTCATATGTTGACTAGTACACTCCTTCCATAATTCAATACTTCAATTATTGTTGTCACAATACAGAAAAAGAAAGATCATTTACCAGTAACTTCAGTGGGACTACTAAAAGTACATAAAGTTAAACATATGCATAAATATTTGCAGGACCAAAGTCAAATATAGCTTGACTGCAACTATATATATGTATACATTATTTGGGAATTTTTTTGCACTTTTTATTCATTACTTTAAAATTAAAAAAAGAAAATATCGCAAAAAACTATTTCAAGAGAAAGTCAACCATATTGTAATAGGCAAATCTTCCTAACAAAAATTGATATAATAAATTGAGAAAAGAAACAGATAGTTGAGAAAACTACATTGTTATAGATGTAGCATTTGATACTAAACCTGTTTTTCTTTTAAAGTTTCTTGTAGAGATTGAACTCCACTAGTACTCCGGCGAAATTTAGACATCCTGCGGTTACTCAGAGAAGGGCTAAAAGATTCTAGGGGAGGGTGGACAGATGCTACTTGTCGAGCACGAGCAACAGGGCCAGGCTCAGCTTCTTCTGGCAAAAGGGGGCCGGGCTCAGCTTCTTCTGGCGGAACGGGGACTGGCCCAGCTTCCTCTGGCGGAACGGGGCCTGGCCCAGCTTCCTCTGGCGGAACGGGGCCTGGCCCAGCTTCCTCTGGCGGAACGGGGCCTGGCCCAGCTTCCTCTGGCGGAACGGGGCCTGGCCCAGCTTCCTCTGACGGAACGGGGCTGGGCCCAGCTTCCTCTGGCAGATCGGGACCGGGCCCAGCTTCCTCTGGCAGATCGGGGCCGGGCCCAGCTTCCTCTGGCAGATCGGGGCCGGGCCCAGCTTCCTCTGGCAGATCGGGGCCGGGCCCAGCTCCTTCTCTAGTGTTTGGACTTTCCATCTGATCCTCTGGCACCTCCTCCATCTTGAAGCCTGCAATTTACAAACAATTCACTTACTGTAACAATGCTTTAGAAACTCCTTTAATTATATCCTCAAGTGAGAGTAGGGAAAAAAAGTAGTAGGCCTCTAAACTCATTCACCAAATGCACAATCCTATTATTTCTGTTAAGCTCTCTCAAAGTTGTTAAAGATAAGTTCCATAATATGTTATATAAATTTCTTCAACACAAACATTACATGAATCTGATTATTAACAATTTTAAAAAGTATTTTCCAACTATTTATATTTATTTTTCAGTAATGTTTTACCATGTATTTTAAACAATTTTGAATTGATTAAAATATAATATTATGGCCTTTTATTCTACCCTGTATCAGAATGCCTGTAACTATTAGGGTGAATAAAAATTAATGATTTTAAAAAAAATTTACATAAACTTTTTAAAATTTATATTGGATACTTTAATTTGTAAATTAAAGGCACCTTTGCCGCCTAAGATCCATCTGCAACATCAAGCGGCAGGACAGGATCCCCAGCACTTAAGTTCTTGAGAGGTGTCAAATCCCCGGCATCAAGAGCATGCTCATCAGAGCTTAACATCGCTGAGTCACACATTTCGTCCCACAGAGACTTCCCATATACCAAAAGCAGTGTTCTATGGCCAACTGAGCATGGGAACCCACTATAAAGGTCAACCAATCCTCAGATACAAAAACACCTTGAAGGCCAACCTCAAAGTATGCAAGATGGACATTAAAATCTGGTTAATAAATTGCTCTGGACAGATCCATATGAAGAGGTCTGTAACATGAGGCCATGTCTACGTTTGAGGAATAGTGTGTAAAGTCTTTGCAGAAGAAAAGAGCATGTCTTAAGGACAATGCCTCAAACTCTTCTCTCAGTAAAACTACATTTGCAAGATATGTAACTGTGTAAGCAGAGTTAGGATGAGTTCTACCCTGACATCTGGTGGTGAATTATGGAAAGTGCAGAAAGAATGTCAAGAAGGTGAAATCTCAGATATTTGCTCAGGCACACCCAGCAAGGCAGCCTGGGATGGTTATTTTGACAGCTCTGGGATCCCCAATTTCTTTGTTATTGGGGCAAGATAAATAAAGCGTTGCCACCTGATTATGTGAATGAGGAACTACGAGACTGCTTTATGACAGAGACGTCTCAATATAAATTAAATGACACTTGCTAGACAAGGGACATGGGTTCCAAAACCCTGTGAACTGAGAGAGGTTGGGGGCTAGTGTGTGTACCGGATGGTATAAGCCCCTTTTGAGGGCCCAGAACACCAATTGCACATCCTCCTCTCTCCACTGTTAAAGAGTAGAGCTAATTTTGATTCCATTAGGAGTCCATCTAGACTGCTGAGCTGAATTCACGTTGGGCCTATGGTGCACCAGCACCAGGGCTCCCCTACTAAGAGCTGAGCTGAGGTAACTGAGTGCTGTGTTAACTAGTGAGGGAGCCTGAAGACCTATCATTAAGGGGCTGGCAGAGCGGAGCAGTTTGCAGTGTGTTGGAGCAGCCCATAGAACAGTGAGCAGAGCGAAGCGGTTTGCAGGGACAGCTGGAGGAGTGGCACAGCTGGTGTGGTGGAGCTGGTCGTGGTGAAGGCTGTAGCAGAACTCCAGGGAGAGGTGGAGCAGTTGGCCCTGGTCCACGTAAGGTGCCCCTTAACAGCCTGTGTGGACTCCCCTCATTTCCACCCAGGCTAGGGAGGTAAAACTCTGCAAAGAAACTCTTGAATTCTGAGGTGGCACTGACCAGAGACTTTTGGGTTGCTGGACTTTGGGGTGATTGGACTTAAGACCCTAAGGGGAAAAGGATATTGCCAAACGTACTTGGAGGTGGGTTTTTGTTTATGGTTTGTTATAATCCTGTTTGTGGTGTTTCTCCAATGGGATGCCGCATTGTTTCCTTCCTTTATTAAAAGGATTTTGCTACACTCAGACTCTGTGCTTGCGAGAGGGGAAGTATTGCCTCCTAGAGGCGCCTACTGGGTGTGGTATGTAAGTGTCCCAGGCCACTGGGTGGGGGCTCGAGCCGGTTATGCATTGTGTTATTGAAACGGAAAAGACGGTTACTCACCTTTGTAACTGTTGTTCTTCGAGATGTGTTGCTCACATCCATTCCAGTTAGGTGTACGCGCCGCGTGTGCACGTTCGTCGGAAACCTTTTTACCCTAGCAACTCCAGTGGGCCGGCAGGTCGCCCCCTGGAGTGGCGCCGCCATGGCGCTCTATATATACCCCTGCCGGCCCGCCCGCTCCTCAGTTCCTTCTTGCCGGCTACTCCGACAGTGGGGAAGGAGAGCGGGTGCGGAATGGATGTGAGCAACACATCTCGAAGAACAACAGTTACAAAGGTGAGTAACCGTCTTTTCTTCTTCGAGTGATTGCTCATATCCATTCCAGTTAGGTGACTCCCAAGCCATACCTAGGCGGTGGGGTCGGAGTGAGAAGTTGCGGCATGGAGCACTGCAGTTCCGAAGGCCGCATCCTCTCTCGACTGCTGGACCAGGGCGTAGTGGGCAGCAAAGGTGTGGACCGATGACCAGGTCGCCGCCCGACAGATTTCCTGGATGGGCACACGGCGAGGAAAGCCAGCGATGACGCCTGCGCTCTGGTAGAATGCGCAGTCACCCGGCCCGTAGGGATATGGGCCAAGTCATAACAGGTCCTGATGCAGGACGTTACCCAAGAGGATAACCTCTGGGAGGAGATAGGAAGCCCTTTCATGCGGTCCGCTACTGCTACGAAAAGCTGGGGGGATTTGCGGAAGGGCTTGGTCCTCTCCACGTAGAACGCGAGAGCCCTATGGACATCAAGCGAGTGGAGCTGCTGCTCCCTGCCTGAGGAGTGAGGTTTCGGGAAAAAAACTGGGAGGAATATCTCTTGGTTGACGTGGAAGGCTGAGACCACCTTGGGGAGAAAGGGAGGGTGTGGTCTCAGCTGCACCTTGTCCTTGTGGAAGACCGTATATGGGGGGTCTACCACAAGAGCCCGGAGTTCCGACACCCGTCTAGCTGAGGTGATAGCTACTAGAAAGGCAGTCTTCCAAGAGAGGTAAAGCAGGGAGCAAGTAGCTAACGGCTCAAAGGGGGGCCCCATGAGCCGGGACAACACCAGGTTAAGATCCCAGGTTGGAGCAGGGGGACGGACGTTAGGGAATAAACGTTCCAGCCCCTTAAGGAATCTAGACACCGTTGGGTGAGAAAAAACAGAGCGACCATCCGCACCCGGGTGAAAGGTGGAGATAGCTGCTAGGTGGACTCGCAATGACGATATGGCCAGACCTTGCCCTTTGAGGGACCAAATGTAGTCTAAGATGTCGGTTACCGAAACTTCCATAGGGCGGAGATTTCTCTCCACGCACCAACAGGAGAAGCGCTTCCACTTGGCCGAATATGTCGATCTTGTGGACGGTTTCCTGCTGCTCAAGAGCACCTCCCTCACCGGCGTGGAGCAGCGCAGCTCAGAGCCCGTCAGCCACGCAGGAGCCACGCCGCTAGGTGCAGCGACTGCAGGTCTGGGTGACAGAGGGTCCCGTGTTCCTGGGTAATCAGGTCCGGATGAAGGGGCAGGGGAACTGGGTTGGCTACGGACAGGTCCAGCATCATGGTGTACCAGTGCTGCCTGGGCCATGCCGGGGCCACCATGATCACGTGAGCCCTGTCCCTGCGCACCTTCAGCAGGACCCTGTGGACCAGAGGGAACGGGGGAAACGCATAGTACAGGTGGGTCGACCACTGGATGAGGAAGGCATTCGCTATCGACCCGGGCTCCCTGCCCTGAAAGGAGCAGAACGCTTGGCACTTCCTGTTCCCCTTGGACGCGAAGAGGTCCACCCGGGGATAACCCCACCTCCGGAAAATGGAGAGGGCGACGTCCGGGCGAAGGGACCACTCGTGTGACAGGAAGGATCTGCTCAATCGATCCGCCAGCGTGTTCCGTACTCCGGGGAGGAAGGAAGCCCTGAGGTGAATGGAGTGGGCTATGCAAAAGTCCCAGAGTCGTATCGCCTCGTGGCACAGGGAGGAGGATCTGGTGCCGCCCTGCTTGTTGATATAGTACATGGTCGTCGTGTTGTCGGTAAACACCGCGACACAACGACCCTGAAGCTGATGACAGAACGTTTGACAAGCAAGGCGGACCGCTCTCAACTCCCGCATGTTGATGTGTAGTCCCACCTCCTCCTGGGACCACAGGCCCTGCGTCCTCAGGGTCCCTAGGTGGGCCCCCAGCCTAGATCTGAGGCATCCGTTGTTAGGGACACCGAGGGCTGAGGGGGGTGGAAAGGGAGACCCGCACATAACACGGACTGGTCTAGCCACCAGCCGAGAGAATCTAATGCCCTCTGGGGGATTGTGATTAACATGTCTAGCGGCTGCCTTGTCGGCCTGTAATGATCGATGAGCCACAACTGGAGGGGCCTCATGCGGAGCCGCGCGTAATCGGTCACAAAGGTGCAAGCCGCCATGTGGCCTAACAGGGTTAGACATGTCCGCACTGACGTCAATGGGGCTGTCCGCAAACGCTGAACGATCGCCGACATGGTCTGGAACCGCTGCAGAGGCAGCAAGGCCCTGCCTACAGTGGCGTCCAGGACGGCCCCGATGAACTCCACCCTCTGTGTGGGAATCAGGGTGGACTTGTCTGCGTTTACCAAGAGGCCCAGACTTGCGAACATGCCGGTGATCACGTGGACATGGCTGTAGACTTGTTGTTCCGACGTGCCCCGAATCAACCAATTGTCCAGATAAGGAAACACGTGGACACGATTGCGCTGAAGATGCGCCACAACAACTGCCATGCATTTTGTAAACACTCTCGGGGCCGTGCACAGGCCAAATGGGAGGACTGCAAATTGATAATGAAGAGGCCCCACAACGAAGCGGAGGAAGCGTCTGTGGCGTGGCCAAATGGCAATGTGAAAATACGCGTCCTGCATGTCGAGGGCGGCGTACCAGTCTCCCGGATCCAGGGATGGGATAATGGTCCCCAGGGATACCATGCGGAACTTCAACTTCACCAGGTATTTGTTGAGCTCTCGCAGGTCGAGGATAGGCCTGAGGCCTCCCTTGGCCTTGGGGATCAGAAAGTAGCGGGAATAAAACCCCTTGCCTTTCTCGTTTTCCGGAACCGCCTCTATAGCTCCTTTGCTGAGGAGCGTCTGCACCTCCTGCCGAAGGAATTGCTCGTGAGAGGGGTCCCTGAAGAGGGACGAGGAAGGGGGGCGGGAAGGAGGAAATGAAACAAACTGCAGGCGGTATCCCGTCCGCACCGTGCTTAAGACCCAGCGGTCCGATGTTATTTGGGACCACGCCGGGAAGAAAAACGAAAGGCGGTTGGAAAACGGGGGGGGAAGGATCCATTAGGGAAACTGTTACTGCGCCCTCGGGCGCACCTTCAAAATGAAGGCTTAGGTCCAGGCGGGGGCTTAGAGGAGCCTTGGTTCTGCCCCCCTTGGTTCCCCGAATGCCTGCGCCTTCCATTCCTGCCGCGGCGCCTGTTAAGGTCCTGCCGCTGGCGGAACTGGGAATACGGCCTGCGCTGTTGTTGATGCTGTGGCCGGAAGGGTCTACGCTGCGTCACGGGAGTGTGCATCCCGAGGGACCGCATAATGACTCGGTTATCTTTCAGACTCTTGAGTCTGGGGTCTGTCTTTTCAGAGAACTAGCCCTGGCCCTCGAAAGGAAGGTCCTGTAAAGTATGATGGAGCTCCGGCGGAAGACCGGAAACCTGCAGCCAGGAGATGCGACGCATCGTTACTCCCGACGCGAGGGTGCGGGCAGCCGAGTCTGCAGCGTCCAAAGAGGCTTGCAAGGCCGTGCGTGCGACCTTCTTGCCTTCATCCGAGATGGCCGCCCACTCTTGGCGAGCATCTTGTGGCAGCAGCTCCTTAAATTTGTCTGCTGCCACCCAGGAATTGAAGGCGTATCTGCTCAGCAGGGCTTGCTGGTTGGAGACCCTGAGCTGCAGCGCCCCAGCCGAGTACACCTTACGGCCGAGGAGGTCCATCCGCCTGGCTTCTCTAGAGTTGGGGGCTGGAGCCTCCTGGCCATGACGCTCCCTGTCGTTCACTGATTGAACCACCAGGGAACACGGAGTCGGGTGCACATGGAGATATTCGTAGCCCCTAGAAGGGGCCATGTACTTCCTCTCGACGCCCTTCGCAGTAGGAGGAATGGAGGCCGGAGACTGCCAGATGGTGTTGGCGTTGGCCTGGATGGTTCGTATGAAGGGCAGGGCGACCCTGGTGGGAGCGTCAGATGAGAGGATGGTGACAATTGGATCCTCTATCTCCGAGACCTCCTCGGCTTGCAGACTCAGATTTTGAGCTAATCGCCTGAGGAGGTCTTGGTGCGCCCTGAGATCCAGCGGGGGGGGGCTGTTGGAGGAGGTACCAGCCACCGCTTCATCCAGGGAGGAGGATGAGGAGACCCCAGGCAAGAGAATGTCTAACTGTGGGTCTTCCTCAGCCCTCACCTCTGCCTCAGGAGCCAAAGCGGAGTCTTGTTGCTTGGACCCTTCCTCCCCATCCGGGGAGGGAGGGGGGCGAGACAACGAGGCTTCAGGAGCCCTACGCTCCGCAGTCGCCGGCCTAGCAGGGAGCTGTTGGGGGCCCTGGGCCTGATGGTATGCCCAGGGTGTCCAGAATCCCCATTGTTGTGGGCCTTGGTCCTGCTGCAGCGGATCACTGAACAGCGCCGCCTGCCGGTCGGTGCCCAGTGCATATCCGCTGTCCGTTTGCGAGGATACGGACGGCTGTCTAGAGGGCCATGGTGGGGCCGACCCTGGATGGTAAGGGTCTGCGCGGGTCGGCACGGAGGATCGTCTCGGTGCCGGGGACCGGTGCCGGGAGTCATATCGGGACCGGGTTCTGTCACGGTGCCGGGATCCGGATCGGTACCGGGCGCCACTTCGGTGCCGGGATCGGGACCTGCCACCAGCTCGGTGCCGGGAGGTCGACCGGGACCGGGACCTGCCACCAGCTCGGTGCCGGGAGGTCGACCGGTGCGGCGAGTAACGTCGGGACCTGCTCCTGGAATCGCGGTGCCGGTATCGGCGGCTGGAGTCTGACCGCGATCGTCTTGATGTCGACCGGTGCCGCGAGTGCGACCGGTACCGCTGAGGGGAGCGGTGCCGGGACTGCGAGCGGCGGCGGGATCTGGAGCGACCATGACGTCGGGACCTGGATCGTGAACGAGAGTCCCGAGACGGTGCCGACATCATGGGCTTGCCTCTGGACACGACCCACACCGGAGGTACCGGGGGTGGCAGCCGAGTGGGCTCAGTCAGGGCTATGAGGTCCCGAGCCGAGGCGAAGGTCTCCGGTGTGGATGGGACCACTATCTCAACCCCAGATCTCATGGGGGAGCTCGGCGGCACCGGACTCGACGGACCCGCCGGGCCCGGAGTCGACGGTGCCGGTGGCGCCGCAGCCGATGTCGAGGCCGGGCGCTCTAGCCGGGTCTGCCTGGCCGGAGTAGTGGACTTCGACGGCCTTGGCTCTGTCTCCGGTGCCGGAGAAGGTCGGTGGGGGGGTAGTGGTGGCGCAGCCCCCTAAAATTGCATGCAGCTCAGCGTAGAAGCGGCATGTTTTTGGCCCTGATCCAGATCTCCCGTTTGCTGCTTTGGTTTTCTGGTAGGCTTGTCTGAGCTCCTTCACTTTCACTCTGCACTGCACTGTGTCCCTGGTGTGGTCTCTCTCCCTCATGGTATTGGAAATTTTTTCAAAAGTTTTTTCATTTCGTCTTTTGGAACGCAGTTCTGATAGCACTGAATCCTCTCCCCATATAGCGATAAGATCCAGTACCTCTCATGCGCTCCATGCTGGTGCTCTTTTTCTATTCTCAGGAGACTGCATTGTTACCTGTGCTGATGAGCTCTGCGTGGTCACCTGTGCTGATGAGAGCTCCACGCTGGCCAAACAGGAAATGCAATTCAAAAGTTTGCGGGGCTTTTCCTGTATACCTGGCCAGTGCATTAGAGTTCAGTTACCTGTCCAGAGCGGCCAGTGGTGCACCGTGGGATACCGCCCGGAGGCCAGTAACTTCAATTTGCAGCCACACTAACCCTAAATCGATATGTTAATATCGATTTTAGCGTTACTCCTCGTTTTGTAGGAGTACAGAAATCAATTTAAAGAGCCCTTTAAATCAATTTAAAGTGCATGGTAGTGTGGACGGGTACAGCGTTAAATCGATTTAACGCTATTAAAATCGATTTAACTGCATAGTGTGGACCAGGCCTGAGTAGTGTTGTCAGTATCAATTACTACAACATTTTCATGATCAATCTGGTATTCATTTACAGATTTGACTACAGCCTGTGAAACAGTTGAGTGATTAACAGCATCTAAAAAACACTGTATCCACACAAAAAAAAAATGAGTAAACATACCCACTGCAATCAGGTTCTAATGGTACAAGCAGTACATTCAGAACTGACCACTCGTTTCTCCACTGTGAGGGCTGCTCTCATCCTGGTTTCCTGGCGTTTCAGGGCAGGGGAAAGCAAGTCACAAAGTTCAAAGAAAGTGCTCTTACACATGCGAAAGTTTCTCTGCCACTGCGAATCGTCCCACACCTGCAAAACTATGCGGTCCCACCAGTCTGTGCTTGTTTCCCGGGCCCAAAATCAGCGTTCAATGGGTAGAACCTCCCCCATTACCAGCAGGAGCTCCAAAGCACGGGGGCCCAGGGTTAGAGAGAAATCAGTGTCCATGTCCTCATCACTCTCGTCGCCGCGCTGCCGTAGCTGCCTCCTCCTCTCCTGTGTTTGCAGTTCATGGTTCACCATAGACAGCACGAGAAGGCGTGAGGTGTTTACAATGTGCACGATTGTGCTATTGAGCTGAGCAGGGTCCATGCTTGCTGTGCTATGGCGTTTGCTCAGTTCACCCAGGAAAAAAGGCGCAAAATGGCTGTCTGCTGCCTTCAGGAAAAGAGGGGTGAGGCTGTACCCAGAACCACCTGCGACAATGATTTCTTGCCCCATCAGGCACTGGGGTCTTAACCCAGAATTCCAAGGGTCAAGGAAGACTGTGGGAACTATGGGATAGCTACGGGATAGCTACCCACAGTGCAACGCTCTGGAAATCGATGCTAGCCTCGGACCATGGACGCACACCACCAAATTAATGTGCCTAGTGTGGACGCATAAAATTGACTTTATAATATCTGTTTAATAAAACCGGTTTAAGTTAATTCGAAATTTCATGTAGTGTAGACGTACCCTCACATGAAAAAGGCATTTCATTCTGTGTTTTTCTTAGAAAACATTGTTTCCAAATTCTGGGCATATCATCTATTTGGCACATATTCTTAACTTAATTGGTGAATCACTTAGCAAGCTTTTTCAGCTGGTTGATACATTTGTAAGGTGCTTCAAAAATATGTTCTATAATTCTGGTAGTAAGAAAGTGAGGTACCTCTGTTTCACGAACCAGAAACTACAAGAGTATGAAGATGTCACGCATCCATGCCTCCTAGCCCAGATGGAACACACTGGAACAGCTGGTTTTATGCTGTTCAGTATCACTCTAAGAACTTTCACTTCTATAAAATGTTTTTTAATGAAGAGTGCAGTTTCCGTGTAAACTATTCAGAAAAACGCTGAATGACCCAATTAAGTATGCATTGTTGAAAATACAGATCACTTTTCTAGCACAAAAATGGGAACAAATTCTCAGTTTACATCTGACGTTTGAGAGCAGGAAGCCTTGCCTTCCTTGACCTTCAGGAAGAATTACAGATATATTTCAGTTCACACCTAGAGCCCCTTTTCTTCAGAAGCACCTCAGAGTTCTTTAAATTTAGAGAGGCAGAAAACATATCTCCTGTTGAAAAACTTGCCTGTCTCTCTATAAAGAGGCCATGAAGCTTCTCAAAAGCTTGACAAATATTTCTCATTTGGACAAGAAAATCTGAATATTCTGAGGCTTGTAGATTATTTGATCCTCCTGTTTATATCCTGCCAGGCTACTATATTTTTAAGCAATACCTGGGTTTTTCTGAGGTACCTGAACAGGAGCTAAAATTGTACAGGGAAAAGATTGTGCCTGAAGCTATTTAAAGTCAAGCTATTTTTGTAGCCCTCCAAGCATTTTGGCTTTCAGAGAAAGACAAAATTCCAAACCGGATAAATGCTGGCCTGGAATTGCATAAATGCTGTCTCAAACTCTGCAGATGCAGAGTTTTTCACTGTACAATTTGGTCCTTTCTGCCAGAAGGAAATCACTAAGTGAGAAAAACTTAAAAGCTCTTTGTTTTCTGTACTATATTTAAATTAAAATACAGGACAATGATTGGTAAAAATGTATGACTTTCATGTATGAAAGTCTAAGCAATTTAAAATGATATTCTATTTTATTTTAATTTTGCTGCTTGGTGTTCTGTAATGTAATTTAAATTAAAATCCAGATTATAAAGCTGGAATGCAGAGTATTGGTTACCAAGTATTATTAACTTTTTTATATTTAGGAAATGCTGAATAATTATTGTGACTTCTTTTTCTGTATTGTGGTTTAAATTAATTACCAAAGTAATTGAAACTGGCATGATTCTATTCTGACAAAGAAAATGTTTAGTATATTGCAGAAGTTTTATTTTTTTGGTGCACAATTCTCCCGGAAGTAGCACATATTTAACTCAATGCACATGAGTAGTCCTACTGACTCCAATGAGATTACTCATGAATAAAGTTGTGTATGTTTGTAGAATTGAGATCTAAATCTGAACCACTGAACTGATATAAAATACATGCGTACATAGTTGACATAAGCAATAAACCAGCTTTTTTCCTTCTGTAATATTTACTGCAGGTACAGGAAACATTTTCTAAACTTGGACTACTCGTTCTAATTTAAGAAAATGACTAGGCGTAAACACCTAGTCCTTATTTTTGCTAATCAATACACAAAATCAAGTGCAGATGAAGATATATTCTTGAAATGTTCTCAGTTTACTTTCTCTCATGTATTCAGTTTACTTAAACTTATTTAACCCTTACCTACTGTATATTTTTATTATACAGCACTTAAGCAAGTTTGATTTCAATGCACAGATTTTTTCTTGGTTTTTCAGGAGCTCAGAAGAATACTGTGGAGAATGAAGAACCAGCAACCAGTATTAACATGAGTGAGACTTAGTCATAGTTCTTTATGGGATAAAAACTATTAGTCACTATAAAAAAAATCCATACAATTGTTGCATAATATATAAATGCAATAAAGCAAAAACATTTTTAAAATGTTGGTTTCAGTTTTGCAAATTATTCTAACAGTCTATCTTACATATACCATAATTTGATTTAGAAGTTAATTTCTAGTAAATCAGAATTAGCACATTCACCAATTTTTACTTAAACAATTAAGCCTCTGAAGAAATACATTTTGGCCCCTACTGTAGTAGTAGAATTTACTGTTTGTATTTTATATATTTTAGAATAAAGGATAAAGAATAAAGTAATAATGTAGCATGTATTAAATGTATATGATTTGACCATATCCTGCCAGCCACCCTTTTTGAACAGCAGAAAGGAATGGCCTAGCAGCCATTGGTAGAGAGGCATCAGCCAGAATTTCTTTGTGTTTGGACTGATTTCAAGGCAGTAACAGACCTTTGAGGGTCACCACTTTGTTGCAGTCTTAGCATTTTAAAATAAGTAAAAAAATGCCATGATTGTTTTTCTTCTGCATTGCAATTTATTGTTCCTGTTCAAAATGTTCTGTGTAAATTAATTCTGTTTCGTGTGTGAATGAGGAATGAGTGTTGAGATAAGTGTGAAGGCCATCGCTGAACCAGATGTTCTAAGGAGCACTGGAGACAGATGCAAGGGCACCAGGAGGCTGCAACATGCCCCCCTGAGAGACTTGATGAAAGAACAAGATAAAGGATGAGAAGGACAAGTTAAGAAAACAAGCACTCGTCAAACAACAATTGATTCCAGTGTAATGGTGCAAAACGTATTGGTCTCAATGAAGGAAAATTACAATATAAATAGGGTGCCTTGCCATGAAACTTTGGGTTCGTCCAGCCAAGACTTCCACCAGAGCATCGTGTTGTGACCGACAGAACCTAGCACCTACCTACCCATGATCAACTTACCTGGCCCCTAGATTGATACAGACTCTGGACTGGTAACTATAACATCAACTGGTGGGAGTGAGTGAGTGAGTGTGTGTGTGTGTGTGTGTGATTGAATGCATATGTTAATTGTTGTATCTTCAATAAAGGTGGCGTATTGCCTTTTCCCTGAAAAAAAAGATCCTGTGGACTTCTTATAAGCAAACACTACTCTTGCCAACACTTATGCAACTGCTTAACTATAAACACACAAATAATCTCATTTGACTTTTGTAACAACTAGGCAGACTAGAACCCAGAAATTGTAGGTTACTGACTCTTTTTTTTTTTTTTAAATAACCACTAGAAGCGTAGGCTAGCTTGCTACAGAAGAACCCTATGAATCTAGGCTCTGCAGGACACACTTCCCAAGGCCTGAAGGGCAGCCCCTCACAGCTCACTAATTGGCTGACGCTAGTATTTAAACGAGGAAGCCAGCATGAGGAGTTCCCCAATGATTAGGGCACTAGTTTATGACTCGAAAAACACGAGTTCAATTCTCTGCTCCACTATAGACTTTGTGTGTGATCTTGGTCACTTAAGGCCCAGATCTGCAAATGTATTTAGGCACTTAACTCCCACTGATCAACAGGAGTTAGGCACCTAAATACCTTAGCCTGTTTCCTATCTAAAAATAGGGAAATACTATTACCCCCAGCTCACAAGGGTGTTGAGGGATAGATATGTGACAAATATTGAAATTCCCTGCAATATCTTTGAATAAATTTATTGTATTAAGTTTCTTTGGCATTCATTGTATTGAAGGCAAAGACAATATAGTATTATTGTGGGCCAGGACTGTATGTCCCCTCTTTCTAGAGAGGAAATATGATGTGAACCCTAGGAAGTGTTATATGCTTCAAAGGACTATACTGAACAATATGCCAGATGAGAATGGACTTTTTGGACAAACAGTATCCAGTGATTTGCCTGGGGAATCTCTAGAGGGACATGAATACCGCAAATTCCTTACATCCAGTTATGCAAAAACCCAGCCTTCTGAAGCTATGCCCTGAGGAGAGGATCACTTTCTGCTAATTACCTGTTCCCAAAGTCTCAAGATCAAAGATCCAAGCTGTAGAAGAGAAAAACTAATCTGTTCCTGGGGGGACTCGTTCAGAGCTGGAGTTGACCACAGAAAAAACCCTTGGTGAGGTTTGAAGGACTGGCTCCTACCAGAGCCCTTGTTGGAGCAGGTGGGGCAGGGTTGATCTCTGGTAAGTTTTATTAGCATCCTTGTAGGTTCTTTTATTGTTTCATATATTTTCTCTGTAATGCTTTTACCTTAAGAATGAAACGTGCTTGCTTACAGAGAGCGGTATGGTAACTTGTGACTGTTGGCAATTACGGCTGTTTGCAGCCGACGCAAAGCAAAGCACAGCACAAACATCGGCCTATTTAGGCAGTCTGGCTTGCTGGGGATACCAGTGTAAACAGAGAACTATGCAGCCTGGAAAAACACCACTAAAGGGGTGGGGGGGAGATACAGGTCTCTATGCAAGAGAGGTGATGGCTGGAGCCTAAAGTGGTTGCCCTGGAGAGACCACAGTGGGGGAATACAGGTGCAGTTGTGATAAAATAAAGATTGTGAAGCATTTAAATACTATAGTGATGGGGGCTACAGACAGCTGCAAAAACTTGTGAAGAGTGCCATTCTACAGAGATTATTTGAAAATAAAGATTTTGACACAGCAGTCCTTGAGAGGTTCTATGGAATCGAGCATACAATCAGGTCCTCCAGAACCAAACTTGTTTTTCTTTGTTGAAAAAGAAATTCTGGGATGGGAAAGTTTAAAAAAATCCTGATGCAGAAATATCAGCAGGGAGAAGTCCCATCTCCATGATTATAGTTCAGCTTCTTGCCCCACACCCAATCTTTATCCTTATGTTTCAGATAATGTATCCATTTCTGTCTTTCCCCCAATTAAGGATGGGAGTACACCTCATTTGTATCTGAGGGGAACGGATCAGTAAACTTTCTCAGTTTAAGGCTGGTAGTTGGATAAGAGTTAAATCTTTCTCACCTGAACCTGACACTGGACTGTATTGGTTTGTTTATTTCTCTCTCTATCCTCTGCCCATGAAGCTGAAGAACTCAGATAGTGTCTTCTCCTAGTGCCCAGATGTGTATGAGGGGGTTGGTCTCTCTCATCATTCCCCTTGGAATCAAAGGATCAGTCTCTCTCCCACTGGGGCCCAGATCAGCTGTTTGGTCTCTTCTACACACATTCGCTCTCTTCCCCATCCCTCTCTCAAGAGATGAAGTATCTATCTCCCTCCTCCACATCCTGTATTAGAGAGGAGGAGTGGCAGTCTTTCTCTGACTTGGGCAAGGACTGGAGGGTATCCTCATTTGATCTGTTTTCTCCTGTAGATGGGAGAGAGATTGATGGATCTCTCCCCACCCCCAACAGGGTGCAGGGGAGGAGATCACTTCTCTTCATTACTCCCCTGAGCTATGAGGAAGGAGCACAGAGGCACGTTTTTTTTCCTTTTCTCTTGCAACTGTCTCACTGTCTGTCCCTAATGTCAGGGTCATCACTATTCCTCTCTCTCTTTGAGGCTAGGGTTCACATTGGTCAGTCTGTCTATATGCTAGAATCAGGAGGGTAGGTCTATCTCCTCTTATTGCTCTTATTATTTATACCTCTTTCACTAAAGGGCCATCATGGGTGTGCTCTCTACATATAGAGTCTGTGTGAAGCAGGAATGCTGGAACTGGTGGTGAACTGGCTTGAAATAATAATAGCAACCCAATGCATGGCTTCCATCATATACAGGATGTACAGTTTTGTACAATGGCTTTCAGCACTCCCACTAAAAAAAACTGTTCAAGCACCCTGAATGGAAATTTTTACTGCTCTCTCCTAAGGGTGGGTGTGTAAGTATATGCCCCTTCTATGCTGCCTAGGGCACGCGATAGGTGCAATCATTCTATTCCTTCTTCAGGAGTTAAGGTCAGTCTTTTTAGGAACCACAGGATGGTCTCTTCCTTAGGGAATAGGAGGTCAGGATTTCTTCTCCATGACAGTGGGGAGGCTGAGTCCAGTTCCAAACTCTGTTTCTTCCTCTTATGCTATAATGCAGGGGTGGGCAAACTATGGTCCGCAGGCCAGATTCAGCCCGTCAGGACTTTGGATTCGGCCTATGTTTTGCCATCCTCATGGTGCCGCCGGTCCCACACCCACTCCATGTCCATGCAGCCTCTCGGGGAGGGGGATGGGCAGAGGGCTCTGTGCACTGCCCTTGCCTGCAGGCATGGACCCCTGCAGCTTCCATTGGCCGGGAATGGGGAACCGCAGCCAATGGGAGCTTCAGGGGAGGTACCCGCAGGCGAAGGCAGCACACGGAGCCCTCTGCCCCCCTTTCCCCAAGGGCTACAGGGACACGATGCCAGCTGCTTCCGGGAGCGGCGTGGAGTCAGGGCAGGCAAGGAGCCTATCTTAGCCCTGCTGCGCGTGGCTCCCACCCCAGAGCCACTCCAGATAAGTGGCACCGGGCCGTAGCCCACACCCCAACCCCCTGCCCTGAGCCCCATCCTGCACTCCAACCCCCTGCCCTGAGCCCCCTCCTGCACACCACATCCCCTCCCAGAGCCCACACTCCATCCCACACTCCAACCCCCTACCCAAGCACTACATTCATGGCCCTGCATACAATTTCCCCACCCAGATGTGGCTCTTGGGCTAAAAAGTTTGACCACCCCTGCAATAATGCCAGGTCTTCCCACCCATGAATTCTCCCCACCCAGAACATGCATAATCTTGCAGCATCTGGCATAGGGATGTGCCAGAGGAAGGGGGAAGATATCAGCTCTCTTGATATTCTGGGCTGCCAGGCAGTTACTTGGGGATGTTGCAGCCTGAATATCAATTAGACCAGTCCTGGTATACCTCCATGGCCAAACCAGCCAGTAGCAGACTCCAAATCCCAGAGGCGCTAAGATGTCAAAAAAAGCCACATTTGCCTTCTACCTTTCTGAGGTTGGAGTCAGCCTCTTCATCTTCCTCTTCCCCATTTCAGGGCCAGGAAGGTATCAATCTCTCTTTTCTTCCACCTGCAGGGGTGGCTGGCAATAAGGCTCTCATTGCTATTCTGGGGCTCACGCTCCCCGGCTGGTTCGGTAAAAGTCTCTCTCTCCCCCTCTAGATTCAGCGCGTTAGTGGCCTCTCTCCCCAAAGGGCTGGGGAAGTTGGTGAAATCTTGGCCAACTGACGTCGGTGGCAAAACCCCGAAGACTTCAGCGGAGACAGGATTTCATCCCGTCTCTCCCTGCCCTAGAGCTAGAGGGAGCGGCGGCCCCTCTGTCGCTACGGAGATGAGTGCGTTGGTTTCTCTCCTTCCCAACCCTTGGAGGCTCCATCTTGCCAGTTGGGGGGGGGGTGTCGGCTTCTCCCTTTTCCCTCAGCCCTGCAGCTCAGATGGGCTCGCTTTAGGTTTTCCCACCTTTGGGGAGAGACTCACTTGTGGGGAGCGGAAGCGCGCTCCTCCTTCCCCAGGGAGAGGTTCGCTGAGCTGTCGTGCCCGAAAATTAGAAGCGGGCGGGCGGGCACCTCAGCCTTTTCCACCGCGCCCAGACCGGGTCTGTGTTTGGGTATAATGCGTACGGACAACGGCGCCTCCTTTCCCCCAGGCCAGCCTCTCTTGCTGCCTCCCGATGTCAGTCTCACCCTCCCTCCGGGGCTGCGCACGGAGGGCGGCCCGTTTCGGGAGGGAAGGTACGTCTGGCTCTTAACTTTCTCTCTCTGCTTTCAGGGGGTGTGCGGCCTATTTCTCCTCCTTTTGGAGGAGCAGGTGAGTGACGGCCTCTCCCCCACCGCAGGCCGCTCCCTTCACTGACCTAGCTCGGCCCTGTGCCGAGCAGCTCGCCGGACCTCTCGAGAAAACCGGGGCACTCACCTCCCTCCTCAGCCAAGCGTCGACGGTTTCCCTCCCAAGACTAGAGGGAAATATGTTCCTCTGGATCCCTCCGCCTGCCGAAATACTTAGTGTCAGCGCTGCTCCCAGGCTCGAGCGCCGGGACTAGACAGCGCTGCGGAAGGATACATGGAAGGGAGACCCAATCGCTGACCTGACCGTTATGGAGAGAATTGTTGGCGCGCGCCCCGTCCCCATCATGGGGCGGGGGGTGAGCCGCGCTGCAGGCGCGTAGGGCTGCTCTGCTGTCTCTGATCCCAGCCCGCACAGGGATCCACAGCGCTCTACATTCCCGCACCAGGGCCAGGTACCTGCTCCGTCTCTGAACGCTTTCTGCCACCAACCCTTTCCCACAACTCAGCCCCAGACAGGTCACTGTCCGTCCTCCTAACCATGACCTCGTGGCCCCTGTAGCCTCAGAAGCCCTCTGTCCCCATGAGCGGAGGCTGCTCCAGGCCCCAGCACACCAAGCGCGTGCTTGGGGCTGCAAGCCGCGGGGGGTGCTCTGCTGGCACCGCGAGGGCAGGCAGGCTGCCCTCGGAGGTGTGCCTGCGGAGGGTCTGCTGGTCCTGGAGGTTTTGGTAGACCTCCCGCAGGCAAGCCGCGGAAGGCAGCCTGCCTGCCGTGCTTGGGGCGGCAGAATTCCTGGAGCTGCCCCTGCCCATGAGAGAAGCTCCTGCTAGGCCTGTAAGTGCTCCACTGTCTCAGGGTTAGATCCAGGGCCAGCTCTAGGCACCAGTAAACCAAGCAAGTGGTTGGGGCGGCATTCCGGGTGGTTGTTGGTTTTCTGCTTTGGCAGTTGTGCACTCTGAGGTTTTTTTTGTTTTTTGTTTTGCTTGGGGCAGCAAAAAACCTAGAGCCAGCCCTGTTTAGATCCCCTGTTACACATACACAGGGCCAGGTTTCATTATCCAAACAATTTTCTGATTTGTTCGGTTGTCAGCTTGAATGATCCCTCTTTAATTAACCACTAGAAGTGCACACATTTGATAGGCCAAATTCTGCCCAACCCAGATAAATGCTCAGGTGCAACTTTCACAGCCATTGCAAAAACAGCATTCCCGCTTTCCTGTATTTTGACCTACAATACTCCTCAGTCTCTCTTTATTTAGTGTTTCTTCCCACAGAGGAAACAGGGCATGTGGTGTGAGCTATATCCCCAGGCAATATCATACACAGCATGCTTCTTTAGACCCCACTGAACAGCTCTTGTATAGTGGGGTTTGCAGAGATGCTTTCCCTAACTTTTGGAAGGAAGCAGAATCAGAGCAGGAAGCTTTTATCATATGCTTCCTCCACCTGCAGTTTTTTAGTGGGCAGCACATTCTTACTATCCTTTAATTTTGTAGGCTCCACCCTCTCCACATACCCTCTAGGACGTGGTGTGGCCCAATCACAATAATTTAATAAAAAATAAGAATTTTTATGGACTACCTCCTACCCAAAGATCAGAAGGTGGTGTACAAATATAAAAGGTAACAGTGCTTAATAAATAAATCAAAAATATTCTAACAATAGCCATACATTTTGTCCCAAGTATGAAGTCAAACAGTGGTCCCTAAACAACATTAAAGGACCATTGTCAACTTGAAATCAATTTTAAAATATTAGTCAAAAGTACTTTCAAGTCATATACTTGCTCATGAGTTCCCAGTCAGTTTTTGTGGATTTAAAATCACATTTTCCTATTTTTATAATCTTTTCTTTCCTTGATTGCTATATGAAACAAAAAGGGAAACTAACCATAACTTCACACTTGCAGTCAAATCTGTGCAAGCAGCAGCATATAATGAACTAGGGATCTTTCAGTTCATGCCCACATTATCCACATGGGGAGTTACAGTATGGCACTTTGGTGCTCACTGCTATTCACACCCTGCACTGCGTGACAGTATAGATATGCCCAGTTTCTGAAGTGGTGGCAACCACGTTAAGACTGTCCCCTATGCAAGTATACTTAGGAGAGACAAAGTTCGTGCTGCTCGTGCCTCTTTCTGGCACACCTGCACAGAATGGCCTCTTTCTAGCACACCTATATGTTGTGTAAATTTTAAAATTGCAATTTAAAACATTTTAAAATAAAGTAGCTGAAAATCAGTTTTGCTGTTATTTACCTGCCAAAACCTGTGATCAGGGGACTGTGTTTCTCCAGCAAGTACTGATGACACACACTACTAAACATCTAAAACAAGATAAGATTCTTAAACACCCACTAAAGCCTGTCAGAGAAACAGGGCATCTAAAGCAAAGTGGGGAAATACAGTGACCGTCTAATACATAGCGTGGAATGCTGGTGATCAGGGCCGGATTAACCTTTTGTGGGCCTGCCGCCAAACATATTTGTGGGCCCCCATGGTAACAATGTAGTATGGGGCAGGAGGTTCAGTCCCCAGAGTGAGGGGCCAGCCAGGGGCAATGGGGCATTGCATGGCAGGGGTGGCCCTGCTCTGTCCAGCCCAGTGTGAGGGCATTATTTACAAACCGGCAGTTGCCAGACGTATAATAGCCTGCCCAGTCCTGTGCTTCCAGCATGCCCCTTTCTCTTGGCGGTGGGCCCATGTTGTGCCACACAGCCCCCTTCCCCAACACCGGAACACCCCCCCATACCCACTATGCCCAGCACCTCCCAGACCCTGTCACAAATGCACAGTACCCTGCACAACACAACTGTCCAGCACCCCACACAGAACCTCCAGTCCCTAGTGCCCCAACACACAGAGATCTTCCCTACCCCCTCACAGACCAGCACCCCTCCAAAAGGCCCTCCGGAGACCCACTCCCCCACACCCTGCCTCCTGACCCCACTAACTGGCCTTGCTGGGAGGCAAATTTGTCTGCCAGGCTGAGCCGCCAGTGTCCTGGGGTGGGGAATCACTCCAGCCCCTCAGGCGTGGTATGATCAGCTAGGCCAGGGCCTGCCCCACCCAGGCTCTCTCAGGACCCACTTGCCTGAAAGGGCCTTGTCAAGTCCCCCACACTGTCCCCTCCCACAACTGGCCAGGACTGGTCAGGCTTCTGCATCAGTCTCATGTGGCTCAGCTCTAGGAGACAGGTGGGGCCCCACGGGTGGTGGGAAGCAGAGACTGCCTGGAGCTGGAGGTGCACTAGGGTCCGGACAGAAGACAGACAGAAGCCGGCGGGTGAGGCCAGGGAGTGGAGTGGAGCGGAGCCCACGGGCAGGCCGAGAAGAGCAAGTAGGCGGGAGGAGCCAGCAGGCTGGTGGGGTCTCAAGGCACAGTGCAAGCAGAGCAGGCCCAGCTCCATGGGGTCAGTGGTGCCATTGTAAACCCAGCACTGCTTGGGATATCTTAACAGTCCTTTCCAATTTTTGTATCTGATTATTTTTTAAATTTTGCCTCAACTTGACATTTCCTAGTTTTCAATTTTTTTTTAATACAGTTTCATTTTGTTTTTCCTCTTTCATTTATATGTATTTGCAACCTGTATCATAACAAATTAATTTGTCTTTCAATTTAGCTCTTATGGTCTTAATTTTTTTTAAATTCACATATCTGTTTTGAATAATATGCTTTGCATTGCCAATGATTAAGAAAGGCAAGGAAACAGGGCCATTCCTCCCACTTATTTATAACAAGATAAAACAGGTGAACTATATTCTGCAGCCCCACAAATGCTTACACACATGCTTAACTTTACTACCCTGAGTAGTCCCACAGAAGTCAAAGGAATTTTTCATGGTAGTAAAGTTAAACTCATGCATAAGTGTTTGCAGGATTGGGACCTATGTTCATATGCAGGACTAAATTAGGACATTTTAAAGTAATATTCAAACTTCGTGTTTTATAAAGATTGCAATCTTTCTTCATTCTTTGCATATATTCTGTAACACTCAGAGAGTAAAAGCTACTGGATGGTAGCTCTCTTGTGACTTGGAACATCCTATAATAAAAATATACATACATTACAGATTTACACTCTGTGAGTTTTAATTATTCTGTTACAATATTTTGCAGGAAGATATATGATAATCCGTTTTTTGTTTGTTTTTTAAGTGAGCAACGTTTCTATCTTTGTTCTACCTGCTAGTGCAATGTTTGGCTTTCCTTTTGTTCTCTGTCAGTTTGAGAAAAAAAGTTGTGGTTGTTCCTCTCCACTTTCTTTTCACTTCATTAATATTTAACTTCACTCAGATCCACAATCTAGGGCAAGACAAAACTAGAGTTTCCCATAGGTTAAATATGATTCAGAGAGTTCTAAAATTCAACCCACTTTGTCCTATTTTTAACCATTTTCAGATTTAAAGAAATATACTTTTCAGATATGTGATGACATTTTGTCTCAATATGATGACATTAGCACAACAATTTATGTTGCATCTTGATATGCTCACAAATCACGATTCCTCAAGTTAACTAATGAGAAACAAGTTTGTTGTTTCTAACAACTGTGGTAACTCTAGTGACAAATTCTAGGCCATACTATGTTCCGTCATGCTGGAATCTATCATTTCCAAATCAAATGTTTATTTTCATAACAAGCTACTATATACAGGTACAGACTTGTGAAAAGAAGTCTGAGAGTTGCCTTTCAGGGATATATACAATACACAAAACACTTTTCTGGGAAAGGGTCTTGCAGTATTGCTTGGAATTTTGTATCGTGTCACTTTTGTAATATTGTCCAATTCTTATTTGGTGGTAGGTCACTAAATAGCATAATGCTCCATATGCTCTCTTTCCTCCCAGAGTTGCTTTAGATGCTTCTTGCTTTTTAGATTGCAAGGCCCTTGAGCAGCATTCAGTGGCCCCATTGATGGCATTGGTCTTGCTGAAACACTAGAACCACATGAAAATTGCTGCCTTTCTCCCTGAATTAAATATAGATTGATTTCTTCCTTATTAGAGAGACAACCATTTATAGTATCCAGGGTGAGACTTGCAGTTTGCAGTTTTGTTTAAGTGGACTGCTTCAGGTGGTTTAATCGCAAATTAAGCATTGCATGCTGGGAATTGTAGTAAGAGATTCAGAGACCACACTGATGGAAATATTACATCATCCTGACGTGCCCTAATTTGCAATGGTTGCAGTGAGTGGCTGGGACGCTCCTCTGTTTCTTACTCTGGGGGCAGCTGCTGATGAGAAAACGCCCCGGGAGTTGTATTAGCGCTGTAGATACGGTTCTTAATCTCCCGGCGTGCCTGTTTAGCAGTTCCAATTTCAACATGTCGGAACAGCCGGAGCTCAGCGGCCTCAGCGATGAAGCAGCCGTCAACATCTGCTCCAGCCCGGATCCCAGTACCAAGGTAAGCGGGGACTGGGGGATGAAGCTGCTGGTGAACAAGGCGAGATGGGGGATCAGAAAGGACGCGGTGACGAGGAAGGTGAAGCGATAGAGGAGCGGGGAACCTGCAGTGAGCGACACGGGGAGTCTGGCCTCTGAGACGCTCTAGGGAGCTGGGGGGGACTGAAAATTCCCGTGGCGCCCTTGCGTAAAGGGGTAAGGAGGAGGATCTCCTCATGCAGCCCCAGGGCCGCCCAGAGGATTCCGGGGGCCTGGGGTCTTCGGCGGCGGGGGACCCCGCTTCCGCGGTAATTCGAAGGCGGGGGTCCTTCCGCTCCGGGACCCGCCGTTAAGTGCCCCGAAGACCCGCGGCGGGGGCCCCCAGCCGCCGAATTATCGCCGAAGTGGGACCCGCCACCGAAGCGCAGCTGGGTCTTTGGGGCACTTCGGCGGCGGGGGGTCCTTCCGCTCCGGGACCCGCCGTTAAGTGCCCCGAAGACCCGCGGCGGGGGCCCCCAGCCGCCGAATTATCGCCGAAGTGGGACCCGCCACCGAAGCGCAGCTGGGTTTTTGGGGCACTTCGGCGGCGGGGGGTCCTTCCGTTCCGGGACCCGCCGCCGAAGACCCGGCTGTATGTCGGCAGCGGGTCCCGCTTTGGGGGTAATTCGGTGGCGGGGGGTCTTTCCGCCCGGGAGAGGAAGAAGCTCCGGGGCCCGGGCCCCGCGAGAGTTTTCCGGGGCCCCCGGAGCGAGTGAAGGACCCCACTCCAGGGACCCCGAAAAACTCTCGTGAGGGCCCGTGCGGGGCCCGGGGCAAATTTCCCTACTTGTCCCCCCCCCACCCCTGGGCGGCACTATGCAGCCCTAATGGTGTTTTCCCCTCTCCCCTGGATTTCTCTGTAGTTGAGTAACTAAGTCTGCATACAGTTGGACGGCATATCCCGCACACTGATAGAAGGACTCTTGGATCCTTGGTAACTCATTACATTTGATAAGGCTGGTGTAAACTTTACTCGGGGTTGGATCGGAGCCATGTGACACACAGAGAAATCTATCCAATTTTAATCTTTTTTTAAAACTTTATTTATTTTCCTGTTTTTAAACATGGGTCCTGTTACTTTTCTTGTCTCAAGCATAGTGCAGAAAGGACCAACCTCCCATTGTAAAGTTTATAATTGCAGCCAAAAAAAAAGTTCTGATAGCAAATTAACAGGATAGACTGTAGGAAGACTCAAGGATTGTTAGGGTGCTGCATTTGAATCATACTGCCGGGGGAAGGGGGGACCTTGAGTAAAAGTCAAGACTCAAACTCCATTTTTGATCTTTGTTGCAGTTTAGCACTGTATTTCACAGTATTCTGAAAAAGGATTGGCAGGGGGAAACTCCATAGACTAGTTTTATGTGATTGCCTCGTTTTGGAGGGGACTATGCAATAATATTTGAACCATTCTTGATATGGAATTTTATCTTGTGAATTGTTTGTTAGGGCTAGACTCCCGAGGACTGTTTCCATTTTACATCAAAAAGTGAATTCTTATGGCCATGAAGTAACTTAAATTTCTCTGTGGCCTGATGTGGCCTTAGCAGTTGTGGGGCACAAAACATTGGCAAATTAGAAGAAATTGAGAGGAAAAAAAATGCAATCTACTCAGGAGCATTAAGAGTCAAGAAAGGAGTCTAAGGGAGACAGAAAAATGCTGGATCTGGGTGTTGCTATATATGTATAGGCTATCCAGATATCTAAGCTCATGCTTCAGAGCTTTGGTCACCTGCAGAGATCAGGAAGGATTTTCCCCCCAGTAAACAGTTGGCTAGATGTATTTTGATCCACATTGCCGCCTTTCCCTGAAGCATCAGAGATTGGTCACAGTTGGAGATATGATGGGATAGAATGGACCAGGGCACTGAAGAGGTCCAGAGAATCCTCTTTTTCTCGGCGCCTGGCTTGTGTGTCTTGATCACATGCTCAGGGATATACAGATCACCAGATTTGGGGTCAGGAAGAAATTTTCTCTCAGGTCAGATTGGCAGGTATTTGGTTGGTTAGTTTTTTGCCTTCTTCTGTGGCATGGGTCATGGTTCATCTGATGGGATCATTTGGGCATATCTCACTAATCAATTTGTTGCCATTGCAGGGGCTTTAGGCATTGGTGGCACCTTAACCTCTCCTGTTCTCTGTCTGGGGCATGCAACAGTTTAATCTCCTGTGGATTTAAATGCTCTGGTCGAACTGAAGTCTTAGAGCATAATATAGGATTATCAGTGTGAAATTTTATGACCTGTGATATAAAGGTGGTCAAAGATGATCTGATAGTCCCTTGTGTTCTGACATTCTGTTTAAAAAGGTATACATCCAGAGGTGTAGTTTGACCCCCAAAAGTGGTTCAAATGGAGTAACTATGAGTAAAAGGATGGAAACAAGGATAAAGTATGTTAGCTTTTATTGGTTTTTAATTTAAGAAACAAAATACCAAACCATTTGTTATTGGTGAGGGAAAACAATTAATTTACTATGCAAATTTACAGTGCTATGTATTTTACAGACTAATATCTTTTTTATTAATAATTATATAGGACCTGTAGGTGTTTGCAGGGTCAGGGCAATAGACTTACAGACATAGACATACCATGTATGTATTTATGTTTATAACTTTTTGTCCTACTGACCTTGACAATATCATTCTAAATTATTGTTTCACAATAAAAGCCCAACTTCATGTATTTGTATTGGCATCTTAATGCGCTTTCCTGAGTAGCATAACTACTATAACTTTTCTTTAGGATTTTCTGTTGCAGCAGACAATGTTGCGAATAAAAGATCCTAAGAAGTCACTGGATTTTTATACAAGAATTCTTGGAATGACGTGAGTAAAAATTGCATGAGAAGATTTGTCTTAAATGTGTTTTGTATATTTTAATGATCTAGTCTTCTGAAAAGCAAACCTTGGCATTTAAGACTGATTAACATGAACCAGGCTGAATCATCAGCTAGTGCCCAGTTTGGTGACTCACTTGACTTAATCTTCATGATTGAGGATTTCTACAGTACTCTTACATTTTCAATTGCAGCATCAACTATCATTAATTATTATGACCTGTCATTTTGTGATTCTGCCCCATTAGTTCCCACAACTCTGAACATTTAAATCTATAAATATAGGTGCAACGTTTTTAAAACAAACATTGATATTATCCACCAAAATTATTTTTAAAAAATAAAAATTGAATTCTGCTAAGTCCGCTTATATAAAAGCTTACACGCTTTCTCATCTCTGATCCTGCAGTTAAATAATCATACAGAAATTGTGATATTGCAATAATTTTCATAGTAATAAAATTCTGTCTTCAGCACGATACTCTGACTTAATTGCAGTATAAACAAGAAGCTGAACTCTTATGAGTATTAAAAGGTTTCTAGGGCTGCCCTGTCTTCCCTAGCTTCCTAGTGTTCTTGACTCTTAGGTGTCTGCCCCAGAAGGTGGTTGGTAGGCATTCCAGCCCACTTGTTTGGGGAATGCTGTGGGGAGGCTAGTGCCCTGCAGTGGCATTTTGTTTGTGCTAAAATTCATTTCAAACATCAAGCACAGCAGAAGGGCTCTGAAACAAAGTTCTGCAGATTTGAAACATTCTGACATATGAAAGAGCACCATATAAAGTTAGTAAGGAAAATATTTTCCAAATATTTTCACACAAGTGAAAGGTTCAAGAAGCAGTGGGTATAATGAGAAATGAATGAATATCTCTGAGCTATTTCATATAAATGGTATTTGTTACTGTCACGGAATTTTTCCCCCAGTTTGAACTTTAGCGTCCAAAAGTGGAGACCTGCACGGACCCTTCTAAGCTTAATTCCTAGCTTAGATCTGATAGCGCTGCCACCAGCCTAAATATAGTGTTTGGCACACTTTCTGTTCCCCCAAACCCCTTGGGTCTTAAAACCAGGAGAAATAAACCATCACCCCTCCTTTCCCCCTCCCAGACTTTCCCCTCCCTGGGTTACCCTGAGAGGCTACACTGATCCAAACTCCTTGGATCTTAAAACAGAGAGGAATTAAACTTCCTTTTCCCCCCACCAATCCCTGGTGAGCTCAGACCCAATCCCCTCGGTCTTAAACAAGGAAAAAAATCAATCAGGTTCTAAAGAAAGAAACAGTTAAAATTATCTTTGTGAAATCAGTGTGTAAAATGCTTACAGGGTATTCAGATTCATATAGACTAGAGGGACTTCCCTCCCCCCCATCCCCCAGCCTGAGATTCAAAGTTACAGCAAACAGAGGTAAAAATCCTTCCAGCAAAATACACATTTACAAGTTGAGAAAACAAACATAAGACTAATCTGCCTTTTCTAGCTGATACTTACTATTTTGAAACATGAGAGACTGATTCAGAAAGATTGGAGAAAATCTGGGTGCACATCTGGTCCCTCTTAGCCCCAAGAGCGAACAACGAACAACACAAACAGCACAAACAAAGGCTTTCCTCCACCAAGATTTGAAAGTATCTTGTTCCCCCATTGGTCCTCTGGTCAGGTGTCAGTCAAGTTCACTGAGCTTCTTAACCCTTTACAGGTAAAAGACATTAACCCATAACTATCTGTTTATGACAGTTACTTAGTGAGAAAAGTGATTTGAAACAGAATGTATATTAGTCTGAGTGACCTAGGTCTCTTCGGCGGAGATTTAGAGTTGGCTGGAAAAGATTAAGTCAACAGATGTTAATAGGCATATTGAGTCAGGTATTTCCTGTGCTGTTTTTTGTGTTGTATGAAAAGTGAAACATTAAAACATCTTCATTGCTGGAAGGAAGATGGAATTGAGTACAGATTCTCTGAGTACAAACCTTGATTTATTTTCTTGAAGCTAATGGATTTTCACAGGAAATGCCATACCAGATAAGACTAGTAGTCTGTATCTAGTACAGTGTTCCGTATCTGATAGTAGCTAATACCAAATGCCTCAGAGGACAGTGCATAAATATCTGTAACTGCCAATAAAGAAACAAAACTTCCCTTATGGGCATGCTTTCCCCAGCAGCTGGCTTATGCAATTAAATATGAAGGTTTTATATTCTGTTGTTTTCTCTCCTATCTAATGTAACTGTGAATGTTCTCATCCATCTAAATTTATGTTATTGTTGGGTTGTGTTTTGTTTTGTTTTAAATTCTCCTAAGCACTGGTCTCAGTGCTTATCTTGTGGTAATGAGTTCAACAAATTAATTGTATTGTTGTTTTAAAAAATAAATCCTCTTACTAGTTTACTACCGGTTAAGTCTTTGGTGAAAAAAAAATAAATAAGGAGATGGACATAGACACCCTTATGGAAACTCCCATGCACAAGGCATTGAATACCAGTCTCAGCCCTGGTCTACACCGAGGGCCCAGGGGAATCGATCTAAGTTAGGCATCTTCAGCTACGTGAATAACGTCACTGAAGTTGACGTACTTAAATCAGTTGACTTACCATGGTGTCTTCACCACGGTGAGTCGACTGCTGCAGCTCCCCCGTCGACTCTGCCTGCACCTCTCGCCAAGCTGGAGTACAGGAGTCGACGGGAGAGTGCTCTGGGAGTTGATTTATCGCATCTAAACTAGATGCGATAAATCGATACCCACTGGATCGATTGCTGCCCGCCAATCCGTCAGGTAGTGAAGACATGAGATTTTTATTCTAGTGTACCTACAGTTACTAGTTTTCATAGGTTCACAAGTTTTGGGTTTTTTTAATTGATTATTTTCCAAATGTGTTCATAGATGTATCTTTCAAGAATATTTCCATGACACAAATTTGAAGACTGAACCACTTATGAGGTATTGGGGTGGTAGGGGCAGGGAAGAATGTAGTCATAATTCTCTAAAGTGGGGAGAGCTGTTTTTTTGTTTTGTTTTTTGTTTTTAGTTGCAGTCTAATTGTATCTTTAAAAATGCCATCAATTATGACTTTTTTTTTAATAAAATTGTTGCCTTTAGATTGCTCCAAAAATGTGACTTTCCCACTATGAAATTTTCACTTTATTTTTTGGCTTATGAAGATAAAAATGATATCCCAAAAGATGCAAATGAGAGAACAGCTTGGACTTTCTCTAGAAAGGCTACACTTGAACTAACACAGTAAGTGTTAACTCCAGCTTTTTACAGTTCACTTCTGCTTACATTTAATGGACGTTAGTTACAACTGTGTGCTTTGCATTAGGTTATATTATTGCACTTGTGTTTTATCTGATCATGGGTTGTGTACAATTAATGCAATGTGGAAAAATACTTTCTCTTATATCATAAAAAGTATGGCTTGGATGCTGGATACCTGAACAAGTAGAACTGTGCTTTTTCTCAATATTCATTAAACTAACATAGCATAAAGGAGGGGGAAACTGCTTCCTGCGGAAAAAAAGCTAATCAAAGGAGAGCAGTGAAAAGGAAGATGAAGGGGTCCAGTGTACTAGGAAAGGAATTTTAGAGAGCAGCTATGAGATGATTGTGGTGTACTGGATTGAGGACACATTGGGAGTCAGATCTGGATTCTACCCTCATCGCTTCTGTTAACTCACTGTGTGACCTTAGAAAGGTCATTTAAGCTTTCACTTTATAGAGTACTTTGAGATAGATGGATTAAAAGTGGTACAGAAGAGGGAAGTAAAATTATCTTTGGTGTTTTAAGAGTGCATATGGCTCTTTTAATGTCACTTTTTCATGTAATACTACAGTGATGTGAGAAATTTGCTTGAAGTCTCAATAGTTACACAAAATGACTAACTATTTTGTCAGTGTGCCACCATGTGTTTTGACATGGAAATAAAATGTATCCTAAATTTTTTGACAGCTGGTAATGATAGGTGCTATGGTAACTTATGTAGAGAGGTAGAGAACCTCCCAAATAGACCAGTACACAAACTTAATAAAACAAATTTGTACTCTCTCGTAGTACTGTTCCCTCCACACCCAGTGAACAACTGAGTGCTGACCCCTGCAACACTCCCTCCTCCTAATCCATATGAGGTTAGAGCCCCATCCCAAGTCTTCCAGAGTTGAACCTGAATCCTTGAGAGGAGCAGAGAGTCTAGACACTGCTACAGCCACAGCAGTAGTGAGGAAGCAAGCTTGGCTCAGTCTGCCTGCTTCCTGACGTAGGGAATATACCTTCAAGGTCCCAGAACTGTTACTGCCAACTTATGACATTACTAACAATTTGCAGACATGTGCTAGGGATGGGATTTTATTGTGGGAGTGGATTGTAATGACCCTGGAAGAGTGGCTGAAGGTAGCTTAGGGTTGAATGGTAGAGAGAGCGCAGGGCAAAGGGATTTCATGTATTTAAGTGTACTTGGTGGGGGTATGTGTGTGTGTGTGTGTGTGTCTCATAACAGTGAAAGTTGGGCAATGCAGTAATAGGAAGCAATCAGGAATTCAGTTTCAATGAGAAGAAAGAAAATGAAAATTAGTGAAAGGTAAACACTTATAAAACATCCTACAGCTCATACGTGTATCGAGCCACAAGATTTGCAAATGAAAGAGCTGAATAATTGTATGACCTCTTATACTATTAAAACAATGAGGAGTCTGGCACCTTAAAGACTAACTGGTTTATTTGGGCAAGAAAGTGGGCATCTGAAGAAGTGGGTTTTTTACCCACGAAAGCTTATGCCCAAATAAATCTGTTAGTCTTTAAGGTGCCACAGGACTCCTTGTTGTTTTTGTGGATTCAGACCAACACTGCTACCCCCTGATAGGCAATTGAACAAATGGAAATAGAGGAACAAGACTATTATGACAATTTAGCTCTTTGGTACAGGATCTGTCTCTTAATGTGTGTTTGGACAGACTTTAATATAATGGGGCCCTAACTCTGACTGGAGTCTTCAGGCACAACTGTAATTAAATTAATATAGTACTATTTGATATGAATGTAGTAAATTTCTACACGTGAGTCCATATATTGCACAAATGCCAAAAAAATTATCATAGGGTATGTCTTCACTAGCAATGTTAAACCATTGCCACGGCAGCGCTGTAACATGGCTGTGTAGTCGTGACACCAGCACTGGAATAGCTGTATAAAAAAACCACCTCCACAAGGAGAATAGCACTGGGAGCACAGCCTACACTGCCACTGTACAGTGCTGAAACTTTCAGCACTTGGGTGTGGTTTTTTTTTTTTTTCATACTCCTGAGCAGGAAAGTTGTCTACACTGCCACTTTACAGTGCTGCAAGTTCTTAAATATTGAATGACAATTTAAATGTCAATATCTGAAAACCATCTAAGTCCTAACAAAGCGTTGTAAAATTGGAATGCATGACAGTGATTGCTGGGAGAATGATATAAGTAGGTCCTCTGATATAAGGCTCCCATCTCCACAGCAAGTGTCTAGATCAGGGGTGAGCAAACTTTTTGGCTCGAGGGCCACATCGGGGTGTGAAACTGTATGGAGGGTCAGGTAGGGAAGGCTGTGCCCCCCAAACAGCCTGGCTCTTGCCCCCTATCCAACCCCTCCCACTTCTGCCCCACAACTGCACCCCTCAGAAGCCCCCACCCATCCAACACCCCTCCCCCTGCTCCTTGTCCCCTGACCGCCCCCTCCTGGGACCCCCATCCCTAACCGCCTCCCGGGCCCCACCCCCATCCAATTCCCCCTGTTCCCCGTCCGCTGCCTCCCCCGAACCTCTGCCCTATCCAACTGCTCCCTGTCCCCTGACTGCCCCCAGGACCCCCTGCCCCACACCATGCTGCTCAGAGCAGCATGTCTGGAGCCGTGCCTACCAGCTGGAGCCAGACACGCTACCACATTGCCCAGCATGAGCTCACAGCCCTGCTGTCCAGAGTGCTGCCTGCTTGGCAGCGTGGCTGCAGAGGAAGAGGAACAGCAGGGGAGGGGTCGGTGGCTAGCCTATCCGGCCGGGAGCTCAGAGCCAGGCAGGACGGTCCCGCGGGCCATAGTTTGCCCACCTCTGGCCTAGATAGTTACATTTTATTTTTAAAGAAGTATTTATCTGAAGTTTTGTCTTGTAGATGAGGCAAAAGAGAACATTTTAAAATCACAATGAGAACATGGAAATATAAGTTATGCTTTTGCATACATATTCAAAACACAGGGGAATTGCATACAGAGTTCCATCTATGGATGCATTTTGAATTCATCCATATCTGTAGTATCTGAGTGCTGTAACTTTGGTAGAATAGGGGAGGTTAGCTCAGTGGTTTGAGCACTGGCCTGCTAAACCCAGGGTTGTGAGTTTAATCTTTGAGGAGGCCATTTAGGGATCTGGGGCAAAAAAAAAAAACAGTTGAGGATTGGTCCTGTCTTGAGCAAAGGGTTGGACTAGATGGCCTCCTGAGTTCCAGTCCAACCCTGATATTCTATGATAGGCATTATGCTATGAGTGGAGGACAACTATCCCTGAACTGTAGGGATCTAGGTTGTAATGTATCCTTTGCAGTGGGTAATTCCATATATTTCTAAATTTTTTTTTTTTAAACAGCATGCTGCTCTTCATTTTATATTAATTAGGTTTTTCCCTTTCTCTCATAGTAATTGGGGCACTGAAAATGATGAAAATCAGTCTTACCACAATGGCAATTCAGATCCTCGAGGTTTTGGTATGTTTTAGAGAAAGTTACGCACTGCAGTCATTTTTTTTTTCAGTCTCTGATTTTTTTTATAAGTCTTTAGACCATTGAAATTGAGAAAATATTCTTGTGTAAAATAGAGTAATAAGTTAAGTGTACAGGTTAGGGAACAGTTCTACTACTATGTGTTTTGATAACCATACAATAAAAATGCTGCTAATGTATGTGGATGAAGTGACTTAGCATTATGGATTAGTTTAAATAAAAACTACTCATTCTGGAGACTTGAAGAGATTTTGAAATCTGGAATTTTATCTCTGTTTTTCCGGTATACAGACCCTTGAAAATTAGGAATAAGAACTTGTGGGTAAATATACTGTCTTAAGAATAATGAGCCACAGTAGTAGTTTGTACATAAAATTGACTCTTAAAGTAAGTATATAATTGTTTCTGGTAGACATTTTAACATTAAGATTTTAGTAAAAGATATTAAAAATAATATTTTATCTCTGGTTGCTCCCAGTGTTGAGACTTAGTTGGAACTCAGTGTGTAATTAGTAGAACATTCAGTTTTTAAAAATATAAGATTGAGTTTTGCTCAGATACATGGGTGAGAGCAGGATTTGGCCCTGATGTGCAGAAGAATTCAGAATATCAAGTCACAGAATGTCTGAAAGGTCACTGGTATGATTTATCAAGTACATGTTTTAGACCAGGGGTTGGCAGCCTTTCAAAAGTGGTGTGTCAAGTCTTCATTTATTCACTTTAATTTAAGGTTTCATGTGCCGGTAATACATTTTAATGTTATTTTAGAAGGGCTCTCTCTATAGTTGTATTGTAAAATAAACAAGATTTTCAAAATGTTTAAGAAACTTCATTTAAAGTTAAATTAAAATGTTGCTCTTACGCTGCTGGCTCGCTGAGCCCGCTGCTGGTCTGGGGTTCCGTTCATCTAGGCTGGCAGCTGGCTGAGCGGGGCCTGTGGCTGGGACCCCGGCTGGCAACGGGCCGGCAGCCAGAACCCCAGACCGGCAGCGGGCTGTGCGGAGCCAGCGACCGGGACCCCAGACCAGCAGTGGGCTGAGTGGCTCAGCCCCCTGCCACTTAGGGGTTCCATCTGCTGGCTCCTGCCAGGCGGAATCCCAGCTGCCAGACCCACTCAGCCCGCTGTTGGTCTGGGGTCCCGGCCCTGCCCACATACAGTGGGCACCTACCTTCTCCCTGGTTCTGGCCCATTCTCTTCCTCTCTCTGTGCAGTGAGCTGAGGGTGAGAGTGCACTGAGCACAGGGCTAGGAGTGAAGGAGCAGGCTGGGGGTTGGGTGTAGGGTCTGGCCAGGAGCTAGAATGAGGGAGGGGGCTCAGGGTTGGGGCAGGAGGTTTGGGTGTGGAGTGCTTACCTGGGCAGCTCCCATTTGGTGCAAGGGGTGCAGGTGGGAATGTGTGTGTGGGGGTACAGGAGCTCCCATTTGGTGCTGAGGGTGGGGGTTCTGGAGTCAGGATGTGGGTGTGTGTGTGAGGGGTGGGGGGGGCTGGGTATGTGCAGCGGTGCAAGAGTCAGGGCAGAGGGCTGGGGGCATGTAGGGGGTGCAGTTGTCAGGGTATGGGATGTGGGGGGCCTGGGTATGTGATGGGGGTGTTTGTGTGCCAGAGTCAGTGCTGGGATTGTGGGGGGGGGGCAGGGGAGGGTAAAGGAGTCAAGCAGAAGGCTGGGTGTGGGGGGAGTACAGTGCTCAGGGCAGGGGCCTGGAGGTTGTGCGAGGCTGCAGGTCTCAGGGCAGAGGGCTGGGGTCATGGGGTGCTCACAGCAGGGGGCTGGAGGGGATATGCCCTAATTCCACCACTCCCTTTCCCCAAGGCTCTGCCTCCACTTCTCTGCCTCCGCTGGGAGCAGTGAGCATGCTGACTCCACTCCTCCCCCACCCCCTCCCTCGCAAGGGCCATCAGCTGATCCACGGACTGGCAGGGAGGGAGGGATGGAGAGGAGGGAGGAGGAGGGGCAGGAACCCAGCACACTGTGGGAAGAGGCAAGGGAGCCAGCAGGACCAAGCTTCTGCCCCCATGGGGGGGGGTGTGTGGAAGAGCGGGCTGGGCTGGGCAGGGTTTTTAATGGCACGCTGCTGCCTGTTGGGATCCCAGGAGGCAGCAGCTTGCCATTAAAAATCGGCTCGCATGCTGTCTTTGGCATGCATACCATAGGTTGCTGACCCCTGGACTATACTACTTGATTTGATATTTTGAGTTTCTGAACTGATCCCTGAACTTGGGAACAAGTAATTTAGTATTCTTGCCTTTATAAACACAATATTAGTGTTTAAATTCTTACCCTGTTTTGTAAATACAGAAAACTTCCTGATACTTGGACTTACTGTTTTTATGAACACTTTCTCTTTTGCCTTTCAATTTCATTTTTCTTTGACTCAGATTCTATTGTGTATATCATCACTGTGTCACTAGAGTATTCTGCAAAACATTTTAACTTTTGAGATCCTGTGAAACAGCTAGCTCATGGGGAGGAGAAGTGAGCCAAAAATTATAGTACCCTTAATACATTATTCTCCACCCCCCCCCCCCCCAATTAAAACAGGACTTGCCTTGAGTAAGTTATTTTAACACATTTAGATACATTTTAGGTGAACTAACTTGGAAGCTCTTTGCATAGGGTAAAGTACCTGTCATATTTTAGTGCTGTAACAACAATCCATTTGTTGTAATTTTTGCTCATTTATGCACTATGTACTCTGCCTGTGCTTACTCTATGGCACAGGTCACATTGGAATTGCAGTCCCTGATGTAGCTGCAGCTTGTAAGAGGTTTGAAGAGCTGGGAGTGAAATTTGTGAAGAGACCAGATGATGGTAAGTCTTCACCAAGACATCTTATCAATATGATTTGATTCTTGATTCTTCTCCCCCCCCCCCCCCCCGTATACTGTGAATTCGTCTTTCTTTCATATATTGTTAGGGGAGGAGGCTAGGTGATATGGCTTTTTAATCGCTGCTGTCACTTCCTGAATTCATTCATCAGCCTTGGGTTTTGCTAGAGCCAATCAAAGTTTCTTTTTTTTTATACACTAGGGAAAACTTATATTTGGTCTGCTCCAAAGTGACTTCTGGAAATCTGGTCAGCTATCCATGGCTAGAGTTTGTGCACTTTTGTTGCTACTTCAATTGACCATGTGTTATCTCCTCTATTCCATATAAAATTTTGTGTGGCAGCAATGTTACGATTGGGAAAGTTTGTCCTATGGGCCAGACTCGCATGTAACATCTGTGTTGTCTCATTTTAACATTCTAGAAGCCTACCGAAATACTCTATTAATCAAAACTGGGAAGGTTCCACAACTTGTCATATGCTGCAACCCTAACAGTCCACTCTTAATTATCTTTTCTTCCAAAGGATACAGATGTGCTATCTCTTTTCCTTTTTTTAAATACAAAACTTTAGTCCTTGTATCATTCTGGTTACTTTCTGCTGTTTCAATTCTAGATAATTAGGGTCTGGGCCGGCTCCAGGCACCAGCATAGGAAGCTGGTGCTTGGGGCAGCCAATTCAAAGGGGCGACACTCCATCCAGTATCGGGGCAGCACGTCTGGGTCTTCAGGAATTCTGCAGCAGGTCCCTCGTTCCCTCTATTCCTCTTTGAGCTGCTGCCGAAGTGCCACCACTCGTCTTTTTTTTGTTTGTTTTTTTGCCTCTTGGGGTGGCAGAAAAGCTGGAGCCGGCCCTGATTAGTGCCCTACCAAATTCATGGTCCATTTTGGTTAATTTCACGGTCATAGGATTTTAAAAATAGTCAATTTCATGGTTTCAAGTGTTTACATCTGAAATTTCATGGTGGTGTAACCGTGAGGGTTCCAACCCAAAAGGGAGTTGTAAAGCTGTTGTAGGGGGGTTGAGAGATTGCCACACTTACTTCTGTGTTGCCTTTAGAGCTGGGCTCAGAGGGCTTAAGCCAGGGAAGGTACCTGGAGTTGGGTCTGATCTCCCCCGAAGAGTAGCCTTGTAGGGGAAGTGGATTGTAATGACTCTGGAAGATTCTCAGCAGAAATAGGGCAGCTCACACTGTCTGCATCGTCCAGCGCTGACCTGGCTCCCAGAGCTGCCTGGCCCCGCCTCCACAGAAAGGAACGGAAGGGAGAGGGACAGACTGACGCACGCGTGCACACACACGTACACGTACACGTGGTTGTGGAGACAGACAAATGGAGCCTGGGTCGGGGAAGGAGCAGTGATGGGCACCCCAGGGCTGGCATTAAATACAGAGTACAGAGGCGATTTGGGGCAGGGGGGCTATAGCGACACCCCCACAGAGCAGACCAGGGCTGCAGCTGGCTCTATCCATCACTTATCACCACCCCACAGAGACCCACACAATCCTGGGGGCCTGCCCCTTTGTGCCTACAGAGATAGCTCTCCACCCCTCTGCTCAGGAGTGCCCTACATTCTTTTTTGCCTCCCCCCGCCCAAGGCCATTGGCTGGGAGGTTCCCAGCCTATTGGCCGAGGGGAAGCTGCAGGTGAGCAAGCCCCGATTGTCGTCATCACAAGCACAGCAATTCTTTGTTTGGATATTTAATTTAAATTACTTGCCTCAGTGAATCTACTCTTCCTTTCCATACAGTTTTTGGCTTTTCCTGTAAGAAAACTTACAACTTCTTTTCAAAGAAGTCCATTTATAGTTTTTCACTTGAGAAATGTATTTTCTTGTTAACTCAGTTTCATAGGCAATTTAAAAAGTCACTTGAATTGTACCTGTTTCCGCACCCCACCCCCTATTGGTCCAAAAACACATGGAAGATATGCAGATTTTTATTGCTGTGGGCCAAACCACCCTATGTGGAAATGTAAGGGTATGTCTGCACAGCTGCCCAGCGCTGGAATAAAGCCACCTCCTCGAGAGGAATAGCTACCAGCACTGGCAGCGTGGGTCCCAATGCTGTAGCACTGTCTACATTGCCACTTTACAGCGCTGAAACTTGCATTGCTCGAGGAGGGGCGGTGTTTTTTCACACCCCCGAACGAAGAAAGTTTCAGCGCTGTGAGTGGCAGTGTAGACCAGGCCTGAATGTCCAAGCTAGAAAAGCTCTGCAAGGGTAAGAATTCCTTCAGGAAATTGTCCTCAAGTCATTCATTCTTCTGGGCATTCCATTCTATTGTTCGCTCCTCTAGTGATATTGATCAGCATTCCCACCCACAGGGGAGATGCAGAAGACTGGGTCAACCCTGCAGCGACTCTGCCTCTACCCTTGTTCTGTCCACTCCCTCAACCAGCCCCTTTGGCCTCCCTAGGATTCCCCCTGCCATTACTCCCTCTGGGTCGTTTTTTCTCTGGAGCTTCTCATAAAGTAAAGCCTGTCACCACAGGTTCTTATCTCTGTAATGTATGTATTTGTTTTATGTGTGTATTAAGTGATAATGCACTATGAGAGTCCCCTGACTCCCCCTTCAGCCCTCTGTATAAATTGATCCCCTCCTTTACATATGTTTTGCCCATAGGGGTTTCTGTAACCCTATGGCAGCAATATCCCCTTGCTTTTGCAATACGGTGAGGGAAGGAGACCATGAGTTCCCTATTTATGTGATTTGCAAGAAGTGTTATCATTACTCAGGGTACCAATGTGTTTAAATTATATAAGAGCCTTGTAAAATCTCAAAGCAAGCTCATTTTCATTTCTCATATAATAATCTCATACTGTATAATACACATTTTTTCATTAATTAGGAGTTAAATTTATTATTTATTAGCTAGCTAGGTTATTATATTTTTTTCAGTGTGGAAAATTATATGTGCTATTTTATGGGTTGAATGACTGAATGACATAATCCCACCACCACCCCTCCCAAATGTGAGTCTGGGTAATTTTTTAAGTGTCTGTCTTGCAACATGGTGGTGTCTACCCCTGCTTATTAATGTAACCAGAATATTGCAGAATGAACCAAACTGGTTTAACTATATTCCTCTTTTTACTACTGTTATGCTCTGAACACTTGTTTTTATCCGTTACTAATCTAATCAGTCTTCTAGTTATAGTGGTATAGAATAGGAATATTGAGGACAATTTTTTTTCTTTTAATTGTATAATCTTTTATATTTCATGCAGTGGAGAGTGTTAAAATATTCCTCTGAGGTCTGTATTGAGAGAGAATCTCATTGCATAATCTGCTTTTAAAAAAAAAAGAATCGGGCAGGAAATGAAGAAAAATCTGTATTATCAAATCCTTTCCTATATGAAGGGATCTCACAGCTCCAAGACAGACCTCACTTTCCCTTTATAACTCTTTTTCCATTAATTGCTCTTGTCAGTAAGTACCTTTCATGAAAAACTTTGTCATGATACCATCCTTTCAACAGGGAATGAAAATGGCTCTCCTTTTAGAGCACTGATTGCTACTTCAGTTGGAGTGTAACATCACAGAGCACACAATTCTCTCTGATACCCCCACTTTCTGTTCACCATAGGAAGAAATAGGCCCTCTACCTTCGCTAGAGATCTTTTGAAATCACACATAGTGATGTAACTGAAGCCCTATGTTTCTTTGGCTGGAACTAGCATTGTTATGTGTGACCCTAGTGCAGAGGCTGGGAATCAACTTTTTAAATACCCTGTTGGATAGTATGAGAACAAGAGTTTGAAAGGAGACCTTGTATAACCTTTTTCCTAGTTCATCAATTTCTCTGTCAAAGCAAATGACAATTAAATGTCTTTGCTGATAAACTTAAATTAAAGAAAATCATGAAGTACGTAACGTGCTGGCAGTATTTACCTGAAACTTTCCACCTTGTTACAAGGTGTTGATGCTGCTAGTAAAGGGTTAAGTGAATGCTGTTGACTTTTTGAGATAGGTGACTCAGTACCATCACCTGGGCAGAAAGAAAGGTGGGGAAGGGAGAATCTAGATGTGAGCTGAATAGTCCTCAGGGAGGAACCCTAGGATGAGCCACTCCTGGGGAAAAAGGTGTGAGCTGAGTTTTGGCTTTAACAAACAAAAGTACAAAAATACAACACCCACCAGGAAGAGCTGGTGTTTGGACTTCACATTGATTGTTTGTGTAGGTGGTTGGAAAAGGCATTTGATGACATAGCAGTGCAGCAAGAAGCAATTTTAAAATGGCAATTTTATAACAGTGGTTCCAACTTTTGTAGCTAGGCTGAACTAGAACATGATATGGTTATAGTGTCACTTCAGTTATGTCAGGTATGATGTGATGATGTGCAAACTTGCAGAAATACTATCTGCCCTGTAGTTTTAAAGCACAAGTTAATCATACAAACTGCTTCCCTAACTGCCTTTTAAGTCTAAGGCCTTGGCTACACTCACACTTTACAGCGCTGCAACTGGGGTGTGAAAAAACACCCCCCTGAGCGCCGCAAGATACAGCGCTGTAAAGCGTCAGTGTAATCGGGGCAGCAGCGTTGGGAGCGCGGCTCCCAGCGCTGCACGCTACACCCGTAAGGGATGTGGTTTACATGCAGCGCTGGGAGAGCTCTCTCCCAGCGCTGCCGCTCTGACTACACTCACACTTCGCAGCGCTGCCGGGGCAGCGCTTTGAAATTCCAAATGTAGCCATACCCTGAATTGGATCCTTGAGGTTGGTGATGAACTGTGATCTTGAACACATTATTTGAACTGTCTACTCTGTTTGCCACGCAAAGGCAATAAAAAATATTGAAACCGTAAATCTGTGTTGTTTTTGTCAGTGTAAAATATGAATCTTAATCTTTAAAAACTATTAATGTTGTTTTTAACTATATCTGAAAATATGTATCTTTTTATTGTAGGTAAAATGAAAGGACTTGCATTTATTCAGGATCCTGATGGCTACTGGATTGAAATTTTGAATCCTAACCACATGGTGACCCTCATCTAGTTTTAAAGTAACATACTATACAGTAGGTACAAGTCTTCTCCAGGAGGCTGAAAACATGTAACACACTCTACTATTTATGAGATGTATACTTGATTGAGAGGAATTAACCTCATCCACAAATAGATCTTTACCAATCCTGTTAGAACCTCATCTTGCTTGGATTCCCCTTTATATTCTTCTTTTGTTTTCTTTTTTGTGATGCCACTGCTTCCTGTTTCTAATTAGGAGAGCATAATAGCATCTGTGTTCTGAAAATGCACTCATGCATGTTCACCATTTATGCCAGTGGTCCTCAACCTTTTTTGTCTGGCAGGTGCCAGACAACGAGCCACGGAGGACCGTGGCGGCGGACGAGCATCCGCCAAAATGCAGCGTCAACAGGCGTCGTCGCCGAAATACCGCTGACAAGCAAAAATCGGCGGCACTTTGGCAGCGACACGTCTGGATGCTGCTGCTTGTCAGCGGCATTTTGGCGAATGCTCGTCCGCCGGCCAGTATGCGGGCACACTTAGATGCCCCGGCAGGCATCATGGTGCCCATGGGCACCACATTGGGGACCCCTGATTTATGCAAAAATTAGTATATTCTCCCCTTCGGGGCTGCTTTGAGTTAGCTATATTGTGCAGCCAAAATTTCACTATGTTTGAACCAGCTGAGAACTGGTATATTGGGGGTGGGATATGTGAGTAGGAAGATTGCTGTATCTTATGTCGTGCAGGTCTAGCACCAGCGACAAGTTTTTTGTTTGTTTGTTAAACTTGGGGAGGGGATAAAACACTTTAAATTAGACTTTTGGGCTACATCGTGCTTATACTGAAGTCAATGGCAAAATTCCTTTGGACTTCAATGGAAGCAGGATTGGGACCTTTGTGTGTACAGTTATGTCAGTAAACAGTAGACACGCAGGAACAACTTGTAGGTATCCAAGCTGCTTGAGACTAGAAACTTAATGGCAGTGACACATCGAGTCCAACAGAGAGAGAGTTCAGTGTGCGTTGCATTTGAGCAGCTATGACTGACTGCAAGTGGGCAGAGGAGGTCAGCAGACTTGCCACTTGCTCTCAAGAGTTGGCATCTAAGAGCACAGACTCTGAACATCTATTTTGAAAATCAAGGCTATACAGCAATTAGCTTACAACTAAGAAATAGCTGAAAATGCCATGATTCCCTGTTCAGTGGCTGAGAGCTGGCAGACATACTTATCCCTTATCTATGATTGTGTGTGATGCCTGGGCTTCTGCTAAATATAGTGCATTTAAATCACGTCTTTTATATCAAGCTACAATTTGATACAGGAGTCTGGTTAACTAAAATTCTAGTGGTTTGTGAAACCATGACTACCTGCTGTTATGACAACTTTTTATCTGCCTTTTTTTAAATTTAAAAAGTAGTAGTTGCAGTTACACTGAAGTTGTAAATAACAGGAAAACACTTCAAGTTTATAAATCCTACATGTGAACCAGTTTCTTGTTAAAGTGTTTCAGTAGCCTTCAAATACTCACTTTACCGTCCCCCTGCCCCCACCAAAAAAAACCCATAACAAAACCATCTTGGTATTTAATGTGTTTGTAGAAGCACTTTATGATTCCTGTTGGCACTGAACAGCACTGAGTGATGTGACTGTTAAATCGGATAGCCCTGTGGCATCAAATAAAAGTATTTCCAAATAAAGTGTCTGCAAAACTTTGAAAATTCTTCTCTAAAGCTGTATGACATACAGTACTTCACTACCCACTAAGGCCATGTCTATACTACAAAGTTAAGTCAACTTAAGTTACGTCAATGATCATCCACTGCTGTAATTAAACCACTTTTGCACATCCACACAGTGCTTCTTGTGATGGTAGAGGGTGTCCACATGTAGTGCTCTTACATTGAGAGAGCAGTGCACCATGGGTACCTATCCCACTGTGCAACTTGCCACCATCTGCTGGTGTGTTCTGAGAAGGGCCTGCTGTGCCTCCTGGGGATGGGCTCACTGTCCCATTCATGGGTTTCCGAATATGTTTTTCGTGCTGCTTTTCAACAGCCCTTGTAAACTGTGTCCACCATCTCTGTCTCAAAATATGGATAGTGCATTGCTCTCCAGTATCATGAGCATTATGAACACAATGCAGCTGATCCTGCAGTATTTTATGAGCTGAGAATCAGATAATGACTCTGTAGTGTCTGCTTTGCTGTGTGCCAGGGAAGAAACAATTCAGGGTTGCTTTTGGCATTCACAGAGCAGCTGCACACAGTGGATCATCAGTTCTGGGCATAGGAAACAAGCACTGAATGGCGGGATGGCATTGTTATGCAGGTTTGGGATGATGAGCTATGCCTACAGAACTTTCAGATGTGCAAAGCTACCTTCCTGGAACTGTGTGTGGCACTTGCTCCTGCCCTCTGGCACAAGGACCCTGAAATGAGAGCTGTCCTAGCAGTGGAGAAGCGAGTGGCGATCGTTGTGTGGAAGCTGGCAACTCCAGACTACTACCGATCAGTTTGGAGTTGGGAAGCCTGAGGGCCACACCTGGGTGGGGCAATTGAATGTAGGGCTGGGGTGGGGGATTGGGGTGCGGGAGGGGGAGAGGTATGCAGGAAGAGACTCAGGGCAAGGGGTTGGGGAGGAGGAGGGGTGTGAGGTGTACAAAGGGGCAAGGATGCAGGGAGGAGTGTGGGAGGGGGCTCAGGGCATGGAGTTGGGGGTTCAGGGCAGGGGGTTGGTGCAGGAGGGGTGTGGTGGGGCTCAGGGTTGGGGTGCAGGAGAGGTGTGGGATGTGGTAGGGGGGCAGGGCAGGGGGTTGGGGTGCAGGAGGAGTTGGGGGAGGGGGTGGGCTCCAGCCCAGCACTGCTTACCTAGAGTGGCTCTGGGGTGGCAGCGACACGCAGGGGGGCTCAGACAGGCCCACTGCCTGCCCTGGCCCTGCGCTGCTCCCAGAAGCGGCCGGCACTATGTCCCTGAGGCCCCAGCTGAAGAATGAAATTATTTATCTTGGTTGTCACTGTTTTAACATTGTAACTCTTGTTTACTGTTTGCTTCTCAACACTGTAAATTGTTCATTACCCCTGTTTTAATAAGACTCCATACTGTAAGTCAAACTCCACTTTGAAATGCTCACTCTATTTTGTAAAACTCTGATGTAACCTTCATTTTGCAAAACGCTGCTGTAACCTTATTAGTTTAGTTTAGATGTGTGAATGAGGTATGCATGAATAATGGAATCAACCTCCAGCCCCAACCTTTCCTGATAAAGTTAAGTGCAAACACCAAGGGCTGAAGATGCAGACAACAGCCCTGACAAAGTAAGAAGAGTCCACCCTAAAAGAAAAGAACAAAGGTTCAATTAAAGTAAGATCAAAATCAGGTCTGAGGCTGAAAGTCATGTATGCAATTGATGGGGGGTGATCAATCATACCGAACCCAGAGACAGCATATCACAGCAAGACCTATAGATGCTTGATTCAAACTAAAAGCCTATAAAAAAGATGGGTGAGATGGAAGACTTTGGGTAATGTTCTGCTGCCAACATTGAAGGGCATTGGTGCGCACCCAACAGAGACCCAGCCCTTCCTTGTGCCTGGGTTTCCTGGCCAGTTAGCTGCCACAAGCTACGAACCCAAGCTGCGAAATCAAGCCACAGACCCAAGCTATGTTCAGGACTGGTAACTATCCAGCAGCTGCAGAACATCTGGGGTGTGTGTGTAGAGGTATTAGCTATTGGTTAAAGATCAAATTATCATAATAAATGTGGCATCTTGCCTTATCCCCTGAAACAATCCTATATGATTTTATCTGCATAATCCCCTGCACCCAACTCTGCCCTAGCCCTGAACCCCTTCCCACACTCCAAACCCCTCATCCCCAGCCCCACGCCAGAACCCTCATCCCCTCCCTGCCCTCAGCCCTACCCCCACCACATGAATTTTGTTATGTGCACCAATATGAAGGACATTGGTGTCCATCACCTTCATTTTAGTGCACATAACAAAATTCATTCCACACATGGTTGTAAAAAATTAAAGGGAACATTGCTTCTAACCATTAGCAGTTATCTTTGAGAACTTATGGAGGAGTACTTGGAGAAAGGCAATCAGAGTAGGTACCTGTTCTTAAAAATATGAAGAAAGAGGAGCTGAGGAATTACAGACTGGCCTACCTAACTGTAATACCTAGAAAGAAACTGGAACAAATTATTAAACAATTGATCTGTAAGCACCTAAGGATAATAGGGTTACAACGAATAGCCAGTATGGACTTGTAGAAGATTCATGGCAAACCAACCTATTTGCTTCTTTGACAATGTTAGTGGTTTAGCAGATGAGGGGGAAGTGCTAGACATGATGTATCATGATTTTAGTAAGGCTTTTGGCACAATAATCCATGATGTTTTCACAAGCAAACTTGGGAAATCTGGTCTGGATAAATTACTATAAGTGGATACATAAGTGGTTGAAAGACCATACTCAAAGAGTAGTTATACATGGCTTGCTGTCAAACAGAGAATTTATCTAGTGGGGTCCTGCAGGCAACTGTCCTGGGCCCAGAAGTATTCAACATTTTAATTAATCTCTTGGATAATGGAGTGGAGAGTATGCTTATAGTATCTGCAGATGACACCAAGCTGGGAGGGATTGCAAGTGCTTTGGTGGACTGGATTAGAATTCAAAGTGATCTTGACAAATGGGAGAATTGAAATCAGTATGATGAAATTCAATGAAAACAAGTGAAAAGTACTACACTTAGGGAGAAAATTAAATGCACAACTAAAAAATGGGGATGAACTGGCTAGAGGGTAGGGGCATTGAGGGTTATAATGGATGACAAATTGAATATGAGACAACAACGTGCTGCAGTTGAGAAAAAGGCTACTATGTGGGGTATATTAATAGGAGTGTTCTATGTAAGGTGCGTCTCTACTCAGCACTGGTGAGGCGTTAGGTGGAGTACTCTGTCCCATTCTGGGTGCCACTGTTTAGGAAAGATGTGGACAAACTGGAGTGAGTCGAAAAGAGAGCAACAAAAATTATAAAAGGTTTATAAAATTTGATGTAAGAGGAAAAGTTTAAAAAACTTGGGATGTTTAGTCTTGAGAAGGAAGACAGAGAGCAGACCTGGCAACAGTCTTCAACTTTGTTAAGGGCTGTTATAAAAGAGGACGGTGGTTGAGTGGTCTACTAGTTGCCAAGTACGTCAACACGTAGAGGCACGTCTGTCGTTGCTAGGGGAGCACAACGTTCAGGGAGGATGACGTAGTGACGCTGCAGCGCTGAGTAGAGGAAGGGGGAGGGTGCTGCTGTCGCTCCGGCCGGTGAGTCTTGGGGGCTGTTGCTGACCCGGCGCAGCATCATCCGGGGTTGTCCTCTGCCCCCGCCCGCCGCGGGGGCGCAGAGCCCCGGCAAGGGGTGATGCGGGCCGCTCACCCTGCCCCGAGTGTGAGGGGGGCGGGCTTCTCCCCCGCGGGGCCCGTCGCTCTCCTCCGCCCCCTGAGGGCTCATGTGCGTCCTTCTGGGGGATTTCGGGGTCCCGGTCTGCGCTAGGGCCGCGTCCAGCGCTTGGGTGCCCGTGCGGAGCCCGACGTCGGGCGGCCGCTCTCCAGTGTGTCAAAGGTTGCGCGTCGCGCTGGGTGTTCAGGCTGCTCCGTCCCGACCGGCCCTTGGCCGAGCCGCTGCCTTCCCTCCGGCCGCGGTTGACACCCACCCGCCGCCATGTCAGGGCCGGTGAATGCAGCCGGTGCAGAACAGCGACCACGGCGCAGCTCTGTGAGGCGCTAATTCGTGGTCCCAGCACTGGGCAGCGCAAACGGGGGCCAGCTGCAGAAACCCTGATATTGTGCCAGGGACGGAGTGCACCTGAAATGGCTTGTAGTGGGGAGCAGGAAACGGGATGGCGGAAGCAATATCCATAGTATGACACTTGTTTTAGTGCCCCGGCAGTGCCACTGTAGTTAAAGTTGCTTTATGACTTCTGTTTGACCTCTCCAAATACCTTCAGATTGACGGATTTAGTTGGATTTCTTTGGAATTGGGTGTGCCCGAGGAGAATGTAGGGTAGCGTTAGTGACTTAAATTGTTGGGGTCAGCTGAAGTAGGGGTTGTGGCCACATAAGCCTTAGAAAAAATGTAACTGTTTTTCAGAGTTTCTAGTTGGCTTTGGGGAGGGGGCGGCTTGGAGCTAGAGATGAAACTATTGATGTGATGCAGCTCAAAATGGTCTCAATCTGCTGAGTTTTACCCAAGTTAGTGCATGATATCTACTAAGTATGTGGGGAACCCAAATTGAGGACACTGTGCGTGCACCAATACAGAAAAATGGCACTATTTACAAGCACTGAGTTTTACAGCATATCAAGCGCTCTGAAATCCAACAGGTTACTCATATTTCTTTGAAATTTGATGTGCCTCATGGAGGTGCAAAGTAGCATTAGTAATCCAAATTTGGGATCGTTTGAGCAGGGGTTGCAGTGTTACACCCCACCATGTGGTTTATTTTGCCTTGTACTGTTAAATCGAGAGGTACTAATGACCGAATGAATCACAGACCTCTTTGAGACTGGCTGTGAACTAACCCTTCAATTAGCATAACTAAGGATAACTTCCGTTGCAGTGATGTTGTAGCTGTGTAGGCAGGGGCGGCTCTATTTTTTTTGCCGGCCCAAGCACGGCAATCAGGTGGCCTTTGGCGGCATGCTTGCGGACGGTCCGTGGTCACGCAGATTCGGCAGCTTTTCTGCAGGTAATCTGCCGGTCCCGTGGCTTCAACGTATCCGCCGCCAAAACCGCGGGACCGGCGGACCTCCCGCAGGCACCCCGCCGAAGCCCACCTGACTGCCGCCCTCACAGTGACTGGCAGGCTGCCCCTCGCGGCTTGCCGCGCCAGGCACGTGCTTGGTGCGCTGGTGCCTGGAGCTGCCCCTGTGTGTAGATCCCAGGATATTAGAAAGACAAGGTGAGTGAGGTAATATCTTTGATTGGACCAACTTCTCTTGGTGAGAGACACAAGCTTTTGAGCTCTTCCTCAGACTTCTGTGTAGCTTGAAAGTTTGTCTTCGCCAACAGAAGTTGAGCAAATCAAAGATATTACTTCACCCACCTTGTCTAATAACAGGATAGGTTAATCACAAGTCCCCATGTAAGATAAAAGGAGTGTATAGGTTAAGTGGTCGAAGGTTGGTGTAACTTGTGAGTGGTATAATTGTGGTGGCAATTTCATTTTTTTGGGGGTATAATCAAAGTCTTTAGGAGAAAAAAATTAGCCACGAATGCTTTCAGGGAGAGGTATTAGAGAATGGAGGAATGAGGGATGGGGGAAAGAGGTTTGGATCTCTAGCAAATGGAGGGGGATAAATAGTGGTGAGTAGAAAAGGAGCAGTAAGGGAGGCTTGGGGACTATGGGATTTGGAGGGGTGGGATGCTGGGAAGGGGGACATGGTGATGAGTGTCAGCAGGATTGGTGTAGAATAGAAGCTAGGGCAGGGGTGACTCTGTATTTTGCTGCCCCAAGCATGGCAGTCAGGTGGCTTTCGGCGGCATGCCTGTGGGAGGTCCGCCGATCCTGCGCCTTTGGCATACCCGCCGCCAGTTTGCTGCCGAAACCGTGAGACCGGTGGACCTACCTCATGGCAATTGGCAGGCCGCCCCAGGTGCGTGCTTTGTGTGCGCTGGTGCCTGGAGCCGCCCCTGGGCTGGGGTACCTGTCAAGCCTACATTCTCCTCTTCTGTGTGTGTGTCTATATATGGAGAGCTCTTGCTCCCCTGTGGGGGTCTGAGCCACCCTCCCTGCCCCTGGGATATAGGGGGTTTGCTCCTCTTGGGGTGACTGAGCCCCTTTCTTTGCTGTCTGTGTATGCCAAGATCTCCAGGGCCTATGGCCATATACAGAGGTTGGACACCCCTCTCCCTACCCTGCTCCATGTGAGCCAGTTTTGGGGACTGGGGGAAGCTTGACTTTTTGAGAGAATCTGATCTCCTTCTGCCCTCGTGTGTGCCAGGATATAGGGAACTCCTTGCTCTTTGTGTTGAGAGTGAGAATGGGCATACTAAATGCATATCACAGGCTCTGAAACACTTAGGAGGGACATGCGAACCTATACTTTCACTAACCACAGGGATAAATGGAGTGGTTCTCATGTCTGAGGCTGTCTACACTATGCAGATTTTTATCAACATGGCTGTGCTGCTGAAAGGTGTTTAGTGTAGCAGCTGTTTATTGGCTGGAGAGAGCTCTCCTGCTGACAGAAAAATTCCACCCCCTATGAGCAGCAGCAGCAGCTTTGTCAGTAGGAGAGCGCTCCTGCTGACAACATGCTGTTCACACCGGTGCTTTTCGTCGGTAAAACTTTTGTCGTTCAGGGGTATTAAAAAAACACCCCACCCAAATGACAAAAAGTTTTACCGACGAAGTTCCAGTGTAGACAAAGCCTGAGCTATTGGTTCAGGTTTTATTCATCTCCATGACGTGTTCTTATTCACACTTTTCAGAGCCTTATATGTTGCAGATGGATGTATAGAGGATGACACTTCTAAGTGCTTTAAAACAGGGATTTGGCACAATCAATTTTTTTAATTGCTCCGCTCCAGCTCTGCTCCGGCACCAATAGTGACTTCTCTGACTCCGCTCCAGCTCCAGGCTAAAACCTGCAGCTCCACTGCTCCGCACTCCAGCTCTGGGCTCCGCTCCAAAGCTCTGCTTTTAAATCCTCTTGTTTTCATGTTTGTTTTTTTTTTAAATTTGCTGGACCTTATAGGGATACAGAGTAGGATTAGTGACCCAAATTGGAGGTCATTTGAGCCAGCGTTTCTGGAGATATAATCGCTGAATAAAATAGCTGTTTTTTTTTTGTTTTTTTAATTCTAGGGTGATGTTTTTTGTGTGTGCAGAGCTAGAGATCAAACTGTTGCTCTGATGTGAGTCAAAATGGTCTGAGTCAATTTTTACCTTTGGTAATGCATGGCACCTACTAAGTTTTTGGTGGCCCAAATTGTGAACAGTATTTAAGAACAATTTCAACAGTTGGTGAAGAGCATGTATGTTTCAGCTTCTTTTACAACCCATTCGCTCTCACCACAGGATTCCATCTAACACTGTTAAAGGATAAAAAGGGAGTGGAGGAGAAAGGTTGCCCTTGTCACGTTCCCTCTACTGTCTTCAAGCAGTGCCTCAGTATGCACATAGACACAAGTAGCATTAGCTCTTGGCACTAGAAAGGCTTGTCTTCACATGTAGCACTACAGCTCCATGACTGCAGCACTTTAATTAATTCCCTCTTCCCCGAGAGGAGTCTCCACGAGGAGTTAGGTCAATATAACGACGTCGCTCAGGGATGTAGATTTTTCGCGCCCCTGAGTGGTGGTATTATACCATTGTAGGTGTGTAGCGTAGACCTGGCTTAAGATTCAGGATGTTCCAGATCCAGACCTCGCACAGACACTTAACCAACTCTGCAGAAAGAATACCATGCATGTATAATTTAAGAACCACCTCACAACCTTTTGCAACCTCCTTACAGTTATTCACAGGATACCTTCTCAACCTACACTTTCACTATACCATAACATTAAAATCTTCTCATATTCCACCTAACTGCTGACAATAATTCTTGTAATAAAAACCCTATTCCTTGCTACTGACAAACCTACATAATTCTGCATTGAAAGGATGCATAGTGGATCCCAAAGGTGCACATTCGGCTCTTCTCTTTGCTCATATACGCTGAAGGGTACAAAACAGATCTTCTCAGAGCATAATCACAGCTCTGTCACACACCTCAAGATTGTCCACACATGTCCTTATATCACAAACACACTTTTAGCAACAGGGCCCAACTACTACCGTCACCCTTTAGTGAAGGTACACCTAATACCTGACTAACTGATTGTACCTGGAATGTATGCAAATAATTCCCATTGGCTACTGCCGTTTTCAGGTGACCAGGGAGGATGTGGCATGGGCAACTTTTTTTTTTCTTGTTCGTTTGTTGTTCTTTAAAAGTGTTAGAAGGAATCCCGTGGATGAGAATGAATTGGTTGTAAGAGGAGGTGAAGAGCTTGTATGTTTCAGCAACTATGGCACTGGCAGAGCAAAGATATGGGTGTTAATGAGATCTACTGGGGCATTGCTGGAAGAAGGGAGAGTTAAGGTTCCGTGGGCAGCCTTAACTGTGCATTTCCTTGGTTTCAGAAATTTGAGTTTTGCTCAGCTGAGCATTCCTGCAGTGGGACAATATAAGAATGGCCATAATGGGTCAGACCCATGATCCAGCTAGCCTAATATCTGGTCTTCCTACAGTAGCTAATGCCAGGTGCTTCAGAGAGAATGAACAGAACAGACAATCATGGAGTGATCTATCCCCTGTCATCCACTCTCAGCTTCTGGCAAACCACGGCTAGGGATGCTCAGCACCTGATGATGTATCCCTACTCATCCTGGCTAATAGCCATTGATGGACCTCTCCTTCAGGAACTTATCTCATTCTTTTGTGAATCCTGTTATAGTTGACCTTCACAACATCTCCTGGCAAAGAGTTTCACAGGTTGATTGTGCATTGTGTGAAGAAGTACTTCCTTTTGTTTGTTTTAAACTACCTGATTATTAATTTCATTTGGTGACTCCGAGATCTTGTGTTATGTGAAGGAGTAAATAACACTTCCTTAATCACTTTCTCCACACCAGTCAAGATTTTATAGACCTGGATCATATCTCCCTTTACTTGTCTTTTTTCCAGGCAGAAAAGTCCCAGTCTTTTAAAGCTCTCATTATATGGAAGCTGTTTCATAGCCCTAATCATTTCTGTTGCTCTACTATGTACCTTTTCCAGTTCCAATGTATTTTTTTTTTTAAATAGGACAACCAGGTCTGCATTCAGTATTCCAGATGGGGTTGTACCATAGATTTACAGAGAGGCATTATGATATTTTCTGTCTTATTATCTATCCCTTTCCTAATGGTTCCCAACATTGTTCGCTTTTTTGACTGTTTCTGCACTTTGAGCAGATATTTTCAGAGGACTATCCACAATGACTCCAAGATCTGTTCCTTGAGTTGTAGCAGTGAATTTAGACCCCATCATTTTGTATGTATAGTTGGGATTATGTTTTCCAATGTGCATTACATTGCATTTGTTAATGTACTACCAAGCAACCTCAACTTTGTTAATGTAGCTTTTTGCCTTTGAATTGTATAGACATAATTACTATAGTGTCTAAACATTTTGGAACTCAAGGGAGACTTGAGTTCAGTTCCTGGCACTTAACCTATGTTTCTCAGTTGTCCAACTTCTGCTTACATGTTGCGTTCCTTTCTCCCACACTTTGTCTGCTTTGTCTGTTTAGAATGCGAACTCTTCAGGCAGGGACTTCTGCTTATTGAGAGTCAGTACAGTGCCTAGCACAGTGGAGCCCTAACATAGGTTGGAATCTCTTAAGTGCTTCTGGAATATAAATAACATGGTGTATATATAATATTAACAGGTGCTTTCAGGGTCTAAGTATCTATTACAGAGGTGGGCAAACTACAGCCCATGGGCCACATCCGTCCCGCGGGACCATCCTGACCAGCCCCCGAGCTCCTGGCATGGGAGGCTCGCCCCAGCCCCTCCCCCACAGCCTCAGCTCAGCCTGACCTGGTCTCTGTGCTGCGTGGGGGGATCGGCGGCATGGCCTGGCTCCAGCCAGGCAACGTGGCTGTAGTGCCACCAGCCACCGGTGCTCCAGGCAGCATGGTAAGGGGGCACAGAGCAAGGGAGTTGGATAGAGGGCAGGGGAATTCGGGGTGGTGGTCGGGATGGGGGTGTGGATAGGGGTCGGGGTGGTCGGGGGGGAACGGGGTGTTGAATGGGGGTTTCGGGGGCAGTTGGGGACAGGGAGAAGGCGTGATTAGATGGGGCAGGGGTCCCGGGGGGGGCATCAGGAATGAGAGGAGGGATTGGATGGGGCAGGAATCCCGGGGGGGGGAGATAGGAGGTGGGGGCCAGGCCACGACCCCTTCCCCAACTGGCCGTCCATACAATTTACAAACCCAATGCAGTCCTCAGGCCAAAAAGTTTACCTGCCCCTGATCTGTTACCACTGTACGTTGTGGAATAGCTGCTACTCAGAAAAAGCTGCTCTGGACTTATCTATGTGGGAAAGTTAGTGCAGAGTAAATTAAGGTGTTAATTTAGTGCTGAATAACTAGTGCACATTAATTCCTCATATGGACACTTGGGCCTTGTCTACACTACACAGTTTTGTCGGCAAAAGGCAGCCTAGTGGAGAGAGAATAGTGAGCTAATCCCGTTTTTTTCCTTTAATTTTCCCCCTCCCACAAGAAGGGGGTAGGGAGCAAGGCGAACTAAAACTTTTTTTTTAATTGTAACACTGTCACATTAATTCTCAGAAATTAGGAGATTTCAGAATGTCTTCACTTCTGTGATGTACATACTGTATGGATTACTTTGAGTTACTACTTGTCATTAACTCGAGCCAGTTACACCTTCAGTTATGCAGACACAGCTACAATTGACGTTAATGATAATTGCAGGGATGTATCAGGATAAAATTAATTGCTGTTCCTGCAGAATGGAGAGACATAGTCTGATCTGTTTTTACAGCTTGTTTGTTGATTACAATTATAACGATACTGTGATGGGTTGGACCTTCCTGGCCCTTTCAATGCGCTACCTGATGTATTGGGGTTTCACTGAGCCAGCCTGCTCCACTAGCCTGGGCTCCCTCTCCCTGTTTTTCTAAATCAGGCTCTTCGGCCTCTGGCAGCACACAGACACAGGTAAGGACGCACCAGCTGTAGAATCACACAAAGTCTGCAAAGCAGCTCTCTATGGGAAGATTCAGCTAGGAAATTGCTCAGCACTCAGTGTGGAGAGAAATGTGCAGAGCTTCTTGGCCCCCTTCTCTTCCCCATGATATGAATTGCACAAACTGGATTATGTTATAAACAAGAAATAAGTTAATTAACTACAAAAGTTAAATTTTAAGTGATCATAAGGGATAGCAAACAGAAGAACACAGGTTGCTGAGCAAATAAAACAAAACATGCAAACTAAGCTTAATACGCTCAAGAAACAGGTAACAAAATGTAATTTTTCACCCCAAACGTTGTTTTAGGCAAGTTGCAGAGCTTCTGTAGCTTAGAGTTCCAATTATTTCTTTTTACAGACTAGACTCCTGTCTTAATTTAGACTCAACCCTTGCCTTTCCCACAGCTCAGTTCCTTTGTCTCTTCAGGTACTTTCAGCAGTATTTCTTCTCGTCTCCATTGTCTTCCTGCCCAAGACCTGTTTGCCTAGCCTTAAAAAGAATTTACATAAGGCAGGAAGCCTTTGTTTCCACTGGAAAAATATCAGCAGTGTCCAAGGTGGTACTTTGTAGTAGGTGACATTATCACCTGACCTTGCAGTGTCAAAGCAACCATGAAACCAGGTTTATTTGCAGTGTCCACAGGAAGGAACTCCTGGAAGATGGGAGATCCACATCCTCAAAGAGTTTTTCTAGTTGCCGATCAAAGCTGATTGGTTACTGTCCGGTCGATGTCTCCAAGTATAACCACAGCTGTAATTGTTACATATTCAATATTCCTAACTCCAGATACAGAAATGATGCATGTATACAAACTGGATAATCACATTCACTAAATCATAACCTTTCCAATGATATCTTACATGAGCCATCTTGCATAAAATATATCTTAGTATGCAATATTTATATAATACCCATATTTCTATAAATAATATGGAGCATCATGTATAGCAACACAGTATTTTCGTTATATTCATAGTGAGGCTTTCATACAGACTGCAGATGATACCAATGATATCTTCTATAGTAAAATTTTGTTTTTTTCTGGATCCTCTTTTTTTTTTTTTTTTTTTTTTTTTCTCCTCCTTTCTACCTATTTTGAAGATTCCTAGAGAACCGGTATCAGTGAAAGTGTACTGTTTATAATTCAGTGAGATTTATAGTTTTATGCATTGCATTTTAAGGACCTCTAGACTTGATACAGTGTCAATGAAAAATTTGTTTTTTATTTTTTTCCAATGAAATGTCTTAGATTTTTTGACTTCTAAGTATTCCATATGTGTGTGAGATGAATTTCTATTTTTTTCCACTAGTGTTACCAACTTCAAAGAAATTAAGTGCCACAAAGATACATTAAAATAATTTTGACAAAATGACTTAATCCAGCAAAATCAAAGACATTCAGAATTAATTATTTGCTAATGCTTCATTTAAAAATATAAGAAGACATTCTGGTTAAGGATCATTTTGTTTACCTAAAATATTTTTTCTTTGTACTTTTTTACTAGAGACGTATTTATATGAAAAAAGGATCTTTAAGATATTACTTGTGCCTATTCAACACTTTAGATGATTTCTGTTACATAACTGACTGGTTCTGACTGTTGGGTAGGATAATGACTCCAGAAAAGAGCATATGAAGCAAAGATTTTATTTCCAGGTAAATATCCCAAATAATATGAAATTACAGAAAAGGAAGAATCCTTTTAGGAAAAATTATTGAGAAGAAAGAAAGAAAAGATAAGCAACTGTAGGCATTGTCTGGCTCGTGTTTCAAGGGAAGAATTACAACTGTCTTATCACTAAAGCAGAGTAAAACAATGATGGTATTATGAATTGAATCCTAAATATCATCACTGTATGGTTTTTATTTAAATTCTTGATTAGCTTTATCTCTGATAACCAAAATCATGTAGAGGTTTTAAAGTTTTAATGCAGACCAACCCTATTCACTAACAGTGACGTGAATTAAGTACCAGCATGTCTCATGGATTCAGATCGGAATCTTAAAATTACTGATTTTATTTTTAGTTTTTAATGTATGTGGCTTGACCCTAGCAAATCTTAAATTTTGTTAAAATATTAAGGTTCAGTAACTTAAAACCTTTACAATTGTTCAGGCTAGTGTTACAGCACATATGATTCTTGCTGTTAATGGTTTCTCATCTCTAGGCAGTTTTATATACTCTGCCATTCATATATAATATAGTAAAAATATATATTTAAGCATATGGATTTCAACACTTAAGACACAGTATTAATTCATTTATTTGGTATTTCCTGTGTGTTTGTGCGGTGAACTAGTTCCAGACAATTTCACTGTTTTCTGATTTCCTGAGATGCTGGCTTATTGTATTGAAATATTTTGTTTTAATATTATGCAGTATTTTTTTTTATATAGTTCTGGCTCTTTTTCCACTGGCACAGTTCTGGGATTAACTGCACTTCTGCTCCTCTTTTTGCCTGCTTAAGAGTACCTATTCAGATTTATATATATTCTAAAACCAGAAGGAACCATATGATCATCTAATCTGACTTGCTGTATAGCACAGGCTATAGAACTTCTCCAGAATAATTCTTAGAGCATATATTTGGCTTCTTAGCAATCAGCGTTGTTAGGGTGTGGACCCATGTCCCTCTTCTTTCTGGCCAGGTATTTAATAGTGCAGTGATTATCCTAGAAGGTCTGACCTTAATCCACCACCTGTGATTCTCTTTCAAGGGACAATGACAAAGTTAGCAGCTGGGTAGGTAAAAATCTAGGCTTTAAAAAATGATTTTTAATACATTTTAAAAAACAAACCTATTTAAAATTTGAAATTGACAACCTATGCTAAATCCTAAATTTACTATAATCTATTAAAATCACTTAGTATTATCTTTTATTTAATTTGTTAGTACATGTGTGCTGCTGAAGTTTTAAAGAAAGTCAAACCACTGGACTGGTGGAAGTCACTGTTTAAGCATCTTGAACCACGGTTTGTTGAAGTGCTAAACTAGTTTTTGATAGCAGTAACCTTTTCTACAGAGAGGATATTTTCAGAGAGGTACAGAGAATATTTTCTTCATTTCAGTTTATTCAACTAGTTCATTCAAAGTTAAACTGATTAGGAGTTGAAAAAGCAGGACAACTTGTCTTCCTCTTCCAATATAAGACTAAAATGTGCTGTAAGATTATATCTACTAGTTCTAAAATATTGAAGTATATGGTAACCAGAAACAGTCAATTCAGTTAAACATTGAATATAAAAGAAAATTAAAGTAGTTTTATGTAATTAATACAAGTTATTTTTGCACCTTTTAATTGAATCCCAATTTCTATCCAAATGCAACTTGACAGAAATCACAAGTGTAAAAAAAAAAAAGTATGATTCACTATTTCGCAAACATAATAAAACGTAAAATTAAGAACCTGAATAAATATATGTTAAGCTATGTAATTGCATAAATATTATAGATGTACTATGTTCTGGTTAGCAAAAAGATACCAGTTTTAGTGTAAAAGCTATATTTAGATGCAAATCAAGGTGTTTTAATGGTTACTGTGACCCTAGAAACTCTGGATGCCAACTGGCATAGGGCACTGGTGTATATAGGGGTATAGGATCCTCCTGGATTCAACAAAAGAATGCAATGTAAGGTGTCTAATTAAAGCATGTCTTACACTGGTTCTCATAACCATTGTGAGATGTATGTTTGGAAAATATGTTCAGAATTTTGTGTTTTATACTAAAAATTACGTTCTCTAGATCTGTAGTTAAAAACAGGTCACTGAAAGGGTAGTATGTCTTGAAAAAAACTCCTTCAGACAAAGGGGTAAGAGAGACACATGTCCTGTGGGGACCATTGTGTATTGTATGTGATACAATAGGATTGTATTAGCATTCTAAGTCAAATGCTAGTGAAGAGCTGGGGGAAACTTCAGAAGAAAACTAACATAAAAAGTAAATAGCAGGGAGGGGGAGGATGGTACCTTTTTTGACGTATTGGTATATTTGGGAGTGAAAAAAGATACCCCGGTATCCTTCACCTACTAAGTAAACTGATAGTGCTTCATGAAAAGGAGAGCTCAGCAAGGCTTCATTGAAAGTGCTGGAGAATACTTTGAGTGAGAGAAACTTCTTTAGACAGTTTCCTTAGGTTGAAACACAACAATAACTTGTTAGTTTAGTATTTAGAATGTGTTATGATATTTTATATGTAATCATTTGTTCCCACACTGGTTTTTATCTGAATCTCTATTCTTTCTTAAATAAATATGCTTTTGGTTTATAATTGAACTCAAGTGTTGTGTGTGTGTGTGTGATATAGAAGCAGTAGTCTAAGGTAAAACTGGTAAACTGTGGTACACTGTACCTTTGGGATGAGATGATCTGGGATTTCTATCAGTATCCAGTGATCAGGGGCTGGACACCACAAAGGTACACGTTGAAGGAACTTGGGGGCTGGGGTGAATCTATTGTCAAACTGACAGGCAAAGACAGAGCTGGTGTAGCCCAGAGAAGAGTGCTTGAGTGGCTGACAGACTAATTGTGTGTGTTAGCCAAGAGCCAGCTAACACAGGCAAGGCTCCCTAGCACTGGAGGCAGTTGTTGACAAGGTGACTTAAATACTCCAAGAAGCATTACAGTTACCAACTGTGAATCACTGGGAATCAACTTTTCTGTAGGAATATAACTAAAAAGTGTGAATGCAAAGTTAGATCAGAACTAATGATTTATATTAAGGTTTCCTGCCTGCTGATTTAAGTAACAATTAAAATTGGGGGTTTAAATTACTTTGATTTAAATCAGTCTATCCTGACTATCAATATCCAGCTAGAGCACAATACATTTATTTTAAGACAAACACGTTACTGAAAAAATATATAGTAAAACAATCTACATGCTAGTTTACCAGGAGCTGTCCATCTTCCACACGGAAACACAGCAGGTTTTCCATTCCTTCAGACCCTTCCATCTGGATTTTGCCCTCTTGGTTACAACCTCATGTCAGTTTTTGAATCAAAATGAAGGACGTTTGTCAATTCAGGCTAGCCCTTTATATCACAAGCTTGTTCTTTGTTTCTGGGCCTCTTGAACTCAGTCTCAACCGGTATATGTGATTCACCCCGGGAGGTAGTACTTCTCTGAAGGTGTTTACCTGTTCCTGGGTCTACAGTATTTACTTACCACTGGTTTTAATTGCTGGAGCAAACTCTGTAACCTTCTTCCTTGGAGCTAGAATGAAGTCCCTGGCTCTCAAAAATAGAGATTTCACTTAAAGTGAATACAGTACTTTCAAGATACTGCATGTGTCCATATCTGTCACATTAATTGTCAAGCCACATGAATTGAAGCAATTTTGTCTTTGCAGTAAAATGATTGTATAAACATTTGCTATGTAGTTAGACTACAATAATGGAAAGTAGCTTTATATTTGAAGAATTTAACAATGTTCTGTTGTGTGCTTCTTAAAACTTATTTAGTCTCTAACACAGCAAAATACTTTGCCAGTAAAAATAGAAACTCACCTAAGTCCTTCTCTCACTGACTCTTAGCCCCCAGTTTTCACTTACTTAGACATAACTCCGTTTTCTAAGAAAAGGTGGTAATGAGTGATAGGGGATAATTGAATTTAAGAAAAATCCTTGTTTGTAACACACAGCAAATGAAGTATAATCTGATAAAGACAAGATCACAGCCAGCATTCACTGCTTTGATTATAAATCAGACTTGGTTTATATATAATTTTGTTTTGTGCTTTGGGATTAGTCAGTTTACTTGCTAATTGAGTTTTCTTAAACTTATCATTATTCACAAAGGACTTCACATATGGGCATCAATAAGCCAAAATTTAGTACTGAATTTATATTAAAACAAAACAAAAAATCTTAAAAATATCCACAAATCCCTCATCTTCATGCCACTCCAAGAAGATGGCATGTAAGCAACCATTCTGTCTTGCTGCTGGTCTACACTAAAACTCTAAATTGACCTACTTACAGCTGTGTCTACACTGCACTATGTTGACGTGAGATGCTCTCCTACCAACTTATCGTCTGCCTCTCTGGGAGATGGAGTACAGATGTTGTGGGAGAGCGCTGTGCCATCTACTTAGCTTGTCTTCCCCAGACCCGCTAAATCAACACCACTGCATCGATTGCAGCACTGCTTATTTAGCCAGAAGTATAGAGAAGTCCTTAGTAAAAGCAGCATTATTTTTCAGACATCTTCTATTGACTCTCTCTGCTGGTATTCTGAATGGGAAAAAGGGACTCGTGATTGACCTTTTTTGTTGTTCCTGTTTGAGACATGTATGGTGAAAATTCTGCAGATCATGATTTTGGTTTTGTGTATTGCATTCGTACTTCATATTTCTGCGCAGCATTACTTATTCTGGGTAAATGCTCAAAAAATGCTATATAGTTTGCTGAACGTTGTTTAAGTTCTTTGTTTCCTTTTCCAGCCATGGCATAAACAGTGCTAATACATTGTGTAACCAATACTTGACTTCATTTTTAACAGGTCCTTAGATGAAAGAGGTATCCACCCAGAAATATATATGCCCTTTTTTTAGTATTGGAGGGGGAAAGTGATTGAGGGCATTTCTGGTTTAACAAATTGGTATTTGAGATTGTGTAGATGATACGATATTAGTATGTCCTTAGGTTTACTGAACAGAACAAAATTTTAGTTAAATTTCTGTGGAGTACCCACTACTATAGCATCTTGGTTGTTGAAGGTACAATTAAACCAATCAAAGCTTTGGAAGACCAGTTGAAATAAATTGTAGTTCTATCATGTTTGTAAACAAGTCCTTGCAATCTGATACACCTTGCTCTTTGTGCTAAAGCTTGCTAACCTCAGGGAACGGCTACACGAGAGTTTACAGTGGTATAGCTGCACCACTGTAAGCTCTCTAATGTAACCGCTCTAAGCCAACGAGAGAGAAGCTCTCCTGCTGATGTAGTGCTGTACACACCGGGGCTTATGTTGCTTGAGTTCTGATTTGTTTCAGAGTGACATAATTTATGCCGACATAAGACGTAGTGTAGACAAACTGCTAATCTCTGGTGAACCACCAACACATGCAAGTTATAGCTTTAATGCGCTACCACTGTTCTTGTCAATAAAACTACAGGAACAATCAGAAAGAGGTATCCAGCAGATATTTCCCACCATGATGGGATACAGACGGGTGAACTCTTCAGAGCTCAGTTTATTTCAGGCTTTATAGATCACCTTAAATTGCATCCAGAGTTAAGAATTTAGCAATTGCAGAGCACTACTGTAATGGGTTTTTAGTAGTTTCACACATTTTTAAGGTAAACTACTTCCAAGTCACTTAAAAAGTAACCTGAATTAAAGCCATTCCAATAATCTAGCCAAAAGTTATAAAAACATAGATCACTATAGATTTTTCGTTTGAGGGGCGAGGCCACCATTGCCTAACCAACCTTGGATGAAAAACTGATGCTATGAATGAATGTCACTCTGTGGGAATCCCAAAGTAGCAGTTGAAAGAGTATGAATTCTAAACAGATACCAGGGCCAGAAATACATATCCTGCCCTCATCCACTCATTTCTCCTCTTCATGTTTATTCTTATTAACAAGTTTGATTCATTAGTATCTTTGTTAATTTAGTTTTGGAGTTTGGCACCAAAGCAGTGTACATTTGAGTGTTGTGTGCAAGTTGGTGGTTGTATAATTGATAATGTTTCTTGCTTTCATTCAGTGGCCGTAAACACACAGTGAACAGGAGTGGTAACAATAGAATCTTGCATACGAGAAACAGTGAAAAGAAGGAATAATTACAATTGCTAAGTACATCCATCTGTCTACTATGAAAGAAGAAAGCGTGAACTCATCAAAAGGCAGTTCCACTATTGCTTGCGTAGTACTATAGATGATCCAGAAAAATTTGTATACACCAAATTAAAAAGAATAGTAAGAGGACCAAAAAATGCTATCATGGTTAAACAGAGTAAAAGAAACAGAGGTAAACAGGCATCCTTTAAAAATTGGAAGTCAAATTCTAATGAGGAAAATAAAAAGGAGCATAAACTCTGGATAGGCAAGTGTAAAAGTATAATTAGGCAGGCCAAAAAAAGAATTTGAAGAGCAACTCGCAAATATTCAAAAACTAACAGCAACATTTTTTTATAAGTACATCAGAAGTAGGATGCCTGCCAAACAACCAGTGGGGCCACTGGACAATCAAAGTGCTAAAGGAGCACTCACGGAAGGTGAGGCCATTACACAGAAGTTAAGTTAATTCTTTGCATCAGTTTTCACTGCAGAGAATATGAGGGAGATTCCCACACATGAGCCATTTTTTTTAGGTGACAGATCTGAGGAACTGTACCAGATTGAGGTATCAGTAGAGGTGGTTTTGGAACAAATTGATAAATTAAACATTAAGAAGTCACCAGGACCACATCGTGTTCACCTAAGGGTTATAAAGGAATTCAGATATGAAATTGTAGAGCTACTAGCTGTGTTATGTAACCCTTTGCTTAACTTAGCCTCTGTACAAGACGACTGGAGGACTAATATAAATCTGATTTTTAAAAAAGGTTCCAGAGGTGATCTTGGCATTTACAGATTGGTAAATCTAACTTCAATAACAGGCAAACTGGTTGAAACTGTAGTAAACAGAATTATCAGACACATGGATGAGCATGATTTGTTGGAGAAGATTCAACTTGACTTTTGTAAAGGGAAATCGTGCCTCACCAAGCTATTAGAATTCTTTGACTGTGTCAGCAACCATGTGGCCAAGGGTAACCCAATGGATATATCATACTTGGACTTTCAGAAAGCCTTTGATCAAGGTCCCTTACCGGAGGCTCTTAAGCAAAGTAAGCAGTCATGGAATAAATGGGGGGAAGATCTTCTCATGGATCATTAACTGATTAAGAGACAGAAAATAAAAGGAAGAAATAAATGGTGAGTTTTCAGACTGGAGAGGGGTAAACAGTAGGGTCCCGCGGGGATTTGTAGTGAGATCAGTGCTGTTCAACATTCATAAATGGTCTGGAAAAAGGAGTAAACAGTGAGGTAGCAAAATTTGCCAACAATTCAAAATTACTCAAGATAGTTAAGTCCAAAGCAAAAGAGTGAAGAGTTACAAAGGGATCTCACAAAACTGGGTGACTGGACAACAAAATACAAATGAATTTCAATGTTGATAAATTCAAAGTAATGCACACTGGAAAACATAATCCCAACTATACATACAAAGTGATGGGATCTAAATTAGCTATTACCACTCAAGAAAGAGATCTTGGAGTCATTCTAGTTAATTCTTTGAAAACATCCACTCAGTGTGCAGTAGCAGTCAATAAAGCTAACAGGATCAGGAACCATTAGGAAAGGGATAGATAAGACAGTAAATACCATAATGCTGTTATATAAATCCATGGTATGCCCACATGTTGAATGCTGTGTGCAGTTCTGGTCACCTCATCCCAAAGATATATTAGAATTGGAAAAAGGTACATAGTAGGGCAACAAAAATTAGTAGGGTTATGGAACAGCTTCCGTATGATGAGATATATTAAAAAGGCAGACTGTTCTGCTTGGAAAAGAGATGACTAGGGGCGGTGGGGAGATGATAGAGGTCTATGAAATTGTGAATGGTGTGGAGAAAGTGAATAAGGAAGTGTTGTTTAGCCTTTTATATAACAGAAGAATCAGAGGTCACCATTAATAGGCAGGAGGCATAAAACAAATAAAAGGAAGTTCACACAGTGCCCAATCAACTTGTGGAACTTGTTGCCAGGGAATATTGTGAAGACCAAAACTATAACTGGAGTCAAAGGAGAACTAGGTAAATTCATGGAGGATAGGTCCATCAATGGCTATTATCCAAGATAGTCAGGGATGCAACCTCATGCTCTGGATGTTCCTCAGCCTCTTACTGGCAGATGCTGGGAGTGGATGACAGGGAATGGATCACTTGATGATTGTCCTGTTCTATTCATTCTCTTTGAAGTTTCTGGCACTGGTCACTGTAGGAAGAGAGGATACTGGGCTAGATGGACCGTTGGTCTAACCCAGTATGATCATTCTTATGTTCTTAATTTCCAAACCAGTTCTGAATATCAAATTATAAGTGTGCTGACCAATACAGCTTGTGCCTGAAACTGCTTTGGGAACTCTTGTAGCTGTTGTGCAAGTGGTGAGATTGCAAAATTGCATACATGAGTCATCTTTGGTAGTAACATCACCTGGGACTGTTAGTTTTGATAGCTGTAATGCAAAGCTGAATCATCTTGAGAAAAATCTTAGGAGTTGTAAGGTGGCTTGTATATCACCTTGATCTCTAGATTAATTTGATACTAGAGTGTATTCAGATTCATTTTCAAGGATGAGTCACCTGCAGCGCTGCATCTTAAAATTAAAAAGTATGGGCACACACCCTCACTGACCCTGCCTGGATTTATATCTAATAAATTAACCAGTAGGGCACAGATCAGCCAATATGGCGTCATTGGCAACTTCCTGCAATGTCTCTACAATGCAGGCATGATCAGACAGTGCCATTTATGATTAAATAATGGCTGTACTTGGCCTAATTCCAAACAGATTATACACTGAATGTGACCAGAACCTCTATTTCAAACCAGCTCTAGTATATTACAGTGCCCTACTCAAGGTTGAAAGGTAGATTCTAACCCCCCAACACTTGATCTATATCAAGTTATCAGTCATCTCAATCCTTTGTTGCTACAGAACTGGAAAAGCTCCCACACCAGTAGCCAATCCATTTCTTGGAACTCTATATATCTCCAGCAATCAGAATAGTTGTAGTCCATACTCTTGACTAGTACAACATTGTGCCTTTCAGAGGGCAAATCTCATCTATTGGGCTAAATGGCAAAGCCTCCCAGAAATATTCCCCAAACCAGATTCTACCTATCATCCTATACACCAGTGATACTCAGACTTCAGTGGTTCAGGAGCCAAATTAGCAGTCAGTATTACCCAAAAGAGCCACAGTAGTGTGAATTCACCATTGCATTTATTATAGTACTATATATTCATATTTAAACAGTATGGTGGGAAATATTTAGTTTGTTTTTATATATAAAATTCTCACAGCAGAATGACCAGGTATTATTATTTTTATCAACTGTAATTGGTTAATAACATAGTAAAAGCATCCTGATTTGTTAATAACTTAGACTGGATAATAATTAAATCGCACAGTGTTTTAATATGTGCTAAACATTGCTGCAGGAAACACATTAAAGGGCCACTTGCGGATTGTGAGTCTCAGTATCACTGCTATACATTGATTCTTGGGGAAGTACAAACTACCACTTGCTAATCCAGAGGCTTTTCACCTGTTTTGACTTGAGATGAAGGCTATTTGTCTTTAACCCACTCCGTTACCAGTGTAGGCAGCATCTACAGCTGTTGGAAATAAAGTTAGTGGCGATCCAGATGAATCTTTTTTGTCAACTTGATTTTAAACACACCTAGAAAAATTAACCCATCATGTTTGTTTGGTCACATTCCTCCACACACTCATCTCAAGAGAAAAGGAGGATGTGATAGAGTGTAGGGCAGATAAATGGAAGTAAACAGATGGGGGAAAAAAAGCTAATAACCTGCTATACCATAAACTGCCATGTATGAACCTCTCACTTTCTGATGATGATGAGAAAGTAGCAGGAAGATCTATACCAGTTCTGGTGAGATTTGTCTGGCTCTACTCTTAAGAGTAATAATTCAAATGAATAGCAGGGACTCCTCAAAATATGGGATGTGGAAATCCTGATGGGTATATAGATTCTAGATCTGCCACCATTATAATTAGGGCTGTCAAGCGATTTAAAAAATAATCACGATTAATCGCACTGTTAAACAATAATAGAATACCCTTTAAATATTTTTGGATGTTTTCTACATTTTCAAATATATTGATTTCAGTTACAACACAGAACATAAAGAGTACAGGACTCACTTTATATTTATTTTTTATTACAAATATTTGTGCTGTAAAAAAAACAACTTTTTTTTTTAATTCAACTCACACAAGTTCTGTAATGAAATCTCTTTATCATGAAAGTTGAACTTACAAATATAGAATGTACAAAAAAAAGTGCATTCAAAAATAAAACAATGTAAAACTTTAGAGACTACAAATCCACTCAGTCCTAATTCTTGTTCAGCCAGTCACTCAGACAAACAAGTTTGTTTACATTTGCCTACTTCTGGTTTACAATGTCACCTGAAAGCGAGAACAGGCATTTGCATGGCATTGTTGTAGCCGGTGTCTCAAGATATTTATGTGCCAGATGCGCTAAAGATTCATATGTCCCTTCATGCTTCAACCATCATTCCAGAGGACATATGTCCATGCAGATGACGGGTTCTGCTCAATAACGATCCAAAGCAGTGCAGACTGACGCATGTTCACTTTCATCATCTGAGTTAGATGTCACTAGCAGAAGGTTGATTTTCTTTTTTGGTGGTTTGGGTTCTGTAGTTTCCGCATCGGAGTGTTGCTCTTTAAGACTTCTGAAAGCATGGTCCACAACTCATCCCTCTCAGATTTTGGAAGGCACTTCAGATTCTTAACTTTTGGGTCAAGTGCTGCAGCTATCTTTAGAAATCTCACATTGGTACCTTCTTTGCGTTTTGTCAGATCTACAGTGAAAGTGTTCTTAAAACGAACAACATATCCTGGGTTATCATCCAAGACTGCCCTAACATGAATTATATGGCAGAATGCAAGTAAAAGAGAGCAGGAGACATACTATTCTTCTTTCCTTCCCTCCCCCCCCATGAGCTTAGTCAAAATTTATTTAACACATTTTTTTAACGAGTGTCATCAGCATGGAAGCATGTCTTCTGGAATGGTGCTGAAGCGTGAAGGGGCATATGAATGTTTAGTATATCTGGCATGTAAATGCCTTGCAATGCTGGCTACAAAAGTGCCATGCGAACGCATGTTCTCACTTTCAGGTGACATTGTAAATAAGAAGCCGGCAGCATTAACTCCTGTAAATTTAAATGATCTTGTTTGTCTTAGCAATTGCTGAACAAGAAGTAGGACTGAGTGGCCTTTTAGGCTCTAAAGTTTTACGTTGTTTTTCTGGGTGCAGTGATGTAACCAAAAAAAATAATAAATCAACATTTGTAAGCTGCACTTTCATGATAAAGAGATTGTACTACAGTACTTGTATGAGGTGAAATGAAAAATACTATTTATTTTGTTTATAATTTTTACAGTGCAAGTATTTATAATAAAAATAATACCAAGTGAGCGCTGTACACTTAGTATTCTGTGTTGTAATTGAAATCAATATATTTGAAAATGTAGAAAAACATCCAAAAATATTTAATACATTTCAATTGGTATTCTATTGTCTAACAGTGCAATTAAAACTGCGATTAATTGTGATTACTTTTTTGAGTTAAATGTGATTAATTGACAGCCCTAATTATAATTTATATATTTTTATTCTTTTTGTGAGAAGTTATTACATGATTGTCATAAACAGATAGTTAAGAGTTAATGTCCCTTTTACCTGTAAAGGGTTAAGAAGCTCAGTAAACCTGGCTGACACCTGACCAGAGGACCAATAGGGGGACAAGATACTTTCAAATCTTGGTGGAGGGAAGTCTTTGTTTGTGCTTTTTGTTTTGGTTGTTGTTCGCTCTTGGGACTAAGAGAGACCAGACGTACATCCAGGCTCTCCAAATCTTTCTGAATCAGTCTTTCATGTGTCAAAATTGTAAGTAATAGCCAGGCAAGGCAGATTAGTCTTATGTTTGTTTTCTCAATTTGTGAATGTTTCTTTTTGCTGGAAGGATTTTTACCTCTGTTTCCTGTAACTTTGAATCTAAGGCTGGTGGGTGTCCCTCTGGTCTATATGAATCTGAGTACCCTGTAAAGTATTTTCCATCCTGATTTTACAGAGATAATTTTTACTTTTTTCTTTGTTTAATTAAAAGCTTTCTTTTTAAGAATCTGATTTTCCTTGTTTTAAGATCCAAGGGGACTGGGTCTGAACTCACCAGGGATTGGTAGCGGGGGAAAGGGGACGGGGATGGTTAATTCATCCTTGTTTTAAGATCCAAGGAGTTTGGATCTGTGTGAAGCCTCTCAAGGCAACCCAGGGAGGGGAAAGTCTGGGGGGAAAGGAAAGGGGATGGTTAATTTCTCTTTGTTTTAAGATCCAAGGGGTTTGGATCTGTGTTCCCCAGGGAAGGTTTTGGGGGAACAGGAAGTGTGCCAGACACTAAATTCTGGCTGATGGCAGCGTTACCAGATCTAAGCTAGTAATTAAGCTTAGAAGTGTTCCTGCAGGTCCCCACTTTTGTACTCTAAAGTTCAAATAGGGAAAGAACCTTGACAATGATAAAATGCATCTGATTTTTCCTAAAGACTAATCTGTCTGCAAACTTTTAGCAGATATAGGTATGTTAATTGATACTATGGTAAAGTTTACTATATAGAAAATAGTTTTTGTGTGTGTTTGATTTATTATTCTTGAAAGTACCACAGCCTCTTGGATGTATGATAGAGGGGACTTATAGGATCAGACATTTAAGTAAAGGCTTGGAGTCCCAAATTCATTATTTGCATAAGTGGGTGTGACTTGTTTGGCATCAGTGGAGTTGTTTTAGCTTATACTAGCAGTGAGTTTGATCAAGAATGTCTACCTAATTTAAGTAATATGACTATTACGGGAGACCTGGGTTCTGTTTCCCCCACTACCCTGACCTGTTGTAGTGTGTCCTTGGACCAGTCACCTCTTCTCTCTTCTGCTTTTTCCTCTCTGACCCTTTCTGTCTTGTCTATATTTAAGCTTTTAGGGGCAGGGACTCTTTCTTTGTACAGTATCTACCACATTGAGGCCCTGTTCTCAGAGCTTCTAGATACTGAAATAGAAATATTATTATTAAAACTCAGTTGTATTTTTCATTGTGCACACTTACTAGTATGTGCATATAAAGCATGCAAAGCTAGGAGAATGCATTCAGTTTGCGACATTCATTTCTTCAATGAAATAGTATGAAGTGTATACAGTATGTGAATTGAATTACTTCTAATATTTCTGCCTTCATGGAGGATTGCACACATACTCAATTTAACATTTTAAATAAAGCTGGTTACTAGAGCACAAAAAGTGTCTGAAAATATTTTTGATGTGTAAAATCTGTATTATTAATGTCAAACAGTTGAACTGACTTTCTTTTAAAAGTGAACTGCAATGAAAGAATAAATACTTGAACCCCAGTAGTTTGCATTGCATGTCCCCAGAAGCTGGGCTGCACAGAAGTAAATGTTAACTTCTAAAATTCCCTTGTCCCCTCTGTGAAATCATTTCGGTATTTCCTGGTTCACAGAAGGTATCTCAGAATACATCAATCTGTGTTATCACAAATACTGTGTCTTGTATTCAGTTGCAATGAGAACTTTGGTATTTGTGGCACTCTTTCTTGGATACGTTCAGTGAACAAGGAAATTCCAAGAGGGTATCAAAGAGGGAAAATAACTTTTAAAAAAAAATAGTAAAAAATTTCTGAACTGAATGCCTCCTGAAGCCCGATGGTGGAGGACACTCAACACACAAATCTAACAAATTTTGCTCCCCTACATTTTTTGGGTAAGTTATAGGAGACTAACAATTGAAGTTTAGAATAGAATGGCCATCACCCCCTTAATTTATGGTATAATATTGAAATTTCCTATAATAATGTTAATGAAGTCAAGGACATATCACCTTTTAGGCAGAATTTCTCAAACGGGTCACTGCTTGTGTAGGGAGATCCCCTGGTGGGCAGGCCAGCGTGTTTACCTGCTCCGTCTGCAGGTCTGGCCGATTGCGGCTCCCACTGGCCGCTGATTGCTGCTCCGGGCAATTTGCAGCCAGCTCCAGGCAATTCTCAGCCAGTGGGAGCCGCGATCGGCCGGACCCGTGGACAGGGCAGGTAAACACACCAGCCCAACCCACCAGGGCTTTCCCTACACAAGCGGTGACCTCTGTTTGAGAAACCGTGCTTTATGGCTATCTGCATGTTCAGTTTAAGCTTGTGAATTTCCAGAGGTAAAGTATATGGCCAGAGAATCAAGTGGGGTAGGTTTCTGGTCTGTTAGGTGAGAAGAAATTATTCAGAGGTGTATATTCTGTTTAAATGTAGACAGCATGTTATTTCTCTCCCCAAGTGATATTTGAAGTTTAAGGAATGCTAATTCAAATTATACACCGCATGGGTACACATACTGAGTGAAATAAATAGCTAAACCATATGCCTTGTAAATGCCATTTCTTCCCTCAAGAGATCTTTTAGATTCAGCAGTTGAAGAGCAGGACTTTTTTCTCATAAAGTCTCTTCAGTCTGAAAATACACTTTGTGGAGATGTCTTCCCAGTGGAGTCCTCTAAGTCTTTCAAGGATTTACTGGAATCTCTGCCTGGTAGAACTTTGCTCTTGGAACAATCTTCATATGTTAGTTATTAAGAATCACTGATTATTTCAGTTCTAGAAAATTAATCTGGATCCAGTCAGAATATGTCATGAACGCCCATAATCTGGCTAATTACTTTAGCATAGATTTCAGTATTTAGACTAAGCCAGTTTAGTCAGATAATGATTTCTCTCTCCTTGGTCTGTCAACTGATTGTTAATATATACAGAGTTTTGTCATTTGTGAATCATTTAGAAGTGCAGAAGCTTTACAGCCCCTTCAGTTACTTTTGATTTGATTGATGGCATCTTGTTGATTTAGAACAGATGCATTGGCAGAATAAAAGTATGGTGGAGATATCTGAAATCAAACTGAAATATAATTTTTGAAGCAAGTTGGGTGGGTTCCCATTGTAACTGATTGATTTAGCAAAAACCTCACTAAATAATTGTTATCCCTTGTAATTGTCTAAATTCCATCTACATTAGCTTTTTTGTAATTGTAACTTGTTCTCTGAGGTAGTTTCAATATCCAGTTTTAAAAATGCTCATAGTTATTTTCTTTGTTCCTATAGGCTGCCAATACCATCACTTCATCAAGATGAGTAATAGTCACCCACTCCGTCCTTACACAGCTGTGGGGGAAATTGACCATGTTCACATTTTGTCAGAGAATGTTGGCGCTCTGATGAATGGAGAGGAGTATAGTGATGTTACCTTTATTGTAGAAAAGAAACGTTTTCCTGCACATAGAGTGATTCTGGCTGCTAGATGCCATTATTTCAGGTGATGTATTGATTCTTGTCCAGCTTACAGGAAACTCTGTGTATGAAATATTTTATTTATTTTTATTATACCCTGGGAAGTTCAGAGAAATACTCCCATAATCTGCTATTTACTGAACATGACCTTTCTTGTGGAATGCTTCCCGTGCATCAAAGCATTGTGGCCAACTGTAAAAAGCTGGAAAATACTATGACATCATACTGTTTTTTACTTTCATTAAATTGAGCTCTCAGTTTACAGATTAAAAAGAAATAAACTTCAGAACACAAATGGGATGATGTAAATATGATGTTGGTTTCCTCTGTAAAGTAAAAGTGTAAATATAGGTAACATGCTTGTATCATAGAATCATAGGACTGGAAGGGACCTCAAGAGGTCATCTAGTCCAGTCCCCTGCACTCATGGCAGGACTAAGTATTATCTAGACCATCCCTGACACGTATTTGTCTAACATGCTCTTAAAAATATCCAATGATAGTGGTTCCACAACCTCCCTAGGCAATTTATTCCAGTGTTTAACCACCCTGACAGGTAGGAAATTTTTCCTAATGTCCAACCTAAACGTCTCTTGCTGCAATTTAAGCCCATTGCTTCTTGTCCTCTCCTCAGAGGTTAAGAGGAACAATTCTTCTCCCTCCTCCTTATAACAACCTTTTGTACTTGAAAACTGTTATCATGTTCCCTCTCAATCTTCTCTTTTCCAGACTAAACAAACCCAGTTTTTTTCAATCTTCCCTCTTAGGTCATGTTTTCTAGACCCTTTAATCATTTTTGTTGCTCTTCTCTGGACTTTCTCCAATTTGTCCACATCTGCCCTGAAATGTGGCACCCAGAACTGTACACAGTACTCCAATTGAGGTCTAATTAGCATGGAATAGAGTGGAAGAATTAGTTCTGGTGTCATGCTGTAACAATTCTGGTTCTGGTGGGACCCATCTGAGAGAGTCAATTCAGGACAAATTGCTTAAAGCAGGAAAGTTACAGCCCAAGGCTGGGGTTTCTGTGCACACCAAGGCAAACCAAACCAGCCAAACAGCGAAGACTTGGGTTTTACCCACTGGCTAACTGTAAGTCACACAAGCGATTCCCTTAGACACTCTAGTGTCCCAGTATCACCACCAGTGCCACTCGTTATGGGGACAAATAGTTATGAAAACCAATACCCCAGTAAAAGAAAAGAGGTTCTCTCAATCCCAAAGAACCAAGCCCCAGACCCAGGTCAATATACAGATCAGATCTTACCCACAAATCATGCTGTTGCCAGTCCTTTAGAATCTTAAAATCTAAAGGTTTATTCATAAAGGGAAAAAGGTATAGATGAGAGCTAGAATTGGTTAAATGGAATCAATTACACACAGTAATGGCAAAATTCTTGGTTCAAGCTTGTAGCAATGATGGAATAAGCTGCAGGTTCAAATCAAGTCTCTGGAGTACATCCCATCTGGGATGGGTCATCAGTCCTTTGTGTAGAGCTTCCATTTGTAGCAAAGTCCCTCCAGAGGTAAGAAGGAGGATTGAAGACAAGATGGAGGAGCTGCAGCAACTTTTTATAGTCTCTTGCCATGTAGTCTCTGCTTTCTTTGTCCCAAAGACAAGCTGTCCATCACATGGCGTGGAAAACCTCAGTCACAAGCTGTGTCTGCCTCCTTTCAATGGGTCAGTTGTATAGCTGATGGTCCTTAATGGGTTATCAAACAGGCTAGGCAGAGCTGACACCAACTTGTCTGGTGTGTCACCCAGAAGCCTAGCATAAGTTTGAAATACAGACAGTATAGAGCCAATATTCATAACTTCAACTACAAAATGGTACACGTATACAGATAGCATGATTATAACCAGCCGATCATAACCTTCCCATGGAAACCTCACACAGCAATGTTTGTACAATATTTGCTGCAAATATATAACAGTGGTTGCAACAGTGATCTATACAGTTACAGATTTTGTCAATAACATCACACATGCTTACAACACTCCTGCTAATACATCCCATAATGATGTTTGCTTTTTTTTTTACAAAAGTGTTACACTGTTGGTTTGTATTTAGCTTGTGGTCCACTATGACCCCCAGACCTGTTTCCACAGTACTCCTTCCTAGGCAGTCGTTTCCCATTTTTTATACAACTTATTTATTACATATGTTTAGTTTTAGCCTTTCTTGTTGAAATTGTTCATTTAAAAGGCTCTTTCTGCTGCAAAATGACCTAGGAAAATATTACATGTTTAAAAATTGGGTTGAAACTCATGTCTCCTTTTAACACTGCAGATCTACTTCTCATTCTTAAACTGCACATAGTGAAATTTCAAGATAATTATTCTCTCATATGAATGCCAGAGAGGCTAGTGATTAAACTAAGATGTATGTGTACAGAATGCACAAATTACCTATCATCTAGAGCATGGGTCTCAAACTCAAATGACCACAAGGGCCCCATGACGACAAGTACATTGGCCTGAGGGCCGCATTACTGACACCTCCCTCTCCGCCGCCCTGGGCCCCACCCCCACACCACCCCTTCCATGAGGCCCCACCCCTACCCCACCTCTTCGCACCCCTTCCCTGCCCCCATTCCAACCTCTTCCCCGAAATCCTCACCCCAACTCTGCTTCCTCCCTACCCCCAAGGGGTGCAGGAGAAGTGTGGGGTGTTGCAGGGCCATGGGGAGGGAGTTGGCATGTGGAGTGCAGGAGGGATGAGGGGTGTGGCTGGACGTCCGAGCAGGGGGTTGAGGTGCAGGAGGGGTGCAGCAGGGGGCTCAGGACAGGGAGCTGGTGTGGGGTGCAGGAGGGGTGAGGGGTGTGACAGGGTCAGGGCAGTGGGTTGGGGTGCAGGAGAGGGGTGGGGTGCAGTAGGGGGTTCAGGGCAGGGGGTCAGGTGCAGGGTGCGTCAGGCGGCTCTGGGAAAGGGGTTGGGGTGCATGAGGGGGCTCAGGGCAGAGGTCAGGGTGCAGAGTACATCAGGGGGTTGAGGTGTGGCAGGGGGCTCAACAGTGGATTGGGGTGCAGGGTGCGGCAAGGGGCTCAGGGCAGGGGGTTCGACTGCAGGAGGGATTCGGGGAGCGGGCTCTGGCTTGGCACTCACTGGGGTCATGGAAGGCTGCCTCCCTACCCTGCCCCGCCCCCCCTCCCACCCCCGGTGCTGCTCTGGGGAGCGGCTGGAATGTGGAGGAGCAAGGGCTGTGGTGCTGTTGCTTCAGGCACTACCTACAGCATCTCCCATTGGCCGGGAACGGGGAACCACAGCCAATGGGAGCTGCTGGGGTGGTCCCTGAAGCAACAGCAACACATACCCTTGCACCTCTCTTCCCCCACGTTCTTTCTGCTTCCTGGAGCAATGCGGGGGCAGAGCAGGCAGGCAGGGAGCCTGCCCTGCCCCCAGTGCACGCCGGGCCAGAGCTGCTCTAGGTAAACGCTAGGGGAAGGCAAAGGGGCTGTGAGGAGCTCGCGAGCCGCAGAAAATAACTTCTGTGGCCCGCGGGCCACGTGTTTGAGACCCCTGATCTAGAGAAAACATGTGCAAACTTTTTGATTCTTCACACTTCTCATCACCTAGGACTCCAAGGCTGTTCTATGCTGTAGTTAATGGATAGAGCAAGGAAATGGGCATTTACACTCCTGGGTTCCATTGCCAGTTCTGCTATTCTTTCATAATATGAGTGTTAGCAAGTCATTTCACCTGTCTGTACTTCTGCTTCCCCAACTTTCAGTGGGGCTGTGCAGGTGTCATTAAGGATATAATTTGGTCTGAAAGTTCTGGTGGTGGTATGTAAGTAGTAAAGAACCTAACTTAACTGTCAGATCCCAGGGTAAATTTTCAGAGCTGAAATTAAAAAAAAACAAAAAAAAACCTCATATCCCATTCTTTTTACCTGTAAACTGACTAAACTTAAGGAGAATAATTGAGATAATAATGAAGAGACCCCACAGTGCTGCTCCTATGTAGACCTTATCAGGTCTAAATTTTAAGTTGTTCACATAGCTTCCACTTCAAATTTTCAAAACCATTCTTTTTCATTTTATGTGGCCTCTTCTGAGGAGTCATTGTAAACATATCTTCATTTATTCTTTCACCTGGCATTTGGTTGCACTCTAGGCCGCTTGATTTATTTACTGTTTAAATATATATAACAAGGCACCCATTATTAGGGTGCAAGTTTCTCACATTTTCTTTCTGTCTCTAGAGCATTATTATATGGTGGAATGAGAGAATCTCAGCCTGAAGCAGAAATCCCTCTTCAGGATACCACTGCAGAAGCATTTACAATGCTGCTGAAATATATCTACACAGGCCGTGCTACATTAAGAGATGAGAAGGAAGAGGTCCTCCTGGATTTCCTGAGCCTGGCTCACAAATATGGATTCCCAGAACTGGAGGATTCCACCTCTGAGTATCTTTGCACCATACTTAATATTCAGAATGTTTGTATGACGTTCGATGTTGCCAGTCTCTACTCACTCCATAAATTGACTTGTATGTGCTGTATGTTTATGGATAGAAATGCTCAAGAGGTGCTCTCCAGTGAAGGCTTTCTGTCACTTTCTAAGGTGCGTCTTTGTAAATTCTTTCAGACATGTTGGTTGTGGTCTATAAAAAAACACTATGATAAAATGCTAATAGTGGTCTGAAATGAAGAAAAGAGAAGTATAGGCCAAGTAATAGGAAACTTTAATAGTAGGGTCAGTTAGCAGTGAAATTGCCTGCTGGAGTTACTCAAGTCAAGATGAGATGAATAACTTAATATTTTGTAGTATTCTATAAACATTGTGGTAATAAAGAGACCCTAAAGATCATTCCTAAATGTAATATCCATTGAGCTAGTCAACTGTGACCAATTATAAAAGTTAAACATGACTCCTAACAGGACACTGTCAAGGATAGGAGCAAAATATTTACCTTCTTTTCTTATGTATGTTTTCTTACATATTTGTAAAGTCTGCACTGTCCTTTAAACAGTATAGTCTGGCATTTGAAGCCTGGCCAAAGTGTACGCAGTAAAGGTTTGAAGGCAGGAGCTGCAAAGATGGCATAAAGCTCAGTTTATGTTCATTCTCCTGATCCTAGGGCTCCTACATGCAGGATCGTTCTCCAGCATAAGTTGGAGCAACCTTTGGGCTGCTGCAATTTACACCAGCTGCTAACTGTACCAACGGACTGAAACCACATTTATGGATCATTGCAGTGTAGGGGTATTCTAGTTATGTCCCGTTCTCTGGTCACACCCCCTACGTTGTACTAGAGGTAGTATATGAATGTGCATAGGAATGTCTGTGGTAGCTCTGTGTCACTGGAGTTCCCCCATGCACTAGAGTGAGCCTTCTGGGCTGGATACATCAGTGGTACAGTGCCAAGTGGCTGCACTGCACCAGATGATTTAGTCCTAGATATCCCCCCCCTTTTTTTTTCTTACAGTAAATGCTCCCATATTGTTTCATCTGCCTCAAAACTCAGTATCAGTAACCCAGCACTCAAACCATGGTACATGTGAAAGAGCAGAATTTTTTTGTAAGAATGCAAGTTTCAGTTTCAAGCTTTCAATGAGTGGTTATAAAGGGATATTAAAACTTGTATGAAAAATATTTCAAGTCCCTATTACTATAAAAAATATACTGACTTTTTTGGCAGGTTTAATGAGAACATCTATTCTATGAATAGGGACCAGAGACCTTACAGAGCTAATTAACTCGATATCTTATTACAGAGGAGATTATAATTGCTCCCCCCTCCCTTTTGACACTGAAGTCCTCATTGTTAACTACTTGATGCCAGATAGAATGTATCAACTAAGAATGCACTGGAGGATAACATCAGTGTAGAATGGAACAAATCAGCAGACTCCTTGGCCAGAAAACATGCTACCTGCATTACAGTAGCTGGAGTTTGTGGGAAAACCAGTGTTGCAAGAGGGCTTCCTTGTTCGAAGGCTCATTCCTATTTATACTCTCTGCAAAGTGAAAATGCAAAAAGTTGTTCAATTCTGGTTGGTTTCATTTTGCAATCAGTGCATGTTTGTGCTTCTGTCCAGGAGATAGAGCTATGAATCTTTTCTGCAGCTTGGCCCCAAAAAAGAAAGGAGGAGGGAAAGGGCTTGGAGTGGGTAATACAAAACCTGCATCTCATTTTCACACCAGTGATCATATAGCTAAGTTCAAAGGTGTGCTACCAAAAATTTACTTTAGCAGCCCACTATGCTGCCAAATCTAAAAATCACCTTTATTTACTCCTTGACCCATCAGCACTAAGAGTTTAGAGTACATTGGGATACAATTAATTTGAGTGGCTTGACACACTTACACACTATATGCCTAGTTCTGGTGATGGTGGTACAGTCATAACCTATTATGTAAGTAGAAAATCTAGAATTCTTGTGTAAGTGATTAAAATGAGTAAAAGCAAGTAAGCTATAACTGAATACAATACTCAGAATAAAAACTGAAAGGCCAGGGAGGCTGCTCAGTGAGAGTATCATAGTGAGCCAGTAGTGGTTTCGCCTCTGACCAAGAAGGTTAGGATTCAAGTATGAGGACTTTGCCTTGTACTTTGATCTGACAGTGCAGGGCATTCACTCCTTTGGGGATGTTGCTCTGTTAGAGGTGCCATCTGCTGGATAGGCATTAAACCAAGGTCCTGACCAAAATTCCTTTTCTCAGTAAAATTCTTTTTAATGCTCTGGCTATATCTGAGCTAGTTAATGTCTATAATGTTTGTCTACAGAGTCACTGTCCCACTAGTATAATCGAGTTTTGAAAGAGCTTTTATAGCTTTACTAGTTAAAGATCTATTAATTTTTGCTATATTTTAGACATTAATTTTCTTGGATGTTCTCTATTTAGGCTGCTCTTCTAAATGTTGTGCTGAGGGATTCATTTGCAGCACCTGAAAAGGATATTTTCCAAGCGTTGATGAACTGGTGTAAACATAACCCCAAGGAGAATCATGCTGAAATCATGCAGGCAGTACGCTTACCCCTGATGAGTCTGACAGAACTACTAAATGTTGTAAGACCTTCTGGATTGCTGTCGCCTGATGCCATTTTGGATGCCATTAAAGTTCGTTCTGAAAGTCGGGACATGGACCTCAACTACCGGGGCATGCTAAGTGAGCATCAGTATTTTTTTAAACTTGTTGGGGATGGACTTTCAAAATACAACTGTTCTATGGCAGAGGCCCTGCCATATCCACAGCCATGAAAAAATGTGTCACGGAGTGTGAAATCTGGTCTCCCCCTGTGAAATCAGGTCTTTTGTCTGGCTTTTACCGTATGGTCTACAGCAGGGGTAGGCAACCTATGGCACGCGAGCTGATTTTAAGTGGCACTCACACTGCCCAGGTCCTGGCCACTGGTCCAGGGGGGCTCTGCATTTTAATTTAATTTTAAATAAAGTTTCTTAAACATTTTAAAAACCTTGTTTACTTTACATACAACAGTAATTTACTTATATATTATAGACTTATAGAAAGAGATCTTCTAAAAACATTAAAATGTATTACTAGCACACAAAACCTTAAATCAGAGTGAATAAATGAAGACTCGGCACACCACTTCTGAAAGGTTGCTGACTCCTGCTCTACAGATTTTATGGGGGAGACCAGTGTTTGTCAAATTGGGGATCCTAACCCAAAAGGGAGTTGCAGGGGGTCACAGGGTTATTTTAGGGGGGTTGCGGTATTGCCACCCTTGAATCTGTGCTGCCTTCAGAGCTGGGTGGCTGGAAAGCGGTGGCTGTTGGCCAGGCATCCAGCTCTGAAGGCAGTGCCCTGCCAACAGCAGCACAGACATAAGGGTGGCAATACCATACCATGCCATCCTCACGTCTGCACTGCTGCTGGCTGCAGCTCTGCCTTGAGGGCTGGCCTCCCAGCCAACAGCCATTGGTCTCCAGCTGCCCAGCGCTGAAGGCAGTGCCACTACCAGCAGTAGTGCAGAAGTAAGCATAGCAGTACTGAAAACACCCCTACAATAATGTTGCAATTTCTTCCCCCCCGCAACTCCTTTTTGGGTTAGGATCCCTACAATTATAACACCATGAAATTTCAGATTTGAATAGCTGAAATCATGAAATTTATGATTTTTAAAATCCTCTGACCTTGAAATTGACCAAACTGGACCATGAATTTGGTAGGGCCCTATATATATATATATATATATATATATATATATATATATATATATATATATATATATATATATGGATTTGTAATTATATATATATATATATATATATATATATATATATATATATATATATATATATATATATATATATATATATATATATATATATATATATATATATATATATATATATATGGATTTGTAATTTGTCAGTAGAAATGAGTGGTATATTACTAATTGGAAAATACCTATACAATTAAAATGCCTAAGCCAACACCTTGGGAACATTTTGAGAATATCTGAAATTGCTTTAAGTGAGTGTGAATTTTTTTCTGGCCCTGGAGGCAGAAAGAGTAATGAAAAATATAGCTGGAATAGTTTCCTAACTTCCATTTGTTCTTTTTCTGAAGAATTGCAATGGCAGGGATGACAAACATTAAATAGAAAACAGGAAAATATGTTAACTTCTCACAGTCTAGATGTTGCTTCAGCATGTAAATTACAGCAGAGTGCATTTTTATCAAAATGCTTAATTTTTCCTCAAGGAAAACCATTTGCAGAACCTTTATATCTAAAAAGTAATCAAACTTTAATGCAGGCATCTGTCAGATTTTTAATGCTAATTTTATAATAAAAATAATAGATCTGCTGTTTAGTTTCAAAATATTCTGTATCTAATTTTTTTCTCTTCCCCTTTACATTGTTTGCCCACATAATGTGTAAAATGAAAATCAGTCTCTGCACCCAGAGAGTTTATATTCTACGTATGAAGAGAGAGGAAAGCATTTCCCTTGTGTTTGCTGTAATAAGAACCTATCTCCACCATTGTACTAGATTGTTTGTTTGTATTATTTGTGAATTAGGTTTTAACCTTTTACAGTTGGCCAAGTGTTTTATAAAAACATTTGTGTGCTACAAAGTAACAGTTACATAGCACAGAATATTTACCCTGCAATTGAGAATAATGTTGAATATTCTGTATTGTGGTCTCTTAAATCATGCGGGAATGAGCTTTCCATTATAGGAAACTGCTTTTTTTAGCTTCAGGTTTTTCACTTTGGAAACTACAGGCTTTACTGATCCTCTGCATTCATGTTGGGATTTTTTTCAATTCTGTCATAAAGGGGCATTCTTTTTATAGCATTATGAAACGGAAGTTTACAAAGCCTGGATGTTGCCTGCTGATTTCCTTTTCTCTATAGTCACTTGGCCATTGATAGCAGGCACCGAAGCTCATGATTCTTCTTCGAGTGCTTGCTCATATCCATTCCAGTTAGGTGTGCATGTGCCGCGTGCACGTTCATTGGAAGATTTTTACCCTAGCAACACTCGGTGGGTCGGCTGGGCGCCCCCTGGAGTGGCACCGCCATGGCGCCGGATATATACCCCTGCTGACCCAACCACCCCCAGTTCCTTCTTACCACCCATGTCGGTCGTTGGAACAGTGGAGTGCAGTTTTACTGACCTCTACCTCCCTAGCTCCTCGTAGTTCTCTAGTTATTTTGTTGTGTATATAGTTCAAAGTTATATAGTTATAGTTAATTTTTATTGTTAATAATTAGTGTATAGTTAAGAGGGGTTCGGGGATTAGCCCCTTCCCCGCACCCGGTGCCGGGGCCTATACCTGGTTCACCAGGTTTCAAACCATGCTCGGCCTGTCATAAGCTGATGCCGACAGGAGATCCGCATGACTCCTGCCTTAAGTGCCTCGGGGAATCTCACCTGACAGATAAGTGTCGCATTTGCAAGGCTTTTAAGCTGAGAACAAAAAAGAAGCGAGACTTTCGGCTAAAGCAGCTCCTCATGAAGGCGGCTCTTACCCCTCCGCCTTCGGCACTGAGCGCTGGTCAATCGGCGGGCAGAAGCGCCTCCTCGGCACCGGACTGCGCCGGTACTGCCAAGGCCTCGCGGCACCGGCCGTCGCCGGCACCGAAGTCGACTCAGCACTGCTCCCTCTCCCCGAGGTCGAGAAGGCCTAAGACTCCTGCTGCTTCTGTGCCACCTGCACTGCAACCAGAGGGCTCATCTAAGTTGGTTTGCCCGGCACCGACACCTGCCGTGGCACCGACGACGTCGGCACCGTCGATTCCGGTCCCACAAGGGCCGTTGAGTCTGGTGCCTGTCAGCTCCCCGGCGCGAGCCGTGGTTGAGCTTACTATTCCATCCACGCCGGAGACATTCTCAACGGCGAGGGATCTGATTACCATGACAGTCGACCCTGCCTCAACCCCCGGCACCACTGGTGCAGGTAATACAGTTTATAGGCAAGCCTGCATTGATAAGACCATCCTCTGTCGGCACAGCAGAGCGGCACCGTTCACGATCATGTTCTGCTCCTTCCAAGGTCCAAGACATTCCAGGTCCCGTTGGCGCTCCCGCTCCCGATGCCGCTCGCAGTCCCAGTACCATTCTCCTCCTCGGTACCGGTCACACTTGTGGCACCGGTCGGTATCTCGTTCGCTGACCCGCTACTCTCGGCACTGTTCCAGCTCCCTGCACCTCTCCAGGCACCATGACCCCCGTAGCCGCTCCCAACCTCGAGCCTCGAGAGCTTGGTCGACCTCCCGGCACCGCTCTGGTTGCATGTCCCGATCTCGTTCCCGGTACCGGTATGCTTCCTGGTACCGGTCCCCGGTGCCGAGTAGAGCAAGGTCCGCTAGAGACAGAGACTCTGCCCAGGCTTCTTCAGCACCTCCATGGCCATCCAGACACGCATCAGTGTCGTCCCACGCGGACAGCTCTTGTGCTCAGGACCGTGATTCTGATGTGCCCACAAGAGTCTTCCAAGAGACCCAGGCCCAGGACCAAGGACCCCATCAGTGGTCTTTCTGGACACCTTGGGCGCACCACCAGACGCAAGGCGGACCTGTAGTTCCGTCCCACTCTGTCTCATCAGAGCACCAAGTGCCAGAGGCGACGGTTAGCCGTCCCCCTCTGACTGCTGCGGAGGAAGCCCCAGTTCACCCACCGGAGTCCCAGGTTCCACTGGAGCAGGAGGTCGCCCAAGAGCAACAGGCTACACAGGACCCACTCATCGCCGGCATCTCCTCTTCCTCTTCTCCAGATGAGGCAGTGGCAGGAACTTCCTCCTTGGGCCCTCCTCCAATTGACCTGAGAGCCCATCAGGACCTCCTTAGGAGGGTAGCACTCAATATGAACCTCTAGGTGGAGGAGGTCCCGGAGGTAGAGGACCCGGTAGTGGACATTCTATCGGCGGATGCCCCCACTAGAATGGCCCTACCGTTTATTCGGACCATCCAGGCGAATGCCGATGCCATATGGCAGTCCCCAGCCTCTATCCCTCCTGCGGCCAGGGGAGTCGAGCGTAAATATATGGTGCCCTCTAAAGGATACGATTATTTGTATATCCATCCTTCTCCCTGATCACTAGTCGTCCAGTCTGTTAATGAGAGGGAACGCCATGGCCAGCAGGCACCAGCCCCAAAATCGAAGGAGGCTAGACAAATGAACCTACTCGGCCGCAAGGTGTACTCGGCAGGGGCCCTACAGCTCCGGGTGACAAATCAACAAGCCTTGCTTAGCCGCTATAATTATAACACCTGGGTGGCAGTGGGTAAGTTTACAGAGTTTCTCCCTCAAGACGCCGGCCAAGAGTTCACTGCCCTCTCAGAGGAAGGGAAAAAGGTGGCCAGAACTTCCCTCCAGGCCAATTGGATGCAGCAGACTCAGAAGCCAGGACTCTGGCCTCGGGTGTTGCCATGAGGCGCATCTCATGGCTTCAGGTGTCAAACCACCCACTGGAGCTGCAGTATACCATTCAGGACTTGCCATTTGAGGTAAAGGCCTCTTCTCGGAAAAGACTGACCCCAGGCTGCAAAGCCTGACGGACAACAGGGTCATAATGCGCTCTCTCAGCATGCCTACGCCGGTGACCCAACGCAGGCCTTTCCATCCCCAGCCTCACCTCCCATACTCTGTGCCTAGACAAAGACAGGACTTTGGCAGGCGGCACGGCCAAGGTGGTCGCAGACGACCGTCAGGACCCGAAGGGGGCCAAAATCAAGGTCCGTTGAAACCACCACCGGGACCAAAGACGAACTTTTGAAGGTGCACCCGAGGGCGGCGTACCAGTTACAGGCCAGGATCCCTCTCCTCTCTCTTCTCCAGCCGTCTCACCTACTTCCTCCCGGTGTGGTCCCAGTTAACTTCAGATCGCTGGGTCCTACGCACGGTGGAGTATGGGTACCACCTCCAATTTATTTCAACCCCACCCTCTCACCCTGTCCCTCTTCAGGGACCCCTCTCACGAGCAATTCCTCTTACAAGAAGTGCAGACGCTCCTCGCCATAGGAGCTATAGAGGAGGTACTGATGGCCAAAAGGGGCACGGGGTTTTACTCCTGTTATTTCCTAATCCCCAGGTAGAAAGGAGGTCTCAGACTTATCCTAGACCTGCGAGGGCTCAACCAGTTTATGATAAAGTTGAAGTTCCGCATGGTATCCCTGGGGACCATTATCCCGTCCTTGGATCCTGGAGACTGGTATGCCGCCCTCGATATGAAGGACGCATACTTTCACATAGCCATCTTTCCTCCGCACAGGAGATACCTCTGCTTTGTAGCCATCCGTGAGCACTTCCAGTTTACAGTCCTGCCGTTTGGCCTTTCTGCAGCCCCAAGGGTATTTACAAAGTGTATAGCCATAGTCGCCGCCTACCTCCGCCGACGTCAGGTACACTTTTTTCCGTATCTGGATGATTGGCTCATCCGAGGGGCCTCCGAGACACAAGTGGGCATCGTCAGCATGTGGGCATTGTCAAGGACCTATTCACACGCCTAGGCCTGATGATCAATATAGAAAAATCCACTCTGGTTCCCACGCAAAGGCTAGACTTCATAGGAGCTATCCTGGACTCCAATCTAGCCAGAGCCTGCTTACCACAGCCGCAGTTTCAGGTGATGGCATCAATTATCCGAGGTCTACAGAATTTCCCGACGACCTCGGCTCGCAGTCGTCTCGGTCTTCTGGGTCACATGGCTGCCTGCACGTTTGTAACCAAATACGCCAGGCTCCACCTCCGTCCTCTCCAAGTTTTTGGCTCAACTTGGTATACCGCCCGGGCAGGGACGCAATAGACATGATAGTCACCATTCCCCCGAGCACCCTAGGCTCCCTAGAATGGTGGCTAACTCCCTCCCTGGTGTGTGCAGGGATGCCATTCCATCTGCCCCAACCCTCAATGTCCCTGATGATGGACGCGTTATCTCTCGGCTGGGGTGCTCACCTCAGTCACCTTTGTACTCAAGGCCTTTGGTCATCTCAGGAGCTGGCATTACACATAAATGTCCGAGAACTGAGAGCAGTCCGCCTGGCGTGCCAGGCGTTCCGGCAACAGTTGTGAGGCTGTTGTGTCTCAGTGTTTACAGACAACACAACGGCCATGTACTACATAAACAAACAGGGAGGGACACGGTCCTCCCCCCTTTGTCAGGAGGCCATCCAACTCTGGGATTTTGCATAGCCCACTCGATAGATCTGATAGCGTCCTTTCTCCCTGGTGGATCGACTCAGCAGGTCTTTCCTGTCTCACGAGTCGTCGATCCGCCCGGATGTTAGTCATTCTGTTTTCCAGAAGTGGGGATTTCTCCACATAGACCTGTTCTCTTCCTGCTTGAACAGGAAATGCCAGATGTTCTGCTCCTTCCAAGGTCTCTCCCCGGGATCAGTCTCGGACGCTTTCCTGATGCCGTGGAAGAGCCAGCTCCTTTATGCCTTCCCACCATTCCCGCTGGTTCACAAGGTCCTGCTGAAACTCCGCAGGGACAGAGCACACATCATCATGATCGCTCCAGCGTGGCCCAGGCAGCACTGGTACACCACGTTGCTCGACCTGTCGATAGCCAACCCAGTTGCCCTGCCACTCCACCCAGACCTCATAACTCAGGACCAAGACAGTCTTCACCACTCAGACCTGCAGGCTCTTCACCTCACAGCGTGGCTGCTGCATGGCTAAACCAGTCAGAATTATGTTGCTCTGCGTCAGTACAACAAGTTTTCCTGGGTAGCAGGAAGCCTTCCACCCGGTCAACGTATCTGGCCAAGTGGAAGCATTTCTCCTGCTGGTGCGAAACGCTTAATCTCACTCCCACTGAGGTCTCGATCCCCTCTATTTTGGACTACCTCTGGTCTCTCAAACAGCAGGGCCTAGAAGTATCATCACTGAGGGTACACTTTGCAGCCATCTCTACCTTCCACCCAGGCGAAGGAGGTCGTTCTATGTTCTCACACCCTATGGTTTCGAGGTTGCTCAAGGGCTTGGAGTGCTTATACCCTCAAGTGCGCCGCCCAGCCCCGACCTGGGACCTCAACCTGGTTTTAACCAGACTTATGTCTCCCCCATTCGAGCCGTCAGCAACCTGCTTGCTACTATACCTGTCTTGGAAGACAGCTTTCCTCGTAGCCATTACATCGGCCAGACGAGTCTCCGAGCTTAGGGCTCTTAAGGTGGATCCGCCATACACTGTGTTCCACAAGGACAAGATACAGTTGCGACCACACCCGGTATTCCTCCCTAAGGTGGTTTCTGCCTTTCATGTTAACCAGGACATCTTTCTCCCGGTCTTCTCGAAGCCACAGTCAATGTGACGGGAGCAACAATTGCACTCCCTGGATGTCTGTAGAGCGCTCGCATTTTATATTGAGCGGACAAAACTGTTTCGTAAAACGCCCCAACTCTTTGTCGCGGTAGCAGACCGAATGAAAGACCTACCTGTTTCCTCTCAGAGGATCTCATCTTGGGTGTCAACGTGCATCCGCACTTGTTATGATTTGGCTCATATTTCCCCAAGCCACATCACTGCGCATTCTATCAGAGCTCAGGCCTCATCTGCCACCTTCCTGGCTTGTGTACCTATCCAGGAGATATGTCGCGCAGCTACCTGGTCCTCGGTCCACACCTTTGCTTTGCATTATGCTCTGGTTCAACAGTCTAGAGTTGATGCAGCCTGTGGCTCAGCAGTTTTGCATTCTGCTACATCTCACTGCGACCCCACCGCCTAGGTAAGGCTTGGGAATCACCTAACTGGAATGGATATGAGCAATCACTCGAAGAAGAAAAGACAATTATTCACCTTTTGTAACTGTTGTTCTTTGAGATGTTTTGCTCATATCCATTCCAAACCCACCCTCCTTCCCCACTGTCGGACTAGCCGGCAAGAAGGAACTAAGGGGCGATTGGGTCGGCAGGGGTATATGTCCAGTGCCATGGCGGCGCCACTCCAGGGGGCGCCCAGCCAACCCACCGAGTGTTGCTATGGTAAAAATCTTCCGACGAACGTGCACGCGGCGCGCGCACACCTAACTGGAATGGATATGAGCAACACATGTCGAAGAACAACAGTTACAAAGGTGAGTAACTGTCTTTTTCTCACCGTCATAAATGTAGCTATTTTAAGAATTGAATTCCTATGGCTTTTCCTTAAGTACTAAGTTCAGATTAAACTGTAAACTATCATCAGAAAACTATTCACTTCAAATTATTAAATAATGCATCATGAAATGTCTAGAGTTAGCCCACTTAATTATTACTACTTTCAGAGAATAGGCAGATTTCCAGAAACTTCACAAATAGTTCAGGATAGAAAGACAACGATTGTAACAGATCCATGTACATTCTCTCAAAGTAAAGGCTGCCTTGTTCTGCACAAGCCTTCCTCCTGTCAATAAATACCTGTGTTTCAGCCTTATGGCCTGAGACACCATGTACTCAATAGCAAGCTGGACCTAAATTTTGCAGCAAGCTCCATGGATTCTGCAGCAGCTGCACTTAAATCTTAACAGGTTTGAAAAATTAAATATGAACTTAAGTAATACTGGAAACAGTAGCCTGTTATATTAAGTTCAATTTATTTTTATGCTGTCCACTGCATTGTACAAATTAGTGTGGGGTGGGTGCAGCTGGAAGTTGTGACAGGTGGATAAAAGACAGGTAGAACTTCTGGCATTTGTGGAAGCAACAGAGGCTGTTTATAATTATGGGGGCAGCATCTGAGCTGGGTGTTTCTGCTAACAGGTTCATCAATGAAATAGTTAAAATGTTGACATTTTAAACTACATTATCTAGGTTTTAGACCTAACACCACATTGAGATGAATGGGAAAATGTACACTCAAAAGCTATTGTCAGCCAGTCTGTAGAGTCAGGAAGACAACACAGTATTTTGCATTCAGGTCATGTTTTCAGTATTTTCTTTACAATTATGAAGGATAGAAACATTTTTTTTTTAAAGCAACAATACTTTATCTCAATGTTTTTCAACCATTTATCTCAGTATTTTACAAATGAAGTTAAGGATCATTATCTCCAACTATTTTGATAAGACTATATTTTGTTGCACAGTTCTGTGGCAAGGGTTGGATTTTGCTGCTTTGACAGACAAGGGGCCCAACTTGTAGGCCCTGCTTTAAAGACCGTTGAGCCAATAAATTCCGATTAACTTCATTGGCCTTTGAATTAGGCTCACACAACCCTGAAGCAACCTCAAGCATTGTGTAGCCACCAGATCATCTCTGCTAATTTGTTTGTGCTGTAAAATCATAACTGGTAAGCAACTCTCTCTTTCTCCTTTTAGTACCAGGTGAGAACGTTGCAACTATGAAATATGGAGCCCAGGTTGTAAAAGGGGAGCTGAAGTCTGCTTTGCTAGATGGGGACACACAGAATTACGACTTGGATCATGGTTTTTCCCGACACCCGATTGATGATGACTGCCGTTCTGGCATTGAAATTAAACTAGGTCAGCCATCTATAATCAACCACATACAAATACTACTCTGGGACAGAGATAGCCGGTATGTGACAAGTCACCCTGATTTAAGAGAAATTAAAACTGATTATACTCTACCTGCCTCAAAGATAAAATATTGAATTATTAACTTTTATTAAATGCCTATAAATTGCACAGTTTCAATAACATCATGGGTGGGATAGCATTGACCGCTTGAATTTAAATTCTTAACATTTTGAATAGGCTTAGGAGGTTTTTTGCTTCATACTTGTTACTTATGTAACAAGTCACTTTCACTTTGCAGTGTTAAAATGACTAATATTTTAGTCATCTGCATGCTTTAGTTAACTATATAAAACTCCTTTTACTGATAACTGCTTAAATTATTAAAATAATTTTAAACAAGCTGTTGCTTTCTCTCCATTTATGCTGTCTATGTTTTCCATTTGCACTTAGATAATGACACTGGGCTGGTCAGTTTCACTTTCTGATTCTCCTGCAGTGACATGATATTCTTGTGTTTCGGTTCACAGCACTGCAAGAGAATTTTAAAATGAACTCTTTTGGTTAAAATAATATCATTTTAATGAAAAACCTTTCTGTTTGTGTTAGGTTTGTGACAGTAACCTATGTGTAGTAAAATTGCCCAGATTGGTGATTACCAAGTTATGAATATAGTTCTTAGAGACCTATATAAGGAAACTTGTCAAATTTGAATTATCACTGTCCATGTAACTAATATAACTACCCTACCTCATATTTTATTCTTACTACTTCATGTTCTTTAAGAATCAAATTGCACACAAGTTTAACAGTTTGGTGATAGCATAACTTTGGAAATTCCAAGCCTTATTTTCTATTAGCAAAAATATATCAGGAAGAGTTTTTTTATTTTATTAATAGTTCTCTAAATCATACAGCTGTTTGCAAATATCTTTATTCTGTTAAGCAAGAGGAAAGTTTTCATGCCTTTTGCTTTTCACAAAGTATTACATTTAGTATACAACGATGAGCTTTTCTACATTGAAATGCTTCTGTCAACCTAGTGTTATCTGCACAGGGACTTAGGTCAACTTAACTACATTGCTCAGATGTGTGGATTTTTCATACCCTGAGCGATGTAGTTGGTTTGATGATATTTTCTAGTGTAGACCATCCTTGTGTTAAACTAATCCCAGGTCTTTTAACAATATACAGTCAGTAAATTGTCACCCTGCCACTGGATTTTTGTAACCAACTCTCATTATTTTAGAATAGAAAATATTAACATTACTGATTCTTTCAAATGAACTCACTTATAATCTCAAGTGCAGTTATTGTTCTTTCAGAATAACATATACGGATTTTAAGAAGTGACCTGTTAATTTAAAAACTTAACTTTTATTGTTGAACAAAAGTTCCATCAACTCAGGACTACTGGAATTTGTGGTTTTTTCTTTCTCCCTTGGAAACACTGAAAAGCAACAGATTTAAAGCTTCTGAAGAAATACTTTTTAGTCAATGCGTAAATAACCTATTGAACTTATTGTGACACTATATGAAACAACTAAGAAAAAAACTTTGTAAAATTCAAAAAAGAATTAGATAATTACATGGATAGAGAGGCAACAGTACTTAACTAGCTCAAGACTGATAAAGAAAATCAATGAAAAAGATGTTATCACACAAAATAAACTTGCATTTCCCAGTTAAGGGTTTCAGGCTGACATTTATCATTTGCTAAATTTTCTCTGATATCTTGTTAATATTTCAGCAGAAATAATTGCAGTGCTGGTTTTAAATTTAGCTAATTTTATTACTGGGAATTATTATTTTGGTCATTTTATGTAGTTCTGAAAATATCTTTTAACATATGATTACATTAAATTTATTTTTAAAGTGATTTGTAATGCAGCCTGGATATGGGCCCCTTTTGTGAAAATACATTTTTACATAGACACCAACTTCCAGAAAGCAGGTTATTTCACAAATATTGAATGCTTCTATTCTAATTATTATTTTTGGCAATCCATAGGTCTTATTCCTACTACATTGAGGTGTCCATGGACGAGCTAGACTGGATCCGCGTGATCGATCACTCTAAATATCTTTGTCGGTCCTGGCAGAAGCTGTATTTTCCTGCCCGTGTTTGCAGGTTAGTTTATATGCATAATAGTATATGCGTATTTTTCCAATTCTTAGGCACCTAAATATGTGGCTTGATTTTTGCAGGTGTTGAGCGCCCACATCAGATAGTAATTTCAGTGAAAGTTGTCACTTATCTACAAAAATCAGACTAGCTCTATAGATGCATAAATATGAATTTAGTTACTGAAATATAGAGAACCAGGTTTGAAAACTTTGGTGCTCTTCTCTCTCTCTAAATATATTTACAGCACAGTTGAACAATAGTTTGCATATTCTTTTCTCTCTTCTTCTAGTTATAGTCCAGTGAGGTAAGACTGTTAGTATTTTTTCATTCAATAAAAGTAGCACTCAGCAGCTGTAATTTAGGCCTCTCTATAGTGACCAGTTTCTATGGGGTATCTTTTTGTAAATGGGCCCATCAAAATGAGCTTCTTCTCCAGGCAGCCTCCATTATCAAGAAAACTTCAAGGAGAAACCTCAGTCAAGAGCTAATGAGGAAGTATCTCCTTCCAACAAATCCTAGTAATCTCTATATGAAGCTATCATACCCTCTCCATGCTCCTGTGCAGTTGAATTTAAAGTTTTTCAGGACTTGATCAAGAGTGTAGCCAAGACCTTACAGTTTCCCTTGGAGGAAATACAGGAGCTCCAATGCTCCCAAGTGGATATCCTCCCAACCACATCTTAGGGCAAACTAGCACTGCCTGTCAATGATACTCTCTTGTAATCAGCCCACAACATTTGGCAGATTCTTGTCACCATTGCACCCATGTATATGAAGACTAATTAAAAGAGAGAAAAATTCCAGCCAAGGGCTCGAAATACCCTTTTTTCTCACCCTACTCCTGACTCCTTGGTGGTTGACATAGTCAACATAACATTCATTTGAAGAAGAGAATGGTTTCTTCCCTGCTGATCAGAGTCCTACTTCTATGGGAGTCTTATCAATGAAGGAACAGAATGCTTGGCTTGTATTCACCTTGACTTTTTGTACTCCAGAGCTGACAGCATAGAGGGCATTCAGGGTGTAGGCGTGGCCCCAATGAACACTGATTTTTCAAAAGAATCTGATTTGCATGCACAGGGTGCGTGAATTCCAAGAGTGGGATTTCTATGGACAACACATCACAAACTACAGTTCCTGTAAGGTACATAACTGTTCTCTTTGTTTTGTTTTATATATATAGATATATATAAAGGAAGAAGAAAAGGATAACTTAAGCTAAATATTGGGGTAAAGTTCATGACATTTTCTTGGAAGTCCTGTTGTTTGAGACCTTTTTAAAACAGTTTGGACACTGTACTAGTAAATGTACTGTATGAAGGGAGCAATCCTGCACTGGCAGGCAGAGGAAGCAGATTATTCCTTTTCCATGTAATTTTGGTGCTTCTATGATGATGTGACAGATAAGGCCTTGCTCATCTTTTTTTCTCATTTTAAATTGTTTTAAAACCAATTCTCCATACAACCAGAGCAATGCAGTAAACATACATGCACAAGAAATCTTCAGCCATAAATAAGTTCTTTGGTATCTGAATGAGGTGTGGCCAACAGTGTCCTTCACTTCAGACTTAAAATATGGACAGAGAGAACCTCTTTTGATCATATAAGGTTACTGTCTAAGTCTGAGTATATTCACCCTTCATAGCACATGATACTGATTTTTGTTAATAAGAATTATGCATGTCTGTCAAAAAGCAGATGTACTGCTTTAAGTGGACTGTGTGGTTTATCCATCAAAGAAGCTTCCTATGTCAACAGGTGGATGAGAATAATTGATTTTGTATAAAGATATGAAAGAACTTTTTCAAAGCAAAATTGTGCTGTAATAGAGAAGAACTTTGCTAATTAGCACACACTGTCCAACTGTTGTATACAAAACAACAATCTCTCCACACTGCTCAATAATGATTTAATAGCCAGCACACTTTTAGTGAGGCCTTATATAAAGATTTTGTTAATTTAAAAAATACTACATTTCCTATTGTCATATGATCTATTAATATTTAAAGCTAAACTTCAGTTGTCTGATGAATTAAGTACATTTTGTGATGAGATATCTTAGTTTTTTTGTTTGTTCACTTGCTATTTAGCAAGATTCAGTAATGTATTGGGTCTCCTAGTCATTGGTGAGATTATGATGTTTAAAATATATTGTGATCTCTGCATCTAATTGCAAACAATAAATAATTTTTAAAGCTTAACACTATTTATAGTATATGTTCATAATTAAACATCAGTGATAACTTTCTAAAGAAAATACAGAGAACAAAAACCAAAAAATCCAATCACAATTTGGAAGCTTGTCAGACACAGTCCTCTAAACATATTAGGTCAAAGGACAATCTGAGAAACAGCTAGATAGTTTACCAGCATAGGAACTGGGTAATTATCATAAACATGGTTGATATATAAAAGTCCAGCTTATAAAGCAGATAAAGCACTACTGTAAAAGTGCTTTATTTTTTTCTAATTTAGAACTATGTAGAATCGGATGAAATAAAAACTTCATCTGAAACATTATCCTCTATCAGATATTTTTTTCTTTAATTGTTCACACAATTGCTCTTTAATTGTTCACAGATATTTGAATCATATTCAAAGAAAATAATAATTTTCCCATTTGGCATTCTCCCACAGTTTAGTAGGGAACACCATAGAGGCAATGATACTGAAAGAGACGAATTCAGATCTTAAAAGCATAATTTCTTCCTCCTCTGAATCTTTGTCACTCCTTGCTATAACAGGGAGTACATGGGTCTTTCCCCTAGGTATTTCAGGTTTCCAAAATGCACCCATGACTATCCTTGTATGATGTAGATGAAAAAGGTTTGAAAAAGTACAGAAGAGTAATAAAACCTGGAAATGTAGTTTTGAGAGGTGCTCGGGAAGGATCACAAGTCTCTTTTGGGAGCAAGGTATTTTATCCCCCTCTCCTCTGATGTCTCTTTTTTTTTTGGGGGGGGGGTCGGGGAGGGGGAGGGAGGGACTGAGCCAGAAAGCAACAGTAGCTTCAAAACTGTTAAAATGAAAGGAGGACCTCAGTGTTTAAAAGATAAATAACTGATGCAACAGTGAGTGCAGTTTATTCTTTTTCCTCCCTTTCTCACTCTCTAGTTACAGTTTAAAATGAAAGTATAGTAAGAGACCAAATCATTCATCAAGTAGGGAGGTGCCATTTTGACTGTTTCATTTAGGATAAGCAACAGTAAATACAGCTCGCTGTTAGAATGCATTAGAAAACAAGAAACTCAAGCTTGGTGCAATCTGACTTTTTATAAAAATAATTATTTAATTTTAAAACCGTTGTTTAAAACTTCAAAGTGTGTTTATGTGTTACCCGCATAAAATTCTATATTACACACACTCTAGGGCACCCACCTTTACCCTTCTGCGAGCTCAAGGCGTAACCCTGTTAATCTAGGCACCCCCACTCTGTCCCAGTCCCTAGGGCGCTGGGTATAAGGCATCCAACTTTACTTTAAATTTGTTGCCTGCATGCTCTAGGACATCCCGCCTCTACCTAGTTCCTAGAGCTCAAGGCTTCCACCTCTACCTAGTTCCTAGGGCTCACGGCGCAACCCAGTTGATTTAGGCATCCTTACCCTTTCCCAGTTACTAGAGCTCCGGGGGAAAGAGACCTAACTTCACCCCTCTGTGGGCTTCGGGCTCTACTCTGTGGGCTTGGGACTCTGTTCCTCCGTGGGCTCCGGGTAAACACCAATTCCCTATGGACTGAGAACAAACACCCATTCCTTATGGACTCAGGGCCTCAGGGCTTAATCCTTTTCAGGTTTACGGGGTCTTTTACCAGTGAAAGAGCCTTTCACAGCAATATCCTATTTAACCTCTATTTATGAACAATCCCCAAAACAGAATGCACACACTAAGCATACAATGCTCACCACTCCCAATAAGATAGATGAACTTTTCCTGCTGGCCAGTCAGGTTCAGGTCATCTGGGGGACTCCAGCTTCTGCATGGTGCGAGATCTGGTATCTCTGATCTTGGGGCTGTGTTCTAGATTAGATTCCCGAAAACTTTCTTTTGGACTCCAGTTTATATAGTGAACCTTGAGTCTTGCTTAGCTGTATCTTAACCAGTCATTTTACTGAAATATTACTAGATTTTCTAACTAATCCTAACATATTGTAAAACAATTCTTTAACCAATCATACTTCACCACCATGGTTGATTTACAACTATCAAAATTATTTATGCAATAGATAGAAATAATCAGAGAACTAGACAGCGACCATACAGATAAACAACAGAGATGTAGGGACCCTCAAGGCAAAACAATAGAAGTATAGATCTTACAATCATAACTGTTTAGTGATTTCTTGCCAGACAGAATGCTAGAGTGCTATCAAACAAAGTTTTCTTTAACCATCTTAAGATCTGTTTCTTTATCTGGTGATGGTGGGTACTGTTAGGACAGGATTGCCTTCTTAGCTGTCCAATATTACATTATTTGAAAGTAATTTAGATGGAATGTGAGGATGTGACTTTCTGCTTCTTGGCTATTGGCTGCTGCTTTCCTAATGTGGCTGCAGCCAAAGGCCTTACAATATGGCTACAGGAAAAGGCCTTATCCTTACATTGTTTAAAACTTCAAAGTGCACTCCAATGGTGAACCGCATTTTCTGACCTCTTAACACATACTTTCAGCATGGGATCCAGTCTGATGTTGTATTGGTAAAATAAACATACTCTCAGGCACTAGGATGATTTATATTTTCTGAAATGTTTAAAAATTGGCATGTTCAGAAACTGTATTGGAAATTCATTTCTTAATATGCAGTATATTTAGAGCTAAATTGTGTCCTTGTTTTTCACAGCTAAGCAAGGAAGGAAGGCCCTTCCCTCTGTTCAGTAAGACTTCCCCAGAATGTGGGTATGAGTCTGGTACAGAGTACAACCCCTGCTTTCTGGATATTCTCCTTTTCAAGCAAGTGGACAGGAAAGAGTTTAAAAGGGTCAGGGGGAGTGCTTTGCTCCTCCCTATTGAATTGTTAGAGTAGTATTGCAGAGGGGAGTACCTGGGTGGGCAGTGAGTAAAGACTACAGTAATTTATTCTGCCCCTGCCCACGCTGTTCTAGAGTAAATCATACTCTGAGTTGCAGTTGGTTCCCAGAGCTATTCCCAAGCAGCGCAGCTATTCACTGCTCCCAGCTGAAAGTGGAACCTAAATGCTCAGTCTGTTCCTTAATTATGTGTGTATCTAAAAGCCTGCAGTTTTTCTTCAGTGCAATCTGCTTCTGCTGGATGTTCCTGATGCATTAAATGGTGCTACCTAAAAATCTCAGTAGTTAGACTTGGTATTCTTTTGTGCTAAAGTGAAAAAAAAATCAATCTCGGGCCCCAACAGAAGAGATTAAAGTTCAATTGCACAAGGTCTCCAATATTTACTCTTTTATTAATATAGTCTTGAAATGGGTTTTTAAAAAAACAGAATTTGGATTGAGACTCTTTACGACACTATTGCCTAAGAATGCTTTGTGATGGATAGAGAAGAGCCCAAGCACAAGTGGAGAGTGGGGTTATGTTTTCTTTGGGTACAGTTTTTATGGTTTTACTCTCTTAAAAAATACAGAAATAAAAAAATTTGAACAAGACAGATACCATGCTTGATGTTGAAGGACGTTATGTTTGTATCTAATACACCAGCGAAATTGTTCAAATATAACTTATAAAGAAAATATTAACCCTGAAAGATCATGATAGTCTTTTTAGTAGGGGAAGCTTCTATATATATGTGACAGTCTATACAATTATGTTCACCACTTTTACAAGACTATGATGAATTTTGTACAAAGTATGCCTTGTGAGGTATCGTTTGAAAAGTCATTATCCTGCTGAAATATGTGTAACCTCCTCCTTTCCTCCCTGGGTTACTTCGGAGCAAGCAACACTCACCCGTGTGCCTGGACACCTGATATTGTTGGCAGTAAAGGAGATCCTGAGTATCATAGAATATGGTCATCTAGTCCAACCCCCTGCTCAAAGCAGGGCCAATCCCCTGACAGATTTTTGCCCCAGATCCCTAAATAGCCTCCTCAAGGATTGAGCTCACAACCCTGGGTTTAGCAGACCAATGCTCAAACCACTGAGCTATCCCTCCCTCCGTAGTGTTGATGATGGATAGGTGGGAATCCTCTATCCATCCCTCTGCTGCAGTCCTTTTACTTGTAAAGGATATTAAAATGAGCAGTGCTTCCCCCTGGCTGGCACTGTACACTCTCACTAGCGTGCATTCGGAGCCTCCAGGAATAAACCTAAGCTAATCTGTGCAATGGGTCTAACTCTAAAATACCAATTATAAACAATATATGCCCAATAAACACTTAGATTACAGTTAACACACATTTACTTAATAATTTAAGGAAACATGGCATAATAGACTGACATCAAATGTCTCTACTAATTTAGATCAGCAAGGGGCAGTTGGATAAATCAATTAACAAACTTACCTAACTTGCATTTACACTGTCACCGTTTACTCCACCTCTGAGTGTACACTCCTCTGGATTTCAGAGTTCTAAATGCTTGTGTCAGTGTGCTTGAAGACTGTGAAGCTGGGGACAGCATTCTATTGAGTCAGTAAATAAGTCCAGGCAAGGCAACAAGGGGCAGAACAATTCTAATTTGGAATCATTCCAAGCTGCACAACCCCTCTGAAGATTGGAGTTGTTTTAACCGGATGTCAGTAACCTTGATTCTGGTTTGATGACAAGACCTCTTTCCCTTTTTTGAGACTCAGATAACCCCTTAAAGTCTCTTTTCTGTCCCCCTTCCCCTTGCAAGTACTTTTCCAGACAAAGGTGGTGGTTACCCATACTGTCTTCACTTGCAGGACCATCTCAGTCAGCTCTGGGTACAGCAACTGTCTCTGCCCTGGCTCCAGTGAAGCCCATCAATAGCCTCTGAGGCTCCCTGCTTGAACAAAGCCCCAGAAGACTCTAAGCAGCAGTTTCTGGCATTCTAGCAGGAGTTTAACAGCAGCTTCTGGTTTGGACAGAGCTTCATAAAGCAATCTCAGCTCCTCTCCAAAATGGAGCCCATCACATGCTCTCCCTGCATTCCCTAATAAAGGAAGTCTCTCACTCTCTTCCCCAAGCCATCATGGGAGCTATAGCCTCGAAGGCTGGATTGTAGCATTAAGGATCTTCCCAAGTGGAACACTCCCAGTTAAGTTCAGAGGCCCCCCTAGTAAATGATGCCTACAGATGTGTAGCAACACTGTATGTGAAGGTATGAGATTCTACTGTATGATGGTTACTGAAATATGCTGTAATTCTGGATAACACCCACAAACCAGTTTTTCAGAGGCAAAGAGACACTGTCCCCAACCTGATGTTAAAGGGCTATCACTTGCTTAAGTGACCATTCTCCAGCAAAGGGACGGTGTGAATAAGAAATTTACATTTCATCACAGGGACAATGTGACAGCACCCAGGGTACAAGATGGACTTTTGAACAACAGGCAGTTCACAGTTTCTAGTACACGAACAGGATCCTTTCCCAACTTGGGACCAATCTCCCCAGTTCAAAGGCTTTCAAGCAATCTTGTTTCAGTACAGATGGTGAAGAAGAGAAGTGGTCAGAGATCCTTCCCTCCCCACCTTTTGTACTCTGAGCCTTTGTACTGGAAAAGCCTCTGCTGAGTCATGGGAGTCAGGCAGTTCCATGGCATATGTGAGTTGCCAAGTTTCCTTCATATGAACTGAAATTCTTGCTTGCACCTTTTATGTACGTGTTAATTGAGGTATCTCTGGGGATGACATGCAAGTCCTTTGTTTATAGTTCCTTTGTTATTTCTAAGGAGCTAGTCTGTGGTTGTTTCCCAGACTCACAGCATGTTTCAGTAACAAATATATAGCAAAATTTCAGAACTTCATATGCAATAATAATACACACATTTTAATGGGACGTTGCTGATTAGCAAAGCATAACTTTTCCAATGATACTTCACAAGGCATACTTTGTACAAAATATATGATTGTATTACAGTGGTGAATATATGGGTACAGAGGGTTACATGGGGCAAAGCGTGTCACAGATGATTTAAATTTCACTTCCACAAGAAACTGCTTGTTGCCTGCATCCCAGCTGGAGGTAATCTTCAAAGAAGGCAGAGTGGCATAAGAATGAGAGACAGTGGTCTCCAACTCCTTTATCTCTGCTCATGACCTTAATGACTCTCCAAGAAACTGAAATAAAGGGGAAGGATTCCAGGCTGAAAGGGACCCAGCCTGTGAAATTTACTGCAGAGTATGGTGAGGAAGACCTTTTGCTTTTAAGTTCACTTAGCTTATTAGGTTAGGTATTAGCTTGCGTTTTGCTCTTTAATTTCTTTTGTAACCAATCCTGACTTTTATGCATTATTACTTGTAATCACTTAAAATCTATCTTTCTATAATGCTTCCTTTATCTTAACTAATGCGTTTGGTCTAAAGTATGTGGGAAACTATATTTGGGATAACAAAGATGGTGCAATATCATTTTCCTTTGATGAAATGATGAACTTCCTATAAGCTTGTATAATTCAGAAGGGTACTGAGCAGTACAGAATGCACATTTCCGGGGGGGACAAGGCTAGGACTAAGAATTTGCTCCCTGTATGTAATTCATGAGTGACCGGTCAGAGTTCTCAGCATTTTGTTGAGAGTTAATTTACATTCTAAAGGCTGCGTGAACAGGCCAGGAGTGGATGTTCTGACAGCAAAGCAGTGTAAAGGCGCCACAGGCTAGAGAATTAAGGGGACACAACTATTCAGCTATCCAGATTGTGCACTGGGGAAATGTCACAATATACAAAGCTTTCTTTTTTAACTGCACAAAATGGTATTTTTTTAGAGGTTGTTTACTATCGTTGAGTTTTTTCATTTTGCCATTATTAAATTTTTCCTGACTCCTTAACAGCTACTTGTTCAATCCCCTTCACTTAAGTGGTATAGATGTACCATTTACTGCACAGAAAAAGCAAATAAGAATGAAAATACATTACAGGGACATTGGTTTTAAAGAATCTTTCTCCTTGTCCCTGAGAACAAGCAATCTCTGTCTCCATTTCATAGTAATACTTTGCATTTACATTGCAATTTTTATCTATGGATCTGTGAGGTCTTTACAAAGATAGGGGAAATGAAAAACAGTTTAAGTGACTTGTTCACAGTTATATAGCAGAATCAATGGCAGAGTTAGGAATAGAACCCAGATATCTGGTTTCACAGTTCCCTCCACTAACAGTTAAAGAATGCAGAAATCTCACGGTATGAAGACTTGCGCAGTGGGTATCTTTTTTGTAATCCATTCTTTGTGCTTGAGAAATTAATGTTTCTAATATCTCCTTCATATTTCTTCTCAAAATACATTTTACTACATAACTTATTACTAATTCAACATGCTAAACAATGCTGCCATTCACATAACAACAGGAATTCTGTACTGGTTCTATTGGAAGCTCCTTGGGGCAAGGTTCTCGTCTGCTCCATGTTCTTAGCAATGCTCAGTTCATATGTCATCTCCACAAATTGTTACAACATTCACAGAGAGGATGTATATTGAGGATATTATCGGTAGCTTGTGAGGCCAATAAGCCAAACACAGGGCCAGAAGCAATGACTTTCTTCCAAAAATGTAGGGCCTTCTCACAGTCAGTAGTTATGGAAGTAATGATGCCCTCAGGGACAGTACCTGTGGTTCTGACCCAGTGCTGTTCCTGTGTGGAAAAAGAGAGTAGAGGTGGCCTGTAACCCCTACAAAGAAACTGTCAATATATCCTTTAAAGAAAACCTGCTACCCATGCTGCAATGTGCAGTGGTTGACCAGTATTAAAGAAACTATAACTTGATGCCAGAGAACTCTCAAACTACTACGCATTGCCTAATCATCTTTTTCTAAGTAAGCTAATTGTGAAGCTAGCAAAAAAAGTATCCAGTGCCATATGCTAGTGGCCAGTATCTTGGATCCTTCTCAGTAAGGCTTCAGGCCAAGATAAAGTTCAGGGAGGGTATTGGTTGATTTGGTGGATTCATAGATAGACTCTAGGACTGGAAGGGACCTCGAGAGGTCATCGAGTCCTGTCCCCTGCCCTCATGGCAGGACCAAATACTGTCTAGACCATCCCTGATAGATATTTATCTAACCTACTCTTAAATATCTCCAGAGATGGAGATTCCACAACCTCCCTAGGCAATTTATTCCAATGTTTAACTATCCTGACAGTTAGGAACTTTTTCCTAATGTCCAACCTAAATCTCCCTTGCTGCAGTTTAAGCCCATTGCTTCTTGTTCTATCATTAGAGGCTAAGGTGAACAAGTTTTCTCCCTCCTCCTGATGACACCCTTTTAGATACCTGAAAACTGCTATCATGTCCCCTCTCAGTCTTCTCTTTTCCAAACTAAATAAACCCAATTCTTTCAGCCTTCCTTCGTAGGTCATGTCTCAAGACCTTTAATCATTCTTGTTGCTCTTCTCTGGACCCTCTCCAGTTTCTCCACATCTTTCTTGAAATGCAGTGCCCAGAACTGGACACAGTACTCCAGTTGAGGCCTAACCAGCGCAGAGTAAAGCGGAAGAATGACTTCTCGTGTCTTGTTTACAACACACCTGTTAATGCATCCCAGAATCACGTTTGCTTTTTCTGCAACAGTATCACACTGTTGACTCATATTTAGCTTGTGGTCCACTATGACCCCTAGATCTCTTTCTGCCATACTCCTTCCTAGAGTCTCTTCCCATTCTGTATGTGTGAAACTGATTGTTCCTTCGTAAGTGGAGCACTTTGCATTTGTCTGTATTGAACGTCATCCGGTTTACCTTAGACCATTCCTCCAATTTGTCCAGATCATTTTGAATTTTGACCCTGTCCTCCTAAGCAGTTGCAATCCCTCTCAGTTTGGTATCGTCTGCATACTTAATAAGTGTATTTTCTATGCCAACATCTAAGTCTTTGATGAAGATATTGAACAGAGCCGGTCCCAAAACAGACCCCTGCGGAACCCCGCTTGTTATACCTTTCCAGCAGGATTGGGAGCCAATAATAGCTACTCTCTGAGTACGGTTATCCAGCCAGTTATGCACCTACCTTATAGTAGCCCCATCTAAATTGTATCTCCTAGTTATAGATATGGTAAATAATAAAAGATACAGGCAGAACACTAATGTACTTTCACTTTCTTCTATAATCCCCTATATAGTGGTCTAAATTTTTTGGGAATTGGAGTTTGGATAGAAGATTTGAGTAAAACAGAGCGACTTACTTCACCTTTGTGAATATTGCATTTTCTTCAATACAGCTCTATTTTTATGTTTTGTAAGCAAGTTTTTTAGTATGTTCTGTCACACAAATTTGTAAGAATTTTGGTTGAGGTTTAGATTTTTAAAAGACAGTGCCAAATGTACTGAGAATAATGTCCCAAAATAATATAGAGCAAAATGTAGCCACATGGTGTCACTATGGTATACCTTTTCTTTCGCTTGTAGTTTGCTTTTTACTGTTTTTGACGAGAAACCTTTGAAATGCGTTATATGTAGTAGTGTATTTAAACTATTGTGTGTATATGGTTCTTCCTTGCTAGACTTCTGAGCCTTCTATTTTTGTCATCTTGCTTTGGAAATTAGAAAGGGCTGAGACAGAAGATTAGAGCATCAGGGAATCCTCAGAAGTATTTATCAGACCCTTCTCTTAACATAATACAACACTAATTTGGAGGTTTTAATAAAGTTTACACTGGGAAAAAATATAGAAAAAAGTAATTGTCCTAGTGGATGAACTTACAGTATAGAAAATAGTGTAATTGATGTAGAAATTCTGGACTCTGCAAAAAGGTTTGTGTTAAGTAGAGAGATGCCTCCCTGCCTTCCCCCCATCATGTTACTATTTTATTACCTTATTCATATAATAGTCATTTTTGTATTGAGCATTTTTCTGATTTTTTTTTTTAAACATGACTTAACAGATCATAATTTGAAAGTAAATATTCTTTCTTTATTTCTATATAGATATTGTCCTATAACTAAAGCCCTTATTAAACAAAACTGAAGGATGGCATGCAGACACTTGCGGAAAATAATTTAATTGTAGAAAATAGTTTTAAATGTGCTTTTCTTGTTTCATATTTTGACAACTTATTTAGATTTTGATCTTTTAATATTGCTATTTTTTCTTTTGAAACGTCAGATGGTTTGGAGATGTCATATGATTAAGTACTCCTTGATTTATTTTTCTTATTAAGGTACTTAGCTTCTGTGGCAGTGAGTGCAGTACAGATGACCTGATAAAATATTGAATTTTAAAATATTGAAATTTTAAAAATTAGAATCCATCCATCCATCCATGAACAGGAAATTCCTTTCCTTTCTTATTATTAGACAAATGGGCCAACAAGAACTAAGAATGTTTTGTCTCATGCCTCCACAGCTTATTCCACAATAATCATTTTATGCCCCAGCCTTGCAACAGATGAGTTAAGTGGGAGACCATGTTTTATCTCCCCCTGGCCTTGAGAAAACAGATAAGAGAGAGCAAAATAGAAAAGGATGCAAATACTTAGGTTGCAACACAGATAACTGTTGAGATGCCAGGTAATTGTTCCTTATCTGCTGTGCAGACCCTCCAGTGAAAAGCTGTGGCTTTTATGTATGGACCAAAAAGGAAGTGTAATTTTTTTCCCCCTTCTTTATCTGGTTTTGGACAAACAACCTCAGAGAAGGTTCTGAAACTACTGCAGTGAAGTGCAGTCGTTTTTCCTTCTACTTATGGGAGCCAGTGCAAAGCAATTATTATTCAAGAAGCTATGTTTCACTTTCAGGCTTATCTCTAGGGTTCTCGTACTCTTTAAGTATAGCAAACATAATTTTAGTACAATGATCCTATGCCTAGTGGATAATCAAAGTGGTGATAATTTGTATACAGGCATTAAGAAAATGGTTCAAATTAAGTATTCGTTGAGGGATGCTAATAATTCCACAGAACCAGAGAACCTTTTACAAGGATTTAAAAACAAACCTGGTATTTGGGGAGGAAGATAGTGACTACAAAATGACGTAGAACTAGTTACCTTCAGCAAGTGATTTGTTTCTGTAGAAGGTGGTGGTGTTTACTTGAAAAATGTATGCAGCTCTCCAAAAGAGATTTGATTTAATTTATAATACCTCTCTAGAAGACTTGTATTCTGATTGAAAAACATGAAAAAGGAGTTGCAGGCAAGGAGCTCTCAGACCTCAAAACAGCCCAAAGGCATTTTAAAAGCCTTTTGATAAAGGCTTGTCATTAATGTCCATATGGCTTTTATCCCCCAGGTTAATTCAATAGAAATAAGAATAAGTACCCTGATATCAGCTGACTAACTGCCTTCATCTCCCAGTTGCCTTAGTCTTTCTAGCCACTGGAATCCTGTGTACTTTTTTTCAAAGGCTTACCAAAGTTGACTTTCTTCCACTGACCTTGGGGCCTTGGGCAGGTGGCAGTACATCTTTGACTCAGTATCCCCATCTGTGAAATGGGAATTACTTGTTAAACATGGGTGTTTTGAAGACTAATTCGTATTTTGTTTAGTGTTTTGGATGTGTTGACTACTATGTAAGTACTTTATTATTTTTCATCCTGCCATCTCAGTATTAAGAAAGCAAAAACTAATTTGAAAAACGGAGGTGATGACTAAGGCTACAATTTACTCATGGGTCTTCTTAGTAAAAGTAATGGACAGGTCACGGGGAAGAAACAAAAATTGTTTAGGGGGGCACTGCTTGGTGGAAACGGGGGGGGCGCTGCTTTGGGGGGGAGAGGCGAAGCCAGCGGCACCCACTGCCACGGACCGCTGAGCAGTGGCAGCTCCGACTGCCCCTGGGACTGCTGCTCGGCAGTCCCCTGGGCCAGCCGCACTGTCTGCTGCTTGGGTGGTCCTGGGGCCAGCTGCCTGGGGCCGTCTGAGCAGCGGTCGGTGCTACTGGCTGCGGAGCCGCCCAAGTGGCTGGCTGCAGTGCTGCTCCAGTAGCAGCCGGTGTGGCTGTCTCCAGGGCCACCTGAGTAGCTGTCCCAGGAGCCAGCTGCTTAGGCGGCCCTGAGGTCTCCCACACTGGCCACTGCAGAAATTTGGAGGTCGTGGAAAGTCATGGAATCATGACTTCTGCTACCTCAATGACAGACACGGAGCCCTAGTGATGACATAGCCTCAGTCCTCAAGATAGTACAATGTCTCCCTGCAAACACCCTGCAAGGCAAGTTACAACCTTGACTAGGAAAGTATTCACTAATTACAAGATCGTTGTTCATCTGACTTCTTGTGTACATTTGATCTTTGGCTTTGTCTTTCAATTTGTGCTCCAAATGAGTTGCTTCTACCTCACTGATATGAAAAGAAGATTTCTCTGAAGCCTGTGATCATAATTAATAGAACAGTCACCAAGAACTTTCTCGAAGGTTTCTTTGTTAGGCTCCTTATCAACCAACATCATAACATATGCTGATACTTTAGTAAAGGGAGCCCTTATTAACACATGGTCAGCTTGGAGGAGGAGCAAAAGCCAGTTTACCTATTGATCATCAAAAACTCTAGTCAATGTGCCAGGCTGTACGCTTTCTGAAAATTTTAATCTTTCAATCTGAAAATAAGACTGTCTGTGAACAGATTTGCTGGTGTGAAAATACTTGACTTCAATTGGTCCGAGTATCATATTAAAACCAGCAGAGTTCTTGGTGGGTCTTATATAGCAAAGAAATCTAGTTTGGACTATTTTCTGTCACGTCTTATATTTCAGGTTATACTTTCATGAGTTATTGTTATTCTTATAAATGATGTAGGCCATACATATTTTGCATGATGAAAAGCTGTGAGTTTCATTTCTAATATTCCTAGGAACTGTGTGCATTCATTGAGAATCTTTTCAAAATGTAGCATCTGTTGTTCGATCATTTCAGCCACAAAAGAAATGTGGTATGGACCAAAATGATCAGGTTATACAGTAACCTCTAGTTACCCAGTGAATTAATTTACATATTGTAGATATTAATAATTCTACAGTATGTCACAGGTTTTGATGTTTCTGTGCAAATCTAACTTTTTTACAGGAAAAATGTTATAAAGGAAATCTGTTTTGCTGGATTCATAAGTATTCTAGTTTACTTCAGTTAGCTGATCAGTGAGGGCCATCTGTTGAATTTGTTTAATGTCAGTATCTAAAGCAAACATGCCTTTCCTTATTTCTAAACAGATGATGGGTATGGTTTGTTGTTTATCTAAAACAAACTATACAACACTTAAAAATCACACTTGAAGTGCAAAGCAGATAATGATTCCATTTCTGGATTGTTGTGAATATTCAAATTTTACGTGCAAAAACAGAGGCATACATTGATGTGGATTTGCTCTTCAGTTTCAGGATCCAGGTATTTTAAACCCAGCTGTCAACTAACATTTGGGCCAGAGTCATCTTTGGTGTAATTCAGTTGAAGATAACTATATAATTACTAGGAGTAAATTTGGCCCATTGGTTCCCTGTTGGGAAGGTTCAGGGCACATTCTGTGTATAAACATATTCCTTTCTTTGTTTTTAAGGTAGAACCAATATGGCAAATAGGAGTGTCACATTAAATGCATTGTAACACACAACAGAACTTTTTCCTTCCAGGTAACTTAAACTTGACTGTTTATTTTCCCCTTGAACAGAAAATCAACTGCATTTTAAAATCATATTATAGTGGTGTAAGTTGGAAAAGTGCTATTTACAGGATTATTAGTTTATTATCTTGCTACAGATTTTGAAGCAGAACTGTCTAAGGATTTCGTTAGTGTCATTTGTGTGAAATCCAATCTTGATATGACAGACTACAGTTGCTCTTAATTTCTCTGTTCAGATTAGGTAGTGCTATCTGGTTTAGCACAGTATCAAGTCTCTTTCTTTCGTGTCCACTTCTAGAATAGTGTAGTGGTTAGGCTCAATGGTTCTCAGACTTTTTTGTATTGCTGACCCCTTTCACACAGCAAGCCTCTGAGTGTGACATCTCTTATAAATTAAAAACAGGGGGAAGGGAGGTTTAATTTAAATGTTATTTAATTTAACAGGGGCTTGGGGCTGTCAGCCCTGTGCATGGCTGGACTTGGGGCTGTCCAGCTTGTGATCCCCATGTAAACACCTTGCAACCCCCCGAGGAGTCGTGATCCCCCTGTTTGCGGGCTATCTCCACTTTATATAAGACCATATGATTGTCTAACGTTGCTTTACTGAGAGGATATAAGAACACGTTGCCGCAATTCCCTCTCATTGGCTCTTCTGCCATATCATCCTTACAGCTCCCTAAGTTTTCTGCCACTCCTTTCTTCTCCACTCCTAGGTTATGTCTACACTACGAAATTAGGTTGAATTTATAGAAGTCAATTTTTAGGAAGCGATTTTATACAGTTGACTGTGTGTGTCCCCACTAAGCACATTAAGTTCGCAGAGTACGTCCACAGTACCGTGGCTAGCGTCTACTTTCGGAGCGTTGTACTGTGGGTAGCTATCCCACAGTTCCCGCAATCTCTGCTGCCTATTGGAATTCTGGGTTGAGCTCCCAATGCCTGGTGGGGCAAAAACATTGTCGTGGGTGGTTTTGGGTACATGTCGTCAGTCACCCCTCCTTCCGTGAAAGCAATGGTAGGCAATCGTTTTGCGCCTTTTTTCCGTGCAGACACCATACTGCTTTCAGCAGACTGTGCAGTAGGACTGCTAACCGTTGTCATCCAACCACCCCTTCCGCTGCAACTCTGCTTTTCTGCTCTCCTGGTGCCATGAATCCACCTCACAAGTACTCTCATCATTCTTTATAAATATCTGTTCTCGTGGCATCCCGTCATCATCCACCGCTTCCACTGCAACTCTGCTCTCCTGCTCATGTCTCAGTAGCGAATTTCTCCATGTTGTCTATCATGGGCTCCCGGGAACATGTATTCTTCCTCAGGAAATGTGCATGGTGCTAATCATCATCCTTGACTGCTTCCACTACAACTTTGCTCACCTGGCGTCATGAATCCACCTTGCAGGTCCTCTCGTCGTTCTGTATAAATATCTATTCTAGTGGCATCCATCGTCCTCCACCGCTTCCGCTGCAACTCTGCTTTCCTGCTCTCCTTCAGATGCCATACCACGGCAAGCATGGAGCCCACTCAGCTTACCGCTGCTGTTGTGAGCATTGTAAATACCTTGTGCATTATCCTGCAGTGTGTGCAGAACCAGAACCTGCAAAAGCAGGCGAGGAGATGACGACAGCACAGTCACAATAGTGATGAGGACATGGACACAGACTTCTCTCAAAGCACAGGCCTTAGCAATTTGGACATCATGGTGGTAATGGGGCAGGTTCATGCTGTGGAATGCTGATTCTGGGCCCGGGAAACAAGCACAGACTGGTGGGACCGCATAGTGTTGCAGGTCTGGGATGATTCCCATTGGCTGCAAAACTTTCACATACATAAGGGCACTTTCATGGAACTTTGTGAGTTGCTTTCTCCTGCCCTGAAGGGCAAGAATACCAAGATGAAAACAGTCCTCACAGTTGAGAAGCAGGTAGCAATAGCCTTCTGGAAGCTTGCAACACCAGACAGCTACCGATCAGTCGGGAATCAATTTAGAGTGGGTAAATCTACTGTGAGAGCTACTGTGATCCAAGTAGCCAGTGCAGTCACTGAGCTGCTGCTATCAAGGGAAGTGACTCTGGGAAATGTGCAGGTCATAGTGGATGGCTTTGCTGCAATGGGATTCCCCAACTATGGTGGGGCGATAGACGAAATGCATATCCCTATCTTGGGATCGGACCACCTTGACAGCCAGTATGTAAACCGCAAGGGGTACTTTTCAGTGGTGCTGCAAGCACTGGTGGATCACAGGGAATGTTTCACTGACATCAATGTGGGATGTCCGGGAAAGGTACATGACGCTCGCATCTTCAGGAACTCTGGTCTGTTTGAACACCTGCAGGAAGGGACTTACTTTCCAGACCAGAAAATAACTGTTGGGGACATTGAAATGCCTATAGTTATTCTTGGGGACCCAGCCTACCCCTTAATGCCATGGCTCATGAAGCCATACACAGGCACCCTGGACAGTAGTCAGGAGCTGTTCAACTATAGGCTGAGCAAGTGCAGAATGGTTATAGAATGTGCATTTGGACGTTTAAAAGTGCGCTGGTGCAGTTTACTGACTCGGTTAGACCGCTGCGAAACCAATATTCCAATTGTTATTGCCGCTTGCTGTGTGCTCCACAATATCTGTGAGTAGAAGAGAGAGATGTTTATGGCGGGGTGGGAATTTGAGGCAAATTACCTGGCTGCTGATTACGTCCAGCCAGACACCCAGGGCAATTGGAAGAGCACAGCAGGGTGCGCTGTGCATCAGAGAAGCTTTGAAAACCAGTTTCATGACTGTCCAGGCTACGATGTGACAGTTCTGTTTTTTTCCTTGATGAAAACCTGCCCCCTTGGTCAACTCTACTTCGCTGTAAGCGAACTGCCCTCCCCCCTTTGATCACCACTTGCAGAGGCACTAAAGTCATTATTGTTTCAGAAGCATGCATTCTTTCTTAATTCATCACACATAGAGGGGGATAACTGCCAAGGTAGCCCGGGAGGAGTGGGGGAGGAGGGAAGCACTGAATGGTGTAGGGGAGGAGGGAAGGACAAGGTCAAACTGCACTTCAAAACGTATTGAATGCTAGCCTTCTGTTTCTTGAGCGGTCCTGTGGAGTGGAGTAGTTGGGTGCCCGGAACACCGCTTCCCCCCCCCCCCACCACGTTCTTGGGCATCTGGGTGAGGAGGCTATGGAACTTGGGGAGGAGGGCAGGCGGTTACACAGGGGCTGCAGCAGTGGTCTGTGTTCCTGTTGCCTTCCCTGCAGCTCCACCAGACGCCGGAGCATGTCAGTTTGATCCCCCAGTAGCTTCAGCATTGCATTCTGCGTCCTCTCGTTGCGGTGCCACTACCTCTTATCTTGCTCATCCCTCCTGTCCTCGCATTCATTTTCTGCTTTCCTGGACTCTGACATTGTTTGTCTCTACGCATTCTGCTGAGCTCTTTCAGTGCAGGAGGACTGCATGAGCTCAGAGAACATTTCATCACGAATGCATTTTTTTCACCTTCTTATATGTGCTAGCCTCTGGGACAGAGATCATAGGGGGAGCGTTGAAACATTTGCAGCTGTGGGAGGAAAAATAGGGAGAGTAGTATTTAAAAAGACACATTTTAGAGAACAATGGGTAGACTCTTTCATGGTGAATCCAGCTGTTAACATTACATAGCACATGTGCTTTCAGTACAAGGTCGCATTTTGCCTCTTGTATTGAGGGCCTGCCAGTTTGGTGTGAGAGATCACACACACAGGACTGGGCAACAGAATTCGGCTTGCAGGCAGCCATGGTAAGCCACAGTCTTTTGGCTTCTTCAGCCTTTATAACATGTGGGAATGGTTTCAAACAGCAGCGCCCTCCTTTCCCATACCAAGCACCCGTTGGGTTGGCTGTTTAAAAGGAGGGGCTGTACTGGCCGCAAATGCATCCCAAGTCTTCAGGGCAAATTAATCATTAAACACACTTGCTTTTAAACCAGGCATTATATTTACAAAGGTACACTCACCAGAGGTACCTTCTCTGGCTTCATGGTCTGTGAGCCCCCCTTGGGAGGGTTGGGAGGGTATTGGCTCCAGGGTGATAAACAGTTCCTGGCTGTTATGGAGAATGGTTTCTCCGCTTGCGTGCTGTGCACAATCCTCATCCTCCTCCACCTCCTCATCTTCCTTGTCCCCAAAATCCTCATTCCTGTTGCATGATATTCCCCCCCCCCTTGCAGGTGTCCACAGACAGGCGTGGGGTAGTGATAGGAGCCTCCCCTAGAATTGCATGCAGCTCATCTTAGAAGCGGCATGTCTGGGTCTCTGACCCGGAGCGGCTGTTTGCCTCTTTGGTTTTTTGGTAGGCTTGCCTGAGCTCCTTAATTTTCACGCCACACTGCTGCAGGTTCTTGTTGTAGCTCTGTCCATCATGCCCTTGGAGATTTTTTCAAATATTTTGGCAAGGATTTGGAGCAATCAAATTTTTGAATTGTTCCGCTCTGGCTCCGCTCCAGCTCTGAGCAAAAACCTGCTGATCTGTGCTCCAGCTCCGGGATCCGCTCCAAAGCCCTGTGTTTTGGCATTTTGTCTTTTGGAACGGAGTTCTGATAGCACGGATTCGTCTCCCCAAACAGTGATCAGATCCAGTACTTCCTGTTTGGTCCATGCTGGAGCTCTTTTGCAATTCTGGGACTGCATGGTCACCTGTGCTGATGAGCTCGCTGGCCAAACAGGAATTGAAATTCAAAAGTCCCCGGGGCTTTGGCTGTGTACCTGGCTAGTGCATCTGAGTTGAAAATGCTGTCCAGAGCAATCACGATGGAGCACTCTGGAATAGCTCCTGGAGGCCAATACTGTCAGATTGCATCCACACTGCCCCAAATTTGACTTGGCGATGTCCATTTCAGTGCTAATCCCCTCATCAGGGAGGAGTACAGAAATCGATTTTAAGAGCCCTTTAAGTCGACAAAAATGGCTTCTTTGTGTGGACGGGTGCAGGGTTAAATTGATCTAACGCTGATAAATTTGACCTAAACTCATAGAGTAGACCAAACCTATACTGAGCATGTAAATGAGGCTTGGCTCACTCTTTCTTGTCTCAGACTAAACCAGGTATAGCAGGCTGAACTAAGCAGTCCACCTGGCCTGCAAACTGAACTGAGTGTCTCTGCACTCTAGATGCAGAAGGAGGACTGACCTTTTATTGTGAAGATGGGGATGAGGGAATACATGTGTGGATGTCCCCGGTGCCAAGGACAATGAGTATGAGTGGAATAATGGAGAGGAAAAAAAAGGAGGTGGGATTGAGGGGCAAGATGATAAAGAAGAATGGTGAAATTTAAGGGGAGAAGAGAAATGGAAAGAACACTAAAAAAGGCAGAGAAAGGAACAGGTTCAAAAGATACAGAAATAAAAATGGAAAAAACAAAAAGCCTTTCCTTTCTACAGTGTATAGGAAATGGGGGGGGGAAGGGATGAAAAATATATTGGTGTATATAGCTAATAGAAGAAAACTAGTGAAGGAAAGGAAAATGGAAAAGAAGGAAGAACATAAAGGAAACATAGCAAGTCTTTTTTTAAAAAAAAAAAAAGTTCTGCATAATGAAGTGGGCAGTATGTGGTGTATTTCCTGGGACTTAATACTGTACTTATAAAGAAATGATTTCTGAAAACTCAGTTCTTACCATGGAAGTAAATATTTTTCTAAGCAACACATGGCAAATACTTTAACAAAAATAATCAATTATAACTAGGATTTGGGCAAGTGCCTCTGCTAGGTAGCTTAAAACATACCTTTTCAGTTACAGAGAATTGCTAAAAGGAAAAGAATATTAAAGATGGCGATGGGTTTGTTGAGGGGCTAGCAAGTTGAAATTTGCCTTGCACAATTTATCGTTTTCCCATGCTACCACTGGAAACAACTTGTTTGGTACTTTCAATATCCTGCTAAGGAGTGGAAGGATGACCTTTGGTTAAATCACTGGATTCAGACTTAAGAAATCTGGGTTCAGTTTCTGTTTCTGCCACACTTCCTGTGTGACCTTCAAGTCACTTAATCTTTGTGTCTGTTTCTCCATCTGTAAAGTGAGGATAATAATTCCTTACTTCATAAAGATGTTGTGAGGATAAATTCATTAATTTTTAGAAGGCATTTCATTATTATGGCAAACACTTAAACCAGTGACCTTAACAAATTTTCACTGTATACTATTCTTAATAGTTCACATGAGAGAATAACTGTATGTAAAGTCAAGGGTGGCAGAGCCTGCCCAAAAGTGTGTGGGGGGGGTCAGGTGTCATGACACCCCACCCCTCCTCTTCTGCTTGAGGCCCCACCTCCATCCAAGCCAGAAGCCACAGCGGGCTGGGAGCCACAGACCCTCCACCTGCCCGGGGGAGGGGCGGGGGCCAAGAACAGCCCCCAGCCCATGTCCCCGGACCCCTTGCCCAGGGCAGGAGGATCTGTGACTCCCCACAGCTGTTCGTGGCTCTTACCCCGACCTGGCTCCAGCTGGGTGCTGCAGCCCAGCCATGGTAAGAGCCATGTCGCGGACCCTCCACCTCCCTAGGGTGAAGCGAGGTTGAGAGCAGTCGCTGGCCTATGTCCCCACCCCAGGCAGGTGGAGGGTCCATTGCGTGGCTCCCCACAGCTGCCCATGCGGCTCTTACCATGGCTGGGCTGCAGCCCCTCAGCTGGAACTGGGTTGAGGTAAAAGCTGTGCATGGGCAGAATTAGGGAGCCTTGGACCCTCCTGCACTGGGTGGCGGCAGGGATATGGGCCAGGGGCTGCTCTCCACCCCCCCCAACCCCGGTCAAGTGGAGGGTCTGCGGCATGGTGCCCCACAGCTGCCTAGGCTCCAGCTCTGGCCTGGCCAGGGGGTCAGGGCCTTCTGGGGGAAGGGGATGGGGCCCTGGCCTCTCCTATTCCAGTGCCCCTGCATACAGTATGTGCATTAAATATTGATTTTTAAAATCCATATTCCATTCAGGAGTATTACACTCTCTTTTCATACAGAGCTTCAGTGCTGATTAATCAAGCTATGTGTGAATTTAAGTTTGAAAGATCCCTTGCACAAATCTCATCACTTCCATCTCCTTCCATAGTTGTATACACTCACATTGTGGCCTACTTTTGCATTTGAAAGCCTTTAGAACTGATAAGATTAGAACCCATCCCCATGCCTGGCTGGCTGTATTCAGTTATGTCATGAAATTGACTCTGCTCTTTCTCTTGGGAGATGTTAATGTATTGATTTCTTTTCACACCCTCTTCTGTAGTCTGGGGAACATACAAAAGTTGAACTGGTGTCAGAGGTTTTCCAGCTTACTGTACTGTGTGTTTCTGTGGTTATAAAAGCTCTGCAAAATCAATAGGGCAGTGTGTGGTGTATTTTCTGGGTCTTAAAACATAAAGAAATTATTTTCGAAAACTCCATTCTTACTTCAGAAGTAAATATTTTTCTAAGCAACACATGGCAAATACTTCAACAAAAAGAATCAGTTATTACTAGGATTGTGCCTGTCTGGGCTGCTGGGAAGTGGGTCTGAAGCGGAACTGGGGGCAGAGTGGGTCTGGGTGGCACTCTCTCCCCGCCTCCCAGGAGGCAGGCCTGGGCCCACTGTGCCCTCCCAGACATTCTTTTGTGCCCTGCTATGGGGCCGGTCCACAGTTTGGGGACCACTGTATTATACCAATTTTACAAATGGGAAACTGAGATACAAAGACTTAATAATAATAATAATAATAATAATAAATTCATGACTTACCCAAGATCATACCAGGAAATCTGTGGCTCATGGTAAATTGAATTCAGGTCTTTTGAATCCCAGTATAGTGCCCCAAATGTTGGAAAATCCTTCCTCCTCATCTGACATGTCCTCTGATAGGTATAGAATTCCCCATGGTGTAGCTTGCAGGATTTTATGGAATTCATGTTTTCTGTGGAGCAAAAGCATGTTGTGAAGCCTGTGTTCTGAGTTGCTATATTCTATTCTTTGTTCTAAATCAGTGGTTCTCAACCAGGGGTCCTTGTACCCCTGGAGATACATAGAGATCTTCCAGGGGGTACATCAACTCATCTAGAAACTTGCCTGGTTTTACAACAGACTACATAAAAAGCGCTAGTGAAGGCAGTACAAACTAAAATTTCATACAATGACTCGTTTATAATGCCCTATATACTACACAATGAAATGTAAGTACAGTAATGATATTCCAGTTGATTTATAATTAAATGGTAAAAATGAGAGAGTAAGCAATTTTTCGGTAATAGAGTACTGTGACTCTTTTTATTTTTATGTCTGATTTTATGAGCAAGTAAGGTGAAACTGGGGGGTATGCAAGATAAAACAGACTCCTGAAAGGGGCACAGTAGTCTGGAAAGGTAGAGAACCACTGGTCTAAATAGCTTGTCTTGGAAGGGTTAGATTTTTACTGATAAATGTTAGTAAACATGGATTTCACCATGTAGCAGGCTTCACTCGGAGGCCAGCAAGTCTAGTGGTCACGCTGTGGTCAAGCAATCTTTCCAAGCCTTGAGATGGCTCTTTGGGGCAGTCTGGGGGTCAAGCACCCAGGCCACAGTTCATTTTCCCGCCACAGAGTCCTCCGGGATCCCTCAGGAGGATAAGGGAAGGATAGGGAGAAGACAGCCCTCACTCTCCACTGGATCCTGGCCAGGACCCAAAGAGAGATAGATGAGGGGTGGCTCAGTCCCTTTTGGCTGCCACATCAGATCAGTCTCCTCTGGACTGCTTCCTATGTTCCCTGTTTCTCTTTAGTTTGGGGCATGGCCCCAGTCTTCTGTTTACCCAGTCTCAGTAATTCAGGGCTTCAGCTGGGGTTGGTGGGAGGGGAAGGAATGTTTCCCAGCTCATTCTCAGAGTCCACAGTCAGGGGAAAGAGGAATCCTGCCTGAGTCTTACTCCCAGTCTGTCCCCTGTAGATTACTCTGCCCCAGCAGCAGCAGCATGCCTGTCTTCCTGAAGCTAATCAACTTCATTCTTCCTCCCTTGCCTGACTGCTGCATGTCCCTTTTAAGCAGGTCCTTCAGAGGGACCATGCCTGGCAGCTGCTGAAGGGCGGAGCCTTTTTGGCCCAGTACTGTTCCATCAGTCCTTTTATCTTAGTGTGGAGGTTTATAAACCCAACCAATGAAAAAATATTTCCATCAGTGATCAACAATATTTACAGATAGGTAACGTGAGGAAAATTGATACTTATGAATGTATTAGCATTTGATTTAAGGATCCTTACTTTGTGTATTTTGACATGATGTTGAGAATTTGTGTTTTAACAGTTAAAAAGCTTGAATTCTTCTTCGAGTGCTTGTTCACATTGATTCCCATCAGGTTTGTGCACACTGCATGCACAGTCATTGGAAAGTTTTTCCATTAGCAGCTCCCATTGGGTTGGCTGTGGAGCCCCTTAGAGTGGTGCCTTCATAGCGCTCAATATATGACCCTGTCAACCTAACCCCCCCACCCTTCAGTTCCTTCTTACCACTGGGGCAAAGTGGAGGTAATTCTGCTGGCCCCAGCATGGCCCCATCAACACTGGTACACCACGCTTCTGGAGCTGTCAATGGACACCCCAACTGTGTTACCATTCTACCCCAATCTGATCACTCAGGACCATGGTTGCCTTCACCATCTAGACCTCCAGTTCCTCCATCTCACAGCCTGGAAGCTTCATGGTTAAACCACATGGAGCCCCTGTGCTCAGAACCAATAAGGGAGGTTGTACTTGGCAGCAGGAAATCATCCACCAGGGCCGCTTATCTAGCCAAGTGAAAAAGGTTCACTCGCTGGCGTGCCCAGCAACACACACCTCCATTCCAGAAGTCTATACCACTCATCCTGGAGTACCTTCTGCACCTCAACCAACAAAGGCTGGCAACGTCATCCATCAAGGTACACCTCATGGCCATCTTGACCTTCCATCCAGGAGAGTCTGGCTATTCTCTGTTTGCTAATCCTATGGTAGGACATTTCCTTAAGGATCTAGAAAGCTATATCCACAGGTTAGACAGCCTGTTCCTGCATGGGACTTTAACCTGGTCCTTTCCAGATGAATTGGGCCCCCATTTAAACCATTGGCGACATGCTCCCTTCACTATCTGTCGTGGAAGGTAGCCTTCCTGGTGGCCATCACATCACCTAGGAGGGTGTCCAAGTTGAAGGCCCTTACCTGTGATCCTCCACACATGGTCTTCCACAAGGACAAGGTGCAACTAAGACCTCACCAAGCCTTTCTTTCTTAAGGTAGTGTCACAGTTGTATACTGGTCAAGACATTTTTCTACCCAACTTTTATTTTAAGCCTCACAACAGTACCCAAGAGCAGAAACTACATTCATTGGATGTTCAGTGGGCAATAGCATTCTATATCAAGCTCACGAAGCCATTCAGGAAATCCAACCAACTATTCATGGCAGTGGCAGACCAGTTGGAAGGTCTCCCAGTCTCATCTCAAAGAATATCTTCCTGGATTACAACCTGCATCTGCACTTGTTATGAGCTGGCCAAGGTCCCAGCCCTGGCTATTAAGACACATTCCACAAGGGTACAAGCCTCAGCAGCAGTGTTTCTGGCCCAAGTACCGATATAAGAGATCTGCAGGGCAGCAACATGGTCATCGGTGCATACGTTTACCTCTCACTACATGATCACCCAACACGCCTGAGATGATGCAGCATTTGGTAGAGTGGTGCTCAAGTCAGCTATTCCTTAACTCCAACCCCACTTCTGGTGTGGAGCGTGTTAGTCACCTGATTGGAATCAACATGAACAAGCACTTGAAGAAGAAGAAATAGTTATTCACCTTCTTGTAACTGTTGTTCTTTGAGAGGTGTTGTTCACATCCATTCCAATACCCGCCCTCCTTCCCCTCTATTGGAGTAGCCAGCAAGAAGGAACTGAAGGGGGGTTGGGTCGGCAGGGTTATATATTGAGCACCATGAAGATGCCACTCCAGGGGGCTCCCCAGCTGTCTCAATGGGAGCTGTGGGGGAAAACTTTCTGATGACTGTGCATGCGATGCACACACACTTGATTGGAATGGGTGTGAACAACACATCTCAAAGAACAACAGTTACGAGAAGCTGAGTAACTGTTTCTTTCTTGAATCTCAAGATCAACTGTAATTACAGTGATGGTGGTGGTGGGGTTCAGACAATTATTTAATATCTTGCAACTGTAGAAATTTAACTAGATAAAAATGCTTAAAACCCATAATTCTGTGCAACGGTGAAAATTTAAATCAGTGCAGATAAAAATGCTTAAAAATAAGCATCAGTATCAGTCAAAATTCTTAAAAAAAAAAGAAAATAAAAAAGTAAAGTCCCAAAGCATAAATGTCAGTCAAAATTATAGCAAAAGATTTTTTATTTTTTTTTGCCAAGCCTATAAATAACACACAGGAATTGGTTAAGGTAACAACTAGAACTGAGTCAGTAAATAAATTCAAGATTCTCAAGAGTGGAATGATCAAAGTCTAGCACTGTGACATTAAACTTTAGAAAAGGGGAGTTTAAAATATTAGGAAGCCTTTCAAAAATTCTCTCATTTATATGGCCCCGTATTATCTGAGCACGTCACAATCTTTTTAGTAATTTATCCTGCAACACACTTATGCTGTACTGTAATCCTAAATATGCAGATAGGGAATTGAGGCAGTGAATTGGTCATGGTCAAATAAGTTTGTGACAGAGCAGAGTCTTGAACCCATGTTTACCAAGTTCCAGACTAGTGTGCTAACCCCTAGATCAAAGTTCCTCTGTCAAGACCTAACAGTCAAAAGTAAGGATATTTAAAAATCATGAGGTTATAGAAGCTATTTTAGTATATGATGAGTCACAGAAATGTATACATCCATCTAAACAAATGGAAAGCCACAGAAGATGTTGGGAGATTGTTATTCTAAACTCTTTTCAGGTAATAAAAATTAGGCGCTGTCGAGACTGAGGTGTCTAATGTGAGGTGCTGGAACAAAGTGATAAATTAAAGAGCAACAGGCCACAAGATCTGAGTGGTGCATCCAAGAGTTGTGAAGAAACTTAAGAAGCTGAGTAGCTGAGGTGCTGATATGCTAGCAAAAATATGCAACCTCTCATTAAAATCAGCTACTATTCCAGAGGACTGGAGTCTCACAAAAGTTGTACCTGTCTTTTAAAAGGGCACGAGGAGTGATCCTGAGAAAAAGAAACCAGAGAACCTTTTTTCAATATGAGGAAAACGAGTTGAAGCAATAGAATTCTAAAATATTGTAGAATCCCATTTATCTGACCCTGCCTTAACTGACTCTCTCCATTTACTGAACAAAAAGGACTCCAGGGCCAAAGCGGTTCATCTCTCGTATGGCTGCTAGATGGCACTGCAGCATTGCATTTTCCCATTCTCTGGTTTATCCGACGTTTTGATTTATCTGATCTGGCCCTGTTCTATTAGACCAGATAAACGAGTTTCTGCTATACTTAAATAAGCAAATGGAGAAATGGTCTGAAGTAAATTAGATGACATTCAATAAGGACAAATGCAAAGTACTCCATTTAGGAAGGAACAATCAGTTGCACACATACAAAATGGGAAATGATTGCCTTGGAAGGTGTACTGCAGAAAGGGATCTGGTCGTCATAGTGGGCCACAAGTTAAATATGAGTCATTTGTGTAACACTAAAAAAAGTGAACATCATTCTGGGATGTATTAGCAGGAGTGTTGTAAGCAAGACACGAGAAGTATTTCTTCCGCTCTACTTCACGCTGATTAGACCTCAACTGGAGTATTGTGTCCAGTTCTGGGTGCCACATTTCAGGAAGGATGTGGACAAATTGGAGAGAATCCAGAGAAGACTGATAAAAATGATTAAAGGTCTAGAAAACATGACCTATGAGGGAAAATTGAAAAAATTGGGTTTGTTTAGTCTGGAAAAGAGAAGACTGAGAGGGGACATAACAGTTTTCAAGTATGTAAAAAGGTGTTACAAGGATGAGGGAGAAAAAATGTTGTTCTTAACCTCTGAGGAGAGGACAAGAAGCGGTGGACTTAAATTGCAGCAAGGGAGGTTTAGTTTGGACATTAGGAAAAAACTTCCTATCTGTCAGGGTGGTTAAGCACTGGAATAAATTGTCTAGGGAGTTTGTGAGGTCTCCAGCATTGGATATTTTTAAGAGCAGGTTAGACAAACACCTATCAGGAATGCTCTAAGTAATACTTGGTCCTGCCATGAGTGCAGGGGACTGTACTAGATGACCTCTCGAGGTCCCTTCCAGTTCTATGATTCTGTATGAATAGGCAAATTAAAATAATTTATATAAAGGAAAATTGTGCTTCTCTAGAATAGTGCTATTTGAGCATGGCAATAATATACTCGATAAACAATATCGATGGCTGACTTAATTTGGACTTTCAAAAAGTCTTTGACAAAATTCATCTACGAAGGTAAACTAAATTAATGGGGTGAGAGGTGAAGTACAGTCATGGATTACAGACAGAGCAGGAATAAATGGTCATCTTTCAACATGGTAAAAGGTTAACAGTGAAATGCTTGGCAGGATTGGTGTTTTAATATATTTATTAATGACTTGGAAAAGGAGGTGAATGCTGAGGTGGCAAAATTGGCCGATAAACAAAATTGAAGCTAGTTGAGATTAGAGAAGGCAGCGAGGAACTTCAGAGGGACCTAGTATAACTAAATGAACAGGTAGAACGATGGCAGATGAAATTTAGTGGTGACATGCTACATAATGCACACTGGAAAGACTAACTTGAACTTCTCATATACTTTACTGGGTTCTGAGGATTTGTTGCCCCATGGAATTATTCAGGAACAACTATTCCTGAATATCTCTGCATGTTGGCACTCTTATTCTGGAACAGCAGGGCCTTGATCCTGTTCAGTTTTATCTACACAGGAACAAAGCCTGTTTGTTACAGCATAAGAATGTCCACACGCAGAGTTGCTAAGGAATAGCAGTTGATGAATAGCTCCATACATAGACAAGCAGTAAATTAACTGTAACAATGCAAGAAAAAGACCTGATAGATACTGTAATAGGGCAGTGGGTCTTGAGGGCATGTGCACATCTCAGTGTGCCTGTTTTGGTCTTTCTCTCTTTTAAAACTTGTAGCTGTTTCAAGGATGTAAGCTACCACCGACTAAGACATTAGGAAGAAAGTTTGTTGATAGGTTATTCTAGAACTGTCCATAAGTGGGTCCTCCTCGCCCTGGCTAAAATGGCCATCTACGCAACCAGGGAGAGGAGGTTGGCCGATGGAGACTCTGGTGACTGTGGGGCTTGTTTCCGATCCTTAGTCCGCTCGCGTATCCGGGCGGAATTCCTCTGGGCAGCGTCCATTGGCTCCTTTGATGCCTTCGAGGAGCAGTGGGCGCTGTCTGGGGTTCTCTGCTCGGTGTCCCTGTCAGGGTCCCTTCTTATGACCCTTTGATCTCACTCCTGTCCCTGTTCTTTTATTAGTTGTCCCCCGGAATCAGCTGGGTTCTGAGGTCCTGTAGATCCTTCCCTTAGGCTGCGGGGGGGGGGGGAGGGGGATCCATTAGCAATAGGCGGGCTTCCGCCCACCCGGTTCCCGGAACCCAATAGGTACACCACCTTTGCTTCCTCCCAGGCTTTGAACTACCACACGGGAAGGGGAGCCTAAAGCCTCTTGGTCTGTTGCTCTGAATCCTTCAGACAAGGCACTGTCATCCCTGTCTCTCCTGCTATTCGTGGGAACGGATGCCTTGTTGTGTTTCTGTAACATAAGCTGTTTCACGAGGCTACGTTGTTGGCCCATCACTCAGAACCCAAACTTCTCTTCGGCTGGTCCCTATCTTTTGACCCATCCAGCTCGGGTGACCCTACCAAGAGTGAAAGCTCCCACTGGCATAGCTTCCAGGAACACGCCAGCCTCCCTCTCCCACTCTCCAGGGCAGTCCTCAGGGAAGGTCAGTCTGTTGTTCTCATTGATATTGAGGTAGCCAAGGCTGTGCAGACATATCCCAGATGGCTCCTGCCCTAAGATGTGAGGCAACAGGTCTGTGCAATAAGCAGCTGGGAGAGGGCCAAGTAACGGAAGTAACGGAGATTCTCTGTGTATCTCACATACTTGTATAGACCCTCATCTCAATATCTTTATTGTATTTGTCCTCACAGTGGGTTATTACACTTTCCTTTGAAGCATCTGGCACCTGCCACTGCTAAAAACAGGATACTGGGCTAAATAGAACGACTGGTCTGATCTTCTAAGCCATTCCTATATTCTTAGTTAACCATTATTTCCGCTAGGTGGCAATGTGTGTTACTGGTCTCTTATTTTACTGTAGATCATGAAAGTTCTTTTTTTTTTTTTTTTTTTTTACCAGTCACTGGTATTAAAATTGCTGTTTCATTCAAGAGTCATGTTTAAAAAACAAAACAAAACAAAAAAACCCCTGAAACATTTAATTTGAACATTGGAATTTTATCATGTTGTAAGATGGAGAGGTTAATTAACTTTTGAACTCTTTATTGACATAAGATTTAGAATATATTTTCCCTTTAAAATACTTAATCGGTTAGAAGGAACACCTATACAATGCTGCCTTAATATAGTCAATTTGCTATAATGTAAATATCTTTATTCCTGTTCTGTGTGTGCTTATAGAAACTCAGTTAAAAACACAGCTCTCACAAATTGATTCTAATGCTGAAGGTTTCTTAAATGATACATAAAAAAAGCAACTGGACAGCCATTTTTAAAACTCAGTGCTTTTTTATGAGCTGCCTTAAAGAGATCTTTCCCTAGCTACTTAAAAGCAAGATCTATAGCGTCTGTGCAGACCTGATGACATTTTTCTTCTTGCATTAATGATGCTCTATAAACTGAAGAATTGCTTTGGCTGTTGAAGTTTCTTAGGTGGTGACCTACAAGAGACTGGAAGCCTTAGCACAACTCTTACCATGTTTAACTTTAAAAAGCAGGATTTGGGAGTATTTCTTTGTGATAAATTCAGTGCACTGTTTATAAAGGTAGATGCTTTGGAGTTCTTTACAGAGCTGTGATTTATTGATTTTTATTTTTTCCACAACCTCAATCTGTTAAGATGATCCATTTATCCTCTTACGTTATGTAACGATGTCTTTAAAAACCTGAGCTATACATTTTGTATGCTTTTTTAATTAGCATGGGAGACAGTAGATCACTTAAAAATTAATAGGATATTCTGAAGTTCAAGTTGTTGTTTTTTTTTCAAATCCTGTGTATTTATTATCCTTTCACCTGAAGACCGAGAAAGCTTTTTCTTGGTTATTTGTAACCAGTCATGTGGAGAGCTCTATCATGGATAAATAGAAATCTGCAGAAACTTTTGACAGCATATTTGAGGATTTCTCTGCAGACTCAGAGGAATTTTTGTAGCATTTCATTCTCCAAATCTTCAGGATTTTTGTACATGGGGGAAGTTATTTTAACTTCCTAATCAACTTGGTTCTATTTTTATATGCTCAGATAACCAAAAATAAAATAAAACCTTGCTTTAAATGGAGTTAAGATTGAGAGTATATCTGAGTAATATACAGCTTAAAAAATAATTACAGGGGTGTTTTAATTATCCCAAAACAAGTGTTACAAATAGTAGAAATGTAGTTACTGTTGAAATTTTAAATATCCAAACATGTTAAGGTGTGCCAGTGTAGTAAGGCACCCAAACAACCTTAGCTGTGCTCTGTGGTGGTGCTAGGCAATAACTAATTATGCTTTAATGTGTACTAGTATGTTCGTTACCAGGTAAAACTAACTTTTAAAGACCTTTTTGGATTTTATTTAATAACCTTATTCCCCCTTGTAGCATCATTAAAAGAACAAATTTGTTTGGCAACTGAGTGTGTGGGCATTATAATGTTGGCCTGGGGAGGGGGCATATAAACTAACCTTTTTTTGCATGTTAATTTAGTGTAGTGTCTATGTGGGGACTTCCTTGGTGGCTCTCTTTGCCCCCGCCCCCTTGATAAAAATGCACTTGAGTATTCTTAGTTAGTTAATGCACTAGGGAACATTTATATGACACCAGCAGGGTCTACACAGGCCAGTGAGTGTAGAACACATTGGTGCACTTTAGAATTCATGCTCCTCTAGTGTGCATTGCTATACCATGTAGACAAGCCTTATGTTTACCTCGGGGGTGGGAGGTTGTATATATGTGTACACACAAGAACCACTTTCTGTTTGAACTTCATTTTTCTTCTAAAGAGCAGAAAAAAGATTTATAATATATTTTGGTAAAAATCTGATTAGAAAACCTCAATAGAAACAAATATAATAGAGTGAAGGACGAGAAGAAATTATTGCTGATGATTTCAACTTCTAATAAATTACAAAGCATACATAACAGGCTGTAAAGAGAGATGTTTTCCAATGCCATACTTCATTCCACCTTCACAGGTAAATGTGTGAATGAAGGTGAAACAAATTATTGCAATACAGCAAATTTATACGATTTTGGGGATGAAAATGAATGAAATTCAAATAATTCACTCTTGGCTGAAACTAAAAACTATAAATGTATTTTATCCCTTACTCTGGATTGACATACTATAGATTAGTAATAAGAGAACGTTGTATCATCAACAGTAGGCAAGAACATAGTCATGAGTTCTGAATTACAGTCAAGAATGGGAATGCACAACAGTTTCATGTATTTTTTCAGGGAAAAGTGAAGTATTAATCATTTTCACAGAAACTACTGTTTTACTGCTAAAAAAAACCTTTTTTTTCCAGACTTCTTAAACCACGTTATCCCATCGTATAATGGGAAATTACATAACAAGAAATTTCTGGTCACCTTATAAGTCCTTCTAGATCATCTGAGCAGTGCAAAGGTATTAGAGTGTGTTTGCAACCCTTTGGCTTGGAATTCCCCCAACTTGAGAATTCCACAATGGGTAAAGAGCCAACTACTGTATAATCCTTCCCACCACCCTCTGGTGCAGAAAACATGTCATGGCAAGGAGATTTGGGCTGAGCAGCATGCCTGGAGCACAATACACTTCAACAGTCCTCAGCTGGTGAATAGTTCCTTGGAACCTGGCAGAGAATCAGGGAGCTGTAAATGGCAGTGATTGCATCATCCTGTCCCAATTTAGAATGTATTAGTTGGGGTTCTAATAGTTATAGTAATTATATTTTTTCCTCTACCTTGCGGGGTCCTTGTTTGTGTGCTAAACTCTGCCAGCGACATGATTTTTATATCCACAATATAGTGGCAGAAAGGACTGAATGGAGCTATCTTTGCTGGTGATTAAGGGAACAATTTTCAGATGTTTGGGCTCTTCAGTCTCTGTATTAGGCATGAGGAGACCAGGTAGAAAGAGACCATCTTCCAGACAGATCATAATATTTCTCAGTTCTAGTTGTTTTGCTTTTAGAGCCCAAGACATTAACTGTCAAGGACCGTAATCAGCAGTTCATACTATTTGGAGCAAGGTCGGTTAACTCTGTTAACAGTTATCCATGATTTACACATCATCCTGAATATTTGTATTTTTAGAAATTTAAAAGGCTCCTTTGTTAGCCATCCTCCCTCAGTTAAGTGGTTTGTTCACCATGAGCAGAAAGAAGGCTAGGGAACTGAGAATGCTCACTTGAATTTGCATTTGATATCATATGTGGTGCTCCACACAAAACTATAGTCGATGTTTAACCTCTATCTGGTTCTAAAGGGCAAATTTGGGACCACTACCATCATCCATCTGCCTCTGCAGATAGATGTCCTACACTTCCTGGATAAAGTCAGTTTAACTTAGACTGGGTTGGCAGAGCTATTTCTAGAGGAAGCAAATGCAATATTGGCCTGTGTCAGGGTTTTGTTTACCTAGGTTCTGATAATGATTTATATCCATCACCCACCTGTTAAAATTTTAAACCAGCACCTGTGTGGTTTCTTCCATGTTGCCCTTCATGCTTGTGAAGAACTGCTTGTAATCATCTGCAGAGCTACCTAGTTATCCTTCTTCAAATCTCTTTTTAAAATACTTTTGCCATGGTGCCTACAAAAAACTTGATAATGGTTAAGTTGCTGATACGCTAATACCACGGCCTATTATGCTGACCTGTACTGTCTCATTTCCTTGCCCTCTCCTCCCCCCCAACCCCCATCTGTGTCATCTGTTGTCTTTGTCTTCTACTTAGATTGTAAGCTCTTTGAATCAGGGGCATCTTTGTATGTTTGTGCAGTACCTAGCACAATGAGGTCCCAATCTATGACTGAGTGCCCTAGGCACTGTGGTAATACATGAGTTGAAAAGAGGGGAGTTTGGAGGAGGGTATATGTGTGTTTTTTGTTTTCTTTTTTCTGTTTTGGGTGGGTTTTTTTGTTTCTGTTTTTTCCTTCTTATTGGGAGTTTAGAAGGGAAGGCTGTGACAGCTATAGAGGCAGAAATGATAGTGACCCAAAGAATGGAAAAGACAATGAAGATGACTGGATGTGGAAGGCCTGAGATGTACATTATTCCGGAGAGGGTACCTGAAAGGTGCTTCATTTGCATAATGTGCTGTCTGATAGATCTGATGGACAAGAAGATCCATGGTTTGGAAATGCAGATAGAAACTATGGATAGGTTTTGAAGGAGATTTGAGCAGATGATGATGGAGGAAAGAAGAGAAGAGGCTAAAGGTTACCCCCAACACTTGCAGATGCATGCTGGACCAGAGAACTGTGAGGGTAGATTGCTGGATGAGGAAACGGGCTAGTGGAATCATGTGACTATGAGACTACGACAGAGGAAAAGATCAGTTAGGGAAGGAGAAATAGAGCTGAAAAACAGATTTGCTGAGTCTGAAAATGAAGGGAAAAGGCAGGAAGTAACAGAAGATGGGAGAGCAAGGAAGAAGAGAAGAGTAGCTTCCTACAAGTAGAGAGGAAGACACGTGGAGATAGTCAGAGTTTGGAGCTCCAGGAGGATGGAAGATGTCTCACAGAAGATTGCAAGTGAGAACAAAAGACAAGAAGACTTGCAATTAGAAAAAAAACAGAAGAGGGAAGGCAGGAGAATGACACAACTATTATGAAGAAGCAGGTCTCCGTGACTGGGTGCCCCCTAGTAAGAAGAACAGACATACCTGTCACTAGAGCTGATCTGGAGTATGGAATGGTGTATTGTCTGTTGGGAACTAAGATATGGGATGTAGACCTGAGGCTGAAGAGGATCATAATGGGAGCAGGAAAGAATCCTCTTGATTGTCCTTCACATAAGAACAAATGATAATGGTATATTCTTGCTGGGACACGTCAAGGAAGACTATGTTAAGCTAGGGAAGATGCTTTAAGAAATAGAGGTTCAGGTGAGCTTCAGTATGATTCTGCCTGTTCCTAGAGGAAGAGAGCGAAGGTGAAACAAGATTATTATGACCAAGAGACGGCTCAGACAACTGGTCTGTAAGAAGGGCTTTGGAATGTTGGTCGACCATTGCCTGGGAGGCATTCACAGATAGAGGAGTGTCCTCATGGGATGGACTGCACATGCGTAGGGAGGGAAATAAATTTCTGGAATGGAGGTTGGCACAACTGATTAGGATACAGCAATGGCGAAAGGAACAACAGAGGGTAGGAGAATGAACAACAAGAGGAAAGAGACTGTCAGTACAGTTGATAATGACAGTCAGGTAGGCGATGCTGACAGTAAAACGACTGTATCTAATCAAGTGAAAAATCTGATTGAAGCCAAGCAGAAACAATTAAGATGTCTGTACACCAACGCAAGGAGCCTGGGTAACAAAGTGGAGGAACTAGAATTACTAGCGCAAGAAGTGAAAATAGATATTATAGGGATAACAAAAATGGTGACGTATTAGTCATGACTAGAATACAGTTATTGAAGGTATGTACTGTTCAGGAAGGCAGAAATAAAGGTATAGGTGGTGAAGCAGCATTGTATATTAATAACAAGGTAGAGTATAAAGAACTTAGAACCGATGGGATGGCTAAAACAGAATCTGTTTGGGTCAAAATCACTTTGGGGAAGAAGGGTAACAGAGGTGCCAGTGGGATAGTGCTTGGGATCTTCTGCAGAACCCCAGCATCCCATTTGGGTATGGATAGAGATTTCTTTAATATTTTAATGCAATAAATTCTACTGGGAGTTATATGATTGTGGAAGACTTTAATTTCCCAGATATAGATTGTAGGGCAAATGCTACTAATAGTGGTAGGGCCCAGATATTTCTGGATGTGACAACTGACAGATTTTTTTTCACCAAATAGTCACTGAACCAACAAGAGGCGAAACCTCTTTAGATTTAGTATTGGTAAGTAGTGAGAACCTCACAGAAGAACTGTTTGAAGAGGACAATCCTTGGGTTGAACGATAATGAGTTAATGCAGTTTAAACTAAATGGAAGGATAAATAAAAGTAAGTCTGCAACTAGGGTCCTTGATTTCAAAAGGACAAACTTTAAAATATTAAGGAAATTAGTTAGGGAAGTGGACTGGTCAGACAACCCATTTAATGTCATACCCTCCTCTACCCTGTCCCAGGTTGTGTTGCCCATCCACCCAGGGGGCCTAAAAATTGCTAAGTTTGTGTAGCAGACCCCCTCTTCCATTACACCTACCTCCAAGAAGGTGGAAAAGAAGAAGTACTATGTGCCAGCAAAGGTATTTGAGTACCTGTATACCCACCCTCCAGCAAGATCCCTGATTGTGTCCACTATCAACGAAAGGGTCAGGTGAGTGGCACACCAAAAAATAAAGATGCCAAGAGGCTGGACTTGTTTAGCAGAAAAATTTATTCAACATCCAGCCTGCAATTTCAGATGTTAACCGTCAGGTCCAGCTAGAGAAGATACAACTTCAACCTGTGGGACTCCATCAGCAAGTTCAAGGAGGCCTTCCACAGGACTGAGCCCAGTAATTCGCTACCTTGGTGTAAGAGCGGTGGTGAGAGGGACCCTCCAGATGGCCTGGGATACTATAGACTCTGCGCCCAGGGTGGTCACCTCTATGGTGATCATGAGGCTCAGCTCCTGATTACAGTCCTCCAGGCTGTCCCAGGAGATGCAGACTACCCTTCAGGACTTCCTGTTTGAGGGAGCAGGGGTCTTTTTTGGAGCTGACTGATGCACGGCTCCACGGCCTTAAAGACTCCCATGCCACCCTCCATTTCTTGGGCCTACACACCCATAATCAGGCTAAAAAGCCATTCCATCCCCTTCCACCTCCATCAAGGTCCTGGGGTGTCCTACAGGAAGAAGCTCGTACAGGAAGAAGGACAGAGACAAAGGATTTAAACGGCATCACCTTTCATCTTCCTGTTTTTTCTGCCTAAGCCTGGTTCTTGGAGGGTGCTCCCGAGGATGGTTACCCCAGTCACTTCCTAGGATCCACCCCCCTGCTCTTTCTTCAACTGCCTTGCACCCCTTCTGGTCAGCCTGGTTGTGGCTGACCTTGAACCGTTGGGTTCTCGACATAATATCTGCAAGCTACACCCTGCAGTTCGTGGTCAACCCTCCCTCTCACTCTCTTCCCCTGTCCCTCTTCAGGGACCCTTCTTATGAGCAACTATTCATTCAAGAGGTCAAGAACCTCCGAAGCCCGTGGTAGAGGAGGTCCCTCCAGATTTGAAGGGGAAAGCGTGCTACTCCTACTATTTCCTAATCCCAAATACAAAAGGGGGCCTCCAACACATTCTGGACTTGCACCACCACCACAAGTCTCTGAAAAAGTTGATGTTTTGCATGGTCTCTCTGGCCTCCATTATTCCTTCCCTGGATCTGGGAGACTGGTTTGCTGCCCTCGACTTATAGGATGCATATTTCCATTTTCCCAGGACACAAGTGTTTCCTCTGTTTTGTGTTGGGCCACTGCCATTTCCAATTCACGGCTCTGCCCTTTGTCTCTTGTCAGCCCTGACAGTGTTTGTGAAGTGCATAGCACCGGTGGCCGCTTATCTGAGGTGCTGAGGAGTGTCTGTTCACACAACCCATTTCGCACTTACCCAGCAGGCCCGGGATGATGCTGGCTTTGGTAGAGCTGTGGTGCGAGCCACTGGGCTGTGAACTCTGAGCCCACTTTCAGAGATACTGCCTGTGAGTCATCTAGAATGGAATCGACATGAGCAAGCACTCGAAGAAAAAATGGTTGCCAATCTTTCTGTAAACTATTGTTTGAGATGTGTTACTCATGTCCATTCCATTACCCGCCCCCCTACCTGTCTGTCTGAATTGTTGGCAAGAAGGAACTGAGAGGGCGTAGGGTCAGCGGCGCCTAATATACCAGCACATGAGCACAGCACTCAAGGGAGCGCCATAACCGACCCTACGGATAGCACTAAGGCAAAAATCTTCAATAACTGTGCATATGGGCATGCACACAGCTAGAATGGAATGGACATGAGCAACACATCCTGAAGAAGTATAGGTTGCTAGATTATGTAAGTAGGAAATAAAGGTGAAGCAAGACAAAAAATGGAATGAAGATGTGGAGGTACAGAACTGACAAATATCAGATGATTTTGTTTCTGTAGCATGTAAGGAACAAACAGTTAAGAAATCTGGTGTCAGATGTTGTTCTACAGAAGCTTATCCTCTAGCCCATGTTGAGACAGAATGTTTTACAGTCTCTGCCTTTGATCTATGACACCTTTTGTTAATCCCAAATTAATCCGAGATCTTGGATCACTTGGCTGTGCATGGAATAACAGGAATGATTGATAGTTTCTTTTTGAACTGTTAGTCCATAGAGGTTATAGTCTTTATGGGACTGGAAACTTGATGAAAGCATATTGCAGTGAGAGAGTTAATAGTTAGCTAAAAAGAAGTAAGAGAGTGGTAATAGTGCAAGGGGAGGAGTGAGAAATTAAATGGTATCTTTTTAGAAGTCTGCCTTATTGCTGACTGCATTGCTCCTCTGGGATTTTTCTACTGAATGCAAGAAAATCAGCAAGCACTTTTTGAAAAACCTAGATGAAATTACTGCCATAAATTTTGATTTTTCTCATGGTGTAAAAACTTAATTTAGGTGGGGAGGGTTTATTACCAATGTTTTCTTGGCATGGCTAAGTTCAATTAATTTCAGATGACATGCTCTAGGGTTCTCTCGCTCTAATTTTTTCTTTCCTTTTTTCCCTCTACTATGTAGAGAGTACAATTTGTTATTGGATTGCCTTTGGCTCTGGAGACCTCATTAAGGGCTTGGGAAAGGGTTTCTATCTCTTTCCTTTGACACCTCTCTGTTTTCTGCTGAACTTGGGCTATTTACATTGTCACATGGAAAGGAGTATAGGGGGTAGGACTATAAAAGCTATTGTGTTTATACCGCTTGCTTATTGATTAGAAATGAGTATGGTAAATTAAAAAATTGCTACTCTTTCAGTGTTATACTAAAATATGCATCATACAGTCACATCATTCCTGCATTCCCATTTTAGAACTGTTTAGACATGAGAACTGATGCAGTTTTTGTTGTTCTGACAGTGCATATGTAACATATCCATTTGTTTGATAGTAGGGAAAAGATGTGTGAGTAAATACAATATTATGTTGACTTCTGAGACATCACATGCTCCTATTTCAAGTTCTTGTTTCTATTAAAATACTTTAAGAGCATCTCTGCAAGCAGAAGTAATCTGTGAAATTTTTTAGACTACACAATATTACAGGATGTATATAATGGTACTACGGAAGAGTCACAAGACTTGTTACGGTTTGTAAAGTGTGTATGTATACAGTGAATTTCTGCAGCAAAAGTGAATGTATATGTGACGATAATTTACTTGCTAATAAAATTAAAATGAATAAATAAAGGCACGACTGAACCCTTAAAGGAATAATGTTGCGTTTGTGACTATCTATAAATGTCTTAATAGGAGATTTTGGAACCATTGTGCTGCAAGAACACTGAAAAAATGTTTCCTGGATCTGTAGGGCACTTCACTAGCTGATGAGGTGGGAAGCAGTAGGGTTAGCCCTCTTGCCTCTCTCTTTTTCACTTACTTCAGTCCCTGTTGGTGGTAACATCATATAGTTAGGGCCCTACCAAATTCCGGCCATGAAAAATGCATCACAGCCTGTGAAATCCAGTCTTCTCCTATGAAATCTGTTTTTTTTGTGTGTGTGCTTTTACTCTATACTGTATAGATTTCATGGGTGAGACCAGCATTTCTTAAATTGGGGGTCCTGACCCAAAAGGGAGTTGCAGGGGTGTCTCAAGGTTATTTCAGGGGGAGTCATGTTATTGCCACCCATACTTCTGTACTGCCTGGAGAGCTGAGCAGCTGGAGAGCAACAGTTGTTGGCTGGGTGCCCAGCTCTCAAGGCAGTGCCCCGCCAGCAGCAGTACAGAAGTAAGGATGGCAATACCATACCACCCTTACTTCTGCGCTGCTGCCTTCAGAGCTGGGTGGTGGGAAAGTGGCGGCTGCTGACTCAGGGCCCAGCTCTGCAGGCAGCAGCACAGAAGTAAGGGTGGCAATGCCATTCTATGCCATCCTTAGTTCTGTGCCACTGCAGGTGACGGCTCTGCCTTCAGAACTGGGGTCCTGGCCAGCAGCCGCCTCTTTCCAGCTGCCCAGCTCTGAAGGCAGCCCTGCCACCCACAGCAGCACAGAAGTAAGGGTAGCAGTACCACAACCTCCCCACAATAACCTCGCGACCTCCCAACAACTCCTTTTGGATCAGGATCCCTACAGTTACAACACTGTGATATTTCAGATTTAAATAGCTGAAATCATGAAATTTACTATTTTAAAAATCCTATGACTGTGGTGAAATTGACCAAAATGGACCATGAATTTTGTAGGGCCCTACATATAGTCCTTGTAATCCTGAGTACAAGGACTATGTTGGTCTCTGGCCTTTTATCATGATGCAAGGGAACAGGAGGCTGCACCTGCACAGGGCCAAGCATTTGCTCACTCTGAGGTATTTTGGAAGATAAATGTCATAAAAACGTTATTTATTCCATTTCTAAAACTACTGTAGAGTGTCAGTTTGTGAAATATAAATGGTAACTTCTCTCGTTGATAAGCAGACAAATGGAGTTAAATGCGCTGTGCATTGACTGGTTGCTGGCCCATGTAGTATGGTTTATTCTAGTAACGAGGTTTAAACCAATGTTCCTATTCCAAAGGCAACATATTGTGTTTTACATGCAGTTGCTCTCAACCTTTCCAGACTACTGTACCCTTTTCAGGAGTCTGAATTGTCTTGTGTACCCCCAAGTTTCACCTCACTTAAAAACTACTTACTTACAAAATCAAGCATAAAACTACAGAAGTGTCGGAGCACAATAATACTGAAAAATTGCTTACTTTCTCATTTTTACCATATAATTATAAAATAAATAAATTGGAATATAAATATTGTGCTTACATTTCAGTGAATAGTATATAGAGCAGCATAAACAAGTCATTGTATAAAATTTTAGTTTTTACTGACTTTGCTAGTGCTTTTTATATAGCCTGTTGTAAAATGAGGCAAATATCTAGATTAGATGATATACCCCCTGGAAGACCTCTGTGTACCCCTGGTTGAGAACCACTGTTTTACTGAAAAGATGATAGAGTTAAAATATCCCAAGATTTTGGCATAATTGATTCTGATACTTTTTCTTGATTCTCCTCTCCCCCCTCGCCCCCAAGTTGTTTCTGGCAAGAGAGAGTGATTTTTATGGTGAATGCAGAATAGTCTATATGTGTGAGCATTATGTACAGTGAGAGCATAATGAATGTATAAGGCTTTTCAATATATTCTCAGGAAGACTAAACAAAGGCCCTTTAGAAGTGAAATGAATAATTTGTTTTACCCATTGCAGTATGTTAATCTAAAACATTTCCCAAAAAATATGCTCAACAAAATTAAGAAAAAAATTGAGAATGTTGAAAATTTAATTCATCAGGTACCACATATACTGACCCTTTAAAAATATCTATTTTGATAATGCAAGTTATAGAGATAGGATTTGTTAAAGTTATGGGTAGCGATTTCATGCGAGCTTCATCCTAGTGTATACACAGTTAATATCTGTATTAGAAAAGATAAAAGACCAAGTAATAAAGATGAATGTTAAGTCTCTTTGAAAAGTGAGGCTTCAGACAGGAAAGACTCATAAATTGCATGTTAAGACCATTTGAAAGTACAATAGAATACAAAATCATAATGGTTAATGAGGGGAAAGGATGTTGAAAAAGTTTGTTTAGAAGAGATCCACTATCTTGAGAAATTCAGCGTTTCAGCATAATATCTGTAAAAGAATTGCTAATAAAGATAGGTACATTACAAAGCCCGCTATTTTTCCAGAAAGGATTGTCAGATGCTGAGTTTTTTATTTTGTCAAAAGAATATATTCCTAAACATTGTGATCATCAAAAGGTGGATGGTGATAGTAACAATTTAGAATTGCTGAGTTGTTGGATCTGTAGTGCTTTCAAGTCTTCTGATATTAAAGTGTGTGTGTTGAGGGGGGAGGTTGGAGCATATTTTCAACTGAGAAAATTAAAACTAAATGTTGAAATTACCACAGTCAAAAAACCTTAATCTCAAAATAGTTTCTAGAAAATTCTGCCAGTCTCCTGAACATTAAAATGTGTTTGACAAAACTTGCTGCTTTGACCTTTAGTTGGGTGCATGCTGTAGCCAACATTTGTTTAAGAATTAAAATGCGCCTCCAGAACCATAGTGAGCTGTGATTTTACATAATAATCTTGAATGCTGTGCACAAGATAGTTGCTCAGCATCCTAGATGTCCATTAGCAACTGATATACTCCATTGTCTGCTGTCAGTTTTTTGTTTAGTCTATTTATTTTGTTATATGAGGAATGAGAACTCTGAAGGACAGGAGAATCCACATTCTCCACTATGGAAATAGAAGGAAGCAAAAAATCATAGAATAATACAGTCATAGGAATGAAGGGCTAGAAGAGACCTCAAGAGGTTATAGAGTCCACCCCCTGCATTGACGCAGGACCACATATATTTAGGCCTTCTGACTTGTTCTTAAAAACTCCCAGTGACAGAGATTCCACAATCTCCCGTGGAATCCTATTCCAGAGTTTAACTATCTTTATAGCTAGGAAGTTTTTCATAGGATCTAATCTACATCTTCCTTGCTGCAGATTAAGCCCATTCTTTCTTGCCCTAAGATAGGTGGACATCAAGAACAATCGATCACCATGTTCTTTATAACCGCCTTAAACATATTTTGAAGGCTATTAGGTCACCACCACTGTTGTCTTTTCTCAAGACTAAACATGTCCAGCTTTTTTTAAACTTATGCATAGATCAGATTTTCTAAACCTTTTATTATTTTTGTTGCTTTCTTCTGGACTCTCTTCAGTTTACCCACACCTTTCCTAAAGTGTGGTCCCCAGAATTGGACACAGTACTCCAGCTTAGGCCTTACCAGTGCCTAGTAGAGTGGGACCATTACCTCCCATGTCCTACATATGACAATCCTGTTAATACACCCCAGAATGATACTAGCCTTCCTTGCATCTGGATCACATTGTTGACTCATATTCAGTTTGTGATCCACTATAATTAACAGATGTTTTTCAGCAGTACTACCATCTAGCCAGTTATTCCCCATTTTGTAGTTGTGCATTTGATTTTGCCTTTAAACTTTGTTATTGAATTTCATTTTGTTGATTTCAGACCAATTCTCCAATTTGTCAAGATCATTTTGAATTCTTATCCTGTCCTTCAAAGTGCTTGCAACTCCTCCCAGCCCAAGTATAAAATCTACTTCCCCCCTCTTACATGATGATCATAATAAAAACTAATATTTTGTTTGCCCATCAGAAAAGTTGCTTCGTTCAGCCACGTACAATTTTGCAGTATTGAGCTAAAATTATACCATAAATGATAACTTTTGACCCATACACATTAATCAGATTAGCAGGTTTGGGTCATTATTTAATGAGTTAGCACAGAATATAATAGACTGGTGATGTGTGTTCTGTTTTGTATAGATATATTAGAGTTATTTTCAAGAGCAGTAGAATTAAAGACTGAAATGAACAAGATTTAATTTATTTCATAATTGTGCCACTGAGGTTTGGTCTTGCATTTAAAAACTGTATGTGGGGTTTTATCAGTATGGCCCTCATCTTTAATGGGGAAGCTTCATGACAGAGATGAGGCACACCTGTTGAAAAACTATCTTTCTTTTTTTCTTTTTTCTTTTTTTTAAGGCAAGGCTTTATTTGAAGATATATTGGACTCTTGCAGAAATCAGAAAATGCACTTTTTTTTCTTCCAGTGTCATATCTCTCTGTTCCCAAATGAGGCAAACAATTTTTGTGTGTCATGTGTGTACAGCAACAATAGCATGATTTTTTAATAAAGAAAAATTATAATCTTTAAAACAAATTGCATTAGTTTTATAATTAAACTTCTTTCCATGGCTCAAAGCATTTTTAAGCAGATTAGTGGAAATAACTATTTTATATATTTATATACATACTGAATATCATGTATTATATTACAAGGCTGAAGTTGGTTACCTATTTGTGTCCAATTCCTTATTCATAGCCTCTAACCTCATTCATAGTGCTCTCTTTGGGCATCAGAAGGAAACATACCATTTCATAATCTTGGCTGTCTTCAAGTGGATCAGTGAGGTTCTTATACATGTGCTTTATGAAGAAAAGGAACGTGAACTCTAATAACAACACAAATCCTTTCTACTCCGCCATTTATGCTGGTTTTGAAAAGAAGCTGTACTCACCCTGGTAGAAAATAGCAAAAATGGTTTAAAATGTATTTTAAAAAATTAGTAAACCTTCACCAAGAAAAACAAAAGCTGATGTTGAGAATTTGGTATTCAAATGGTTAGAAAAGGTGCATTGCAGGGAGGATATCTTCCTGTCTGTTTGAAAAGCACCTAGCACTTTTGGGGTACTACTTTAATAGAAATAATAAAATATTTTCACAGTCTGAATGTGAACAAATTATTATTTTTACTTCAGAGATTTTAGTTATTTTGAATACCTTTGGCCACTGGAGTGTGCTGTGCAACTGCAAACCTCTTCTCACTCAGGAACTGAAATTCTCTCTTCATTCCATGTTCTCACTAAGCTGATAAAGGATTTATATTCTTGTAATGCCAAATCAGTTCATACATAACATGCGGCCTTTAACTGTGGAAACTTATTGAATGACAGTAATGGCTTCATTGCAAGATACTTAAATGTTGTATAATTTACTGAAATGTGTATAATCCTTTATTTAACTAGGTCAAAATAATACACCGTTAACATTGTTTTTAGCATTAAGTAATGTGGTTAATTAAACTTAAAACGCTATTACCAATCGCAGTGGTTTAGTTCTGTGTTCATTCTTAATGAGAGGTTATTTGGGTAAAAAGTTTGAAGTTAAACATGTTTTGAAGATTTTTATTTTTTAAGTAAGCATCTTCTGATTGAATAAATTATTCTCTTCCTTTTCCCTTCACTTTTCCAAGGCCTTGCTAGGCTGCTAATTAACTCTGTTTCGGTGGACTGTCAGGTGCCATTTCAGGAAGAGATTGAATAACTGCAGATTCCCCTCCTCCCTTCTTGCTAAATTTTAGTTCTGCAAAGCAGTATTGTAGACATTTTTGATCTATGTGCGCCTTCTGTGAAGCAGAAGTAAATGCTATGTTGACTGAAATATCAAAATTAGCGTAACTACCAAATAAGGGGAATAAAGTGTTGCCCTATCCAACAATGGTGGTTCTTTATTTGTCCTCTTCAGTCACAAAATGTGTAACTTCAGCATTAGAACCTAGAGACCTCATCAATGCTGCTGCTATATATGTTACAGATTCCAAATAAAAAAGGTGTACAAATGCAGTTTACTGTGTAGTTTTCAAATGTCTGAATTTACTCTGTGAAATAAAACAAGTGATAGAGAAGCCAGCTAAGATCACTGTGTTGGTATTTGAAATGCAGTAAGTTAACGTTGTGTCAGCACTTCCTATTACAATATCCTATTTTCAGGAGATCATAAAACTATAGTATTAAAATTTTCATTTTTGACAGATATCATATTTGTAGATGAGTCCTTAGCTAATAGGAATGTTGCATCTTTAAAATGCTTATTTGTGTGGGACCATTAATTATATAATGTGGCAGGGTGGATTTGATTTAAATCAAATTGATTTAAATCACTAGTCAGGAAGACTCAATTTAATTATGGATTTCTACATAAAAGTCCATTCTTTTTGGTTGTTATTAACCTTAATATCAGAAAATGAATGATTGTTTGGTTATTTCATTTACCAAAGGTAATTGAACCAGATATTTATGAAGTCATTGGGAGGTGAACTATCTCCAGTTCAACAGGTTAATCATTAATATTTGGAGGATTTTCTTGCTGTGCTGTATTAGGAGAAGAACATCACCAGACAGACATGTAAATTGTTTTATTTAACTAAAACAACAAGGTTATGTATTATGGATTTTTTTTCTTCAACAGCAAACATAGAATATCTTAACAAAACAAACATATGAATTTTTGAATTTAGTTAAACATTCAAGTTTTTTAAAATCAGGTTTGTTTTTGTTAAAACAATTTTAACAAAAATAGTTAAATGAAATATTAAAAAAGAAAACAAAATTAAATTGACTATGTCACCCAGGTCAACATGAGAAACTTAAAATATTGGCTTCTGCAGCTAACTCAGTCATCTTCACCTTCATTTTCCTGTTGGTTCATAATCTGGAAAAGAAAAACAAGCTTTCCTGCTTTTCCAGGTCTCAAACGATTTGTCAGTTTGGAATGAATTAGTCCAAAGGAAGAAAATATTCTTTCTACACTGGCAGAAGAAGCTACTACTGTTTAAAAGTGAGATTATCACTTCAACAGTCTCTGAATCCAAGTGCTTAAGTGACTTCCACTAGTTCACTGGTGTGCCTTTCTTTAAAACATCATCAGCAAACATATTTATTGAATGGTTCATCCTTAGTTCTGAAGTTTATTATAGTTGGCAATATGGAGGGATGATTGCTGGATGTCCATGTCACAGCCAACTCCTCCTCTTCAGCAGTTCAGGTTTGACCCTGGTACCGAGTATTGAGAATATTTTTTAATGCTTTAATCCTTGTAATTTTTTTTAATGCTTGTAATTTAACTTTATTATTGCATCTTGATCTTTTTAAGATCTCACTCAGTTCCAGCGTCAGCAATGAAACAGCTATTTCCCTGCATTTTGTTCAAGGCTACACAAATAAGCCTCAGGATACAGAGCATGTGTTCAACATTTCTTTTAAGTCCAATGTTGAGAACTTTGGCTGTGATAGTGCCATCTGTTTTTTCACAATTTTGTTCACAGATTAGGCCAGTTCTTGGTATAGTTCTTGATATAGGCTGCAGCGGAGGGGCTGGGGGCTAGGGTTCTGCAGGTCGGATGTGGCCCGCGGACCGTAGTTTGTCCACTTCTGTTATAGACTGAGCACTGAGTCCTATTGGGTAGGTAGAAAAATTAACCTAAATAATCTGTACAGAAGCCCCTGGAATCCCATAAGGTTGGGTCCCTAATCCATGAACTATTGGATCTCATCTACAAAACTTTTCTTAAAAATTTCATGAAGATATTTTCTCATTCTATAGAATTAGAATGTATAATTCCTATTCCATTATAGCGCAAAGATATATCTTAATTAAACCTATCTTTAGATAGGTTTTTTCCCTCAAAAAGCATTTTATCAAATAAATCCAATTTAAATAAAAATAAGCTGATTTTTTTTATTTTAAAAAAAATTGATTTTTATTCACCCTGTAATGTGGGCTAACTGCATGCTCTCCTTCGAGGTAAAAATAATACTTATTTTTGTAAGTTTAAAGAAATTACTTATAGTAACTTGCTCCCCAGCATAAATCTTCTTAAAGGTCCAAGTACATATGCTCTTTCCCCTGCTATCTTCTAACCTCTCCAGCCAATCTTTGATCTCCAAATTACATATTAGTTTCCAAATGAGGTTTTTTAATCTGTGGTCTATGGCTTTATTATCCCATTTGCTGAAACCTTTGGTATGACCTCAGCCATACCAGAAAATGTCTTTCCTCTCCCTATCAGAATTCTCAGGGAATCCTCATTTGCCCTACTCTCAAGAACCCAGATGGTATCCATCATCTGTTTTTCAAGTTCTCCTTTACTGAAACTCCCTTTGGAGCCAATCAGTGTCACTCTTTAATTTATTGTAAGGGGTCATTGTTTAGCAATGAAGGTGCAGCCTCCTCACCCATCAAGGAGTTCAGGGCACTGCAGCATGACCTTTTGTGTTTCTTTACCCTTATGGTAAAAGAAAATGCTAAGTAGAATCGAGAGAAAACGACAAAAGCAAAGGTAAGAGTGAAACTTGCCATATGTCCTCCCATATGTAGGCACAACGGAACATCACTGTAATGGTTCTCTTAAGGCAACCCATTGTGATTAGGTTTTGGGAGGATGTATGATGTATTTCTTCCTTAACTGTAAATTTCCTTGCTTTTACTATCATCTGTCAGAAGTGTAAGGTTCCTTTTAATGTGGTTTTTGGTGTGTGATAATAGATAAGATTGTTCTGTTTAAGAGATGCAATGTTAGCAGAGTTTGACCGATAAGACTAAATTAAGCAGTAAATTAGGATGTAACATATCCTAAAGACATTTTATATTTTAATCAGGTCTGAAATTATATAGGATACACAGCTACTGATGTGGTAACAAGAAAGGAAAACTAGCAGGTGGTGGTATTTTTTGGTAAGGGATAATGTTACATTTAAGTATTGTTTCTATGTTTAATTGTTCATCTTGAAAAACCAAAGCTGTGCTTGAATGTACAAGCATTCAAGCCCCTCTGAATGTATACATTAAAAAAATTACAAGACAATCTTCAGTTGTATCTTCACATACTGTTCTTAAATAGTACAATATAACATTGTGTATGTTTTCTTCAGCTTTAAGTACATTTGTGTAGTATGTTGTAACGTCTGTTTTCATTATTTAATTATATTACATTCGTTATAATACTGTAGTATATGTTTATTGACATAGTCATTTTACATGATAAGTTCCCTTATCTGTCTGGTATTATAATAGTTCAGTCAGCATTTATCTATTTACTATATGTTTTCTTTTCAACCAGCAGTGCCCCTGCAGTATTCCAGTTCAGGGGATAAGGAAGTTAATGTTCAAGCTAATTTAGCTCTAAACTAGCCTATGTAAGTCACCAAGTTTTCACTGCTATTTTGTTTTGTTGTCTATCATGTTGTATAAGTATGGTTTAGTCCAGCATTTCCCAAAGTGTGGGATGCACACTTTTGGGGGGCGAGGGGAAATGCAGAAGATCTATAAATTAATACGAGTAGGCCTTCAGTGCATAAAGGGACTGTAGGGGGACATGACTGACATAATTTCCTTTGAGTGGGGCTTCACTCCCAAAACTTTGGATAATGAAAGTTACTTTGTATTTCTTATTACAGAGGCACTGAGCACAACTCCAGGTTTAAGATTGAGCTCTAATTTGCACTTAAAGCAGTGATACAACCTCTTATTTGTATGAAAAATACTGTATTCCTGCCCATACTTACAACACTTACACTGGGTACAGAATGAATTGTCTGAGATTTAACAAGTATATTTGTTAGTCCCTAAGTAATCATTTAGTTAAAATTGTCCTTTAAGTAATTTAGCATGTGTCAGTCTTTTCTTTGGTCCAAATAATCTTAAAACAATAAGACAGAGTCTTAAAACTTTCCATATAGTTAATGTTAATTGAAATTGTACACATAGGCTATACTTGAAAAAAATTGGTTGTAATTAAAGTAAGTTAGTAATTATTGTTGTCTTTAATTGCTTTGGTAATATAGGCTACAGACTGGTTCAGGTAATTCTTAAATGGGATCATTGTGACATCAGAGGTAATTCAACCAATCACTACCCTTTCAGTACAATTAATTTGTGTGCAACATTTCTACTGGTTGTAATGAATCAGTCATATGAGGAAGATTGGACATGTATCAAGACTACTCACTGGTAGTTTACTTAGCTCAACTGGCTCTGCTGTTTAAAGCTTCGGTGTCCACATACTAGTTTTACTATGAGTGCTTGGAAGGCTCTCTGTGGTCCTACTGCCTTGGCTCCACAGTGCAGTGAGATGGCAGTGGTGGGGGAACTGGGACAGATGTGCAGGGGAAACCCATAAAGAACAAACATATTGGGGATTGGGTTCTCTCTTCACATTGTGCCAATTAACATTGCCATCTATAGCTATAAGTAAATGAATGTTAAGGGCCGCATTTGCCAGATGCTTCAGCTGCCTTCCACAGCACTGTCAATGCAAAGCAGATGTAAATCCAGTTTATCTGACTGGGACGCTCTGGCAACTTTCCAGTGCTTCATTGAATCTGCTGTTTAAAGCTTGAAAAAATATTTAAGGGTGATGCTACATATCATCCTATTACTAGAAATATTGCATGGTAACATTCTTTCAGTCTCTTCAGTGTTCATGTAAGATATTTTAAATTATTTTTTTAAAAACTAAGGAAACTCCCACTATTGATATAGGCATACTATAAGAGCTAAAATATGGGGGTTGAGGGATTTGTGCCATAAACATTATTATACCTTAATCCAATAGTACTCAGCCTGTGGCCCACAGGCTGCATGAAGCCCAAGTAGCACACAGCTATATGCTAAAGAGTGCAGGGTCCAGGGCCGGGGTTGCTACACAGCAGGGCCTGGGGTCAGGACTGCCCCTGACCCCCACAACAGGGTCAGAATTGGAGATGCTGCATGGCCCTGCACAGCAGGGTTGGAGTCAAGTCTGCTGCATGGCAGAGTCTGGGGTCAGGGCTGTCACCTAGCTCCACACACCAAAGTCTGGGTTCGGGGACAGGGCTGCCACCTGGCCCCACATAGCAGCAGTCAGAGTTGGTGACAGGATCAGGTCAGGGCTGCCACCCAGCCCCATACAGCAAGATCCAGAGTCAGGGCTGCTGCCTGGCCCCAGACAGTGTGCGTCGGGGTTGGGTTTGGCGTTGGGGCTGCCGCCCGACCTTGCACAATGGTTTCCGGGGTCCCTGCCATCCAGCCACCCCACGAGGGCTCCGCTCCTGGTCCCACTCTGTGGAGGGGGTCTCTGGGCTGGGGCACTGGGCATAGCTGTGGGGGGTGGGGCAGTATGAAGGGGTGCTGTGATTCTAACCTGTGGCCCAGGTGATACATTGGGGGCTGCATATGCGGCTCACAATGATTAATAGCTTGAGAACTACTGCCTTAATCATAATTGCATAGTTATGGCCCTTAGACAGCACTGCAGCAGCATGGCTCCGGCGGGACTGGAACTTGCAGCCCCGCCCCCTTATCATGCGTTTCTGAGTGGGGAGGAGCTCAGGCCCTGCCAGTTTAGCTCTGTCCACGGCTGCTCCTGGACATGGCATGCTGAGGCACCGGGGGATGGGGGAAGGCAGGGCCGGGCCCGGAGCATTCTCGTGGGGGCCCCTGTGGGGCCCACGGCCTGGGGCAAATTGCCCCACTTGCCCCCCACCCCCCTGGGCGGCCCTGGTATTTGTTGTTGTTGTTTGAAGTGTTTTATGTTATTTGAAAACATACATGCTTTGAAAAGGTACTTTATTATTGTGTAGCCAGTAGAGTAGAATCCATAGTGCAACAAATGAGTTTACATCATAACTGGCATTTAACTATTTTATTCTGACCCTTAATCTATCAAATGACTAGGTCATCATATTTAGTGCTATCTGCAATCTTGATTTCTTTTCTGAAATGCAATGATAGATTTTTTTCAGATCTTTAAATGAAACAGTTACACTGCAGGACACCAGAAGCCTAGAGAGAGAAAGTATCTCATTTAGTTTATGTTCTTGTGTAATTTATGTTACAAATATAAATAAAAGGCACAAAATTATTACAGTGGAACTTTTAAAGTTCTGTTTCATCACATGTCCCAAGGCCTCATGTCTTGACGTATCAAAGTTTTATGTCAAGTTTTCTTATTGTAGAAATTAGAAGAGATTTTTAAATGCTGGGAAGAGTTGTTGGTAGACAATTAATTTATTCCAAAGCGAATTATAGCTGAAAAGAATTCCTGAATTTTGGATACAGAAGGTTTTGTAAACCAGTAGCTGAAGACATCTTGCCAGTCATGAACTTTAAAACAGATCAAAGCTAGATCAAGGAAAATAAAAAGGACCACTGGTAATAGAAGTGTTTACTGAAGAAAAAAGGATATTTAAAGTTGATGATATAGAACAAAAGTATGTTGCACTGTCACGCAGTAGATCTGGGTTCAACTTCATGACTACCATTTTCCAGGCTGCTATATATCAAGTATGGTGTGAAAAAGACATACACTCTGTCTCTCCTGGTCTGTAGAGAGGCATTGACAATGGTTTCAAAGCTGGCTTAGAGAAAATGTTTCACGATGAAGGGACTGAGTTAAAGGATAGCCTACAGAAAAGAGGCCCTTGTGTGTACAAGTGTCCAATAGCTCTCTCCAACAGATAACTGTGTGCATGGAGTCTGCCATAAAATAAAAAATTGTAGGTTTTCCTCTCAACATTATACTAAGTGCCCCACGTGAAAAAATATGTATGCTGTTAAAAGCAGCCCTTGGCATACAGAACTGTTAGAGTATCATCTCAGCATGCACATTGAAATTAATGTTCCACAGTAGCTGGAGGTTTGTGCGTAAAGTATATCAAAATCAAAGGTTCTTTTAACTGCCTCCATTAAGTGTTATATGAGAAGCCCTATCAGGAAAAACACAGGTAAAGGGTTTTTTAATTCTTTAATAACTCTTTAACCCAGAGACATTACCATTGTTATGATTTTCCACCTTTTTCATAGACCCATAGACTTCAAACCCAGAAGGCGATCATCATGATCATCTAGTATGACCTGCACGTTGCAGGCTGCAAAACCTTACCCACCCACTACTGTAATAGACTCATAACCTCTCGGTGAGTTACTGAAGCCCTAAAATCATGATTTAAAGACAAGATATACAGAGAATCTACCATTTACACTAGTTTAAATCTGCAAATGACCTATGCCCCATGCTGAAGGGGAAGGTGAAAATTCCCAGGGTGTCTGCCAATCTGATCCAGGGGGAAATTCCTTCCCAACCTCTCATACGCTGGTGAGTTGGATCCTGAGCATTTCGGGAAGACCCAACAGCCAGATACCTGGGAAAGAATTTTCTGTGGTAATTCAGAACATTCTCCATCTAGTGTCCCATCACTAGCCATTGGGGAAATATTCAGTACTAGCAGCTGCAGATCGACCACATCTGTCTGTGACGTTTCCCTTTGGTGTTATCTGGACCAGTGATCTTCTAGGTCACTCCAATCCTTGACTCTGGGAGCTAGCCTTACCCTGATCTGCTGTGAGAACCCCACTTCTGGGCTGTTCATGCACAGCCTCTGGCATGTAAGCTGCTCCCGGCTCCTTGAAGCCAAATGATGCTAGCCAATGTCTCCTGTCCCAGACACAACCCTAGGAACCTCCATCTTGCAGTGTCCAATTATGCTCATTGGACACTGCAAGCTTATATGAGTTCGTCAATTTAACAAAGAAATTGATATGTACCAGGCTTGTTTATCCCAAGGAGAGTCTCTGTTATGCTTCAAACCAAATGCACTGCTTCAGGTAGAATAAACAAACAGATTTATTAACTATAAAGATAAATTTTAAGTGATTATAACTCAAAGCATAACAAGTCAGATGTTGTCAAATGAAATAAAAGCAAAACACATTCTAAGGTTATCTTAACACTTTCAGTGCCCCAGCAAACTTAGATGCTTCTCACCATAGGTGTCTGCTTGCTCTTCAGCCAGGCTCTCCCCTTTGATCAGCGCTTCAGTTGCTTAGTGGTAGTGGTGGTGATGTCTGTAGATGTAGGTGGAAGAGGGAGAGAGCATGGCAAATGTCTTTCCATTTTATCACTTCCTTTCTACCCTCTTGGCTTTGCCTCCCCCTCTTCAGAGTCTGCTGAACATTACCTCATCGCAGTTCCAGAATAACCAAAGGAAGAGGAGTCTTAACAGAGTCTTCGAGAGTCTTAACAGATTCTTTTGTTGCTGCCTAGGCTCGCGTCTTTTGTTCCTGTGAGGCTGGGATGAGTTTGTCCCATATCTGCCCTGATGAGGGGTGAACTACCTCTCTGCTCTTGGAGAGTTTTTGCCTGGGCTTATTTTAAGCCACGAGGGTCTGTTTTTGGCCTCATAACTACATACATGAAATTATAACCTATAACATTATTGTAACAATTACTATAACATCACTATAACATCAATGCTCAGTGCATCATGAGCCTTCCAAAGACACCCAACATCACAAACTTTGCATTGGATACCACACAATCATTTTGTAAAGATGAACATGGGGGTGTAGCGTGTTCCCCTGAGGTACAGAGCGTCACACTGTCTAATCATACCACCTCTCCATAAACTTATCAAGTTCAGCCTTGAAGCCAGTTAGGTTTTTTGCCCCCACTGCTCCCCTTGGAAGGCTGTTGCAGGACCTCACTCCTCTCATGGTTAGAAACCTTCGTCTGCTTTCAAGTCTAAACTTGTTGATGACCAGTTTATATATATTTGTTCTTGTGCCAACACTGGCTCTTAACTAAAATAACTCCTCTCCCTCCCTGGTGTTTATCCCTCTGATGTATTTTTAGACAGCAATCATATCTCCCATCAACCTTCTTTTGGTTAGGCTAAAGAAACCAAGCTCTTTGTCTCCTCTCATAAGGGAGGTTTTCCATTCCTCTGATCATCCTATAGCCATTCTCTGCACCTGTTCCAGTTTGAATTCATTATTCTTAAACATTGGAGACCAGAATTGCACACAGTATTCCAGATGAGGTCTCACCAGTACCTTGTATAATGATACTAACATTTCCATGTCTCTGCTGGAAATACCTCACCTGATGCATCGTTGGATTGCATTAGCCTTTTTCACAGCCACTCCACATTGGCGGCTGCTCTCTTGCTGCTGACTCCCCACTTCCCCACTGAGTCTACCTGAGCATTCATGATATGATCCACATATACTCTTAGTCTTCTCTGTTAGGATTAACTTCCAGGCCTATTAATTATACTGTATGACTTTTCCAGTTCTTTCTCTGACTAAATGGTAACTAATGTGGTGCTTTTCCATGCTGAAAATGTCTTTGAATTGCAGTCCTGCCTCCTCCCTGCAAGACACAACCAAATTAGTTTAGCTTCTTTGGAGTCTTTTTGTCTAGAGAATAATCATTGACCTGTAGCTGTTGAAGCACTTCATCAATGACTCTTTTTCTCTAGGTTATATGATTTATATGTCTAAAAGGGTGGGGGGGGTGTTGAGGTGAGTATATTTCCATCATCCAGTTTTCCTTTCTTTTAATTAAAGGTATACAATCAACTAAAAAAAAAAAATCACATTTCCGTTTGAAAACTTTTCACCTACCTGTTGTTACAAATAAACCTTATGAAGTGAAAGAGACGTGAACATTTTTATTTTTTCTTCCATCAGTTTGTTTACTTTGTATGTTTGCTAGTCCTTTGCGAATATCTACTTTCACCATTTTGTAGATAATGCACATCTTTCCCAAAGCACTGAAGGAGGATGTTCACTGGAAACAGCAGCAGCAGAGCTGAAACTAAACAAGCAGCACAGATGGTTGTGTGCAGAGGAAAAAGGGAAGGAAGAGAAGGTGGGCCTTAAATATGTTGTTTTATGCTTGCGCAAAGAGCCTTCTAAACAGGGAACAGGGGTACAGAAAAACCTTTAACTTAAAAATGCACATGCATGTGCGCTCTCTCTCTCTCTCTCTCTCTCTCTCTCTCTGTCCAGGTATGCTATCTATTTAAAAGTTGTCCATTGTTTTTTTTATATAACCAGTTTTTAAAAACTCAGATTAACTGTCCTTTTTTCAATCATAGCAAGCTTTTCTCCAGTGGATGGCAACCCCATTACATTTTTATGTTCTAACTCCTCTCCCTCATTGTGATATAGAGGCTGTATGTAAGTTCATATGATGAATTTGACTTGCTGATGCTTCTTAAGGTGGTGGGTGTTTTGTCCAGTTGCACTGGAAAAGTTTCAATAGCCCAGAATTTCAGCAGCAACATAAAATTTGGGATGACATCTTTGGACCCTTGTTATCAAAGGAAATAGAAATTCCTCTGACTGGCTTTTCTATAAACCCCTCTGTTAAAGAGGCTGGCGGAGTACCTCTATTTTCTTTCTTCCCTCCCTTGCAAGAGAACTTTATAATTATGGAGTTTGTTGAGAGAAATGAGTCTCTAGTGCCATCTCCTGAAGCCATCATAGTCTTGCTGCCACTATTTCCTCTCTGGACTTTGGGGTTGAGTAGGAGTGATTGTAATTGTTTTTCAACCCAAAACATTAGAGCTGCAGAGGAACAACATCTTCCTCAAGATGGGTTGGCATATCCTCAGGGAGGCACATTCCATAGCATAAGAATAATGCTTTACTACATTGACTGCAATTGAGTCCTAAAGATATGCCATGAGCAGTGTAACTGTTTTTGAGGATCTGAAAAGTTGTCACAGCTTGATTTGACTTTATGTCTTGTCCTTAATACCAGATCTTTTTAAAACACTTCTGCTTGTCCAAAAGGTAGCTTCTCAGAATCAATTAGAGAAAAATTCTATTAGAAAGGCTGGAAGAAGAATTAAAGTACAGTAATAACATTTTCATATTAGTTGCCATATTGGCATTGATGCAGAGAAATCTGTTAGAAACACTGTTTGCTCTTTTTCCATGTGTCCACGCTGAATAACTGCAGAGTTGGGTATGCTGTCTTTTTCTAAAAGCTGTCATATGCTTTAATAACTGGCTTGACACTTATTATCTTTTTTTAATGCAAAGAGGAAATTGTCAGAGTTTGCAGCAGTAAAATGGCTCCTTTGTTACTTTCATTATTTTCAGCGTGAAGTCTTCCTCTCCCACTCCTCCACCCCACACTTCCCCTCCCTCCAGTCGCTTGATAAAATTGGTGTTCTTCTTCGAGTGATTGCTCACATCCATTCCAGTTAGGTGTGCGCGCCGTGCGTGCACGTTCGTCGGAAACTTTTTACCCTAGCAACTCCAGTGGGCCGGCAGGTCGCCCCCTGGAGTGGCGCCGCCATGGCGCCCAATATATATCCCTGCCGGCCCGCCCGCTCCTCAGTTCCTTCTTACCGCCGTGTCGGTCGTTGGAACTGTGGAGCGCGGCATAGCTGTCCTCCACGTCCCTAGCTCTCCTAGTTCTCTATCGTTTATCTATCGTTCATCTCTAGTCCATTATAGTTGTTAATTAGTTGGTTAAGTAGATAGTTAAGTTAAATAGTTGTTAAGTAGTTCTTCGCCGGGGGCTTAGCCCTTCCCGGCACCCGGCGCCAGGCTCATGCCTGTTTCGCCGGGCTTCAAGCAGTGTGCGGCCTGCAAGAAGCCCATGCCTACCAGCGATCCCCACGAAGCGTGCCTGAAGTGCCTCGGGGAATCGCACAGATCTGACAAGTGCCGCATCTGTAAGGCTTTTAAGCCAAGGACAAAGAAGGAGAGGGATCAAAGGCTCCGGACTCTCCTCATGGAGGCGGCACTTGACCCGACGGCTTCGCAGGCCGTGATCTCGGCGCCGGCACCGGATCGCACCGGCACTGAGAAGACTCCCCGGCACCGGCCCTCTCCGGCACCGGAGTCAGAACCAAGGCCGTCGAAGTCCAATACTCCGGCCAGGCAGACCCGGCTAGAGCGCCCGGCCTCGACATCGGCCGCGGCGCCGCCGGCACCGTCGACTCCGGGCCCAGCGGGTCCGTCGAGTCCGGTACCGCCGAGCTCCCCCATGAGATCTGGGGTTGAGATACTGGTCCCATCCACACCGGAGACCTTCGCCTCGGCTCGGGACCTCATAGCCCTGACTGAGCCCACTCGGCTGCCACCCCCGGTACCTCTGGTGCGGGTTGTGTCCAGAGGCAAGCCCATGATGTCGGCACCGCCCAGAAGATCTCGTTCACGATCCAGGTCCCGACGTCTTGGGCGCTCCAGATCCCGCCGCCGCTCGCAGTCCCGGCACCGCTCCCCTCAGCGGTACCGGTCGCACTCGCGGCACCGGTCGACATCGAGACGATCGCGGTCAGGTTCCAGTCGCCGAGACCGGCACCGCGATTCTAGGAGCAGGTCCCGACGCTACTCGCCGCACCGGTCGACCTCCTGGCACCGAGCCGGTGGCAGGTCCCGGTCCCGATCGACCTCCCGGCACCGAGCCGGTGGCAGGTCTCGGTCAACCTCCCGGCACCGAGCCGGTGGCAGGTCCCGGCACCGAAGCGGCGCCCGGTACCGATCAGGATCCCGGCACCACGACAGAACTCGGTCCCAATCCCGATCCCGGCACCGTTATGACTCCCGGCACCGGTCCCCAGCACCGAGACGATCCTCCGTGCCGGCCCGCGCAGACCCTTACCATCCAGGGTCGGCCCCTCCATGGCCCTCTAGACAGCCGTCCGTATCCTCCCAGATGGACAGCGGGTATGCGCTGGGCACCGACCGCCAGGCGGCGCTGTTCGGTGATCCGCCGCTGCAGGACCAAGGCCCACAACAGTGGGGATTCTGGACACCCTGGGCATACCATCAGGCCCAGGGCCCCCAGCAGCTCCCTGCTAGGCCGGCGACTGCGGAGCGTAGGGCTCCTGAAGCCTCGTTGTCTCGCCCCCCTCCCTCCCCGGAAGGGGAGGAAGGGTCCAAGCAGCAAGACTCCGCTGTGGCTCCTGAGGCAGAGGCGAGGGCTGAGGAAGACCCTCAGTTAGACACTCTCGTGCCTGGGGTCTCCTCATCCTCCTCCCCGGATGAGGCGGTGGCGGGTACCTCCTCCAACAGTCCCCCCCCGCTGGATCTCAGGGCGCACCAAGACCTCCTCAGGCGATTGGCTCAAAATCTGAGTCTGCAAGCAGAGGAGGTCTCGGAGATAGAGGATCCAATTGTAACCATCCTCTCTTCTGATGCTCCCACCAGGGTCGCCCTGCCCTTCATACGGACCATCCAGGCCAACGCCAACACCATCTGGCAGTCCCCGGCCTCCATCCCTCCGACAGCGAAAGGCGTCGAGAGGAAGTACATGGCCCCTTCTAGGGGATACGAATATCTCCATGTACACCCGACTCTGGGTTCACTGGTGGTGCAATCAGTGAACGATAGGGAGCGTCACGGCCAGGAGGCTCCAGCCCCCAAATCCAGAGAAGCCAGGCGGATGGACCTCCTTGGCCGTAAAGTGTATTCGGCTGGGGCGCTGCAGCTCAGGGTCTCCAACCAGCAGGCCCTGCTGAGCAGATATGCCTTTAATTCCTGGGTGGCAGTGGACAAATTTAAGGAGCTGCTGCCACAGGATGCTCGCCAAGAGTTTACGGCCATCTTGGACGAAGGCAAGAAGGTCGCACGCACGGCCTTACAAGCCTCCTTGGACGCTGCGGACTCGGCTGCCCGTACCCTCGCGTCAGGAGTTACGATGCGTCGCATCTCCTGGCTGCAGGTTTCCGGCCTTCCGCCGGAGCTCCAACATACTGTACAGGACCTTCCTTTCGAAGGCCAGGGCCTGTTTTCTGACAAGACAGACCCCAGACTCAAGAGTCTGAAAGACAACCGGGTCATTATGCGGTCCCTCGGGATGCACACCCCCGTGACGCAGCGTAGACCCTTTAGGTCGCAGCAACAGCAACAACAACGCAGGCCGTTTTCCCAGTTCCGCCAGCGGCAGGACCTTTACAGGCGCCGCGGCAGGAACGGAAGGCGCAGGCAGTTGGGGAACCAAGGGGGGCAGAACCAAGGCTCCTCAAAACCCCCGCCTGGACCTAAGCCTTCATTTTGAAGGTGCGCCCGAGGGCGCAGTAACAGTTTCCCCTATGGATCCTTCCCCCCCGTTTTCCAACCGCCTTTCGTTTTTCCTCCCGGTCGTGGTCCCAAATAACATCGGACCGCTGGGTCTTAAGCATGGTGCAGACGGGATACCGCTTGCAGTTTGTTTCATTTCCTCCTTCCCGCCCTCCTTCCTCGTCCCTCTTCAGGGACCCCTCTCACGAGCAATTCCTTCGGCAGGAGGTGCAGACGCTCCTCAGCAAAGGAGCTATAGAGGCGGTTCCGGAAAACGAGAAAGGCAAGGGGTTTTATTCCCGCTACTTTCTGATCCGCAAGGCCAAGGGGGGGCTCAGGCCTATCCTCGACCTGCGAGAGCTCAACAAATACCTCGTAAAGTTGAAGTTCCGCATGGTATCCCTGGGGACCATTATTCCATCCCTGGATCCGGGAGACTGGTACGCCGCCCTCGACATGCAGGACGCGTATTTCCACATTGCCATTTGGCCGCGCCACAGACGCTTTCTCCGCTTCGTTGTGGGGGCTCTTCATTATCAATTTGCAGTCCTCCCATTTGGCCTGTCCACGGCCCCGAGGGTGTTTACAAAGTGCATGGCAGTTGTCGTGGCGCATCTTCGGCGCAACCGTGTCCACGTGTTCCCTTATCTGGACGACTGGTTGATTCGGGGCACGTCGGAACAACAAGTCAATAGCCATGTCCGCGTGATCACCGGCATGTTTGCAAGTCTGGGCCTCTTGATAAACGCAGACAAGTCCACCCTGAGGCCCACTCAGAAGGTGGAATTTATCGGGGCCGTCCTGGACGCCACTGTGGGCAGGGCCTCGCTGCCTCTGCAACGGTTCCAGACCATGGTGGCGATCGTTCAACGTTTGCGGTCAGCCCCATTGACGTCAGTGAGGACATGTCTAACCCTGCTAGGCCACATGGCGGCTTGCACCTTTGTAACCGGCTACGCTCGGCTCCGCATGAGGCCTCTCCAGCTGTGGCTTATCAGTCATTACAGGCCGGCAAGGCAACCGTTAGACATGCTAGTCACGATCCCCCAGAAGGTCTTAGATTCTCTCGGCTGGTGGCTAGACCAGTCCGTATTATGTGCGGGTCTTCCCTTCCACCCCTCTCAGCCCTCGGTATCCCTGACAACGGATGCCTCAGATCTAGGCTGGGGTGCCCACCTAGGGACCCTGCGGACACAGGGCCTGTGGTCCCAGGAGGAGGTGGGGCTACACATCAACATGCGGGAGTTGAGAGCGGTCCGCCTTGCTTGTCAAGCGTTCTGTCATCAGCTTCAGGGGCGTTGTGTCGCCGTGTTCACGGACAACACGACGACCATGTACTATATCAACAAGCAGGGCGGCACCAGGTCCTTCTCCCTGTGCCTCGAGGCGATACGACTCTGGGACTTTTGCGTAGCCCACTCCATTCACCTCAGAGCTTCTTTCCTCCCTGGAGTACGGAACACGCTGGCGGATCGATTGAGCAGATCCTTCCTGTCACACGAGTGGTCCCTTCGCCCGGACGTCGCTCTCTCCATTTTCCGGAGGTGGGGTTATCCCCGGGTGGACCTCTTCGCGTCCAAGGGGAACAGGAAGTGCCAAGCGTTCTGCTCCTTTCAGGGCAGGGAGCCGGGGTCGATAGCGGATGCCTTCCTCATCCAGTGGTCGACCCACCTGTACTATGCGTTTCCCCCGTTCCCTCTGGTCCACAAGGTCCTCCTGAAGGTGCGCAGAGACAGGGCTCGTGTGATCATGGTGGCCCCAGCATGGCCCAGGCAACACTGGTACACGATGCTGCTGGACTTGGCCGTAGCCGGCCCAGTTCCCCTGCCCCTTCATCCGGACCTGATTACCCAGGACCACGGGACCCTCTGTCACCCAGACCTGCAGTCCCTGCACCTGGCGGCGTGGCTCCTGCGTGGCTGACTGGTTCCGAGCTGCGCTGCTCCACGCCTGTGAGAGAGGTGCTCTTGAGCAGCAGGAAACCGTCCACAAGAGCCACATATTCGGCGAAATGGAAACGCTTCTCCTCTTGGTGCGTAGAGAGAAATCTCCGCCCTATGGAAGTTTCGGTAACCGAAATCTTAGACTACGTTTGGTCCCTCAAAGGGCAAGGTCTGGCCTTATCGTCGTTGCGAGTCCACCTAGCAGCTATCTCCACCTTTCACCCGGGTGCGGACGGTCGCTCCGTTTTTTCTCACCCGACGGTGTCGAGATTCCTTAAAGGGCTGGAACGTTTATTCCCTAACGTCCGTCCCCCTGCTCCAACCTGGGATCTTAACCTGGTGTTGTCCCGGCTCATGGGGCCCCCCTTTGAGCCGTTAGCTACTTGCTCCCTGCTTTACCTCTCTTGGAAGACTGCCTTTCTAGTAGCTATCACCTCAGCTAGACGGGTGTCGGAGCTCCGAGCTCTTGTGGTAGACCCCCCATATACGGTCTTCCACAAAGACAAGGTGCAGCTGAGACCACACCCTGCCTTTCTACCCAAGGTGGTCTCAGCCTTCCACGTCAACCAAGAGATTTTCCTCCCGGTTTTTTTCCCGAAACCTCACTCTTCGGGCAGGGAGCAGCAGCTCCACTCGCTGGATGTCCGTAGGGCTCTCGCGTTCTACATAGAGAGGACCAAACCCTTCCGAAAATCCCCCCAGCTTTTCGTGGCGGTAGCGGACCGTATGAAAGGGCTTCCTATCTCCTCCCAGAGGGTATCCTCTTGGGTTACGTCCTGTATCAGGACCTGTTATGACTTGGCCCATGTCCCTACGGGCCGTGTGACTGCGCATTCTACCAGGGCGCAGGCGTCGTCGCTGGCTTTCCTCGCCCGTGTGCCCATCCAGGAAATCTGTCGGGCAGCGACCTGGTCATCGGTCCACACCTTTGCTTCCCACTACGCCCTGGTCCAGCAGTCAAGGGAGGATGCGGCCTTCGGAACTGCAGTGCTCCGTGCCGCGACTTCTCACTCCGACCCCACCGCCTAGGTATGGCTTGGGAGTCACCTAACTGGAATGGATGTGAGCAATCACTCGAAGAAGAAAAGACGGTTACTCACCTTTGTAACTGTTGTTCTTCGAGATGTGTTGCTCACATCCATTCCACACCCGCCCTCCTTCCCCACTGTCGGAGTAGCCGGCAAGAAGGAACTGAGGAGCGGGCGGGCCGGCAGGGATATATATTGGGCGCCATGGCGGCGCCACTCCAGGGGGCGACCTGCCGGCCCACTGGAGTTGCTAGGGTAAAAAGTTTCCGACGAACGTGCACGCGCGGCGCGCACACCTAACTGGAATGGATGTGAGCAACACATCTCGAAGAACAACAGTTACAAAGGTGAGTAACCGTCTTTTTTCTCGGTAAAGATGTTGGCAAGACATGAAATGCAAGTAATGTGGACAGTATCAGGGCAAACAGGAGTCAAATAACTTACTAATTGCTGTTCTTTTATTTTAATATAAAGGAACAAAACAGTCTGATCAAAGCCTCACTTAACTCTTTAGAAGCCAGTGTAACTGTTTGCGGGCAATTTTATTCTAGTAAAATTGTCCTGTGTTGTCTTAGAAGTGGTGATGGGTTTTTGTCTGTTTCACAGGAACTTCATAGTTGCTTCCACACAACAATCATCTATCTAGTTAGATATCATCTCTGGAAGTGACCTGTAGAATGTACATCAGAAGACAGCATAAACTTCATACATTGTTTCTCATTTTACAATAATCTATGGGGAGAATTTCTTCTTGACTGCAGTTGGTGTTTAGCATATGCTCCCAAGTATGAACAGCCCTTTGATTTCTATCCCATCTACTCTCATGGCTGACTATTATTTGCATGAAAACTTTTACTAAGCAGCAAAGAGTCCTGTGGCACCTTATAGACTAACAGACGTATTGGAGCATGAGCTTTCGTGGGTGAATACCCACTTAGTCGGATATTCACCCACGAAATCTCATGCTCCAATACGTCTGTTAGTCTATAAGGTGCCACAGGACTCTTTGCTGCTTTTACAGATCCAGACTAACATGGCTACCCCTCTGATTTTTACTAAGATTTTTTTTAAATAATCTTATTTGCCTTAATATCCTGCAGAAGTTTATTTAAAGTAGTTGATTTTAAAAATTGATTCTATATTTAAATCAGATTATTTTTATAAACCTATTCTAAAAAAAAGTTAAATCGAATTTTATATTTTCATGTTATTTCTCTGCTTGACATTTTATAGTCTCAAACTGATTATATATGGATGTTTTGTATTTATTTCTTGAATTAGTTTTCTAATTGTTCATAGAATTTTAGATTTTATGTAGTTTTTTTACTGCTGAGAATTTTTGCACATAAAATGTTCATTTTTGCTGAAAAAACACAAATTCAGACCCTCTTTAACATCCTTATTATGAGAAAAACACAAACTCTTATCAGAAAATTTGATAAGCATATAGCCCATCCTGCATTTGCAACCACCACAACCACCACCTTCCTATGTGTTAAAATCCCACAAGTGAAGAAATGTGTGATGCTTCCACCAGACTATACACCAGCATCAGGATATGCAGTTTCAAGACAATGGGACATATGCTCCTGAGTCATGTGGATACCCTTGACAATCCCACTCTTAGGTGCCTAAAAATGGACTGAGGGGCCTACTTTTCAGCTCTTGTTTTTAACAATGTTGTTCTGTTTAAAAATGTTCACAATAACTTTGTTCATGTATTGAAAGACTAACTTTTCATTATTAATGGTAAAGCATTTTTGTTTTGAGGTGACATATTTTATGCCACTGAGAGAAGTTTTTTTTTTTTAAATAAAAAATACAGTTTTAGCCCATGATGCTGCAAACATTTATATACATATGTAGTCCCATTGAACTCAATGGGAGTATTTTTAGGAATAAAATTAAATACCTGCTTAAGAGTTTGCAGTATCAGGACCTTAATTGTTGATTTATTTTTTTTACCTTATCTTTAGCAGTTTTGTAAAATTCAAATAAAATAGCCTACCAGTAGCAGCACCTAAAAAACAAAAAAAATCAAGATTTATACTTTAGTTTTTGGTAAATTTGAATCTAAATCTGTAGTAACACAAATTTTTGAAGTAAATTTTACAAAGTTTTATAAATCAGTTTTGTTTTGCAATATTTCCTGTAAAAACGAAGAGAGACCTTAGTGAAGTTACAAAGGAAGCATCTTTTACTGTATGATCTTTCTCATTCATTTATTTATTTCGATTTAGAGAAAGAACAACCAGGATACTACTCAAGGCTCTAGGCATCCCTGCTATAAATTAGAAAAACAAACTGCCCTCAGAACACACAATTCTGATTTCTCTCAAAAGCCCATATTTCCTGCAGCCCGTGTAAATAGGATTTCGGTGTGCACTGGGTGGTCGATAGACTTGTGCTATTTCATAATGTGAGGAAGCCTGTTCCAGAGCTGATGATCCCTCATGCAGGTCTGTGGCATCTTACGCTGAGGTTACATTCCGTGGTCAGCGCGTAAAGCAAAAACCGCATATAGTCAAAAATGACCCTTGAAAATCCCTTAAATCACCCATAAAGTACAATTTTGTGTATACTGTACAGGGTTGTACTATGTATTGTATACAGCAATGTACAGTCCAGTATATAATAGACTACATATGCAAAATATAATTTTATAGTATTTTTAATAACATAACAGAGAAACAGAAGAATGAAAGAATAAAAAATGAAAACATTGCAGTACTGTAAACCTGAATGGTCACCAGTCATCTTGGATATTCTTGCTAGTCTTGTACTGTACACACTCCAATGATTAGTCTTTCTCTTCCCCTGACAACACTATTACTGAGTCGTCAGGGCTTGATGTCGATCCAGGAGACAATGGGCCCGGCTTAAGTGATGGAGAGCAAGTCGTGGATGAAATGGTTGGCTCTGGTTCAACTGTAGAAGTTAATTGTGTAGGCTCTGCTGCTGCTATTTTTTTTTTTTTAAAAAACATGGTGATTGACAGCTGTCGCTGTTGTCTCTTGAGCTCCTCAAACACTTGGTATGGTCTCAAATCATCCATAATACTACGTGTGATTTTGAGGCTTCGTTCCATAGAGGGATCATATTCAGAAATTAAATCATTCAAGTGTTTCGCTGCTTGGAACACTTCAGAAAATTTATGAAGATTCCAAGTTGCTGGCTCTTCCTGTTCGTCGTCATCTTCATCTTCGGTAGATGATTTAGTTCCTCTAACTCTTTGTTTGTCAATATTTTTCTATGGCCCTCAATTAATTCCTCAATTTCTTCCTCGAGGATGTCAATGAAGCCATCACCACGCACTTGCCTGGCCATCTGAACAATGAGTTGCACTTCTTTATCAATGGTCGAAAAACCCTTAAAATCACTCACACAATCTTCCCATAGGTTTTGCCAACATGCATAGACTGTTTCAGGCTTGATTGCATCCATTGCCTGTTTAATATAAGTGATCAATCAGCAATATTGAAGGACTTCCAACACTCCATTACATTAACATTGGGATCAGCATCCATAGTGGTAAGGATCCATGAGAATGTAAGCCTCGTCTACATGGCCTTGAAACAGCTAATGACCCTTTGGTAAAGAGGATGGAGGTGGTATTGGGGGGAGAAAGATAACTTCAATGTCATTATGTGCAAACCGGAGTGCCGCAAGGTGGCCAGGAGCATTGTCTATGATCAGCAACACTTTAAAGTCACGTCCCTTTTCTTCAAGTTACTGCTTGACCTCCAGAATGAAACACTTGTGGAACCAATCCAGAAATAATGCTGCCGTCACCCAAGCCTTTTTATTTGATTGCCAGAACATAGGCAGGTGGTTTTTGTTCTTGCCTTTTAGAGCATGGGGATTTGCAGCCCTGTAGAGCAAGTCCGGCTTTATTAAATGCCCAGCCGCATTGCCACAAAGGAACACAGTCACACGGTCTTTAGCTGCTTTGAAGCCAGGGGTTTGTCTTTCTGATTTCGAAATGTAAGTGCAGGTGGGCATTTTTTTCCAGAAGAGCCCAGACTTGTCAGCATTAAAAACTTGTTTGGAAGATAGCCGCTTTCCTCTATGATTTTTTTTAATTGTTTGGGATAGGCTTTTGCTGTGTCCTCATTGGCAGATGCAGCTTCACCAGTAATCTGCACATTTTTGAGGTTGAAGAGGTTCCTAAAACTGTTAAGCCAACTTTGGCTGGCTTTGAATTCCTTCTTATTAGAAGGCAGTAGGTTTGAACAGCGTATAGATGCTAAGAGCCTTTTCTCGCAACATGTTGCCATTGATAGGCACGCATTTACGGTTCATATCTCCCAGCCATAAGTTTAATGCCTTTTCAGTCTTCACTAAAGTCTTATCACGCACTTGGCTCGTCACCTTAGCAGTTACCGGAGCACTTGATGCCACGGCTTGACGAATTTCTGTCTCTCGAATCTTGATGGCATGGATGCTATATTCTTTGCGGCCATATTTACGCGCCACGTTGGCGATGGACATACTGTCTCTCAATAAGTCCAACACAGCCAGTTTTTCCTCCAGCGTTGGAACACATCGCTGTTTCTTTGGTTGAGCACCAGATGAAGTAGGTCCCTTGCGTTTAGGGGCCATGTTATACAGTACGAAAAATATGTACTGTCTCTTTAAACAGTACAGGCACAATAGAGGCTCACTCAGCGCGGCGAGATGCACACAGTATGAGAGGCAGAGGGGGGACTGAGTACTGCAGTGGGAACAGCAGATTCGCTTCTCCCATCTCACACTCATTCCGGGGAAGACACACTATTTAACCTTTTTTTTTTTGCCAACCCTTCAGGGTTATTATAGGGGAGAACCTTACCACAGGCCTAAAGACATGCTGTTGCTGTCAAGTCCCCCCCCCCCAAAATATTTTAGTGGGAACAGCAGATTCGCTTCTCACGCTGGTGGAATCGCCTGGTTTTTTTTCTTTCTCTTGACCACGCAAAGCTGAAATTGTGCATATTAAATGTGCATAAGATGCGACAAACCTGTATATGTAATAAAATAATTTAGACATATCAGAAATGTACATACACAATTCTGGATTTCATTCATGAGGTTATTTCTCCCTTCCATTTGTGTGTGACCTTTTAGGCCATCCAGAATGATGGTGACATGTGTGTCTTAGCTCCTGCATTCAAAGACCTGTGTTTTAAGGGGGGCTACTAGCACCATCTGTTATTAAGGTTGCCCAGCACTTCCCATTATAAGGCCTTGTTTTCAGTTGCTTATAACTTTGAAAATTAACTATTTAGGGTAAAATATTCCATGTTAGGTGTCTGCCTCAGGCTAAATATTTGGAGAACTTCTGCCGAAATGGTTCAGTATGTTTTCCTCGTGTTAAAATACCTGTCCTGATAATCTTTGTTTGAGAATCTCTAGAGTTCCCATGCTTTGGAGCAGAGACTTGCAATTTTGCAGAGAGGTGGCCTTTGTGTCAGCAATATGCTTTTTCTTATTCTCATGCAAATCTGCCCAAGTCTGACCAAATTATTAAGCTTTGACAAAGCACAGTCCACCCATACTTAGTAGAGACTTGCTAGAACTTTGCAGCTAAATTCACTGAAGATTCTGTCTACACTAGGCATGTTCCAGCCCAAGGCTGAGCAGGACTTTCCATGCAATTGCAGCTGTGGGTTGCTACTGCCCATGCTGGGTCTGGGTGTCTGAATTGAAAGCGAGAGACTCAGACAGTGAAGAAAACATAGGAGAAATCTGCCCCGATTTGAATTTAGAAGTGACAGGAGCCAGATCTGCTGTGGGTCAGGGAAGATGATCAGGACAAGGAGTCTATGGGTCACAGAGGAAAACTGAGACTGAAAGTTAAGGGTATGGGGACACTGGGTCGTAGGGTGGGGGAGGCTGAGTCTGGCTAGGCAAGGAGACTGAGTGGAAGCGAGGGAAACTGAATGGAGGAGATTGAAAGCCAGTAGGTTGAAGGGAGGCTGAGATTAGAGGGGGGAAAGGGTAAGTGGAGATGGACACAGGTTTGATGAGGAGCCAGATATGAGGGAGAACTGGAACTGGCTATGCAAAGAGACTGGGACAAGAGCCAGGGTCAAGTAGGGAGACACTGAGACAAAACAAAGAGCATGGAGAGAGAGACTGGGACTGAGAGCAAGTGTGGGTGAGGAATGTGGATGACTGGAGGCCAGAATGAATGGGAAAAATAGATCAAGAGCCAGGGCAGGGAGGAACTGGGACTAGTAGTGATTTAGACTGGGGATAAGGAATGAGAGACGGGGGGGTGGGGGTAACTAGCAGAGGTCAGGTAAGGAAATTGAGGGCAAAGAGATGTGAGGGGTTAAAAGGAAACTGAATAGTTTGAGAAGGAGACTGGAACTGGGAGGGCAGGTTGGGATGGGAGTCCAAAGGGGTGAAACAAGGACTTGATGGGACTGGAATCAGAAGCCTGAGGAGTGGAGACTGGGATTGGCTAGGTGAAGAAAGTAAGACTGGGACAAGGAGCCAGAGTGGGAAAGAGACTAAGACTGGGATAAACACAGGGTGGAGTGGATTGGGCAGAAGAGGGCATGCTTAATGGAAAAGAGCAGATGTGACATTTCCCGTCAGAGCTTGGAGTGGAACTCAAGATCCCAAAGTCTCACAATTCCTCTGCTCTTGGCAAATATCTGGGAAACTCGCTGGCATCCCCAGTCCCATCCCGCCTCTAGAGCTGGTCCACATAGATGATGATAACCTACTGCTGCTATCAGTTAATCCATTAGCTCAAGCAGCAGAGTGCTGTGCAATGGATCTAAAGGTTCCAGTCCTGCTGATGACCCATGTGGGTGGCAATATGATGTCACATGATGGAACTTGATTTTTTCAGTTAGATTTTTTTTTTAAACTTAGTGAATTATGGACACATAAACTGTGTTAAAAGAAAATTAGTAAAGTCAGAAAAAGTCAGAAGTTGGGAAATGTCAGAATGAAGGTTGCTTTTGAAACTTTAATTTGACTGTCTTGCTCATATGTTATGATGCAGTGTGTAAATACGTGATCCCATATTGTGCATGATACTTGAGAAATGTAAGATTCCTTGCGTAGGGTGTTCAACATAGGTAACCCATTAGGTCTACAACCTCACATACGAACTTCCAGGAGGCACTGGAGAACACACATTTTGATATAAATCCATTTTACTTTTTTTTTTTTTTTACATTTAATGCACTAGACTCTTTATCTTGTTCATAATTGTTTTTAAAGATAGTTCAGTGCTAAAAAGTGTGCTAATGCCAAAGTTAAATTGATAATTTCAATAGACAAAAATTAGGAAATTTGTAGGTTATGGCTCCCACAATACTGTTAACTCAGCCACATTATAGTTATATGCAGTATATAATAGTACCAAATTAGATTGATAATCTATGAGTTATGATTGCTGTTGGGACCATACATTAAAAGTTCCAGACTTCATTATGTTTAAACTTTCAACCTTAACATTTTATTAATATAGGGTTTTTTAATTTTAAGTCTATAATACAGAAATTTGAAGTCTTAAAGCTGACATCCACACAGCTGGTTTCCAGTTAAACATTTATAACAATGAAAGATAAATCTGTTTTGTAATATTCTTGCAAGTTTCAGTAGTACTAAAATACAATAGAAATAATGAATTTTTCTTGTTGACACAAAGCTTAAAAAGAAAATAATTTTAATGGAACAGACTGTAGAAAATGTTTTCTAATGTATTGCCTTCTTCATTGCATGGTGAAGAAGAAGCAGTGAATCATATAATTAAATGTGACTGTAATACTTCTCTGCCGTGGATTTCAAATTGTTACCCACTGGCATTTTAGTTAGTCTTTGTGAGGCAGGAGCTTTTCAGAAGAGCTGCCATTCTGAAAAAAAGGAAATAAATGAGGGAGAATCATTTAGCACAGTTTGATGCTAATATTGACTTGACTTTGACACTACATCAGTAGAATTATTTATCCAGAATCACCCATAGCTCCATCCTGTTCTTTGATGAATTTTTCTGTGTATTATTGAAAGTGCACGAACTAAAACAGGAACTACTGTCTTCTGTGTTCTAGACAAAAGAGTAAGACACCAGTGTCTTTTCCAATCTTTCTGTGTTGTCATGCTTAAAGAATAGGTAGCATAGCTACAACCTGTTTTTAAATATTTTGAGCATTACTTCCTTTTCTGTGCATTTTGAAGTTGTTTTTACTTCTGAAAGAGTAAGAAATGGGAAGGGTCTGTTCTGGGCTGTAAACATGGTGAGTGGTAGTACTTGGTTGAGCTTGCAAGGTCTTACACTCAACTTAATGGCATTTCTCTGTGTGTAATGCTATAACTTCAGAATGCTGTATCCCATCAATTCAAAAATTTTGGGGCTCATTCTAGATATCAATGGGCAGAACCATATTGATTTTGGGAAAAGCCAAGATGGGGAAAAAAGAGAACGCATGAAGCCTGTGGCATCTGGTTAGCAGAACTATCTTCTTCAGCCATCTGTGTAATTGTCTGTAGATCAAAGAACTGGTTGATGGCAGTTACTAACACATTCTGGCATAACAATACCTCTTACTTTAGTTACCTCCATTAAGTGTTTTAAAATTACACCCTGAAAGACAGAGAAATTAAGAATAAGAATGATGGGGGAAACGGGGAAATTGGGGATTCATGCATAGTGATCCTGGCATGGAGTAGGGGGGAATGGGAGATCCTGGCAGGTGTGTTATGGGGTGTGCACTGCCCCAGGCTTGGGGAGATGGGGAGCACCTGGGGTGCACACAGTTCCTGGCATGCATGAGGGAAAGAATGGTGGAGCTCTGATGGAGGGCATTCAGAGCCCATGATAGAGAGGAGAATGGGTGACCCTGGTATGGGGGAAAGTCAGGGCTGGATTAACCTTTTGTGGGCCTGGCACCAAGCATATTTGTGGGCTCCCATGGCTGAGGGGCCAGCTGGAGACAATGGGACATGACGCTTTGGGGGGAGGTGGTTCCCAGAGCAAGGGGCCAGTCAGGGACAATAGGGCACCGGGGGGTGGGTCTCTTGTGTGGAGTTAGAAGTGGTGGGTCTCTTTGGGGCTATGCTGTGCTGGGGAGCTGTTTGCAGGGGGGTGGGGGCTGGGTGCAGTGGATCTCTGTGGGGCTGGTCTGGGGAGCTGTGTGGGGGAGAAGGGTCGGGGGCCTAGTCTCACTCACACTCTCTCTCTCTCTCTGAGGGGCTGGGCTGGGCTGGGGGTGGTGTGTATCTGGGGGGCTGGACTTGTGGGGGTTTCTGGGGAGCTGTGTGGGGAAGTCCAGAGGAGGGGGTGCTCTCTCTCCATGAGGCCAGCCAAGGCCCTAGTGGATGGAAGCATCTGGGCCTGGCCAACCCCAAGACGCTGGAGCTGTGTTGTTATGGGCCCCTTACGAATGTGGGAATCCACCTGGCGTGTTGGTGCCATGGTAAACCCGGTAACATAGGGGGATGAGTGGGGACCAGGGAAAGGGGGAGGCACAGAGCACCTGGAATGTGCAGGAGGAGGGGCAGGATTGCAGGGGCTCCCTGAAACAGATGGGGATGGGGTGGTGACACACAGGGAACTTATGGAGGAGAATGGAGTGATGAAGGAACACCTGGTGTATGAAAGGAGCTCTGCCTAAAGTAGCAACAAAGTGTGTAACTCCCTAGTGGACCCAATTCTGCCACAGAAGTGTAAGGATAGCAGAAATAGGCCTTCTAGAAGCATAGTGGGGAGGGATTGCTCAGTGGTTTGAGCATTGGCCTGCTAAACCTAGGGTTGTGAGTTCAATCCTTGAGGGGGTCATTTAGGGATTTGGGGCAAAAATCTGTCTGGGGATTTGTCCTGCTTTGAGCAGGGGGTTGGACTAGATGACCTCCTGAGGTTCCTTTCAACCCTGATAGTCTATGATTAAAGCAGTGATGTCCAAAGTTTTCCCAACCAAGGGTATCATTGATATTTGCCAAGATTGCAGCTAACTTATATAAAACAGCAGATTACTTTCATATGGCTGTTGAGGCAATAGGACTGCAGGTCCCTACTTTCAGTGCAGCCTAAAATGGAGATTACATTGCTATGATTTTAGTCTTTATTGTTAGATTTCAATGTGAATGATGGAGGAGTATGGGTAGCATTTTGGAATTCCAGGGGCCGCACTTTGGCCAACTTTTCTGTACAGAGATAATCAAGAGAGAGCCCTTGGCTGTTGGATAATATCAAGATAAGTGTTTAAATTATATTGTGGCTCGTAGCAAAGTTCTTCTGTTTGTCATTTTTCATGCATGAAGTACAACAACCAGTTTGTTTTTGGTAATCCAGCTAACGACTCCTTGTAGACTCTCCTGGCAGCAATTTTGCAGAGACAATGCATTCTTGTATGAGGGGGCAGGGTAGGGGAGAAGCAGGGGGCAACACAGTTCTCATCATTTGTGTTAGTTCTCTCTGGCATTAAGAAGAACAGATGTTACATGCAAGTAGTGTATAAAAGTTTACACTTGCAGCAAATGGTATAGCAAAGGAAATTCTGTGAGGAAGGGCTATTTCCACTTTGTGAGGAGCTGTGGCCACAAAGATCAAAGAAGAAATACTTCTCTTAAGGAATTTCTTTGTGAGCAGTGTGAAGAAGTGATAGATTTTCTTTAACACCTACCACATACCTTGTTACTCATACTCTTGAATAATAATTCTTTTCTTCAATCTTAGGATTATGACGTTAAGAGGTCAGAAATAGATGAAATATCTTAAAAATAAAAAAAGCAAAGATCATAATTCCATGACCTGGGTGCCCTCCCTCTCTATGTTACACACACTACCATATTATTTCTGCTTTCTGTGTACATTTTCTTACAGAGAAGTGAGCATAACCCATATAATGAGGCAGATTTTCTTCAGATCAACAATAGTCTGCAGATCCATTGAATACTAGTGACAAAGATACTGGAACAAATTATTAAACAATCAATTTGAAGGCACTTTGGAGATAACAGGGTTATAAGGAATAGCCAGTATGGATTTATCAAGAACAAATATTACCTAACCAACTTAATTTTCTTTTGTGACAGGGTTTACTGGCCTAGTATATAGGAGAGAAGCACTAGATGTAATGTATCTTGATTTTTTAGTAAGGCTTTTGACACAGTTCCCCATGACATGCTCATCAGTGAACTAGAGAAATGTGGTCAGATGAAATTACTATAAGGTGGGTACACAATCAGTTGAAAAGCCATACACAAAGAGTAGTTATCAATGTTTCACTGACAAACTGGGAGGACATATCTAGTCGGGTCTTGCAGGGGTCAATCCTGGATCTGGTACTGTTCAATATTTTCATTAATGACTTGGATAATGGAGTGGAGTGTATGCTTTTAAAATTTGCAGATGATACCAAGCTGGGAAGGGTTGCAAGTATTTTGGAGGGCAGGACTAGAATTCAAAATAACCTTGACAGATTGGAGAATTCCTGTGAATTCAACAAAATGAAATTCATTGAAGACGTGCAGCATAGTTCACTTAGGAAGAAAAAATCAAATGCACAACTACAAAATGAGGAATGACTGGCTAGCTGGTAGTACTGCCAAAAAGGATCTGGAGGTTATAGTGGATCACAAATTGTATGAGAGTCAACAATGCGATGCAGCGGCGACAAAGGCAAATATCCTTCTGGGGTGTATTAACAGGCGTGTCGTAAGTAAGACACGAGTGGAACTTGTCCCACTCTACTGAGCACTGGTAAGGCCTCAGCTCTAGGTCTTTGTCCAATTCTGGGCACCTCACTTAAGAAAGATGTGGACAAACTGGAGAGAGTCCAGAGGAGAGTAACAAAAACGATAAAAGGTTTAGAAAACCTGACCCATGTGGTAAAGTTTAAAAAACAGACATGTTTAGCATTGAGAAAAGAAGGCTAGGGGGGAACCTGGTCCGGCTTTCCAAATATGTTAAAGGCTGTTATAAGGAGGATGGCAATCGATTGTTCTCCATGTTCGCTGAAGGTAGGACAGGAAGTAATTGTCTTAATCTGCAGTAAGGGAGATTTAGAATAGATATTAGGGAAAACTTTCTAAGAATGAGGATAGCTAAGTTCTGGAATTGACTCCTAGGAAGGCTGTGGAATGCCTATCCGTTTTTAAAAACAAGTTGGACAAACCCCTCTCAGGGATGGTCTAGGTTTACTGGGTCCTGCCACAGCGCAGAGGGGTGGACTTGATGTCTTCTGGATGTCTCTTCAAGTCCTACATTTCTATGATTCTGTGACAACAAACTATATTTTTTAAAAATATGGAATTTCTCCACAGACTTTCCAATTAACCTCACATCATTCTGGTGGTACATAGTATTTTATAAAATATCCTGATGAATATGAATGCTGCATTGAAATTAGATTTTCAGTATTTTTTTAAATATATATCCTGCAGAAAATAAACCAGTTTAGTTTAATTATTTGAATTTTTTTCTTATTTTAACATGTAAGTCTCCAGTAAGTATTTAATCTGTTGTTTAGTGTGCAAGCTCCACAAAAGTTTCATGGCTATAACTGTAAATCAGTATAGCAGCAACGTGGATGCACCCTTTGTTTGTCTTATGCCCTATGGTGCTTTTAGCCGCTCATAAAAGGGCTTGATTCTGTGAGGAGCTGAGCACTTTCTGAATGGTACTGAGTCTCCCTTCACCCAATGAAGTCAATACTGTTTGAGGGTGGTCCAGCAACTTCCATTATGTCAGCAGCACTTCACAGAATTGAGGGGTTTATGGTAAGGGCAAAATGACATACACAAAACTGTCATAAATTTGGAAGTGATCATTTTTGGGGGGTGGAAATCTGTGAAATGCACATAAAAATGCTTAAAGATATATGCTATAATGAAGCTACAAATAAATTTAATTTGGAACATAACACTAAGAAGAATCAAAGATTCATGTAGGGATAAAGTGAGAAAGGCCAAAAGCCATGTAGAGTTGGACCTTGAAAAGGGAATTAAAACCAATAGTAAAAGGTTCTATAGCCATATAAATAAGAAGAAAACAAAGAAAGAAGTGGGACCGCTAAACACTGAGGATGGAGTGGAGGTTAAGGATAATCTAGGCATGACCCAATATCTAAACAAATAATTTGCCTCAGTCTTTAATGAGGCTAATGAGGAGCTTAGGGATAATGGTAGGGTGACAAATGGGAATGAGGATATAGTGGTAGATATTACAACATCTGAGGTAGAAGCCAAACTCGAATAGCTTAATGGGACAAAATCAGAGGGCCGTATTACTGGAGAATTGCTAACATAGCAATAGTTCTTATTTTTAAGAAAGGAAAAAAAAAATGATCCGCATAACTACAGGCCTGTTAGTTTGACATCTGTAGTATGCAAGGTCTTGGAAAAAAATTTGAAGGCGGGAAAGTAGTTAAGAACATTGAGGTCAATGGTAATTGGGACAAAATACAACATGGTTTTACAAAAGGTACATCATGCCAAACCAATCTGACATCCTTCTTTGAGACGGTAACAGATTTTTTAGACAAAGGAAATGCAGTGGATCTAATTTACCTCGATTTTAGTAAGGCATTAAATACGGTTCAACATGGGTAATTATTAGCTAAATTGGAAAAGATAGGGATCAATATGAAAACTGAAAGGTGGATAAGGAACTGGTTAAAGGGGAGACTACAATGGGTCATACTGAAAGGTGAACTGTCAGGCTGGAGGGAGGTTACTAGTGGAGTTCCTCAGGGACTGGTTTTGGGACCAATCTTATTTAATCTTTTTATTTCTGACCTTGGCACAAAAAGTGGGAATGTGCTAATAAAGTCTGCAGATGACACAAAGCTGGGAGGTATTGCTAATACAGAGAAGGACTGGGATATCATACAGGAAGATCTAGATGACCTTGTAAACTGGAGTAAAAGTAATAGGATGAAATTTAATAGTGAAAAGTGCAAGGTCATGTATTTAGGGATTAATAACAAGGATTTTTTGTTATAAACTGGGGACATATCAGTTGGAAGTAACAGAGGAGGAGAAGAACCTGAGAGTATTGGTTGATCACAGGATGACTACGAGCCACCAATGTGATATGGCCGTGAAAAAAGCTAATGCGGTCTTGGGATGCATCAGGCGAGGTATTTCTAGTAAAGATAAAGAGGTGTTAGTACCATTATACAAGGCACTGGTGAGACCTCATCTGGAATACTGTGTGCAGTTCTGGTCTCCCATGTTTAGCAAGAATGAATTCAAACTAGAACAGGCACAGGGAAGGGCTACTAGGATGATCCAAGGAATGGAAAACCTGTCTTATGAAAGGAGACTGAAAGAGCTTGGCTTGTTTAGCCTAACCAAAAGAAGGCTGAGAGGAGATATGATTGCTCTATAAATATATCAGAGGGATAAATACCAGGGAGGGAGAGGAATTATTTAAGCTTAGTACCAGTGTGGACACAAGAACAAATGGATATAAACTGGCCATCAGGAAGTTTAGACTTGAAATTAGATGAAAGTTTCTAACCGTCAGAGGAGTGAAGTTCTGGAACAGCCTTTCAAGGGGAGCAGTGGGGGCAAAAGACATATCTGGCTTCAAGATGAAGCTTGATAAGTTTATGGAGAGGATGGTAAGATGGGATAGCCTAATTTTGGCAATTAAAGGATCTTTGACTATTAGTGGTAAATATGCCCAGTGTCCTGTGATGGGATGTTAGATGGAGTGGAATCTGAGTTACTGCAGAGAATTCTTTCCTGGGTGTCTGGCTGGTGAGTCTTGCCCATATGTTCAGGGTTTAGCTGATCACCATATTTGGGACTGGGAAGGAATATTCCTCCAGGGCAGATTGGTAGAGGCCCTGGGGAGGTGGGGGTGGCCTTCCTCTGCAGCGTGGGCGACGTGGGCTGGAGGATTCTCTGCACTTTGCAGTCTTTAAACCATGATTTGAGGACTTCAGTAGCTTAGACATAGGTTGGGGGTTTGTTACAGGAGTGGGTGGGTGAATTTCTGTGGCCTGCATTGTGCCGGTGGTCGGACTAGACAATCATAATGGTCCCTTCTGACCTTAAAGTTTATGATTCTATGGATCAGCTTCACATATACAGAAGTATTTGGGAAAAAAGCAGTGCAATCCCCCTCTCTTTTGTCACTCCCTGGAAAGAATATTTAAAATTAAGCTCTTTAAAAAGTACTGTGTTTCTGGAATTCAGTAAATGGGAACTACTGCTGAAAGTTGTGTGATGAACTCTGTATTAACACTTTGGTTTATCTCTGGCAAGGCATCAGTAGTAAGGTGATATTTTGATGGACATTACAAAGACACCGTTAAGATAAGTACAGACCAGAGAAATTAATTGGTGATTTATCTTTTAGCACATCAAAACCATAGACTGTATTCCAAATTTAAAAGACAATATTATTACTAGCAAAACCTAATACTGGATATGCTCTTAATGAATTTGTTCAGTTCTCCTATTTGGTGCAGGGGAAGAAGAAATGACCTGTAGATGATATATTAATTGGGTATTGTTTCCAAGTTATTTGCTAGGTAATTTTCTTCATTTTAGCACTGACATTGAACTTTCATTAAGTTCTTTTCAGAATCTCTCTTGTAGTGAATGGACTTATATTATTTAATTCAATAGTCTGGACTTGGTTGGTGTCACTAATAGTTCCTTAAAATGTCAAAGCATCTCTAGAGATTTTCCTTTTTAAGCTTTTTTGTCAAGCAGATTATTTGAAAGTGTCCCTCTAAGGTATTAATTTGTTACTTAATATTTTTTTTATTTTTTAAAATGTTACAGCTGGTGTATTTATTCAGTGTCCCTTCAGTTGATGTGATATGTGAAAAGGAGCAGAGTTTGACTATGAAATGTGTAGAGAATGCTTAGTGGTAAAATGTGTTCAGGCATGTCCTGTTATGAAATTCTCAAGAGAAATCTTATATGTTGTTAAGAGCGAAAAAAAGTGGCATGTGTTGTTGAATTATCATCTCGTTTCCCCATAAAACAAAATGACTGAAGGAAAGATCGGGGAGAGGGATTGTGTACTGCTGACAGGTTCATTGCAGGTTCTTTTCTAATAATTTACATAAAATCTTCATGAGTTTTTGTTGCTTTAAATCAAAGGAAAAAGGAGTCTGAGGTGGCTGCATCATTGACAGGCAGGGTCCTTCTAAGTTTTCCAGAATTTCAGGAAGATTGAGTGTCTCTACATTTGATTACTTTAGTCTCGACAGTCTCTCTCACTTTGGCTCCGTCAGCTGGCTTGTCAACTAGTAAATCCTGATAAAAGGAAAGAGTTCATCATTTCATCGAGAAACAGCTAGCTGGGAATGAAAAATAATAAAAAGGCCATCTGAGAAGTAAGAACCAGTTGTTTCCCACCTGCAAAAGTGTACTCTGATCTGATGCTGGTGTGCCATAATTAACCTCCTCCATAATTAACCTCCACCCAAAATCTCTTTGTTGCCCATCTCACATTCAGTTGCGGAGTTCTAATTCATAATGGAGCTTGGACTGCTTTTTCTCATTGCAATATGGAAGTGTGGAATCTCACTGTGGGGTACACTTAGAATTAGAAGCAGCAAGATCTGGCTTGCTGGCTGGTACAAGCAAGGTTTTAATCTAATAAATTAATAGTTGCCTGAAAAGGCTGGGAACCATGTAGTAAAAGATGTTGATGTCTATGCTTGGTTTAATTTGTTACAATGAACAGAAAGCAAACTCTGATCCTTGTAAACCGATCAGGAGTCAATAAGAGAAAAGAGAGACTATTTGTTTCTTTCTGTTTGCTTGCTCAGTTTCATTATTTGTAACTGTGTAAACCTTGGAGGTGCTAATTATCCGTGTGTCCTGTGCTTAGAATTCACTTTCATAGTAAATGGTCTAGACAGGAGCAGCCAACTCCATGTGAATAGTACTGTAAATGTAGGTAACTTGAGTTCTGTAGAAGATTATATGAAATAAACATAGAATATGGTAACCGTAAAATTCAGGGCTATTGAGCTAAAGTTACTTGAAGCCCACCTGAGCTTCAGTATGCTTTGTGCTGGGCTTTATGTGCTATACTTATTTCTTGGCTTTTGTAGTTGACAGAATTTTACATTGTACCCTCAGCAGAATTGGAATACTAAGAATCTCAACACAATGTGAGATTTTTTCAGAATGATGCCCCTCTGAGGAGGGTTTCTCCTTTTGTCAGCATCGTTTTGCATGGTGTTTTTTCCTTCATCTTGTTACTTTGGCCCCTCAGAAAAGATGTCCAGCTGTCAGAGATGGTGTCAGAGTAGAGTTGTATTGTAAGTAATCCCTACTGAAGGTTGTCCTTGATTTTTTGCTTCCTTGCTTCCTCAGCACTATACTAACTTGTTCCTGTCTGTTACATTTGTTTATTCTTCCTCTGGTGCCTTTTCACTGGCACAAGGATACCGCTGGATTGTGAATGAGCTCAGATACAATTTCAAAATATAACTTTTTAAAGTTTTTTTTCCTCCTGGTTGAAACTATTTGTTTCTTATGCCTTTTGGTGCTTTGATTGAGAAGTCCATTGAGCCTAGCCTTGGCTCTTTGATCCAGTTACTGATAGCTGAGCTGAAGCAACACGCTATATAGACTGGCTCAAATTCTACACCAGGGGTCGGCAACCTTTGGCACATGGCTCGTCAGGATAAGCACCCTGGCTGGCCAGGCCAGTTTGTTTACCTGCTGCATCCTCAGGTTCAGCCGATCACGACTCCCACTGGCTGTGTTTCGCCACTCCAGGCCAATGGGGATGGCGGGAAGCGGTGTGGGCTGAGGCAGGTAAACAAACTGGCCCCGCCTGCCAGGGTGCTTACCCTGGAGAGCTGTGTGCCAGAGGTTGCCGACCCCTGTTTTACACCATTAGTTAATGGGATGTATTTTGCTGACTTGTTTAACTATCAGCAGAACTCTTTCTGTGGCATCGCTTTGGTGCAGTTTAACTAAAAATATTCATTGGCTTTTGCCTAAGACATTTGGTTTACAGTGTTTAATCTGGTTCCTTCCACTTACTGTTATAAGAATCATTGACAGAAGTTCCTAGCAATGACCGCTCTCGAGTCAGTTATTTTAAAACTCTGTCAACGGAAACTTATTTTTGTAATTTACTTTTTAAAACCAGAGTTTTTTGGATGATCAGATTTAGCTTGATAATAAAGCTGATGATGAACAGTTTTGTCTGCATGATTTAATTTGTGCAGAATTTTTGTTTTAGTTTTGAGTAGTGCACTGTATCCTGATGGAACCTAAAAGATATTCTTCTCTTATTCTCATTTTAAATTCCCCACCCTACATCAGTGTGTGTTTCACCTACAGTCCTTCCCTCTGAAGAGGACTAGACAGGCTAGCCTTCAAAATTACTCCTCAGTCATATTTTTGGAGATGCTGATGTTAAAGATTTATCTCTTCCCAAGGGCTAAACATCATGCTTCTATGGCAGTCTTGGTCTTCGGTGCAAGAAAAACAAACCCAGATCTCCTGCATTATAGTACAGGACACAGCTATTAGGCCGTCAGATCAAACTGGTATTTTTATGTTTAAACATTTTTTATACCTCTCTGATTTTTTGAAATAGCATTTTATTGTGTTGAGTTCCTAGAAAGTTATGTATAGATTCATGCATAGAGAAGAGGGAGAGAACACGAGATAACAGGATTATGGAATGACTGAAATCTTTTTTAAATAAGAGAAGCAATGACTACTCATCCTGTTGGAAGGAATTAATTCAGTAAAATACTGATATTTCTTTTATTGTCTGACTATTGCTATCAATATACAATGTGTAATTTGTAAATAAGACTTACTACTGAATACTCAGTCATTTTTTAAGGAATGTAAGAAAAGATGAGATCTCTTAGCCTGTGAATTTTTTTATATATTGCTATTTGTGATGTATGTTATTTCCAGTAAGCATACAGTACGTCATGTCTGAAGTTCTAGACATTAGAGGCTCACATTCACATGCATGCATCCAGTGAAGTGGGTTTTAGCCCCCGAAAACTTGTGTATCTATTAAAGCAATATTAAAGATCGTTACATTAAAAATGACAATGAAAAAGTTTCTTGCTACTGTAACTTCTTTTTTGTGTCTGCTGTTTCTTAGAAATTTAGATGGACATTCTGCAGACACAAAGCATATGACATGTTCATGCTTAAGTCTAACTTTAAATAGAAAAATTAAGTTGACTTCATTCAAATGCAGACTGTGTGTATATACTTAAATTTCTGTGATATTCTGTTATTTTTATCAGTATTTAAGGGATTTGGAGGATTGAGCCTATGTTTTAGGACATGACGATTTAGACTCAGACTATCTTTGCATTGAAATAAGTTAATTAATAGAGAACGTGCACTCTATGCATCCATAAATCATATACAACCTTTTTAATACCTAACATTTGGATGTTTTTCTGGTTCCACATATGTTTGAAAATGGATTATTGGTAGGGCTCCATGTCTGTCTGTCAGAAAGTCATGGAATCCGTGACTTCTGCAACCTCTGTGACTTTTGCAGCAGCCAGTGTGGCTGAGCCCAAGGCCTCCACGCAGCTGGCCTCGGGGACAGCTGCTCAGGCAGTCCCAGGGACAGCCACACTGGCCACTGCTGGAGCAGTTCTGCATCCAGCCACTCAGACAGCCCCACACCGAGACGGACTGGCTGCTGCTGGAGCTGCCTGGGGGCCAGCTGCTCTGACCACTACTTGGGCAGCCCCAGGCAGCTGGCCCCGGGGACTGCCCAAGCGGTGGCCAGGGCAGCTGCTCGCAGGACCGCCTAAGCAGCGGTCTCGGGTGGCAGGAGCAGTGGCGGGTGGGCAACATGGGGGCTACCGGCTGCTTGGCGGGCCTGAGCAGCTGGTGCTGTTGCCCCCCACCGACCCTTCCCAGAGCAGTTTCTCCCCCAGGGCACCTCCAAGTAGCTCTCCTCCTGAGCAGCGGCTCCCCCTGGGGCCTGCCCCCAGATCCCCCAGTTCTTTCCAGCAGCAGCCCCCCAACTAAGATTTTGTCAAGGGTATTTATAGTAGAAGTCATGGACAGGTCATGGGCAATAAACAAAAATTCACTGCCTGTGACCTGTCTATGCTTTTATTAGAAATACCTATGACTAAATCATGGCCTTAATTATTCGAAATCATCCCATACTCCTTCCCAAATGTTACATGTGTTAACGTGAAATGAGTACAGCTATATATTTGTATGTCTTTGATGTACTTTAATTTAAGAGTCAATTTGCTGGTACTCAATAGTTGCTGTGCATTCTGGTTTTAAATGTGTTTTTACACAGCAACAATAGAAGTGAAGCCTCCCACTATTCTTGCTTGCAAAGCATAGAAAAAGGAATGTTTGCTTATACTGGCACAGCCCAAGGATTTGGGTTCATTCCTTACAATTAGGTCCCTGAATTTTGAAATTGCAGTGAGAAGAACATTGGGGTATTTGCATGAAGCAAGTGAACACAACAAAGTATCTTTGCTTCTTTTTTTCTCCACCCAACCCTGCTATAATATGTGACTTTTCCGAGGGGAACAGTTTCCCCAGACCGTAATTTGTTTAGTTTCTTTTACAGTGAATCAGGGCTACGTGGCTAAATGGTTTCACTCTGGGTACTGCATGTTTGATATTACTCTCCACTACCCAATTTCCTCTTTTTTAATAACACCCTTTAATAAGTATTATTATTATTATAAGCTTTTTATAATGTGCCATACAACACCATTGTGCAAAGTGTGAAACGACTATTTGAAATACAATACAGCTTTCTGTAGCCCTAAAATGAAGTCTATAGGCAGAAAACATGAACTCTGTCATGAATTAGGGATAAACTTTACAAATATATTTTCATGTAGGCCAACAGGTCGTCTGTGGAGTTTTCCAGAGCTTTCAGTTAACCTACATTGTTGCTGAATATGATTGTAATTGACTGTTCTGTATAGTCTATGCCAGGGTGGTGGACTTTCAAGATTGGGTTATTTTTGCTTATTTGTGTTTTTGAAAAGAGTAGTTAAGTGCCACAGGCAGAAATTTTTTCTTGGTATTTATAGCTGAGTGCTCGGCGTCTTTTTGTGGGGAGGAATATTTCCCTGGAAGGCATATTTTGAAGGCACTATGTAGTTTTCAGTTAAGGTCCTCTTGCCTTTATTCACTTCCCCCCTACAGTTTTTAATTTGGGTTGCACTTAAATTTTTTGACACAGACCAGTCTTGCACATTGACGTCAGGGTCTCAGGTTGATCTAGAATGGATCTGTCCTTTGCTCTCACCTCTGGCTCATACAGCCACCTTTTACTACCACAGGTTGAAGAAGATTTTCACTGAAAAGTCTCCTTTACAATAGTTAAGTGCTTCAAGTCACTCGTAAAAAGAAATGTAGTCCACAATGCTACTTTATGTATTCTTCTTGGTATCTGTTCTATACCTGTTTGTGCCTTCTAGATTGTAATCTTCAGGGCATAGCCTTTCTCATTTGTTTTGAAATGTGTGTACTTTTTCTACTGTCAATCTCTGATCCTAAATAATACTAATTTACATTTTTAGCATTTACTTGAACAAAGAGGGATTCATGATTTACTTGTACCTGATATTAAATTATTTTTCTAGATAGTATAATGTAAAATTTTAAAATGACACATTCTGAATAATTTCCATAAACATCTTACTATTAAGAAACAAAGAACTGTAGATGATAGAGATGGGAGGGGCATGGGAGAGGGAATGTGTAAGCCACCAAATTCTTGCAAGCAAAAATAGTAATTAAAAAATACTTAGTTATAGAGCTGGGTCCCAGGAAATTAAACAGGATCTGGTCTAATATTTAGATATAATAGCAACTAATTTGGACCGTAAAAATAAGTAGATATAATATCTTACAGTAGATTGTCTCCAGAGCTTTTTGGTTTGAGGTTGACAATTGATCATTTCTGGTAACAGCATGCTGAAGAACAATCATTGGCCTAGTCTACACTGGGGGTAAGAGGGGGGGAAATCGATCTAAGATACGCAACTTCAGCTACGAGAATAGCATAGCTGAAGTGGGCATATCTTAGATTGACTTAGAATCACTTACTTCATGTCCTCGTGGTGCGGGATCGACAGCCGCCGCTACCTCGTCGACTTTGCTTCTGCTCTCACCGACCTGGAGTTCAGCAGTCGATGGGAGAGCAATTGGGGATCGATTTATCACATCTACAATCCGGCGGGTAGTGTAGACGTACCCATTGTGTCAGTAAACACTGTATCCTGAATCTCCTCTTCCTCAGAATGTATTCTGATGCTCCTCTTTTCTACACCCTCTCAGTTTCACATCATGAGTTGGAAATGACCCATTAAGTCATCCAGCCCATTCCTAGGAGACTGAAGCAGGATTGTTTCCTACAATATATTCCTTTAGTGGAGTTTCAAATAACTCTGTTTGTAGGACTTTCATGACTATCCTAGTACAGTGTTATAGATTTTACTATTAGTAACTCTTTTGTGAATTAATATTTTCCTTTCTTTCATTTCATTCCATTAGGGGTTTCCCCTGAGGTAAAATCAAGACTAAGGCGGGAGTGGCTAACCTGAGCCTGAGAAGGAGCCAGAATTTACCAATGTACATTGCCAAAGAGCCACAGTAATACGTCAGCAGTCCCCTATCAGCTCCCCCTGACCCCAGCTCCCAGTGCCTTCCATCCACCAGCAGCCCTGCTGATCAGCGACTCTCCCTCTCTCCCAGCACCTCCCAATCAGCTATTTCGTGGTGTGCAGGAGGCTCTGGGGGGGGGGGAAGGAGGAGGAGTGACAATACGGCAGGCTTGGGAGGGGGCGGGAAGGGGTGGAGTGGGGGCAGGGCCTGTGGCGGAGCCAGAGGTTGAGCAGTGAGCAAACCCTGGCACATTGGAAAGTTGGTGCCTATAGCTCCAGCCTCAGAGTCGGTGCCTATATAAGGAGCTGCATAGTAACTTCTGAAGAGCCACAGACTGGCCACTCCTGCCCTAAAGACTTCCTGCTTGGTGTTTATACCCTGCAAGATACTTGTTGACTGTTTTTATATTCTTCCTTAAAAATCTGGTTAAATCCTAGCCCGTTTCAAAGTGGGCAGTAATGTAGTGCTAACAGCCATAGTGTAAAATACTGACAAATACTGAAAACTCCAGGAAATTGGGCTTTTTAGGTTTTAATTTATTTAAGGAAAAATATCGCTAAACAAGTGCTGGCATTTCTGCAGAATGAAATGTGTCCTAATTATCTCATGACAGTGACCTTCCTCCATACTAAACTCTGGCCTGAAATTACAGCTGCAATTCTTTAATAAAAAATAAATAACCAACTGCTAAATTAAAAATGCGGGCTCCAGATGGAAGATTTCGTGACTAAGCTACATTTTTGTTATGATATGCAGAAGATGGGGCCTCTGAGTAAGGCTGTTGTCCTTTCAGAAGTCTTGTATGTGCTAATGGATTGAGGAGAGTTACTACAACAATCACTCAAGGGTTAAAATAAATAATCAGGACCTATAATTGATTTTTACCACTGAAGCTTCCGATATTTACTATTTTTGAATATGTTTATTATTTTTTATTTTAATCTTCTCCTGTGAGGTTTATTGAACTGGGAGCAAGTACTAACACTTTCTAGAATCTGTTCAGATCTCCATTTCCAGCAATTTAATTTTACTTTGTAATTAATAGATGTGATAGTAAATGGATATAAATAGGAAATAAAAGAGAAAATATCATTGAACTGAAATAATAATGAAATAACGGTTCCAATATTCATGTCTATTATGTAGAAAGCAAAAATATGGATATGTACTCATGTTCGCTGTACTCCATGTCTCCTGTGTGTTCAGTTCATGCTGAAATAATTATCAGTATTAATTTGTTCTTTTGTTCTCTTGAGAGACAGTAACCATATTTGGCCATTTATAAAGAACTACAGCTGAAGTAATTATGCCACCAGGTTCTGCTGCTCCGTTTGCTCTCATTTTGCCCCCTTTCTTAAGTCTTCTGTTGACTGAGACGATTCCCAAGTCTTCTCCACTTGGACTGAGGGCTTGGCTACACCGGAGAGTTGCAGCGCTGGTGATGGGGTTACAGCGCTGCAATTCAGTCTGTGTCCACACTTGCCAAGCACAGCCAGCGCTGCAACTCCCTGACTGCAGCGCTGGCTGTACACCTGGTCTGCTTGGGGTGTAGTGTTTCCAGCGCTGATGATGCAGCGCTGCTCATCAAGAGTGGCCACCAAAAGCGCTTTTATTGGCCTCCAGGGTATTAGGAGGTATCCCAGCATACCTTTTCAGCCACTCTGCTCATCGTTTCACACTCCACTGCCCTGGGCTCAAGTGACCCGCCCTCCCTTCCTGTTTGCTCAGCCAGGTGTGGAGTGCAATCAATCAATCACTGACCATGCCTCCATGCCCCAAACGAGCCCCAGCATGGAGCACTTGCGAGCTGCAGGACCTCATCAGCGTTTGGGGTGAGGAAGCTGTGCAGTCACAGCTGCACTCCAGCCATAGAAATTATGATACCTATGGGCAGATATCAAAGTCCATGCTGCAAAGGGGCCATGAACGGGACGCATTGCAGTGCAGGGTTAAAGTAAAGGAGCTGCGGAATGCCTATTGCAAAGCCCGTGAGGGAAATCGCCGCTCAGGAGCTGCCCCCACGACCTGCCGTTTTTACAAGGAGCTGGATGCCATACTTGGGTGTGACCCCACTGCCAATCCGAGGACCACGATGGAGAGCTCAGAGCAGGGAGAAGAGGGGGAGGGTGTAGAGAAAACTGAGAGTGAGGCTACTGGGGTGGAGGGAGACACCCCGGAGTCCCAGGAGGCACGCAGCCAGGAGCTCTTCTCAAGCCAGGAGGAAGCTAGCCAGTCGCAGCAGCTGGAACTTGTTGGTGAAGAAGAAGCAGAGGAGCGGGTTCCCAGTAAGCATCTTTTATTTTAAGGATGGAAATGTTTTGGGAGAGGAGGAGGAGGGGGAGGTTATGGCTGCATGCATGCATGCATGCCTAGATGTGGAATAGCCCATTGATTTAGTCTATCACGTCTCAGTAATCGGCCTCGGTAATCTCTTCAAAAGTTTCAGCCAGAGCGTGGGCAATGCGCTTGCGCAAGTTTATAGGGAGAGCCACCGTGGTCCTTCTCCCAGTCAGGCTAATGCGTCCGCGCCACTGTGCCACGAGGGGTGGGGGGACCATTGCTGCACACAGGCAAGCTGCATAGGGATCAGGGCGGAATCCACATTGCTGTAGAAGACCCTCCCGCTCTTCCCAGGTAACACGCAGCAGCGATATATCTGGGAGTAGAAAATCCTGTTGAAAATATAGGGATAGTGTTCAGTGCAGGTCCCCCCCAGCTGCTCTCTGCTTTCCCCAGTGCACAGAAACCCCAGTGAGCCCTGACTCAAGCAGCTCACCTTCCCAGAGGAGTAACTGCTGTGGCAATTGTGGGGGTGGTGTTCAGTGCACTTGCCCCCCAGCTGCTCTCTGCTTTCCCCAATGCACAGAAACCCCAGTGAGCCCTGACTCAAGCAGCTCCCCTTCCCAGGTGAGTCGCGGCAGAAACACTCACCCCATTACTCACCATGTCTTGCTGCTGTGGCCTCTCTGTGCTATGTTTGCTATGTGTAAATGATGCTACAAATAGTCTACAAACTCCTTCGCTGTGATTATAAACAATGCAGCCTCTGTATTAAATGTTTCTATTTCTGTCTTTTTTAAGTGTCCTTGAATCCTCTGGCCCTATCACAGCCTGCTGAAAGCCTGCGGAAACTAAGGAAAAGCAAAGAAGATTTGGTGAAAGCAGTTATGAATCAGTATGCCAGAGAGAATAAGAGGCTGCAGGACTGAAGAGAGAAAATGCATCAGTGGAGGGAAACACAAAGTAGGAGAAAGGAATTGGCTATCAAGAAAAGCACAAAGCAGCTGATAAGCCTCCTGGCGCGCCAAACGGACTGTATGCAGTCACTTGTAGCCATGCAGGCAGATCACTACCGTGCTAACCCTCCCTCCCCCCAAAGCTCTCTCCCTTGTGCCCCAGTGTTTGCTCAAAACCCCTTTCTCCAGCAGCCTGGTTCTTACCACCACCAGCTGCCCCCAACACCTGTACGTTCACCTACCAGCCCTGAGAACTACGACCCTTACCCTATGCACTCAGCCCCTATCACCATGCAGCATATTAATCCTGAAGTGCAGCAGGCATTGCACAGCAATCCAGGCAGGACATATTCAAACCTCTGAATGTACAGTTTAGCACCCTACCCCGTGCCCTTTTATGTACTGTATTTTGAATAAATGATTTCTTGGCTTTTAAAACAGTTTTTATTATTGCAGAAAGTGAAACATACTGTACCCCAAGGGAAAAACAGGCACTGCAAATCATTGTAACCACTGCACTTCACTCCGGTGCAAGGCACCAAACATTACTGTTGGCTTTCAGCCTCAAATTGCTCCCTTAAGGCATCCCTAATCCTTGAAGCCCTGTGCTGGGCCTCTCTAGTAGCCCTGCTCTCTGGCTGTGCAAATTCAGCCTCCAGGCGTTGAACCTCGGAGGTCCATTCCTGACTGAATGTTTCACCCTTCCCTTCACAAATATTATGGAGGGTACAGCACGCGGATATAACCACAGAGATGCTGCTTTCCCCCAAGTCTAGCTTCCCATAAAGACACCTCCAGCGTCCCTTTAAACGGCCGAAAGCACACTCCACAGTCATTCTGCACCGGCTCAGCCTGTAGTTGAACCAGTCCTTGCTCCTGTCAAGCTTCCCTGTATACGGTTTCATGAGCCATGGCATTGAGGGGTAAGCGGGGTCTCCAAGGATCACAGTGGGCATTTTGACGTCCCCTACTGTGATCTTGCGGTCTGGGAAAAAAGTCCCGGCCTGCAGCTTCCTGAACAGGGCACTGTTCCGAAAGATGCGTGCATCATGCACCTTTCCAGGCCATTCTGTGTAAATGTCAGTGAAACGCCCACAGTGATCCACAAGCGCTTGGAGAACCACAGAGAAATACCCCTTCCGATTAATGTACTCGGATGCCAGGTGGGGTGGTGCCGGAATAGGAATATGCGTCCCATCTATCGCCCCTCCACAGTTAGGGAAACCCATTTGTGCAAAGCCATCCACAATGTCCTGCACGTTCCCCAGAGTCACAGTTCTTCTTAGCAGGATGTGATTAATGGCCCTGCAAACTTGCATCAACACTATTCCAACGTATCAGAGAGGTAGCCGTGTTAGTCTGGATCTGTAAAAGCAGCAAAGAATCCTGTGGCATCTTATAGACTAACAAACGTTTTGGAGCATGAGCTTTCGTGGGTGAATACCCACTTCATCAGACTATTCCAACGGTCGACTTTCCCACTCCAAACTGATTCGCGACCAATCGGTAGCTGTCTGGAGTTGCCATCTTCCAGATTGCAGTAGCCACCCGCTTCTCCACTGACAGGGCAGCTCTCAATCTTGTGTCCTTGCGCCGCAGGGTGGGGGCAAGCTCCTCACATAGTCCCATGAAAGTGGCTTTTCTCATCTGAAAGTTCTGCAGCCACTGCTTGTCATCCCAGACTTGCAAGATGATGTGATCCCACCACTCAATGCTTGTTTCCTGAGCCCAAAGGTGGCGTTCTACAGTGCTGAGCACATCCGTTACTGCCACAAGCAATTTAGTGTCTTGTGCGTCAGGCGAATCAATATCATCATCTGACTCCTCACTGTCACTTTGGAGCTGAAGGAATAGCTCAGCTGCCAAACTTGATGTGCTGGCAACATTCATCAGCAAGGTCCTCAGCAGCTTGGGCTCCATTTCTAACAGAAATCGCCCTGCAGACTCACAATGGCGCCAAACTGCTGGGATGTGTAGCGATGCACCACGGGGCATTGGGACAGTAAGCGGAATGACTCGCACCCTTCCGTCCCCTTCCCACAACCCACAGCGCCAAAATGGGACGAGATGCTCTGTGAGATAGCTGCCCACAATGCACCACTCCCAACAGCGCTGAAAATGTGGCCACACTGCAGCGCTGGTAGCTGTCAGTGTGGCCACACTGCAGCGCTGTCCTTACACAGCTGTACGAAGACAGCTGTAACTCCTAGCGCTGCACAAATATAAGTGTAGCCATACCCTGAGGTGTTAAACCTCTTTACTAGAGCTGGTTGAAATTTTTAGTACAAAATGATTTATTGAAAAATGGCTTTTTTAAGAAAATGAAAATTTTAATGAAAATAGTCATTAGCAACATTTTCTGTTTCACAAAACTGTCTGCAGCATCTGCATTAAAATTTTATCAATCATTTTCTAAATTGTTATTGAAATTTTTAATTTACTAAAAATTCATTTTCACATGAGTCACAATGGAAGGAGTTAAACTTATTTAAACATAGTGTTATATCACAGGTTCACAAGACCAAAACAAAAGAGTATACATCACATTTAAAATAAGTGAGTGGGGACAGAACTGAAGTAGGTAGTATTAGTCAGGCAGGCCCATTATGTGAAAGACTATATAGACTAAGAAATTATTATATTTAAATGTATACTGTAGAAGAGTGTTGTAGGTTTGTTTTTGTTTGGGTTGGGTTTTTTGGGGGGAGGGGGTGATATTGGATTTAATTTATCGTTTGTCCACAAATACGCTTATACTTAGATATAAGCAATTTTTCATATGCAAGCCCAAAATGGCAAAGATCAGTGACCTAATACGAAGCAAGCATTACAAAAAATGAAATGAAATCATTGCACACTGGTTAATATGTGAAGATTCATCTTTTTCTAACTTTTCCATGTTAAGACAATTCCCCTCATCCCCTTTCTTCGCTCTCATTTTCTTTCTATAAAGTGGATATATCCTTGGAGAGGTCTCTAAGGCACATTTCGTAATGTTTGGTGCATTAGGAGGATGTGTTAAAAAAAAACAAGGAATATCAAAATAGTAATAAAGAAACATGGCTATGTATGGGTACTAGTTTTGTGCTTGTTTCCAGATATCAGGTGTCTGCTCCCAGAAATCAGTCAGATGTTCAGCATTCAGAGTGCTTGGAGGCTTTGACGCTGTAAATAACTTGATTTCATCATGAACTTTCAGTAATTTTAGCAAGGGTCTGTTCTCTCTTGTGTTTTGCTTCTATTGCAGAAAAGAGAACTTTGCAGATACATGTGATGTAAACCATTGTTGTGTTTGTCAGGGCTTAAAATTCAGAGGGGAAAGTTATATACCCAGTAAATCTAGTTACAGGCTGAACAGTAGGGACAGATGTTTGGCAACATAATTTCGCCTTCAGGATCCCAAAAATTAGTGGAGTTATGTGAGTAGCATTTCAGAGACTGACATAGTAATATAATGTCAGGGAGTTGTGACCACCTGTCCTTCCTATTTGCTAAATTGGAAGACTGTCGTGGATAGATTTTGGCTAAATAGGGCAGGAATCCTGGTGTGGAAAGGGATTAAAAATTGAGAACCACTGCCTTATTCCATTTATTCTTCTGGTTTTATTTACTCATTCCTCCTCCTCCTTTCTATATTCCCCAGTCCAGTCACTGTCAGTTTCTTTCACTGGAAATTTTTTATAATTCACAGCAGCACTCCTTTCCTATGGTGGTCTTACTCCATTTTTCCTTATCTGTTGTCTGTTCTGACCTGTATTTTCCCCATACTCTTCTCCTTTCCTTACTCCACTTTTTGTTTCCTTGGTTTTCTCTCTTCCTGATTCCTTTACTTCTTATTGTACAATCTTATGCTTACTCTCCTTGTTTTCCCTCCTCATGGTCTTGGTGGTATGAATATGAATTGAGAATCAGATAAAATGCATATGCATGGCACTTTTAGGGAATGTGGGAAAGGGACAAAACACTGTGCAGACCTTAAAGTTTCATGTAGATAAATTGTGGGACAACAGCTTAGGTAAAGGTATATGTGGAGCTTTAAATGATGAAGATCCCAGTGTTGCTAAAAATTATGGAAGAAATGTGCTTTTAAGGAGTGACTTGAACAATTAGAGAGCATTTAGCAGATAAAATGCAGGAAACTGTTCTAAGCTTGGGGCCAACATAAATGAAGACATGGAGCTGAGAGCAGAAGAAGAACAAGGGAGTAGTAATGAGAGATAATTGGAGATGAGTATTAGGGAGCAAATAGGAGTGTAAGGAATGTGAAAGCAGAGGTATAGATAGAAGTGAGATTGTGCAGAGCCTTGCAGGTGAGCATTGGGTGCTTGAATTTGATCAGCTAAGGCAGCATTTCTCAACCTTTTTGTGCTGTTGACCCTCTTTGGACTTAAAAAGAAATTGTGAGCCCCCCACGCACTAAGACTTGAAAAAATTGAGACCCCGTACCTTAATTATCATTAAGTAAATTATGGGTAATATTCAGAGGCAGCCTTAGGGGTGGCAGGCAGGGCAGTGGCCCGGGGCCCCATTATACAGGGGACCCTGCAAAGTTAAGTTACATGCTTCAGCCCTGGGTGGCAGGAGGGGCTTAGGCTTCAGCCCAGGGCAGCAGGAGAGGCTCGGGCTTTGGTTTCAGCTGGGGGTCAGCTCTGGCTTTGTCTTCAGCCATGGGCAGCGAGGGCCCTTTGATCTGGGGCCCAGGAAAGTTGTCCTGCTGCTTGCCAATCCCTAATTCGAGTCTTGCACTTGTGACACCCCTAAACCCATCCTTTTCCTCCCCCCTGGGGGGCTTACAACCCCCAGGTGGGGAAACATTGCGCTACGGATTAGTGAAGTCAGTGATGAGTTTGAGGGTTAGTGAAGGAATATTCTTTCTTGCCTTTTTCCATTTGGTTCTCTCCCTGATTGAATTAAATTCTTCACTATACAGAAGATTTCAAATTAGGTGCCCTGCTCCAGAAAAATCCTATTTTAGGGCAACTAACTGATAGGGATGTATTCCGAGTGCTACATTGAGCTTAAATTTGGACTTTGTTAAAGGATGTAGCATTTAGATTTCTCTCTCTTTAAAAAATATGTGGAAGGGGACAGGCTGCAAAGATAGAATTGGGTTACCCCAAATATTCTTTACTTCAGTGACATGTTAAAATCATTCTGTGTCAGAAGTGATGAATAGTTTTTCTGGGTTCTGAGCAGCTTCCTGATCGATTCCCTACTAGTTAATGAGGGAGATGCAGGGTAAAAGAAGATGAAGTCCAGCTGCCTGTGCAAGAGCCCACCTGCCTTTTCTCTTTACTTCATTTTCTCTCTAATGAAAGAGCCAATTGGTTTAGAGAGATCAATGCTGACCTGTTAGGATCAGACACTGTTCTGGCAATTAAATTCAGCAGTGCAAAGATTTTGAATTGAATAAGAACTATATTGATGTTGAAGATAGAGGTAAAAAAAAGTGTTGTCGAAACTCTATTCATGAGATCAGGAAACAGAAGATCATTGCCATTTTTCCTTAGATTTGAAAATCACTGGGTCCTGCTTCTAGGACAGGGGTTTTCCATGTATTGCTATATACTGTATGTACTTGGAGGAGTTGAGTCTGCTTTAAATTTTTACATTAGTTTTTCAGAACACTCAGTGTATGCTATTAAAGTCTTACTCACTGTCCAGCTGCACCACACAGTTCATTGTTAGGCATCTAACTGAAAAAAAAATCCTAATAAACTGTCCTTAAATTGACTCACTGTAAAGTGATATGTTCAGAAAGTAGTGAGTTTTCACTTCAGATGTGAGTGGGGGTGAAGAAAGACAAAAAGCTTGAGTATCTGGAAACTTTTCTATTAATTTTGATGCTCTTTTTAAAGGGAGGTATCCCCGTCTTCTGGGATTTCAGTCTAGGCAAAACATATGTTCTGGGGAAGATGGAGTTAACATATGTGAAATTCAACGTGATTGATACTTCATCTTCCGGTACATCATCTACCCTTTCAGAATTTATTGAACTTGGACATTAGCTAGCAATAACATTTATATCACAATATCAAATGAAAGGATGTACCGTTTATGCCTCCCTGTGTGTTTGGAAGAAGACTAATACATCTGTGCTGTGATAAAATTCATGAATTCTGAATCCACCAATTTTTACAACTACGGAGAAACCTGCATGTAATCCGTTCTTCTAACTGTTAGATATTTCTTGTGTTTTTCTGACTTTAATATCTGATCAACAATATAAAATTTTGTATTTCACAACTATGATGTCATCAGATGATTTTGTGTCATTAGAGATACTGGAGAAAATTATAGTCTTGTTCCCCCCAGAACCTCAGAGCTATGCAGTAGGATTTTTTTTTTGTACCTGTCCAATGTCCTTTAGCATACATATGGTCTTCAGAAAGATTAAGATCCCAATGTCATTTTTAAGCTCTTTTTGGTTGGGATATGGAACAGCATCCATATGTCAAGTATCAGAGGGGTAGCCGTGTTAGTCTGGATCTGTAAAAGCAGCAAAGAATCCTGTGGCACCTTATAGACTAACAGACGTTTTGGAGCATGAGCTTTCGTGGGTGAATACCCACTTCCTCAGATGCATGTCAGAAGCTTCCATATGAGGAATGATTAAAAAGATTAGGACTTTTCAGCTTGGAAAAGAGACAACTAAGAGGGGATATGATAGAGGTCTATAAAATCTTGACTGATGTGGAAAAAGTGAATAAGGAAGTGTTATTTACATCCTCACATAACACATGAACCATAGATCACCCAATGAAATTAATAAGCAGCAGGTTTAAAACAAATAAAAGGAAGTACTTCTTCACACAATGCACAGTCAACCTGTGGAACTTGTTGCCAGAGGATGTTGTGCAGGCCAAAACTGTAACAGAGTTCAAAAAACAACTAAATAAGTTCATGGAGGATAGGTGCCTCAATGGCTATTAACTAAGATGGTCAAGGATGCAACCCCATGTTCTGAGTGTCTCTAGCCTCTGTTTGCCAGACTCTGGGAGTGGGATGACAGGGGCTGGATCACTCAGTTGCCTGTTCTGTTCATTCCTTCTGAAGCATCTGGCGTTGGCTACTCTCAGAAGACAGGACTGGGCTAGCTGGACCATTGGTCTGACTCAGTGTGGGCATTTTTATGTTTTGATTTTTGATGAAACTGCATAATTGAGTGGTGTGCTAATATTACTACTCATCTTTGAATGCCTGAGGTTCAGAACTGTAGTTCACATATGCCACCTTGGATTTTAGACTTTTTTTTTTAAAGCAAGTGCTTGTGACTGTTTTTAAAGTCACAAGAGCTTTTTATTTTAGATTGAAAAGTCCTCTTTGAGCATAGTCAGACCTTTCCAGAATGAGAAGGAAGATATTAAACCAGTTCTGTTGCCCAGTGAAACTAATCTCCAGTGGTGATTTTAACAAAAATAAACACAACTTAGGAACATTTTGTGAAATATGACAATAAAGACATCTGGTGATTCTGAGGACCTTATTGTTAGCATGAAAGCAAAGTCTGAGTGGTTTATGAGGATACTTTGTCTATGGTCTAGATTGTAGTTTATCTACATTCTCAAAGGGAGACGAATTTAAGGAGCCTTTTTCCTCCTCTTATGCACCCTGTGCAACAGTGAGCCACAGTTGTAGTCTAGTCTCTAATGTATTATTGTTTCTTTCTCTGCTTATATATGTTTGACCTTCTGTAAAAGTTCTGTTTTAAGATAGAATAGCAAATGTGATGCCTTATAAGGATACTTTTGTATTATCATATCTGAATTTGCTATCTAAAAGGTGGAGTTCTGTGATAAAATGTCCTGAATGACACCATTTTAAGATGTAATATCACACTAACCTCCAAGGCTTTGCACAATATTTATAAGTCTGTACAGTTACCCAAGTATTGTGGGAAGAGGGATTATGTTAATGTTCATTCTCAGACCATATTAGACATACAGTAAGAACATGGGATCATTTGCATTAATTGTGAACTAATAATGTAGGTGTCATGCTGTCTGGAGTGGCCCAGAAGTGTGAGTACCAACCTCAGGACAGACTGTTAAGAAACAGAGCACAAACCCCAAACTGGTTATGAATGTTATACTGTACTTTCATTTCACCAACCAAGTATCAAGCATGAACTCCTCAAGCACTATAACAGCCTTGACATGGAGTCACAGACTGTCCCGTTGGGTACTCTATTCTGTCTTGCCATCCAGGTAAGCTTTCCTTTGTGATAGATGGTCCCTTTACACCAAAAATCACAATAATATTCAGGTTATTTCCAGTCCCAAAGGACCAGTCACTTACCCTAGTCAGTTGCACCTTAGATCCTATACCAAAGACATCGCATGTAGCCAATCCTATAATAAATTAACTAAAGATTTATTAACTAAGAAAAATAAATCAGAAAGTTATTTACAAATATAAAGCAGGTAAACACGCATACAAATGAGTTACAGTTGTAGGTTTCAAAAGGTGATAGAAGCTGCTATAATATGCAAGCTCTATATGTCCTCTAATGCTGCCCCAGGCTGAGCAGCTGGGGATCCCTTGTTTATGATTAGAAATCTTGCCCTCCCAAAGTCCAAGCAGCATAGAGATCGAGTTTCCTCCTGTCAGGGATTTTTATTCATTTCCCCAGTGTTCAAGCTGATGCGATGAGTTCACTTGTATGTCTCATCTGCATGGATGTGGGGAGAGAGCAGTTAGCGAAGTCTTTGTTCTTTGATGTTTCACAGTGGCTCATTTGGTTTCAGTGGATCATCTTGGTGGGCAGGACCTAACACCTTCTGTAGGAAGCCAGTATTTTACATTTGATAACCTGTTTGATGACTTACACAACTATAGAGTTTTACAATGCAAAAACAATATAACCTTATAACATGAGATACAGATGTTATAAGTGAGATTACTACATGTAGCATCCCACTAGCATTTCATCAGGGCTAAACACTGAACACATTCTTATAATCTTAACATCTGTTTTAACAATGCTAACACAAAAGTGAGCCACATGGGTCTACAGCTATGTATTGGTCAGTGTTTAATTGAAACATAGGGGACTTGGCATGAGTGGGCATCTGGTCTGCTGGTGTCACAGTAACAGTGATGCATTCTAACATAGAGAAGAATGATATAAAACAGATTTCCCATGACAGATGAAAAGCCAAACATTACATATTTAATTGGCTACATTAAAGGGAATAAAATTTCCTGCTTTCATAGTGAGGAATTTGAGGGTGGTCTTGTTATACTACTTAAATATGTTCTAAATACAAAAGATAACGAGTACAAAATATGTTTAGGAGCCTTTCCTGTATTAATCTATATAATTTTAATAGGAGACCGACAATTTAGTCAGGCATGACCTCTTCCTCAGTTGAGAGCAGTTCAGACTGCACTTCCACATCAATAAGAGTGGTATATTCCAGCCCAAAGAAAACATTAATTTACCAGTCTCAGCCTTTCCTTAAGCAAGTTCCATCTATAGTTCAAACCTTTTACTAAAATACAAAACTGGAATTTCGCTCTCTAGAAAGGACACCAGAGTGCGTCATAAAATAAAATGTGTGTAATCCCTTTTAAAATGTATTTTTTATGATGATGCTTTAATATTTCAAAAGTCATGAAAGTTTTACTCTTGAGTTCCATTTTAAATATTTCTCATGCCTTTGGGATTAGTATGTATGAGAATCTGCATCATTTCAAGGTTGAAGTTTTAGTGGTAGAATAGGCATTTTCATATAAAAAGACTATTACAAGCTTTGAACCATAGTGTAGATGCAATTACAGTGTTCTCCAGTTATAGTGGACCAAAACATATTCCCCTGCTATATAAAATTCCATATATTTTTCCTTTTCTATTTATATATGGGCACTACGAATGCAGTGAAAAGATGGCAGAAAACTGGAACAGTAGGTGCAGAAATCAAAGTGTCAACGTAGGGTTTTCCCGATTACAAAATTATCATTCTATAGATAGACTATTTTAAGTAATAAGAAAAATATTTAGAGTGCTTCTCAGGCAAACATTACTGTTAACATTTGGTCCAGGTATTGTACAAATTTTACTCTGTTTCTGGTTCAGGAAAACAACTGTTTTTATTATGTTACAAGGAATAAAGGAAGTGTAGGAATGCCCCTTCAGTGACTTTTTTTCACAAAATTCTGTAAACATATGAAAATTTAAAGTCAAATATGTTAACAGATGTCACTTTTTGCAAAGGACTGTAAAATCAGATCTCACTTGAAAGAGGGGAAAATATTTTTTCCATGATTGACTTTTGAACCTTGAGATTATATTTCACTTAAACAAGTCCATATCATCTTGAGTTTATGTACCATAAGTATTTTAAAATGAAAGCTGTGCTATTGGGCATTGAGACATTTGGAATGCTGTGGACGTCCATTACACCAAATTGTTTACTCTGCTTGTTTCACTCCTTTTCTCTCCCCGTCTATTTAGATAGTAAGCTCTTTGGGGCAGGGACTGTCTATCCCCTTTGTGTTTGTACAATAACTAGTGAAAAGGCACTTCCATAACAAACATGATTAGTATCAAGCTTAGTCTTGGTGTGATTTTCATTTTTTACGTTTTCTGACACTTCCCAGTAGTGCTCACTCCTTCAGTTGTATTCTGTATCCTTGTTTTGAATTTGGAAGACAGGTATCTTCCCTGATATTTGAATAGATAACAAGTCTATTACAGTCACTAGTTCTTTAGTTACTTACATGCAGCAGAATGGATAATGCTTTTTCCCAGCCTCTTATGTACAGATATACCCCTTTAAATAAAATCTAATATAATGTAACATTTTCATTTAGTAATTGCTGTCAGTGGTGGCTCCAGGCACCAGGGGCGCCCTGCTGGTTCCTGCGAGGGCGGCAGTCAGGCAACCTTCAGTGGCATGCCTGTGGGAGTCTGCCAGTCCTGCAGATTCAGCAGCAATTTGGCGGTTGGTACGCCGAATCCGCGGGACCAGCAGACCTCTCATGGGCATGCCACCGAAGGCAGCCTGCCTGCCATGCTTGGGGCTGCAAAAAAGCTAGAGCCACCCCTGGTTGCTGTATAAAGTGATAATTGAAATAATTACAGATGATAGAAATCATGCTTTGAGTAACTGATTGTTACTATTCCAGTTATACAAAGGTACTGGCATTGAAATTTGTCCGGATCTAGCTACTCAAGTAATTCTTGAGTCTCCTTCTTGAAAAATCAACTACTGTTGAATTCACAAGCAGAGTAGATAATTTTACAAGCTATGCAATGACATATGCCCTTCAGATGTGGATCAGTCTTTTAGAGTCTTTGCTTGAGACCAGATTTAAAATGTTTCCATAAACAATTCGGATAGAAGAATATAAATTCTTTAGGGACAATAAAAGGAATTTATGTTCAGGATCTTCTTCTACAGGAAAAGCTAGATCAAGAAAGACTATAAGGTTATACCTTTAAATTGGATGAGATCACAGCCATTTCACACTTTGAAAACTCTGTAACCACTGTTGTCAGAGGTGTTCTCAGAAGCTACGGATATGGTGCTTTGCTCTGCTCTCTCCTTGTTGGTATCACTCGGCTGCGTGCGTGTGTTCCCTCTGTGTGCTGCCCCAGCTCTGCGCAGATAGCTGACACAGCAGACCCAAAGAGAACCCCCAATGACCACAGAGTCTAGTAAGGTCTGAAGGCACGTCGGCCAGGCTTATTGCCGTATTGGATACAGTAGTAGTTCTCTGCAGATTACTTAGTCTACCGAGCATACTACGAATATGTACCCACGGTCAATGGACTCGGCTCAGTTAGTGGTGGGACTTTCCACTGCCCCCTCGGCTGGACAAAGACATCGCCCCAAGGTTGCATTCTTATACACAGGTACAAACAAGTTACACCTCACTCCTGACGTATTGAGGTACAACCCTTCTACGTAGCAAGGTACAACCCCTCTATGTAGTAAGGTGCCGCCTCTCACCTTGTACATGTTGGTTTGAACAAAACAACTCTATCCATCATATTACCCTTTTGCCCCTGTCATTGGGATGGATCAGTCTGTTCCTTTTTATCTGTGTGGAATGTGCAAGTATGTGAATGTTCTGATTTCTAGTGTTCAGTACCTTTTAGGTACATATCTTCTTGTAGCATCAGTCCTTTCCTTGCCAGCTTCACTTTGCTTTATGTTAGCAAAGTCTTGGCCATTATTTTAGTTCAGGCCTCAGGCCTCATACTGGGCCTTTATCAGGGTCTTCACTTACTACAACCACATTTTAATTCATCAGCAAAGAGAAACTCCAGTATGATCGCTTATGAAGAATTCGTTACTTGGAAAAGAATGATTGTTCAATACTAGATAGAATTTCTAGTGAAGACATAATAGAACAGTTTGAAGGTCCATGGGCTTACAGAAAACATAAAAGTGAAATTATATTTGACAGCTATCTTTATCTTTTTTTATTATTTATTGAATTCTTCATAACAAGGAACTGTTCATTGAGGCAGAAGATACAAAATGTGGAACCAGTTCAGCATACTAGAAGTTAAATAGAGTAGAAGGGTAGTAAAAATATTATACAGTACAATGTTTTTTGTTTGTGTATAGTTTAATATACTAGATTGCAAGATGTTTGCGGAGAGACTCAGTTGCAAACTAAAGGGAATAGAAAGATATTAATGTGACGTTTTAAAGAGGTAAATTGGTTCATTTGGGCCAGAGGATTGTGTGGCATCTCCAAACACATGTGATTATACAATTGAGAGTGACCCTAATGTGAAACATGGGGAGGTGACAGAGGGAGACAAAATTAGAAGCATGGATGAAGGGGATTGGGAAGTGAGAATTGATGGATATAATGTCAGAGAGATTTGGTGGAGATTGAGAGAGTTCTATGATTAGGTAATCAAGGAGGTAGATACAGTTGTGAAAACTCGTCTGGTTTGGTTTCACAGCAAGAAGAAACTGCTGAATTTGGAGGCAACGGCTCTAGTAATTGTTATAGTGGAGGTACACAAGTAAATCGTTAACTTCAGACTGACCTCAAAATGTAATATAAGATGATGTTGTGAGATACTCATTCTGACCCTATCATCTACGCTTGATACTTGATAACTCTGCTTGATTGTTACTTTACACCTGACCTTCTGGGAAGGGAGCGTGGGAATTGTAGGAGATAAGTGAACAGCTAAGGGTAGAGGAAGTGGATATGAGCTCAAAGGAGTGGAGTAGATTGAGTCAGAGTTCAGAAAATGAAAAGTGAAATTTTGAGCTGGCGCTGAGATAGATAGGAAGCTAGGGAAGCTGACGGAGCAAGAGAGGAGCTATGGTCCCACTTTCTGAAGTAAAAGAATAATCTGATCACAACTTTATAACCCTTTTGAAATGTATCCAGTGTTACTCTGTAATTGTTAGCTATTCAGAATATGGCAATAAATAATATTGAGTATCTCTGCGCTCAAATAGGAGGGATTATTTCATTAGGCTGAGAATAATAATATTCTAGCGGAAAAGATAGTGTTAGTCCCATAATAGTCTTCTTGTCATAACTGACATCAGTTACCACTGGGAATAAAACATTAAACAACGAGTAGCTGCCTGCTGAAATGTCTTCTGAGAATTAATATGCATGAATACAAGCCACAGAACTCTTCTACTTCAGTTTGTCTATATATTGAAATAAACCAGTGCCAAGTTCAAACTTAAAATTTGTGTGCTCACTAAAATGAATAGTATGGTTATAAAAAAGGTAATACAGAAGATTCAGAAAAATAGACATGACATGTTAATGAAGGTGAAGTCCACAGACTCCAGATTTGCGCAGTCTTTGTGATAAGTCTTTTAGGTTATGTTTGCACTGGCGCGCATGCTCGCGTGTTGAACCATGCAGATGCTCATGTATGCTCCCCACATTATGCTGTGCTGGACACAGCTAGGGTGACCAGACATCTCGATTAAAATCAGGACTGTCCCGATATTCAGCTGTTTGTCCCACGTCCTGATGGATGAATGGTCAGGATGCCATTTGTCCCGATATTTGGCTTCAGCGCTGCTTTGGGTTTTTGTTTTTTTTTGTTTTGGCGCCGCTCTTTTTTTTTTTTCCTTCAGTGGCGCCCTGCCTTCCCATGTGTCCTGATATTTTTTTCTTATTATCTGGTCACCCTAGACACGGCTATAATGCTGTGTACATGCGTATACCTGTGTCCATATGCTGCTGCTGTTATGTGACATTAACGCTGCCATTTCAGGAATGGTATTCCAGCGTTCTTTGTGGATAGCGAGACTCTCTATTTGTACCTGTGACATTGCACATATTAAAGACAATTGTAACAGTGCATCTCCACTGCATTATCGTGTTAGGGTTGGGTTTGTGCTGTGGAGGGTGGTGGCCGAGTTAGGATGTGGTCATTATGCAGTGCTTTTGTCTTTACTATTCATGCTTGTTTAAAAATCCCTCTTTCTTGATTATATGCATCCAGACAAAATTCCAGCTGTGATTTCCAGATGAAGAACTGAGACAAATTACTGCTTTTGTGTTAAACAGAGTTTGGTTTTGTTTTTTCTGTTTAAGATTGTCCAGCTCAGGAATTTACAGAAAGGATCCTTTCAGTATTAGATGTCATTGCTTGTCTGAAGGGAATCTTGCCACTTCTGTTTTTACTTTTGTTTTAACTTGCTTAAACGAAGTAGTCAAATGGGTTTGAGGATATAGATTTGCAGTCATAAATGTTGTGGGTATTGAGTAATTAAACGCTGCTAACATAATTCCTCTTTTGCTTGAAATTACTACTTTTTTAGTCAAACATCTGAAAACATTCTTGTTAAAATTTGTTTGATTGCTTCGTAGTAACTCTTTGTAATAAGTGTCACAGTTAAGGGAATTGCACCTGTTCCCACCCCCGTGTGGTCTAGCAGGGGCACCCGCTTTTAGGATACCAGCTCCTTACCCATCACCTCTCCTAGGTGGAACACACATCTCACTCCCTGCTAACTGGGATTTTTTCAAACCGCACAGTTGCCTGCCTGCACTGTGAATACCCCAGCAAGTCAGACTATCTGCTTTGCTTTCTCCTCAGAGGCTATAAATAGTGTAATTGCCCACAATTATAAGGTACCACACAGTTTTTCTTAAACAAGAACATTTATTCTTCTTTGAGTGGTTGTTCATGTCCATTCAAAGTAGGTGTGCGCGCGCCGTGTGCACGCCAGCCAAAAGATTTTCCCTTAGCAGCGTCCGTAGGGTCGGCCCAGGTGCCCCCTGAAGTGGCGCCACCATGGCGCCCTATAAAGGGGCCCGCCGACCCTCCACCCCCTTGGTTCCTTCTTACCGCCGGTGATGGCTAGCTGGAACTTCTCTTGCGTAGCAAGTTGGCAGTGTCCTATCCTTACTATTTAGTCCATGTATTCAGTCATATTATAGTTAGTTAGATCTTTGTATATAGTTTTTAGTAGTTGATCCCCCCCCCCCCCCCCCGAGTCTTCATCGCTCGCTGGGGCATGCCTGGGTCCAAACTCTGCAAGGACTGGGGGAAATTCATGCCCAAGAGTGACCCGCACTCTGTGTGTTTGAGGTGCCTTGGAGAGAGTCACCAAAAGGACCAGTGCTTTATCTGTAGAGGCTTCCGCCTGCGAACTCATAAGAACAGGGCTCGAAGACTTAGAGTCCTCCTGATGGAGGTGGCCCTGTGACCACCCTCGGACCCAGAACCGGCCAAGGCGGGGCACAGCACGTCGTCCTTGGTTCGGAGTGCCCCGGCACTGACATCAGGACTTAGGGTCCAGCCCAAGTCATCGAAAACCCGGCACCGGACGGAGTCGGGTCATCGGAGGTCGGCCTCAGTGCGGCACTGCTCACCTTCGCCGGTGCCTGCCAAGAGAAAGAAGCTGGTGAGGGATCAGTCACCCCACCAGGATCCAAGGCCGACGCCGTCCACGGGTGTAAGGAGACAGGCTGGGCTACAGCCCTCCATGGTTCCGACTCCCGCACCGCAGAGAGGGCGGTCGTGTCCGGACCAGCCTAACTTCCCGGACCTCAGCGGGGACATACACCCCCCGTCAACGCCGGAGGCATTTGAGGCGGCCTCAGACCTAATAGGCCTCCTGGCACTGGCCTCCCCGCATTGTAGGGAGTTGGCTACTGTGGTCCGTCCACCAGTACAGTCTAGAGGCAAGCCGGCCATGCTGTCCCCTCCCTCCCTGCACCGTGCTGTGAAAGCTGCACCATACCAGAGGAGAGGCTCCCCTCTGCCTCTGCACCGCTCTCCTTCAGCACCGGGCGCTGCTCCCCCCAGGTCCTCAGACTCGGAGACCTCAGACTCAGAGGCAGACTCCTATCACTCCAGCCGGTCGCGGCTTTGGGAGTGAGCCACTAACGTTACCCACAGTGGCAGCAACAATATCAGCCGCCCTCACAGTGGCCGTTGTGGACTCCCTGGGCCTACCATTAGTTGGTAGACCAGGCGTTTGGCCCTCGGTCACGATCGGCTTCGGTGTCCTCGACGTCAATGGCCCGGCGCAGCTGCCTCCCCCACTGGCACCGTCACTGGGCAGGGGTGTGCCATCATCAAGTTCAGCACCCCCTGACTGGGCAGCGACACCAGCAGCGGCTTCAGTTCGGGCTCCGCCGGCACCACATGATACACCAAGTCACTCGCTGGCGATCCTGGTACCGGCCACGGTGCCACATTTAGACTCGGAGCCAGCACCACAACCTCAATACCGTGTGCCGCACGACCCCGAGGGGCCGCATGCACCGGAGGAAGGGCCGCTCCATGTAATCTCCTCATCGTCCTCCCCAGATGAGGCAGTCTCGGGCACAGCTGCGACACTGGCCCTAGAGGACACTGGAATCCTCCAACAATTGCTTCGGCGAGCAGCTCAAAGCCTCGCAATCCAAGCGGAGGAGATCGAGGTGGACGCGGACCCTGTAGTGGACATTCTGGCCCCCTCAGGGCCATACAGGGTGGCCCTCCCGCTGATAATGACTATAACGGATACGTCCCGCACCCTTTGGCAAACACCAGCCTCATTGGCTCCTACTGCCAAGAGGACTGAGCAGCACTACTTCATCCCCTCTAAAGGGCACGAACACCTGTACACCCACCCTCTCCCTGACTCCCTGGTAGTAGATGCGGCTTACCAGCGGGAGCGTCAAGGGTTTCAGGGCTCGACACCGAAGAGCAGGGACGCAAAAAGACTTTAGCTCTTCAGTAGAAAGGTGTACTCCACGGGGGGTCTCCAACTCCGCATTGCCAATCAACAGGCAATAGTAAGCCGATATGGCCACGACACCTGTTCGGCCATGTCGAAGTTAGCGGAGCTCCTTCCCCAGGACTTGAGATCAGAGTTTTCAGCCCTAGTGGAGGAGGGCAAACTGATCTCTCGAGCCTCCCTCCAGGCCGCCTTAGATGTGGTGGACTCAGCCTCGCTCACCCTGGCCACGGGCCTGGTCATGCGGCGAGGAGCCTGGCTCCAGGTCTCGGGCCTGCTCTATGAGGTCCAGCAGATGATTCAAGACCTCCCCTGCGATGGGCAGTTGCTGTTTTCGGAGAAAATGGACAAACGTCTCCATAGCTTAAAGGACTCGAGGGCCATGCTTCGCTTGCTGGGCTTGCATACCCCCGCGACCCAGCGCAGACAATTTAGGCCGCAGGCGGCCCCTCGCCCATACCAGCCACAGACTCACCAGGAGCTGGGGCGCAGGCGGGGCAGAAATGGCAGGAGGCGTCACCAGCGCCACCCCTCCGACCAGGCATCTAGCAAATCCAGACCACCATCTGGGCCTAGACCCCCTATTTGATGGTACGGTCGAGGACGACCTACTGATAGACTCTGGATCCTTCCACTCCTACCTTTTGGGTCACGTCTGTCCCACTTCTACCTTGCCTGGTCCCAAATTACGTCAGACAAATGGGTGCTCCGCACGGTAGAGAGAGGATATTCTATCTAGTTCTCCTCCCTTCCGCCCCACCAACCCCCCTTCCCGTCCCTCTTCAGGGACCCTTCTCACGAGCAACTTCTAATTCAAGAAGTGAAGTCCCTCACAGAGGCAGGAACGGTGGAGGAAGTCCCGCGGGAGCTCAGCAGCAAAGGCTTCTACTCCCAGTATTTCCTAATACTGAAGGCAAAAGGAGGCCTGAGACCCATCCTAGACTTGCTGCGGCTGAACAGGTTTGTGCGAAAACTCATGTTCTGCATGGTCTCCCTGTCCTCGATCATCCTCTCCGTGGATCCAGGAGATTGGTATGCAGCCCTCGACTTAAAGGACGCCTATTTCCACATTACCATAATTCCACGGCACCATCAGTACCTCAGATTCATCGTGGCCAACGTCCATCTGCAGTTCACGGTGCTGCTGTTTGGCCTGTCGGCTGCTCCCAAGGTCTTCATGAAGTGCATGACGGTAGTGGCGGCCTTCCTGTGCAGGCAGGGCATCCAGGTATTCCCCTACCTGGATGACTGGCTCATAAAGGGTCGCTCCAAGGAGCAGATAGAGACCCAGGTGTTGTTCCTCAGGCAGACCTTTCTCGATCTTGGCCTCCTCTTGAACAAAGCCAAATCCACCCTGTCTCTGATGCAACGAATAGATTTCATAGGAACGGTTCTGGACTCCACACATGCCAAAGCGTACCTGCCGGAGTCCAGGTTCCGTGCAATTTCCGAGCTCATTCTCGGACTACACCGCATCCCGGTTATCACGGCACAAGTTTGCCTCCAGCTGTTGGGCCACATGGTGGCGTGCAGCTATGTGGTGGTCCATGCCAGACTACGGCTTTGCCCGCTGCAGTCCTGGTTGGCGACAGTTTATCGCCCGGTCAGGGACCCCCTGGACTCAGTGGTGTCCATTCCCCGCTTGGTGCTGAGCTCACTACGGTGGTGGCTCGACCCGCAGGAAGTCTGCATGGGTGTCCCCTTTGCTGCCCCGCAACCCTCCCTCTCCCTGGTGACAGATGCCTTAGATCAAGGTTGAGGAGCGCACCTGGGACGCCTCAAGACGCAGGGCTTGTGGTCACCGGAGGACTTCAAGTTGCATATCAATGTCAGGGAACTGAGAGCAGTCCACCTGGTGTGTTTGACCTTCTGGTCTTACTTGGCCGGCAGGTGCGTTTCAGTCCTTTTGGACAACACGGCAGCAGTTTTTTATATCAACAAACGGAGGTGCATGCTCCTCTCCCCTCTGCAGGGAAGCCCTCATGCTGTGAGATTTCTGCGTTCACAGTGCCACTCACCTGACGGTGTTCTATCTTCCGGGGGAGCAGAACAGTTTGGCGGACACCCTCAGCCACTCGTTCCAGGGTCACGAGTGGTCCCTCCAATGGGATGTGGTGTGCTCAGTTTTCCAGCTCTGGGGCTTTCCCCAGTTAGACCTGTTTGCTTCAAGGGAAAACAGGAAGTGCCGACGGTTTTGCTCCCTCCTGGGATGCAGTCGGGGGTCTCTGTCAGATGCTTTCCTACAGACGTGGGAGGACGGTCTGCTCTATGCCTTCCCTCCAATCCCCCTGATACACAGGGTGCTTTTTAAGATTTGCAGGGATCACGCCAGGGTAATCCTGATAGCTCCAGCGTGGCCGCGCCAGCATTGGTACACGTCACTCCTGCACATGTCAGTTCAGGCGCCCCTGATGCTGCCCCTACTCCCAGACCTGATCACACAGGACCGGGGCTCCCTCCACCATCCAAACCTCGAGTCTCTTCACCTCACAGCCTGGATGCTCCATGGCTGAACCCGGTGGAGTTGCAGTGCTCCCAGCAGGTCAGGCAGGTGCTGCTAGGTAGCAGGAAACGGTCCACCAGGGTCACCTACCTGGCTAAATGGATGCGCTTCTCCATATGGTCGGGTCAGCGGGGTCACGACCCGCTAGGGGTACCAATTCCTGCTGTCCTTGACTATTTGCTTCACCTAAGACAACTGGGCCTCTCCCTTTCCTCCATTCGCGTTCACTTGGCGACCATATCTGCTTTTCATCCAGGAGAAGGGGGTGCCTCGGTGTTTGCGAACCCGCTAGCTGGGCTTTTCCTCAAGGGTATGGACAGGCTTTTCCCGCATGTGCGTCAGCCGACCCCTGCTTGGGACCTGAATCTGGTCCTCTTCGTCCTCTCGGGGCCTCCCTTTGAGCTTCTGGCTTCGTGCTCCCTGCTGTACCTATCGTATAAGACCGCCTTCCTGGTAGCGATCACCTCGGCCCTACGGGTGTCGGAGCTTCGAACGTTAACATCAGAGCCCCCGTACACAGTCTTCTATGAGGACAAGGTCCCACTTAGACCTCATTCGGCTTTCCTACCCAAGGTCATTTCGCAGTTCCACGTGGGCCAACATATCTTTCTCCCGGTGTTTCACCCAAAACCACACGCCTCCAGCGAAGAGCGGAGGCTACACTCCCTGGATGTCCACAGGGCCTTGGCTTTTTACATAGAGCGTACCAAGTCGTTCAGACGCTCGACCCAGCTCTTTGTCGCAGTGGCAGAAAGGATGAAGGGGCTCCCGGTCTCCTCTCAGCGAATCTCTTTGTGGATCGCGACCTGCATCCGGAAATGCTACCGCATAGCTAAGACCCCTGTCCCTCCGGTCATGGCCCACTCCACTAGGACGCAGGTCTCCTCTGCGGCTTTCCTGGCTCAGGTTCTGACTCAGGAGATTTGTAGAGCGGCCACGTAGTCCTCCATCCACACGTTCTCGTCTCACTATGACATCACGCACCAGGCAAGGGATGATGCAGCCTTCGGGCTTGCCGTTCTCCAGTCAGCAGTGATTTCCGCCCCACCTCCTAAGGTTAGACTGTGAGTCACCTCCTTTGAATGGACATGAACAACCATTCAAAGAAGAAAAAACGGTTACCACCTTTTAGTAACTGTTGTTCTTCGAGATGTGTTGTTCATGTCCATTCCAAGACCCACCCTCCAGCCCCTCTGTCGGAGTGCCGGCAAGAAGGAAGTGAGGGGGTGGAGGGTCGGCGGGCCCCTTTTTATAGGGCATCGTGGTGGCGCCACTCCAGGGGGCACCCGGGCCAACCCTATGGATGTTGCTAAGGGAAAATCTTACGGCTGGCGTGCACATGGCGCACGCACATCTACTTTGAATGGACATGAACAACACATCTCGAAGAACAACAGTTGCTAAAAGGTGGGTAACCATTTTTTCTTAAGTGAAAGCGTTACAGGCGAAAACATAGTAAAACAATAAAAGAACCTACACACATGCTAATGAACTTACCAGAGATCACCCAACCCCACAAGGACTCTGGTAGGAATCAGTTCTTCAAATCCTACACAGGGGTTTTCTGTGCTTATGAGTTCATAACACCTTTTGCTCAGAACAGGCACACCCATGAATCTGTGAGTCGCCCCTTTATATGGTTTGGGCCTCTGATCTTGTCCTCATATAACAAGTGTTTAGTTGATCGCCATATTTGGGGTCAGGAAGAAATTTTCCTCCGGGACAGATTGGCAGAGGCCCAGGAGGTTTTTCGCCTTCCCCTGTAGCATGGGGCATGGATCACTTGCTGGTGAATTCTCTGCAGCTTGAGGTCTTCAAACCACAATTTGAAGACTTCAATAACTCAGGCATAGGTTAGGGGTTTGTTATAGAAGTGGATGGGCAGGGTTCTGTGGCCTAGGGTTCTGTGGCCTTGTGCAGGGGGTCGGACTAGATGATCACATTGGTCCCTTCTGACCCTAGAATCTATGAATCTATGTGATCAGCAGAGAAAGTTCTCCTCAGAGTGAAGCTTCAAAAGGCTGAGTTCTTGCATAACCAGAGTGGTTACAATTGCATACAGCTCCCACTGGAGATTTCCTGGAAAACCCACTTGAGTTTATTCTTGTCTGGTAAATTATTTCAAATAATCCTTTGACGTTCATAACTAAGGCCCTACCAAATTCACGGCCATGAAAAATGCATCACGGACTGTGAAATCTAGTCTCCCTTCCTGAAATCTGGGCTTTTGTGTGATTTTACTCTATATGACACAGATTTTATCCGGGAGACCAGCATTTCTCAAATTGGGGATCCTGACCCAAAAGGGAGTTGCAGGGGGCTCACAAGGTTATTTTAGGAGGGGTCTTGGTATTGTCACCCTTATTTCTGTGCTGCTGTCAGAGCTGGGTGACCAGAGAGCAGTGACTGTTGGTCAGGCGCTCAGCTGTGAAGGCAGAATCCCACCAGCAGCAGCAAAGAAGTAAGGGTGGCAATACCATACCATGCCATCCTTACTTCTGCACTGCTGATGGTGGTGGTTCTGCCTTCAGAGCGGGGCTCCCAGCCAGCAGCCGCTGCTCCCTGGCTGCCCAGCTCTGAACGCAGAGCCACCGCCAGCAGTAGTGCAGATGTAAGAGTAGCAGTACTGCAACCCTCCCCTCCCCCCCCCCCCACAATAACCTTGCAGCCACCCTACAACTTCTTTTTGGGTCAAGCCCCTACAATTACAACACGTGACATTTCAGATTTAAATAGCCAAAATCATGAAATTACGATTTTTAAAATCCCATGACCATGAAATTGACTAAAATGGACCTTGAATTTGGTAGGGCCCTACTCATGACATTTCCTAGTGTTTAAATTACTCATGTCTTCCCCCAACCCTGAGATGTTACATATAATCCCACAGTAATACATAAACATTTGCATTTTTAATACAATGAATTCCAAAGATACTTAAAATAAACCTTACCGAATTAAATTTAATTCAATAAAGTTTTTTCAGAATATTTCACAAAATTACCATATCTTTCACAATGGATATATAATTTTTGTCTAGAATTAATTGTTTATGCCGTCTGAGGAAGGAAACGATTGTGTATTTTCAGTTATAATGAAACAGAAGTATTTCATTGCAGTCATCATAATCATCCTTAAAGTTGTATGTATATTTCTGAACAGGCAAGTAGTGGCTCTTTATTAATGCTCTCTTTGATTTCACATAAGGCTCTGCCACTGAGTAGCTAGTCTGTTGAAATATGCAGTACTAAAGAAATCATTCAAGGTGGATCCCTTTTTTATTATTGACACAAATATGCAGTTTGATTCCCTTTGTCTGGTCTTGGTAGTCTAATAAAATTTTATTTTTAAAGGTTCACACATTGATTGTGCACTCCACTGCAACATATTTTGTAAAAGTTTGTTAATGCTATGGCATATCATGTCAGGCTATAGTAACCTAAACACATTGTGAAAGTCAGTGCTTCCTTAAATGTAAGTCAAGGAGCTATGAGTATTTGGAGAAAAAATTGTTAATCAATATGCTGCTTTTGTTTTATTTTGTTTTTTTCTTCAAATTAAGAGACTACTAAACTAGGCTTAAAAATCATCCGTGTCTTGTGCTGCTCCAGGGGCCAGGAGACTCTGCTTTCCACTCCTGAAGAGAATCTCCCTGCTAGAGGGAGCATTCAGCACAAACTCTGCACCAGCAAGAGGCCAAAGAGAGGCTCCCAGTGCTAATAGCAACAGTGTTAGCACTAGCAGTTAGGAGAAGGGGTCTGAAGAAGAGACCAGTGTGTCTTATCTTTATAATGGAATGATTTTTACCAAATGCTAAGTCTGTGTGTAGCAAATCTTCAGCTGAAGATGATGATGATTGTAATAAAGTTAACCAGAAAACTGTGAAAAGTAGACAAAATAATTATAGCTACATTATGTTTGGATTTTTGTGTTTTGAGATTACTGCAGAAATTCCATATCCACAATGTGTAAGTTGTTTTCAGGTGTTAGTAAATTAAAGTGTGAAGCCAGGTAATCTGCAGAGACAATTAGAAACCGAGCACCCAGAATTCATAAACAAAAGCCACAATTTTTTCCTTCAGAAACAAGAATTATAACAGGCCAAAAAAAAAAGAAAAGAAAGAAAAAAAAAAGTCGTACCTAGAGAACCAAATGTTCCTCAAAAAGCCTGAAAAGCATTTTAGGTTGTATCCATGTGAATTCCAAAATGCAGGTGAGCACTCACCATTGGCAAGACTCTTCTACTTCTAACAGCAGTGAACGTATAGAATTATGATTGAGGAAACAAGTAACCATGGCACCGAAAACCATTCCTATGTCAAATAATACCATCTGTTAATGCACTGATGATCTTGCAGACAACGCCCGGGACCAGTTGATAGACAAGTTAGGAAAAGTCAGTATTTTGTAGCGCAGCTTGATGGATCCAGAGATGTAGCCGACATAGCTCAGTTTCTGTGCTATGTGAGATTTTTCAAAGAAGGTACAATAGTTGAAGAACTCTTATTTTACAAAGAAATCCCAACCCAGACAACTGTGAGGAAATATCCAAATCCTTGATAATTTAATGATAGATGAAGGGCTTAACTGGGCTACATGTGTGGGGCTCTGCACTGATGGGACAGCAGACATGACCAGAAAGAACAGTGGGGTTGCATCACAAGTAAAAAAAATGGCACCAGCAGAAATTTGGACACACTGTATGACTAATCACTAATTTTTGGCACTGAAGAAGTTGCAACCTGAAGTGCATGAGGCCCTCTACATAGTTATTAAAATTGTTGTTGTTATAAATTTTCAGGCAGTGAAAATACATCGTTTTCGCATGCTGCACAATCAGATGGGCTCTGACCAAACTCAGCTTCTGTTTCTCAATGAAGTCAGGCAAAAGTTATCTAGAGAGTAAGTGTTTCAATGCATCTTTGTATTGTACGATGAAATCAGGAATAAATTCCTGGAGGAAATAGATCTTGCATAATTACATGTGTAATGTGGGGTTCTTCTTCAAGTGCTGTCCCTCTGGGTGCTCCACTCCAGGTGATGGTGTGTCCCAGCGCCATTAATCGGATATCTTCAGTAGGAGTGCATGATTGGGACACACGTGCTCAGCTGCAGTCTCGCGGTCTTGTTAGAGTCTGCCTGAGTGCACGCGTCCCGTGCCCCCCTCAGTTCCTTCTCAACTGTCCTCAGCTGAAGATGGGACTCGGCGCAGTTCTTATCCTCTTCCCTGGTTTCTGAAGGAAACAATTACAAAGAACATAGAAATAGTTAGTTAGGAACATCCCTGTTGTTTCCCTTCCTTTAGAATAGTTACTTAGTTTAAAAAAAAACAACACACACCTTTTTTCTTCAAGTTTGTCTCCCGCTGAGACACTCTCCCCTGGCATTCCAAGTGCAATAATGCCAGGGGCTTTAGGATTCAAGAAATGTGCTTCCTGGCAGGATTCTATGCCAAGGTCTGGTGGATACTCATGTTGTGTGAAGTGCCTCGACAAGACACGTCCCTGCCAAGTGTGTCCATTGCACGAGCCTCAAAACCAGGGCTCGTCATGATGCAGACCTGCGGCTGAAAATGCTTCTCATGCAGAAATCCCTGCAGCCGCCTCTGGAGACAGGCAATGGCAAACCCTCTCCCTCACGCTCCTCGGCCAGATCCAAACAATTGGGAGCATAGCTTCACCCTCTGAGGCGAAGAGGCAGGAAGCCCAACTGTCTCTGTGTAGAGATTTTCACAAGGCTAAAGGATCTCCTGTGAGATCCTTGCCCTCAAAGCTGACAGCGCCGAAGGCAGGAGCCTCCAACCGTCCCAGCACCTTAGCCATGGCTCCCGCGCTGAGTCAGGGACCTGACCTCCCATACCAGGAAGGTCTCAGCACAGGTCCCCTCGGCACCGAAAATAGACCTGGTGCTGACAGCGCGCTCTGCCCCAGTGCCAAAAAGAACATCAGCGCCAAGCCTGCCTGTTGCTCAGATAGCAGCAGCGGACCTCCCGCAGATCGCCTGCAAGCAACCCGCGGCACTGGGAAAAGTCAAACAAAAGTCTGTGCACCCCTCTGAGCACAGATTGCGCGCAGTGGAATCACACCCCAGGGAGCAGCAACAGCAGTTCCTCAGTCAGGATGTCCTCTCAGTAGCACCTGACTCTAACTCACCACTTCTGGACACCAGTGCTCGCTCTTTGACCAGCTGCTCTCCCCATCTGTCCTGGCTATCTTTACTGACAGCAAGCCTGATATGCAGCAGCAGGCGGAGTTCTCCCCACCTGCCTCTCCTCCTCCACCGGAACCTTTTGCACCTCAGGTCACAGCTCTCAACCACCAGCCTCAGTTTCCCTACTTTGCCCCCTTTTCCCCCTCCGTGGACAGCACCTAACTTTCCTTATCCGATGCCTTGGTCTCAGTGGTACCCTTGGCCAGCTCCTACTGCCATTCGCCCTCATGCTTCTTCCACCACACGCACTCATTCTGCGCCTCTTATCTCCAGCTCCAATCTACTTCTAGAGCCCCTGAACCCCCCTCTGAAGAGGTGGGCTATGGACCATACCCTGATTCACCAACTCCTAACTCTCCATCAGCTCGAGACGGAGCCCTTGTGCCTCCACCTCCACAGAATGTGGACGACTTTAAACAATTCCAGGAACTTTTCAAGAGGGTGGGACTCAGCCAATAAATCCCTTTAGAGGACGTCCAGGAGACACAACACAGACTCCTCAAAATCCTCCAACCCTCTGCGCCCTCAAAGATCATGCTTCCCACAGATGAAGCACTCCTAGAACCAGCTGACACTCTCTGGCAGACCGCAGCCTCTGTCCTACCAACTTGCAAAAAGGCTGAACGTAAATATTATGTTCCTGCTAAGGACGTAGACTACTTATTCTCTCATCCATAGCCAAATTCTCCTGTAGTGGATGCAGTGACACACAGGACAAACAGACGCATTATCAGCCCACCCCGCAAGACAAGGCTCCCTTGACATCTTGGGCTGCAAGGTTTATACCTCCTCCACTCTGCAATTCAGAATTGCAAACTATTCCGCCCTACTTGCAAGCTATGACTATGACTATAACAACTGCAACAAGCTCTTTGATTTTACCTCCCATATCCCAGAGGACAGGAAAGCAGACTTTGTCAGTCCTTGTTGAGGGCCGATTGGTCTCCAGAACGGCCCTACAAGCATCTCTAGACATGGTGGACACACCAGCCCGCACTACTGCAACTGCTGTGGTTATGCACAGATCTTCCTAGCTTTCTGCATCCGGTATTCCCAAAGTCCTGCAGACCAAAGTGGAGGACCTCCCCTTTGATAAAATAAACTGTTTTCCAAGAAAACCAACAAAGTCCTTCACACCATGAAAGACTCTAGAGTGACCCTGCACACCCTGGGCATTAACCCATCCCTTCCCTGGAGACAGAAGTATCAAGTTTATCAGAGGCCACACATACAACAGTATCACTGGCCTCAGCCCAGACCATATGATATGCCCAGGAATCTCCCTAGACCTCCTAGGCACAGACAAAACCAAGTGCAAACAGCTATCTCCCACCCATCGGGAAATAAACAACAATTTTGAAGCATTGGTCGAGGGTCTGCACGACCACCCCTTGACTCCACCACCCACTTGCCCATTTGTCCACCACCTCCAGGTTTTCCACCATGCCTGGCAACAGATCACACAGGACCGTTGGGTCCTGGAAATAGTTCAGTCCGGTTACTCTATATCCCTTTTATATCCTACTCTCCTACCCTTCCCCATCCCTCTTCAGGGACCCCTCTCACGAGCACCTGCTTCGCATAGAAGTGGCTCATCTTCTACAGCTAGATGCAGCGAAACCTGTGCCGACACGACATTGAGGAAAATGGTTCTACTCCCACTATTTTCTGACCCAGAAAAAGACTAGGGGATGGAGGTCTCTACTAGACCTACACCGTCTGAACTAATTTATAAGGGTACAGAAATTCAAGATAGTCACACTGGGCACAATAATACCTGCGCTGAAACAAGGGGACTGGTTCACAGCCCTCGAAGTATAGGACACCTATTTTCATATATCCATTCATCCAGCCCGCAGACGGTTCTTACGATTCACAATCGTACACAACCATTTCCAATACATAGTACTCCCTTTCGGAGTCTCCACAGCTCCAAGAGTATTCTCCAAGACCCTAGCCGTAGTCGTAGCCCACCTCCGCAGACACGGGATCATATTTTTCCTCTGCCTAGACAATTGCCTCATCAAAGGCAACTCATACGACAAGATGCTACAAGCTACCCATTTCACCAACTCCCTTTTCCACAGCGTAGGCCTCCAAATAAATGTCCAAAAATCCACCCTGACACCTACACAGTACAGCTCACCTGGACTCAAGTTGAACCAGAGCCTCACTCCCATACAACAAAGTCCTTGCTATCATACATCTCATACACACGCCCTCTGTTTGTCCCAGAATACAGGCAAAAATTTGCCTACAGCTCCTTGGCCACATGGCAGCCACCACCTTCATGGTCAAGTATGCCAGGCTGTACATCAGATGTCTTCAGGGCTGGCTCAATTCTAACTACAAACCCAGCAGGCACAGCCTCTGCATGGTGCTAACTCCTCCAGCGAATGTACTAGCTTCCCTACAATGGTGGACAAGACCAGAGAAACTCTGCATGGGTATTCCCTTCCAACAACAATCCCCCACGCTCATGCTCATCACGGACGCTTCCCTGATCAGTTGGGGAGTGCATCCAGGGGGATGCATGGCACAAGGCCGCTGGTCTGCGCCAGAGACGCATCTACACATAAATCTTCTAGACAAGCCTGCCTTCACTTTCTTCCCCTCATAAAGAACAAATCTATCCAGGTCCTAATGGACAGTATAGCATGTATGTTTTACATCAACAGACGGAGGGGAGCATGATCGCACTACCTATGCATGGCGGCCATCTGTTAGTGGAATTGGTGCATACAACACCACATACAAATTATTGCTTCATACCTACCCTGCTGTCACAATACTACTGCCGATGCACTCAGCAGACACTTCTCCACAGAACACTAATGAGAATTGCACCCTGTGATACTACAACAGCTCTTCTCCTACTGGGGCACTCCATCAATAGACCTCTTTGCCACAACCTAGAATCGCAAATGCCACCTATTTTGCTCCACAGCGGGATTCGGGACTGCATCTCTAGGAGACGCGTTCCTCATCCTATGAAACAGCTCTCTCATGTACGCCTTTCCACCAATCCTTCTGATACACAGGGTTCTGCACAAGATCAGAGACGACAAGGCCTAGGTCATGCTTATTGCCTCGGCTTGGTCGAGACAGACATGGTATCTTTACCTGCTCCACATGTCCACCCGTTCTCCATGGACTCTCCCCAACAGACCAGATCTGCTTTCTCAGGACAACAGACAGATTCTTCATCCTCAGCTCCAGAAACTCTACCTGACAGCTTGGTTCCTTCATGGTTCCAGACCCAAGAACTAGCCTGTTCTGAGCTAGTCTGATATGTCCTCCTGCATGCTAGAAAAGACTCCATTCGTAAAATTTACCTGCAGAAATGGAAGCGCTTCTCCCTGCGGGGCTCAAATAAACACTTAACACCCCATACTGTGACCCTCCCTAACATCCTAGACTACCTTTTGAAACTAAAACAGGACAGACTCTCGCTCAGCTCCATCAGAGTACACCTCGCATCCCTCACCACGTTCCATGATTCACTAGATGGTATTCACTCTTTGCCTCCGCCACCATAAAATGCTTTCCCACGGGCCTACAAAATCTCTAATCTGAGATTTATCCATTGGCAGCTGCATGGAATCTCAACCTCATTCTTCGCAATCTTATGAAACCCATTCAAACCCTTAGCTACCTTATCTCTTCTTCACATGTCCATGAAGGTAGCTTTCTTGGTTGCTATAACATCAGCAAGGAGAGTAGGGGAAATAAGCTCCCTGATGGCCTACCCTCCCTACACACCCTTTTCTAAAGACAAAGTTACGCTATGACCACATCTTATATTTCTCCCTAAGGTGGTGTCCACCTTAACCAGCCAATATACTTAGCTACATTCTGCGCAAGGCGATGCTGCATACCCTCAATGTCAGATGAGCAATTACCTTCTATTTAGACAGGACTAAATCATTTCAGAAGTCCTTATGACTATTTGTCTCCCTACCGAGAGATCGAAGGGTGTAGCCATCTCTAAGCAACACCTTTCCAAGCGGATCTCTGACTGCATCAGATCCTGTTACTGCATTCAGAATGACCAACCACCCAAAGGCATCAGAACTCATTCTACTCGAGCTGTGTCAACATCTGTTGCCTTCCTTCATAACATACCCATTCCTGATATCTAAGTGGTCATCTGAACACACATTTACCAAACACTATGCTATCACGCAGGATACCATGGCAGACTCCATAGTAGGCCTTACAGTACTGTCTACAGTACTCACTGCTCCAACTCCAAAGTCTCACCAGCCATAGTGGGTACTGCTCCACATTCATCTGGAGTGGAGCACCTACAGGGATAGCACTCGAAGAAGAAAAGAAAGTTACTCACCTCGCAGTAACTGGGGTTCTTCGAGATGTGTGTCCCTGTGGGTGCGCCACTGCTTGCCCTCCTCCGCTCCGCTTTGGAGTACAATTCTGACTTCTTCATGGTAGAAAAGGAACTGAGGGGGGCATGAGACATGTGCGCTCAGGCAGATTCTAATGAGACAGCGAGACAGCAACTGAGCAAATGTGTCCCGACCAGGCACAGCTACCAAAGATCTCCAATCAATGGCGCCGGGATGCACCGTCACCTGGAGTGTAGCACCCATAGGGACATACATCTCGAAGAACCTCAGTTACTGCAAGGTGAGTAACTTTCTCTTCTTGAGTATATTAGCATACCTGGTGGACACACTTAGGAAACTGAAGGTGCTGAATGTAAAACTTCAAGGTAGGAATACAAATATACTAGATATGGAAAAGAGAATTGGAGATTAATGAAGTAGCTTTGGCTTCAGAGGTGCTACATTGAAAAGGGAATTACCGAGATATTTCCAATATAATCAGCCTCTTTAAAAGAACAGAGTGAAAGTGATAGAAATGCTGTTACAGACCAAATATTAATTCATTTGTCTGGATTGTATTCCTATTTTGATAACTATTTTTCTGGAGTGGAACAAGATTTTCCAGATACCGACTGGATTAAAAACCTGTTCTTGTTTAAGAGTTGACTCTGTTCCAAGTTTGATCACATGCTGAAGACCAAGTTTTCAAATCTAACAAGCCAGGAATTCTGGATTTCTATTAAAGAAGAATATAAAGAACTCTGTGATGACACTATGAAAGTGCTTCTTCCATTTATCTCTGTGCGTCTTGGTTTTCAGTAATGATTTTGTGAACTGTAAACACAGACATCATTTAAACTTGGAGAAACAACTTACATGTGTTGCTATCAGAGATTCCACCCAACATTGCGCAATTATGCAGTCTGAAACAGGCCCATTCTTGTCACTAAAATCTTTGGCTGTGTCTGAACATGACAAAAAATCCTCATTTTCAAATGGTAGTTTTAAAAACTCAGAATACGTTGGGTTGTATAATTAAAAAAACTGTATGTAGTTGCATGAAGTTGCAAAACCATCCAAACTCTGGTGTTCTGAACTCTTGAATCTAATGTTGTGAGTTAGTTAAAAACAAAACAAACAAAAACCCCAGCATTTGGTTGTGGGGAGCCACCAAGTTTGAAAATAGCTGTTAGAGAGCCACAGTACTAAAATGTTTGGGAACTGTTGGTGTAAGTGACAAATTACTGCATTCGCCCCAAAGGAGTCACATTCTTTTCTGATAACATGGACGATAATTTGTGACACTCTTTAAGCCAGCTGCTTTTACAGGGAACAAGGTTATTCTGTAACTTCAGTGAAATGTCAGACTTCTCAATTTTCCAATGGAAATGAGTGCTGTACAGGGACACTGTCAAACAGAAATTCTGTTGTTTAATGCCTGGAGACAGTGAAAGGGGAATTTGTTCTTTCGGCTCCCTTTTCTAAGTACATTTGGTAACAGATGGGCTTATAGGGATTGAGTTGCATATGTTATCAGAGTTAGTAAAAGCTTTTGGTAAATGTTTGAAGGAGGCTACGTTAATGTGGCGTTACGTGTGAAATTTTAATTTATTTCACTGATGCTTTATTGCACCTATGGGTAAAGATGCTCAGTCTTGCTTCACCTAAGTTGTCGCCAACAACAGATTTGTACCAAATAGAGGCATGTGATTAGTTTAAAAAATAAGAGATGCCAACCAAGGACACAGACAAGGACAAACTGACTTCCAAAAATATGTATTCCATTAATTTTCATAATTTTGATAAAAACCTAACAGCTTCTGCTCTTCTCATTCATAGTACATGATTTTAACAGAATGAAACTCTGTGGCTAATTCTCAATACCAATTTAGGTAGATAATGACTGGGTGATGTTAATCTACATTTGAAGTGGGACAACCTGAGTGTAATTATTCTGCAGGTGAAGAAATCATAGAACAATTAGAAAACTAAGAAATGTGTTTATTTCCTATTACATACAAAGCGGGAGTGTTCTGGTCAAAAATCCTTTCTCCCTTTTTTTCAGTGATTAATAGTCCTTCTGGTCTCTCCCTTCCTTCACAATGAAGTGAATATTGGTGGCATTATATTAAAAACATTTTCTTAGAATATTTGGCCATGTGCAGTTGGTAGTTAACATTGGTGTGGCTTGAAGAGAGAGCAGATGATCTTTTGCTTAAGGCATTACTCTAGGACTCAGGAGATCTGGGTTTAATTCCTGGCTCTTGCATAGACTTCCACTATGGTATTGATGAACAGAGATATTAGGTAAATTGCCTTATGCATAAAACCAGGATGATGCTAACTCCCCCCCACCCCCCGGTGGTTTTGTCTATTTAGATTGGTAGCTCCTTAGAACGGGTTGTCTGTTGCGTTGTACACAACACCTACCACAATATGGGGTTCCAGTCTCAGTCTGGCATCTAGGTGCAACTGTAATACAAACAGATCATGAACTTGAGTCAGCTACCTCTGTGCTTGCATGTTTTACTGCTACATGTTGTTAGAATGGTTTTAATGCTAGAATATTTTAAGGTTGTAGAGACACAGAGTTGAATTTTAGCAAAAGAACATTCTCTCGTGTACAGCGCACAAAACACTAAACTATTTTAGCCTGATGAGTAACCCCTCAGTGAACGAATACCCGCTATAATCCATTAAGTTGGTGAGGTGGTGCCAGTTGTTTCCATTGTGGATTCATCAGCTTAGTTTTTTTGCTGATCCTTCATTTAGTCAGCAAGAGAAATGTGATGAGCTGTAGATGATACACATGATTTTGTTCTACAGCTAAAAGGGATCACAACAGAGAAAGAAAGATATTTGAGTTGAGAGAAATAAATAGCAAGGACAAGGACCTTTTATGTTAAGTAATTGTTATTCCTGAATATGTGTTCTGAAGAATACTTTAATATATGTACGTGTGTGCGCGCACGCGCGTGCGTGTGTGTGTGTGTATATATATATATACACTCTCTCTCTCCCCCTCTCTCTATATATACTCTATATATAAATAAATACTCTCTCTATATAAATACAAACACATCTTCACATATGTGTTCATGTGTAATAATACACACACACACATGAACACACACAACTTGTTTTCCAGTTGTTGGATTTTGGAAGGATTTTATATAGCTCTTCACAAACTATTAAGATGTAGCCACCATCCTTCTCTGCCATCTTTCTGGTTGGGAAGAAACTGCTCTTGCTGAGGTAACTGGAAATGTATCTTGCAGGTTAGTATAGACCTACCGTTCATGTGAATTTATTGTGTTCTTTTGCCATGCCACCATTATTATTTCCAGTAAAATACAATTTGATTTAAAAATAAAATAACTGGTCCTATGACAATTTCAAGCTTGAATCCAATGCACTGTCTGTATCTGATGAATAACCCCCTGAATAATTTATTCATTTTGTCATTTGTGCGCTGCTTTTTTCAGACCTGCAGTAATTAGCAGCTAGTTCTTGAGGGCTGGTCCACACTACGGGGGGAAATCGATCTTAGATACGCAACTTCAGCTACGTGAATAACGTAGCTGAAGTCGAATATCTAAGATCGGATTACTCACCCGTCCTCACTGCGCCGGATCGATGTTCACGACTCTCCTTGTCGATTCCGCAACTCCGTTGGGGTTGATGGAGTTCCGGAATCGATATAAGCGCGCTCGGGGATCGATATATTGCGTCTAGATGAGACGCGATATATCGATCCCCGAGCAATCGATTTTAACTCGCCGATACGGCGGGTAGTCTGGACGTAGCCTGAGTGTACTGAAAAAGTAATGTAGACTAGAAAACGCATACTGATTAACTGGAATAGACAACAGTAAAAACTATAGACAGGTAGCCAATGATTTTCTTAATTGGTATAATGCCAAATTTGTTTCATAAAACACAGAAGTTCAAAGCTATAGAAAGAATTAATTATTTTCTTTTATATATTTTGAAGGACTTCTGGAAGTTTAAAGATAGGTTGCCTTATCTAAAAAGGATGCTTTTTAGGGCTTATAATGAGTTTTGCCTTCATTTTATACAGTGTGTAATATATACTTCCATATATATTTGAGTCCTTTGTTAATGCTTTTCCAAACTATTTGTGTTAAAAAAAAGAAGTCAGATTTATCAAGTTTGGTTAATCTGGTTAGTATGTTGTAAAGATCATTTTGTGTTTTAAAAACCCAAACCTTCAGCGAGAGTTTAACCTGTAAGGCGCAAGTTCTACAAATGGAAAGCAAGATCAGCATTTCCAGACACTGTAGCTCATTAAGTCTGAAATTATTTGTCTGTATTAAATTCATTTGAAGAGTTTTAATATATCTGTACAAGATTTATGATAATTTACAGTAAAGTTCACAAAACCAAAGCAATAATCTATTGAGAAAAATCTTAGATGACTATTGACCCTGTAAACTTCCAGAGATCTTTACCATTGTTACTGTAAATGGCCATACAAAATATCTAGACTTTGGTCTGTTTATTAATCAGAAACTGGGATAGGATACTCTCTCATAGAACTTTGAAGGAAAGATTGCTCTGTGGTTAAAAACATATCAGAGATGAAAATTTTAAATTTAAAACTACATGTAGAATGAAAGGCTATTTTGAGACAAAATGAAGTTTTTGTATTACAATGACTCTGCTTTTTATTTTTTTATTCCTATTTATTTATTTTTTTACTCATTCATTTACTCCCCACATGGAAAAGTAGGCCAACCTTGCTCTATCAATTAGTTCATCTCAGGCAGTTTAGAAGCAAGAAACACTTCAGTCAGACTCTCTTAAAGGTCTTTTTACAGGGTAATAAGCATAATTGCTGGTGGAAACGTACCACAAGCACTTGCATTATAGACATCTTCCGTGAACGAAAATGTCACAATAGTGGATTGTAAATAAGTCTTTTAAGGCAGGACGTTGTCTTCAACACAGTTCTTTTGGCCTGGGAAATCTCAAAGTTGGGCTTGTGCTCCCTGGTCTCATCCAAGAAACACAGGATGCAGTATTACATATTTGACACACTTCTGGGACAAAATCTCTCTTCACATCCTGCTTGTGTCAATAAGGCTGATAACTGCAGTGCTGTGCACTGAAGAGGTTCCTTAGTGGCTCCATGTTGCTGTTAACTTTCACCTGCAGATGTGAAAAAATCTTTGAAGGAGATCAGTATAAAACTACATATTTCTTGCATGAAGCTGCTAAAATCCAATCTGATCACAGGAAAAGAAGCCAATTTATAAACAAGAAATATCATTTCATTCTCTCAAGATGTTAGCTATCAAATTTCATTCTCTTTCTGTTTCTTAAGTTTTCAAAAATCACAATCAGCCCCACCATCAGAACATGTTCACCATTAAAGGAATGAAACTCCTCCATGTGTTGACTTAATAGATATAAACCTCCATGATTCAGAGTATAAGACAGCCGCAAACTGACCAGCATTGGAAAGAACTTCCTCTGTGACCTGGTTACTCCAGAATTGCCCTTAACGGTGGTTTTTTCACTTTTTTCTGTTGCACATGTTACTGGCCTCTGTTTGAGACCTCTTATTTCACCAGTGGGATGAGCCAATAACAATTTTTTTGTCTCTGTGCTTTTATTATTATTTTATTATTTATTCAGGCAGCTCCCAAAGGGCCCATTCAAGATTGGGTAATGATTGTGCTGGGTGCTGTACAAACACAAAGGTGGATACAGTTCTTGTCCTGACGCAAACTAAGGCCCTAGTCTTAAAATCAGATCCATGCAGGTAGACCTTTGTACTCATACAGAGTCCTGTTGACTTCAATGATGGGGCTCTCTATAGGCATGGGAATCTACCCAAGCAGATTGAGTTACAGCACTGGGGCTTTAAAAAAAAAAAAAAAATTACCAAGAGATAGTGGCCATCAAACAGGGCACTTACTGGCAGTTACTGGAGGAGTTGAAGACTTTAGTTCAATCTCTTAAAAATAGCTATATGAAATAGAAACAAATAAAAAAAGGGTTAAACTACACAGTATCACAGAGATGGTGTACGGCAGGGGTAGGCAACCTATGGCACGCATTCCAAAGGCAGCACACGAGCTGATTTTCAATGGCACTCACATTGCCCGGATTCTGGCCGCCAGTCCAGAGGGCTCTGCATTTTACATTAATTTTAAATGAAGCTTCTTAAACATTTTAAAAACCTTATTTACTTTACGTACAACAATAGTTTAGTTATATATTATAGACCTATAGAAAGAGACCTTCTAAAAATGTTAAAATGTATTACTGGCATGCGAAACCTTAAATCAGAGTGAATAAATGAAGGCTCATCACACCACTTCTGAAAGGTTGCCAACTGCTGTTGTACGGTAACCAACAGGAAACAAGGACTTTCAGGTTTTTAATATTTGCATTACATTTTTATAAATAACTTGCGGAAAATAAGGCTCAGGTAAAAGATTAAAGCAAAACCAAAATTAATTATATATAGCTAATTTTATGTATGTGTGTACACAAGCACTCAGTTACTGTTTTTGTTTTCTTGGCATAGACAGTTTTGGGGAGGGATTATGAAAATACAGAGCTCTGGACATGAGCTCTTTATAAAATTAGAAAATAAGTAAGCAATATACTTTATGAACAGTTATATAACTCATACACATTCAATAAAGAGACAAGGTGGGTGAGGTAATATCATTTAGAGGATCAACTTATGTTGGTGAGAGAGACAAGCTTTTGACCCACACGGAGCTCTTTTTTAAGGCTCTCTCACCAACAGAAGTTGGTCCAATAAAAGATATTACCTCACCCACCTTGTGTATCCTGGGACCAACACAGCTACAACTACACAGAATACAGTAAATTAATGACATTTTTAAAAGTTTATAGAGATAAGGGTATAGGTTGTATTTAGTGGAAATTCAGATTATTCTATCAAAGAGCATGTACTTAATTTTCAACTGTCTATTCTAAATTCTGGGTTTTGTTTTTAAAGTCTGACTTCATAGGATGTGTTGGCTAAACCTTTTTTTTTTTGGTCCAAGTCCATAATAAGTCTTGATCCATCTTTAGCTGGTACAGTTGATAACTGTAGCCACTTAACAGTATGGTACTGTTTCCTGAGATTTTATTGCCTACTCAATATAATTTGTAATAATCTGAGTCTTTTGCAGTCATAATACCGGCCAGTGTGAAGTGACACCTAATTTTATAAAACCTAATACCAATTTCATCATTAAGATTGTATTCAAAACTGGGCTTAAAATAGGGTACAATCTCTTGGGTGTTTTTTTTTGGGAGGGGGTTGGTTTTTTTAGGAGGGGTTGGGGTTCTTTTTTTTTGTCTGGTTGGTTCCTCTCCCTGCACCCTCTCTCCCCTCCAACACTAGCCAGCCAATCGGTGTGAAATTTCACACAGTGTTAATTTTTGTACCCTTTGAATTTTTTGTATGTTTACTTTAATTACTTTCATAATTTTAAAGGGATTTTTTTAAAATTGGGCTCTGGCTGAAATATGTCCTTGGCAATCCAACCTTTCATTTTGACTGATACCTTAAAAAAAATGTCTAATTAGAAAAAATTTAGTGGAGAGGTGTTTCCTCAGTAGATCTGGTACAACATGCGGAGGGGTTAATGTCTGAATTTTGGGTCATTTAAGCCATTATTTGTTGTAACTGAGAATGTATGTGCCAGCTGTTAGCAGCAGAGAAATTTGATGTGCTGTATGCCATGCACATAAACTTCTTATGCATCAATTTTATTTGTAGTGTGCATTCACTTTGTGTACGAGAAATTTGTGCTGGTGCACATATAAAACCTTCTAACTTATGTATGTCGTCTCTATTCATTTGTGTTAGATTTCATCCTATCATGGAGGTTTTATATATAGATTAGCTTTGAACCAGTGCTGAATCAGGATTCTGATTCAAGTACAGATTTGCTGGCATCAAAACCCCATTATCCACTTACAAGATTTCTGCACCCAAATGGCAAAAGTCATATGAGATCAGCTGATATTACAGGACTTCTGCTTCTTTGATACACATCCAAAGGTTATCAGGAGAACAGGTCCATTCCATTTTGGGATCTCACCTGAAACTAAAATGCCAGAGACAGGTTCAGATCTGAGGATTTGAATGTCAACGCGTATGCTCTCAAACACAGTTTGGAAGTTCAGATTTGAGCAAGTTGCATGATTTGGGCTTCTCGCTTGTATTTGGCAGATTTATTCCTTTCTATTTAGAAAATTAATCTAAAGTTAGAAATGAGTTATTTTAAAATTTTTACTTCCTTGCAAGCTCATCATTCTGACTTGAAAACAGAAAATTCACCACTGTGTCATGTCACTCTCTGTCCCTTAACTATCCTTCTGTCGGTACAGATGCTCAGTTGTTTAAATATCTCCAGAATCATATCTGTTGTACAGCTTGGTGACAGTTAAATACAGTGTGTAGTTGCTTGTGCAACTACACACTGTATGTAACCATCACACAACTGCATCAATGTTTTCATTCCTTTAACTGATCCAGGCAAAAGCAACACTATGAAGGGTTGGGGTAAACAGTTTAGTGAATCTACTAGGAGGAATGCATTAAGTTAATGAAACCACCTATTACACTGCTGCTTGTATCTGAATCAGTTGCATAGATGAAAATATATTTGCTCCTGTGCAACGTTTACAGGTTTAGATATGTTTTGCCTGCAAGTGTTAAATGATTGAGTTTTATGTAAGCATTTTATGTGGTTCACTGCCATTCTGAGCTATTTCATATCTTTGTAGCAGGGATTTCCAGTCCGGTAAAATGGACTTGGTGTATTTTTTAAGAAGATTTTCCGTTCCAAGTGTATTGTTTTCACATTTGTTCTGGCTTCCATATCTTTTTACGGTATGATGTGCCCATTTTGCATGTTGTTTAAGGCTAGTTCCCCCTCCCCCATTCTTTCTGCTGTGAGTCTGTTAGTTTAGTTGTGTGAGTTTGAAGGATTGATCATTTGACAGAGCTGCCAAGAAAAAGAAGCGTAGATGATTGTGAATGACACTCTTTCCTTATCTAGTGAGAAACAAACACACAATGACCTTTTAATGCCCTTGTCTGCTGGGCTGTACACGATATAAGCTGAAGAGAACCTCTGAAGCAGGAGCTTTGCAAGATAAAGACGGTAATGATCAGAATGTGAATGCTACTTGTTTCTAAATGGTTATAAGGGATATGAGCTAAGTAGTCCTGGTAGTAGCATTCTTCCGTAAATTGTTCAATGCATGGAAAAGGAAACCCAAAATTGGCTTGGACCTATTTTTTATGTGTATCAAATGTGTTTTTCTTTAGCATTAACCTACTTTGTCACAGGCAAGCAAAAACTTTATCTGGTCTCTGTGCACTAGCTAGTAAGTTAGAAAGGATATTGATGCAAGATATTCCTCATTCACACCTTCTCCACTTTTTAGATTGTCTTCTTGTTCACTGTTTTTAGGGGATTAGAATTTATGCCTAAGCAAAACTAGCATTGTTTATTGTTTATTGCTGCTGTTACAACTCTATGGATTAAAGGGGATCTACAATAGGTACATTTTTGTGCTTTGGCACACGTGTTCCAAGTACTGTTCTGAGGCAGCTGACCGAAATGTGGCATTAGAAGTCCTCCAGGGTATCCACAGCTGAATTAATCTATAATGTACTCAACAGCAGCTGTTATGGGAATCAAATGGGTCAACTGTACAAATGAAAGCTGCAGAAGTAAAATGCAGTGCAGTTGTTTAGGAAAATATCAGAAGCATTTGTATCTGCAATAAAGCGTGTAAGTCATGATAGTTGCATGTGCAGTTAATGACTTTTTGAGTGAGAGGTAAAAATTGAGGGGATTGTTCTCCTAGAGCTGATGTGTATATCAGTCCATGTAGTCCATTCAGTAGTTTATGGATACGTATTCTACCAAGTGGACAGCAGACCACTTTAATTGTTCCATGCAATTAAAATAAATACCTTATTTATTGTATTCATATTAACCAGAAACAAATGTTTTATTAACATAAGGAAAGTTTTAACAGCAGACCTCCATGGCATTGCTGTCATGGCAATTGGTGGGCAAAATGGAACATGACCAACTAGGAGTAGAGGAGTCTGAAAAAAAATAGAAGAAAAACCTTTATAACTTATAGGCAGCTAGAAGTATCCATTATTCTCAAACAGGATCAAACCGCAAAATTAAATGTTTTGTCAAATGGCAAAGATTTAGTGGTTCAGTACAGTTCCTTTCACTACAGGAACATCTTTTAAATGCCAAAGTGATAAGGGTTTCCTTTTATAAAGAAGTATTTTTTCTTTGTATTTGCGATGGAGTGGGGGTGTCAGTCGACAGGAGAACTAATACAGTCCTTGAACTGTAGTTCTTTTCCCCTTTAACCACAGGAAGATTTATAGAAATTACGTGCTGTATGTAACTGCTGCATTTCTGACAGGAAGGTGAACAGTTTCTAATTTCATTGGGAAAACTGCCTGTAGTGTTTTTAGTGTCTGTACTCCTCATTTGTGTGTCATTCCTCTGAAAGAGAGAGACATGTCATTAAAATTCACAGTTTGGCCCCAGATTTTTTGACTGTACACTCCATTCTTTACCATTCCTGTCTCGTAGCCCAAATCGGTTATGCCCAAGTTTACATGACTCTCTAACACACAAGTACATAGTGTAAGGATTTTTTCCCCCTCTATTTGGGAATCAGACCACATACTTCCACCTTTTCATGTTCTCTGTATGTATAAATATCTCCTGTCTGTGTGTTCCATTCTATGCATCCGAAGAAGTGAGCTATAGCTCACGAAAGCTCATGCTGAAATAAATTTGTTAGTCTCTAAGGTGCTACAAGTACTCCTGTTCTTTTTGCGGATACAGACTAACAAGGCTGCTACTCTGAGACCTTTTAAAGGAACTTATATTTCAGGATGCACATGTTAATCTATGCAAGGATCTTGTGTACAAAGAGAGAAACTTTTGTTAACCAGTGATACACATCACGCATGGGGAATGGCAGAAGAATGAGTTTGCATGGATATAGGTGATGATTAATACATCTATTAACGTATGTTGATTTAAGCAGGATAAAAGATACCTGTCCCAGACTTCTGGCACCATGCATCAATTAAAAATATAGTCTTCGTGTTTTTTGTAATCCAAAACTCTACAACAAATGCAAACACGTATCTGATAAGCTGGGGGAAGGCTACCCCATTTAAAGCTGAACCTATTTGTTGTTCTGAATACTTAAGTTGGTGAAAGTGTAATTACACCTCTACCCCTATATAACGCGACCCGGTATAACACAATTCAATTATAATGTGGTAAAGCAGTGCTCTGGTGGGGCGGGGCTGCGCACTCCGGTGGATCAAGGCAAGTTTGATATAACACACTTTCACCTATAACGCAGTAAGATTTTTTGGCTCCTGAGGACAGCGGTATATCGGGGTAGAGGTATAATAATAAAAAAAACCCAAATACTGAGCTTTTTACATTTTACTTTTAGTCTTCAGAATAGGTAAGATTGTTTCAAACATATTTTGAACAATAAAAAAAATTTAATATATTTCCACATGGATAGATTTGTTGTCCATAGCACAGAATGGATACAGAAAAGGGAGCAGTTATTGGTTTCTTACATTCCCACCCCTGATCATTCGTCACCTATTGTTTCCAAGCTCCACTGTGTTAGCATGGGTTACAAGTGCACCTTTTCAAGTCCTATAGAAAAAGAACTGTGACATTCTGTCATCATAACTTATGTTGTCAGTACCATATGTCTCAACTTCTGTTTTGATTATGTATGTCATGAGCAATCAAAATGTTACAAATGATCAAAATGTGAAACCTCTGTATTTTCTTGTCTTGCAGCATAATTTACTAATGATAATGTTTTAAACTATAAAATGTAATTTAAATAGATTTTAGAGAATTTAATTTTCCTTCTTAAAATGGAAATCTTTCTGAAACCTTAGCTATGGGTGCATTACCACACTATCATTGATACATTTCTGAACCATCTCTCCAGTGTTTAGGCAATTGTTTACAATTATTTACATGAAAGCAAATTTCTTCAGTGTGACTGGTTGAACAGTGTTCATGGGAGGCTTTTGAACCTATCTGCTTATTGACTATAGCTGTGTATTGCTGGTATTTATCATTCAGACATAGTTAGTTTGTCCATTACCAAGATGTACCAGACATTCTGAATCCATTCTGCTTTGCTTGGAGGGAGATCATGTTTCCAGTGTCAGGCAATGACATTTTTTGCCATTTGGATCAAATGAAACATAGACTTTAATTTATACCCCTGAGCTGAAAATACGATTTTAAAAATCAGGGTCCTAGAGTAAATTGTTAAAGCTGAGCATTTAATGATTTTATATGTAGAATAAATTCTTACCACATGGAAGAATGCAAGATTAAGGCAGGAAACAGTGCTGCTTTTTAACCTAATGAGAAACCCAAGGGGAACAAAATACAGGATTTATTGGGAGAAAGACTGTGTTCTTATATTATTAATTCCTTATTGTAGTAATACCACAGTAAGTACCTTTTGTGATAATATTTAAATAATCTAACTATGAAGATTAAGATAGAAATATATAACCATTAGCTGATGGAATAGGTTTTATTATAGATGATCACTAGTGTGAAATACTCTCAGCTATTATTCAAGATAAGATACATTCTTTGGTGTGTAATTATAACGTTTTACTATCCCTTGTCAAATGAGAACACTGCAAACCATTTATTTTATGTTGTATAGAATATTCTTGGATCATATTAAAGCTGCTGCTGCTATCTCAAACTCTTTACAGTTGGTGGCTTGATACTGTATGAGGTTCTCTTGCTTACTTGGTTGATATTTAATTAAAGGGCAAGAAAATTTCTCTGTTTTTTCCTTCCTTTGCCAGTTTTAACAAATGACATCGCTTGATAAATATTATATAGCACAAAATTAAAACACAAAAGGATTTTCATGCTTATGTGAAGCGGTATCTAATGTCAGTGTAATCTTTTTCTCTTATTTTAGTTTATTTTTCTTCCTTTCCCAGATTTCTTAAACCAGAAGAGCAGACTCTGTGGTTTCTAATTATCCCAATTAGTAACGCTCTGTTGATTAGTCTAGAGAGGATTCTGTACAGGCCTCATTTCTTGCCTATTGCCACATTCTTCCCACAGACAGAGCTGGATGTAGCTACAACATACCAATCTCCATTTGGCTTAGGGGCAAGAGTTTCAAGGTCATTCCCTGGACCTAGATCTTCAGCTTGGTAGTATGCTGCATTACTCCCCCTCCATGAGCTAAATGGAAAATGTGACAATTTTGAATTGCATTTTAGTAGGTACAGTTATTTTCACTTCAGGATTGCAGGTTATAAGATGACATTGCTGAGACTAAGTGTTTGATTAAAGAGTGCACTGCAACCACATTGAAGCCATAATACTTCTGAACTCTACTTTGGGTGCTCAGTGAATACAGAACACTTAAATTATTACAGGCAGTCATTTTCTTGAGTAACTGTCCTTATATTGCCTGTGTAAAGGGGTGTGTCAGTGTTTGTGAATTGGGAGAGAAACTGATTTGTAACAGCAGCAAAGAATCCTGTGGCATCTTATAGACTAACAGATGTTTTGGAGCATGAGCTTTCGTGGGTGAATACCCACTTCCTCAGATGCATGTAGTGGAAATTTCCAGGGGCAGGTATATATATGCTAGCAAGCAAGCTAGAGATAACGAGGTCAGTTCAATCAGGGAGGATGAGACCCTGTTCTAGCAGTTGAGGTGTGAAAACCAAGAGAGGAGAAACTGGTTCTGTAGTTGGCAAGCCATTCACAGTCTTTGTTCAATCCTGAGCTGATGGTGTCAAATTTGCAGATGAACTGAAGCTCAGCAGTTTCTCTTTGAAGTCTGGTCCTGAAGTTTTTTTGCTGCAGGATGGCCACCTTAAGGTCTGCTATAGTGTGGCCAGGGAGGTTGAAGTGCTCTCCTACAGGTTTTGTATATTGCCATTCCTAATGTCTGATTTGTGTCCATTTATCCTTTTCCGTAGAGACTGTCCAGTTTGGCCGATGTACATAGCAGAGGGGCATTGCTGGCATACGATGGTGTATATTACATTGGTGGATGTGCAGGTGAATGAACCAGTGATGGTGTGGCTGATCTGGTTAGGTCCTGTGATGGTGTCGCTGGTGTAAATATGTGGGCAGAGTTGACATCGAGGTTTGTTGCATGGATTGGTTCCTGAGCTAGAGGTATTATGGTGCGGTGTGCAGTTACTGGTGAGAATATGTTTCAGGTTGGCAGGTTGTCTGTGGGCAAGGACTGGCCTGCCACCCAAGGCCTGTGAAAGTGTGGGGTCATTGTCCAAGATGGGTTGTAGATCCTTGATGATGCGTTGGAGAGGTTTTAGCTGGGGGCTGTATGTGATGGCCAGTGGAGTCCGGTTGGTTTCTTTCTTGGGTTTGTCTTGCAGTAGGAGGCTTCTGGGTACACATCTGGCTCTGTTGATCTGTTTCCTTATTTCCTCGTGCGGGTATTGTAGTTTTGAGAATGTTTGGTGGAGATTTTGTAGGTGTTGGTCTCTGTCTGAGGGGTTAGAGCAGATGCGGTTGTACCTCAGTGCTTGGCTGTAGACAATGGATCGTGTGATGTGTCTGGGATGGAAGCTAGAGGCATGAAGGTAGGCATAGCGGTCGGTAGGTTTTCGATATAGGGTGGTGTTAATGTGACCATCACTTATTTGCACCGTGGTGTCAAGAAAGTGGACCTCCCGTGTAGATTGGTCCAGGCTGAGGTTGATGGTGGGGTGGAAGCTGTTGAAATCGTGGTGGAATTTTTCCAGAGTCTCCTTCCCATGGGTCCAGATGATGAAGATGTCATCAATGTAGCGTAGGTAGAGAAGGGGCATGAGTGGACGAGAGCTGAGGAAGCGTTGTTCCAGGTCAGCCATAAAGATATTGGCATATTGTGGGGCCATGCGGGTGCCCATAGCAGTGCCACTGATCTGGAGATATATATTGTCATCAAATTTGAAATAGTTGTGTGTACGTGTAAAGGCACAGAGCTCAGCAGCCAGTTGTGCTGTGGCATCATCAGGGATAGTGTTCCTGACAGCTTGTATTCCATCTGTGTGTGGGATGTTTGTGTAGAGAGCCTCTACATCCATGGTGGCTACGATGGTGTTTTCTGGGAGGTGACCAATGCATTGTAGTTTCCTCAGGAAATCAGTGGTGTCGCGGAGATAGCTGGGAGTGCTGGTGGCATAGGGTCTGAGTAGAGAGTCCATATATCCAGACAGTCCTTCAGTGAGAGTGCCAGTGCCCGAGATGATGGGGCGTCCAGGATTTCCAGGTTTGTGGATCTTGGGTAGTAGATAAAATAACCCTGGTCGGGGCTCCAGGGGTATGTTGATTTCTTCTGGTGTTAGTGTAGGGAGTGTCCTGAGTAGATGTTGTAGTTTCTTAGTGTATTCCTCAGTGGGATCTGAGGGAAGTGGCCTGTAGAATTTGGTATTGGAGAGTTGTCTGGCGGCCTCCTTTTGGTGGTCAGACCTGTTCATGATGACAACGGCACCTCCTTTATCAGCCTCTTTGATGACAATGTCAGGGTGGTTTCTGAGGCTGTGGATAGCATTGCGTTCTGCATGACTTAGGTTGTGAGGCAAGCGATGTTGTTGTTCCACGATTTCTGCCTGTGCACGCCGGCGGAAGCATTCAATGTATAGGTCCAGACTGTCATTTCGACCCTCAGGAGGAGTCCATGTGGAGTTCTTCTTCTTGTGCTGTTGGTGGGAGGGCACCTGTGTATCAGTGCACTGTTCAGTGTTGTCCTGGAAGTATTCTTTGAGTCGGAGACGGCGAAAGTAGGCTTCCAGATCGCCACAGAAGTGTATCATGTTGGTCAGGGTGGCAGGGCAGAAAGAGAGTCCCTGAGATAGGACAGACTTTTCTTCTGGGCTGAGTGTGTAGTTGGATAGATTGACAATATTGCTGGGTGGGTTAGGGGTACCCCGGTTGTGGCCCCATGTGGCAGGTAGGAGTTTAGACAGCTTACAGTCCTTTTTCCTTTGTAGAGAGGTGAAGTGAGTAATGTATATCTCCTGTCTTATTCTAGTGAAGTTCGTTTGTATAGAAGTTTGGTTATTAATGAGAGTCACCAGCGACACCATCACAGGACCTAACCAGATCAGCCACACCATCACTGGTTCATTCACCTGCACATCCACCAATGTAATATACGCCATCGTATGCCAGCAATGCCCCTCTGCTATGTACATTGGCCAAACTGGCAGTCTCTACGGAAAAGGATTAATGGACACAAATCAGACATTAGGAATGGCAATATACAAAAACCTGTAGGAGAGCACTTCAGCCTCCCTGGCCACTCTATAGCAGACCTTAAGGTGGCCATCCTGCAGCAAAAAAACTTCAGGACCAGACTTCAAAGAGAAACTGCTGAGCTTCAGTTCATCTGCAAATTTGACACCATCAGCTCAGGATTGAACAAAGACTGTGAATGGCTTGCCAACTACAGAACCAGTTTCTCCTCTCTTGGTTTTCACACCTCAACTGCTAGAACAGGGCCTCATCCTCCCTGATTGAACTGACCTCGTTATCTCTAGCTTGCTTGCTAGCATATATATACCTGCCCCTGGAAATTTCCACTACATGCATCTGAGGAAGTGGGTATTCACCCACGAAAGCTCATGCTCCAAAACGTCTGTTAGTCTATAAGGTGCCACAGGATTCTTTGCTGCTTTTACAGGTCCAGACTAACACGGCTACCCCTCTGATACTTGATTTGTAACATTGTACAAAATAACATGCACCTGTAATTCCCAAAGGAGAGGTTCAAGTTAATATGCAGAAATGTAACACAGCCCCCAGAGCTAAACATTCCTCCAGACTACAGGGGAGTTTACTACTGAGTGCAAAGCAGGGCAGACACACTTTTAGTTCCATGTTGACTTTATTTATAACCTTTGCATTAGGACTTGAATGTTGGACTCACAAAGAGATGCCTCTAGTCTAGGCCTCGCAGTGCTTAGATCAAGGGGTCTTAAGATTTTCCAGTATCTGTACGAGTGCCCACTGCTTTCCATTTACTTGTGTACAATCTGAACTGGAATGAAGTATGAGCTGCTCCAAACCACAGTCTTCATCCCAGATAAGCAAAGCTATATTTTATGTTAGAGCTTAAACTAATGAATGGAGGAGGCAGGGACTGGAGGTACAAAAGGGCACACCACAGATAGAAGCTTTCTGTTAAGGGAGGGAAGGCGCAGTCTCTACTGTGGCTGCTAGAAGTATAAATACATGTATTTTTGGATGATTGACCTCTGATTTAGATATTCCCAACTTTCACTTTGTTCTGCCTCTCATAATTTAAACTAGCCTGAAAGTTCAAGTACTCTCCAATCTTTTCCTGTTTGTCTACTCTGAACTGTATTCCTTTCCTGCCCTAATCTTCATGTGTGCACCGAACCCAGTTATTGTGTAGAATTAGTTAAAGAAGAGGAAGATGAAGATGAAGATGGAATTCTGGATAGCTAGGTAAGAATTTATGCCTTTAGCATTCATTTGCATCAGAGGTGGTCAGTTTGTTGTGTATGTATCTTCCCTATCCTTATTTAAGTTTTAATTATCTTCCATCTGGCTAAGCTCTTGCAGAGGACCTTAGAGATACTAAGGAACATGCATTCTATTTTTCCAGCAGTGTCCCTCTACAGACTTGATAAAGTCAGTTATCTGCAGTGCCTTTATTATCAGCTTAAATCTTAGCCTCCTGTGTATTTGAGAAATGACATTGAAAGGGGAAAAGAAACAAGTAAAACCTCCAGCTTTCATTAAAAAATCATTGTCCAGAAAGTGTGGTATCTGTTGTCATTGTTCCTGTGCCATGACCTAGAACAGAAAGCTTTGAAAAAATTCATTCTTTTTACTGTAAATTGTCTAATAAGAATAAATGTAGACCATTTTATAGATTGCTGTAAGTTACCTATGGGTTTATTTCAGGGGTAAATGGATGATGAGACTTAGGTTTTGATGAAGGCTTGGGACCTGGCATGAATTTTGCATCTCAGGTGCTGATCTGTCTAGACTGGCTATCTTTCAGTGGGGATGCTATTGATCTTTTATGGAGATGATAAAAAGCAACAAAGAGTCCTTTGGTACCTTGTAGACTAACAGATATATTGGAGCATAAGCAGACTGATTCTTGCCTGCATATTTATACCTGCCTCTGGAAATTTCCATTACATGCATGTGACGAAGTGAGTATTCACCCACGAAAGCTTATGCTCCAATACGTCTGTTAGTCTGTAAGGTGCCACAGGACTCTTTGTCGCTTTTTACAGATCCAGACTAAAACGGCTACCCCGTTGATATGGAGATGGTGTTTTTCATGTAGCACCTCCTGCTGGCCAAGTTACAAAACATTCTTTCCATTTGGTCAGTTCGACTGGTAAAGGATTGATGATATATTTATCTATTTATAAGGAGGAAGTTATTTTTAAATACATCATACATTTTGTGAATTTTACATTTTAAATTTCCTGAGATTACAGTGAATGTTAAAGGTGAATAATTAAATCTGTACTAGTATAAGTATTGTATTCACAAGATAGGTGAGTGCAGTGGTAAGATTATGCATTTAAGGTAATATACTTTAATAACTTTCATTTATCTGTCTCTTTACATTTTGAAATATTCTCAAATGTGTTCCAAATTTTGTATAATATATTGTACATATTCTGGAGGCACTGGTTGTGACTCCATAGTTAAGGCTGAGTTCTGTTTTGCATTTAAAGCGGAGATTCAGCTTCTTTATGTGTGAAAAATATTCTCTCTGTGTGTGTAGTTTTCATATATAATGATACTCTGTGTGTGTGTGTGTGTGTGTGTGTGTGTGTGTGTGTGTGTGTGTGTGTGTGTGTGTGTGTGTGTAAAATATGACACACAGTGTTTTTCATACAAAAACAAACACTATTTCATACTGAAATAAAAAGTTTCCAAATTTTCCATTTGGTTAAAATTAATTTAAATCCTGCACATAGGCTATATTTGAAGAAATTTAATTGTAATTAAGCTATGTTATTGATGATTTTTTTATCTCAGTGCTTTTAAGTAAGCTACAGAAAGGGTACGGTGAACAGCTTAAGTAGCTTTTAAGTGCGACCTTTTGACATGAGAGGTAGCTCAACCAATCACCACCCTTCATCTTCAGCTAATTTGCACAGAGCAGTTCTCTTGGTTGTAATTAGTAAGTGGTCTGAGGGAGACTGGACGGATGAGAAGAGTTCTTGCTTGTAAATTACTTGCCAACTGTCATTGCTCTTTAAAGATTCCTTCACCACATGGTAACTTGGGCATCAGTGCTGGGAGATTCCCCATGGCCCAGCTAGTTTGGCTCCACTGCGAGCACAAATGAGGCAGGAGAGCAGGGAGACATTACCCCTTAAAGCACAGAGACATTAGACCCCAGGGATGAGGCACTGAGCAACCTTCCTTTCACACAGCATCAGTGTCTGTAATGCAGTTCTCTAAAACATTTAGTCAGTTGCAAATTAAGGGCCAGATTTAGATTTCAGTAGCTTTGTGTCTCTCTAGAGATGTGAAGCAGCTATAAACCCAGGTTAATTAGTTTGGTTGCTTTGCAGTGCTCTGGTATACCAATGAATTTGCCCTTTGAAAGTTAAAATTTTAAAAAATGATTCAAGGTTGATACTACATGTCATCAATCTATTAGAAATATTGTATAGAAATATTATCTTTGGTATCTTATTTAGGGTTCATGTATGAAATTTAAAAAAAAAACCAAGGAAATTCAGGCAAAACTGTGATGAAATGGAGGTTATCCTTGAAAGTTAATGCTAGTAACTTAAGGGTGAAAAAATATTACAGAAATGTTGCAATTATCCCAAAACCAGGTATTTCAAACCCAGAAACTTCAGACCTAAAATTACACTTGAAAGAAATCTAGACATGTTAAGGTATGGAAATGCAAAGTTAAGACATCCAAAAAACCTTAACTTTGCCCTGTAAATATATCAGGAGGTAAATACAGAGAGAGAGAGGGGGGGGGGGGAGAACAATCTTTAAAAATCAGTTTAATCTGGAATCAAAAACTAAAATGTTCATTGCGTGGCATCACTAGGAGTCAGTAAAGGTTGTTTGGATGCCACAACTCTCCCTTTCTATACCTTTTAACATACTTGAATTTATTTTCAATGCAGCCATATCTCTGAATTTCCTGGGGTTCTAATGCTTGTTTTTTGGGATAATGGCAACATCTCTATAATGTATTTTACCCTTAAGTTACTTTTATATATCCTCAACCTTACCGCCATTTCAGCATAGTTTTGTCTTAGAATATATATACACTATATACACTATATATGGTGTAGAATGCAATGACTATTTAATAGTGCACACCGTCAGTACTGAACTGTGTAGGAGAGGAAGTGAAGAAAAATACCATATCCAGCTGAAACTGTTGGGGGAATTTAAGGAGGTAAAATTTAATTGCCTGTGTTGGAATTTGAACATGATGCACAAGTTAACACCTTGCTCTTGGAATATTTCCATGGGATCTTTTAATAATTGTAGGTAGTCAAAACATTGTTTTTTGCAGTTCATAGTAAAGATAGCACCTCCCTTAAGTGATGTGCTAATAGCCAGATAATGTGGGGGCTTGCTCAGTACTGACTCAGAGGGAAGAATGTTGCCTACTAAATCAGCTGTTTCATGTCCTGCAACCTGGGCTTTTCTTTGGAAGCATCCCATCCAAATGCTGATCTGGTTCCTGTTAGCTGGTAAGAACTGGCACAATGACAGCACAGCATGATACATTAGTTATTGCTAACCCCAAAAGTTACAAAATCATGAGTCATACCCTGCAAAAAAACTCAGGATATTAGCCCCAAAATCATGAGATTGAAATAAAAATAATAATAAAATAATGTTTTTGGCCTGTCTTCTTATTTCTGAACTCCCCGCCAAACCCCAATATGTGTCTGACAGTTACAATGTTGTCAACTGTTGCAACTTTACAGAGAGTTATGCAGTGTGTACCCGCCACTGCAGGAGCTTTTACAAGGACTCAACTGAGATTAGGGACCCTCTTGCTAGGCACTGTACGAGCACAGTTTAATGTTAAATGTAGTGGTGAGTTTGTGATGTGGGAGCTGGAACTGAAACCCACCAATCTCATGTAAGTGGTACCAAACATCTATAGATGGGAACAGTTTTTAATCCCTATTGAACTGAGCAGGATGCAAACTGACAAACTGAAAGGCTAGGGAGCTTATTAGTAAGGCCCTTCATTTTGGATTTTTATGGTATTTTTTTTTTCAAAACGTCCTGGGAATTTATCCATGTTTATTCTAAATTTTAAAAACAAAGTAAGTAATCTAAAACAAAGGTAATGGGCAGAGAAAGAGTTCCTGGGGAGGAGGTTACTGATGGGGTTGTTGTTGGGTGGTCTCAGCTGCCAGGAATGGGCTCCCTGCTCTTCTTTCTCCCTCATTACACAGAGGAAGCAGAGTGGGTTGTGCTGAAGGGCCAAGACCATTGACCGTCCTGCCACAGATCACAGGGTCCTATCTTCAGCTCCCCATGCACAGAGTCCTTGCTGGCTTCCTGCACAGAGTAGGCTAACTGCCAATTCATGGCTGCTGCACCTGCACCACTGGAGAGCGAGATGGGCGGAGAGCCTGGTCTAACAGTAGAGACCACCCACAGAGAGCCCATCTGCTTCCTCTGCCAGACAGTGCCCACTCCTGACCCCAAACCTTTAGTGTGGCCCTGGGAAGTGGACAGGGCTGTGCCAAAGGGCTGAGATCAGCAGTGGGGTCAGTCTATGGGTGGGCGAACAGTACTCATGGAGTGCAGTCTTCCGTTACCTCTCTGGACTCACCAGCAAAATCTCTTGCCCCTGGTTCTCAATCTGAAAGACTCTACAGAAGAGTATCACACTCTATCCTTAAAAGGAAAGATACAAACACCAGAAATACAACAATAATACAACAACCAAATTCACTTCTAAATACAGTGTTTTGCAATATAAAATCATGCCAACAGTTTCTCCAGGGTTGTTTCATTAACTTTTCACCCCACATGGGTCATAAGCAGGGTTTAACAACTTTAAGATTCACAGTACTGACCTTTCCTACTACACCGGTACTTTAGAAGTAACTGGTGGAGGAAAAGAGCATGCTGTTATTCTCTATGTGGACCAGCCTATACAGGGAGACAACACACACTTTGCAAGCAGGGGTGGCTCTATGTATTTTGCTGCCCCAAGCACGGCAATCAGGCAGCTTTCGGCGGCACACATGCAGGAGGTCCACTGGTAATGCGGATTTGGTAGCATGGCTGCGGGAGGTCTGCTGGTCCCAAACCTTCGGTGTACCCACTGCTGAATTACTGCTGAAGCCGCAGGACCGGTGGACCTCCTGCAGGCATGCCGCCAAAGGCAGCCTGACTGCCGCCCTCACGGCAACCGGCACGCTGCCCCCCGCGGCTTGCTGCCCCAGGCACGTGCTTGGTGCGCTGGTGCCTGGAGCCACCCCTGTTTGCAAGTATTTTTGAGACGGTAGTAAAATTCTGAGCATCAGTATTTTGGTTACTGGCTCTGTCTGTGGGAGCAGTGTGATCTGAGAGTTATCGTCAGCAAAGTCAAATGTAACAATGCCTCTGGGTAATCTGAGAGGACCGGACCTGGGATTGCTAGATGTAAAAGCATGAACATCTAAAGAACTAGAGCTCTTTGTGTAGAAGCAAGTAGCAGTCATATGCTTTTACATATGATCTAGCCACTTCAGGGTGAAGCCGAGCCACACTGTGTTAGCATTAAGAGTGGTTCAACAAAAAAAACTTCAAAAACAGACTCCAATGAGAAACTGCAGAACTGGAATTAATTTGCCAAATGAACACCATTAAATTAGGCTTGAATAAAGACTGGGAGTGGATGAGTCATTACACAAACTAAAAACTATTTCCCCCTACTGTTACTCACACCTTCTTGTCAACTGTTTGAAATGGGCCATCCTGATTATCTCTATAAAAGTTCCCCCCCCCCCCGCTGATAATAGCCTACCTTAATCGATTAATCTCATTGGAGTTGGTATGGCAACCCTCATTTTTCATGTTCTCTGTGTGTATATCTTCCTACTGTATTTTCCACTGGATGCATCTGATGAAGTGGGCTTTAGCCCATGAAAGCTTATGCTCAAATACATTTTCTTTAAGGTGCCACAAGTACTCCTCGTTCTTTTTACTGTGGTAGCATAGTTCACTAAGCTCCTGATTTGATTTATTTCTTCTGAAGTGCTGTGTGGCAAAGTGTATAATATTTGGCTCTGCTGTGTTCTGTTCCCAGCCTGAAATGACCGTGTGTGTACTCTCAGGTATATATCTGTGAAATGAGTGAATGATAGTTACCCCCAACATAATGGCATGAAGTCTTGATTCATTATAAGTTTTGTGATGGCTTCAGAAATATTTACAGCAGTCAGTAAAAGAACTGGGACTAGGACTTTGGTCTCTAGGCATGCAGGATCATTTTGAAGTAAGTGACCACTTTGAAACAGTCAGCCAATAAAGTAAATAAATGTATTTGCTGGCTACCTAAAGATAGACTAAAATTCTGTCTGCAACATAAAAGCACAATGTTAGGACATTTATTTTAAAAGTTAATCTTTCAAATGTTTTCAACTTACGTAGTTTAGCCACCTTTGTGGATGGAGTAAAAATTTCATAAAACACTTATTTAAAATGGATTTAAAGAATACTGATCTGCTTGCACTAATAAAAAATACATATTAGTTGAAACATTTATCAACAGTGATTTTGTAAGAATTGTTCCTCTAACACAATCATTATGGTATGTAGATGGGACCTAAATAAAACGAGAAGGGAAAATAGCTCTAAGTACAAAAAGTTTTCTTAGTTAAGGGCTAAAAAGAAATAATCATTTACTTTACCTAGTTAACTTGGAGTGATGAAGAACGTGAGACAAATTTACTGTATTAGCGAACAGCCATTAGATTAGAACTAAAATTACATTATATAAATGAAAGGTTATTTTACACAGCAGAGGGAAAGATATTGCTAAAATCTTACATATTCTATTTTCTCTTAATTGAAATCTGTTCATTTAATATGCACCTTCTTTCAGTGCGGATAATTCATAATTGGAGAAATACTATCATCTATTCAAGTCATTTTCGTTGTTGTTTTTTTAGATCCACCAAGAAAGCGTATAGTATCCCATTTGGGATTTTCCAGAACTCATAATAATGACTTCAGCTGTTCATTAACCTCTGAACTGTCAGATCCCTTTGGAAAATGAGGGGAGCAGATTGATTCAAGGTTAATACTTGTTTGTAGAAGGTGAAGCCTCCAAGGTAATGCAAAGGGTGGATAGGCCACTTTGTTCAAGAGCCACTGCCTGTGACTTTGCGTTAGCGTTCAGAAGTTCAAACTATGCAACCAAGAGTGAAACCCAGAGGTAGTTTTGTCTAACAAAGCCTGACTAGTCAAATAACTTTTCTGTAATTAATAAGAGGAAGTTGGTGTCTGATGTGTCAAGAGTTAATTTAGCAATATGGAATTAGAAGTAGCATTATAGTAAAAGAGAATTTATGGCTTCTGTAGAGAAGCAACATTGATTTATTGAGTTTGTTTTTAGTGTATGAAACCTTTCATGGTAGTGGAAAGTTGTTGATCAGTCTCCATAGCCATTATAGAATCAGGAAGCTATTTGTAGTTCTCAAATGTGTTTGTATTATGGACAAACAGTTGTATGAACAGCCAATGTTTGAGGTGGATGATGTCTTCTTTGATTTTCTTGATAAATCTAATCCAAATCCTGTAAAATGCTGATAAATTTCACAGCTCTTAAATTTGCTATAATTCTCCTAAGTTCAGTTGGAACCAGCACATCTGAGTAGGTGCAATATCTGTAGTTAAATCCATAATCTTCTTTACAATTCTCCGGTTCTTGTGGCTGGGCAAAATATTTTGCTAGGGCAAGAGCACTGACAGCGTCCTGATGAATCATTGGTAACTTGGGAAGGGGGTCTTCCTTGTCTTTAACTTGCTTTTCCTCTCTTTTCGCTTAGGTACATCCGAATAGTTGGCACTCACAACACGGTGAACAAAGTTTTCCATATTGTGGCATTTGAATGCATGTTTACCAACAAAACTTTCACTCTTGAGAAAGGTCTTATAGGTAAGAAATACAACTGTTTTTTAATTCTATAGTTATCTCCACTGTCTATAAATTACTAAAGACATTTTTGTTCTCGGTCATTTCAAGTATATTGCCTGAACTCACCTTGTCTTTGCAAGCCTAGGGTTCCACTCATACCGGTAGAAGCAAAGCCCATTTGTTTGTAAGAATATTCCTGTGCTGGCTTCCATTGTAGGTTGGCTAAATGACTTTAAAGATGTGTCTGCGCTACAGAACCTATGGTGTCATAGCAGTGCCTTCATAGCCACCTAGTGTAGGCAAAGCATACATTAACAGAAGGAATTTTTCTGCTAATATAGAAATATGACATCTGCAAAGAACATTGTCTGTGCTTACAGAAGCACTTTTCTGGCTGCACTGAGAGTTTTGTCACCATAATTATGTCAGTCGGGGTGTGTTTTTTTCATACCTCTGCCTGGCATAGCTAGGCTCACTCAAATTTTGAGTATAGGCCAAGCCTAAAAGATTTACTGTGACTGTCTGCTGGGATTCTCAGCATTGTAAGTTACTATGTTAGCTCTCTCAAGCCTCAGCAAATGCTACAGCTAAGCTGTGTAACAACTCCCCGACACACCAGCTTGTCTGCCTTGACAACAAATTCTTCAGGACTCTGCCAGTCCAAACTTTACCTTGCAGGTAACAAATTCTGAATTCTTCAGAGCCCCAAATTATGAATTCTTCAGAGATGTCTCTCTGCAGTGTCCAGCCCTCTCACTGGACACTTACTGAAGTTAGTTGTGTTGCTCCTTTAAAGAGATGATATACTGTAGCCCATTAATTTAACTGAGGTTTGACAAATGCTCTTATTTCAATCACAGCACTGATTTGGTTTATAGTAAAATAAAACAAGTTTATTTTAACAATAGAACATAAGATTAAGTGATACCTAGTGTAAGGAAAAAGAGAGAGAGAGTTACAAGGAAACAAAAGTAAAAATATTTTTCTACCACTAAACTTAATTTCAGCAAGTTACAATCTTTGCCTAAGCAGGTTTCTCACCTAAACTCAGTTCCCAGAGACTTTAACCCCCTTTGGCTGAAGAATTCAACATTCTGTGATTTCAGGAACCCTGGCCCCTTTAATCCCCCAAGTGATGGATACCACAATGGCTTTCTGTTTCTGCTTATACCTTCCAACGTTCATTGACCCTGTTACAGGAGACAGCTACCTGCTATTCTTCCCTTCCTGTTGACTTCCCATTCCCCCGCTGATTCATATGTAAATAGGGGTTCCATTGTGTTGATTCCGTAATGCTTAATTTACACTGGAGACCGGTAGATAGCTACCTTCTCTCCTGTCTGGGAGTAAACCTGTTTCTCTCTGTGTTTAGTCACAGACTTTAAAGCATAATATCAGCCAGTATCCATAATTCCTCATATAGAGTTAACGCATACGTTTCACGATATTATTCGGTATGTGTCACAGGCTTTCATAAAAAATCTTACCCAACCCAATACACTTTTATAATACAGTAATATTATATACAATTGGTTGATTCAGTTATTTATTATTTGTGTTTCAGAACCCCTGTCTTTATTGCTCAATAAACCTTTGAAATTTATTCTTCTGAAGTGTATCCCTAGCTGAAGTATCTCTCTCCTGATGGGATGTAGATGCCATGCTGCCTTCTCCCATGTTTGTTAGCTTGATAGCTTTGTTTACTTTATATATAAATATACATTCATTGTGTCTGGCTGATGACCAGGCTAAACAGACAAGCAAATACCTGTTCCTTTGTTTAAAGGGCAAACTGTGTTTATGCATCGCTTGCCAAACACATTTTAGGAACATAATTCTAGCACATATTTATAATTCTTTGTACATACCCCATACATACATCATACAAGAATATTAATGATTAGTGAGTTATTTGTTTTCCAGTGATATATTACATGCCATCTTTTTGGTATATATCATGATACTCACTACACTTAACATAGTGTTATGTCAGACCTGACATACAGTAATGAATCACCAGTATGCCTCTGTGTCACACTTACTATGTTTAATGGCTAGAGTAATTGTTACAAAATAATCTTTTATAAAGATTTTTTGAGACTTCCTGTAGCTGCTGTCTGACAACATTTGAAGAATTCTCTTGTACGCTCCAACCCACACAGGAAGCACCACTTCTTGCAGGATATTTCAATGCCTCTTAGGATAGTAAGATCCAGAATTCAGAGGAGGCTTTTCAGCATTCACAGAATTTTTAAATTTTATGCATGCTGCAGTGAAGGTGGAGGAAAAACAGTTTTCAAAAAGGGGGAAAAAATTCTAGAGGGACATTTCTCTCCTAAGTTTCTTTTGTGAGATTTAACTGTAGAGGACTAGTCTCAGTCTTCCAGTCCTCTATTTAGCCATGTACTGTGGAGAAACAAGGTAATTTCACAATCATTCTTCAGCATCTCATGAGACTTACCACAAAATCTCTTTTAAGGCTTATAAGTATGTGAGCAGGCAGCCCCCGCCTGTGGAGCCCTCCTGCGACAGGCTGCAGCAGAACAAGTATGCCTGTCTCAGTTTCCCCTTGGTCTATCCATAATAAGAGCATAGTTCCTCTCACTGTCCATTCAGAGTCCCACCTGTGGGCACATTTTAGTCATATATATCTGCAATAATCCACAGAAGCCTCATGCTAAAACTGTCTGTGAATTATCACAGTAAAACATAGAAAGATATAGCAATTTTCCATTCCTCTTTCCAGGGAGATTACTTCTAGATCATCCACCTGTGAGTCCACCAGCTCTCAGTTCTTAGTTCTTTTCTGCTCTTATTCCAGAGCCCCAGTCTCCTGGCCATCCACCTGAGAGTAACCAGTTTCATGACACTTCTGCCCAAACACTACTGAGCCCTTTTCAGCCTCCTATCATTGGCTCTCCAGCTCAGGAAGGTCAGCAGGCTAGCCTTTCCACTTGTCTCCTAGCCAATTCCTCCCTATTTCCAAGTAATGCCTGCAGAAACTTCCTGTCTCTCCCAGGAAGCTGTCCCTTGCCTCTTTCCTTACTCCTCCCAGGTAGCTCTCATTTGCTATTCTCTAGGTATTTCTCAGGCAGTTCCTTCATACATCTTTCCTTGTTTCTCCCAGGCAGCTCTCCCCTTCCTCCTCCTGTCTTCCCTCTCCTCAGGCCCATGGGCTTTGACTTAATTAGTTGCTACCTGGTTGGATTTAATCAATCGCAGGTGCTCTGGGCACCCACTCTTTCTTAAAGGGGCCAGTCACATTGTGACAAAGATACATGAAAGATCAGGTTAAATCTTTCTAAATTTTATTTTGACATGGTTCAAGAGTGTGCAGGACTCCTCATAATACAGCTAAAAGATCTTATCGGTGCCCTGAGGAGTTCACAAAATAATATTATATCTGGTGTGAGCAAGGCAGGGTATCCAGGCAGTGTAGGGAGGAATTGCATTAAAGAAAAAGTGCAATATCAATAAGAGTATGCAGTTACTCAACAGAGGATAATACTCAGCATGATGGAGTAAATACTTTTTAAATAAATACAGTCTTAGGTAATTTAAGGTGCAGAAATCTTGTGCTCACTCATGTAAAGCCATATTATTACTGTGTGCAAATCAGTAACATATGCGTGTATTATAGTATTAGCAGAGCTGGCATTTTAAGAATTACTTTGGGTGCTGTTTTGGGTATTTAATATACAGTATAGGGCACATGTAACACTGATTGCTTTCAGCTTGAGAAGTGAGAGCTGTATTATTTAAAGGCTACTTTGTCAGACAAATAAATAAGAGCAGGGGGGGGCAAACTTTTTGGCCTGAGGGCCACATCGGTTTTCCAAAATTGTATGGAGGGCTGGTAAGGGGAGGCTGTGCCTCCCCAAACAGCCAGGTGTGGCCCGGCCACTGCCCCCTATCTGACCCCCCTTGCTTCTCGCCCCCTGACAGCCCTCCCCGGGACTCCTGCCCCATCCAACCCTCCCTGTCCCCTGACGGTCCCCCTGGGACTCCTGCCCCATTCTCCCCTCCCGGTCTCCTGATCGCCCTCTGGATCCCCCACCCCTGATGGCCCCCCGCTGCCCATCCAACCTCTCCTCTCATTTCTGACTACCCCTGGAACTGCCCTCTGCTGCCCCATCCAACTCCCCCCTTCCTGACTGCCACCCCAAGGACTCCTGCCCCCATGTTCCCTGTCCTTTGATTGCCCCAACCCCTGTCCACACCCCTGACCACCAGCCCGAACTCCTCGGCCCTCTATCCAGTCGTCCTTGCTTCCTGCCCCCTTACTGCACTGCCTGGAGCACCGGTGGCTGGCGGCACTACAGCTGCGCTGCCCAGAGCACCAGGACAGGCAGCTGCACCACCTGACTGGAGCCAGCCACACCACCGCGCAGCACAGAGCACCGGGTCAGGCCACGGCTTTGCAGCTGTGCTGCCCAAGGAGCTTGCAGCCCACCACCCAGAGCATTGCGCTAGCAGCGCAGTGAGCTGAGGCTGTGGGGGAGGGGAACAGCAGGGGAAGTGCTGGAGGCTAGCCTCCCGGGCCAGGAGCTCAGGGGCTGGGCAGGAGGGCCTGGATGTGGCCTGCGGGCCATAGTTTTCCCACTTCTGAGGGTCAATGTGGGTGGGTATATGTGTGAGCTTTTAGATCCTAATTCACTGGTCTTTCAGATAGTATCTCTCTGACACTTGGTTTGGTTTTAGCAGAGTTTTCGTGTGACATGTTGCTGCTTTCTTTGTCTGTTTTAGTAGTTGCATGTCAATGGATGCCTTATAAAAGCAGTTGCATTTCAGTTTCAATCTAATGGTGGAGACTCTTGGTTTTGCTCTGTTGCTAAAGGTTGTAAAGGCTTAAATATCTTTTTCATAGCAACATTAAATGGTAAGTTACCCTATTAAAGTTACAGTTAGATTTTAGCAAAGAATAACAGTATATTGAAAGCATGACATTATCTGTGATACAATTAGCATATAAATGGCATAGAGTTCTGCCAGGAAATTATTTGAATTCTAGCCTGATGATAACAGGAATAACTAGCCTGATCTTTATTGACTTTGTTTTCCATGTTACTGTTATAAGACAAAACTGAAAGTGCAATAAATTGAATTGTAAATGTTTGTATTGACCATAGGAAGTCTGAGATTTTTTTCTAATGTTTTGCAAATTTCCATGGAACCTCTTAGGATTGTTGAAATGCATTATATTACAAAAAAATGAAAAACGTTAAAGTTCCAATCAGAAATATTTAAATCGTATTGGCATACTCTTTCTTCTAAGCTTTGTTGGAACAGTAAGGACATGTTCTCACTCTAACTTCAGTTGTGTGTTTTGATCAAACTGGGTGACAATGCAATTTGATGTTTTTTATTTGTGCATCTTATTAATAATTAAGTTTAACACAGAGCTCAAGATGGCTAGATTTTCAGTAAGATCTCAGTCAGAAGGCTCTGCAGATGATACATCTCCCCTTCATCCATTGGGACAGGCTTAGACTCCTGCTCCTTTATGCTTTTCCAGTCATTTGTCCTCTGCTTCTCATTACAGAAATCACAGGCCAGATTTTATTAAGTTTTTGGATTGTGCTTTCCAGTCCTTTGAAATGAAGCAGAGGAAGAGGAAACTAGACAGTTTCCTTTGCCCCTGCAGCTGCTGCACTCCCCCTCTACCTGGGGAACAAACCATGGATTATGTCATCGCAGATTTAAAAACCCATATCTGATGCTGTATATGATCTCCCAAGCACAGAAGGGTCTGGGGCCCCATGCTCAGAGATTGCCTACAGGATCAGGCCCCATTCAATATCTGGCCAGAGGAAGAAGGGGTGGTTCCCACTGTATAACTGTTAGCCCAGTGGTCAAAGCACTCTCCTAGGGTGTGGGAAACCCAGATTAAATTCCCCCCTGCTTGAGGTAAGGAGAAACAGTTTGAACAGGGCCTCCTACGTGCCTCAGGAGAATGCTCTGACCGTGGAACTATAAGATATTCTGATATGGTTCTTTCTCAGTATCTCCTGTTGAAGCTGTTCCACTTTTGATAAATAAAGAATGCTTGGAGCAGAGGGACTGGACCTTTGGTCTTGCACCTTGCAGGTGGCTGCCCTAATCACAGGGCTAGAGAGCCATTCTATTTCTCTCTCTCTCTGGCCCAATAACTATTTAGGTATTTATCCACAGTGCAACAGCTTTCACAGACTGAGAAACACCCTCATCAAATTATCCTGTAGGTCAGAGGTTAAAGCTAGAGCCCTGCGCGGATACAAAAATGTGGATCCACATCCACCAATATCAACCTGTGATCCGACCTGCAATCCGATAGCCATCTTTTACCTGTCTCCGCACCTGCAGAAGCAAGTCATCTCACAAGTGCTAGTGAGTGGGGGATGGGGTCTTGCAGGAAGAGGCAGTGTGAGGATGAGGACTGGGGATAAGGGAAAGTGCAAGGGCAGGGCCTTGAAGGGAAGGGCGTCGCATCGTGTGTTGCTCCCAGGGGCTTGCGAGCAACAGCACACGGCAGCAGCAGTGCGTGTTGCATCAGAGTGGGGCGGAGGGATGGGGTGCTGGGGCCCCACATGCTCCAGTCCCTGTGGCTGGCCCCTGTTGCCCAAAAGTCAGCAGGCTGGTCCTGGGACTGGGAGCACAGCCAGCGCTGCTGGGCCAGGCCATGGTGGGGATGCTGGTGCTGCCCCAGGGGCACGAGCTGCTGGAGAAGAAGTGGCGTAGCAAGTGGGTGCTGGACAGCCCTGACTCTGATCTGCCTCCTGGCCCCAAGCACCCCCTGGGCTGCCCAAGCTGGATGCCACAGGCCAGGCACCACGTGTGAGTAGACCCCTGTATGGTTGTATTTGCGTCCGATCCACTGGCTGCAGAAATGGTCTGCAGATAGGAAGCGGATATCCATGGATATGAAGCGGATCTCCGCAGATTTCCAGGGCTCTAGTTAGTGCACTCTCTTGAGAAAGAGGAGATGCCTGTTCAAATCCTTTCACCTCCTCTCACCCTATCAAGCCGAAGGGGTGGGGAAATTCAATCTGGTTCTCGCACTTTTCAGCTGAGTGCTCTTATCACTGGACTAGAAGTTATAAGGAGGTTGCTGCTGCTGCCTCCAGTGTTTTTTGTGAAGTTACGCATGTGCCTAACTCATTCTCACAAGAAACTGCTTAGCTGCCTACGCTGCCAGACTCCAGAAGAGGGGTTCCTGGTTGTGGATCACTAGCGAGATAGGCATCATCCTGCAGCCTGGAGCTAGGTGCCTTACTCTGTTAGAGAGGAGGAGCTTAGGACACCTGTCTGTTGTCGGCAGCTCCCATTGGCTATCTTAGGCATCTCCCTACCTAGCATGCTGGCTTATGTGCATTGCATTCTTAGGCACTCATCTCTCTCTGTTCATTGTATAAGAGCCTAGGCATCTGACTCAGGATTTTTAAATTTCTGTGTTGTTTTTCTAGTCACCTAAAAGTTAGGTGCCCTGATACTCAGCATTGCAATGACTAAATCCCTGTGTGGATCCAGGCCTTTGTGATGCCAGTGGGAGGGCTGGCACAGGATTTAGCTCTTTCTGTGCTGCTTAATGAAGATCTTTCTCTTAGTGCCTCCCACTTTTCTAAGTGATATTGCAGTGTTCAAGTAACTGAGGCCACGTCTACACTACAGCATAAAATCGAAATTATTAAAACCAGTTTTATAAAACTGGTTTTATAAAATCGATTTTACGCGTCCACACTAGGGCACATTAATTCGGTGGTGTGCGTCCATGGTCCTAGGCTACCATCGATTTCCGGAGCGGTGCACTCTGGGTAGCTCAGTAAAAGAATGAGACCAATAACTTCGATTTCCGTCCACACTAACCCTAAATCGATATAGTAATATCGATTTTAGGGTTACTCCTCTCGTTGGGGAGGATTACATAAATCAATTTTAAGAGCCCTTAAAATCGATTTAAAGTGCCTTGTAGTGTGGAGGGGTACAGCGTTAAATCGATTTAACGCTGTTTAAATCGATTTAACGCTGTAGTGTGGACCAGGCCTCAGAGAGCGAAGGATTCCACAAGAACAATTCTCCTAGAACTGTATGAGGACACTAAGGCTAAAGGTGAATAGTTTAGAAAAGAATTTGGTTACATATAGCACCTTACATTCTCAAAAAATGTTCAGAAGCAATGTGTTATGGCTTGGTTAGGGGGGCGCAGAGGAACATTTAGGAGGGGGGCTACAGCCTGGGGCCTGGGCCAGGCCCCACAGGGGCAGGGAGGGAGCACCACCTAGCTCCGCTCCTGGCTTAGCTCCAGCTGCTGGCCGCACGCCCGGGGCCCCAGCTGTCAACCTTGGCTCCACTCCCTCCCCCAGCTATGGCCCCAGCCTCAGCCCCAGCCCCTACCTCTGTCTGCGTGGCCCCGCTTCTGGCCCTGGCTCTTGAAGTCGACGGGGAAGGGCAGATAGGGATAATGGGGGCGCAAGGTAAAAAGTTTGGAGACTATTGATCTAGACTAGCAAACTACGGGCCACATCTGGCCCATGGGACCGTCCTGCCCAGCCCCTCAGCTCCTGGCCGGGGAGGCTAGCCCCCACCCCTCCCCTGCCATCCCCTCTCACCTACAGCCTCAGTGCACCACACTGCCAGCACTCTGGTCCACCGCTCCTGCCGGGCAGCACGGCTCCAGCTGGGCAGCAGGGCTGTGAGCTCCTGCTGCTCTGACCAGCGTGGTAAGGGGGCGGGGAGGTTGGATAAGTGGCAGAGAGTCCCGGGGGGCAGTCACGGGACAGGGAGCAGTTGGATGGGGCAGAGGTTCTGGCAGGGGGTAGGAAGTGGCTGGATAGGCATGGGAGTCCCGGGTGGGCCTGTCAGGGGGAGGGGCAGTTAGCGGATGGGGAACAGGGGGTTGGATAGGGGGAGGGTCCCAGGGGGCGGTTAGGAGCAGGGGTCCCTGGAGGGGGCAGTCAGGGGACAAGGAGCAGGGGGGGTTGGATGGGTTGGGGGTTCTGAGGGGGGCAGTCAGGGGGCGGGAAGTGGGGAGCACAGCCTTCCCTACCTGGCCCTCCATATAGTTTCGCAACCCCGATGTGGCCCTTGGGCCAAAAAGTTTGCTCACCCGTGGTCTAGGCAAACAATTTGTGCATGGTAATCTGGGGTGTAAATGTACAGCGCATTAGCCTGCCCTTCACTAACTGTCTGTGTGGACCCGGCCACCATGTTACGTTTCCTAGTGCACAGTGACCTCCTCTTTCAATGTGGAGTAGCTCAAAGTGCACTAGGGAACTTTTAAGGCACGATAGCAGTGTCCACATGGACAATTAGTGTGCGGCAGACTAGTGTACTGTGGATTTACACCCCAGCTTGATGTACACTGTTTATTTAGATTAGCTATTAGATACAGTTACTGCATTTACTGTGTAGACAGTGTGGCAGCCATTAAATACTAAATAAGAGATTACAGTGCAGTCATTATAAGAGCCTGTTTTACTAAGAAAATGCATGTTGGCTAGTCCGTCAGGGGGACACAGCCATTTTAGGAAGAGCTGTGTGATCTTTAACAACTTCCTGGATAATTGCCAGGGATCATACAAAAGGGTCCTCTAATTTAAAGCATCAATCAAAGGAATAACAAAAATTTGGATCAGTGAAAGGCTTTTTGGGTTCTCATGCAATGGCATATAGTCTGTTATTTAATCTCTTTATTAGACTTATTCAATTGGATCAGGTAGCTATCCATACAGGGAGGAACATTTGTCAGACATATTATTTTCAAGTGTGTAGCGTCTACATAATAGCCATCGCTGTAAAGTGGAGATTAGGAGCCTGGCAAACAAGTAATAAAAGTGAAGTGTAATTTCATGTAGTAGATTGATAATAGCAATTTTATGTCACTGTGTTTTACATGTAATATTTTCATGTCAAAACCATTAGCTCCCAACATATGACATTTAAAAGTTAATGTGAGAAGAGAGATGTAAAACAGGTACTGTAAGCAATACCAAAAAGCTTTAATGGCACTTGTCTAGCAGTTTTAAAGGAAAGCTAGATAGAATTGCTCTTTCTAGCACTGCTTGTTTTAGTGCCAATTTACAATTCATTGTCCTGATAAGCAAGATAAGTAATATAAATGAATGAGATCCTGTGAAATTGTTCCCCAATGCAGATGTTTGGGCGAAGGTTTAATTTTCCTTATAGCATGTTGTTAGTCTGTAAGTGCATACGTTTGTTAAACGGCCCAACATACATCCTTATAGAATTGACATAAATATTTTTCTTAACAAGGACATAAAATTTTAAAAAGAGACAGTGATTACTTTAATAAATTTCACCATCAAAAATTTTGAACAGCATTAAGTCTGAGACATTATTTAGAAATTTAAAGAAAAATATACCAGTGTCTTAGCAAACGACAGAGCTATTAGTTTGGATGCAGAGCAGGACGCTGGGATGTGAAGACCTTGCTAGAGCTCTTTAACTATCCAGTGGGCAGGATCTACTACAAAGCGTCAGGAGCTTCCTTATACATTTGTTGTCTTTTCTTGTCTTGGAGCTTGCTTTTTCCCTTCTCTGCTTTGGAGTGAAGAGAATTTGATTACCTAAACTCAGTCCCAGGCGACAATAGTCAGTGTTATTATATCCCTGCTGTACTAGACACATAGACTTTAAGGCCAGAAGGGACCATCATGATCAGCTACTCTGACTTCCTGCACACTGCAGGCCACAGAACCATGCCCACCCACTCCTGTAACAGACCTAACCTCTGGCTGAGTTACTGAAATCCTCAAATCTGGCTTTATAAAATCTGGCTTTATTGGCATCTTCTGCTTAGGGAATGTCAGGGACCAGGCAAGCATGGGGGTATGAGGAACCTCTCACCTTACCTTGAGTTCTGGTCCAGGTCACTGGGAGTACAATCTGAAAAGTCTATATTATATGTTGTTGTACTTACCTCTGGCTTTTCAGCTCTGTCTCAGTTTATTAGCCTATCTACTTCTACATAACATACTAGGGGAAAACAGTGAATAATGGGTAAAGAGCAGGAAATGGATATAAAAAATAGAATGCCCTTGATTACCCTCTGGGGAATGCTATTCAGAACTTATGAATCATTGCAAACCCTCATTTGCAGACCATTCTATACCTTATGAGGAATTGTTATACAGAAAAAAGGAAGGAAAGAAAGAAACAGAATAAATAATTGTTCACTTGTCTTTTGCTCAGTGGCAGTTATTTAAAAAAATCATTTAAGCATATAGCAAAGGGAAAACAGCCAAATCAATTTCCTAGTAATGCAGTTCAGCTTTGTGAAATATTACTCTCTCCCCCATAGTGAAGCAGTAAGAGGGGCTGTTTTTTTGTCCAGTTTAATGTCAGATCTGCACAAAGCTATCGTATCTTGTTCCCGCTCCTCTTTTTAAAGGTTAGCTTTTTTTCAAAGTTGAACAGGTTTTCCCAGCAACATCTGTCAGCTTTGCACTAAGCACACCCTTAGGAAATTATGAAAAATTTAGGAGTATCTAAATACTGCTGGGAATTTTTTTCCCTCTAAAGTAAAGAACAGCCACATGCCCACTTTTATTTACTCCTGTCCATTTTTCTGTAGATCTAAAGATCTATTCCCTTGGTTTAGGTTTTCTTTCTTCCCTGTTTCCAGTGCTGCAGCAAACAATGCTTATTTCCTAAATTTTTCTGAAGCAATTGCTGTTTCTGAAAGCAGGCTGCAGATAGGTCCTCATGTTTAATGAAAGAGCTCTATAGCCACTATGATGTTAGTTAAAAGACAGGTATATTTCCATTAGAAGAAAACAATCTCATAGAATTGGAAGGGACCCTGAAAGGTCATTGAGTCCAGCCCCTTGCCTTCACTAGCAGGACCAAGTACTGATTTTACCCCAGATGGTCCCCTGAAGGATTGAATTCACAGCCCTCTGCTTAGCAGGCCAATGCTCAAACTACTGAGCTATCTTTCCCCCGAGAATGAGCTTTATCCGATTCGTTGGGTCAGAAACAGCAAGCCCCAGCAGATATTGACCAGTAAAAGCAGACTTCTCTGTTGTTATTCTAAACCAGCCAATTGCATGCAGCACTAGCAAGTGTTACTAGTTTCTCTCAGGTCAATAGAAACCTTTTTTATTCTAACTTCCTCCCTCTTTTCTTCCAGATAGCAAATCTACTACATAACAATGTATGAGAAAATTCACATTCCTGTGTAATACTCAGGGTGCTGACTGGCTTGTCTAACTACTAATGTTGGTAAACATAAAAATTGCGATCTACAGCAAATAATTTGTCAGACCTTGGGTTTTCAATCTTTAAAGGTGGGAAGGACTGTTGTCAATTTTAAAAGTCAGCATCATTTAGTGGCTTGAGCACAGGACTGAGAGTCAGGATCTCCTGACTTCTAATCCCAATTCTGCCGTTTACTCATTGAGTAACATTAGAGAAATATCTTAATCTTTCTGTGTCTTTCTTCTTGTGAAATGGGGCAAATGACATTGTAGAGGGGTTTGGCTGGGGCTCGTCCCTCTCCAGGATGGCAGGGAACCACACCGCCTCGCTACTTCCTTTCAGTTGTGATGGGGAATTAGCCTGGCTGTGGGGGTCTCATGCCATGGCAGTAGTAGAGGCAAAACATAACAGTTATTCACACCTGGTCGGTGCGTAGTAGTGAGTCATGGGCTCAAGTCCTCAGAGAGGAGCTGAGCAACTGTTATATAATGAGCAAGCCCAGGCCCTGGGTCATAGGTGGGGCAACAAACAGTCAATGGCTCAGGGGCTGAGCAAACAGGTAAACAGCAGGCCCAGGGTCCTGGCTCCCAAGGGCCTGCAAGAGGGGGAGACTGCCACCCACAAGTTGGGTGGCGGGGGGACACAGGCCCACCCATTCCACTGCGTCCCAGCCTAGGGCCCTAGCCGTGGCAGAAGGCCTGCTGCTGTGTTAGTGGGAATCCTAGCCGCAACACACTGACATAGGCAGGCAGTGCTGCAGCCAGACTAGGGTTGGCTGCCCCAGGCTACTTCCTAACTCTCCCTCTAGAGGTACCTGGGTCTGGATGGTGTCCTCCAAGGGGTCAAGAACCATTGGCTCCTCTGGGTAACTTGTGAGGGACAGGCTTGACAGTTTCTCCGGGATCTGGTTGGCATCAGGCATCAGTTGGTCTGGCCTGTCCTTGGGTTGGCCTCCGATTGCCGGTGTCTCCCAATTAGGAGCTAGGCCACAGGCATCTGGCCTCTCTGGTGGCTTTTCTTCTAGTGAGCTCTGGGGTTGGGCTTTTATACTCCCTGTCCTGCATTTTGACCTCTGGGGAGGGATAGCTCAGTGGTTTGAGCATTGGCTTGCTAAACCTAGGGTTGTGAGTTCAATTCTTGAGGGGGTCACTTAGGAATCTGGGGAAAAATCAGTACCTGGTCCTGCTAGTGAAGGTAGGGGGCTGAACTTGATGACCTTCCAGTTCTATGAGATAGGTATATCTCCATATATTATTATTAAGCAGTGGGCCAGCTTTGAGAACCACTGATCTAGTTTACATAGATATAGACTCAGACGTAAAGAAGGGACCACCATGATCATCTAGTCCAGGAGTCTCAAACTCCTGGCCTACAGGCCATCTGTGGCCCGCAGGGCTCCAGCAGTTTTGGGGCCAGGTCTCTCCCTTGGTCCCACCTGCTGTCCTCGGGTACTTCGCCCCTCAGGGGCCCCAGCAGATCAGTGATGCTGAGCAGCGTCTGCCTGCTCGCTCCAGCGGCTGCCAGCCCCTCCCTGCAGCCCAGAAGGGAGGGCTTTAAACTAGGTTCGACGGGGACAGGTGAGCAAAGCCCACAGGTAAGTGGGGAACAAGACCTGGGAGATGGGTTGGAAACAGGAGGGAGCACGGGCTATAATGGCAGAGAGGAAGGAGGGTCAGGGCGAAGCTGGGAGGCAAGATCAAACCAGTATCTTAGATGCCTATATACAAATGCAAGGAGTATGGGTAATAAGCAGGAAGAACTGGAAGTGCTAATAAATAAATACAACTATGACATTATTGGCATTACTGAAACTTGGTGGGATAATACACACGACTGGAATGTTGGTGTGGATGGGTATAGTTTGCTCAGGAAGGATAGACAGGGGAAAAAGGGAGGAGGTGTTGCCTTATATATTAAAAATGTACACACTTGGACTGAGGTGGAGATGGACATAGGAGACGGAAGTGTGGAGAGTCTCTGGGTTAGGCTAAAAGGGGTAAAAAACACAGGTGATGTCGTGCTGGGAGTCTACTACAGGCCACCTGATCAGGTGGAAGAGGTGGATGAGGCTTTTTTCAAACAACTAACAAAATCATCCAAAGCCCAAGATTTGGTGGTGATGGGGGACTTCAACTATCCAGATATATGTTGGGAAAATAACACCGTGGGGCACAGACTATCCAATAAGTTCCTGGACTGCATTGCAGACAACTTTTTGTTTCAGAAAGTTGTAAAAGCTACTAGGGGGGGAAGCTGTTCTAGACTTGATTTTAACAAATAGAGAGGAACTTGTTGAGAATTTGAAAGTAGAAGGAAGCTTGGGTGAAAGTGATCATGAAATCATAGAATTTGCAATTCTAAGGAAGGGTAGAAGGGAGTACAGCAAAATAGAGACAATGGATTTCAGGAAGGTGGATTTTGGTAAGCTCAAAGAGCTGATAGGTAAGGTCTCATGGGAATTAAGACTGAGGGGAAAAACAACTGAGGAAAGTTGGCAGTTTTTCAAAGGGACGCTATTAAGGGCCCAAAAGCAAGTTATTCCAATGGTTAGGAAAGATAGAAAATGTGGCAAAAGACCACCTTGGCTTACCCTTGAGATCTTGCGTGACCTACAAAATAAAAAGGCGTCATATAAAAAATGGAAACTAGGTCAGATCACGAAGGATGAATATAGGCAAATAACACAGGAATGCAGAGGCAAGATTAGAAAAGCAAAGGCACAAAATGAACTCAAACTAGCTATGGGAATAAAGGGAAACAAGAAGACTTTTTATCAATACATTAGAAGCAAGAGGAAGACTAAGGACAGGGTAGGCCCACTGCTCAATGAGGAGGGGGAAACAGTAACGGGAGATTTGGAAATGGCAGAGATGCTTAATGACTTCTTTGTTTCAGTCTTCACTGAGAAGTCTGAAGGAATGTCTAGTATAGTGAATGCTTACGGGAAGAGGGTAAGTTTAGAAGAGAAAATAAAAAAAGAGCAAGTAAAAAATCACTTAGAAAAGTTAGATGCCTGCAAGTCACCAGGGCCTGATGAAATGCATCCTAGAATACTCAAGGAATTAATAGAAGAGGTATCTGAGCCTCTAGCTATTATCTTTGGGAAATCATGGGAGACGGGGGAGATTCCAGAAGACTGGAAGGGGGCAAATATAGTGCCCATCTATAAAAAGGGATATAAAAACAACGCAGGAAACTACAGACCAGTTAGTTTAACTTCTGTGCCAGGGAAGATAATGGAGCAGGTAATCAAAGAAATCATCTGCAAACACTTGAAAGGTGGTAAGGTGATAGGGAATAGCCAGCATGGATTTGTAAAGAACAAATCGTGTCAAACTAATCTGATAGCGTTCTTTGATAGGATAACGAGCCTTGTGGATAAGGGAGAAGCGGTGGATGTGATATACCTAGACTTTAGTAAGGCATTTGATACAGTCTCGCATGATATTCTCATAGATAAACTAGGAAAGTACAATTTAGATGGGGCTACTATAAGGTGGGTGCATAACTGGCTGGATAACCGTACTCAGAGAGTAGTTGTTAATGGCTCTCAATCCTGCTGGAAAGGTATAACAAGTGGGGTTCCGCAGGGGTCTGTTTTGGGACCGGTTCTGTTCAATATCTTCATCAACGATTTAGATGTTGGCATAGAAAGTACGCTTATTAAGTTTGCGGATGATACCAAACTGGGAGGGATTGCAACTGCTTTGGAGGACAGGGTCAAAATTCAAAATGATCTGGACAAATTGGAGAAATGGTCTGAGGTAAACAGGATGAAGTTCAATAAAGATAAATGCAAAGTGCTCCACCTAGGAAGGAACAATCAGTTTCACACATACCAGAATGGGAAGAGATTGTCTAGGAAGGAGTATGGCAGAAAGAGATCTAGGGGTCATAGTAGACCACAAGCTTAATATGAGTCAACAGTGTGATACTGTTGCAAAAAAAGCAAACGTGATTCTGGGATGCATTAACAGGTGTGTTGTAAACAAGACACGAGAAGTCATTCTTCCGCTTTACTCTGCGCTGGTTAGGCCTCAACTGGAGTATTGTGTCCAGTTCTGGGCACCGCATTTCAAGAAAGATGTGGAGAAATTGGAGAGGGTCCAGAGAAGAGCAACAAGAATGATTAAAGGTCTTGAGAACATGACCTATGAAGGAAGGCTGAAGGAATTGGGTTTGTTTAGTTTGGAAAACAGAAGACTGAGAGGGGACCTGATAGCAGTTTTCAGGTATCTAAAAGGGTGTCATCAGGAGGAGGGAGAAAACTTGTTCACCTTGGCCTCCAATGATAGAACAAGAAGCAATGGGCTTAAACTGCAGCAAGGGAGATTTAGGTTGGACATTAGGAAAAAGTTCCTAACTGTCAGGGTAGTTAAACACTGGAATAAATTGCCTAGGGAGGTTGTGGAATCTCCATCTCTGGAGATATTTAAGAGTAGGTTAGATAAATGTCTGTTAGGGACGGTCTAGACAGAATTTGGTCCTGCCATGAGGGCAGGGGACTGGACTCGATGACCTCTCGAGGTCCCTTCCAGTCCTAGAGTCTATGAGTCTATGAGAAGCGGGGCTGTGCCTCCATGTGCTGCCCCCACCCCAAGCGCCCCTGCGGCCAATGGGACGCTGCGGGGGTGGTGCCCTGGGGCAGAAGAGCGTGGAGGCCCCCCGGCACCCCCCGCCTTGGAGCCCCAGGTAAGCACCGCACCCTTGTCCCTCTCCCAGAGCTTGCACCTCCACCCCTCCTGCCCCCAAACTCCCATCCAGAGTCTACACTCCTTTCCCATAAACCCCCTCCCACCCCCAAACACCCTCCCAGACCCTGCGCCCCATCCCTACCCCCCGAGCTTCCAAACTCCCTCCTGGAGCCTGCACTAAGTCCCCACACCCCCTCCTACTCCCAAACTCCCTCCCAGTGCCTGCACACCATCCCCACACCTCCCAGCCCACAAATTCCCTCCTAGAGCCTGCACCCCTCCCTCTTCCCACATACCCCCTCCTGCCCCCAAACTCCCTCCCAGTAACTGCACGATCCCCCCTCTTCCTTCCAGAGCCTGCAACTCCACCCTCTCCTCCTGCACTCCCTCCCCCTGCCCCAGCTCAGAGCCTGCACCCAGCACCCAAACTCCCTCTCGGAGCCTGCACCCAGTCCCCACACCCCCTCCGACCCCCAAACTCCCTCTCAGTGCCTGCACCCCCTCCCCAAACACTCCCCAGCCTCCAAACGCCCTCTCAGAGCCTGCACCCAGCACCCAAACTCCCTCCCAGAGCCTGCAGCCAGTCCCCACACCCCCTCCGACCCCCAAACTCCCTCTCAGTGCCTGCACCCCCTCCCCAAACCCTCCTCAGCCTCCAAACTCCCTCTCAGAGCCTGCACCTCAGACCCCCTCCCCAACCCAAACTCCCTCCCAGAGCCCAACCTCTCACCCCTTCTGCACCCAAACTCCCTCCGAGAGCCTGCACCCCAATCCCCTACCCCAGACCTCCTCCCACACCCAAACTCCATCCCGGAGCCTTGGGCTGTTGGGAGGCGGAGTTTTGGGGGGCCGGGTTCTGGGCAGCATGAGTGACATTGGCCAACTGGGAGGATTTGAGGACTGGCACTGGCCCTAAGGTAAATTGAGTTTGAGATTCCTGATCTAGTCCGACCTCCTGGACATTGTAGGCCACAGAACTTCACCCACCCACTCCTATAATAGACTCCTAACCTCTGGCTGAGTTACTGAAGTCCTCAAATCATCATTTAAAGACTTCCAGTTACAGAGAGTCCACTATTTACTGTACTTTAAACCTGCCAAGTGACCCATGCCACAGAGGAAGGCAAAAACCACCCAGGGTCTTTGCCAGTCTGACCTGAGAGAAAATTCCTTCCAGACCCAAACTGTGGCTGTCAGTTGGACCCTGAGCATGTTGGCAAGGCCCAACATTCTTTGCAGTACTTCTTTATAGTAACTCAGAACCCTCCACATGTAGTGTCCCAGCACTGGCTGTTGGAATATTTGCTACTAGCAGTCACAGCTCAGCTACATGCCATTCTAGGCAGTCTCATAATACCATCTCCTCCACTAACTTATCAAACTCAGTCTTGAAGGCAGTTAGATTTTTTGTTTCCACTGCTTCCCTTTGAAGGCTGTTCCAGAACTTCATTCCTCTCATGGGTAGAAACTTTTATCTAATTTCAAGCCTAAACTTGTTGGTGACCACTTTAAATCCATTGTTTCTTGTGTCAACATTGGCCCTCAAAGTAAATAACTCCTCTCCCTCCCTGGTATTTATCCCTCTATTGTATTTATAGAGAGCAATCATATCTCCCCTCAGCCTTTGTTTTGGCTAAACAAGCCAAGCCCTTTGAGTCTCTTCTCATAAGGTTGGTTCTCCATCCCTCTGATCACCCTAGTAGCCCATCTCTTCACTTGCTCCAGTATGAATTCATCTTTCTTGAACATGGGAGAGCAGAATTGCCCACAGTATTCCAGATGAGGTCTCACCAGTGCCTTATGTAATGGTACTAACACTTCCCTGTCTCTACTGGAAATACTTCACCTGATGCATCCTAGGATTGAATTAGCCTTTTTTCTTGGCTGCGTCATATTGGTGACGCATAGTCATCCTGTGATCAACCAATACACCGAACTCTTTCTCATCCTCTGTCGCTTCCAACTGATAAGTCCCCAGCTTATAGAAAAAAAATTGTTGTTAGTTCCTAAGTGCACCTTGCACTTTGCCCTATTAAATTTTGTCCAATTTCTATTACTCCAGTTTTCAAGGTCATCAGGATCTTGTATGAAATTCCGGTCCTCCTCCATATTGGCAGTATCTCCCAACTTTGTGTCCACAAATTTTATTAGCACACTGCCACTTTTTGTGCCAAGGTTATTAATGAAAATGTTAAGTAAGATTGGTCCCAAGACTGATTCCTGATGAACTCCATTAGTAACCTCCCTCCAGCCTGACAGTTCACCTTTCAGTATGACACTTTGTAGTCTCCCCTTTAAACAGTTCCTTATCCACCTTCCAATTCTCATATTAATCCTCATCTTCTCCAATTTAACTAATAATTTCCCATGTTAAACCGTATCAAATGCTTTACTTAGATCCAGATGGATTAGATCTACTGCATTTCCTTTGTCTAAACGATCAGTTATCTTCTCAGAGAAAGAGATCAGGTTGAACTGACATGATCTACCTCTTATAAAACCATGTTGTATTTTATCCCAGTTACCATTGACCTCTATATCCTTAACTTAGGATGACCAGATAGAAAATGTGAAAAATGGGGACATGGGGTGGGGGGTAATATGTGCTTATATAAGAAAAAGCCCTGAATATCAGGACTGTGCCTATAAAATCTGGACATCTAGTCACCCTACCTTCACTACTTTCTCTTTGAAAATTTGTTCCAAGACCTTGCATACAACTGAGGTCAAACGAGCAGGCCTGTAGCTTCCCAGATCACTATTTTCCCATTCTTAAAAATAAGTACTCCATTAGTAATTCTCCAGTCATACAGTACAACCCCTGAGTTTATTAATTCATTAAAAATTCTTGCTCTTGGGCTTGCAATTTCATATACCAGTTTCTGTAATATTCATGGACGGAGACTATCCGGGGCCCCCAGTCTGGTCCCATTATGCTGTTTGAATTTGACTTCCACCTTAGATGTGGTAATTTTCTACTTCCATATCCACATTTCTGTTAGCCATCCTTCCACTATCACTAAGCTCCTCATTACAGTTATTAAAAACTGAGGCAAAGTATTTGTTTAGGTGTTGGGTCATGCCTAGATTATCTTTAATCACCCCATTCTTGGTGCTTAATGGGCCCATTTCTTCTTCCTTGTTTTCTTTTTATATGGCTATAGAACCTTTTATTATTTGTTTTAATTTCCTTTGCAAGGTCTAACTCTGCTTGACTTTGGCAGTTCTCACTTTTTCTGTACACTTTCTGACTTCCAAGGGTTAGCTTTCCTTACTGATCCATCCTATCTTCCATTCTTTGTAGGTCTTCTCTTAACCTGTTCGAGCTGCTTGCTCATCCAGCTTGGTCTATAACTCTTCCGTCTGCATTTTCCCCCCTTGCCTGGGATGCAGGCCTCAGATAGTTTCTGCAACTTTGACTTAAAGTAATTCCAAGCTTCCTCCACATTCAGATCCATGAGTTCTTCAGTCTAGTCCAGTTCACTAATCCCCTTAATTTTTTAAAGTATGCCCTTTTTGCAAACTTATTTTTGTTTATTCTTTCATTTAGTTTTAACTGCATTAACTCATTATCACTTGAGCCAAGGTTGCCCCCTACATCCAGCTCTTCTATGATGTTGCCACTACTAACTAGTAACAAATCTAAAATGGCATCATCACTTGTTGATTTGGTAACTGTTTGGTGAAAAAATCTGTCAGCTATCACATCCAGGGAAATCTAGACCTTACCATGATTAGTAGCTCTTGTCCTTCAGTCTATATCTGCGAAATAAAAGTCTCTCATAATCACACAATTCCCAGTAGTATTTATTTCATTAAAAGCATCAGAGGTTTCCATCCATATCCCAATTAGATCCTGGAGGGTCTGTGACATACCTCTAGCACTTTCCTGGAGGGAGCCTCTCTTCCCAAAAGTGATTTTGAATCTGTTTTATCCATTCTATCACTTCTCATTTCTTTACAGTCTACCTCATCATTAATATATAATGCTACTCCACCATCTTTACTTCTGTCTTTTCTGAACAGTGCATAGCCTTCAATACTTGTACTCCAGTTATGACTACTATCCCACCATGTTTCTGTTATCCCTGTAATATCTGGTTTCATTTCCTACATCAGTAGTACTAGTTCCTCCCTGTGTTACCCAAGTTCCTTGCTGCTGCTTTCTTGGGACTAATACACCATCTATCTCTGCCAACACTGGCACCTCACAGTAGACTGGCATAGTTGAGGAGCACACTGTGCTGAACTTTGCTCAAAGCAAGTGTAATCTTAATGGTGTTTGCAACATTTATTCTCTCTTGGGTACACTTTCGTGTGTGGTTGCAAGATGTGTTTCAGGTGTGCTTTAGAGACCACATCAAATTTCTCTTAGGAACAAGAGACAAGTTGATTGACACTAAAGTGATTTTTTAATTAATTCAAAAGCGGCATAATTTGGGTGTTTACATTCCGGGACTGAAAGATGAAGCAGGCTAGAATAGCATATCACACCTCAATAGGGGCGTGGCTGAGTACAATGTGGACTGCACCCTGATCTCTTTTGCACTGGCTATTACTGGGAAGTGTGTGTGTGTGTGGTGGAGAAATAGAGACTGCACCCTTTAAAAGGCTGTAATCCTTGCTGTTCCTGAGCACGGTTCTCCCAGTGCCCTGGATATATTCCATCTGCCACAACAGCCGTTAGGCAGAATTCCTCCAGAGACTGCTATCTGAATGTTTTTTCTCTGCTCTCCACGCCCACCCCCCACACTATGGCTGCAGTTGCAGAAGCCACCATCTATCCCTACATATCTAGTTTAAGAAAACAAAAACTACACCTTCATTAGAATAAGACAGAAACCAAATCTGAACAAACAAATAGCTATATTGTTTTGTAGGGCTCGTTAAAAGAAAAAATGCATTTGTGTAGCAGAGGTTAAGTAGCAAGTACACTCTCCCCAGAGCTTTGCTGGCATCTTTGATTTTCATGCTCAAAAATGTTTTGGATGAATACAATATTATAAACTAGCATCAAACAAAAGCAACTATGTTAATGTCTTATATACTGTGGTGTTGCAACAGGGGCCACACGAGGAGCCCCCAACCAGAGCCTATTGTGCTGGGTGAAGTACAAACATATCATACAGTGCCTTCCTGAAGGAACTTATGATCTTAATAGGGAGCAGGTGCAACAGATGGGTATAAAACCCTGTTTGTGGGAATCAGGAAGGACAGGGGTGACAGCAATAGGAACAAGTTTTCATACATTAGTTAAAGCTACAGTCTGGATACTTAATGTTATTTATTTTTTTAATAAATGAACAAGAAATGTTCATTTCATCTCAACTCAAAATACTGGTAAAAATCCCTATGTTTGCCAAGTGGAAAAAGATTAAAGTAGTGTGCCCCAACATCATTTTAATTTTTTAACATAATAGGAAAGAGCAAAACTAGTTACAGCAGTAGCAACCCTAATTTCCTTTCTTTTCTTTGCCCTCAGCATTAAGTGTTTACATGTGTAGCTTGCCAGCGAGGAAATTTTAACCTACTGCTAAATAGAGAGAAAATACAATTTTGCCACTGATATGAGGGAAGGTAAATGGGCAGTCTGAGAGGCAACAGAAGTAGAAGGAATGGTCACTTCACATTTAAAAAAAAACAAGCCCCACTTTCCTCTAGTGTGATTGGATGTTGATTGTTGTCCTTCCAGTCTGTGGGAGAAATAAAGTCATACAGTACTTCTAACTGAAATAACAGCTCTGCAATGGGTTGAAATGTATTCAGGTACAGTCTCTGAGAAACCCCTGCTAGCATTTGTATACCTTCCGGATTGATAGCAGCAGCACAGTTCTGTGGAATCTGATTGATACGTTCTAGTAATTGACCTTTTTAGCCCCAAATCCCTGACTGTTGAGTTGAAAGGAAAGCCTAGATTTCATGAGAAACATGTCCAACAGATAAAGTCTGCAGTATCTTAAAGTGAGTTCTCTTATGAAAACAGATTGCATAAAAATGGTACCTTCTTACTTGTTGTATCTGCTTTCTCTGTGTAGAGTCTTATCTACTTATTTTATTAACTACATTATGTTTTTATTACTCCTGTTAGCCCTGAGAGCCAATAGGAAAATCAGGTGAATTAAATCTGTTCCTTCTTGTTCATCAACAAAATTGTTTGCTAATTACCAATCACTTACACCCAGACTAGCCAGTTGAAGGCATGGAAGGTGCACTGGTTTCACTGAGGGTAGAATTTAGCCTGAACAGACTATTACTGGTGGTGATGCCTGATATGGAAAGAACCCAGCTTTAGTCTCAGCTATGGAAGTCACTGAGATATAAATACGGAAATCCACAGTGTTACTTTTGCAAAGTCACTTTTCAAAGTAGAACTGTACCTTAGGGACCAGTTTTTCCTATAGAAAACACTGGGTGTTAAAAATAGTTATTTAAAAAAAGAATACCTCGTAATAAGAAAGGGGAAAATATACGTATCTGACTGACTTTTTTCTCCACTACTTTCTCTCATACGTGGAAGGTAGCTAAATAACGTGTCAGTCTTATCTTTCAACATAGTTGGTATAGGTGGCCCTCAGCTCATGTCCTGGAAATAACACTGCCGTTCGATATACTGGCAAGCTGTTGGCCACTTCATGCTGCAGCATAAGAACGGGGAACAGAAAAATCATTTTAGATAAGTATTTTCTTGCTGTTATCCACTGCCACAGTCATTTTTTACTCTGCTTACTGAATGTGCACACTTCGTTAACATGCATTCTTTGCATTCCATAACAGCAAATTAAATTTGTCTGAGCAAAATTGCTATGTGCACAGGTGAAAAAAGTAATTCCCATCCATGTAGTCATTCCTCTTTTGCTTTCTTTTGCAGCTTGGGTTACTGTAATAGTTGGATAGCTGAAGCATAGAAAAAGAAAATCAGAAATAGATAGAAACTAGACTGTTGTTTTTGGCAGTGCATTTTTGTAAACAAAATGACACAAATTGAGGCAGAAATTCCAGTGGGAAAAAGGAAGAGAGCCGGAAGACTGAAAATACCGCACAGAGCAGAGTCCCATCCAGATGGTGTTTTTAATACATTTATCAGGCGGGTATGAAAGATGATAATGAACATTCAAAATGGGGAGTGGCAGACTCCCCTTGGGAGCAAAAACAGTATGGCACCTTCTGTGTGTTGCAGTTAGAATCACTATTTAATTTACCACTGTAAAAAGGACCACAGTATTGCATTCAGTGTGTAAAGAAACAGGTTTTTAGGCAATTATTGGGAAGTCCAGCTAGGCAAGGTAATAGTTTTTTAGGAGTTAGGCGGTTGTGGAGTAGATCAAAAATCATTCAGTGTAACAGAGGGAGGGTAGGGCTTGGTGTGTGCAAGTAGATTTTTAAATAGAGTTGAGGTGTGCAGTGTTAAATTGATGTCTTGCGTAGTTTACAAAGTATCTAGAAATGGGATATAAAGCCTCAAACCACAAACTGAAAGCATTATTGTCACACTGGTATTGTCCCACTGCCCCTTTTCTAACCCAAAAGTCAATAGTTTTCCCCCTTAAACGAAAGCAACAGTCTATATGTTTTCTTAATTCCGAGGAAGTCTCCTCTGTCTGCAAGGCAAGGAGGGGAGAGAAGAGCCAAATAACATTCTTTTTTGTTGCCAGCACTTGCAGTTTTTACTGTCAGGGGAAGGGCAATTTCATGTCTGTCCACAGTAATACATTTTGAGTGCTTCCTATTGAAACATTTCTATTGTTTGCCACATTTTATTTATTTTACATATAAATTAGAAATATGGTGAATGACTGTTTTCAGGCATGAAGGACCAGATGGTATTTTGGTTATCATGTATGGCCACTTTGTAGCTTTTGATATGGCTCGTGAAGAGAAGGTACTTGGTAGCTTTCTGTCATGGACGATAGGGTTAGTGCAGTGGATTTCTGGCATAGGGATTGATTTTGTCTCAGCAGCGTACGGGGGGTTGTCTCAGCAATAAGAAAAGCCATATTCCCACTCCTTTTTACGAAAACCATGAGCAGTATAGTAAAAATGGGATTCTAGGGATGCTCTTCATTTAAAATTGATCTCAATGATTTTTTAGAGCTGTAGAGTTTCATGAGTAGTTCTCAAGTTTCACATGACTGTGTTTCAACCATTTTCAAACAATGCAGTAGTTTAAAAGCACATTATAGAAGCAGCAGTTGCAACTTTATAATTGTGTTCTGACGTGGTCTTAAAATAGAGCATTAAATTCCTTTTTTTACCTCCTTATTGGTGGTCTTTCCATGTGAAATTAGTTTATTATGCTCTAAGAATTTTCTGAGTAGTTCTTTGTTTTCTTTTCATAATTTTCAGTATGAATTGTTTGAAATTGGTCTGCAGGAGAAATTTATTTTTCACCATTAGTCTTTTAGTCAACTGATATATTGGGGGGGGAAAAAACACTATCAGCTACACAAAATTGGTAAAGTAATGAATTTTCAGTAGATCTACAGCAGTGGGTAGATTCAGAAGATAAATATTTAGCATTAAGGATAATATTTTGTCCTTACTCTTCATCAATGAAAGTTTGTCCTTCATGAGGGGCTAGCACATAAAATCTTCTATTTCAGATAATTTAATCATAGACTCATAGAAGATTAGGGTTGGAAGAGACCTCAGGAGGTCATCTAGTCCAATCCCCTGCTCAAAGCAGGACCAACCCCAACTAAATCATCCCAGCCAGGGCTTTGTCAGGCCAAGCCTTAAAAACCACTAATGCTGGAGATTCCACCACCTCCCTAGGTAACCCATTCCAGTGCTTCACCACCCTCCTAGTGAAATAGTTTTTCCTAATGTCCAACCTAAACCTCCCCCACTGCAACCTGAGACCATTGCTTCTTGTTCTGTCATCTGCCACCACTGAGAACAGCCTAGCTCCATCCTCTTTGGAACCCCCCGTTAGATAGTTGAAGGTTGCTATCAAATCCCTCCCCCACTTCTCTCTGCAGACTAAATAAGCCCAGTTCCCTCAACCTCTCCTAATAAGTCATGTGTCCCAGCCTCCTAATCATTTTCGTTGCCCTCCGCTGGACTCTCTCCAATTTGTCCACATCCTTTCTGTAGTGGGGGGCCCAAAACTGGATGCAAACCTCCAGATATAGCTTCACCAATGCTGAATAGAGGGGAATAATCACATCCCTCGATCTGCTGGCAGCGCTTCTACCAATTTAGCCCAATATGCTGTTAGCCATCTTGGCAACAAGGGCACAATGTTGACTCATATCCAGCTTCTTGTCCACTGTAATCCCCAGGTCCTTTTCTGCAGAACTGCCACTTAGTCAGTTGGTCCCCAGCCTGTAGCAGTGCATGGGATTTTTCTGTTCTAAGTGCAGGACTCTGCACTTGTCCTTGCTGAACCTCATCAGATTTCTTTTGGCCCAATCCTCTAATTTGTCTAGGTCACTCTGGACCATATCCCTACCCTCCAGCATATCTACCTCTTCCCCAAGCTTAGTGTCATCCATGAACTTGCTGAGAGTGCAATCCATCCCATCATCCAGATCATTAATGAAGATGTTGAACAAGACTGGCCCCAAGACCGACTCCTGAGACACTCTCCTTGATATCGGCTGCCAACTGGAAATGGAGCCACTGATCACTACCCATTGAGCCCGACAATCTAGCCAGCTTTCTATCCACCTTATAGTTTATTCATCCAATCCATACTTTTACTTGCTGTCAAGAATACTGTGGGAGACCATATCAAAAGCTTTGCTAAAGTCATATCCACAGAGCCAGTATCTCATCATAGAAGGCAATCAGGTTGATCAGGCATGACTTGCCCTTGGTGAATCCATGTTGACTGTTCCTGATCACCTTCCTCTCCTCCAAGTGCTTCAAAATGGATTCCTTGAGGACCTGCTCCATGATTTTTCCAGGGACTGAGGTGAAGCTGACTGGTCTGTAGTTCCCTGGATTCTCCTTCTTCCCTTGTTTAAAGATGGGCACTATATTTGCTTTTTCCAATCTTTCAGGACCTACTCCTGTTGCCATGAGTTTTCAAAGATAATGGCGAATGGCTCTGCAATCACATCAGCCAACTCCCTCAGCATCCTCGGATGCATTAGATCTGGACCAATGGACTTGTGCAAGTCCAGCTTTTCTAAAAAGTCCTTTACCTGTTCTTTCACCTCCTCCCCATACTGTGCTGCCCAGTGCAGGAGTCTGGGATCTGGCCTTGTGTTTGAAGACCAAAGCAAGAAAAGCATTGAGTACTTCAGCCTTTTCCTCATCATCTGTCACTAGGTTGCCTCACCAATTCAGTAAGGGTTCCACACTTTCCCTGACCACATTCTTGTTGCTAACATACCTATAGAAATCCTTCTTGTTACCCTTCACATCCCTTGCTAGCTGCAATTCCAATTTTGCTTTGGCCTTCCTGATTACACTCCTGGCATGCTTGAGCAATATCTTTATACTCCTCCCTAGTCATCTGTCCAAGTTTCCACTTCTTGTAAGCTTCCTTTTTATGTTTGAGCTCACTGAAGATTTCTCTGTTAAGCCAAGCTGGTCGCCTGCCATATTTGCTATTCTTTCTGCACGTCAGATTGGTTTGTTCCTGTGCCCTCAATAAGGCTTCCTTAAAATACAGCAAGCTCTCCTGTACTACTTTACCCCTCATATTAGTCTCCCAGGGGATCCAGCCCATCAGTTCCCTGAGGGAGTCAAAGTCTGCTTTTCTGAAGTCCTGGGTCCGTATTCTGCTGCTTTCCTTTCTTCTTCTTGTCAGGATCCTAAAGTTGACCATCTCATGGTCACTGCTGCCCCAGTTGCCAGCCACTTCTACTTCCCCTACCAATTCTTATCTGTTTGTGAGCAGCCAGTCAAGAGGATCATGGCTTCTACTTGGTTTCTCCAGCACTTGCACCAGGCAGTTGTCCCCAACACTCTCCAAAAGCTTCCTGGATTGTGTGTGCACTGCTGTATTGCTCTCCCAGTAGATGTCAGGATGATTGAAATCCCCCATGAGAACCAGAGCCTGTGATCTGAAAACTTCTGTTGTCCAAAGAAAGACTCGTCTACCTCATCCTCCTGGTCTGGTGGTCTATAGCAGTTGCCCACCACAACATCACCCTTGTTGCTCTCGCCTCTAAACTTAATCCAAAGACTCTCAACAGGCTTTTCTCCAGTTTCATACTGGAGCTTTGAGCAATCATTCTACTCTCTTACATACAGTTTAACTCATCCACCTTTTCTCTCCCACCTGTCCTTCCTGAACAGTTCATACCCATCCATGACAGTGCTCCAGTCATGTGAGTTACCCCACCAACTCTCTGTTATTCCTATCACAGTTCCTTGACTGTGCCAGGACTTCCAGTTCTTCCTGCTTGTTTCCCAGACTTCTTGCATTCAGGTACCTAAGATAACTAGTCAATTGCCCTAGTTTCTCAGTATGAATCAGGAGGCCGCCCCTGTTGCACCCTCCTCCTTGTGTTTCCTTCCACTTCCCCACTTACCTTTTGGGCTTAGGTCACTGTCCCCCGGTGAACCTAGTTTAAAGCCCTCCTTGCCAGGTTAGCAAGCCTGCCTTTGAAGAGGTTCTTCCCTCTCTTCATTAGGTGGACCCCATCTCTTCCTAGCACTCCTCCTTCCTGGCACAACATTCCATGGTCAAAGAATCCAAAGCCCTCTCTCCAACACCACCTGCATAACCACGCATTTACCTCCACAATTCGATGGTCTCTACCTGGGCCTTTTCCTTCAACAGGGAGGATGGACGAGAACGCAACTTGCCCCTCACACTCCTTTATCCTTCTTCCCAGAGCCACGTAGTCTGCAGTGACCCACTCCAGGTCATTCTTGGCAGTATCACTGGTGCCCATGTGGAGAAGTAGGAAGGGGTATGGGTCCGAGGGCTTGATCAGTCTCGGCAGACACTCTGTTGCATCCTGAATTCTAGCTCCAGGCAAGCAGCACACTTCTTGAGTCTCCCAGTCTGGATGGCAGATGGATGACTCCATCCTTCTTAGGAGGGAGTCCTGACCACCACCACCACCTGTCTCCTCCTCTTGAGAGTGGTAGTCATGGACCCCCTCATCCCTAGGACAAGGAGTGAATCTAACTTGCCCTTCTGAAGAGTAAATGAATATTAGAAGGCAGAAGGGAAATGTGGAAGATGAGATTATGGGAGATCATGGTGAGGGCATGTGAGTGGGATAGAAGACTAGATAAACTAGGGAGAAAGACAGAAAGGGGTGGGCAGGGAGGACCAGGTGAAAGGGAGACAGTTATAGGGGCAGGGGATGTAGAGGGACAGAATTAGAAGACAGTAAATTCAATCCCCCTTCCAGTAGCCAACAGAGAAGATTGCATTAATGCGTTTAAACTTGGCTTTTGAGCCTGAAATGATCCCACACTCATTGTGGGTGGGTACTTCTCGCTATAGGATATGTCTTTTGCGCAGAGTTTTTACTTCGGTTTTGCACTAACCCCTTGCTCCTATCCACACACCAAACCCTCTCAGCCAAGTTTGGTGATGTTTTCTATCTGGGCTTGATGGCTCATCAGAGGCTATAAGTTATAGCCCAGGGGAGGCTTTCACTCAGACTGGTAACATACCCACCTTGCAGAGTGGATGTAGGCTAAATCAGTTGAGTGCTGATAGTCATCTACTACCTTCCCTTAATTCCCCTCATGTGCCCAGAAAAACAGACATGTCTCCCACGATTCATTGGGAAAGTATCATAGAGAAGCTGAGCTTGCAGCAGCGCAAAGTGCCATGGGATATGCCTCCCAAATATCTTATCAATATACATACGTGTACACAGCACCAGTGAAGACACAGTAACTCAGTTGTGACTTTGTAGCGTGGGTACTTAGGACCAGGTGCTGACCATCAGTGTTAACACTGCATTGAAGACATAGCCCTAGACTCAAAAAGAGGAAAGAAACAATGTGATTTAAAAAAAATACATATGCATCTAGCAGTTTAATCCAATCTCATGAGTTTTGGGGGATCTGTTTCATGGTGTTTAAATGTTTGCATTTAGCAATACTGGGGGTTGCCCTTCCTCATACCCCCAACCACAATCCACACTTGCCACTTTGGGCTCTCCAGGTCCTGTTTATTGTTAAACAGTTGCTACATACATCACAAAAACCACAAAAGCAAGGAATTGAAAAGATAGTCAACCTCTACTCCTCTACCCCAAGCTCACTTCTTAGTACCACTACAGCTAAAATATGCTACAGATCACAAGCCACAATCTTAACTCTATCTCCTTAGGGACACCAACCTTCCAGTACGCCCTATACAAAACACCCACAACTAATATTTGGAACTGAGAGTTTAGTGAAAGGAGTGTGCTGAAGGGAAAGTTGAGGGGAGTAGTCTGGCTGTGGTTGGAGGGGGTAATTTGGAAAAGGTGGCACTGAACAGGTGGCATTCCAAGTGGGGCAGAGTTAAGGTTGTGGGGTTATAGTAGTTACACTAGTGGTCCAATTCTAAAGGATCTTTTTCATTTGCTCATAACTTTGTTAAATTTTTACTCTTTGGGCTGAAATTTTGCACATTTTGTTTTTAGTTTTAGTGTGAGGAATGGGGATAGGTTGGGTTGAATTTTTGTTTTGAAGACTTGAGCAAAAATGATTCAACTGTTTTCAAGAATGAAGAAGTACTGTGCACTTTTGCCATTAGGAAACATTTCACCCCTCCACCTTTTTAAATAGGTATAGTACTTCAGCATGAGCTGGTTTAAAAAAAAAAAAAAAGGAACTTGAATGGGACAATAGGTCACGGATGTGCCTTTTAGAGGTCTGAGAAAAGTCAGTTTTGCTTTGCTTTAATTGTAAGAGTTAAAGTGTATTTTGTGTATATGCACATCCTTTCGATTATATGTTATTGGCACTGCACATACACGTGTATGTAAACAGATTAGAAATTTTCAGGCAGTACATGATCGCTGAACAGCTATTGTTTCTGCACAGGAATATGTAAAAGTGTTAGGTGGAGATATTGTATTTTAAATGTGTATGAACATGTGGAATACAATTTGTGAGGGTACTTGTGGAATGAGGCAGGGATGTGAAGAAGCTCAGCATTTTTCCATACAATAGGTTTGTCTTCACTGTGTTTCCCCCTAAACTGACCTCTCTTCACATACAAAAATATCTAGCTTGAGTTAAGTGGTGCTTTAAACTTGAGCTAGCTGGCCCCTCAGGAGGTGTGGGTTAAAGCTGAGAGCTGCTGACAATTGCTCTTTTCTGCTAATCTAAAGACTCTGTGCAGCTTGAGTGCTGTTTTGTAGTGTGACCACTCTCAAATGAGCTAGATTAACTCAAGAGGAGTTAATTCAAGTGTTGATAAGTTGAGCTAATGCTACAGTGAAGACAGGACTAATATATGAAGATGAATATGGAAAGAGGCATGCCTCATGCTGTATAATAAGTGAAGGTGTTTATGAAGGGATGCAGGATTATGGTGGCTCACAGAACATGTTAGATTGTGTGTAGCAAAACAGGAAAAGGGCCATATAGCATGCAGTAAATAAGGCAAGACATCATCTCTTATATACTGAGGCTCTATCTATCTATCTATCTATCTATCTATCTATCTATCTATCTATCTATCTATCTATCTATCTATCTATCTGTCGCTGAACAGCTGCTTTATTCACTGAGTAATATCTCATCTGCATACCAAAGGAGGCAGTGGCCCTGTCAAAAATAATATATTATCATATAATTAAACTGTGTATCATAATACATATATGCAAGTGGTCAAGGTTACGGTTCAACAAGCAACTTTAATTTTTACATTTCCAAACCTGAAAGCTTCATTTTGCATTCCAGGCATTCCTTTACCATAGTTTTTTTGCATTTGCAGTGGTGTTAGATACAAATCTGAAAGGTTTAGCTGAAGAAAGAAGGAATATCTTAAGAATCATGTGTCCACTGTTGAGAGGGCGCTGGACTTGAATAGTATATCTCTAATGAAGGGATTTCTGCCATCTTTATAAATGTAGAAGTGTATGTATTTGTCTCTTTACTGTCAAGATGAAGTTTGAAAACTTGACAGCAGCTTTTAGGCCAAATGAATTATAGAAAGGAATTAGTTAAGAAAGCACTATACCCGCTTAAATGTTGCTTAAGGTAAATACTGGGGATTTCAAGAAATAAGAACTTAATGTGAAAACACTTCATAAAACACAGTATAGAAAAAAGCGCTCCGTGCACACACAAGCCCACCCCATCCTTTCAACATGCTCTGAGGGGAGTTAAAAGCCTTCACATTATTATTGTTTTGATCTTTGGAGAAATTGCTTAAATGGCCTCTACTCATAAATAAACTATTATTACTGTAATGATCTGTGTTCGCTTTGGAAAGATGGGGAAGCTGTTTCAGAAGGATGGAACAGATTGGAGTCCACTGAGTATGCAGTCCCAAACAGAACAGAATGAGTAGGAAAAGAACCAGTCCATGCAAAGGAACAATTTCTAATAAGATGTCTTTCCTGAATCAGAGGAAAATGTGCTTAATATTCAAACATTGTTTTATTCTGGCACAAATGAGTTTGTAAGCTTCCTAAACCTCTAAAAACATTACAGAAAATATTTTAATTCTAGCTTTCAGTTTGTTATAGAATTGCAGGCTAACCTTGATTATTTGAAACTCTCTATTGTCATATCAGTCATCCATTCATTACATTGAAGGTTCCCTCAATTTTCTGAACTTATTCATGGTTCCTGTGACATTCAAATAATTGCAGTTCTACTACATAAGAGAGAGGTATTTTATTAATATTTACAATTATTGTATTACCCAGGCCCCATATTCTCTGGTAAACTCTTTTACTTTGTGACAGCAGTGGGGCAGTGGCATTTTTGCAGTTACATATAAATGGACACATGATCCAAAATGAGTTTTGAATAAAAATCCATGTAAAAAGGAAAACAAAAATCTCATAATACTGCAACACTACCCTCAGGAGGGAAAATAGTATCTTATTTCTTTTCCTCCATTACCATTAAGTTAAGGTCTATATGGTCTCTGTTTTCCTCTCCTTGCTGAGAGACGTAACTACTTCTTTGCAGGATTTGATTTTTACTCCTTCCTGTCTCTGCTCCTGTTATTGGCATTCCATTCACTTTGCCTGAGCCTGGGCATGCTTATCTAGGGGAAACTATCAACAGGTCCTTTCACACCAGCAGGAAAGGAAGCAGAATGTTACTGTCCCAACTGTGATATCCCACATGTTAGTTATCGCTGAATGTTAGTTATCAATACTTATTTTGTCACACAACTACGCTGGAATCAGTGCTGTAAAACTTGTACTGCTTTGGTTCAGAGAGCGCAGTTGTTTTTAATTTATGCCATGAAACAGATGCATAGCTCCCTGTGTTAGCAATAATTTTATGCTTATTTTTTATTCTTCACCAGAAATAAAAATTGTTAGAACTGGAGATCTCATTTGCTGTCCATTTGATCACATTTGCTCTCTTTGTGTTTTAATTCATAGTTCCCACTGAAAATGTTGCAACAATTGCAGACTGTGCCAGTGTGATTGAGGGTGTAAGTCGAAGTCGCAATGCCTTATTGAATGGAGATACAAAGAATTATGACTGGGATTCCGGGTACACGTGTCATCAGCTCGGCAGTGGTGCTATTGTGGTACAGCTGGCACAGCCATTCATGATTGGATCAATACGGTAAGGGGATTCTTCTTCTCTAAAGAACTGGTAACAATGAGGCTTCAGCAGCCTTACAGATAAAATTGCTTTCTTGTAAATCGACTCTGAAACGTGCAGAATTTCCTGGTCAGTAATTGTATCATTGGAGATATTTTAGTATTTATCCATTTGTTTTTTTATTTTTGTTCCAATATAACATAGTATGTTTAATTTCTCAACATCTATCAAATTTTATGTCAAAATACAATAATACAATATCAGAACAAAAGTAAAACTTAACGTGATGTCAAATGACTGCCTTGTACATCTGTATGGATAGCACCAAAATACAAAAGTAAGATTTTAAAAAAGTTAAAAAAAAAAAAAAAGTCTACTGTATTAAAACAGAAAATTAGTTTCAACCTTAACTATGGAGCAGCTAGATGCTCTGTAATGCACGTTATTAGATAAAAATGAGACCAGGAACTGAAGAAAGGAGAGAGTCATCTTAAGCTATGTCCACTCTTAGGGTATGTCTTCACTGCAGAGTTAAGGTGGGTTCTGAGGCCCTAGGCTAGAGAACCTGAGCTCCAGTTCAAACCAGTATGTCCATATTGCTACTTTTAGCACGCTAGTTCAAGCCCCACTAGCATGACTCTGCCTACCCGGGCTAGGAGGCTCGCTATTACCTACAGAATAGACTTATTGCATTGAACTGATTGTTTTCACACTAAGGGATTGTCTACATGTGAAAGTTAATTTGGATTAAAATAGGGTGGGAGTTTAAAATTCAGGAATAACTATTGGACAACTCCATTATTTTAGAATAAGAGTACCTTGTTCCTGTTTCTTATTCCACTTTCAAAGTGGATTATGCTGAACTAGAACAAGGCTCTCTTATTCTGGAATAAGAGTGTATGCACATGGAGCTATCTCAGAATAGCTATTTGGAATAATTCAATATATAGACAAGCCCTATGAAAATCAGGTAATGTTCTTGTATGTTGTCAGGAACTGCAGTTGTATCTTATGTGACATGATGAAAAAGAAGAGAGGTTTCTGAATTTTCAGTGCTTGCAGATGAAGCTGGAAATCTGGCACCCTCAGAAGTTAGCAATAGCTGATCTACAAAGGCAGACATGTATTGCTAGAAACTAGATCTGTGCCCTCTTCCTATTAAGACAGGTACCTTGCTGATTAGCCAGTGAGATTCAAATGTCTTGCGACAATTGATTCTTTTTTTCTGTCTTTTTTAATTAAAACAAAATTTGAGACATTGATCAAACCTGAAGGAGAGTATCAGTACAGGCACAAGGAAAAGGTCTGAGACTTGAGGATTTTCCCTTGTGTCCTGTCCTGTCCTCTTATTCACATTATACACTAACTGTCTGTACATTTGCATTTTTTTTTTTTAGAAGTGAGATATTTTTGGATGAGTGCAGAATTGGTGAGCCACTTAGTTTAGTACTCCTGCACCTTATGAATTTCAAGAAATATGTATTGTCCTCCTGATAAATTTGTGTTTTATAGTTTCAACTTGTAAGAAAGTATTATGGCAGTTATAAAACTGAAGTTATCTGTGTAGGGGTTAGACACCCTGACAGATTCGTAACCATAACATTAGCAATTACGATAATACTGCTATAGAAATTACACTGAATTTGAGTCCAGAGATGCTGCTGGTGAACATTCAATGAGCAATGATATTAAAGTCAGTGCCTTTGTGCAGTGAACAGTTCACACTCTTCAGTCTGGGCTTTTATATCCTCAACCAACTATCACAGCTTACACAGAAAAAGGGAAAATACAGTACTCAGAATGTCTTAGAAGTTGGTGATTGAGAAGTAATTACCTCATTTTCATACCAATTTAAAAACATTAAAATTTAAGAATAAAAAATCTGCAGAAGCCTGACAATATAAAATATATGGAGACTAATCACTAATTTATATAATTTCTCAGTTTATCGTTCCTTTGCCTATCATCTTTCAGTTGTCTAATCATTATATCCTTTTCAGTATTTTCAGTTTAGTGCAAGAAATTGACTAAATTAAGCTCTGTGCCACCTTCTATTGTCTTCCAGCAGAACCAATTTTAATAATTCTCATTATTAAACAGTTTTAGAGGAATGGTAGCTTTTGGGACCAGAAAGTGATGGTTTTATAATTGGTTTGTGTAATAGTGTAAATTAAAATATAAACTATATTATTCCATATTACAAAATTAATAGTCAGTTGTAATGAGAGTGAACTATGAAAACATGGGGTCAGTTTCTCAACTCAGACTCTGCCAGCTTTTTGGTGCTGCAACAGAATAAACCAGATGGAAAGCTACTCTAAAGGGGCATCCAAGGATTCCTCTGAGAGAGGTGAATCCTCGAGTAGTGTAGAGTTAGAGGTAGTGCTACATCACCTATATCCCCTCCAATCTCCCCACCCCCTTTAAAAGACAAAAGAAACCACACTGCCTCCTCATAGACCAAACTAAAACCAGATACATATGGGTTTAGTTTATGAAATTGCATTGGCTATTGCAGGAAAATTCACCAGCCCTTACAGCAGCCTCCAATGAAATGTCCATTCAGTCACCTTGGACAGCAGCATTTATTTCATAGTTCATAAACCTCTTAACTTCTTGATGCATGTCCAGCATTTAACCTAACATCAGACTTTTTAAACAAGTGTGAAAAAAATTACTCTCTCCCAAAGTAGTGCAAGGCAACCACACACAAATGTTCAGTCTCAAATGCTGAAGAAGCAAAACACTGCCTTGGTCACTAGTGAAGGTGTCTTGTCCCTGAATACTATGACTATAAACATAGACTGTAGAGGTCCTTCTTTTGTCACCATTTTACTACATCTGCATTACACTATTGCAGTCCGTTCTCATATTGTTTAGCTGCTATTGCTGTCTAGTAGCTTCCCATAGTGTGAATCCTGAAAGGTCAAAGGTGCTGCTATTATCAGGAGTCCCAGAATGAGGAACCAGAATTGAGTTAAGCTGAATTTAGTACAAAAATTCAGTCAGTTATGTTTCCCCTTCATTTAAACTTGCATTTTTTTTTAGCAAGATGGAGGATCCTCCACAATCTTTGTCTATTTTTCTTTAGTTACCTCCCTCAAGGCACTTTGAGTGATCCCATTTTTCCAGCTGGGAGAGGAAGATCCTTCCAAAGTCCAGCAGCACTTCTCTTAGTTAGGCTATAGAGAGTCAATATAGAGTGAATTGCTCCTTGCTTGAGAAGCTGAGTTTGTTATTAGACCAATGGGCTGGGCCCTAAACTGTTGATTAGGAATGAAAACATGTTTTGAGTTTCATAATCATTACTATGTTCAGATTGCATGGTAACTCCTAAGAGATCAAGAACAGCGATTCTTTAAAAAGAGTAGTAGATGCTTGTAGTTTACAGAAACTGGAAGGAACTCCATTAAAGTCATATTTCAGGGTTAGAAAGTATTACCATAGCAACTAAATTGTCTCTCTATGAAAACAGAAGGGCTGATGAAACTCATATGCATTGGAAATGCAGAAGGTTAAACCTTTAGGAACCTGTTTTGTACTTGTAATTTATTGTAGATTTAATTTATTTGTCTCCTTCAAATGATTGTTTATAAACTGAGAAGCACTTGACTCCCAGATATAAATATTTAGCAAGAAATTCTAATGAATATTACAAGCGTAGAAATATTTTCATAGTAATCAGCCATTGCAACAAAAGACCTGTAAACATTTTGAATTTTTTTTTAAAGAAGAAAATGAGTTTATTTGTATCTTTTAGATTTTGGATAGGAAATACAAAATTATCATTTATTAAGTTTATCTAATAAAAAGTTAAGGCTCACACATGTGGCAGATAATAATATACTTGAAGCAGATAGCTGATGCAGAACATAAAACATCCCTTTAGCCAGTTTCTGATACACTGTTTTCTACTTGGACTGAAAATATCTTTTACACTTTCCCTTTGATTGGTCCTTATCAATAACAAAAAAAAAGTTATCCCATGGGGAGCAGAAATGTAGTAAATTGTATATTTAACATGGCAAACACAATACAAGTGCCTTCCTATTTAGCTGCTAAAATTGTTTTTAGTAATGAAAGTGCTGCAGCATCAAAATCAGCTGAGTAGTTGTAACTCTCTTCTAGCAATCCTTGAATTGGAGGTTTTAATGATATTATAGTTCCATATTTGACTGATAACCCTATAGATTTTTTTTCTACAGGTTTCCCAAAGGAGAAGATGAGGCAATCCACAAATACATAATTTGTAATAGTGTATATGGTATTCGCCTGCATCTTTATTTCTTTCTCATGTTAAAATAAATAGGCTTATTTTATACCTCTGTAAACATATATTAACTACTTGTCCCTCTTTAATAATAGTAATAGGCATATATATGGTGCTTTTCGTCTTCAAAGTACCTTCTAACATTAAAGGTTTTGTATTAATTTGTTAATGTTTTCTCTATATTTCATCATCCCAAACACCTATTATATTTCCAATTATCCCATGAAATTTTTGCTAATTATCACTTTCTTCCCTTACTGCTAATCTTTGACGCTTTCCTGATCCTGCAGTGAAGTCATAACTCCAAATACATGATGATATAAGCACAAAACAAGTGTGCAGGATTATGTATGGCTCCTCTGCAGGATCCAGCAAAGGGACCTGGCTGGCTGCAGGAAAACCTATTCAAACACAAATAAATGCATTAACAGAAAGGGAGATTATAGAAACTGTAGGTAATTTAAGTGTCTTTCCATAAAAATATTCTGTTTATTAAAGCTTGCCCATTAAATCTTTCTTTAAAAGTGTTGTTACCTTGTGCTTGAATATTTTCTGACCCACAGCTGATTTTCTAGAAAACTGCACATACTGTATGGACATATTATAGTCTGGTATCTGTGTGTCATGAACTGCCTTTAATGTATTCAAGAAGGGGATATGTTCTTATAAGGTGCATAATTATTAAGTATTTTCTCTGCTCCCTGTGAATACACAGTTATTTACTATACTTAGAACATACTGTCCAGGGAACAAAAATCCTTCCCCAGAAAGCTGACAGATTAACAGTATAGACCCATAGAATTATGGGGCTACTCAGGATCTTGAGAGGTTACCTAATCCAGCCACCCGGCACTGAGGTAGAACCAAGTATATCTAGAACATCGCTGACAGTTTTGTCTAGCCAGTTCCTAAACCCCCTCCCCCTTGGAAATCTAGTCCAGGGCTTAACTATCTTTATAGTAGGAAAACTTTTTCTAATATCTAACCTAAATCTCGCTTGTTGCAGATTAAGCCCATTACTTATCCTACCCTTGGTGGACACAGAGAGCAATTAATCACTTTTCCCTTTATAATAGCACTTAACATATTTGAAGACTGTTATCTGGTCTCCCACCAGTCATCTCCTCTCAAGACTAAACATGCGCAGTTTTTTAATCTGAGCAGCAGCAATGTAAAATATTGACATAAATGCAGTACAAATAATCACAGGGGTAGCATATGACACTTTTAGCTGTTTTGAAAAAAAGTATTGTTGCCTCTTCTGGCCTGAATGGTACCCAATATTTGGGGCCTTGCACGTTTGTTCCATTAGGGGGAGAAATTGATAATACAAGTCAGTTATTTCTTTGGTGGAATCCTGTTTATTTACTAAGAATGTACCCAAATCTTGTTTTCCTGAACACAGTAGAAACAAACAGCATGCAGCCTCCCTTCTCAGAAATTCCAAAGCTTGACTTTCCAGCAAGTTCCATGCCCAAGGAGATTTTTGTCTCTGCTCCCTCTCAAGGCTCACAACTGCTTCTTTCACTGTGTGCTGGTATTTTTTCTCCTGTCATTTTACTTCTCTCACACACATCTTGCCAAATAATCCCCTAGCCTCTACAACTGAAATCAGGAAACCCTTTAGTAGGTTTAGTTTCTGATCAGACCACAACATAGGACCCATTGCCTTGAGTGGCAGCTTCTACTGTTTCCAGCTATGTCACTACATAAATGGGCTTAATTGCTCTTTTTATGGATCCTGACAGAAGGGTGCTTAGCATATCTTATCAGCTTTAACCAGGTCTGTGATTGTCTGTAGATCAAAAACCTGTTTGGTGGCAGCCATTAACACCTTCCAGCATAACTATATTTACAATATATATTTCTTGAGCTAGAGGACAAGATATAGCAGCCCAATGCCATTTGCTGAGGTCATGTCTACACTTGCAGATGTAGAGCGCTTTGAGTTAAACCAGCCTTCGTAGAGCTCAGTAGGGAAGCGCTCCAATCTGTCCACAATGACAGCTTCAAGCGCACTGGCATGGCCACATTTGCGGTCTTGCAGCGGCATTGGGAGCGGTGCATTATGGGCAGCTATTCCAGCATGCAAATGACTGCAGTGCGCTTTTCAAATGTAAGAGGGGGGTGGAGTGTGACAAGGAATGTGTTGTGTGTATGTAGGGGGAGAGAGAGTGGGTTTTTGGGGGGCTGAGAGCATATCAGCATGCCGTCTTGTAAGTTCAGACAGCAGCAGACTCCCCCCCATCCCGCTCCCTCTCTCACTCACAGCATTCCACACTAATGGTTGCTTTCTCTTGGAGCAGATAAGCAGCTGGCTGTCAGAAATGAAGCTTTCAAAGGGTCTATCCGTATCCATGCTGCGATTCAAAACAAAGACAAGAGTGGCCACTTGACTTAAGGGTATTATAGGACGTTTCCGGAGGCTAATGAGAATGCAGTAATGCAACACCCCATTCACATTGGCGTTGCGGCGCTCCAACAGGGGCGCAGCAAACATTATTTGACTCACCGAGGTGGAGTACCAGCAGCGCTGTAGCTGCGAAGTCAGAGTGCTCTGCGTGACTTGCTAGTGTGGATGGGTAGTGAGCTAGTGCGCCCTTTATTGTGCTGTAACTGGCTAGTGTAGGCAAGCCTAAGACACCCAGTAGTGAATGTTGCATGTACCTGTATGAGAATATTAGGGATACTGAATGTGGTAGGCAACATGGTTACTCTATGCCCAAGGCTAGGAAAGGGGACACTTGGATTCTAGGCAAGGCTTTGACCAGGCTGCAGGTGCGGTGTTCTCCGTTTCCAGCAGGCGTGGGGCCTGCCTAGTGCCTAGCAGGGGAGAGAAGCTGCGGCCCCGCATCTCCCAGGGACAGAGAACTCCAGGGCTGCAGGCTGCAGATGCCAGTGTTCTTGGTCCCTAGGAGGCGCGGGGCCGCGGCTTAAGCCGGAGAGAAGCCACGGCCCCACGCCTGCTGGGGACAGAGAACTCTGGGGCTGCAGGCTGCGGGCGCCGGTGTTCTCTGTCCTTGTGGCTTCTCTCCGGCTTCTCTCTGCGCTGCCCAGAACTGCTGCCAAAAATAAACAAAAAACCAGCTTTGACTCTACTGTCCCAAGAATGGACAGCATGCTGCCCCGTAGCATGTGCTGCCCCAGGCACGTGCTTCCTCCACTGGTGCCTGGAGTCGGCCCTGTATGTGAGTATTCTTCCGCTGCACTGATACTGCTGTTTTCTTGTGTTTTGCGATTTATTATTTTTTTTAACATCTTGCTCTAAAATGAGTGATTAAATAAAAGACAGCATATGTATTACTTCAACGCAGAATGGGAAGAATCCTATTGTTTTATTGAAAATAAAGGGAAATGTGTTTGCTTATTGTGCGGGGGTGCTGTTGCAGTGCTGAAAAAACATAATGTCGAACGTCGTTTCCAAACTAATCACGGCTCTTTTGACATTAGCCATCCACTTAACTCTGAGTTGAGAAAGGTTTGATTTGAGTTGATTAATTTTCTTCTATCTGCCCAGCAATCTGTTTTCACTAGACAAGTGGTAAAGTCTAAATGTGCTACTATTGCTTCCTTTAAAACTGCTCATCTGCTCGCAAAGAAGAAAAAACCCTTTCAAGATGGTGAATTGTTGAAGGAAGCATTTTTGACTGGTGCTGATTGCCTGTTTCAAGGATTTCCTAACAAGGGTGAGATTTTGTTGGCAGTTATCGGACAACACAGTTACGAGGAGGATACATGCAATTTCAAGCGACATGCAAACTCAGTTAAAGGATGACTTGGAAATATATGACTGGTTTTCACTGCAATTCAATGAGCCAACAGATATATCGGATACAGCGCAGCTGGCAGTTATGGTGAGGATGGTATTTAATGACTTTACCATAAAAGAAGAGTTACGAAAAGTATTGCCTATGAAAGGGCGAACAAAGGGTGAGGACATCTATAATTTATTCAAATCATATGCACATCAATTAGTATGCCACTACACAAGCTGTCTGCGATCACCACTGATGGCGCACCAGCAATGATGAGCAGCGCCAATGGATTCATTGCACTCTATAAGAAGAGTGAATCCTTTCCAAACTTCATGTCTTATCATTGCATTATTCACCAACTTTGTGCTTCAAAGTTCTTTCTTTTCAATATGTCATGAATGTCGTTATTAAAATAATTAACTCTTTTCGAGCAAAACCTTTGCAACACCGACTTTTTAAGGCCCTGTTGGAAGATGTTGATGATAAAATAATCTGATCTTATCTTGCACACAGAAGTACAATGGCTGAGCAAAGGTAAAGTCCTTGCATGTTTTTTAAGCCTAATTGAAGAGATCAAAGATTTCTGAAGTCCACAAATCAGAACTTCAAGCAACTAGAAGACTCCAGCTGGTTAATGGACTTGGCTTTTCTTGCCGACATCACTGACAAACTGAATATTTTAAATCTTGAGCTCCAGGGAAAAGACAAATGTGTGGCTCAAATGATAGGTTCTGTAAAATCATTCAAAGCAAAACTGATCTTGTGGATGTCACATATGAAGACGAAGTCTCTTGTACATTTCCCAAGTGTGAAGAAAATGATATGTGATAGTGATTTTAACCCATCACCATTTGTTATCCACAGTCAAACACTTCTGGAATAATTTGAAAAGAGATTTGAACAGTTCACCATCATTGAGCCTGTAGTTGCCTTTCTTGTGAATCCTTTTACTTGCCAAATAGAGGTAACTTGAGGGAGGGATAGCTCAGTGGTTTGAGCATTGGCTTGCTAAACCCAGCATTGTGAGTTCAATCCTTGAGGGGGCCACTTAGGGATCTGGGGCAAAAATCAGTACTTGATCCTGCAAGTGAAGGCAGGGGGCTAGACTTGACGACCTTTCAAGGTCCCTTCCAGTTCTAGGAGACTGGTATATCTCCAATTATTATAAATGGCTACATCAATTGCAAGTCTCATTCAAGTAAGAAGAGAAGACGTGGAATTGGAGATTTTGGACCTTCAAAATGATATTGTTCTAAAATCCTGCACAACAGATGAAAACTTTTAGAATCTGGTAGACCAAAAAAAGTTTCCTGCCTTAAAAAAATGCATGATACAAAATAAAATCTTATTTCGGTTCCACTTATCTGTGCGAAGTTCTGTTTTCAACAATGAACATAATAAAATCAAAATACAGATCTCGGTTTACAGATGCGCATCTGGCAATGCTTACGAACGGGAATATCATCCTACTCTCCCACCTATGAAAAATTGGGTGAAGAAATGCAGTGCCAAAAATCACACTGACTTTATTAGAAAAACCACAGGAATGAATGAGACCTGTTTTCCATTAAGAGCTGATGAGTGTGTATGATTAACTTGTGTTTAACTTTTTTTCATATTTGTTTGTTTACTGAAATCCAGATACGAGTAACAAATCAAAGAATATTTTTTATTATTTATTAACTATAACTGGCTATCTATGTTAAAGTAAGAATAATAAATATATTTGGACCAGCAGTTCAACAAAGTTTTACTTTTTTAAAATAAATAAGATGAAAACTGTTTATGATATTTATTTTGTAAAAACTCTTTAATTTTTTTGTACAAGTAGATAAAAAAGAGCAAATTCACATGGTAAGGTGAAAGAATAATTGCCAAATAATTTAATTAATGCCTTTTACATGTAAAATTACCTTTTTTATCTTATGGATTCATATATTATATAATATTAAATATGATGTTTTTCATATTATTTAATGTACAAATACAAAATAAGCCTTGAAAAATTGTTGGCACCCGCCACACTCTTCTGAAAACATGAATGTGCTACTGGCCACAAAAAGGTTGGGGACCACTGATTTAAATAAACACTACTGGGTTAAGTGAATAATAGGGGAAGCCTTGGGCTTCTAGGAATGTTGATATAAGAGAAACAAATGTTTAATGCCCCTGATATTGCAGGGAATGAGCTGGAAGGACCTTCAATTCACTCAGCATTTCTCTCTCAGCCCACAGGGCAGGATTTACTAACGAAAGCTAATGTAACATTTTATTCTAATATGGGAAGCCCCAGTAGCATCAGCAGCTTTGCCCATGACTGATGTATTCCTGTGGTGTATGCAACTCTGCCTTCTGTAGTTAGACATTCTCCCTTCAGTCATCCCATATTCATCACAGCAAAGCACAGCTTCTCTACAGAAGTTTACCCTAGTAGCTTGCCTGGCATACGTTTGAAAGATTAGTACCTGTGGCATGAAAAGTGGCCCTTGTGCCCAGGGAGTACTGGTGAATATTCATGCAAGTGTCTGGCAGGCTTTTGCTTTTTTTCTCTGAAAAGGCAGCTCTTGCAGAATAAATTCCAAACAGGGTGTATATTTCTTCTCTCTTTGTTCTTCAAAAAAAAAAAAAAATTGTGGCAGGAAAGGCCGAACTCTTATTTTGCATCTTTCACAAATCCCAAAGGAGGAAGTGTCTATTTTTATCATTCATATTAAGTCTCTTTGGGAGTGCCTTAAATTAATACACTGTTTGTTAATGATAACCCAAAGCCAGATCCTCTTTCGAGCAGTTTAACCTGGGCCAAGTACTGCTGAGATAAGAGCAACTCATCTACTCACAAAAAAGAGATCTGTCCACTTAGTCTTTTGCTCTGAATTCACACCACTTGCATTTTAATTAGAGGATTTAGCAGTTAGAATAATTATAATTGCCAGAGTGCTACTGGAAATATTTGAATTTTAAACTCCTGACTATAGCTTTGAAGACCAGGCACAAGGAAACTGCATTGAGTCCCCAGTAATGAAAGAATTCCATTGAAAAACATAATTAGCCAATTTCTTTTACAGCTGTTTTAAAAGAAAACAATTCACATATGTTTTTGCATTTTTCCCCTCTTTATAATCCTTCAGAAGATTTAGCCTATGATTAGAAATTGTTAAATAGATTCAGCAGCAAAGAATCCTGTGGCACCTTATAGACTAACAGACGTTTTGGAGCATGAGCTTTCGTGGGTGAATACCCACTTCGTCAGATGCGTGTAGTGGAAATTTCTAGGGACAGGTATATATATGCAGGCAAGCTAGAGATAATGAGGTAGTTCAATCAGGGACGATGAGGCCCTGTTCTAGCAGTTGAGGTGTGAAAACCAAGGGAGGAGAAACTGGTTTTGTAGTTGGCAAGCACTTCACAGTCTTTGTTTAATCCTGAGCTGATGGTGTCAAATTTGCAGATGAACTGAAGCTCAGCAGTTTCTCTTTGAAGTCTGGTCCTGAAGCTTTTTTGCTGCAGGATGGCCACCTTAAGGTCTGCTATAGTGTGGCCAGGGAGGTTGAAGTGTTCTCCTACAGGTTTTTGTATATTGCCATTCCTAATATCTGATTTGTGTCCATTTATCCTTTTCCGTGGCAACTGTCCAGTTTGGCCGATGTACATAGCAGAGGGGCATTACTGGCATATGATGGCGTATATTGCATTGGTGAACATGCAGGTGAATGAACCGGTGATGGTGTGGCTGATCTGGTTAGGTCCTGTGATGGTGTCGCTGGTGTAGATATGTGGGCAGAGTTGGCATCAAGGTTTGTTGCATGGATTGGTTCCTGAGCTAGAGTTCCTATGGTGCGGTGTGAAGTTACTGGTGAGAATATGTTTCAGGTTGGCAGGTTGCCAGTGGGCGAGGACTGGCCTTCCACCCAAGGCCTGTGAAAGTGTGGGGTCATTGTCCAGGATGGGTTGTAGATCCCTGATGATGCATTGGAGAGGTTTTAGTTCAGATATTAGGAATGGCAATATACAAAAACCTGTAGGAGAACACTTCAACCTCCCTGGCCACACTATAGCAGACCTTAAGGTGGCCATCCTGCAGCAAAAAAACTTCAGGACCAGACTTCAAAGAGAAACTGCTGAGCTTCAGTTCATCTGCAAATTTGACACCATCAGCTCAGGATTAAACAAGACTGTGAATGGCTTGCCAACTACAAAACCAGTTTCCCCTCCCTTGGTTTTCACACCTCAACTGCTAGAACAGGGCCTCATCCTCCCTGATTGAACTACCTCATTATCTCTAGCTTGCCTGCATATATATACCTGCCCCTGGAAATTTCCACTACATGCATCTGACGAAGTGGGTATTCACCCATGAAAGCTCATGCTCCAAAACGTCTGTTAGTCTATAAGGTGCCACAGGATTCTTTGCTGCTTTTTCAGATCCAGACTAACACGGCTACCCCTCTGATACTAAATAGATTCAGTATCTGTTGTTTATAAGTACTCATCCCATCTAGGATTCTACCCTTACATTGTCAGACTTTTAACAAGGAAGTCTGCTGCGGTCTATCTTGCCTTGAGGAGGCAAACGACCTTAACAGCTGTAGAAAAGCAGGATGAGTGAGGATCTGAGGAAGCAGAATTTCTGATAGCTGAATCTTTCTTCTGACCAAATCCTGAAAATATGCCTCTGGGAATTTGACAGAATCAGCTCTGAATTTTTAATTTGCAGATAGACAGCACTAGTGAGAGCTAAGAGGCTTCTTTTGGAAACCTTTTATTTTAACTTCTTAAATTATTATTTATTAATAATACTAGCTGCCTGAGATTGAGTTGAGAGATTCTGAAGTCTCTTTTTAAAATCTGTTTGTCCAGCCTACCTGAGCCCAAATTTTCTGAGATTCAGAAATAAGAAATATAATGTTAAACCTAAAGTTTGGCCAAGTTCTGATTTGTACAGGACCATGGAAGCACAAGGCCTTAGCACTATTATTGGGTAAGGGATTGGACCCATATATTCCTAGGAAATTAATTCCTACAGCAAGTCAGGTTCAGCCATGGACAGCATTTTCCCATAAGGAAAAGGGCCCCACGTTCAGCTTCCAGATAGGTCATTTTCACCTCTCTAACAGCAGCGTTGTTTAACTCTGAAGAGAGGAATAATTTTTGAACAATAATATTTGTCACAGCAGACGGTAGCAGCTGAAAGCAAGAAGATTGCCCTCACTAGGAGAGAGAAGTGAAATTACATGAGACTTAAGCATTCTGGTAAGAGATCCTTAAAGACACACAAGCTTGATAGTTTGCTACTGGAGAAGTGTTTAAATGTGACCAAGTTTATTTTCTTTTAAAATATAACTGGCTCAACTTGGATGTTTCTTGATATTTTCAGTGACAGACAACAATCCTTACCCACTATAATTTGAAAAGGGTTTGCTGTGCATAGTTGAGGAAAGAACCCTGACTAGCCCCTTTTGTTAACTGTGCTAACTAGATTCCATAGTTTTCTTTTTACTTGTGTGTATAGCTCTACTTATAGTGATTTAGATGGTTAATGTAGTTCTAGCTATTTTGATTGGTTAGTTGTGCTCTAATTATTGTGGTAGGAACAGGTCCCATTGGATTCCATAGCAAACAGCAGGTGCAATCAAAATATACCAAGTGTTCATTACAGTTAGGGCTTGTCTGCACTTACACCAGTGCAGCTGCGACACTGTAGTGCTTAGTGAACACACTATCTGTGCCAACAGGAGAGCTTCCCCCTCACCTCAGCTCCCAGAAAGGCAGTAGCTGTGTTAACAGGAGAAGTGGTCCTGTCAACATAGCACTGTCTACACCAGGGATTAGGTCAGTATAACTGTGTTGCTCAGGGGTATGGATTTTCCACATAGTTATATCGACATAGGTTCCTAGTGTGCACCAAGCCTTAGTGTTAGCAACATTTGCTGACAAGAATCTGCTGGCCAAATTATCACAAAGGCTGAAATATTTACACGATTGTATTGAACAAATTTAGGCATGTTGTATAAACAATACAGAGCAGGCATTTTCTATAAGCTTTTAAAGGGCACCCAGTTCAGTGAATAAGCAAACGACTTCAAGCTTTGTAACAGTTAATCTTATAGAAAATAATCCCTAAGGAAATGAATGGAAGATTTTAAAAAAAACAAACATTCAGCACAACGTAGTTTACCATAACATGCATAATGCAGACTTTCCAATTAGAATGTTACAACTTAAAAACAGGCTGATGAGAGAACAATTATTTTGAAGAAGGAGAAGTGCAGTTTGTTGAGTTTGTCTACAGTCACTCCTAATTCAAACAGCAAAGATAAGAGTTTTGAAAACATATTTGCTATTGAGTTTGTATCAAAATAACAGCAAAAAAAGCAATTAGTTGTAAACCGAACCCCTGCTAATCAATGGTATGTAGCCAGCCCAGGCATTTATGTAAGATATAAACAAAATCACATCTAATAATCAATTTTTAAAAAATGCTTCACTGCTTCTAAAGAAAAATATGGAATGAGATGCCTTCCAACCACCCACAAGCCTCTGGCCTGATCTACACTTAAAATTTAGGTTGACATAGTTACAGTATTTGGAGTGTGAAAAAATAGCACAGTTCGAGGGCCAGAGCTGTGCCAATCTAACCCCCAGTGCAGATGCAGGTAAGTCAATAAAAGAATGCTTTCATCAACCTCAGTACCTTTGTTTGGGGAGGTGGTGTTCCTACTGCAATGGAAAAACCCTTTCGATCACTGTAGCCTGGATCCACACTACAGGATTATGTTGACATTGCTACAGCACCATAGCTATGGTATTCTAATTCCTGTAGCATAGACTCAGTCTCAGAACTGGGAAAATTTTGTCTGGACTATCTGGGGAGAGAAAATCCTTGGCCCTTCAAGGATTGCACACACACCCTCTGCTCCTTGGCTTGCAGAGGGAAGGAGGCGGAGCTCGGTGGCTCATTGGTTGGACAAGGGTTCAGTATAAGTCCGGGGTCGGCAGCCTTTCAGGACTGATGTGCTGAGTCTTCGTTTATTCACTCTAATATAAGGTTTTGCGTGCCAGTAATACATTTAAAAATTTTTAGAAGGTCTCTTTCTATAAATCTGTAATATATAACTAAACTATTGTTGTATGTAAAGTAAATAAGGTTTATAAAATGTTTAAGAAGCTTCATTTAAAATTAAATTAAAATGCAGAGCCCCCCAGACCGGCGGCCAGGACGCAGGCAGTGTGAGTGCCACTGAAAATCTGCTCGCATGCTGCCTTGTGCCATAGGTTGTTACCCCTGGTATAAGCCTACTGACTCTCATGCACCCACAGGGAAAGTCTATAAACCTTTCATCCTATCTGAGGGTACCATTCTGCAGTGGTGGCGGGGGGGCTCCTGCTCCATGCACCTCTTTCCTCCGCCCCTCCACCCCCCCAGCATTATGGTAGGACTGTGCTTGTGGACCTTGTTGTGGACATCATACTAGTTGCCTTTTTAGTGCTGGGAAAGAATTTATCTCACTGCCAGATTGGATTGAGATGGGTGTGGTTTCATCTTCCTGTCAGCAGCCCAGGAACTCAGTGAGTAGGTTAGATTGTAAAATTCATTTTTTTTAAAGGTGCCCAGTGCGGGTAATTGTTGAGCAGGGGTTCAGTTACCTAATAAACCAGAACTAGAAGAGAAATAGTGGAAACCATATCTCATTAAGAAGGTGGGAAATGGGGATGGGTCTTCTAATGTTTGGTACAGTGAGGAGATGACCCTTTCTTTCCCACTCCTTTAAACCTCACATTGGGAGGAAGGGAAGTGGAGTCCCAGAAATTATGCCGAGACAGGTTAACGGAAGCTGACAACAGCCCTACAGCAGATGGAACAGAGGAGTAGGGGCTGAAAGCCACCTCCCTCCAGGTGTCCCCGGTTTTAAATGAAAGGATGACCTGCACTGGACAAGCTTTTGCCGGATAGGTTCCAGATATGTCTCACTTGATAGAGTTGGAGCTTAGTTAAACCATATTCCTGGTGCCTTGTTTTCCTGCAGTGTCCAGGACACCCAAGATAAGGCGAAGGGAGCTCCTTAACAATGTATTTAATGTGTTTCCTGAAGGACAGTACGCTCATTAGGTAGCATGAGTAGAAGAAGGGATCCTTCTTAAGAGCTGAGCTGACCTGTCCTGAATAGGCCAGTTTTACTTTTTCTTTTTTTGTCAATTTGATCCAAGGCTCCTCATTTTATGAAGCATAGAGATGAGGAATTCCCATTTCATATGCAGGCCTTGAGTTCTCTGTTAGTGAGTAATCCTTGCGTGTTTGCCACAATAAGAGAATATGTGCAAGAGGACAGTATTCCACACCATCAGTGTCTGCTTTATTTTTCTTCTGGCCCTTGAGCTGTGCTTTCTTTACACAGCCACATTATCCAAACAGATCTTCAAGCCAGTGATACACTGGCAGTTTCACTTGGCAATTGAAATAGAGTATATATAGATTTGTAAATAAATTAAAAATAAACTGGATAAATGTTGTAGAATGACTATAGGGAATATATTACAGATTTTTGTTGGCTTTAACATAAAGTAGTGTGAATAGTTGGGACTTGGAGGAACACCCGAAATAATGTTTGAAAGAAAAAGGTTATCAACAGGGAACACTAAGCATTAGAGACACATTGTAGAACAAACAATTTAGCTAAATAAGGATTAAAGAGAAGATAGAAAAGACTGAAAAAAAAATGAGCAGCTTGGTTTAGTGGTAATTTTACTGATCACTTCTCTATTCTATTTCTCCCTGTCCAGATTACTTCTCTGGGACTGTGATGATCGGAGCTATAGTTACTACATTGAGGTTTCCACTAATCAGCAGCAATGGACCATGGTGGTTGATCGAACAAAAGTTTCCTGCAAGTGAGTTTAATTTTTTCCACTTTTTTGCCCAAGTGAGAAACTAAACAAACTAATCTCCCATTGATCTGTGTGAGATGTACATGGTTACCTCTCACTAACACTGGTTGGAATTATGCCATTATAACTTGCAAATAACTGAGACTAGACCCCTATAAATGTGATTTTGGGGAGTGGAGACTTCAAGTGTAGCTCGAGAGCCATCCTTTCAAACCAAAACCAACTTTTGAGGATGCTGCCGATCAAGCCAGTTCTACATTTTTCCAGACTGGTTTTCCAGTGTAATATTTATTAACAAACAAAAACAATGTTTAGTTACAGTTAAGGTTGCAGTAGGACACACCCTATCTACCCAAAACCTGACAAGCATGGTGTCACAACCTGGCCCAGGCTACCTTTCTGGATGGACACCAGTCTGTTGTAATGGGTCCCAAATTCCAGGCCCTTATGTTTCTAAGAGCCCTTCATCAGGGTAGTGACTGATCACTGTACTAGCTCTAGGTCCCTCCAGCACACTCCCACATGCAGACCCTGTGTCTGACAATACTCCCAAGCTCCCACTTCGTTAGATGCTTTCCCCACAGTCCTTCAGGCTGTGGGAGCTCTGATTTCTCAGTTAGCTCTTCAGGTCCAGGAAAGCAAGGAACAAAGGCCTAGCAAAAGAATTTCTTAACCACTGGCTTCTTAATAAAGTACATGCTTGAAAGTTACAGATCTATGAAAAACAACAAAATCCTGAGCACACTCCCCTAGCCTGACCTTACATCCTCCTATGAGTCTGAGGCTTGGTCTGCATCCTTAGGCTTGGCAGCTCTTTCTGCTCTCCTTGGCTCAGTGGTCTTGCCTGTCATGGTGGTCTGGCCTCTGGCTTAGAAAAACACCTTTTTAAAACAGCCTGTATCCTCTGTTTACCCATGTGCTTCTTCCTAGGAAAATTTCAGGCTCCATGTCCCCCATCAGCTTCTGGGCTGAGAGTCATTCAGATTCAAGGGTCCTACTGATAGAAAACCCAGTAGGGAATAGTCATTCAATGTTGTTGGCCCTTGATTGTTCTGTCATAGCTTCTCAGACATAGGTCTCAAACCCCTGTGTGATAGGTCGCTTGGAGGGCCAGACAGCCTAGCAGATGATGCCACTGGCCCTCCAGCCCCTTGCATCTCTTTCAGGATAGTAGAGGTGCCTGGTTCCTGACCTTAAGGTGGACCCTCCTGGTTTCCACCCACATCTGGGCAACAGATCTTAAAGTAGTGTGGTAGGGGGATCCAGGCCCAGGCCCTCCCACTTCACCGGGTCTCAGACCAGGATCCTCCCTGCAGCAAGTCTGAGTCCACTGCCCTTGTCTACTTTCTGCATATATGTCCCTCAGTTTGGGGCATGGCCCCTAGAGTCCAAACAGTCAGTCAGTTAACAAAAGAGACAAAAGGAGCAGGGCTCTGCAGGACCTCAAAGGGAGGGTGGTTGGAGAAGGCACTGTCTATGAGCCTTACCCAATCTGTGTGCCCTCTCAGGCTGTCTTTTGTCTGGCTTCCCAGAGAAGTCATCTCTCCTGCAGCTCATCCCCTCACCATTTGCATGGGTTTCTCAGATCCCTTCAACTCACTTCTCCAGTAGGAGCATGCTCAGCAGGCCTGGAGGAGCAAGTCTATTGGACCCACTATTGCCTTTTAACCCTTTCAGGCCCATTGTGGGGTTTGTAAACCACATTATATCTGGCTACAAAATGGATACACAAAGGAGGTTATGATGCAAAGTAGAGCCTCTGAACCAAAATGAGATTCACAAAACAAAATGAAGTTTACAAGTTGACAGATATATCCACAATCTGTCACACATGGAAATAAGAAAGGGATTGACTGGTACATTCCTTTCTACCTTATTGCCTGCGCGCTGTCAATAATACACTCTAATGTTCCATAGGCTTTCATTTCTAGCTGCAACGAATACACGTACGCAATACCTAGCTTAATCAAACTTGTCCTATGATGCAAAACCTTAATAGTGACTTCAAATGTTTTTATGACAATTATATCAACAGATCAACACATCTGACTTTCCCATAATCCATGCATTTGGGAAATTATTTTGCCTTAATGTCGCTCCAGTCACTGTTATGGTTCTTAATTACAACACCTGTTTGAAAGTGGCCTTTTCACTGTGTGAATCACATGCACGCATGCCATCCCCCAACATAGATCAGCAGTAGGGTTTGAACTGCTTGACCTACACATCCCTATCTTAGGCCCTTACTGTTTGAGCTACGCAAGAATTGCTAGACCCTTTCTAGACTTAACACGGGAGGGGGACTTGACACACACTTTTACAGTGAATAACAGAACTATTTACTAGTCAACAGAAGAATATTGGTGATCAGGAATCCTGGAGTTTATGCCTGGCTGTGGGATAGAGGATATGATTTATAATGTTTAGTGAAAGAATAACTGGAATTGGTTTAGTCCCTCTAAAAGTCAGTATAGTGTAGTGGATAAGATTGGTTACTGTCATTTTAAGAGACCTGGGTTTTCTGCCTGCAGTGTTCTTGCATAATGTCTTTGCTAATTTATTTTTGAAAAAGGGTGTGGGAGGGAAATCAGCATCTCTTCCCTAACTGTCTTCTAGATTGGGGTTTATGGCTGTAGTCAGTCATAACGGTAGTGAATTGCATGAGAAAATAAAATAGCATTTAGAAGAAGTGTGATTTGAACTCTTGATCTCCTATTTTGTAGCTCAGGAAACTTTTTTTTAGGTTACAGGGATATTTGCAGAAGGCGTGTGTGTCACTCAGTGAGTGACAGCATTCATGCTACAGTAAATTTGTCATCAAATTAACATTTGGTAGATTCACCTTGGCTCACATATTTTCTGTGATAGATAAAAATGTATAAATGATATTCTTGGAATCGGCACATGAGGAGCAACATAGTCACCAAAGGATGGGTTCCAGTGTGTGTTGTTTCTTGTAAAAGGGGTGAAAGTGAGAACAATCCAGTGAAAAAATTGCCCAAAAGGGTGATTTTTGAACTCTTATTCTTTCCTTCCCACCCAATTTCAAACCCTAGGTCCAAAGCATAGAAGTGCTTGAAGTTCTCAAAGAAATGGATTTATTGTTTTAACATGGGCTAAACAGTGTATTTTTCACTACTCTCATTCTCAGAAATTGCTGAACTTTTTTTCCTGAAAGTTTCCAAAAGAAATCATCAACCTGAAGCCAACACCTGGCATGGAAAATATCAGCCTGAACAATTTAAGTTTGGCAATAGTATAATGAGCTGAAAAAAGGTCAAGTAATGGGAAGTGTTGGGCATTAAGTATAGATAGTTCTGTCAGCTCCCCTGATAATGATCTGAGCTAAACAAATAAAGGTCTCTGCCCTGAAGCTCAAACTTACAAAAGCACAGTGGATACAAAAACAGTACAATCCAATGGAGTTAATAACATTTAAAGGAACACCATCAATTTGAAAAATCTCCTTTCTGTCTGAAATGTTTGTACCTACTATAGTTACAAATAACTTCTAACATCAATATACATGAAAAAAGTTAAATATGAGGGAAGGGGCAATTTTTTTTGGGGGGTGGGGGGGTGTTTGTCCGGTTAATTTATTTTGTATTTGACTTTGTGTACAATCATGTTCACTATCTTTACTCCATAGTCATTTAGTCAGGTTCTTTTCCAGTCACAGGAGAGCTGAAAAAACCCTTAAATTATCTTTAAAGTACTTTAAAAAAAATTGTGGGATTTTTCAAAAGTGCCTAGCTGACTTAGAAGCAGAAATGATTTTCATTGAAATGTGAGTGCCTAAGTAACTTAGCTACTCCTGGAAATCCCACTTTGAGGGTATAGATCTTAAGCCTGTAAATACACAAGACTAAACATGCCCACTATCTTAACTTTTCCTCATAGATCAGGTTTTCTAAATGTTTATTATAGTTTTTGTTGCTCTGCTCTGGACTCTCTAATTTGTCCACATCTTACTGAAAGTGTGGTGCCCAGAATTGGACACAGTACTCCAGCTGAGGTCTCACTAGTGCCAAGTAGAGCAGAACAATAACATCCCATATCTTACATATGACACTTCTGTTAATACCCCCCAGAAAGCTATTAGTATGTTAGTATTATATTCAGAGATTTTCACTGAATTAGTTTGTGTCTGATAATTGCTAATAATTTCATTGAATGCAGAATAGTGTTTTTGATAGAATACCCAGTCATTTAGTTATTCGCTGAATAGTGGACATGCTCTCCTCATTGAAAATTAGTTTGGAAAGGGTGTTAGTGTTCGATGAGGGAAAGAAATCTTAACAAAGAGAAGAAAATGAACTAGTCAATGGTGTACAAGTTAAAATGGTGTCTGTCTGTACTCCTTTGTTAAGGAAAATAAGAGTCTTGTCACCAGATTAGGCATGTTGGGGCTGTGTATATTTTTCCAGAGCCTTCTATAGCAACACTGCGATTAAGGATCTGTTAGCAGATGACCATTTAAGATATAGTACACATTATCTATAATGCCTTTCATAATTATGAACCTTCGGCTATAATAATCCTGGTCCCTGGATCCCAACTACAGTAGTATAAACAAACAAACAAAAGGATGTTGCACATACATGCACAATTTTTATCCAGTGCCATATATTCATGCTGTGCTTCCAAAACGGAAGAGTCACGAAAGTCACATTGTGCCTCTGAAACAAAAGTGTCAGTAAAGTATGAGCCATGCCTCCAAAGCGAAAATCAATTTCTGATGCAATAAAGCTAGAAATTATTGATCATTTGAATAAAAGAGCAATGCAGGCAGATCTCGGATGTGAGTACGGTCTATGAAAAAGCACAATTGGAACATAAAAAAAAAACAGAAAAATCTCCAACTATTTGTCCATAAAGTCAAACTTGACAAAGGACTGTCACAAAGAAATTATGAAATCTGATGATGATGCACTAAATGAAGCAGTCTTGTGGTTCTAGCAGTGCAGAAGCAACGGTAATCCTGTATCTGGACTGATCATTTGCGAAAAAGCAAATCATAGAATAAGGGTAGGAAGGGACCTCAGGAAGTCATCTAGTCCAACACCCTGCTCAAAGCAGGATCTAATCCCCAACTAAATCATCCCAGCCAGGGCTTTGTCAAGTCTGACTTTAAAAACCTCCAAGGAAGGAGATTCTACCACCTCTCTAGGTAACCCATTCCAGTGCTTCACCACCTCCCATTGAAAACGGTTTTTCCTAATATCCAACCTAAACCTCCCCCTCTGCAACTTGAGACCATTACTCCTTGTTCTGTCATCTTCTACCACTGAGAACAGTCTAGATCCATCCTCTTTGGAACCCCCTTTCAGGTAGTTGAAGCAGCTATCAAATCCCCCTCATTCTTCTCTTCTGCAGACTAGATAATCCAGTTCCCTCAGCCTCTCCTCATAAGTCATGTGCTTCAGTGCCCTAATAATTTTTGCTTGCCTTCTGCTGGACTCTTTCCAATTTTTCCACATCCTTGTAGTGGTGGGGCCCAAAACTAGATTGCAGTACTCCAGATGAGGCTTCACCAGTGCCAAATAGAGGGGAATCTGCTGGCAATGCTCCTACTTAACAGCCCAAAATGCCATTAGCCTTCTTGGCAACAAGGGCACACTGTTGACTCATATCCAGCTTCTCATCCACTGTACCCCTAGATCCTTTTCTGCAGAACTGCTGCCTAGCCACCTGGTTCTAGTTTGTAGCAGTGTATGGGATTCTTCCTTCCTAAGGCAGGACTCTGCACTGTCCTTGTTGAACCTCATCAGATTTCTTTTGGCCCAATCCTCTAATTTGTCTGGGTCCCTCTGTATCCTATCTCTACCCTCCAGCATTATCTACCACTCCTACCAGTTTAGTGTCATCTTCAGACTTGCTGAGGGTGCAATCCATGCCATCCTCCAGATCGTTTAATGAACGATATTGAACAAAATCGGCCCCAGGACTGACCCTTGGCAAACATATCTTGGCAAAGCAAATTAATCCTGAAACAACATTCAAAGCATCGGGTGGATGACTGTAGAATTTCAAAAAAGGCATAACATTCAGGAACTGAAATTGTTGGTGAGTCGCGTCCATGTGATGATGAGGCTGTAGACAACTTTCTTACAAAGCTTAACTTTTGTTACCAGGAGGTTATACGCTTGAGCAGATATACACTGCCAATGAACAGGGTTGTTTTGGAAATGTATGCCTGACAGGGACATTGTCCCAGAGAGCAGATATGGTGAAGGGATATAAAATGCTGAAGGGAAAGGGTGACATTTCTGTTGTGTACAAATGCAAGTGGAATTCCAAAATTATCCCACTGTTGCATTGGAAAAGTCATGACAGCCACTATGCTTCATCATGTTAATATGAAGTCCAATCTAGTCAGTTACAAGAACTCCAGAAAAGTCTGGATGACAGGGGAAATTTTTAACTCATGGTGTATTGAGGACTGTGTCCCTATTGTTAAGACACATTAAGATGGAAGAGCCCTGTTACTCCCGGACAACTGCCCAGCACACTCCCTGCACACCAGTTAGTGAACATTCTGCTGGAAAAATTAAATTTGTCTACTTACCTAAAACACAAAGTCAAAATCCAGCTGATGGATGGTGGGATAATTGCAGCATCCAAGTAGCAGTGCAGAAAAAGGCTACTGAGGGAAATCCTAATCACAAGGAATACAGGCTATGTGACTTTTTTGACATCCTTCACTCTGAAAGATTTGATACATCTTGCAGCATGGTCCGGTATTCATTCAGGAAATGTCAGAAACGTTTGGAACAAGACATTAGGACCCTCCCTGCCAACTGTCAATCATGATGCGGAAGTGCTCCAACTAGAAAATGACAACAACGAGCAACTTTTGTCAGATGTCCAAACACTTCATTTGCCGAATGGAGTAGAGGATCCTGTAGCTGTAGTGAATGACTGGTTTCACATGGATGATGAGTGTGCAATGACCATCATGCTGACAGATGACGACATCATTAAAAAAGTATTGGGAGGTCAAATTCCCAAGAAAATGAAGTCCATGAGGCAGACAAACCAGTATCCCCTGCCCCACTTGCATCTGAGGCAGTAATTGGGTTAGAAACTGCTATTGCATTGATGTAAACACAGGATGTTGAGGCAAAAAAAATCCTACAACTCCATCAAATACTGATGTTGGCATGTACCACTTCCATGCAACTGGTGCAGCAAGGCAAAATTGTTAATTTTTTTTTAGAACTGAGACTTAAATCAACATTTGGCATTCTTATTTTTGAATTGAAACAAAACTGAAAATTTGTTGATGCTCTTTTAAATTTTTCATGTTTGCCTGTTTTTGAATGTTCCATTTCAATTTGAGATTTGAGGGTTTTTTGTGCTGCGTTCTTCAGTGAATTAACGCAAAATACTGGATGCATGTCACAAATGGTTGTTGTTATCATTATTAATAATTAATTAATTTAGCTAATGCGTTTATTCAAAGCAACTTCATTAACTTACTCCAGCAATTTATCTTTTTTTTTGTTTTGTTTGTTTTTTTTCAGTATAATGAATCCCTCGCTATAATGGATTCCAACAGGCCTATAGTAGGGTGTATTATATTATTAACCACATGTAAATATTTACTCTCAGTTGAAACTTGGATATCAATTCTTATTCTGAAAGAGCATTTATATTTAAAAATAAATAAATCCCTGTAGCAGAGTATGGTGGGGCCCCTTTGGCTTCTGCCTCTGCAAGGTTCACAAAATCACTCAGAGACCCTGGGTTTAGTAACCACTGGTGCACTTTATTCTCAGGCTTGTTCCCACCAATGTTTCACCATGGACAAGTCATCCTTCACCATCTGCAGGCAGGAGGGAGGGGAGAGCTGCCTCCCCGCTTTCATTCCCTGCCTTTTCCCTTTCCTCTTGCTTGCCCCAATTAGGTCCAGATTACCTCCATCCCACTCTAATTTGTTCCCTTAACGAGGAGCAGGTGTGACAGAGGACTGAATCTGCAACCCTTTGCCCAGCAGTCTTGTCATAAACAGATAGCTAAGGGTTAATGTCTCTTTCACCTGAAGCACCTGACCAGAGGGACCAATCAGGAAACCGGATTTTTTCACTCTGGGTGGAGGGAAGTTTGTGTCTGAGTCTTTTGTCTGTCTGCCTGCTTTCTCTGAGCTTTGGAGAAGTAGTTTCTGTTTTCTAATCTTCTGTTCTAAGTGTAAGGACAAAGAGATCAGATAGTAAGTTATATGGTTTCTTTTCTTTGGTATTTGCATGAATATAAGTGCTGGAGTGCTTTGATTTGTATTCTTTTTGAATAAGGCTGTTTATTCATATTTCTTCTAAGCAATTGACCCTGATATTTTGTCACCTTAATACAGAGAGACCATTTGTATGTATTTTCTTTCTTTTATATAAAGCTTTCTTTTTGAGACCTGTTGGAGTTTTCTTTTCTGGAAAATTTCAGGGAAATTGAGTCTGTACTCACCAGGGAATTGGTGGGAGGAAGAAATCAGGGGGAGATCTGTGTGTGTTGGATTTGCTAGCCTGATTTTGCATTCCCTCTGGGTGAAGAGGAAAGTGCTTTTGTTTCCAGGACTGGAAACGGAGAGGGGGGAGTCACTCTGTTGGATTCACAGAGCTTGTGTCTGTGTATCTCTCCAGGAGCACCTGGAGGGGGGAAGGGAAAAAGGATTATTTCCCTTTGTTGTGAGACTCAAGGGATTTGGGTCTTGGGGTCCCCAGGGAAGGTTTTTCAGGGGGACCAGAGTGCCCCAAAACACTATAATTTTTTGGGTGGTGGCAGCAAGTACCAGGTCCAAGCTGGTAACTAAGTTTGGAGGTTTTCATGCTAACCCCCATATTTTGGACGCTAAGGTCCAAATCTGGGACTAAAGTTATGACGGTCCAGATTACCTCCATCCCACTCTAATTTGTTCCCTTAACGAGGAGCAGGTGTGACAGAGGACTGAATCTGCAACCCTTTGCCCAGCAGTCTGTCACACACCTCCCCTCCTTCTAGAATCACCAGGTTTACCCCTCCTCTCCTTCCTCTGCCCCAGGACGCGGGGAGGGCTCTAGGAGGGAGTCTTTTCCCCTCTTTCAGGTCAATCCCAGGGTTTTCCGTGTGGGTTTCCTTCATCTCCCCCCCTCCCCGAAACTACGTTGTGCGGTTGGGGGGTGGATGGCCCCACAGCTCTACTGTGACATACAGGTCTTGGCACCATTCACAGCCCCTTGGGAGTTCCCCTGTCCCCTCCCTGCTTCCTTTCCATCAGGGGTTCAGGGTTAGTCCTGATTCTGTCCTGGACACTCAGGGCTTCCTGGTGCCCCACACTTGTCCAACAGGGCCGGTGTCTCTTCCCTTGAGGGTCCGCTAATAAGGGCCTCCACCGGGCATTCTAGTCAAGGTCCCTGGGGTGGACATCTTGCCCATAGCTTCCCTCTCCCTTCTCGGGCTCTGCTGTCTAGGGGTTTTCTGTTCAGGAGTCTCTATTCTTCTTAGGGGAATTTCCCCTTTCCCTATCTTGGGCTTTCTCCCTCTGCCCACCTTCCCACTTGGGAAGGGTCCCAGGTCTGTGCTCCACTACCCCAGGCCCTTTACTGCCCCAACCATTGCCACTTAAACCTGTCCCGAACCTCAGGGGCACCTGTGCCATAGTAGTAGTATTGCCTCCTATCCCCATGGACACATTCTATGACCATTTCACCCTGGGACTCCACCAGTGCGGCCTCACCAGCTTCTCTTATACCAGAGAGCAGGCTAAGGCCAAGTCCACCAGGCCTCACTGGAGTTTCCTCCCCACCATCACTGGAATGGTGCACGGCCTTCTAGTGCCCTCTGGTACGACATGCTCATAATGCTGGTATAAGGGCCTGCCTCACTTCCCCCTCAGTTCCTTCTTAGCAGCTGTGACAATAGCTGAAGCTTCTCATTGCTCAGGCAATTTCTCCTAGTGACTTTTTCCTACCTCTTAGTGTAAATAGTTATTGTAGTTTGGTAGTAGTTAATTGTAATAGTTAGATAGTTTTGAATGCCTGTGCACTTAGTCAGCAAGGCTGTTCACCTTCCGGTGCTGGGTCATGCCTTGATTGCCAGGCTTCAAGCAATATGCTTCCTGTGGCAAGTCGATACCACTGAGTGACCCACACTTGCATTGTCTCAGGTGCTTAGGGGAATCTCACAGAAAAGACCACTTCCAGCCTGGCAGGGACTTCATAACCTGCACCAAGAAGGACTGGGGACCGGGGTGAAGGTGCTTCTCATGGAGGCAGCTCTAAGACTTGCTTTGGAGCCATGCTCAGACTCAGCATCAAGCACCTCAGCTTCAGTGCAGGGCACTCTTCTCACCAGTTGAGAGTCTGGGCACCAATCTTCTTCTCCGTTGCCTAAGAAGAAACACAAAAAGCACCAGGAGAAGAGCTGATCATCGGTGCCAAAGACAAACAGGCAGGGGGACAGGGATAGAGCGAGACCCACATCGGACAGCTCCAGAGATTTCCCTACATCCCCCCTGAATTTCCCCAACACCCCCCTCCCTCCTTTTGTGAAATAGTTATATGCAGTGTTGCCAATTTAGTGATTGTTTGGACATTTGATTTGAAATTGAAACATTAATACGTACTTTAAAAGCATATAAAGTATATGATAAAATATATGTATCTGAAAAAGTATAATAGATTTGAAAAGTATGGACATAGACTAGCTTCCTTGTACAGTTGTTGTTTTTAATGACAATATCAGTGCATTCATTTCGGTGATGTTGGCCATCCTAATAATTAAAAATTATGATTTGTAAGCAAAGTCTAAATGTGCTCTCCCTGACAGCTAGTGATGAGCTCTGATCTGGGGGGAAAGGCTTCAGGACCAGACTATATTTACATTCACACCTAATCTACCTAGATATCCAGCAGACAGAGCTGTGTGGCCCAAGTGATAGATTTTGGCTGGGATTGGGTTACAAATCACTTGAATGTTGGGGGGAGGGGGAGGTAATAAAATATTGTTATTCTTATTGTATGAGTAAAGGGCAGTAGAACTGTAACCTCTGCTGATTGAGGGCATCAAGAGCGAAGGTGGGGGCAGGTGTTTTGCTTGATGGTCTGCCTGAATCACAAGTACTATTTGACCTGCCCCTCTCCACTGTTTAAAGACAGAGCTGATTAGGCTCCATAGAGAGCCTTTTGTTCTGTTAAGTGACCGGTACAGCTGAAGTCACTGATAATCAGGTCTAAGTGCTTAGATCTGCTGTGGGACAGTGTTTCTGTGGAAGAGACGGCCCAGTCTGCACTAGCAGCAAGGTTCCCCCACTGAGAGCTCAGCTGAAATCACTGAGAGCTGGTGGAACCTCGAGACCAACTCACAGAGGTCACAGTGGCAGGTGGCAGCAGAAGGTGACTGTGCAGGGCCATTGGCAACAGAGCAGTGGAGTGAATGGTGGCACAATGAACCACAGTGGCCAGAGCGAACAGTGAGCAACTGGAGGAATGACCAAGGTGCCTTCTTGCCCCCTACCTGGGAGGTGAACTCGTGAAAGCACCTCTGAAGTCTGAGTCTCCACTGACCAAGGACAACATTGGTGAGTGTTAATGAGGCTGTTAAGAATGCTGGAGACACAACACAGTTTATGCAAACAAACATGACTGTGGCATACTTTCTATTTAAGCAAGAGATACCACACACTACAAACTGGAGGCCAATGTTAAGTGCGGTGTCACTTGTTCATCCTGCCGTTGAACATTTGTTCTGAACAAGACCAGCAAATGCTCACTGTCTTTCTGCAAGAAACTCAGCTAACTGGCTAGAAGCATGTGGTGCAACAGTAAAAGACTCAGCCGTTGAAAAAGTGAAGAACTCTCTCAAAAAATTTGCACACATGGCTGATGAATGCACCAATGCAAATGGGCATCAACTTAAGTCACTGCGTACGTTATCTTGATGTCAGTGATAGGCCAGTAGATGCATGTCCAGATGTTGAAGTTATAGAAGACACATCGGCTGCATCTGTGACAACCCACATCTTAGAAGAGTTAAATGCTTGTCAGTTAGACCCCAGAAAGATGGCTGCTTGTGCATTTGATGGAGCTGCAAACTTCTCTGGAAGACATGGTGGAGTAAAAGCTTTGCTCAGAGAAAAATGTAACCGTAATTTCTCCTATACACACTGCAGAGGCCATCTACTCCAACTAGCGCTAGTACGAGCTGCAAACTCTTCAAAGACATTTAAAAAGCTATAAATTTAGTGTCTTCATTATATTTTTTTTTCAGCAAGAGTCCAAAAAGACTGAATATCTTGAAAATACACTGGGACTGAAGTTCAAATTAGTCCAATCTGGGAAAACCCTCTGGCTTTCTCATGAGCAATCCTTGGCTGTTGTCTTAAAATTACTCCAGCCATTATTTCTGGCTTTGGAAAGTATCTACCAAGACGGGATGAATTTAGCTAGTGAGGCTCGTGGATTACTTTCACTACTACATTCAGAGAAGACTATTGCCATTCTCTGTCTTGTAAGTCTCCTGTTGAAACCATTTGGGTCATTAAACAATGCCATCCAGGCATCTGCTACCACAGTAGTAGATCTTTGTCCAGCAATAGAAGCTACATTTGGATCAATCAGAGAGCTGTCCATTGAAAAGTACTGGAAGAAGTAAAGACTTCAGTCCAGAAGTTGACTAATGAAGGCATTTATATTGAATCCTTAAGTGAAGAGGACAACTTGTATGGCAGTCCATGAATGCTAACAAAATTGGGGTTGGGGTGTGGGAGGGGTTGCATGCTCTAGATGGGGGTGTTGGCTCCGGGATGGGGCCAGATATGAGGAGTTCAGGATGCAGGAGGGGGCTCTGGGCTGAGGTGGTGGAGTGGGGTGTGGGGGGGGTGAGGGTTCTGGTGGCGGGGGCTCAGGTGGAGGGCTGTGGATGAGAAGTTTGGGGTGTAGAAGGATGCTTTGGGCTAGGACCAAGGGGTTCAGAAGGCAGGATGGGGATCAGGGTAGGGGGTTGGAGTGCGGGAAGGGATGCAGGCTCTGGTTGGGGGTGCAGGCTCTGGGGTGGGGTTAGGGATGAGGGGTTTGGGGTGCAAGAACATGCTCTGGGCTGGGATCAAGGAATTCAGAGGGCAGGAGGGGAATCAGGGAAGGGGATTGGGGCATAGGGAGAGGCTCAGAGGTGCAGGCTCCAGGCAGCACTTACTTCAAGCAGCTCCTGGAAGCAGAGACATGTCCCTTTTCCGGCTCCTATGCACCAACCCTGCAGCTCCCATCCGAGCTTTAGCTCTCTTCATCTGATGGCCTGGAAGCTCTATGACTGAATCATGAGGAGCAAGTCTGTAGAATCCTACTAGGCTGTAGAGAACCCTCCACCTGGGCCACCAACCTTGCAAAATGGGAGCGCTTCTCCATCTGGTCCTACCAACAGGGAATTCATTATGCAGTCCTCACTGCAGCTCATTTTGGAGTTCCTTCTGCTTCTGAACAACAAAGTCTGTCCCCCTCTTCAGTCAAGGTTCACAAGGTCATTCAGCCTTCCATTCCAGGGTCAACAACTGATCCATTTTTTCACACAAGATGGTTATCTATTTTCTTAAAGACTTGGAGAGGATATCCCCCCAGGTTAGAAAACTCATTCCTCCCTGGGATCTAAACCTTGTCCTGTCAAAACTCACTGGTCCACCGTTTGAGCCACTAGCAACATGCTGTTGTTACAGCTCTCCTGCAGAATGGCTTTCTTAGTAGCCATCACTCAGGCGTGAAGGGTTTCAGAGATCCAGACCCTTCCATCGGAACCACCATATACGATCTTCTTCAAGGATAAGATTCAGCTGAATCCACACCTGTCATTCCTCTCAAAGGTGGTTTCGCAATTCCATTGCAGTCAAGCAATCTTCCTGCAGGTATTCTACCCTAAGTCGCATTGTGAACAGAGAGGAATAGTGCCTACACTCTTTGAATGTTAGACGGGCTCAGGCTTTCTATATATGAACTACCAAACCGTTCCACAGATTGACTCAGCTGGTCATAGCATTAGCAGAGATAATGAAGGGTCTTCCCATCTCCTCCCAGATAATTTCATCCTGGATTATTTCATGCATGTTACAAACTCACAGGCATCTTGTCCCCAGCTAACATTACTGCTCATTTCACAAGATCGCAGGCCCCCTTGGCCGCTTTCCTAGTGCAAGTCCCTATTCAGGACATCTGCAGAGCAGCAACATGGTTGTCAGTGCACACATTCTTAATGCACTATGCCATCATCCAGCAGGCTAAAGATGATGCCAACTTCAGCTGCGCAGTCTTGCAGTCAGCCTGTCCTTGAACTTCAAGCCCATCTCGTGTACAACTGCTTGTGAGTCACCGACGTTGGAATAGACATGTGCAAGTACTTAAAGAGGAAAAAATAGTTATTAAGCTTTCTGTAACTGTTGTTCTTTGAGATATGTTGCACATGTCCATTCCAAAACCCAACCTCCAACCCCTGTTATCGGAATCAGTTAGAAGAAACTGAGGACGAGTGGGTCAGCAGGGCCCTTTATACCAGCGTTATGTGCGTGCGGCACCAGAGGGCACTGGAGCCGAGCGGACAGATACCACTAGAATAAAAAATTCTGGCATCTGTGCTCAGGGTGCACATATACCTACATTGAATGGCATGTGCAACATATCTTGAAGAACAATAGTTAGAGAAAGCTTTATATATAATATCACCGTTTTATGTTTGTGGTTGTCTGAAATTCTCCAATTACTGTCTTTGCACAAGTTCTACAGCTAATACAGTTCTCTGTAGAACCGTAGAAAAATGAGTGTTGTCTCTTACAATACGGCGTATGTTGCAATAGCAAAAGAAGATGGGGAGAATTAGGGATGAAATTTCAGTTTTAGAGAGACTCACAATGTAACAGAGTTGGAAAAAAGGTGAACATTTAAACCAAAACAATTTACTTCGCTAGAGATATTCTGTATTCCCTTTGCTGTTCTTAAAGATCTGCTTGGATAAGAGCCTTTTCCCTTGCAGCCTGGCTTGTCTGTCTGCCTAATCCTGTACTGAAATTCTAATCCTTTGTAGACTGTTGCCTTGAAAGTGATTTTGAGGTCCCCAAACCAGCCTGCTGGATTCCCAGCAGGAGGAGTAGAACAAACTATAAAGGTAGCAAACTCAAACTTCAACAAACATCTTTGATGATCAGTTGAAATGTCAAAGAAAATAATAAGAAACAAAAGGAAAGTAAATTGAATTTTGTTTTAAGTAGCATATACTGTATTTGATAGTTTACCCAAGTGTGAAAGTTCCTTTTAAACTCTGAATGTGTTGCCTTTGGTCAGCGTAATGGTATTTTAATGTAGTATTTTGCCTGAATTAATAATTCAGTGCTCAAAGCCTCCAGTGACAGGCTATTCCTAACCTCCTCTTTTCTCTCACTCAGTCTCAAAAGGCTGAGGACTGAAGCCAGGGTGTTGTTATCTTCACAGAGAAAGCTTGCTGTCCTTAAATGAGAGCCAATTAATGCACACTGATTGTGTAATTGTCATTTTAAAGATGCTCCATGTAGGCTAATTTTTTTCCCTTTTCAAACTAAACCCTGTTTTTCTCTGCACAGTATGACAGTAATGAAAACCAGTCAGGTTCTGTTTTGTTTTGTTTTTTTTTAAAGGGCAGACATTTGTGACAAGTTTGCCTGAGTTTGTTAGTTTTGAACAATGGAGACATGTACTTGTTAGAAGAATTTACTGACAAGAAGTCTAGAATTCATATTAAAAACAAAAGAAACCAAAGGCCAGAAGGAATCATTGCTTGGGGTTAATGATTCCTACTTCTGATAAAATAAGTACCATGATTTAAAAAAAAAAAGCCAACAGACTATCACCAAGATTAATACCCAGTGAAATGATGACCTTAGAAGTTCTCTCTTGTATTGTTATTGTGAAATGGATTCTAGTTTATGACAGATATTTTATAGTGCTCAGTTTCCCAGTGGAAATTCTATCCACATAATTATTTAGTAGATAAGATCAAATGTATGGCTTATGCATATGCAATTCCTAGAAATTTGAGACCAATTATCTGTGTAACTATTTCAGTCCAGTTTTATCTTTTTCATAATGTAAGGTACTGTTTCATTATTGCAAAACTAATGGCACATTGTCTTTATTTACCTTTTTTTCCCATTTGACTTTTGTTTATCTTCCATACTACAGTGCTTTGTTGTGGTATATGCTTAAAAGTTTCCAGACCTCTTTATTGTTGCAACATGCTCATACTGCTTACTGTGGCTATTCTACTTCCCAAATTCTGAGCTCATGTCCTAGCCTTTGTTTCCTATGTAGATGCCATTTGTACTGCCACCACTAGGACTGAATCAGTGAATCCCATGTAAAAATCCATTGGGAGGAGACTTCATAAATCCAATTATTTTTGTAGATTACATTTTCTGAGTGGAATTTAAGTATACTTTTCCAAATGAAGTTATTTGTCCATCTACAGTGTTCCACTTTTCTGTCCTTTTTCCCATATATAGTGATAGTAAATCATTGTGTGTCAAGAAATGCAGAAAGGTCAGTGGCTAAAAGCCATTATTTTTAACCATATTTCAAAAAACGTGGTTTGGGCCTTTTTCAGATTGTTCAAGTACTTAGAAGAAAAAAAATACTTACTAGTTGTTGCAAACTGGATTTTCCATTTAATTTCTGAACATAAATTTGCCAAACATTTATAATCTATAACTTGGCATGATGAATTCTGTTGTTCTACAGAGAAAAGGGAGACAAACAGCCCAGATACCCATGTTTCAGAGTCATGTGTTGCATGTGTGTTATATATTCTCATATATGGAGCAGGAGAGAAGGAACTGTCCTGTACCTCTGGAGTCAATATTGTAGGTTCTGATCATAATTATGTCTTTTTTGCATTAAATTATCCTCGCCCCAGTATTGTGTACTCCCGAATGTGTTGCCCAAGTTTCTGAAGATTCACTGTTAGCCTTATTTGTTGAATGAAAAAAAAATAGCATAAATTACAGCAAGAGAGCTGGGAAATTGTCCCATTGCTTAGCTTACGTTCAAGTCTCACTTGACAAGAATAAACAAAGTCTTCTCATTAATTTGTTCATTACACCACTGGCAGTGTTTGTGTTGGAACAAGTCAGATAGGCATAAAGGGGTCACTTTGTTTAATTATTGAACATAAGATCCTTGAACAATAGAGTACTGAACTATATATCTGTTCTTTGTGCTAATGTGGTCACACTGTAAAGAATTCTCAGGGAAGTAAAGGGAAAGAAAATGAGTACCAGCCTCAAGGACCTGGCATATTAAAGGGAGAGGGTATTCTATAATAAGGTTTCACAGAGAGAAAATAGACCTGTATTACATTTCAGTATTTAAGGTGGCACTCAGAATTCTGAATTGTCTGTGTTTAAAGTTGCATTTGATAGCTTTTATTTTAACCAATTCTAGTTAATGTCTAGCATCCTTTTCTCTATGTCCTCTAATGGTGACCCAGAGAGGATACGGAAAAGGTTTTCCAGTCCCTGGTCAGTCTCAGATGCTGTTTTCTTCTTCATTGCTGCTGTTCAGCTACAAAAATCTTGTGGATTTTCTGCAGGTGCAGTATAAAGAGGCAGCATAGAGGTGAAAAGTATTGCCATTAAAAGTAGTCAGGTCATTGGTTTTATATCTTTTCTGAAAGACAGCACAGTAACCCTAACACCATGCTGGGGTATTGGTTCAGTATTGTCTCAGAGAAAAGAGGGCCCTTGATTGAATCAGAAATACAATTTCTTGCAGGTATTAGATTTTATTCTCACCCAAACATTGACCTGGGCTTACCCTTACAAGCTTGTAAAATCTGACAAGATCACAGCTGAAAGTGGGCTGGATGCATATGGTTTTTTAATGTTTCATGACGAGGAATATGCATGAACTGAAATTCACAGAATTATTTATTTTAAAGGAATCCATTTTGATGATGAAAAGCAAACTTTTAGTTAGTTAATATCCCAGAGGAAGGAGAATGTAATTTATTTACCCAGGACAGTGTCACTGAAAAAAAGGTGATGCTGTGAGTGCATCTGTACTGGCTGGAGAAAATTATATTTGTTCCTCCTCTGGACTCACAAGAGTGAAACCCCAAGGGTCTCTCCAAAAGCTCTGTGGTAACAGGCAACATTGCTTTTACAATACTGACTCAATCCACAGGCCATTATTGTTACTTTTGTTGTTTCAAAAATAACCTTAGCCACATGAATCCGGAAGAACTGAATATGTTTTAGTCCTGCAACAGGATAAGTGGGATGTTCAGTTTGTAATACTGCAGAATAATTGGTAGTTTTCCACTTGTCTTTGGTAAGAAGAGGTTTGCACTTGCTTTCTGTGGTGGTAATAGGTCAGTTTTTTATGCTTTTTTTCATCTACTATTTTGAATTTTTAAATATTTTTTTGCAAAGATTGATGAGAAATTGCAAAAGTTTAAATATGTCCAGCATGTCTAATGTTAATTTTGCATTTAAAACTAAGTAAAATATTCGAGGGGAGATGTTTAATTAAGTCATTTATACATTCTTAAACCAACTTTAACTTTCTCTAGTGGCTTTGACTGTCTGCCTCTCATGGATATGAATCTTGAAGATCCGCTCAACAGCTACTATGATAAAACTGCCAACTCTTAAGTTACTGTTTTATTTTACTAGAAGACATTATATCTTAAATACAAAATAGCTCCCTCTCTCCACAGTTAGCTCCTGCCGAGGGCTTATCTACACTTAAAATTTTGCAGTGGTACAGCTGCACTGCTGCATTGCTTCAGTGAAGACACTACCTACACCGATGGGAAGGGTTCTCCCATCGGTGTAGGTACTCCATCTCCCCGAGAGGTGATAGCTCAGTCAACAGGAGAATTCTTCCATACACCTAGCACAGTCTACACCGAGGGTTAGGTCAGTTTAACTGCATCATTCTGGGATATGGATTTTTTCACACCCCTAAGAGACATAGTTATACTAACCTAATTGTATTGCTCGTACACAAACGCATTCTCTCTTCCTCTCCCTCATTCTTCTCTTTTTTAACTTCTTATTAAACATTGGCTCATAAAGCATAATAATGCTTTGGTTTGAGTAGTGAGGAATTTATTTTTCATGTTTTGAATATGCGTGGGTTTGTCTCTCTTGCTCACTTTGGTATCTGTCTTCAGTACTTATAGGTGCATATTCTTTGTGATGATCAAAGTACAGACATCCCAAAGAGAGAACAGAAGATTTAGGCCCCCAAAATAAGCAACTGAACCAACTGATTGAATGCTGTATTATTGTACTATGGAAGTATATCAAGTAAGGTCTTTTATGAAAGCTTGTAATGTTCTGAACTTCAGGGTCATTCTGAGTTATGTATACACACTGGTTATGAATTTTTGTATTTATGTATTGTGACAGATCCAGGCCAGTGTGGTACAGGAGTCTGGTAGAGGGCAAATATACTAGTCACTGGCTGAGTAGTTTTTGTTCCCTGAGTGACTAGAGCAGGGCTGCACTGGAGTAATCAGGAACCTGCTAGAACCAATTAAGGCAGACAGGTTGATTAAACACCTGCAGCCAATCAAGGCAGGCTAATCAGGGCACCTGGGTTTAAAAAGGAGCTCACTCCAGTCAGGCAGGGGGGAGCTAGAGGAGAGGAAGTGCATGTGAGGAGCTGGGAGCAAGAGGCACAAGGAGCTGAGACTGAGAGGCTGTGCTGCTGGAGGACTATGGAGTACAAGTGTATCAGACACCAGGAGGAAGGTCCTATGGTGAGGATAAAGAAGGTGTTTGGAGGAGGCCATGGGGAAGTAGCCGAGGGAGTTGTAACTGTCATGCAGCTGTTACAAGAGGCACTATAGACAGCTGAAATCCACAGGGCCCTGGGCTGGAACCCCGAGTAGAGGGCAGGCCCAGATTCCCCCCAGACCTCCCAACTCCTGATCAGACACAGGAGGAGCTGATTCATACTGTGGGGAAGATCACAGAGGTGAGCAAATCTGCCAATAAGCGCAGGACCCACCAAGGTAGAGGAGGAACTTTGTCACAACTGGTGTCAGGAGTGGGATCTGGTGTGCACATTGCAGCAGAAGAAGGAGGGTGATTAAAAAAAAAAAAAGAAGGTAGAGGGGTTTTTTTTTTCACCACAATGGATGACTTAGTACGAGCATTGATAAAAGCTACAGCAGCCCAGCAGGAGGATACCCGTGTCCAGGCAGCTGCCCAACAGGAGGCAGTGCGGCTGCAGCAAGAGTCTAATCGCCTGCTGATGGACCAGACTTCTCAAGACCGAGCTATGTTGCGAGAACTGGTGAACCAGGTAAAGACCCTTACAGAGATGAACCGTGGCCATGAGAGGACGCAGATCATACGGGCCAGCCGTTGGCTGCAGAAAATGACCTGGGAGGATGATGTAGAGGCATACCTTCTGGCCTTTGAGAGGACTGCCCTATGGGAGGCCTGGCCTCGAGATCAGTGGTCTGGCATCCTTGCCCCATTTCTGTGTGGAGAGGCCCAGAAGGCTTACTATGATCTGCCTGAAGAGGCTGCAGCAGACTACCCTCAGCTTAAAGCAGAGATCCTGGCCAGATCTGGGGTAGTGACTGCAGTGCGGGCCCAGCGGTATCACGAGTGGAGGTACCAGGAAAATAAAACCTCGCTGGTCCCAATTGTATGACCTCATCCATCTCGCACGAAAGTGGTTGCGAAGGGAGTCCCGGAGTCCAGAAGAGATACTAGAGATTCTGGTCATCGACCGATACATGAGGGGACTACCGCCAGACCTTCGTGCCTGGGTAAGCCAGAACGAACCCTCCACCTATGATGAGATTGTTGCACTGGTAGAAAGGCGAAAGACAGCGAGGGAGCTGACCCGACCAGTTAAGGAAGAGGCACCCCGGGTTAAACTAGCAGCACTAAGCCCTAGAGCTCGAGTGACGGGGCCACCAGGAGAGCCCAGGTGGAAAAAGAGAGGGGCTGAAGGCAGAAGCCACAAAGAGTCAGAGCACTGAGAGAGACGAGGATCGACATGTTAGGCTGCCCAAACCAAGAGACCGGGGAATGCCTAAGGCCCCATATAGATGTTACGCCTGTGGGGAGTGGGGACATATAGCTGCACAGTGTCTCAATGCTGAGGAGCCTATGCAGTGTAACCTAGGGGACTGGGCAGACCCATGCTCCCTATCCACTTGTGAGGGTCTCACTAACCCCACATATGTACGCCAGACCAGTAAAGCTAATGGGGTAGAGACCACAGCACTGGTTGATTCGGGGAGTGCTATCACACTTGTCTCGGGGAAGCTTGTGAAGTGTAGTCAGCTGCTGCGGGCTAAGCGTACAGGGATAACATGCGTCCATGGGACAGTTGGTTATTACCCCACCATCCCAGTAAAAATTGAGATTCAGGGGAACACTACTGAGGTAGCAGCAGGTGTAGTCCCTAAACTCCCATACCCGTGCTCATACGGAGGGACTTCCCACGGTTTGGAGACTTTACTTCCAGTAGGAGGATTGGAGAAAGAGGGGAATCCTGAAGTTAGTGAGGCATCCACAGTAGACCGTCAACCCCCCAGTCTTCTCTGAAATATCCCCAGATTTATTTTCCATTCCCAGACATGGTAGAAAGTCGAAAAGGCCTTGGGAACCTGAATACTGGCCCAAAGCCAGAGGGTCGCTCTCATACGTAGACGGACCCGAGCAGCTGAAAAGGAGGCCACCCAGGAGGGAGAAGCTCCTGAGTCTGACCCCCACCGTAACGCTTCTGAACCAGTAGAGGCAATAGAGACTGGGCTCCTAGATCTTGGGCAGATTAGCCCCGGAAGAGGAAATTTTGGACGGGACCAGGCTGAAGACCCAGGGTACAACAACATTAGAAAGGAGGTGACTGAAATAGATGGGGTCCCTGTGGAAGGGAGAACACAAGGACCAGGACCCTACTTCGTAATGAAGAAGAATCTCTTATACCGAGTTGCATCAGTTCAGGGGCAGAAGGTACAGCAGATCTTAGTACCTCAGAAACACCAGAACGCTGTATTTAAGTCTTGCGCATAGTCATCTTTTTTGGGGGGGGGCACTTGGGGGTAGAGAGGACCCTGGCACGAGTCCTACGACGGTTCTTCTGGCCTGGAGTACATGAAGAAGTGCAAAGGTACTGTGCATCCTGCCTGGAGTGTCAGCTGCACAGTCCCCGTCCCCACCTGAGGGCACCTTTAGTACCCCTTCCCATCACAGAGGTCCCCTTTGAGCGAATAGCCATGGACCTAGTGGGACCCCTGGAGAAGACGGCTCGGGGCCACTAATATATACATGTGTTTTGGACTATGCTACTCGCTACCCAGAAGCTGTCCTCCTGCGGAACACAGCCCCTAAAACAATAGCCAAAGAGCAGGTGTGGATCTTTGCCCAAATGGGGCTACCAAAGGAGATATTAACAGACCAAGGAACCCCATTTATGTCAAAGCTAATGAAGGACCTCTGTATGCTGCTCCATATACATACCCTGAGAACTTCAGTTTACCATCCGCAAACCTGATGGTTGGTAGAAGGTTTAATCGAACCCTCAAGGCTATGATAAGGAAGGTGGTAAGTCGGGATGGGAAGGACAGGGACACCCTACTGCCCTACCTTATGTTCGCTATCCGGGAGGTACCTCAGGCCTCAACTGGGTTTTCCCCCTTCAAGTTATTATACAGACGTCACCCCCGTGGCATACTAGATATTGCCAAAGAGATTTGGGAAGAGGAACCCAAAGAGGGGAGAAATATAATAGAACATGTAATACAGATGCGAGACCGGATAGCCCGTGTCACCCCTATTGTACGGGAACATTTGGAAAAGGCACAGGAGGCCCAGAAAACCTATTACAATCACCAGGCAAGAATCCGACAGTTCCAACCAGGGGATCGGGTGATGGTGTTGGTGCCCACGGCAGAAAGCAAGCTTCTGGCCCAATGGCAGGGGCCCTATGAGGTGGTTGAACCCGTGGGGGAAGTAACCTACAAGGTGCAGCAGCCAGGATGCCGAAAACAAGAACAGATTTATCACATCAACCTTCTGAAACCCTGGCATGCACAAGAGGCATGCATAACTATCCGAAAAGACCTAACCCAGGAAAACAAGCCTTCCAAACAGGTGAGCGTTTGTCTCCTGATTTACACCAGACAGAAGAATGAAGTGTCTGAGATGATCTTCCGGAACCAAGATGTGTTCTCGACAAAACCAGGTCGAACAACTGAGACATATCACCAATGTCACGAACCCGGGGGCCAGAATAACAATGAGGCCCTATCATGGTGCCTAGCAGCCAAAAGAGATGAAATAAAAGCAGAAGTAAAAAAAATGCTGGAATTGGGGATCATTGAAGAATCCCACAGTCAGTGGTCCAGCCCAATCGTGCTGGTCCCCAAACCTGATGGCACCACAAGGTTTTGCAACGACTTCCGGCGACAAAATGAAGTATCCCAGTTCGATGCGTACCCCATACCGCATAGATGAGCTAGTGGACTGTCTGGGGAATGCCCGGTACTTGACTACCCTAGACTTGACAAAGGGGTACTGGCAGATTCCCCGTGCGGAAGATGCAGAGGAAAAGACTGCGTTCTCTACACCAGAGGGTCTTTTCATATATACTGTCCTCCCTTTTGAACTACATGGGGCCCCAGCTACTTTCCAGTGGCCTCATGGACAAGCTGTTACGCCCACATAACAGTTATGCTGCTGCCTACTTGGACAATGTGGAGCATGCTGCTGCCTACTAGAAAAAGTGGAGGCAGTCCTTGATACCTTCAGGCGAGCTGGCCTTACAGCAAACCTTGCCAAGTGCACTATAGGGTTTACAGAGGCCAAATATCTTGCTGCATTGTGGGAAAAAGGTCTGGTAAAAACCCCACATGAACAAATTGGAGGGCCATCCAAATTGACCCCGACCACGTCGCAAGAAACAAGTCTGGGCATTCCTAGGTGTAGTGGGGTATTACCAACGATTTATCCCCCACTTTGCCACAAGGCAAGCCCCCTGACAGACCTAGTGAAAGCCTGTGGACCTGATTGGTGAGACGATCTGACGCAGCAGAGGAAGCATTCACAGACCTACGGACTGCCCTCTGCAGTAACCCTGTACTGATAGCCCCTGATTTCACCAAGGAATTTACCCTGCAGACAGATGCATCGGAAGTAGGGTTGGGGGCCATCCTATCACAGATGATCGGGGAGGAGGAACACCTAATTCTCTACCTCAGTAAGAAACTCCTTCCGAGAGAACAAAAATATGCAGTGGTGGAGAGAGTGTGCCTCGCCGTAAAATGGGCCATGGAAGCATTGCACTACTACTTGCTCAGGTGCAGATTGTCCTCGTGACCAACCCATGCCCCTCTTCAGTGAATGCAGCGGAACAAGGAGAAGAACACAAGGGTGACCAGGTGGTTCTTATCCCTCCAACCTTTCCAGTTCCGTGTGCAACACAGAGTAGGGAGCCGTCACGGTAATGCTGATGGCTTGTCACGTGTGCACTATCTGGCTTCCCAAGCTGCCCAACCCCTGGTGTGGAGCAGGGGGGAGGGATATGTGACAGACCCAGACCAGTGTGGTACAGGAGTCTGGTAGAGGGCAATATACTAGTCACTGGCTGAGTAGTTTTTCTGTTCCCTGAGTGACTAGAGCAGGGGCTGCCACTGGAGTAATCAGGAACCTGCTAGACCAATTAAGGCAGACAGGCTGATTAGAACACCTGCAGCCAATTGAGGCAGGCTAATCAGGACACCTGGGTTTAAAAAGGAGCTCACTCCAGTCAGGCACAGGGGAGCTAGAGGAGAGGAAGTGCGTGTGAGGAGCTGGGAGCAAGAGGCACAAGGAGCTGAGACTGAGAGGCTGTGCTGCTGGATAACTACAGAGTACAAGTGTTATCAGACACCAGGAGGAAGGTCCTGTGGTAAGGATTAAGAAGGTGTTTGGAGGAGGCCATGGGGAAGTAGCCGAGGGAGTTGTAACTGTCATGCAGCTGAGGCACTATAGACAGCTGAAATCCACAGGGCCCTGGGCTGGAACCCGGAGTAGAGGGCAGGCCTGGGTTCCCCCCAAACCTCCCAACTCCTGATCAGACACAGGAGGAGCTGATTCAGACTGTGGGGAAGATCACTGAGGTGAGCAAATCTGCCAATAAGCGCAGAACCCACCAAGGTAGAGGAGAAACTTTGTCACAGTATTTAGAGAACCATGCCCATAAACTTTGGCTCCAGTTCATCGCAGGCAGGGCAATGAGTGCCCAGATAGGGAGAGTCACTTCCCATGCCACGTATTTACACAAAACTGCACTCTAGTAACAATCCATTATACAACCCAGGAAAAGACAATGGTGGGCCATTAAAGTTAATGGGAGGACATTGAGAAATCCTGGCTATCAACTCAAGAGGGAATTTATCCCACTCTGAATAACCTTGAGTCACCATGCCTGGACAGGAAAAAAATGTGGGTGCAAGTGGAGAAATCCTATTAAAACGGAGGCTTGAAAGTGAAGTTTTCATCCAAAACTGAGGGACAGCCTCTAAGGCTTGGCTACACTGGAACTTTGTCGGCAAAACTTTTGTCATTCAGGAGTGTTTAAATTAAAAAAAAACCACACCCACGAACGACAAAAGTTTTACCAATGAAAAGCACTGGTGTGAACAACGCTTTGTTGTCAGGAGGTCTCTCCTGTCAACAAAGCTGCTGCCATTCGTGGGGGGGCGGAATTTTTTCCTGCCGACAAACAGCAGCTACACTCTACGCCTTTTAGCAGCACAGCTGTAGCAGCACAGCCATGTTGCTTAAAACTGTGTGGTATAGACAAAGCCTTAATGCGAGGCTGCCTGTGAACACTGGATCCTTTTCTATAGCTAGTGGGTACAATGGGGAACTGTTTTAAGGCAATAAGTAACTTGTATTAGAAAAGAGATTTTATCTAATATGAAGTTTGTAAAAACCTGAAGTTGTGTCTTTGTTTATTTTTGTGTAACTTGTATATATTTGCTTTCCCTCACTATTTCCCCTTAGATCTGTGGTTTTTCTGTTAAATAAACTTTTTGTTTGTTTTTATGTGAAGTGGGTCTCTGGTGTGCAGACTGCACGTTGTATGTGCGTGTGTATGTGACACAAGGTGAATTGATAACTGGGGGACTGATTTCGTCCTGTTAGGAGTGATGAACCAGAAGGGAATGGTCCAAGTGTCTGGTAGTTAGGAACTCTGGAAGGATGGATTTAGGAAGACTGGAACAGCTGTTGGTGTTACCTTGCATGGAGTAACTAGGCTGATGGTAGCCAGAGTGAGACCTTGTGCTTGTAGACAGTCTGCTGGTGTCAGGATGTTGAGCTGTAGCCTCATGGCACCAAGAAGCTCCAAAGTTACAGGGCAGGCTGTATGAAAATCTGTTCCCAGTCTGGATGATCTCCAAAATGTCAGAGTGGCATAGTCACTATAGGAGTTGCACACCAATATCAGTCTACTGAGGTTCACACTCCAAACACTTGTTAAAGCAGACCTTAATGGATTCAAAAATGAAGACGTGAAGTAAAAACGTATGGCTTATTATTTTCTTTTGTTTATTTTTGGTTAAGGGAAATACAACACAGAAAACAGGAAATGAGTCAGACAGATTCCTTGTCCTTGGTCTACAGTACAAGTTTAGGTCAAATGTAGCAGCATTAGATTGATTTAACCCTGCACTCATCCCCACAAGGAAGCCATTTTTGTTGACTTAAAGGGCTCTTAAAATCGATTTCAGTACTCCTCCCCAACGAGGGGATTAGCACTGAAGTCGACCCTGCTGGGTCAAATTTGGGGTAGTGTGGATGCAATTCGACGGTATTGGCCTCCATTGTGACTGCTCTGGACAGCACTCTCAACTCAGATAAATTGGCCAGGTAGACAGGAAAAGGCCCGCGAACTTTTGAATTTCATTTCCTGTTTGGCGAGTGTGGTGAGCTGATCGGCACAGGTGACCATGGAGTTCCAGAATCGCAAAAGAGCTCCAGCATGGACCTAACAGGAGGTACTGCATCTGATTGCTGTATGGGGAGATGAATCTGTGCTATCCGAACTCCATTCCAAAAGACTAAATGCTGGAATACACTGCTACCTTGATATAATGCCACCCGATATAACACAGTAAAGCAATGCTCCAGGGGGACGGAGCTGCACACTCTGGTGGATCAAAGCAAGGTCAATATAACATGGTTTCACCTTTAACGCGGTAAGATTTTTTGGCTCCCAAGGACAACATTATATTGAGGTAGAGGTGTATTTGAAAAAATCTCCAGGGGCATGAAGGACAAAGGTTATAACAGGGACCCGCAGCAGTGCCGTGTGAAACTTAAGGAGCTCAGGCAAGCCTACCAAAGAACCAGAGAGGCACACGGCTGCTCCGGGTCAGAGCCCCACACATGCCGCTTCTATGATGAGCTGCATGCCATTCCAGGGGGTGCCCCTACAACTACTCCACCCCTGTGCATCCCTCCTCCTCTACCCCTCCTGGGCTACCTTGGCAGTTATCCCCCCGTTTATGTGACGAATTAATAAAGAATGCATGAATTTGAAACAACAATGACTTTATTGCCTCTGCAAGCAGACATCAAAGTGGGGAGTGGAGTGTGGTTGGCTTACAGGGAAGTAGGGTGAACCAAGGGGGTGGGTTTTCATCAAGGAGAAACAAACAACTTTCACACCGTAGCCAGTGTTATGAAACTGGTTTTCAAAGCCTCTCTGATGCACAGCGCGCCCTGCTGCGCTTTTCCAACCGCCCTGGTGTCTGGCTGCGCATAATCCATGGCCAGACGATTTGCATTAACCTCCCACCCCACCATAAACGGTCTCCCCCTACTCTCACAGATATTGTGGAGCAACAGCAAGCAGTAATAACGATGGGAATATTGGTTTTGCTGAGGTCTAACCGAGTCAGTAAACTGTGCTAGTGAGCTTTTAAATGTCTAAAGGCACATTCTACCACCATTCCACACTTGCTCAGCATATAGTTGAACTGCTCCTTACTACTGTCCAAGCTTCATGAGCCATGGGAGCAAGGAGTAGGCTGGGTTGGTGTGACCATGTGGTGCTGCTGACCGGGAGAGCAGCTGAGGCAGAAGGCCTCCAGCTGGCAAGTATTCCAAGCAGGACTGAATCTCCATTAGACGAAACTTAGAGAAGAGAATGACCTGGAGTCATTCCATTTTTGTCCAGGCGCCCCAACCGACCTCACTGAGGCTGGCCAGGAGCACCCATGTCTGCCCAGGCGCTTCCCGACCAACCTAACTGAGGGTTGGCCAGGAGCACCCATGGGACGATGATGACAGTTTGCAGTCGTATTGCACCATCTGCCATCCGCAAGACAGGGCAAGGCAAGGGGATGCCACTGTGTAGCACTGCAGTACCACATCTGCACCACATCTGCCAGCTGCACCCAGGAGACATATGGTGACAGCGAGCTGAGCGGGCTCCATGCTTGCCGCGGTATGTCGTCTGCACGGGTAACCCAGGAAAAAAGGCTAGAAACAATTTTTTGCCATTGCTTTCACGGAGGGAGGGAGGAAGGAAGGGAGGGGGGCCTGACGACATGTACCCAGAACCATTCGCGACAATGTTTTTGCCCCATCAGGGACTGGGAGCTCAACCCTGAATTCCAATGGGTGGCAGAGGCTGGAGGAACTGTGGGATAGCTACCACAGTGCAACGCTTCGAAAGTCGACGCTAGCCTTGGTACTGTGAGCAGGGGGTTGGACTAGATGATCTCCTGAGGACCCTTCCAACTCTGATATTCTATGATTCTAAGACCACACTGCAGACTTACTGCACTAAGTGGAGACACACACAATCGACTGTATCAAATCGATTTCTAAAAAAATCGATTTCTATTAACTCGACCTAATTTCGTAGTGTGGACATACCCTTCAACTCAATGGATATAAAGCAGCTTGGGAGCTAATGTTTGAAATATGGTTTACCTCAGCAGGAGAGATCAGCAGATGATTTGAGAACCTTGTTCATCCAGTATTTTGAGCAGCAGCAAGAGTAGGAAAAGGAAGGTGACTCAGGGTTGGGAAACGAGCCAGACACTAAATCCCTGCAGGAGACAGCCACACAGGTAGAGCTGGCCAAATTGCAGCTCCACAGAGGCCTGTGTGCACCAGGTGCAGATGGCAAAGCTGACAATCCAAGAGATGACTGCATGAGCTGCAGCACAAAAAAGAAAAACTGCAGTGGTAGCAGAAGCTCACCAACAGTGCTTAGAGATGATCAAGGCAGCCAAAGCCAACAATGAGGCAGAGGAGCAGGCTCACCAGCAACGAATGGAGGCAACCTAGGCAGCCAAGGCCAACTAGAAGGGAGAGGACAAATGGCAGCAATCAAAGTAGAAGAGAGAACTTACAAGTGGCAAATGGAGGCACAGGAAATGCAGATTGGAGTACTGGAGCAGCAGAAAGATATTTCCCAGCCTGTGGGTAATCCATCCGAGAACTCATCCAGCTGGGACAGACTGTGCCCCACCATTTAAAGACTCGGACTGTATAGAACAATATTTAACTACTTTCAAAAGAATATGCCAGGCCAATGGCATCCCTATGGACAAATGAATGTTTGTACTGATCCCCAAAATTTCAGGTTGAAGCTTTCCAAGTCTAGTGACATGGAGTGGGGGAAGCCGTGAGCTATGATAAATATAAGGAATCTGTGTTGCTGAGGTTTCAAATTACTCCAGAATCATGCAGTTTGAAGTTTAGAAGTCTAAAGGATCATGACAGTATGAGTCATGAGAAGTTTATGCATAAATATGTGATTATATGAAAAAATGGGTAAAAGGTAAAGGGGAGAAGGGGACTGTGGGAAATTTTGATTGTTTTCCAAAGAACACTTTATTGCTTTCTCAGATGAAATCAGAACTGCCATGTAGGAAAAGTCTCCTAACATAGTGCAGGTGACTGCTTGGGCTACTGATTTGCATGTGCAGGCCAGAATGGGTATTGAAAGAAAGCCTCAAAGGGAAGGACGGAGGCCTCTTGTAAAAGGGGTCCCAGCTTTGTTCATGGGAAGAAGGAGGGAGAAGGCAAGGCCAAATATATCCCAAACAGGTACCCTCTAAGTAATACGGTTACAAACTCCCAGCCCAGGATGAGGGTCCAAGAAAATTCTTTGTGTATGACTCTGCTGAGCGCGTAATGAGGTATTGCCCCAAACTTAAACCCATCTAAGTTCAGGGCAGAGTTAAAATCTGTTATGGAGCTGGTACAGTATAATCTGTCAAGAGGCATAAAAAACCCAAGCTATACAAAAAGCATGGTATGACAAAAAGGAATGTGAAAGAGCCTTTGATATAGTTCAGTGGTTCTCAATCGGGGTACGCATACCTTTGTAGGTATGCAGAGATCTTCCAGGGGGTACATCAGCTCATCTAGATCACTCATCAGATTGGTGTTTCTCAACCAGGGGGTTGCAACCCCCTGGAGGGTCATGGGATGGGTTTGTGGGGGGTCACAAATGCAGGGCCAGCATTACAGGGAGGCAAGCAGGGAATTGCCCAGGTTCCCATGCCCCAGGGGGTACCCCGAAGCTAATTTACATGCTTCAGCCCCAGGCAGCGGGGCTTCAGCTTCAGCCTCACTGCCTTGAGTTCAGGCTTCAGACATGGCTCACAAGTGAAAAACAGGCTCAAGTATCACACTGAAATGTAAGTGCAATATTTATATTCCAATTTATTTATTTTATAATTATACGGTAAAAATTACAAAGTAAGCAAGTTTTCAGCCATAGTGTGCTGTGACGCTTTTGTATTTTTATGTCTGATTTTGTAAGCAAGTAGTTTTTAAGTGAGGTGAAATTTGAGGAACACAAGACAAATCAGACTCCTGAAAGGAGTACAGTAGTCTGGAAAAAGTTGAGAAGCCCTGATACAGGTGATTTGTTTCTGGTATTAGTCCCTGTAAAAGAGCAGAACTCATGGGAGGATCCTTTGAGTGATAAAGAGACTAAATTGAGTGCATGAACAGAAACCTACCGTCACCGCTTACCCCAAACTGCTCATATTAACATATTGAAAATATAACAGAGAGGCTATAGTAAACATGATATGCTGTGCAGATGAGGATTGCAGAGGATTGCCTCTCTTAGGGCTGGTCTATGCTGGCAATGCTAAAGTACTGCTGCGGCAGTGCTTTAACATGCCTTGTGTGGTTGTGGCGCAGGGGCATAGCTATCGACTCTGGGAGCCTGGCTCCCAGTATTGGTTCACTGTTTACACTGGTGCTTTACAGCCCTGAAACTTGTTGTGTTCTGAGGGGTGTTTTTTCACACCCCTGAGCCAGAAAGTTGCAGCGCTGTAAACTGCCCATGTAGACAAGCCCTTGGACTTAATGTCTGAGAATAAGGGGGAAGACCCCGTTAGAGAGTGTTAATTGAAGTGAAAGGATAACCCTGCTAGAAAAGAGAGAAGTCAGGGGTGTGTTGCAAAGCCAGAATGGGTGTTTTCTAACAAATCTAGCCTGACTCACATGAGAGAACATCACATTAACACCAACGAAGCACACCCAATAACCAGTAGGGCTTACAGGACAACAGGGACAACGAGGGGATAGATCAAGGGGAAGATGCAAAGCATGCTAGACATGGGAATTGTAGCAATCTCAGACAGCCCCTTGGGCTTTCTTAGTTATCCTAGTGTCCCACAGAAAGATTGGACAGTAAGGTTTTGTGTGGATTATAGAAAACTTAATGCTGTTACAGTCCCAGATGCTTGTGTGAATGATACATTAGATATACTTAGCTAAATATTTAACTGCTGTGGATTTAACCAAGGAATCCTGGCAAGGTCCCTTGGATACTGAGTCACAGAAAATGTCTGCAATCATTACTGATTTGGGGCTTCTGGAGTTTAAGATACTATCCTTTGGATTAACTGATGCAGGGGCAGGGGCGGCTCCAGGCGCCAGCATGCCAAGCACGTGCTTGGGGCAGCAAGCCGCTGGGGGCGCTCTGCCGATTGCTGCGACGGTGGCAGGCAGGCTGCGTTCGGCGGCTTGCCTGCGGAGGGTCCGCTGGTCCCGCGGCTTCGGCGGACCTCCCGCAGGCAAGCCGCCAAAGGCAGCCTGCCTGCCGTGCTTGGGGCGGCAAAATGCTTAGAGCTGCCTCTGTGCAGGGGACACATTCCAGAGGCAGTTAATCAGATATTATGTGGGTTCCAGGACTTTACTGTAACTACATAGATGATATTATTATATTTAGCAACACCAGAGAGGAACAGAAAACACATATGGGGAAAGATACTGAGAAACCTCGAGGAGGCAGGCCTCATAGTGAAGGTGTCAGAATGTATGGTAGGGGGCAGCAAAGACCTCTTAACCTGGATCATTGGGTACGTGGAGGCCAAATCTACCCAGATCTCCTGAAAGTGGAAGCTATTGTGAATTGGCCCAAAACTAAAAAACTGGTTCAATCTTTCATAGATCTATTATCAAAAATTTGAGAGAGGTTTCACTACCATCATTGGTCCTATCACAAACCTATGCCAGAATACAAAGGCAGAAAAAGTGGTTTGATTAGACATCTGTCAAAAGGGTTTTGATGCAGTGAAACAAATTTGATCAAAGACACCCATTTTGGCCAGTCCAGATTTTAAGAAAATTTTGAATTGTGTTCTTATGCATCCAGTACATATCTTGGAGCTGTAGTGATGCAAACCAGGAAGGATAACAAAAAACACCTCTTTGCATTTCTGAGCAAAAAACTGTCTCCCAGTGAACAGAATTATTCTGTAATAGAAAAGCAATGTTATGTCTTTGTGTAAGCTGTAAAACAACTCAGACCCTACAACATATTCAGGGGTTGGAGAACAAGATAGCCACACTCTGCATTAGCCATTCATTCACTTATATATATTCATCTTTGCAACTACTTATCCCTATTGGGTTTGAACAAGGCCAGCTGCTGCCAGAATTGTTGATTTTGTGCTACCTTGTAGGTCTTGTAAATCATGATGATGAGATGCCATGGCGCTTTCATCACAAGCCATTGCTGTCGTTTTTCTGTCTTGTACATGGCCCTCCTGTAGATTTCTTGCCTGCCGTTTTGATGCCTGTGACTTTTTAAAAGTATTATGCCAACATGCAGTTGATCCATTGAATTTGTATGAGTTGGCCATGTTCTGCTGATAACCTTTTAAAGCAAAATCATGGATTATAGAGTCAAACTTGTTCCTTCTATTATTTCTTTTCATATGGCTCATTATCTTCCTTTCAGACTTAGTGACTTTTCTCAATCACTGTCCACAGAAGTGAGGATTAAATACTTTCTCTCAAAGTCATAATTTAGCAGAAAGTTCAGCTTTGACTACCTGAGTTTAGGTGCTTTTAAAGAACAGCTTTTTTTTTGTTATTTTATGAGACTTATGATTTCTCTTCTATTTTCTTAAATAAGATAAGCAATTTGCATTTATTTTAAACTACTTCACCAGTTGTATTTCTTATGCCTTTGATTTTATACAAGTAGACTTGTTTGTAGCTGAGAGATACCAGCCATACTATAGGCTTCTCACTATATTGTCCACATCTGCATTAGGCAAATTTATATACTCTTCTCTTTCTATGTTGCTTCAGGATGTCCATCTTCTTCCTTACTCTATTTTATTTCTACTTTCTCATAAGGTGTATTGATTTAAATAATCAATTTTAATCTTGTTTTGCATTTGTACTTCTAAGTTATTTTCCTAAAGAAAGATTGATTCTTACTGGTTGATAACCTTTAAAACATGTTGATTTGGAACTAAATATAGGCTTTACACTAAATTTGGTACTTCTTTTTGTGAACCAGGAGGATTCATGACATCTATACACATTTATTTAAGCAATGATATAGCTGAACATATATTCATTCAGATTCTTGATATTTACATTTTTATTATATTAGAAAATGGTGAAAGATGCATTGCTTATTAGATTTTTTTTTCATGATTTGTGTCAAGCTGCATTTGGATGGAAATTTGAATTCAATTAAAAAGGCACAAAAACAGAATTTTAAACTTGTTTTTAATTAAATAAGTAAAACTAAATTACGTGTGTGATACATAAGGGGAAAAAGCAAGTTTATCAAACATGATTTGATTTTAAAACTAGCTGATTTATTAAACAAAAGAAGAGTTATGAGTAGATAGTGAATTGAACTGATTATTTCTAGTCACCATGTCTTCCAAGATTTTAGAATTAGTAGATTGCATCCTATCATACATCATTTTTATTCATAGACGGAAAGAGGAGAACAAGCTTTCTTGCCTAGTCCCAATTGGTTTCTCAACTATGAACTGAAATGAAAAAGATATTCTCTCTGCACCTGTAAAAGTGGCTACTGTTGTCGAGAGCTGGTTTATCTCTTCAACAAACTCTGGTTCCAGGTGCTTAGACAGTGACTTCCTCTGCGTTAAGGCATTCAAACATGTACTACTTGAATCTTATATATTTATTCAATTTAAATAATTTTAATAGACTGAGGTAAGATTATGCCTTAACCTTGATTGTCATAATTTCATATTAAATTTTAAATGGGTTTATTTTTACAAAGAAAATGTGTTTAACTTAAATCTAAAAAATCCTATTTAAATTTATAAAAGCTTTCCCCCACTTAAAAAAAGTCATTGAGTTTTATCCAGCCTGCTTTCTCATGCTGTCTGTTTCTTTGAGGGAATACTTTTTAGCATTTTAGATCATTTCACTTATTCTGTGGTAGCTTTGATTTATGCAATGGCTGAAATAAGAAATGCAAAGGTGAAAGGTTGAGAGTCCAAATGTTGAATCATTCAGACCTCAGATACAGACACCAATAAAATAAATCTAAATAAATAATATATATGGTGAAAAATAAATTAGGTTATTAAAATATGTTCAGTGCAGGCACTGAAAGCGTAATAGGTGTCCATTTTCAACAAATATGGAGCCTGATTCTCCAATCTTTACTCAGGCAAAATGCTCATTAAAGTCTGAAATGTTGTATGAGTAGACACTACAGGGTTAGGACCATGATTTTTAACCTGTGTCAATACTACCATCTTTATATGGGCAAAACTCTGGAATTCAGTGGGAGCTTGACCCAAGTAAAGGACTGTTGAATTTGGTCCAAGTGAAAGAGCCAAAGCCTTCTATGGAGGAAGTGAGAATCTTGATGCAGCCAGGCAACATTTACCTTTTATCACAAAGAAAATTGATCATTTAATCTGCAAACTGTAATTTTGGGAAAAAATTAGGTATAACAAGACATCTCAAACTTGAAGGTTTCATTTTCTTTAAAGAGCAATAGGTTCTCAAACACGAGGCTACTAAAGATCGTTCACTGAAAAAGGGCAAAGAGGTTAATCTGTCACTGTATAAAATGATGAGTTTCATTCACTAATTGGTCCCTAACAAATGTGGTATATAGGACAGTCTTCCTGCGTATTTTTAAAATTATATTTATTCCCTCTAAAAAAGTATGTTTTATGTTGTTAGTGGCTTTATCTGACCTGAAATAAGTTTGGATGTTTATTAATGAACTAAGTATATTGTCATCAGTTTTTATTGAAAGATAGTTATTTGACTGCTGAAGTCTTTCATATCAATGTGATTTTATTTTTTAAATATGTTGAAAAGAATTCAGAAATTCTTGGCTATATCTCAAGTATATAGGATAGTCATACTTTTCTGTTAGCATAAAGAACATGACCCAATATTTGGTAGTCAGATACATTTGGTGCTCAGATACACATGTAACATTGGATTTTTCAAAAAATAAATGAAGAAAACTTAACACAGAGAGTTGCATCCTGATCACTGCTCTTCTCTCACTAGAACACAGTACTTGCCCATTTCTACCACCTTCCATCTAAAGACCTCAACATTACTTTACAGTTGTTAAATGACTTAAGCTTCACAGAACCATTGTTAGGTATGTAAATATTATCATCTGAATTTTATAGATGGAAATACTGAAGTACTCTGTGGTTGTGACATACCCCATTTCTCACAGAAGGTCCGTGATCGTCTCATTCCTAGTCCCGTGCTTCAACCACAGGTTTATCTTTGGCTTCTCCTCTTTGCACTTGTTTTACAGCTTGGTGTCCGCTTCACTCAATCAAGTGCGTTTGTGACTAAAAGGAAAATCAGTACAATGTGAAAACCTGATTTTATTAATTCAGAGACATGTGTTAATTACAGGGATATTAAAATGTAAACAATTCCCCCAATCAAATCAACTTTTAACTTTTCATATTTATCAAGTATAGTTTGCCAGATTTCTGTCTATGAAGCTTGTTCTCCTGAAAGTTGAAATAACCCAATGTCTGATTACCCTCTTAGCGCCCCCTGAAAAAAAAAGAAAAAAAAGAAAAAAGAAAGTGCCCTCCTCCTGATTATCCTTATTACATACCATAATGAGTAAAACATTTTCAAAATAATTTCAGAATCATATGTCTCCCTCGGTAACTTCATTTGTAGGTGATAGAGAACAGACTTTTACCAAGAGTACTTTTAAATAAACCATAATTATGTATGCAGAAGCCTCAACTAAATTTCGGTACTCAATGACTAATCACAGTTGGGAAAGGTTGAAATATGTAATTTGTTTAAATACACAGTCCCCAGCCACTCCTCCCCACATGTACTTTTGCTTTCTTCTTTTGGGTTACAGTAGTTTTACTACTAAATGTCACTATGAGAGAATTAAAAGCATTCCTAAATGCAGCTTGCACACATCCAGTTAAAGATGTAATTGGTGCTTTTACATTTGCAACATGAGCAGATCTTTTGGAAAATATAGCCTCCAACCTTTTATCTTCTGTTTTGTTCTTTTGATATTTGTAAATGTTAAGCAATGTAAATTATGGGGCTTGTGAAATTGAAATATCCACAGTGAAGATCAAAATGTTAAAAAGCCTTTCAAGGGGTATAATATCTCTTCATACCATTTCCCTCCCCCCCATTTCTTGATTTAACCTGTTTTCTCTTTAGATTATTATAGCAGATGTAGCAGCAGCAGCTGTAGTTAAGATTGCATAAGCATAACATTGTAAATGTAAATTATTAAAATGTATACTATAGAAAGAAGAGAATTTAAAGTGTAAATCAATAAAGATACAGTGGACCATTATGACAATGAAAGTAAAGTATACAAGAATGAAAGGTTTTACAGGATGCTACTCATGTATGTCTTAGGTTGTAGGAAGTACTTCAGGAGGATATATGGCTTTATTTGAGCTTTCTGTATAAAAAAGCTTTTCTATAAAGCTGAGAAACTGCCTTACTTGAAAGTACTGGTACCAGGAGAGAGTGGGCCAGTTATAGTCAGTTTGCTCTCTAATTAAGTTAGAAAAGTTTCTTTACCAAATAGCTAGTTAACCGTGAGTATACCATGATTCTCCCACTCTTTGAAGCTCTCTGGTTTGCAATTTGGTTTAAGATGTGGATTATTAGCCGTGGCAAGGGAAAATAACATATCTGTGATTATGTGACCAATGTCTGTATTATAATGCATCTGAAGAATAGGGCATGGTTAGAGTTGCAAATATAACCTTACCTTTGACATTTCTCCACATTTGAGTGCTTAATTATGCAGTCTTAACATCCTGTTTACATAGTTTTTGGATGCAGTTTTTCTTTAGATGTTACAGATCAAGTTTTTGAGTGAGTGACCCATGAAAGAACTCTTTCATAACTCCACCAAGCTGTTGCGCTTCTTGATCGTATCAAACAATCTCAGTTATATAGGTAAAGCTTCCAGAGCTTTGGAAGATGGTGAAAGTAGTCTAATTTCAGCTGAAAATATTGGCTGTTCTGAAACTATATAAAAACACATATGTTTGTTTACTGATTAAATCTGTTTCTGTAATTGGGTAACATTACAATAGCACATTTAATTACAAATATCTCCCCTTTACAGACCCATTAAATAGGGGAGACGAGCTGTTCCAAATATTCTATGGTACTGTCAAGCCAGATAGCTCTAAGCAGTAATGGAGTAGGAATGCACTAACCCAGCCAAACACTAGATCTTCATAGAACAAGAAAATTGTGGCAGTGTAAATATTGCTATGCTACCATGGATTCATAAAAATATCATGCCCACCAGAAATTTACACACATCCTTTAACAAAGGCTACTCTGTAGGTTTGGGATAGAAATAAGATCAGTTCTTTTCCTTCGCCAATGACACTTACTGCTAATAATCCACATCTTAATCCATATCACAAACCAGAGAGCTTCAAAAATTAGGAGAATCATGGCCATTCATGATTGACTAGCTATTCAGTAGAGAAACTTTTCCAACTTAATTAGAGAGTAAAACTATAACTGGCCCAGTCTCCCCGGTTCCAGTACATTTGAGTCAGGCATTATATTTCTCAGCTTTCTAGAATACCTTTTTTATACATAAAGCTAACTTTAATAGGTAGCACAATAAAAGAATAAGATTCTGATTCAGTGGTACCTCATACCAGTTAGGTTAAAAATATATTGAGAGATTGAATGGGAATGCATGTTGGAGAAATTGTGGTGAAAGAGGAGAATTAATGCATATATAGTGGACATGTCCAGTCATTAGAGAGCTCTGGCATGTAATCCGTAACCAAATATCACAAATTGTTGGATATTTATTACAAAAGATCCTTTGGTAACCTTCCTTGGGCTTGCTAGTGGAAATGGTGACAAGACGAAATGAAGAATTACTCTCATCGGTTAGTAGCCACTTAGCTATTGGTAGCCTCTCATAGGAAAGAGAAAAATAGTCCAAATATAGAGGAATGGGTCAAAAAATATCAGAGGTTGTGGTTATGGAAAAATTAACACACTATGTACCGAGCAAAACAGACATTGATACTTAAATATTTATTCAATACTCAGACACATTACATTCACCTTAAAAACCCCAACACACCTGCCAATTGTTTTGAATAATAATATTTGATAGACATACCTGCTCTGTTAAATATGTGTATATTGAGATTTCACTCAATAAAATCCTAGAAGTGACATATTATATGTGTCATAATGGTGCTCACTTTGTAATGTAACACCCCGTTAAATAGAAAGATCTGATGACTGTATCCCTATATATAATGTTTCTTTAAACAAAAACAACTGTTGTAATGATTGTTTTGTTTTTGATATTTACATGGCAAGAATTTGTAAACTTGTTAAAAAATCCTAAATAAATATATATATATATATATATATATATATATATATATATATATATATATATATATACACTCTTTTAGAATTTGTTTAAACAGTTGAAGTAGATTTTTTCTGAATTAAAATTTAGATTATACAAAAACTTAAACCAGAAGCTGTTGAAGAAGTAAAGAAATATCATGATATTTTAATCAGTCCAATATTTGACTGATTCTTATCTTCAGCAGAAATGGATATAGTGTTCCCACAATGGTGTCCATTGGAGCTATAGATGTCACATTGTTGCCAGACAGCTTCCCACTTTATAAATATAATCTAAGAGTTAGAACTATATGAAAGCAGAAATTACTTGTGCTGACACACAAGAGATCATGGCCAGTGTCATGAACAGTTCATTAGAGAAGGGAAGACTAATGCACTGACTGCCAGATGTGCAGCTGATCTGTCATTAAACAGAGAGATTCTGACTTAGTTGTTAGCAGTCTCTCAGGCTTTTCAAAACATTATATATTCTGTGCAACAAATACTGGGGTAGGGAACTGATCTATTTTAGAATACTTTTAACTTATTGTAGTCATCATTTTCTTTTTTTACTGTATGAGCTGTCACTGCAATTATTTAGATCTTCTTCCCTGGTTATGAAGATAAGATGTATGTGATTTAAAAAAAAAATTTCCCCTCAATATTTAATCCTCTCAATTTTGCTTCTTAATCAGCTAATGAGGGCAAAAGACTTACCCTCCCAGCTGAACGTGTTGCTGCACTCAACCTCTCCTGGCTTACAGTATTGAATTAATTCTTTATCACTCTCGGGATTGCTCATTGCACAGTTCTGGGCCATTAGAGAATAGTCTTATATTTAAAATCAACATTCTGTAGATGTTACTCAGAGGTTTAATATAGTTAAGACCTTAATGCCTAGTTTGGAAAAGACATTTAAGGATATTGGAGAAATGGTGCAAAGCAGATAAATTTATGGCCATTTCTGCAGGTAATAAAGAATTAAGATGTTGAGGAACTGATATGGCCACCTGCAGACCACTCCTGTGGAGAAATATGAAATTCATAGAGGTGTACCTTGTGATCTAGAGGTGGAAGGAATTGTACATTTCTTGAAAATTGCATCATGAATACATGTCTTTTCCTTTTAAATTGGCCTGTAGCCAATCTAATATTTGGGAAGCCAAGTCAGGTGGAGCTTTACATATTTTTTGTGGAATACATAACTCTTTTTGGCATATACAGCTCGGTATTTTGAAGATGACAATAAATTATGAATACATCTTTCAAGTCTCATGAGTATTGTGCTAGTCAGGTTAGACTTATAGGTCACTTTATGAGCAGGCAGCAATTATGTCTTTCAACACTGAACTAAAATCAGACTATGGCCTAGGATTTTGCACTGATTTCTCTTTCAATATGTAGAATTATTTTCAGTTGCCAACTTACTTTAAATGTGTTTTAAGTGTTGGTTTTTTGCATTTATTCTCAGTAAGAGACTTTTCTACCATCTAATACAATTTGCCTTCAGTAAGTTTTTTACTTTGTTAACTTCATCCCATTACTTCTAGTTATGCTCCCATATATCATACTAAATAATATCTCCTCTCTCTTTCAGATATTTTAACCCTATCAGGGCCAGTGGAGGGCAGGCACCCAATCACATAGCCCCTGTGTATGTACATTACAATAACTTAGACACATGGACTTACCATGACATTATATTGGAGATTCAGGGAACTTCTGTGGCCTGTGCTATACAGTAGATCAAACTAAATGATCACAGTGGACCCTTCTGGCCTTAAAGTCTATGAATTTATGAATCTTACTGACTTGTATGTTTCACCTTTAACACATCACATTTCAATTTGGCTCCCAGCCTTGAACAGCTCTGGAGATGTCTGCTAAACCTTGTGCAACTATTTCCAACTCTGGTGAACCTAACAAATACTAATAGGTTGCTAAACTAATCTATGTGTTACTGAAACCTGTGCACCTGAAACCTGAACACGCCATTTCCACTAATCCAGCTTCCCATCCCCTTGTGAAGGGCACACTCACAGTTGGTGGAATAGGGGTTGGAGAGTACTGGTGACTGCCTGCCCATATCTGAATAATTGAGAAAGTACTGGATGGAGTTCCTGCTCTTGTATCCTCAAAACTACACTGGACAAAACACTAGAAAATATAATAGAAACAATCCTGCATTGATCCCTGGGGCAATGGCCTAGATGGGACCTAAAAAGTCTATTTATATCATTGGCTTTTTTCACGAATATGCTTTTTATTTGCTAATTTCTTTATTTCTTTCCTTCTTCCATTTGATGGTTGTATATTTTAAATAATTACATTTTTGGCTACATTTGATCTGTAAGGCATCTCATGGCCAACCATATCTTGAGAGACAGCTTTTGCTGAGCTGTGGTAATCTGAAAATAAATATTTTTTCATCCTGAATATAAATAAAATACACATACCCCCATAACCAATGTTATTGTGATTAATTGTTACCATAAAATAATAATCCAAACATCAGGCATTCCCCATGAGAGAGGGCTGATTACCATTTGGTGTAAGGGAAGGGCTGTCTAATGTTGGAATTTTTATTTGGTGGTACCGTTTATTTGCTGTGGAGTTGTATTATTGTATTAGCAATCTAATTAATAGAAACTGCCTGAATGTTCACAAACTAGGTGATAGGTTGCTCTTCCAATGCCTAGTGCCCTTAGTGTTTGTAGCTGCCCTTTGTTACACAAGTGGACATTAAACCACAGTGACTGTTAGAATCACATGTACAGACAAGAACCCAGTTGGATGTTAATATATCTTGTGCTAAAGGTGGCATTTCTGTTCTCTTCCGAAAAGATTTGTCCTAATTAGATTGCTGACATGCAGAATCTAATTTCCTTACACCCTTGAAAATCACAGGTTTGCCTTGGCTGACCAAATCATGTATAGCTTTTGTAGCATTGTAAACACCACCTGGCTGGCACAAAATGCTAAAACGCATACAAAATATTAAACTCTTGGTTCATTCCAGGTAAAGTTTGTATCAGTACAAATTAAATACATGAATCATAGAAATCAGAGATGAAGCAGAATTATTACATCTTCAGATTCATCCCTTGGGGACTGCTGCAGGATTGTTCCCTATAGTGCAATTTGCTAGAGTTATATTCAGTCAGTACAATTTCATATGACTCAAGTGATGGGGCTTTCACCCCTTTCCGATAGTAACTACTCCCCAATGTACTTGATTTCTACCATTAGTAATCTTTCCTGATATTCAGTCTGAATGTGTCTATCTAATTTCACTTAATTGCTTCCCCTATATCACACTGAACAATTACTCTCCTTTCCTGAATTTTACACTCTTCATATAGCATATATATAGACAGTCATTCTGTCCCTCTCACCACCTAAATTGTTACTTAATCAAGTTTAACTAATGTTTAGTTTTTAATATTTCTTCAAAGTCAATCCCTCCAACCTCTAAATCATTTTTGTTATCTGCTCTGAACTCCCTCTAGTTTGTCTATATCTTTTTGGTGTTGAGATGCAGGGAACTGAATGAGTATTCAAAGTTTAGTCTCACCAGAATCATATGTAGATAACCTATCATCTCCCTGCTCTCTGACCTGCTGCAAACCAAAAATTGCTCTCATTTTTTTGGGCTGCCATATTTCATGTCTAAAATAGTTCAAATTTGAATCACTATGAACTCGGGTCAGTGGTTATGCTGATCATGTTGGACAAGACTGAATTAGAAGCTGAGTGGCCTTGTTTCCCAAGCTCAGCTAATTCAGTGTGGTGAGAATAATGGAAGAAGAATTTTCTCCCTTGATTAGCGATCTCTAGCATGTTTGTATGTTGTTACAGAGAGACAGATGCTGATTTACCTTTTTGCCAGTTTATTTTTTTCTTTGAGGTGGTGCTACAATTTACTACATTCCTTGGAGTTTGACATGTCAATTAGATGTTATCAACAGTAATAGAGGGTTGGTTCCTGTAAATGTGAAGTTTTTATGGGTAGACACCCCAAAGGAGTATGTGAGAGTAGAGTGATAAATATCATGTTACCCTGCACACCGCAAAGGAACTGATTAATAAGGAACATGATTCTATCTCTCATACCAAAATGTTATTTATTTAATTTTCTGTCAATCAACTTTTCTGTTCTAGTTATCTGAAAAGTTAAATAATCAAGATTTGATCACACAGTGGGGATTGGATGAAAATCGGCTCTAAGTCATAAGCAACACCCTGTTCATTCATTGTGTTACTGCATATATTATTACCTTATTAGAGCCCTTCATTACATTTTGATGGTTACATGAACAACCATGGGCTACAGGTACACAATCCATCAAAAATAGTGGAAATAAATATACCCTACAAAATGTTCAATATGGGATCTGCTTAGCCTCCAAAATTGTGCTTGCAAGTCTTCTGCCTGCAAGATTTTGTGTGCACCAGGAGTGTGCCAGTCAGCTGGACACTCACTCTCTCTCTCTCTCTTTGTGTTTGCAGACACCCAAGGGAGTGTATATGTATATGTACATTTTGTGTGCATAAGTTTTGAGGCAGTACTGGAAAATTTGACTCCCAGTGTTTTGTTTAACAGAGTTACATAATCAGGAACAGTAAGTTTTAGAGCCAGATTTTCAAAGGTATTTAGGTGTCTAAAGATGCAGAAGGACACCAGGCTAGATTTTTAAAAGCTCCTAAGCAGGTTAGGTGCCTAACTCTCATTGGCACTTTTGAAAAATCCCAGTAGGCATCTATCAGCATTTTAGGTGTCTGAATATCTCTGAAAATCTGGCCCCTAGTGACCTGGTTCTGTTTTAGTATTGCTCTACTTTGACTATTTTATAAAATTTTCTTTGTTGCATTTAAAAATATATTTTATTGTAATATTTATTTTATTGTATATTACGCTGAAGTTGTGAAAGGAGAGATTACGTTAAAAAGAGGGTTTTTTTCATTAGCGACTTTTTAAAGATGTCAGGGAGTCAGTATAGTCTTCATGAAATCTTTCATAAGTCAGTCTTCTTATTTTAATAAATATGCATTATTAAGTCTTTTTTTTATGTCTACAATAAATCACACATTGTAAAACTTTATATCGGTTCATTAAAAGATCCCTTGTTGATAGTTGGGGGTTTTTTGTTTTGTTTTGTTTTTAATCCAAGCAGAAGTTATAGCTTCAAATCCATGTGCAAATGCTTACAGGATTGCATATCTTCCACACGGGGAAAATATTCAGAATAAAAACCTTTTGGGGGACTGTCAGAAGCTTCTCTGTAAGGAAATGATAACAATAACTTAATCTAAGAAAGCCCAGTTCATATTGACCGAATGCCAAAATTAGGTTGCATCCGACGAAGTGGGTATTCACCCATGAAAGCTCATGCTCCGAAACGTCTGTTAGTCTATAAGGTGCCACGGGACTCTTTGCTGCATTGTCAGTTTTGTGATTACCCTCTGGTTTTGAAGCCTCAAATGTAAATAATGTAGCACACAACTCTTGTATCCTGGGATCCAGTAAGTCTATATACAGAAAAGTAAAATATGAAGAAGTGGGGGTCCAATATTGTCAGTTTTTTAGACCAGGTCCAGGGTGCATTAACATCTCATCCCACATCATTCTCTACTCCTGGGGGAATTCTGTGTCACTGCGCATGCGCAGAATTCATAGCCCCCACAGATTTCTGTGCTTCGCAGAAAAATTACTTCTGATGGGGAAGCAAAGGGAAGCCACAAGAGCAGTCATGCACTGCTTCCCCAGCAGTGCAGGCAGGTTGGTTTGGGCACCCAGAGCAGCTGGTAGAGACATAAATCACCACGGGGGGAGAGAGAGAACCTGGGCAGTCATACGTGTGTGTGTGTGTGTGAGAGAGAGAGACCCTGTCCCTCTCGCTCACTAGTGCAGCATGCTCAGCATGGAGGGGCAGGGCTTGGAAGTGTTTCCGAAGAGGTGGGCATGGGGCAGGCTCTGTTCCCTCAGGCAGCGCAAAATGTAGCAGCCTGCCTGCTTAGTGAATTGTTCCCATTGTTTTTGTGAATTCTCCCAGAAGTATAAAACAGGGGTACAAATTTTAAGGCTCCTTTCCATTGCCAGGGTGATGTAAAGGAGCATTATTGTAAAGGACGGTATGGCCTTGTAAATGCTTATGGTGCTTTAGTGATTAGAACTGGTCTAAATTTTTGGACTGAAAAAATTTCCTATCAAAATGTGCTCCATGAACTGTTTGCTACTGGCCTTTTTGGAGACGGTCAGTAGCCAGTATAAATTGTGAGTTTTGAGTCCCCAGCCCTCATTTACTCTTCGGTTTCCTATGATCTAACACTGAGCATATGGCTGCATATATTTGTTGACTAACAACTAGAAGTAAAGGGTCAATACTAGTTACATTACTATTAGACAGAAGGAGTTTGGGGATTTCCTCCAGTGCTCCCCAGTCCCATTCTCCATCCATTGTATTGTAGTTTAAATAAATTACCAAAGTAATTGAAACCAGTTTGATTATATTGTGTTATTTTGACCCAAAAATGCAGAATTTTGCAGAATTTTAAAATATTGTGCACAGAATTTTTAATTTTTGATGCAGAATTCCCCCAGGGGTAATTCTCATCCACTTCACAATGGCATAGTGAACTCTGACTGAAAAGATACTCCAGTGATAATCCGTGGACTGCTTTTATAATATATTCATTTATAAATAAAGTAGTTTCCTGTGGTGTTTGTCAAAGTATTTTAAACACAGACAGCTGCCTCAATACATGAGTCTGATAAAGTGTATTAAAAATAAATTAGCCAAAGAGAGGCTAATTGGTAACTCTTTAGGGAATGTAGATCTTTTGGTATCCTGGATGGAGTGCCACTGAGGAATGATGTATAATGTTTACTGGAATGCCAGTCTTGTTGATGTTTTTAATTAATTTGTATTTATTTATTTTAAAGTTAAGGTACTTCTTCAAAAGAGAGTAACATGTTTATTTGTTAATACATACTGCAGTTATGTAACAGATATTGCCATGACTAATGTGTAGTGCTTATTCTTCTTGCATTTACTTCAGAGATTTCATGATATCTTTCTTCAAACACTTCTATTACCATTTCAAGTCCTCTTGCTCTACTTTTCTTAATTGTTCATTACCATCACATCAAGGAATATAACATAAATATAACCAAGATGCACTATTAGATGTCTTTTACCTTTGTCTCTACTAAAATAAATTAGCCAAAGAGAGGCCAAGAAAAGAGAATTACATAGGGGAACAACTACTTGAACTGGCATCCTTATTGCTCTTTTAGAAGTACTAGGTTTGACAGTCCTCTTTTTGTGGGAGAATTTTGCCAACCTCTTTGGAAAACTGTAACAATGACATCACAAAGGGGTGGAATCTGAGCTGAAGCTCTTGTAGTCCTCAACTGAGGGAGGTGAGGAGAAAAGGGATGCTGAGTTTTACTTACATTAAAAAAAATAAAATTAAAATGGCCTTAGCTTTTATTATGAGGGTCCCTTTACAATATAATTTTCTCCCTTCCCTATGCCCCAGCTCAGTCCCTGGTGGTCCCCTAGAGAAGAGGACTGAGCTGGTTCCTTAACTTGGGTGTCTTATGTGGTCATGCAGCTGCTGACTGGATAGCCCCCGTTCTTACGTTAAAGTGATAAATTAGAGATTTCCCAGAGTGAGCAGATTGCTGGGTGGTTTTTGGCACCACTATACCTGAAAATGAGCTTTCTTTTTAAACTGGAAATTTACAGGCAATTTGTCTATAAAGCGGATTAGTCTCTTTTGGTATTTCAAAAAGGAAAAGGAAAACAGCCAACTTATTAACATTTGAAAATTGGCTGCTGTTGAACTGCAATGACTGTTTTCATAGCATTTTTAGTATACATATCCATGTTAATTTTGTAGTTGTGCCATAGTAGAAATTGATATAATATTGGTTATAATACAAGAGGAATATTACTTGTACAGAACATGCTGCAATGCTTGCTGTAGACTTGCTGGGCTTGCCTTTTGTGTGGTACACACATTTTTGTGTTTACAAATGGCAGTTTGCACATACTAGTTGGGTGCTTGATGACCCATGTTATGTTAATGCAATTATCAGATTTATGTGTGCACAGACAGGAGGCCATTTGAAATTTTTACTCATCCTACTGTCCATTTTTACCATTGTCTTCTTATCACCACAACTCCAGTAGGAGCTACTTTTACATACCTAAGCCACAACCATTGATTCATTCATCAAATTTTTGAGGCTGGTTCCCCGTGACCCCAGAGACCATCTAGAAGAGCATATGAAACTGACATCCCACTACTACTACCTAGCCTGAGGACTGGCACTTCTGCTTCTGTCCTGTCTCACTGAGAATAAGTAGAATTTGGATCTCCAGTTTAGTACCATAGATTGCAAATAGGCTGGACGCATGAAATAACTCCATGTTTGATGTAAATTCAATTTATGTTCATTCATGTTTTAAACGGGAATTTGTGCTAGTGGATATCAGTAGAAATTAGGTGCATCAATGCTGTTGCTTGGGCCCTGTCTGTGTTATGGAAAGGTAGCATATTGCTAGACTTCATTACAACATGGTAGTATCTTACACAGTTAAAATAGGTTTGGTCTTGCAGTGTAGCAAGAACCAAACCATATTTTACGTGTTCTTGTCTCATGCTAAACTCTTGGAATTAGTCCAGTTGGAGCATAATTCTGAAGTATGGGTCAGTCCTTTCTACACTACGAGAATTAATTGGGTTTTAACCAAATCCAGCGCTACTGTGTTGTAAGTAGATCCTGCAATATAGTAGCATTTCATAGTGTCAGTGGATCCTTAGAAAACCTCAGTAGCAGATATGTTTCTCTCTCTTCCTTAACTTGCTTCCTTCTGGAGGGGAACACAAAAAGGGGAATGGTCATTATTTAGATTCCTCTGTGTAATAAATCATATTAGAAAGACTGCAACTTTTCAGATGACTTACTAGGCAAGAGTTTAAACCAGTGAGAAAAGCCATTACACCTTGTAAGAGGTAAAGTGCCATAATGGAGATACAGACTATAATTTGCCTGGATAGTAATGCCTTTTCCATTCTTCTTCTCCCAACTGGTCCAGTAAATAAAGAAGTAGGAAGAAACATGAAGTTTTTTTTCCCTGAATCGATTGTGGGATGCACAAAGCCATTGAGTTTTCTAGTGACAGCTGTTGCTGTTGGAGGATGAAAGCACTTGGCCCAAGAGTCTGTTTATGTGTTTGAGCAGAGAAAGCAATTTTTGTTGCAAAGAGCTTTAAGTGAGACAGACAGAGTAAGAGAATAAGAGAGTGAGAGATAATTATCTAAATTATGTTCGGGCTATTATCGAAGACGAATATAGTTAAAATGTAATTAAATATGACGGGCTCACAGGATGCAAGCTTGGCTTTGGAAGCTAATTATCAATTACTGCATCTCCTTAGGGGAGTCAGGCAGTATGAGAGAGTTGGGTGTGTGTGGCTGAGGTGAGATGTAGAGTATTAAATAAAACACCCTAGGGCTGTAACAAAGCTAATTTCTTTTTAAAAATGAAGCTGTGGTTCCAGGGGAATTCCGCAGGCCAAGCAGTTTGCACTGCTGCCTTTCAGCTTGAGGACCCTAGTGTAAGTCAGTGTATGCTGCTGGTCCCTAGTCTTTTCTTCAAGATGTAGACCTCAGCTGGAGGTAATGATTATGTCTACTGTTAAAGTGATGACCAGGGCTACCTCAGCTTGAGCAGCAAATCTAAAATGAATCAACCAGTCTGACACTGTGTGAGGGTAAAAAAAGATCAACACTTTCATAAAGTTTAAAGAACAAGGAGGAAAGACACCAAGGTGGCATGCTCAGCAGATTTTTGTATCAGTTCTGGAAATGTTTGCTGCTGAGTGATTGTACTGTATTAGTAACTTACCTTGGAGGAATCCTTATCCCAGCCCTCCCTCTTATAATTAGCCACACAGTGTTAGAGCTTATCAGCAGGTTAGGGAAAAAATGGTGGTGGATATGGGAGGTTGTTTGATTACTATGAAATTTATTCTCTAATGTTGTAAATAAGTGTTGAACCAGCACGGAAATAGGTGTTGTATGTACCAAAAAATGGTAAGATGCTTTGGATCAACTTTAATAAAAAGTTAAAAACCCTGTCTCCCCTCAAATCCTCAAGAAAATCTTCAGATTTGTTACATCATCTTTCAATATGCTTAAAGAAGTGATTGTGGTACTTTTCTAGTCACAGCACTGTGGCAGCCAATAAGGATTCCCTGACCTGCCAGTAATGGCAGCAGTTGTGAGGTCACTGCAGGAAGCAATCACGTAAAATGTTGTTGAAAGGATCTTCAGTGGACTTCAACCACTTGTTCAGTGCCTTTTGATATCATTCACATCCTACTGCTGCATGACTGGGTGGATGCGTCTGCCCCATTGTCTCCACTTCATCTGAGAGATGACAGTCTTTGTTACTTATTCCCATTTCGGGGGGAATCTGTATTGAAAGATGGTACTATTATTTGACCTGTGCTCAGAATGACTATAAATAGATATATTTCTACATAATTGTATACTAGGATCTCTGAACTAACTTTTTCCTGGTCCCATAACTACATGTTTCCTAACTTGGGAAGCCACAAAGGCATAGCCCCTTCCTAATAACTTTTCTTAGCATTTTACACTCCTTCAGATAGCATAATTTTAGAATATTTTCCAGATCATTGGAGAGAGGCAGATTTAGCCTTTCCATTTGCTTTTTCTTCTCTTAATGTTCAGTCTATAAAAAGAAATATTTATTTTTCAGTACATGAATTGCATATACATATATGTGCAAGCACGTGCATTAAGGCAACCTGAAGTGTTGGAATATTACTAGTAAGAGTGCCACAACTCTCCAAAATAAAACAGAAACTTGACTTTGGCAGTTTGCACCTCATACAAAAGCATAAGTGAATATGTAGGACTTGCAATAGGCTCTGAACGTTAATTGACTCAGGCTCTGTCAGACTAATAAGGGAAGCAAACTCAAGAAGCAAGGATACCCCACTGAGAACATACTTGCACTCCCACAGACGTACAAAGATAGGGATAGTCAGTGAAAGAGTCCCAAACCACATAAGGAATACAAATAAACAATACATTATGTGCAGGCCATGAGTGCAGGTAGATGCTGTGTCTTAGGGGCCGGGGGGGGGGGGGGCAGATTCATATCTCACTTACGTAAATCACAAATAACTCCACTGAAGTTAATGCAGTAAAACTGGTATAAGTTAGAATGGATTGAGATTCATAGTCTCCTTTAAATGAATACAACCTCATGATAATAAAACTAGTAAAACCTAGACATAGTAATACCATCTTTGTGAAGAAGAGAGAGATAGTTTACTATCAGGATAAAACTCTAGTTCAAGTCAAATGGCCCTGTGAGCAGCAAAGCTGTTATAACAGACTGGCTCTGATGTGCCTGTCACTTTTTCTGTTGCTATCTTGCTTCTTCTATGAACAACATTTGAAGTTATTCCTAATAAATTAAGGAAAATGTCTGATTTTTTTTCTCTTCAGGAAGTTCATCAAATTGTATTAATTACTTTTTTAACATTCAAATCCCTTTGTAATGGTGGTTTTAATGAAGGTTAATTTTGTATCTAGCATTCAGGTTGTATTATTGCAAATAAATTCTATTGCAATTAAGTGTTAGTCCAGTATAATGTTTGCAGTGTTGCTGAGCTGAAGAAGAGCTCTGTGTAGCTTGAAAATTTCTTTCACCAACAGAAGTTGGTCCAATAAAAGATATTACCTCACTCACCTTGTTTCTCTAAAATCCAGTATAATGGAAGATTGCTCTTAAACTAAGACCTTCAGATCCTATTATTCTTTCCTGTTCCTCCTCCTTCACTTTTAGCATGATATGGGAGCTTGTGGGAATCAGAGTGCTTTGCATATTGTTTATTGGGGTAATCCTGCTCTATATTATTAGGAGGGAGAGATTTCACAATCCCTTGCAAAGTCTGCTACACAACATTACAACCGCCACAATGTTTGCAAATCAAATATTCCTGTTCAAGAAAAGGATAATGATGTAAAAGTCAGACTCCGAGGCAGTAAGTTGAGGAAGCAGTTTTCTTTTTAAAAATCAGAATGCAGGGATGATTTTACAGTATATCATAAAAATTGAAACCAGGTTTCTTTCCTTATGGGAGCTGATTTGTCCTATTGCATGCAATTTTGTCTTTATTAATTGTTGTAAGTAAACCAGGTGGAGTACAGGAGAGAGTGAGGACAAAATATAAATTGACTGCAGTTCCAATTTACACAATTGTCTGCATATAAAACTGTTTACATAAAACTAAGGCAACTGTATCTCGCTGGGATTCTGTAATGAGTGGGATCCCTAAAAATGAGATGAGAGTAACTTGTTACCATTGACTGCCAGAGTGTCACTTCTGTTCTAACTCGAGATAGCTCTGATATAGCTAGATCAAAGCTAGTGTCGGTATGTGTGAGTGTGCTTTCTACCTCTTGCCTTTCTTAATAGCTGATTACATTACACTTTGTTGTAATGAAGAATAAGTACTAAGTTAACGTGTTGAATATGTGGTCTTCTTTCTTTAAAATTGCTTTATATTGCTATATCCTTTATATAGGATTCAGCAAAGGGTCCAAGAACAATGAACTTTGCACCTGACATAAATCTAAATAGAAATAATTTTTGATCATTCATTTGTAATTAGGAATAATCACTGAAAAAATGTGATTGCAACTATCTGATGTGGAAGGAAGAACTCTAATTATGGACTGCAGATCTTTTAGATAAAAATACTATGTGATTTTAACAGTTGTGGGTGCCAACATACTGATTAGAAATATGGTGTGTAAACTGCAATAATCATGATACTAATCAAGGATTTATAGGACCAAGGTACCATGGTCATGGATGCACTAAAAATGCACAGACAAATAACTGAAGCTTTCAAGAACCAAGCAAGCAAGCAAAGTGTAACTAAGGGTGTATCTACAGTGCAATTAAAAACCCGGGGCTGACTTGAGCAAAGAGGCTGTTTAACTGTGGTGTAGACATTCGGGCTCAGGCTCGTGCCTAGGCTCTAGGATCCTGCGAGGTGGGAGGGTCCCAGAGCTTCGGCTGCAGCCCGAATACCTACACTGCAATTAAACAGACCCTTAGCCTGAGCTCTGCCTGCTTGTGTCTGCTGGTACAGGCCAGCCACGGGTGTCTGATTGCAGTGTAAATATACCCTAGAAGACTTGGGTGGTTCCCAGGGCCAGATAAAGGCATAGGTACTAAAGATGAATATTAGGGCCCCAGCACCTTGAATCGTGATCTCTTCAGAAGAATGTTTCTAGCCCTTATGGTTGCAGAAAGCCTGTGCATCTCAGTGGGGTTTTAATTTCTAAGATCCACTTCTCTGTGGGGCACCACCAATACTCTTCTTCCCTAACCCCGAAAACAGAGGACTGTGTATGTGGCAGGAGAAGAGTACAGTGGATTCAGTCTTGCCCCACCTACCCAGTGTTTACACCCCAGCTCCTGCCCCTCTGAAGGGATATGGGTGGGGAGGCTGCTGTTCCCAGCAGGAGGGGCTGCTCCTGCCACTCCTGGCTGAATGAAGGGGACCCCATATTGCTGCCTTTAGAAAGGGAGGGTGGCACCACTGCCATTTGAAGTGGAGAACAAGGCCACAGCACTGGGGTGAGACCGTGGGATGGAGCCATGCAGGGGGTGGGGAGTTAATGTCGTCATGTGCCTACAGCTCCAATTTGCCTTAATCCAGCCCTGGTGATTCCTTTGGTCTCTACAGATAGTTAGTGCTAACATCCATTTCCTCCTGTATATTTCTGTTAGTAATACTGTCAGAAATTAATACAAAGGAACTTCAGAATTCTGACCAATAATTTTTTCTATTACAATTTTTCTTAAAGTTCTTTAACAATAGCTAGAGCTTAACTGTATTAATTTTTATACTGAATTGTGTGTGGAATACACCTAAGTAGAGTCAAGGCACTTAAAAAATCTAACCTGAACAAAGACTGCTGGAAATTCAAGCCGTGAAAAGTGTGTCCCCTTCTGGTCCCATTAAATGACATCCTGTTTTGTCACTTCAATGGATTCTTTCTGTATTTCACTGCAACCTGTGGTGACTCTGTTTAATACTGTATGTCCCTCTGCTTTCTTTTGTAGATCTTGGCAAGCAATAACTTTTGACAGACAACCTGCATCCTTCATCAGAATAGTTGGAACTCACAACACAGCTAATGAGGTAGGGGACAGTTTTTAAGAGAGGAAAAACTATTATATTCTTGCTGGATATACAGATTTAATTCTATTTCCATAGTAAACTGCTAATGCTGCCTAAAATGTACACATTTGTTTATTGCTGCTCTAGCAGTCTAGTAATGAAGAAAGAGTGTTTTCAACACTTTGTCATTATCTTTCCAGACTGTACAGGTTTCTTCTCAGCCAAATGTAAAAACCGCTGTAGCACTCTGAGAGATGGTAGCTAGGTTGACAGAAGAATTCTTCTGTCGACTTCCAGAAGAATTCTTCTGTCGACCTAGCAATGTCTACACTGGGGCTTAGGTCATCTTAATTACATCACAACAGGGTGTGAACTTTTTCACAGCCCTGAGTTGTGAAGCTAAGCCAACCTAACTTTGTAGTGTAGACCAGGCCAAAACATTTGTCTGGCCTTCATCATGACATTGTTGAACATTGCTGTAGGTTAGGAGTAATACTAAGCATACAAATCTTTATTTTTAGGAAAGATCACACAATTATAAATGCACTGGGGAAGCAACATAGACTCTGACTGCTTGTTTTTTATCACACAATATTAAGATGCCCTATAAATAATAATAAAAAGTCTCATTTTCCAGAAGAAGATCAGGTATAAATAGGATTATTCTATGTATAAATCAGTAAGCCACGCAATCAGTCAGCTGTGAGTATGCTATGTGGTAATCAGGATAGCTGATTTTATTTATTTATTTATTTATTTATTTTGAATTCAGAATATTTAGAAACATCAACTTGTGCACTACTTAACCTGCAGTATGTAACCATGTGATCTTACTGTTGTTACCCTGCTCCTCCCTCCTGTCCACTACTTTGAGACTCTCGTTACAAATTCTCTCAAATCAGGCCCTGATTCTGCAATTAACTTGGGGAGGGGGGACGACACTCAGAATATGTAAAGTTAAGTGAGTACATGTGTACATCTTAGCAGAATTGGGGTCTTAGATTGTAAGCTGTTTGGGGCAGGACCCATGTCTTCCTATGTGTTTGCAGAGCAACACAGTGTGGTTCTGATTGTGTTTGTGGCCCTTTCAGCACTATTGTAATACAACTATAATACAGACACTGCCTCTGTCCTCTCTTACAGAGGATTTTTACACTCCCTGGATCAGACTGTGGTGAGGTGTTGGTCTTCTCTTCCCTTCATGCCACTTCCAACACCTCCCCACCTTTTTGCCTCTTTTGAGCAACACTGCATCTGACACTATTCCCCTGTCCCCCTCCATGTTGCTGTCATCTACTGTCCATCCAACTCCTCCCCATCAACCATGCTTTCTGATTTCAACTCCTAGCTCTCTCTAGCTTTCTTTCCTCTCAGTCTCCCACACTCCGCATTGATGACTTCAGCTTCTATACTGAACATCCTTCTGACTCCTTAGCTACACATTTTCCACACCCCCAAGTCTTCATTTGACTTGCAGCCCCGGTTCAATTGTCCCACTCTCGAAAATGGCCATTCATTTTACTTGGTCTTGCCCAAGCACCGCTCTCTCTCTGATCTCCTGTTGCTGAGTTCCCCTTCTCTGACCCTTGTCTGATCTCTTTCAGCATCACCCCACCAGTCCCCCTGCTCCCCACATCCTGTCACTCAGTCTTTGTGTGACTTTCAGGCCATCAATGTGGATAACTTCTCACCTGCTCTGAGCCCTCTTTCCTTTCTTCCTTTGATGGGGTTTTTGATTCTCTCCAAGCTTCACTCTCCTCCACCTTTGACTGTTTTGCCCCTTTCTCCCATCACAGAGTCTCCTCTGTCAAGCCCCAGCCCACCCCCAACATCCGCTTCCTGCGCTCACACTGCAGAGTAGAAATCCTGGTGGAAATCCTGTGACTGGGATGACTTCCTCCCTTGCAAATTAGTTCTCTCCTCCTTCAGTTCTGCCCTCTTTCTAGGTAAACAACTTCAATTTAAGTGAATCTCACACCCAGTCTCAGCTGCCTTCCTGCCACCTTTGACTCACTCCTCAAACCCTCCCCTCCTCCTGCCTCCAGTTCTGTCTCTTCACAGGATCTTGCTGATTTCTCTCAAGAGAAAATACAATGTGATCTTCCCCCTCCCCTCAGTTTCCCTTCCCTTCCCCAGTACAACTCTCCTCCTCCCCTGTCACAGATGCAGAAGTTTATCTGCTCCCTAGCGCCTACTCTTCTCTTTGCCCCAGGAACCCATCCCACACCATTTCCTGATCACTCTCATGCCTACTCTCATCCTCGCCTTTAATCTTCTCCTTAACCTCTCACTTTTTTCTGGTTCTTTCCAAGCATGTTTTAATCTTTCCCATCTTAAAAAATAACCAGCCTTGACTTCATTTCCATTTCCAGCTACCTCTTCCTCTTTCATCTCTAAGCTCATTGAATATGCTGTCTACAATCACTGTCTGGAGTTCCTTTCCAATTCGATCCTCGATTCTCTCCACTCTGCCTTCTGCCCACTGCATTCCACTGAAACCGCTCTCACCAAAGTCTCGAATTACCTTTTTCTAGGCAAATCTCAGAATTAGTACTTCATCCTTATCCTCCTTGGCCTGTCAGCTGTCTTCAGCATTAACGATGTGGGGTTCGTTAAATAACAAACCAGTGAATGAGAAAGAAATAAAACTTTAATAAAAGAAACTGGAGAGCCTCTCAGATAAACTGCTGCACACAGCCATGCAGTGTTCCCAATCCCCACCTCCAGGGCACATGTCCGAATTCCTATGTTCATAATATTGTCACTTGTGAGGGAACGTCTCTAAATTATAGTCTTCTACAAAAATATCTCTACATCTTCCACCTTAAAGAAAAACAAATTAACTCTTATACAGATATCTAATAACACATGCATTAAATTTTCTACCCATGTCATGCATTTCCATAAACCCAATGTGTCAACTACCTAGAGAGGAGAGATTACAAGCACATCACTCTGGAGTGTCTTTACCACTCACTTTCTTCAAATACCCCTTCTCCAGGAAGGTTATCAAGTGTCTGTGAGTCTTTCAGGATGCTTAATTTCCACTCTGATCTTCTCAGTATCATTAGAGTCTTTCATTAGAGTCTAACTCGAGTCTTGTTCCTTGACAGTTTCTCCTTTGTGTGTTGATAATAAAGGACCAGTCAGATGGGAAAGTCCACATGTACTGTCCACATGTGTTGGTATTTTCTAGGCTTACTTAGAGATCCCCTTATATTACATCGAAATGTGTCCCCTGTTCTGTCTGGACCACATATGACCTCGGATACAACTGTTCTTTAGTGGTACCCATTTGGCCCCAAATATAAGATGTGTGATTCCTCAATCACACTCTATCTCCTGGGTTAAGAGATGGGAGATCACAGGTCCTTTTGTCAAAATAATATTTCTGCTTCCACTTCTGATTTTCTTTCTTCTTCCATATAGTTTCATTGTTATGAGATTTCAGCAAGTTATCAGTAATTGGTAAATTAGATTTAATCCTTCTTCCCATTAACAGCTGCACTTGAGAAAAGTCATTCTCCAGGGGTGCACTTCGGTAAACCAGGAACGCTTTCTACAAATCACCCCCGCTGTCAAAAGTCTTTTTCATAAGGTTCTTTACTGTCCATATAGACCTTTCCACAAATCCATTTGATTGGGGGGCAATTTGGACTTGATGTTTTGTGATGAAAATCCCAATCTATTGCAAATTGCCTAAAATCTGTACAGGAAAATTGTGCCCCATTATCAGTAAAGACTTCATCTGGAATTCCATGTGTGAAGAAGATACCCATCACACTGGCTGTCACTTACTTTCCATTAGTACTGTGCAGTGTTCAAATTTCAGGATACAGAGATCTATGACTATTAAATAATCCTTTGATTGCCAGGTAAATAAATCAGTGCCTACCTTTTCATAAGGCCTTTGTGGAACTGGATGGAGTCTCTGTGGCTCTGCTTCTTGGCATGACTTGTATTTCAAGCATGAAAAGCAGTTTCCTACCATGTTAGTGATGTCGTGATTGATCTGCAGCCAATACAGCACCTCTCATGCTTGTTGTTTACACTGTCTTCTTCTGTCCAAATTAAAATCTCAGACCATCTCTCTAACATCTGCTCATGGATGTCTAGCCATTAGCTAAAATACTGCGGAAAGGGATCTGGGGGTCATAGTGGATCACAAGATAAATATGAGTCAACAATGTAACGCTGTTGCAAAAAAAAAAAAAGCAAACATCATTCTGGGATGTATTAGCAGGTGTATTGTAAGCAGGACACAAGAAGTAATTCTTCTGCTCTACTCTGCGCTAATTAGGCCATAATTGGAGTACTGTTTCCAGTTCTGTGTACTGTGTCCAGTTCTGTGTTCAGAGAAGAGCAACAAAAATGATTAAAGGTCTAGAAAACTTGACCTATGAGGGAAGATTGAAAAAATTGGGTTAGTTTTAGTCTGAAGAAGAGAAGACTGAGAGGGGACATAACATTTTTCAAGTACATAAAAGGTTGTTAAAAGGAGGAGGGAGAAAAATTGTTCTTCTTAACCTCTGAGGATAGGACAAGAAACAATGGGCTTAAATTGCAGAAAGGACGGTTTAGATTGGAGACTAGGAAAAATCAAAACTGTCAGAGTGGTTAAGCACTGGAATTAATTGTCTAGGGAGATAGTGGAATCGCCATCACTGGGGATTTTTAAGAGCAGGTTGGATGAACACCTGTCAGGGATGGTGTAGGTTAGACTTAGTCCTGCCTTGAGTGCAGGGGACTAGACTAGATGACCTCTCAAGGTCCCTTCCAGTTCTATGATTCTAATATGGTGGAGGACCTCCCTTTTGATAGGTCTAAATTATTTGTGGATGGCACAGTTGAAACTCTGTGAATATTAAAGGACTCTAGGGCTTCCCGACATTCTCTTGGTATCTATACACTTGCCTACAAGAGAAAGCTCAGCAAGTCCCAGGTGACTGAGAGATCCCATCTTGCTTAATTCCTGACCTTCCAGATGTCATATGAACTGCATCAGAAAAGACAGAGATTCCAGAGAAGGAAACCATCCACCGCTCAGCCTTCCATCTCTCTACTTTCCACCTTCAAGCAGCAATTTTGACAGGCTAGTCGAGGGCCTGAATTACCATCCTTCTCCTTGCCAGCTGCACCAGTTCACCTGCCTTCCTTCATTTGGCGATCACTTTTACTACTTCGGGTGGGCTGGGGAGTTAATCACTACAGAGAAGTGGGTTTGGAGATTATTTCCACAGGGTATACTGTCCACTTTACTATGCTTCCACCAACAAACCCCCCAACCCATCCCTCTTCAGGGACTCCTCTCACAAGAGCTTGCTTCGTCAAGAAATAGATTATCTCCTATGCTTGGGGGCTATAGAACCAGTTCCCATGCAACACAGATGAAAGGGATTTTTATTCTGGGTATTTTCTGGTCACAACAAAGAATGGCATTTGGAGACTCATTCTAGATTTGAGGGTACTAATTCCATCACTAGAGGAAGGAGATTACTTCTCAGCCCTCGACCTTTGGGATGCATATTTCCGCATAGTGATCCATCCATCCCACAAACAATTCCTATGTTTCACTGTCGGTCAGAACCACTTTGAGTACTGAGTGCTCCAGTTTGGCCTGTCATCTGCCCTGAGGGTCTTTTTGAAAGTCATGTCAGGAGTAGCAGCACAGCTCTGCAGGAAATGTAGTTTAGTATTCCCTTACCTGAACGTCACAGGCAACTTCCAAAGCCATAAATCTCTTCCTCAAATTGGCCCTGCAGTTCAACATTCAAAAATCCACTTTGACCCCTGTGCAAAACTTCATAGGGCCTCATCTCAGTTCTTTAATAGGAAGTGCCTATTTTCCTCTGCACGGGTTTATGGCCCTTTCCAACATAGCCAGTACAATGCAACTCAGTTCCCAAACTCCAGTCAAGAACTGCCTTTAGGGGTGGCTCAGGCTGTTTATTCACCAAACAAACACAGTTAAAATGTGCTTCTTTCCGTACCCACCTGAGTAAAACAGTCCCTCGACTGATGGAAAGATTATAACAAAGTGTGCGCAGGAGTCCCATTTGCATGTCCTCTCCCAGTGGTCATCACAATGAGAGATGCCTCTCTACTAGGGTGGGGAGTACATCTAGATGCTTACACAGCCCTGGGCAAATGGATCTCGCAAGAGACCACGCTACACATCAATCTCCTGGAATTCAGAGCAGTCAGATATGCGTCTCCAATTTTTACCATTAATCAGGGGCAAACACACAAAGATCATTATGGACAACTGCGCAAAGGATGTCAAGCTTTGAAATTGGTGCATACGCATCCAGGTCATCATCACAGCAGCCTATCTCCAGGAGGTTAAAAATGTGACTGTGGATAGTCTTAGAAGGCACTTCTTCTCAAACCATGAGTGGGAAATAGACCCCAGTTTATTATACCACATATTCCATCAATGGAGCACTCCTCAGATTTCTTGGCCACACAATTAAGCAAGAAATGTACCCAGTTTTCCTTGAGAGGTGGACTGGGTCACTGATCCTTGGGGTAAGTTATTCACCTTCACTGGTTGTCAGATCTCCTGTATGCATTCCTACAGACTCCTATAATAGCCAATGTTCTCCTCAAAATAAAAAGAGACAAAGTCAAAGTCATCTTAATAGTTCTGACCTGGCCCAGACAAACATGTATTCCTTACCTAATATAATTGGCCGTTTGCTCCCCGATCACACTTCATGCCACTCCTCGTCTCCTCTCGCAGGAAGGCAGGAAGATCCTTCATTCCAGTTTCACAGTGTTTTGTCTCAAAGCATGGTTGGTTGATGGTTCACGGGATTAGAGACTACCTGATTAGAGGAAGTTAAAAAAGTACTATTACGCAGGTGGAAAGTGTCTATTCACTGCACATACTCTCAAAAATGGACAAGATTTCTCTCTTGGTGTGATCTCGGATATATTCCACTGATGACCTCATCACTACCAGATATACTAGACTATATCCTAACACTAAAAAGTTCTGGACTAAAAAGTTCTGTCAGAGTCCACCTGGCACAGTCTTTCTCAAACTTTTGTACTGGTGACCCCTTTCACATAGCAAGCCTTTGAGTGCAATACTCCCCCCTTATAAATTCAAAACACTTTTTAATATATTTAACACCATTATAAATGCTGGTGGCAAAGCGGGGTTTAGGTTGGAGGCTGACAGCTCACAACCCCCCATGTACGAACCTTGTGACCTCCTGAGGATCCCGACCCCCAGTTTGAGGACCCCTGATCTGGCAGCCATCAGGGCTTTCCACTCTTCAACAGAGGTTTATTTCATTTTTGCCCACCCAATGACAGAGAGATTTCTGAGTTCCCTGAGGAACCTTGATCTGCCTGTCAAGCATCCTACTGCTGTTTGGATCCTTAATCTAGTACCTAAATGCCTCACAAGACCACCATTTGAACAGATGGCTACCTGCTCACTGCTCCATTTATCAATGAAAATGACATTCCTGATCTACAAATGATGGCTAAAGTAGGGGTCCTTATGGCGTGCCCCCCTTTCACAGTATTTTTTAAGGACAAAGTCATGCTGCGACCCCATCCAAAATGTTTATACCTAAAATTTCTTCCAGTTCCGTACTAACCAACCCATTCACCTGCCTCCTCTAGATAATCAAGAAGCACAGTTGTACACCCTTGACATCAGAAGAGCCCTGGCCACCTATCTGGATAGAAAGACCCCCAAATTGTTTGTCTTGCTTGCAGGTAGATTAAAAGTGCCTGTAATCTCTAATCAAAGTCTTTCCAAGAGAATATCCATCTGCATTAATTCTTGCTACAAATCTTGTAATATTCAAATATCTTTGAATATATGTATTTACTCTACGAGTAAATGGTCATTTCCCATTACCATTATTGAAATATGTATTGGCCTCTATACATACATTCATTGAACATTACCCAATAACTCATGACTTTGCTTCTGATACAGTGTTCAGCTCGGCTGTGTTTCTTTGCTACTGGACTCAACTCTGAAGCACCCCCACCACGCACACCTTGGAGTGAACTGGTTGGTCGTCATCTAATGCGGAGCACCCATAGGGATTCTCCTTGAAGAAGAAATGGTTCTTCTTCAAGTGCTTGTTCATGTCAATTCCAGTCAGGTGTGTGCGCACGCATGTGCACAGTAGCTGGAAGATTTTTCCCCTAGCAGCATCTGTGGGGTCAGCTTGGGCACCCCCTGGAGTCATGCCTTCATGGCACCCAATAAAGGGCCCTGTTGACCCGCCACTGCCCTCAGTTCCATCTTACCACCAGTGACAGTAGCTGGAACTTCCCCTTGCTCTGCTTTGGCAAGCGGCTTAGCAGTACTTTTGGTTTTCACTGTAGATAGTTCTAGCTGGTTAGTATAGCATAGTTAGTTCACTTATAAGGTTCCGTTATGGAGGTTCCCCCGCCACATCTTTCTTCCCCCTTTATTTGTCACCAGGGCATGCCACGATTCCCGGACTCCAAGACTTGCTATTCATGTAACTCAAATTGCATAGCTTAGATCGACTTTTCCCTTTAGTGTAGACAAGGTCTAAGTCTTTCAGATGCTTTTGGTATAACATTTGTAAGATACAACCTTTCCTATCCATCCATAGAGCTTAAGCTCTCATCCAGGCTCTCATCATCTTGTGTCTCAGTTACTGCAACATCCAGTTCTTCGGACTTGACAGATGCTATCTTGTAGCACTCATAACCATTCAGAATGCTTCTGCAAAGATCGTTTTCCTATCCCATCATTGTGACCATCTCACCCTTCTCTTTAAATCCCTTCACTGACTCCTTATTCGCTATTGTATCAAACATAAGCTGTTTGTCTTCACTTTCAAGGCCTTTCACAGTCTCTCACCACCATTTCTATCATCTCTCATTTAGCATTGTAAGGTTGACTCCTGCCTCCAAACAGTCCATGATATCAGCCACTATCACTTGTTAAATTTTCAAACAAACACTTCCCGGCTTTCTCCCATGCTGCCCCTCATGCTTGGGATGAGCTCCCCATAAACATCTGCAAAGTCACTTCATTATCCTCCTTCAAATCCTTCCTTCCAACTCTCCTTTGCAGTGTTGCCTTCAAAAAAATTGACAATGATTAGGCTGCTGGTATGCTGAGACCACTGCCTATCATGCTGACCAATATTGTCTTGTTCTCCCATGCCAATTATCTGTATCCATCTGTTGCCTCTTGCCTGATGCTTAGATTGTAAGCTCTTTGGGTCTTTTTTGTTCTGTGTTTGTACAGTGCCGAGCATGATAAAGAGTCCTGGTCCGTGATGGGCTCCTAGGGTGATACAAATAATAATGATAAGTAATCAGTAAAGTGTACTAAGTGACTATCAGGTGGACTCTCTTAACTATAGTAGTACTAGAAGTCAAGATTTCTGATTTTATTTGCTATATGGAGATGTTTGTCCTAGGCAAGACAACGCAAGGAGTATAGAGTGAAAATTCCCAAGTCAAGTCAATACAAATTGCTGGGGCAGTGGTTGCTATCATGCATACCTTTTGGAATCAGCAGTCAACACTGCCAACACTCAGCAGAAGTCTGGAAGAAATACACCATGGGAACAAAGATTAAAAAATATTCTAAACACTAAAAATGTTTTAAAAATCTACATCTTGTTGCAAAGCTTAGTTTTCATTAGTGAGTTCTCAGAAATCCGGAGCCAGGATATCTTCCTGCCTCACATGGATTTATTGAAAGCACACGATGAAGGCTTATTCCATTTCTGCTTTATGTAGACTGTCGTATTTACACTCATCAGTCTCTTTTAGTTATCATCTCTTTACTAAAGATCACTAATATAGATTTATTCCTGTAAAATGTGAATAATTTTAAACCACAAAATAAATAATAAATACATAAATAAATAATGAATAGCATCAGTAAGCAAAAGCTAGAAATGGAAGCAGATAAATTATTCAGCTTTTTAAATATCTGTACATTTTTCAAAATAGGGAACCAAAGCAATGCTTTAACCTGATGAATTATTTTATGCAAGCAGCTGAATATCTCTAAAACCAATAGTCTTATATGTTCCTATTCATATACTTATAACATTAGAATTCTGGGGACATTATAAATGGGACACTACATTGGACTTGGAGACTGCACCTGAAATGGTGATAAAGGTTAAATCAATTCCCCTTCCCTCCAAAATTCATCTGTACTAGCTCCTGTGACAAAGCAATAGATGAGCTACAGATACAGAATTTACTTTAAAGCTGTGAATCAATTGTGTGATTATGTCCTGGTTTTTGGGCTGAATATCAGTGAAAGAATATTTCGTAAGTTTGGATGATCATTTCCAACACTGTTTCTTGTTTTTATTTCTAACTGATTTCACTTTCACCACTGAATACTTTGTCCAGTTATACAAAGCTGTTGAATGAAAGGCACAGTATACTGCCTACAGGGAAAACTGCATCTTAAACCCTTTTCTTCGTCATGAAGTGCACCATTTAGGTGACAGACCTGGTTTCTTGCACCTCACTCTGGGAGGAACAATGCAGTCCAGCCACTCTTAGACTGGATTTCTGATCTGGAATCTCCCTGGTTCCCAATCGTGTTAGCGACACAGGTCCAACTTGGTGGTGTACCTGTAAGAGTTTCTCTTCAGGAGCATACGTGATAGTGTATGTTTGTACGTTCACAGAAACAGCACCTTCAAACAAGACATTATTTATTCATTCCTTTTAAGGTACAAAGCTAGAAGAGCAAAAGGCTAAAAACAATAAAAGACCTACACAAATGGATCTGTCTTATACCTTCAGCTTTCCTTGCCATCTTTTATGAATTCCTCTCAGGCCACCTAACTCTTTCTATGGCAGAGAAAGCAGCCAATCCTGCAGCAGCAGGCTATGTATCTTTGTGCCTCAGTCAATCTGTCAGCTTTCACTGATACAACCTGGGTAACCACTCCTTTTTTTCCTAACATTTGTGAGGTTTAGGATCCCCTCTGATCCTAGACCCAGCCTTGGGAAGAGTAAACCATTCTAGTCTGGATGGCGACAGGTGGGATATTCTCCAGTTTATAATTCCCCCACATTGTTTCCTCAAGGATCCTTCTCTTTGCCATTGTTTTGTTTCCTGTGGGTTTCATTCTTTACGAACTCCTTTGATTTAATTCCTGACGTTTAGGCAGGTTAATATCAAGCAGATAACTGATTCTCCAAAAACCATAAATGAAGTTTGCAATAATTTAGGAACATAGGAGCTGCCATACTGGATCAAACCAGAGATCAGTTTAGGTGGTATCCTGTCACCAACAGTATCCAGTATCAGAAGCTTCAGAGGAAGTCCAAGAAAGCGTGCAATAGGCATTTATGGGATATTCTTCCCATAGAATAAGTTTCCTCCTGACCCCCAATAGCTAAAAGTTGGTTAAGACCAGAAGCTGAGGAGGTCTTTTAGTGCAATTTTCTATAGAAATTGGTGCTATTTCTAAGGAGCGTACTGAGTTTTACATGTGGTTACAAATCAGGAAAGAAAATGTTAAGCATTCACATTCTGAACTTTTCTTCCTAAACTGGCTCTTTCATGTTGCACTGTATCAGAATGTTTTTTTCAAGACCAAACACATTGTTATTAGTGCTTGCCTTTCCCCCCATCAGCTATTTCATTTCTAAAGAGCTGTATAATAGTTTATGTAAAGCACATTGCCTGTGGTGAAAATTCCTTCTCTATGTGCAAATTCATTGCACGTTCTAGTTCTCCACACTGTAGCTTGTTTTATAGATACAGGTTGGAAAGAGACCATGGTGCTAGGGCTGGCTCCAGCATTTTTGCCGCCCCAAGCGGCCAAAAAAAAAAAAAAAAAGAAGCCGTGATCGACGGCAACTCTACTGCCACTGCTTCATTCTTTGGCAGCAAGTCCTTCCCTCCGAGAGGGGCAGAGGGACTTGCCACCAAAGAGTCAGACGTGCTGCCCCCTTCTGTTAGCCACCCTAAGCACCTGCTTGCTGCGCTGGTGCCTGGAGCTGGCCCTGCATGGTGCCCATTTAGGTCATTCCCTCTTTTGGCATTAAGAACTGTATTCCAAAGTAAACTTTGTGCCAATTAATTATTTTATTTCTGTTAAACTCTACAAGAGCAATATTATATGTGTTGCACCTATCACTCCGCTTGGTTGTTTTGCTATATATTAACTGCTCAGAAGAATCCCATGTAAATTCTGTATTGCCTGCCTCTTCAGGCGTATTAAGTTGTGATCCCTTTTTTTTTTTTTTAATAGTAAGGTGGCCAGAACTTTGCGCAGTATTCTAAAGGTAGCCTCAATAGTATCTTCAATAAAAACCAAAGCAGTTTCCTCTGATTTATATAGCGTTTGATCCCTCTGTTTTATATTTTGTAAAGCCATATGCAACAGGATCAACAGTGTTATTGTCTACTACCCCACATCCTCAGTGATCATTGAGGTTGTAATCTTTTTCGGTTTTCTCCTGAGTTTCATATCTTAAATTTCTCAGCATTTACTGAAATGCAATGAATTGTCTAAGTCACAGATAGTGTGCAAAATTATTCTTCTAAGCCAGTAGCCTCCTCTATCTACCTTGTACTGTCTCCATTTGGATATACGTTAATTGTTGGCACTTAATATTAATTTACACTACACCTCTATTACACTGCTCTGACAGTGTAAAGTGGCCCTAAAATGGGAGTAAATTATGTTTAAGACCAAATTTAAGACGATTTACATCCATTTTATGGCCACTTTATGGTTCCAGACCAATATAAATGGGCCTTAGTGTAAATGAGAATCAGGTCCTTTTTCTTTTATTTTAACCTCTTAGTTCATAAAAGCCACTAGCGTACTGTGTTTTACATATGGTTATAAATCAGAAAAGACAATGTTAAGCACTCACATTCCGAACTTTTCTTCTTAAACTGGCTCTTTCATGTTGCACTGTATCAGAAACTTTTCTTCAAGACCAAAAACATTATTATTACTGCTTGCCTTTCTCCCCATCAGCTATTTCATTTCTTCAAAACAATATAGTATTTGTTTGACATGATCTTCTTTCTGTGAATGCATGCACAGTTCATTAATTCACGCCTTTCCAGGTGTTCTCATATTCTGTTTCTGATTCACATTTCCACCATTTTTCCCCATTGTGAAGATTAATATTGCAAATCTATAGTTCCTAGATTTTCCTAGATTGTTAGTAGGGCTGGTTTAAGGTTTTCAACAGCATGAGACCATCAGAACTGGCAGTCATACTCCATGTTACTGGAAAACATGTAAAAATGGCAAAATGATTATATTTTATGGTGTTGAAGTAGATGTACAAGACTAATGCAACAAACTAAGGAAGCAGAATGAACAAAGGACTGAGAACTATTAGGAACAAGATGTGGGCTGTTTTTATGGCTATCAGCTCCTTTTCCCATATATCATAGTTTCTTTCCACATGAATTAGCTTATGTGAATGCAAGTACAGGGGTGCAATCATCTGCTGGCTTGAACAACACTGCATCCGGAGCAAAGTTTGACACGGCCTCTACTGTAAATGGTTTTGTGGGGTCAGATGGGTGCCATAGTGAAGTTCTCTTAGTTGCTTGAAGGTGGATTGGGCTTCTGGGGGCCAGGTGAACCGGGCTCCCTTACTTAGCAGGGCAATGATAGGATGACGAAACTAGGAAAGCCCTTGATAAATTTCTTGTGAAAACTGACAAAGCCCACCCATTGCTGTACCCTATGGAAGTCCTTTGGTGAGGCCCAGTTGCATATGGCCACACCTTTCTTTAGTCCATGATTATCCCTTTGGGACAGATGATATACCTGAGGAATTCAATTGTGTCTTGGTCAAACTCTCACTTCTCAGGCTTAGCATGCAGACAGTTCTGATAGAGTCCATCTAGGAAGTTGCATACATGATGATTGCGAAGGACCTAATTTTCTGAAAAGATGTGGATATCATTAAGTAAGATAACTACAAAATGGTGTAGCATGTCCCTGAAGATATCATGGATGAAATGCTAGAAGATTTTCAGGGAATTGCACAGGCCAAATGGCATAACTAGCTATTCGAAATGTCTCTTCCAGGTATGGAAGGTGGACTTCCACTCATCAATCTTCCTAACCCTTATCATGTTATAAACTCCGTGGAGGTCTAACTTTGTGAAGACCATGGACAAGCTAAGTCATTGAAAGAACTCCCTGATAGGGGATGGGAGTTACCGATTCTGTTTGATAACCTTGTTTGGCTCGCTGTATTCCAAACAGGGCTTTAGAGATCCATCCTCCTCCTTTACAAAGAGGATCAGTGCCCCAGCCAGAGATATTGATGGATGGATGAAATCATTTTGAAGGCTCTTTTGAAGGTAGCTTCAGAAAGAGAATAGGTGTAACCAAAAGAGATTTCCGCTTCCAGTTTAAGATCAATGGAGCAGTCATAAGTGGATGGAGTGGCAAGGTGTACACATTCTTATAAATTCTTGGTATTTAGCAGGTATCACCGAGGTGGCAGGAAAGGATGTGGATGGTACAGAGATTCCCTGTGAAATAATGGCCTCAGTTTTTTTTGAGGAGGCAGAGTGAGTACAGAGGTCTTCTGGCCCAGGGCTGTGTTTTGGGAGACAAGATTGCTGACAATGCAGCGAGCTGAAATGTACTGCACCTGCCTGCCAATGGATATGCGGATTGTGGGTGGCGAGCCAGAACATGCCAGGGATAATCTGAGAGTGTGGTGCTCAGATAGTAACCTCCAAGTGGGCAGTCTGGTGGGTAACCAGGCCCTACAAGATACACTCCACCAAGTACGGAGAGCTTTCACACTGGATGGGCATCGCATGCATTCATGCAAAGTCCAAGTCCATGAAATTACTGAAGGCACTCAAATCCACCAGCGCTTCCAGGTGGACCTCAGTCATGGTGGTGTGTCAGAGTTGGAGGGAGAGTCGGAAATGTGTAAGGTTCTGGTTAGCTATTGCCAGAGTACTGGCAGACAACTGTCAATATCGAGTACTCGAGGGAGGGGAAGAACATCAGCCCAGATGCCTCTGTTGGAGCTGAGACATGGTATTTTCTGGGGCAGGGCAGCCCAATGCGAAGTGTCCTGGTTCTCTGCAGTACAGGCATAAGCCTGACATTTTTGCTGTCTTTTTTTCCTTTAGCCTTGGAAAGGGAGAACTGGGCATGGTCAGTTTGCATGGGGTCAGTCTGTGGGGGCAAAGCCAGTGGTTAGCAAACTGGGGTTAGGGAAACCACCGGGCCACAAGAGGCTGAGCTTCACTCTTAGCAGTGCTCCATCAGATGGTTATCACTCTTAATGCACAGTTTGATTATATTGGCCAGGCCAGGCAAGGACTTCATCTGTGCCAGTTCATCTTCGTTTTTTTCATTGAGGTAACAGTGCAAGCTTCTTTCCATTCAGTGTCTGTTACCAGGCCCTGAAATTCTGTTGCAAATTTGACAACCAATCAGCCCCACTGATGCAATACTTGAAGCGCAGCCTCTGCTGTGCATACGTGATTTGGGTCATCAAAGATTACCACCATGGCTTTCACAAAGTTTTCAAATGGACCCAATAACAGGCTAGATTTTTCCATGAGCTGGGAAGCACAGGCCAGGGCCTCCTCAGTCGGCAAACTGATGATAAATTCTACTTGGGCTTGGTCAGTGCTCTTGGTTGCAACAGAAGCAGAAGCCAGCACAGATTCAGAAATCCACAGAATTTGCTATGGTCACTGTTGAATTTATCCAGCAATGGAATCTTTGGTGCATGGGGAGCAGGGGACGGAGCTGCAAGTTGTGCAACTTGTGCTTGCGAGGCCACATTCTACACCTGCAAAGCAGCAATCTGAGCCTGCAGGTCCTGCACTGCACCCATTATCTGCAATGGGAAAACATTTGTCGTGGTGGGATCTAAGCCAGAGAGAACTGAACCCCTTTTCCTCTGATGGATTCCTCTTGGTGGACTGATCAAACAATTAGGCACTGGGAAATAGACAGTAAAGGCTGGTTGTTGCAGCAAGAGTCAGGCCAGAAATTGGAGCTGAGGGTCAGAGCCAGTTTACCTGGAGTGAGGCGAGGCTGAGTCCATGGCAGGAGCAGGGCCGGATCTGAGTTTGGAACAAGCAGGCTCAGGAGCGATTACAGCCATGAGTGAATGCATTGAGCCGCTAGTGCCCTGCTGCTGCTCCTGGTCTTAAGAGCGTGTCTGCTGATATCCTCAGCCAATCGGGTGGTTTGGCCAATCAGGAAGCTCTGTTGGGGCCCAGCTGCACTGGTTAGACGGCCTGGGAGTTAATCTGGCAGGTGAGCAGGCTGGGATTCTTTATTTCTGACAGGAGCTGAGAGCCGGTAGATGAAATTCTGGTCCCATGGAAGTCGGTGGCAAAACTGCCATTGATTTCAGTAGGGCTGGGAGTTCATTCCATGTGTTCTAATCCTAGTTTTACCCTTTCCATGTTGTGTGGCTTTGGGCAAGTTACTCTCTTCCTTCCTGTTTTCCTCATCTGTAAAGTGGGTGAGTAATACATCCTTGTGAGGTAGGTGTGTAAGGATTATTACCTAGTTAGTGCTTATAAAATGTTTTTAAAACATAAAATGCTATGTATTAGTAAGCATTAAGAAAAAAAAATGTTGCACAAATACAAAGATATACAACTTTTCATGAGCTCAAGAATAATCTAATTTGAATTGCAGCCTGGTACAAGACAGGCTGCCACCTGCATATGTTGAGTAAGGTATCTTAAAAGATAAAGAATCTGATTCCTACTTAATTATAGGTATTATATAAGCTTCCCTCCAGTCGGCCACTATCTTCCCTGTTTCCAAAAGATTTGCGATATGTCTGAAGAACGTTAATATTTGCCATTTCCTTTGGAGATTTGGTCTTGATAAGCATGTGACTGTAAAGTATTTTTTTTTTTACTCTTTGTATATTTTATTTTGTTTTAATTACCTATTTAGCATGATTCTGATTTCCTTCAGCATTGTATCTGCTTCCTCTGGGAAACGTGTGTCTACTTCTGGCTCTCATCTTTTGTGAACAATAAGGCAATTAATTCATTAAATTTAAGCAGAATTTACTACGTCTGTCAAATTCCCCGAATGCTGTCTCTTGGAGGCCCTAATGCCTTCTTCACTGACCTCTTGTTCCTGATGTACTTAGAATTGCTCTTCCATTCATTTATCTTAACTTCTTATTAAAAGTTTCTTGTATTCTCTACCTCCATTTTTCCTCTGTCCCCTAATTTCACTTTGTAATCCTCTTTTGAACTTGATGTTGTATATCTCACCTACTTCGTGTCTCTTCCTTTAGTCTTGCTTTTATTTTATACCACCATGTTCATTCATGTTTTCATTTTTCTTCTACTCTTACTTTGCTAATCACTAGATGGCAGGCATATATTAATATATTTTTGAAAACTTCCCATTTCTCTTCTGGTCTTTCCTTTTTTTATTTGATGCCATTTCACCCAGCCTTTTCCCATATTCTTCCAAAATTTGTTGTTCTGTTTTTATCATGTCCTTTTATTACTCAGAAGTCAATGACTGCTCTTCTTAAAGGGTTGTGTTCTTTTCCCTTTGCAGTCTGATGGCTAAACTCCCATTGACTTCACAGAGAGAAGAATTGAGTCCCTACTTCCTTCCTTTACATAACATGCCATACCTAAGCTCTTCTTATCACAGTGTCTATAAATGTGTTACTCAGTTTTTTCCTTCTGTTTCATGTGTTGCAGTTTGTTTAGATTATTGATATACAGGACTGTCTCATTCTTACTGCTCTGTTCTTTTCACAACTCTATTTTGATTTGTTACATGACTTCCTCATCCCTTTAATCATTCAGATGAGATGCTTTTTGGCAAATTCTTACCAGTCACTTCCTGCCTTTATTGTATTTATATTCAAGCCATAATTTATTCTGCTCCTTTCCTTTTATTCCTTCAGGATTTTTTATCTCAGTTACATAGGAAATTAATCTGGGCACATGCTTTGAAATTAATCTGGGCACATGCCACTTGTGTATGATTCTTTTTCAGATCATCAGATTTATTTGTCCATAAATAATAGACTTCTTGATTGAAACAGTGTAATTTTAAACAAAATGGGCCTGTTCTCAATGAGGAGTCCTCAACTCTAGGATGTACTTTCCTACTTGGTCTGTCAGAGCCTGGCTTTTATGACTTTTAGAGCATGATCTGTGTTTTTTCCCCACTTTTCTCAGGATGGCAGAGAATGATTGAGTGTTTTTTGTAGTTGGGAGAGTCCTTTGACATTGAGTCATTTTGTAAATGTTTTTATTTAATTACTATCAACTCTTCTGTCCATTCCTGTGTTTTCCATTTGTTGACAAAATTGAAGGCCACAGGTGTCAGATGAAATATTGGTTTTTTGTATATTTCAGTACAAAAAGTTTTCATTGGCTTTTTTCCTTGTACTTTTCAGTCCCTCTATTTTTTTTATAAATAAGAAAAAATAATATTCTCTTCAGGTCTTTTCGTCATTGGTTTAATGTGACTGACAATTTTGGATGATGTCCCTGATAGACAAGTTCCATTTGTATCTTCTTTTTCCCCTTCAGCTTTAGTGGTCAGAGAAAGGTGCTTCAAAGTCTTTCTGCTGGGGGAGGCCTCTTGTCCTCAAACAAATGTAGAGAGGATTTGGCTTTCCTTGTATGGATGCCAGAACTTCATCAAATTTCCCAAGAGAAGCACAAGAAATCCCCAGATTAGCAGATAATACTGAGTTCTTGGTTCCTGATTTTATAAAGAAACACATGCATCGTTGTTAGTTTTACTTTAACTGTGGTTACATATATAAATCAAATACTGAGTGGAATTGATACATCCAGAACTGTTCTTCTGAATCCTCTCTCCCTTTCAGCAGCACTGCTCTATATATGTTAAAGTGAAACAATGATAAAACACCTCTTGAGTCCACAGTAGTGTCAATGTCGCACCTTCTGAGGTGAACATTATAGCCTGGTATGAAAAAGAAATGGTAACAATGAAGGGTATAATTTAGGAGCCAAGTTTTTCTGATTTTATACACTGATATCAGCTAATGGTTAGTAATAGCTACTGTATAAAAAAGATGCGTCACTATATAAATATAAGATGACATTTTAGATGAGAAAGACTATTTGCATAGACATTGTGGGAGCATGGAGTGTCTTGATTTGGTCAGCTATAGTCCATTTCCTTAAATTCTGATACTTATCATGGAAGGTGGAAAAATGACAGTGGCTGTTACCTTCAAAACTGTAAAGCCTAGCAAGTAACAGTCTTTGAGGAATCTGTTTAATGAAAGACAGCACAGCAACACAATTGCAAAAGCAGAGATTAGTTGACTCTACAAAAGAAGCTAACATGTTATATATATCACACCTAGAAATGAAGAGAAAATAACAGAGGAGACTGCATAAAAAATTGCAAGAATTCTGGCACCAAGGAAGACACAAGAAATTATAATAGGAGAGCTACAAAGAACATGACTGTGAATAAAGCTCTGTTGGTTTCATATACGCTGCTGGTTTCTAAATTAGCTAGCAACTCTCAGGAAAAAGATCTAGGGGTTACTGTAGACAGTTCAATGAAGATGTCTGCTCAATGTGCAGTCACAGTGAAAAAGGCTAATAGGATTCTAGGTTGTATTAGAGAGAGGATAGAAAATAATAGATAATATTATAATGGTCTTGTGTAAATCAATGACCTGTCCACACTTTGTGTGCTTTGCTTGGTTTTGGTCATCTGACCTCAAAAAGGATGTTGCTGAACTTAAAAGGCTAGGAAGGGACAGCTAAGATTCAAAGAGGTTTCAATAGGTTTATGTAGATGTGAGATGAGATTTAAAATTTTGGACTGTTTAAGAGGAGAAGAAGAAGAAACATGATAGCACAAAAATAATGAATGGATTAGTAAAAACTGATCAGGCGTCCCTCTTCAACTAGTGCCATGACAGAAGAACAAGAGGGCACTCAATGAAATTTATTGGCAGCAAATTTAAAATTAATGAAAGGAAAGATTTCTTTACATCAGGAATAGGCAACCTATGGCACACATGCCGAAGGCGGCACACAAGAAGATTTTCAGTGGCACTTACACTGCCCGTGTCCTGGCCACCAGTCTGGGGGGCTCTGCATTTTAATTTAATTTTAAATGGAGCTTCTTAAACATTTTTAAAACCTGATTTACTTTACACACAACAATAGTTTAGTTATATATTATAGACTTATAGAAAGAGACCTTCTAAAAACATTAAAATGTATTACTGGCACGCGAAACCTTAAATTAGAGTGATTAAATGAAGACGCGGCACACCACTTCTGAAAGGTTGCCGACCCCTGCTTTACACAGTTGGTGGTAAATCTGTGGAATTCACTGCCATGGGAAAATCATTGAAGCAAACAGTTTAGGACCCATTTTTAAGGACCCACTGAATAGCTACATGAACAGGTGTCATATAAGCAGCTATAATAACCGAGGAAATATGGTGAAAAATGTTGAAAGGCAAATCCTCCTGTTTCAGGACCTAAGCTAATCACCTGCAGGGTTTGGAAGGAGTTCCCCTATGTACTGCTTGCACAATGATCCAGATGCATCTTGAAACATCAAGTGTTGACTGGTATTTGAAGCAGATACTGCATTTGATGAAGCAATGGTCTCGTTGGACCTGGCAAATCATATATTTCTGTGTACTGCAAAATATTGCATCTGCTGAGGTGTTGCTTAATACAGTAGAGGGCAGTCATGAGATAGCATCATCTGCATTACAATTTAACTTTAATTCATAGATAATGTGGTTGTTCAGCCTTTCTGGAGTTTAATTAAGTCATTTTCATTGTCATTTGATGCTTTTAGATTATAGATATGCTGCTTTGCAAACTAAAGGATTTTTCCAAATCACCAAAATGCTTCAGAACGATCTGTCTGAATTCAGGCTCAGCACCTCAAACTAAAAGCCACCAGACATAAAGGCTTATCAACTAAGGCCTTCTCCCCCTACACAGCTGTTACTCGAATTTGTTTCAACCATAGCAGTTGTGGGTTCTGAACACAGGCTGTTAACCTCATGATGAAACATTCCAGCTTGGATCAGCCCTTTGGCCCGGGCATGTTGCTTGCATGCTTCATTTAAGGTGTTATTTAGTTCTGTTTACACTTTTGCTACTTTTAATTTTTTTGCTTTATCTCTTAATTTTTTCCCCAGGTGTTTCACTGTGTGCATTTTGAGTGTCCAGCACAAAACAATGCCCACAAGGAAGAGGGTATTGAGGAAGTGGTGACAACAGAACTGGGCACTGGCACGCAACAGATTGTTTCTCGCCCAGTTCAAGCCTCAAGCACCAGTTCTCTGCACTCCCTCACTGGATCCACCTCACGTACACATGCTCACCAACCATAAAGGAGAGTGGAACGGAGCTTTTGCAGTCTCCATGATGCTGTATGAAATTATTTACCACCTTCTTGTACAGGCACCTTTTTTCTTGTTCTCTCAGTGAACAAAGTGGACCATGCCTGGCAGCTGGAAATGCTTAAATGGAAAAGGCTTTCCAAGGACACAAAGGGACTGCTTCACTCTCTTCAATTTGTTCAAATCAGGCTGGTCTCCAGGGGGATAAAATAGGTCTTCAATCTATATCAAGTCCCCCATTAACACCCTACCTCTCTAATCTAACCAAGGAAAGGAGAATGGAAGGAAATAAAAGGCAGAGTCACATTGGAATAAAAAAATGGCATATGAACAGTAGACTGGAAGGAATATAAATTAATTATTTGTTACCTGAAGGCACCTGTTAGGAAATAGAATGTTTATCTTTATGGCATCACTATGGAAAATAGATTTTTATTTTTTTAAATTATTCTTAATCGATATTCCTTTGTAAATTATAAGCTGTTTTCTGAATCATTTTGACTGGGTGTCCGACTTTTCCCTTATTTTCAGCTGTAGTACATATAGTACAATAGATTAAGGAAATAACAGGCATGTATATCACCTGGTAAGACAAGGAAAAAACCCTCCTGATAAAAACAAATCAATATATGGATGCTGTATTTAATTCTGACATTACTTGAATTGTTGAGTTACAAAATTGTCATTTTTTATCTATGTTCCAAGTGGGAAATTCGTAGTCAAGCTTCCAATTTGACAAGCAGATAATTATCTGCTTAATTTAAAGATGATTCTTCAAGTTTTACTTAAATTTCTATAAAAAAAATTATAATTTGTCAAAATTGTTGTTTGTGTTTAGAAAAGCAGAATTACAGCTGACCACTGACATGCTGCTGATCAGACTAAGCAATACAAAAATGAGAATTTGCAGTCAAATAATTTTTAAAGAAGATAATAGACTACAATGTTCAACTAGGGATTTAAAAGCCACTGATAAGCTTTTCTCATAATCTTCATGGAAAAAAATTAATTTAACTATTGTGGTTTGAGCTGACTCTTCATTGGTTCTTGCTTTAGTAACTTACATCTCAGTGTTAACTCTCCTTTGTAATTTGATCAGATTATCTGCTTTTTTCCTTATTTTGAGCATTTTTACATTGTGATCATCTGGATTCTCTAATCTCCAGTCCACGTAATTTAGCAAAAGCTCCACATCTCACTGAGCTTGCCAGTGTGAGAAGAAGAGGTTCTGTTTTTATACACATTATTGATGTCATTTGGCAAAAATAATTAGGAAAGATTGATATTTCTCCTGAAGTACCTGACCTTTGGAGCGTCTACTGTCCAAGTTTATTGACCTGGAATTTTTTTTTCTGTTGGTCTAACATACCTTTGTCAGAGCAAAACAAGATGACAAGTCAGAGTTAGTCAAGTCAAATATGATTTTCCTCTGTTTGAACATAATGATATAATGAGTTATATATCAATCTATCACACTGCTTAACCTGAAAGACTTTCTTTCAGAATACCAGTTGGGCTAAAAGCATGAAGGAACAGATAGCATGATGGCTATAAAACAGCAGAGACTTGACAGAGAAGAAAAGAAATGCTTCCTCTTTCTGATATATTTCCTGTAAAATTGAATAACTTTGGCAATTTTATCTTTTTTTCCTTATCACCAGACCCATCTTCAGTTTTTCTCATGTTAGCCCCTGTATTCCCTCCCCAAACCCTTTGCCTCCATTGCCTGAATCATTGGAGATGCATGGACTTTACATGATGCATTTGATGAGGTGTCATGGCTACCCCTCACAGTGCTTAGTAGAAGTTCTCTGCCTACAGAATGTTGCTCATGAGCCATCAGCTAGCACTGGCTGCTGATTACCACGTTTGTTTAGCAACTTTTAGCATAGTGGAAGTCAGACTAAGTATTGGGTACAGAGCCCTTTGATTAACTTCAAGTACACAGGTAGAAAATTTTAGGCTAAACTTTTCTTTAAAAAGAAACAAACAAAAACCCCATGACAATTGTAATCTTTGCTGGACCTTTTGTTTTGAGTTGCATGGAGCCTGCCTTGTGTTTCTTGGGTTGATCCTTCAGTGTCAGAGTTGGTGACATTGGCAAGAGACTACAAATAAATTTACAACTAATTTCACCATTCTCAGACTGCAAATAAACAAATTACATCATTCTCCAGTTTTGTTAGCTCTAATTGCCACCATTGTAGGGAGTGTTGTAAGATGAGAATGAAATAGATCTGCCTCAACTGTCCCTGGGTTTAGACTCTGTCAGGCAAAGTGCAGGATTTTGAATGTATACTTCCCAGACATGGACAATTATTTTGTAGACTACAGCTGAGCCAAAAAAAAGACTCTTTAGAAGCCATCAGTCTACACCTCTCCTGCCATTCTCTTTGATCTTGCCCTCTAAGACTTCATAGATCAAAGATATCTATATAGTCTAGATTTCTTATTACATCTACTAGCCATCCAGGCCTCTATTTACCCCTGTTCTGGGACATGAAGAATTTGAAAGATTAACTTATAGCAGAGTACATGTGAGAGATTCTCAAAGCACAGAGCAACAGGACCTGTAGAACTTCAAATATCCAAGAAAAGTATATGTCAGCCACAGCTGAGGTAAATTACCTTATCCTTCCTCACAAACAAATAGGATTTTTTTAACATTATGATTCCCAGTCACATCATGCCTCTTTCACACACCTGTTAGTCCCCTGTCTGACAATTATTTGTGCTTTGAACCTGTTTCTGAAGTAAGTCATTGTGTCTGTGTTGGCACTGAATTTTCAAACCTTGATAAGCCAAAATAGCCCCACTTTGCATTTTGTGGTTTGAATCTTTTAGTCTTGTATAACAAGAATGTTAATGCATTGGGAGTTGTATGTTATTGACCATCTTATTTTTGTTCAGTCTTTAAAGACACATAAAATCTACTTATTGCCCGGTATGCTCTTCTACCATAAACATTTTCTTTCAATATAACGTGCCAGTGGTGAGGCAGGAGGAGAGCATCACACAGAATTAATTTATGTTTTGGTATAAATGTCCTCGGCTTTTTCCAGCTTTTTTTATATTTAGTTTTTATATATAGTTTAGTTTTTCTTCATTATGAGATTGCTGCTTAATTGAATTCTGGTTATTCATATATGATTTTTGTCAATCCTGCTTTGAGTTTTTAGCTTGTTTCCTGATGGAAATAACTAAAAGCATAGTTGAGCGCTAAGATGTACCATTAAAAAGTGTGTCCCTTCAGGATGATGGGATATATACAGTTACTCTGAACTATATAGCATACATGTATGTTTTATCTGTGACTAAGATAAAACAGGACTGACCAGATGTTCTCTTGTCTCCTGTCAGACTATAAGAGTTTTGTTATTATATCTCTATGCTAATAGCATTTGTTTATATTCTCATTATAGACATTGTTTCTATTTAGCAGTTAAATGGACTTTGACATTAAAAATGATAAACTCCACCCTCAGATTTTCCCTATTCTTTTTCATTTCCTCTGTTTTCTCCCACTGCTAGCTTCGGTTTAGACTAGCGTCGAGCTCACGTCGTGCTCAGCAGAGTTACCTTTAAAGTTTTTCCTTTTTTAATTAAGTGTCTCTTTCTTCCAAATATATTAAAAACACTTTTATTCCTGGAAACGTCTGGCGTCAAACCAAACCATATTTTCAGCAAGAGTAGGCTGTATTTGTAAAACTGATTTCTCAAGGAAAATGAGTTTTTGAATTGAGCAAAAATTGCTCAGCTCTGTGTTCCAAACCATTGTCAAGCAACCCTACAAACAAGCTCCTGAAAGATCAGTTTAGACTTTCTTTAATTTAAAAAGCAACAAAAACATAATTTTGTCTTTCTCTAGCAAAGGAAACTAGTGTACCACTGAAATAAGCATGTATTTTTATTTTTCCATGGAGGGACATTTGATAATGCAGAGGCACAGTTTCCCATTTCATGAGATTTCATTTAAGAAGTTCCTTTTGACAATGAAGCAATGTGGTAAAAAGCAAAGAAAATTAAATTTTTTTCTTCCAGGAATTTGAAGTGTGTACTTTTTATTTTTATGTTAACTTCTGCAAAAGTGACATGTTCAGTTTGAACTATAACCAAACAAGTGAATCCAAGGCTGATGTGAGACGTTTACCAGAGAGGTGAAATTAGCCTTTTTCATGCAGAGGGAACTTGGTGCATCAGTGCAGTTGGCTTCCTCTGGAGCTCCATTTATTTCTCTTTCTTTAGAAATCAGTTCTGCAGGTTTGTCCTGACTACAACTCCCACTGGAGTTCAGTGCTTACTAGCACTGTGTAAAATTCTAATGCAGTTAACGTATCTTCACTTTAATGTATTTTGATTATTATAACATTAAATTAGAGAATTTTCTGTCTGATATCTGCCTTGATAAGATGTTAGGCTCTTCTGATAGAGGAAGAAGGGGACAGGTCATGATTAAGGCACTACTTGACTTGTGGGATGATTGTCATATAATTGTGGTTGAGTTGCAGACAAGACATGGGAAATTGCGGAAAGGTAATAATGGACCTATATTACTTGCAGTAATTTGGAAAATCTGCTCCCTCTATTATGCATGGGATTGACAGTGGAAGCTCTCACTGTCAGCCACCTGGCTAGTGGGTAGGGTTCCCACTGTCAGCAGTAGGTGGGACTGAGGGATGGGGCTCCCACTGTCAGTCACTCTTCTGATGGCCGGGGCTCCTGCTGTTAGCCATGCGTGGGGCTGAGGGCCAGGGCTCCCACTGTCAGTACCCATCTGATGGCCGGGTTCCACTCTTAGCCCCACACATGGCTAGGCTTCTGCTGTCAGCTGCCATATTGACAGAATTGCGGTGGAAGCCTAATATTGCAGAATCCACAATTCCTGCATATTGCAAGTTAAGTAGGGCCTTAGTCATGATGTTGGTGATTCAATACTGTAGGTATATGAAACCGATTTTTCAGGGTTTCTTCAACTGACAAAATATGAAGTTTTACTATCTACAGATCTTTTAACAACATTATGCGTAGCCAGAGTCAATGAAGAGACTAGGAGGTAAAGTTACTAGAGTTTATTATTGCATTGTTAGATAGAGCTACTAGTTCTGTTTGACCAAAATGTATGGTATGCCCACCCAAGAATATAGAATGTGGAATAAGAGACTAGACTAACTCAGTTATTGAACTTTTCTGGCAAATGGGAATTTTATAATTATTTTCCTTTTAGGAAATATTTGTTGTCTTTATATAAGTTTTGCAAGGTGCTCAGATACCATTGGGGTGAGTTTGGAATACATTTTTATAAGATATAGTAGTGATTGTGGTAGCCTTTGGGAAACATTAAAGCCAATAAAAACAACAATCTTGTGCACGCATGAAGTCAAATTAGCTGCCATGGTGCAAAGACATATTTTAGAAATATTAATTTACAGGTTTCAGAGTCTAGGACCTGATTACCCACTGCCTCCCAATTGTGTATCCGTTAATGATTTATTTAAGCTACAGACTTGATCTTGTAGGTTAATTGATTGCCTGCTCATTTGAGTTAACTAATAGAATTGTAAATGCAGTGGTGGTGTAGCCATGGTAGTCCTGGGATATTAGAGACAAGATGAGTGAGGTAATATCTTTTACTGGAGCGACTTCTGTTGGTGAAAGAGACAAGCTTTTGAGCTACACAGAGCTCTGCCTGAAGAAGAGTGCTGTGAAGCTTGAAAGCTTGTGTCTTTCACCAACAGAAGTTGGTCCAATAAAAAATATTACCTCACTCACCTTGTCTAGGCAAGCTAGACAAGCATTAAAATTTTGTTAGTGAACTTGGGCTAATAGGTAAATTGATGAATGTGAGTTACAACAGGATCAGGTACTCTGGTCTAGACGAGGCCTTGCACCTGTGCGAGTGGGTATAAAATGCTACTATTGTGATTTGATAGCATATTGCACCCTTTTTATGATCACTTAAAACTGACGTACACAAGGTGTGAAACAATGAACATTCAGTCCCGGGGTGTTCATGTTGTGCCCAGTTGAGCGATGTTTGTAATTTGGCTGTAAGTAACACGCATAAAATAGAGCAAATTGCATATATCCATCTTCAAGACAATAGTGCAGTCCACAGAGACTATTGGTCCCACTTGGCTCCCTTGTATGCTGTGACCTGTTGTCTCCCTGGAGTGAATATCCATGTTAAAAATTAGGGTGTTTGTGAAAGTGTGCAGGCTGTACTTTAGCCAGCTCTCCTACACATGATTTTTGTGAGTGCCATTTGGAAGTCCACAAGCACTCATTAGAAAGCTTTGACTAATATGAGTAGGAATTGTTCCCACATCTTACAGCAAAATTGCGTCCTTTGTTTTAGATTTAAAATCCTTCAGTAGCAGTTTAAACTTTTGAAATGGCCATGTAGCTTATCTTAGACAAAGGGAATCCAAGATGACAACTGTAATACATGGGATTCTCATGGGGGGGACTGAAAATTCCTGCCATTTTCCCGTAGGATGGCTACAATTTACAACTGATGGAAGTTCAGTTACACATCATTTATGTTTAGTTACTCATGCGTTTTATTACTGTAACATATATGAATGGTAGCAGTAACTGAATAACAAACCTTATTCAGAGTAATAATACCCTGCTGGCATTAGTCATCATTAGCGAAATCAGAGAATTATCTCTTCCCCCACCTCCTCACCCCCAGTGTAATAGAATGATAATTATAACTTTTTTCAGAGCATTGAGCTGTATCTCTTACACAAGTGTACTGGGAACTGCAGTTCAGACTGCATCAGGTAAACCACTAAAATCCTCATATAGGGAGTAAACAGGAGCCCCCCACTGTTACTACAGCCCTGAGCTGTAGTAGAGGCAATGGAAGTGCTGTGGGACTGTGTTGTTGGTACAATATATAAACTAACAATGTATCCCCAGAACTTTCACTAGAACTATTTCCTTATTGATCACCTCAGCCTATCCATTATTTGTGAGCAATCCCAATGAATCCAACCCCAGTTAACAGAAGTTAAGCTTGTTTCCCAGGATTTTCAGTGCTGTCCAGTGAGTCATGAAAGCTTGCAGAAACATCAGCAACACTTTATGGTAGGTTTCTGTGAGGGTTCTGGGGCATATACAGAACTGACTTAAATATCCTATCAAACAAAATGCTGTTTATCTGAAGGTGTCAAATGTCTCCTGAAACCTTTGGATAAGTGAGGTTGTACTGTACTTATTCAGGCTAGTGCCTACACCTTGAGGCCATGTGCTATGTAATCTGACTCAAGAACAATTATTGCAGCTTCTCCCTAAACAAACACTAGTAAACTTACACCCCTATAAGGAAATACAGTAGTTTTTTTTCTTGGTAACAATTTGAGACTATGCAAATACCTGTAATCTCTGTGTGATGCAGGTGATTTATGATAAATACCTAGCATGTACATACCTTTAGGTGTATAGATAGATGATATAAAGAGTTCCCCTTCAATTAATGTTCTCCTTTTATGAAAATATTTAGATATTGTACTTCCCTTGAAGTACAGTCAGCCACTAGAACTGTTATCTGGCCCCTTCTACATATGTTTATTGCTTTTTGTTTAATTCAGCTGCTAAATTCTTCACAGGAATTTTTTATAGGAATTTGACACGTAGAAACTACACTTTCAAAGGAATCACAAATGGCTTCATTACTCAGGGGGCTCCTTCTGCTTTCTACCTTTCGGGACTATGTGGTACAAGAGGAAAATATAGATGTGACCTGGAAAAAATAGGATTATTATTAAAAGTGGGCGGAGATGCAGCTTGGGTGCAGAGGGAGCTTCCAGTAACAAAGTAAAGCTAGATGCTGGTAGGAGGACTGGGAAATCCAAAACTTCATAATCTGATACAGAGACTTGATAAGATTCTGCTTTGACATTTGTATTTGTTCACTTATATTCATTTTATAACAAAGACTTTATTAACGTTTCCTAATTTGGGACTGTTGTACAGATAAAATGCAATTTACAGGCATTAGGAGGTAAATATTTTAAATGTTGTGAAGAGATGATATATAACAAGAGTATGGGACTTAACCTAGTTAAGAGTCAAAGTATACCAATCTTATATTAGAAAGTGCTCTCATAATAAGCCATCTGATGATGAGATTGTAGTGTAGTTGCAGACATGCACATATATACTTTCTATAGCTTAGAAAGTGTATGTAGATGTTTCATAAGTCCATGTCACCAGAATCCTGAAATTCATTTCAAAGTCTGGTTTTTACATAGACCCTCATTCATATTCTTTTCTTTTAATTTAAAGAACCTTATAATCTAGATTTTGTTACGGAAAGGACTGTAACAAAAGTGAACATAAAGCCAGGAAGAATAGACTGTAAGGAACAATGCAGAAATAGTTTCTAGGGAAAGGGTTCAATGGGGATGCCGCAGGCCTGCCAGCTCCTCTTTTTTTCTCTGCTCACTCCTCCTGTTCTTTTTCTCCTTTCTTCATCTAACCTATATTTTTCTGAATGATGAACTAAAGGGACTTTCTGCCTTTCACCTCTCTGTCCCATACCAGAGTAAAGTATACAAATCTCAATTCATTAGAATCCAAACTTTCATTGTAAGTAATAGAAAGCGGAGAATTATTAATGTTCAAAGTTTTAGCCAATCTGTCCAGGCACAAGGGAAGCACCCGCTTTCACAGTCTACTTGCATTGTGGCTCTGATCCTGCACCACTGAAGTCAATGAGGGGATTGCCGTTGACTTCAAGGGATGCAGGATCAGGCTTTGTGTGGGATTGTGTAGTTTACGTCATGGACCAGCCCCATCCTTTCTCCACTCTTGGAATGAACCAGTGCAATACACTGATACATTTATTGTATTGTGAGTATATTTTCAGTAAGCTGCATTGGCAAAAGAAAATATCCATTGAGCACGTCTTGCGAGAGCAACAAATACAAAGAAGATAACATAATTATCTTTAGATTCAGACATCCCATTGACAACCCAGTCTGTTCCTGAGCAATACGGCTTACCTATGCATTTAGGGCCCAATTTCTACTAACTTACTCTGAGATTCTAGAGACACGAGGTTCTTGTAATATTTTGGGTTCCTCTCTCCTATATTGACTTCATTATTATAATTTTAAATAGTTGGGTTTTCTTTCTGGGGTAAATTTTAATGCCCTTGTTTCAAAGCTCACGAAAGAAATGTTACGGCCAGGTTTAATGCATGTGGGGCCTGTTATGAATATCTCCACTCATCTGTCAATGGTCCTCATTCCTGATGTGCAGCAGACTCTCTGGTCCCATTCCTCCCTGGCAGAGACTGCCAGTTGTGCTATATAATGGTGGGTTTGCGCATTAATCATCCTTTGCCATCTTTCCCCCTTTACCAGCTTTCTTAAGAATAGGCTTCCATAGCTTGGTTCTAAACTACCTCACACCCTGTTGTGAACAGAGATGCGCTGAAGCTAAACTACTTGCTCGGTGATGGAGCTGTTGAGTGCTCTTAAAATGCCCATATAGATGTAACTATACCAGCCTAACATACAGTGATTTCATTTTTGGGAATACTGCACCAGGGAAGCACCCGCTTTCATAGTCTACTTGCATTGTGGCTCTGATCCTGCACCACTGAAGTCAATGAGGGGATTGCCGTTGACTGGATGAGCTCAGAGCCACACCCATTCAGTACTTTTGTCCCTCATTCCAAGTGGAACCTTTAAGGGCATCGCTTCTGACAATGGAACATGCAAAGCAAAACACTTGCCATACCAAATCTCCTCTCTCTGTTTGGAGGAACATGAAATTTTCTGCAATGGGCTATTGTAGCCCGTCTTTAACTGTAAAATCTTTATAAAAATTGCTGCATCAGCCCTTGATGCCTGGCTGTGAGAAGGAGCTGTGCAATTGTGGTGATCTGTGCCAATCATGTAAGAATAATTCCATCCACAGCACGCTTTGATGACCTTGGTGACACATTTTATACTGCAGTTTATGTGCATTGCTAACCATTTTGACTAATTAGATTTGAGGTAGAGCCCCAATCCCAGATTGTACTGCAGTTATGCAATCAATAACTTTGGGAATTGTCTGGTCTTGTAATTAGTGCATCGATCAAGGCAGCAAACTTCTTTAATGCTGATTTACTTGCTGCTTTGGGAACTCTTCACCAGCGGATATATACGTTACCAAACAAACATTTTGTAATGTGGAATTTTCTGTGAACATTTACATCCTTGTACTTTGTCTCCCAGAAAGTGTGTGTATTAGTAAAGAAGGATTTTAGAATTGTAAAACTGGTATAAGACAATCCAAGCATGCTCCAGAATGTCTTGTATTGAAAGAGGATGAAAAAGCTGACTACCTGAGGATTTTGGAGAGCTAGCTCTGGATTTCTTTTTTTTTTTTTAAGAGTTTCAAAGAGGAGCAAAACTCCTCAGAGTGAATGCCAGACCAGACAATGCGCAAAGTAAATGTAAAGTTGAAACTGTTATGCTTTGTATTTATTTCTTAGTTTGTTTCCTTTCAAATATATATGTTAAACAAAATATATATATATATATATTTACAGTGTTGAAAACTAGAAATGCACCTCTACAAGGTGATGTGGATGTGATTTTAGGAATAAAGTGATCCTTTGTGCTTAATCTCTCACCTGGAGTTTTCGTGAAAATAATGACTAGTTTTGACAAATAGTGTCTGGTGCTGTTACATGTTGTGTCTGTGAATGGAAGTAGTCGGGCAGAGTTGGGCAGAATTCCAAATTAATGGCAAGGCCCATTTTGGCATATAACACAAAATACAAGTATTCTGTTATCAAAGTGTGAATCTCGGCAGCCAATGGGAATGTTGAGTTCAACAGCTGTCGTACACAGTCTCTGGAGGGAAAATGTGTGAGAACAATGCAGAAGAAATTGGGATTATGTTCTATGTTTTATGAAAGAATATTCTATATTTTACCAAAAAAGCGAGCCCTTTCAAATATGGGAACCTAAATGTTGGACCTAAATAAAAAATGGTTTGCTTTTTCAGAGGTGACAGTTACCTTGGAACTCTGTGAATGTTGTTGGGTGTTCAGAATTTCTGAAAATCAGGCCAGTTTAATCTGCAGCCCTAAACAGGGCTTTAAATACTTAACTTTAGCAACCCCAGGTATAAAAATTCTGGTGTGTGTTCTTTGAATGGATTTCAAAGAGCCCTTCATCTGATAGCAACTAATGCTCTAGCATCAGTGATTAATTCCATGTAACTTATGAGAGTGGTGGCTCTCTGTGTCTGGAGAACTCAAGAGTTTTACTGGTTGTGGGGTGCTTTGCTAGTTTTTTGTCTTCTCTTCTTGTACACAAATGTGCAAACCCTGTTGCCTAAATAGTGCAGGGCTCAGATTGAGGGAGAAAAGATAAGTGATGGAATGGTATCTGTTTAATGAAGGATTGGCTAAATGCAGGCCACAGAGTTCCACCATATGATCTGAATCACATCCCAATGCAATCAAGAGAGAGCATTGCATGCTGGACAATTAGTCTGCACAGGCTACACCTCCGTATTTAGGAAAAAATAACTTCATTCTGCTCCATCTTGGCAAATCAGGGATAACTCTTGAGGCTTCTGGGAAGTTCCCAGTGCAGCTTTAAGGCAAAGTTTGGATATACTTGATATCATTGCCCCTTTTTGACCTGAGTGGCTATTCAGAGTTCTTGGGGATGTTCCAGTTGGGAGTAGAAATTGATGATGGAGTCTGGTATTTGTTTTGGTGCAGTCTTGTTTATTTATAAGGAATGTATGAAGCCTTGTTTCTCCAAACACAGCAGAATGCAACAGCAAAAGGAGTAGTTTCTTAATTTACAGGCCCATTCTTCTTTTCAGACAACATTCTTGACTTGGATGGGGGATTTGGATTAATTAATCCCTACAGGTATGTTTATTGAAGTCTGTGCTCATACCCATCAATCTCAGTGTTTTAATGCAACCCATAACAAGGTTTCATCCACCTCATAGAATATAATGCTGCCCATCGCAAGTATCGCATACATGAGTATGAGCAGGCAGAGTAGCAAAAATATCCTTCGGTATGAAAGGAGGAAGAAACCTAAAGAAGGACAGTGCCGAGGGGAAAGTACTCAATTTCTCACTGCTCTGGGAAGATCCCAGCTTGCTCTAGTAGTCTGCCCAAGGTCTTTATACTGGTAAGATCACCATCTACTGGTAGGGATCCAAAGAGAAAATACAGGAGAAATGCTGTTAAGTTACCAAATGACAGCAGAGTGGAGTGGTCAGCTTTGAAACTCTAGCCTGGAGCCTTCTTCCAAAGTTTGATTGTAATTCTAAAAGATAGACACACCTATTTTAATCAGTAGCGGTTTAAGCTTGTAACAGCATCATGATAGGTTCTTTTGAATCCTATTTGGAAAGGCTAAAGGACACAGATCTTGTTGGAAACATAATTTTACCTTCACAATATAGAATAAAATTCACATAAACAGGGAACATTTTGGTTTCAAATTCATTTTATAGCTCACCCTCTATTAGTTGCTGATTAAGTACCCCTGTGGGCTGTACTAAAGAAATTCATATCTTTCGGGAGAGCAATTAAACGGGCTATGGCTGTATCACAGCTCAAGGCAAGACCAAGAAACCATCCATAGAAAGATCTTAGCTTGTCTCCTATCTTCCTGAGTCCCTCTCACCCCACCCCACCTCAACCCAATATACAGTGCTCCCAGGGAAGAAAACATGTCCATATTCCCCATGGGTTTCTAAAAGTCAGGTATGGAGTGCCATGAACATAGAGGCAGAGTCCTGGGGGGTCTTTAACAAACAGCAGGCACATCACAGGAATATCTTTGGGTGAAAAGAAGTCACTGGGCAGTTGCCTATGTCTAGCAGATACAGAATTCACTACAATATCAAACTGCACAGAAGATTTTTCTTTGTTTCTTTTGATTTCTAATTGTTTTACTGAGACATTCAGGGGAGAAACAGAAGAAATTCACAGATTCTCTGTTCCGCCAGCCATAAGATGTCTGACTACTGCACAGGTTTCTTCCTGGCCTGCGGAGACGACAACTGCACAGCAACAGTACACAGATCAAAGCTTTGACTGAAGTATTAACAGAACCTTGCACTTCCATAGTGCCTTTCAGTCAAGCATCTCAAAGTGCTCTCTGAACATTAAGCTTCAGAAGACCTGTGTGAGGTAGGCAAATAGTATGGGGCTGCTTGACTTAACATTGAAATGCAGCTGTCTCTAGGATGGAATCTGTTTAGCAGTGTAAAGCAACATTGAGGAAGTGCAGGTGCATGCTGTAGTTCTGAGAACTGGTAAACAGTGGCCACTTTCAGTGCTGAGATAGCTGCATTTTGGTGGTGAGCAAAATTATTCCTTTGTATGTATAGAGCCAAGTTTCAAGGTGAAGCATTTGCAGGTGCGCATATACATTTGTCCATACCTGGCATGCACAAGTGGGCAGGAGCAAATCAGGTTTGTACACATATGGTCTGTTGTGAGTGTGGTTTTGGTATTTGGATTCTAAATTATGTAAATAATTCCTACAACTGTGAACTTTGAAAATCTGGCCTGTTGTTTATAAATTAATTTATGAATTTTGTTGAGGGAGGCAGCATCACTGGACTAAAGCCACTACATAGAAGTAAACGTCTTTCATCATTACCTGACCCCAGGCACTCAGCTTTAGGTACTTCACATAAAGCAGAGCCCAGGCTGCATTCTGAAGATTCCAGCTGAGCAGACATCACACAGGTGGGACTCCTGATTTCATAAGAGACAGTGTCTGTGAGAGTGTGGGTGTGCAAGCAGAAGGTGCACATATCATACTGAGGAGAGCTCTTCAAGAAGCTAACTAGAAGACGGATGGGAAGCTACCCAGAGCAAGACCGAGGCTCTTAGAAGCTTTATAGGTCCATTCAGTTTAATGAAACTGTAAACTATCAATGTATCATTGAGATGCATTAACATAATTGATGCCAGTATCAGGAAATGAAAAATGTCTTGTTTTCTAACCACTTCATTATCTAAATATATTAGACACGTACATAAGTAATTGTAATATAGCACAAATAGATGCATAGACTCAGACTTTAAGGTCAGAAGGAACCATTATGATCATCTAGTCTGACCTCCTGCACAATGCAGGCCACAGAATCTCACCCACCCACTCCTGTAACAAACCCCTGACCTATGTCTGAGTTATTGAAGTCCTCAACTTGTGGTTTGAAGACCTCAAGCTGCAGAGAATCCTCCAGCAAGTGCACCTCTGGCCTGTGTTTTTCTTTGCAGCATACTCTTTTCTGGAATACTGCACAAAAATTGTTCTATTATAGATGGCTGAGAGAAAACTGTTTTTACTAGTTAGAGACCTATCAGCTCTTCTAGTCTCCTGTCCTGAGGAACTAGTGCAGGACTGTTCCTTTTGTTGCCTTACCCCGCTCAGTTTTCAATGGCCAACATAATGGAGCTTACACCTCTTCCTTTAAGAGACACTTTCACATCCTAGCAGCTTTCACCTTTAGTAAATGTTTCCTGGTAACCATCTATTAATGTAAAGAAAAAATTATGTTAAGGAGATTGGGTCACATTCTAGCCTGGTTCCATGTAAGGAATCAATAGGAGTCTGTCACAAATGTCCAAGTTAGACTATGGTCTTACTTGTATTTCCCTGCTTATTGGTATCAGTATTAAATAATAGCCCCAGCTAGGCTTGGAAGTGAATAATATGAAAATGGAAATGAATACTTTTGTTGCTGGTACATATGTTTTCTCCAGAAGAAATCCATTAAGAGGATGCTGTGGCACTGGCTTGCTCACTCTGTATAGGGAAGTGATGTCTCTGCAACTCAGCCAGTTAGAAGAAATATGCTTTTCAGATGATTGTGAAGGACACAGTGTTGTGAGAAGGAACTCCCCATAAAATCACAGCTTCTGCTGTCATTTTGTCCTTACAGTTCAGCACGGGCTTATGCACACTCAAAAGCTTTTTCCTATGGATAGTGGTATTACTGAAAGCTGGACAGGATGGCACATGTCCGCTTCTGGGTGCTATGGTAACCCTCATCCTAAGGACAGCTCCTCAGTAGAAGTACTGTTCTCCGATTCCAGGCATCCCCGTCCCCCTCTGACGGAGCCCACCAGAAGTAACAGGATGGAGTAGACCAAATACAGGCTGGGAGGTCAGCTTTTTAAAAGGTAGCTAGAGAAAATTTTTCTGGTAGTTACACTCTGGTGGTGCTAATTCTCCTGAATTAAACCAATCTGTGAGCACATCATTCCCTCAGCTCTTGTGCTCTTGGAAGCAATGGCCCAAGCATAAATAAATGAGCCTAGACTCTGAAATACTAATTCCCCATTACCTCTTCCTTATCTGTTCAGACCAGTCCCAGCCCCTGTGACTCACTGCAAGAAATCCAATGCTCTTCAGGCATTTGTGGGGATGAGAGTTTGACTGACTGTTAATGTTCAAGAATTTTATCTCTTTACACTGAGTCCACAAATAATCTGTTTCATTGATGATGATGGGCCAGCAGTTGTGGTTCCCTGCACATGGCTGGAGTTATTAAATCCTATTCTCAGAGAGAGATGTTGCTGTTCCGTGCATGCCTGTATTAATACTGGCAACCTCTATCACATAAACACCTGCTTCATGTTCACTTGTATGCCAGGATATTTCCTTTTTCCTGCTCTAACTAACTTACTTTGAAAATGACTCCCCGTGGTAGTTTGTCACAGGGGAACAGCTATGCCAGTAAGTCACAAACCATTTTCTCTTGGCTGTTAGAAGGCAGGATTGGGAGGAAAGGACCTTCTACCATCCATCAGACAGTGATCCCTTAGTCTTATCAACCTTTGCTAATCCAAGCTCATTGTATGTGGAAGAGTTGTAAGGGATCTTGGCTGGTCATTTTAGATTAGATTGGTTTGATACATAATCAAAATGACACTCTAGTGATGGTGGTAAGGGCCTTTTATTGGGTTAGGGAGGTAAGGGTGAAAGGAGCTGATGAAAAACAAGCATCCCTGGACCGATGTGTTCAATAAGCTTGTTCTCACTAGCGATGATCAAATCTTAAGTGATGTGATGGTTCTGTTCAGTTTGAAATTCTTGTTTAAGCATCCAGCACAAGTTCATCTTGGTTTATAGATTGTTGTCTCAATCAGGTGAGACCAAACTATAGCCTGCAGCAAAAATTTACATCGTGGCAACACTCATTTTTAATAAAGATTTTGGAGACAGCAGGTGCCAGCACTCATTGCTGTGTGGAACCATGTGGAGCCCGCATTCCATGCTGGGCTTTGTATTCCCCACAGGTCACACCTCCATGTGAAAGGTGAGGTAGCAGCAATCTGGTTGTATTTTGCCAACTATCTGCAGCTGTCTGAAGCCTAGCAAGTTTCCAGTTTGGCCTCCCGTTGATAGAATTTGGGGAGATCCATAACTGAAGTGGCATCTCCATCTTATGGCAAAGTTACTATTGATGAGTTCTGTCGCTCAGAAAACACTATATAGACATTAGACAACAGTCCCCATATGAATTCTACTTCTGGGAGCCTGGAACAGCAGCCTTCACCACACATTCTTTGCATGCAAATTAAATTGCCCACGTTTCTTGAGTGATTCTGACTTTGAGGCTGACAGGCAGTTCGTGTAATGTTAGCTAGTTTTCCCAAGGGGAATAATTTTATTCACCTGTCTCCTGCTCAACCACGTCCCCACTTTCTTTCCCCTTCTCTTCCAGAGGCATGTGATTGGAGTGCAGCACAGACACTGTTAACAAAAAGAGATCTTTTGTGCAATGGATTTTTTTTTTTCATGAAAGCTAAAATATTTAGGTTTTTAACTCACTTAATCATTTTGACAGATGACAATACTAAGTACCATCACCAGACAGATGACACTAGACAGATGACAATACTAATCCTACAGCAACTTCTCAAGGGAGAGTCTTATTGTAAAAATTGACCTATATTGTACCAGGGTGCACATAATGCATTTAGGAGCGCTGCAGTTTGCTGCTTCACAGTTTGGTACATCTCTAGGTCTTTATTACTCTTGTGTCAGAGTTTCTGCTAATCTCTGCCATCTCCAAGTTTGGGTTCTGGTAAAATTGGCAGATCCTTTATGTCAGCCCTCACTATTGGGGCTGTTGAGATGGTGATTGATAGGGAAAAGCACAGATGTTTGCTTAATGGTTATTTTCCCAGAGCTGCTGGCAGGGGGCGGAGGGAGAGTTGCCTTGGATATTGCCAATTCATTTTCTCTGAGTGATAGGCAGGAAAAGCAATGTCATTGCAAAGTCAAGGTTGTGTAACTTGTCTCCACTAACCCATTTTACACCATCCACGAAGCTGTTGTTGCCTGCTTCATCACCCAGTCTATTGCTAATGCAAAGAGAAATTGATGATAACATACACCCTTGTCTAATTCCTGTCACAGTTTTGAACTACTCACCCAGGCCTGTATCCAATCTTACTGTACATCTTCTTCCATCATCTAAATACCTTGGTATGTTGATCAGATACATCAGAGGTAGAACAGGAAGCAGCAAAAATTGGATTGAGAGTAAATGGAGAGAAAACCAAAATTATGGAAGTAGGAAACTGGACAACAGGTGCAAAGGCATACATGGATAGAAAAAAAATCAAACAGGTAGAAGAGTTTTCTGCTATCTGGGGAGTGTGATGACATCTGAAGTTGCTGCAATAAAGATATTCATATGAGATTAAGGAAAGCAAACACCACTTCTGGAAAGATGAGCAACATCTGGTCAAACAGAGGTCTGCATACCAAACTAAGGCCTGGTCTACACTACGTGTTTAAACCGATTTTAGCAGCGTTAAACCGATTTAATGCTGTACCCGTCCACACTATGAGGCCCTTTATATTGATATAAAGGGCTCTTTATATTGGTTTCTGTACTCCTCCCTAACGAGAGGAGTAGTGCTAAAATCGGTATTACCATATCGGATTAGGGTTAGTGTGGCCGTAAATCGACGGTATTGGCCTCCGGGCGGTATCCCACAGTGCACCACTGTGACCACTCTGGACAGCAATCTCAGCTCGGATGCAGTGGCCAGATAAACAGGAAAAGCCACGCAAAATTTTGATTTTCATTTCCTGTTTGCCCAGCGTGGAGCTCTGATCAGCACGGGTGGCAATGCAGTCCCAAATCCAAAAAGAGCTCTAGCATGGACCATATGGGAGATTCTGAATCTGATCGCTGTGTGGGGAAACAAATCTGTTCTATCAGAGCTCCATTACAGAAGACGAAATGCTAAAGCGTTTGAAAAAAAAATCTACAGGCTACACAGTGCTGCGTGACAAGTGTAACGGGAAGCCAGAGACTCAAACGGATGCTCATGGAGGGAGGGAGGGGGTACTGAGGACTCCAGCTATCCCACAGTCCACAGCAGTCTCCGAAAAGTATTTGCATTCCTGGCTGAGCTCCCAATGCCTGTAGAGTCAAACACATTGTCCGGCGTGGTTCAGGGAATAGCTCGTCAATTTACTCCCTCCCGCCCCACATGAAAGAAAAGGGAAAGAAATTGTTTCTTGACTTTTTTCAGTGTCACCCTATGTCTACTGAATGCTGCTGGTAGACGCGATGCTGCAGCAGTGAAGAGCAGTATCCGCTCCTCTCCCCTCCCTGGTGGCAGACGGTACATGCTTGATAACTGCTGAATACCCCTGGCTGGCCTCAGGGGCACCTGGGTAAAAATAGGAATGATTCCTGGTCATTCCCAGTAGATGGTACAGAACAGCTGGTAACCCTCTTCATCATAGCCACGGGGGTCTGAGCTCCATCAGCCTCCTCTCTTTCTGGTGTAAAGAAAAGATTCTGTACTGCCTGGACTATCATAGCAGCAGGATGCTGGGCTCCTCTCCCCCGCACTGCTTAATGTCCTGCCTGGACTATCATAGCACTGGGAGGCTGCCTCCCCCTCATTTTATCTCACTAACAAGTCACTGTTTCTTATTCCTGCATTCTTTATAACATCATGACACAAATGGGGGGACACTGCCATGGTAGCCCAGGAAGGTTGGGGGAGGAGGGAAGCAACGGGTGGGGTTGTTCCAGGGGCACCCCCCGTGAATGGCATGTAGCTCATCATTTCTGCGGGATCTGACACGGAGCAGCTGTACTCTCTGATACACTGCTTCTCTAGTACACTTGCCCCAAATTCTAGGCAGGACTGACTCTATTTTTAGAAACCATAAAGGAGGGATTGACTCGGGGAGTCATTCCCAGTTTTGCTTTTGCGACCCCGGCCGACCTCAGCCAGGGGCACCCATGATAGCAGCAGACAGCACAGAAGGACAGATAACCGTCATCTCATTGCCAGATTACCTGGCAGCAGACGGTACAGAACGACTGGTAACCATCTCTGCTATCATGCAAAAGCAAATGAGTGCTGCTGTGTAGCGCTGGAGTATTGCCTCTGTCCGCGGCATCCAGTACACATATGGTGACTGTAAAAAAAAAAAAAAAAAAGCTGAACGGGCTCCATGGTTGCCATGCTATGGCGTCTGCCAGGGCAATCCAGGGAAAAAGGGCGCGAAATGATTGTCTGCCGTTGCTTTCCTGGAGGAAGGAACGACTGACGACATTTACCCAGAACCACGCACGACAATGATTTTTGCCCCATCAGCCACTGGGCTCTCAATCCAGAATTCTAAGGGGCGGGGGAGACTGCGGGAACTATGGGATAGCTACAGAAATAGCTACCCACAGTGCAACGCTCTGGAAATCGACGCTAGCCTTGGACCATGGACACACACCGCCGAATTAATGTGCTTAGTGTGGCCGCGTGCACTCGACTTTATACAATCTGTTTTGTAAAACCGGTTTATGTAAAATTGGAATTATCCCGTAGTGTAGATGTACCTTAACAGTCAGATTACACTATGTGACTGTAGTGAGCACACTACTGTCTGGAGGTAACACCTGGCTGATGACTGTGGCTAACAGAAAGTGATTGGAGGCTGCCCATCACAGATGCTGAGGAAGATATTACGCATTTAATTAAAAGACAAAATGTGAGAGTAAAGAAGTTGACAGAGCAGAACATGTTAGAAAGTATCATCAAAGAAAGAAGACTCAGGTAGTTGGGACACATACTTTGTATGGAACATGGGAGAACATGCTAAGCATGTATTGAATTGGGTACCAGAGGGAGGAAAGAGAAAATGAAGAAGGCCAAGAAAAAACTGGCAGACAGTGAGAGGGGGGTATGGAATGTAATAGCATCACCTGGAAAGAATTACCACACTTAGCAAGTGATCATCATAAATGGAAAAAATGGACTGTCAGATGTGTCAGTGGCATAGAAAGGACTAAGATCTAAGTAAGTTAGATAGGTTGGTGCATCACAGAGCAAATGGTGCGAGTTCTTAAACTTACAGAACTGCATCCAGAAAGAACAGAGCAGAGTTGCTGACTCATAGGAGCATAGGATTTGTGCAACCACGTCGGTCCATTGGTCTGTCCAGTCTGGTATCTTGTTTCTGGCAGTGACCAGTGCCTGATGCTTCAGAAGGAAGGGAAAGACTCCTGTAACATACCTGGCCTATTGTCCAGTACTGCCGATGAGCGGGACGGATGTCTGGGGCAATCCCTTACAGAATAAGGGGAGGAAAGAGAGATTTATGTTTACACTTAAATATATTTTAAGATACATAGATATCACGACAGGTTTCAGAGTAGCAGCCATGTTAGTCTGTATCTGCAAAAAGAACAGGATTACTTGTGGCACCTTAGAGACTAACACATTTATTTCAGCATTGCATAGTATAAAAATATTAGATAAGCAGAAATGCCTCTTTTACCTCCTCAGGGGATCAACTGATGCTCTGAAGCATGAGGTCTGCTGACTCTTTTCTTAGCATGCTTAACTGCAATTATTAGTGTCAGAAAATTGGGTTGCTGCTTGAGAAATCAAGGTGACACTGCTCCTGTGGTTTCACTTGGGGAACAGGGGCATCAATCTGGACTATAATGGGCTGTTCATTGTGTTCCATGGATTACTTGTTGTGGCCACATGTTGAGTTGCTTTTACCTCTCGTACAAACTTTGATCTTCCATCTATTTGTTTTTTCCTGGCATTAAGATTTATTCTGTGACCCGGGTAAGAAGCACACAGCCTTAGCTGGGAACTGCCTGCGCCTTGCTGATTCCTGCCATATGTTGACTTATTCTGAGATATATTTTTTCTTGATTTCTCTGATATATTCAACATCACAATCCCCATATGGTATTTTGTAGCTGCTGCTTTGAGTATTCCAGCAGGAGTTTATCTTTTGCTTTTCAAAGGTTTTTCAGAGGGACTGTCCTTAGCAGATCAGTATTGTGTGCCTGGTTCATTTAATTATCCTCCCTAGTTATAAATGCATTGGGGTGCTGTGTTAAATTGCTGAGAGTTTTTAAAGTTGAATATTTGAGCAATGAGAAGCTGTGGAAACATCAAAGAGTGAATAGAAGACATCAAACACTGAACAGGAGTGTTCTAAACCAAAGTTATCCCAAACAGGCTGTTTAGTCCTCCCATTGATACAGCTGTCTGTGAGGCTAGCAGACCAGGTGCCGGCTCGTGCCTCTGTACCCACATCTCAACTGAACACTGACAAATGCATCTCTGGAATCAATCTGGCTTACCTGTGTGTTAATATTGTTAAAATAGGTGTTAGGATTATAAAAATGTGTTTAGGGTTTACTCTTTATTAAATGCTTGCATAAAATCACTTGCAACATGTATATCCCATGTTATAAGATAATATTTGAGCATTTATATTGTAAGCCTCTGTAACTATGTAAATCGCCAGACAGGAGAGAGACATTGGCTGTGTGAAATGCAGTCTCCAACAGTTGGCGTCATGTCCTGCCCAACAGGGAAGACCCATCAACACCAGACAAAGTACTGTGGAGTATTAAAGAGGGCAAAAGACTTTGTTGACTACTCTTCCCTCCCCACCATGAAAACAAGTCAAGCAAGTGAATCACTCCCATCAACTGAGTTTGCAGCTCAAAGCACACAGGAGGAAGGGAATAAAAACCCCCTAACAAGAAGGAATTGCATCTCTGTGCTGCTTGGACTCAGTGAGGGAAGGTTTTCTAGGCATAAGCAAGGACATATAGAGATTGCTTATTATAGAAGCTTCTGTTACCTTTTGAAATTTAAGATTATAAGTCATTTGTGTGTGAATGTTCACCTGCTTAAACCTTGTAATTGATTCTCATTTTCTTTTCCTTTATAATACATCTTTAGATAGTTTATTGTAGGATTGGCTACAAGCATTGTCCTTAGTATGAGATCTAAAGTGCTATTGACCTGAGGTAAGTGACTGGTCCTTTGGGACTGGGAATAACGTGAATATTGCTGTGATCCTTTGTGTAGGGGACCATCTATCACAAAGGTAAGTTTACCTGGGTGGCAAAACAGATCAGAGTACACAGTGGGACTTTCTGTGACTCCAGGTTATGGCAGCTATAGTGCATGAGGAGTTGGTAATTGGTTGGTGAAATCTGAGTGTAGCACTCCCAACCAATTTGGGGCTTGTGTCCTAGTTCTTAACGGTCTGTCCTGAGGTTGATACTCATGCTCTTGAGCCACTGCAGGACAGCTTGTCACTGCCATGCACAGATTTCCTCAGCAAAACTTGGGGAATCATAGTAAAGAGGCTCCTCAGCGAAGTGACTAGCAAGTCTTTTAGTTTAGGATACTTACAGCGTAATACAAGCTTAAGATAGTGTGCAGATATTCCGTAATGGAGACCGTAGAAATACCTAAGAGAGATTGATTTACAGTGTCACCCACACAAGATGAAAATATAGGGGTATCTGAACTACACTGTAAAATCTAGGAGCTTAAATGATTTTTAATAAAGGAAAACATCATTTCAAATATAATTCCTTGTAATATGGTAATAAAAAGTTCTCTTCACAAACTTGGGCATTTGCCTGCTGGCTCACTGATTCCATCCTGAAGAACACATGGTTCTTCGCTAGGACATGCTGTAACAACATGACCTAATGCCATTTATTCTGACAGAGGAGAGAGCATACACAGGCCTGCTTAAAGCTGATCCGGCAGCATACAGCAGCATCCTATAAAGCCAGCAATTCATACTGATGATGAGTTCCAAGACAAAGGCATTCAAGGAAATATAGACCAACTAAGGCACTTGGGATGGGAAGAGAGCTTTGAGATAGTGCAGTGACTTTTCACTGCTATAGAACAGGGTTTAAGCCAACTCAGACCACAATGAAAAATGAGTTTGCTGGTTCACCCAGATAATTAATAGACATATCACAATACAGCATGGTATGGTTTGAGGTATCTGCTCAGGATGGGAATTACAGGGGCATATGGTTGCCAGCCTGAAGACTAGAAAATTTCTCCTGTTTTTTTCAAGTTATTAAAGGGAATACATATGATGCCTTATATAATGGCATCACTGATGTCAACAAACAGCACCAAGAGGGACGTCACCATGTAGCTTGTCAGGCAATACAGTACAGCATATCAGCAATGATAAAACATTGTAAAAAAGAAATGACAACATGAGAAAAATTGTTTTGCATCATTGTACATTGTTTCCTAGGCAGTCCTGGAATGGGATATCATCTAAATAAACCAGGAGCCTCCTGCAGAAATTGGGAGTGTTGGTGGGTATACAGATGTTGCAGGTGAGGAATGAGGCATAGCCTCAGAGCTGGGCTACTTGCATAGTTCCAGGCCATACTTTCTGTGTCAGTCCTTCCGTTTTTTAAAACACCACTTGAATAAAAGAACAAAATGGAAACAAAGGTCTAGTAAAAGACAGTATCGGAGGGTCTTTTCTGGAATAGTTGGTTGGTTATAGGTATTGCACTTGTCACCACTGTTATACAAGCCTATAAAAATGGAACATTTCACACACCTTTCTTGACAAGTAGGGATACAGCTGTAAGAATAAATTAATTTATGGGGAGAGGGCTTTGTATAAGTCAGCTCCCCAAGTCTCACAGATGGTTGGCAAAATCTCTATCACAGATGTAATAAGGCAGCTCAAACCAGCAGAGACCGTGCTTTATATTTACCCACAATTCTTCTCCCCATATAAATCACAGGGTTTGGTGGTGAAGTTGCACAAATGTGATCTATTGTAAATCCTGAGTCTTGTACTAAAGTTACGCAGTAAGCTCCACTGTATTACACATTAAATCATGGAGTTTTATCAAAGAAGTTGCAATATCAGCCGCTTGCCTGCATTGTTTGTATTTATGGGGAGCATCCATCAGTGATAGATAAGGTCAGCTCGCTGTTGCTGCTGCCGCTGCCCAGAAATAGAAGGGGCAGTGATTGCTCAGAATATCTCCCACACACTCTTTGTTTCCCCGTGTCATGCAGGAAACTAACCCTGGCAAAAGTGATGAGAGGAGCAGAACAGTCATTGAGAAGTCCCAGGAGCATCTGAGGGAAGTTTCTGATCTCATTGTAACTGCATCATTGTTTTGTTTCTATTCCATTTAATCTTAGTGAAACCTGTTACATGGTTTACTGTCAAGGCACTCAGATGGAGATGAATATGCCACTGATGCCCAGCTGGATTTGATAGGTGGGATAAGGGTGCAACTTAAAAGGATATGAAGTAATCAACACAGTGCTGAAATGTCTATAGTTTAGAAATAAACAAAATGTTTGAAAATAAAGACCACTGTAACAAGGGAGGAAATGCCAGCATCCTAAAAAAAGGGCACAACTGCGCTCTTCCAGGGCTGCTTGAGAGGCATAGATATAGCAGTGTATGTACAGTTTATAGAAAAGGTCTCAGATCCTAGGAGCAGTGGGTATTTAAAGTAATTAAGGCCAAAAAAACACTAGGAAGAGACTGCTAAACAAGAGACTCTGGTGCTCAAATATCCATGACACAAGCTGAGGTTATTATACTCAGTCACCTGGGGAGTTAATTTTTACAAGTGGGTGACAGAGGTGGCTGCTTAGCAGATGCTATCAAAGCAGGAGAGGTAACATAGTCTTCTCCTTTTCCTGTTCCTTCAGTTAAAAATACTGATATAGATATATATATATACCATCTGCATAGCATCTCCTTTCCTCCCCCCGCCAATGGGCATGGGGTCCTGTACTAATATTATAAAATATAATTAAAACTTGGCTTAAAACAAACAATGCATTAAAAATACTTTCAAAGCTCAACACTATGGCTTAAAAATATGATCTTCATTGCTAACAGTTTAACCACTTACAGCCTAGCACCTTTAATTCCAAGACATGCCTCAAAACATTTTGTACCAGAAGCAAACCACTGTAGAAACATTAATTAATGAAACCCTGTGATATTCTGTAAGTCAATATAATTTTCCCATCCTCCTTCTTCTTCATCATCATCATATTATTATTATTATTTTATTTTAAATATCACCCAAAAGTGTACTAAGTACCTGGACAGTGAAAATCAGATTACATGTCTCAAAGAGTTTGCAATTTAATCTCAGTCATGAGGTCATAGAGCAGTAACAAAGTAATAGGTAAGTGCTGGGGAAGAAAGGATTGGGGAAAAACAATAAGATTACATAGTTAGTCAACAAGTATTAATAATGAAAAATAAATGTATGTCTTTGAGGCTATATTACAGACCAGGTCACTGAGTTGTACAAAAATGAAATAACTTACTGAAAGATCTCTTAGGCGACAACAGGAATCACAAAAAACACCAGTTCCCTTCATAATATCCTGATATGATTTCAGTTTTAAATCTAAGGAAAGCAGCCAGTCCTCACAGTGCTGGCTTGGCCCTGCATACAGATTTGTTTCAGCTCACTGACAATTTAGCTTACTTAGCTGGGATGTTGAATTTTTTTCATTCATATCTAGAGGCAAAACAGATTATGATGGCTGCCTTTCAAATAATATGTCTGTGGTTCAATTTCTGTTTCTTCTGGATGTCCCTTATAACAGGATTTAGAGTCACTACAACAGGACTCTGGCTCTACTAAGGAAACAATGAAGATGTTTAAAGTAAGGCTGTGTTGCCAGTGAAATGCTCAGTCTGGGATTATGCTTCCCCAGAAAACAGCCCAAATCTGTCCTGTTTAGGAGATGGGAACTGAAAGCCAACAGCAAGGCTGGTAAGGGATGTCTGTGGTGTTGTATGACCCTGCTGAGGTAGAAGGTGGCGGGGAGGGTGTTGCTGCTCAGAGCAGGGCATATACCATATGTATATTCCTGCCATCTTCTTTCCCACACACCCCACGCACTCCTGGCCCTTTCCATTGCTCTCCTGGCTGATCCTTTTATTGCATACACAACTACTGCATCTGTTGGACTGTTCCACTGGCAGACTGTACACCAGACACTAGGTTCTCCCAGGAAAATGGCTGCCGTCTGATTTATCCAGGATAAATGAATATTGGTATCCCAAGATGGGGGCAAAGTATTTTCCCGTGAGCAGCATTGCTCAGTTTGCCCAGTGAATCTTGACTGACCAGGTCTTTAGGACTGTAATCCCCAAATTCATGACTGCCTGAGCCTCTGCAAGAAGATTCATAGCTGGCAAACATGCTCATTCATTCATTAAAAGAAAGAGTGAGCTCAGCACAGTAAACTGTCATCACAGCTAGGATGCGATGGCAACTGCTAGTGTTAACAACTGGTAAAAATATGGACTTGTAATAACTGCAGTGAGGCTATTGTTCATTAATGCCTGAAGCTAGAAAAACCAAGAACATAACACCACCCTTTCGTATTTCTTTCATCTTCTGTTAGGTCGACTAACCTATCAGCTAACATGAGGACCTATAGGTGGAAGTATCTGGACTTTGAGAAACAGCAAGCAAGGTCTAATGGTCTAACCAAGAAAATGGAGTCAGGAAGTCCTGAATCCTAATCTCACTTTTGCCATAGATTAACACTGCACGGGTGTAGGCAGGTTACTGATGCTCTCTATTAGGTAAATTTTCAAAAGGTTTGAACCTAGGCTTCCCCTCTGGTGGGAGAAGCACCTGCAAAGAGAACTGAATGAGCAAAGTAATATATTTGCATGTCTAACTACAGACTGGTACTTGCAATAGGGTAGTTAGAGGGTCATATACAATTTGTGGGTGCCATATAATTGCAGATGCAAAAATACCAGCTCATATTTTGCAGATACAAATTATACCTGTCAAAGAGAGAGAACCATTTGGAAAATTTGGCCCCATTCCTGAATTTTGCCATGTGTGAAAGGCAGTCTGTTTATATATCTTGGTTTTCTAAGCTGTCAGTCATTTAAACATCACTGGTAGGGCAGCTATTTAAAGACTGGTTAAAAAGGTCAGTCCAGTGTCTTGAGATCATTGCTTTGGGCAGCTAGCACTTCTTATGAGCCCCAGCAAAGTCATAGTGCAGCAGATCATGGAGTTGACCCCACCTGTGAACAAAAGCTTCTGTATAAGTCTGGCTGTGTCCTTCCACAGGCATTCTTTAGTCTCTTTTGTGGCAAGTGACCATCATAGATGGCATGGAGAGGGACTTGTGCTGCCCAGCCAGTGATTGGGATAGAGGGAGAAGAGTGTTTTTCACTCCAAACATGGCTAGATGGAGGATTCTTCATTCTGAACATGTTTGTAGGGTAAGGGTTTCTTAGGGCATGCTGTGGGCCTGTCATAAACAGATAGCTAAGGGTTAATGTCTCTTTCACCTGAAGCACCTGACCAGAGGACCAATCAGGAAACCGGATTTTTTCAACTTTGGGTGGAGGGAATTTTGTGTCTGAGGTCTTTGTTTTCTGGCTGCCTGCTTTCTCTGAGCTTTGGAAAAGTAGTTCTGTTTTCTAATCTTCTGTTTCTAATTGTAAGGACAAAAAGATCAGATAGTAAGTTATATGGTTTCTTTTCTTTGGTATTTGCATGAATATAAGTGCTGGAGTGCTTTGATTTGTATTCTTTTTGAATAAGGCTGTTTATTCAATATTCTTTTAAGCAATCGACCCTGTGTTGTATCACCTTAATACAGAGAGCATTTGTATGTATTTTCCTTTCTTTTTATATAAAGCTTTTTTTTAAGACCTGTTGGAGTTTTTCTTTACTTCAGGGAAATTGAATCTGTACTCACCAGGGAATTGGTGGGAGGAAGAGATCGGGGAGATCTGTGTGTGTGTTGGATTTGCTGGCCTGATTTTGCATTCCCTCTGGGGGAATAGGAAAGTTCTTTTTGTTTCCAGGATTGGGAACAGAGAGGGGGAGTCACTCTGTGTAGTTTCACAGAGCTTGTGTCTGTGTATCTCTCCAGGAGCACCTGGAGGGGGGAAGGGAAAAAGGATTATTTCCCTTTGTTGTGAGACTCAAGGGATTTGGGTCTTGGGGTCCCCAGGGAAGGTTTTTCAGGGGGACCAGAGTGCCCCAAAACACTCTAATTTTTTGGGTGGTGGCAGCAAGTACCAGGTCCAAGCTGGTAGCTAAGCTTGGAGGTTTTCATGCTAACCCCCATATTTTGGACGCTAAGGTCCAGATCTGGGACTAAGGTTATGTCAGGGCCTGACTGGAGAATTAGGAAAGGAAGGAGAGAAGAAGGAGAAGAAAGGAGAGGATGGAGGAGAAAGAGGAGGAGAAGGGCAAAGGGAAATATGCAAGGAGAAGAGACGGGGCGGCTCCAGGCACCAGCATGCCAAGCGCGTGCCTGGGGCAGCAAGCCATGGGGGGCGCTCTGCCGGTCGCCGCGAGGGTGGCAGGCAGGTTGTCTTCGGTGGCATGCCTGCGGAGGGTCCGCTGGTCCTGCGGCTTCGGCGGACCTCCCGCAGGCTGCCGCCAAATCCATGGGACCAGGGACCTCCCGCAGGCAAGCCGCCGAAGGCAGCCTGCCTGCCGTGCTTGGGGCAGCAAAATACCTAGAGCTGCCCCTTAGGAGAGATACTATGGTGAGGGGGAGCAATATAGACCCCTAATATAGAGAGAGGAGAAGAGATCTGGAGAGAAGTAAATAGGGAAAATGGCAACTGGAAGTTAACTGGGAAACCAGTTTTATCATCTAACTCTTGCAAAAAGTGGATTTTTAATGAGCACAAGTAGTCAGGATCTTGATTTTTTGTGTCATTTAAAATAAAGAGAAAAATGAGAATCTGCAGCAAAATGTAAATGCTGACAAGCAAAAAGCAAAGAAGCCCAGTTTGGAAGATATAAAAAAATATGAGAGAAAGTGAACGTAAAAGTGAATTAAAAAGCAAAATAAGTTAGAGGGAAACTACACACAGCAAAAGAGACAGCCTGTTTCAGAAACAAGGATGACAGAGTAAACATGGAGAAACAAGAGATTTAGAGTAAGTTACTTTAAAAAAATTATTTTATGGACATTTCCTTCCAAAGTATTATGCTTCCTTTATATGTATGTGATTTGCAGTCCTTCCTCAAGCAACTGTCTCCTTGAAGTCATTGAGTTAGGATCCAAAGTATATGAAATGCATTTTCATTATAAACTGTAGTTAGTGATTTTAACCTCCCCTGGACAGACCTGGCCCATTTCCCTCTATGTCACTTTGGCATCCCTGGTAGCTATCTCAGTTCTGGCTCTTTGCCTGCTCACTTCCAAGCCCCACAGAAATGTTAAACTGGCACCACTCCAGAGTAGAACTGTCTGTCTCATTTGTGTGTAGCTCAGTAAAGCACCAGAAATGACAAATGTTCAGAGAACAAAGCTAAGTTTGATAGATCCATGTCTTGTAAGGTTCATGATTCATCATGAATTGAGGTTACAGAGGTTTTTTTCCATCTTGAAAGTCCCCTAGTGGTAGGATCCGGGTTTTCCCAGACATTGCGTCTTTTTTGATCCTCTGTCCAAGCGGATTTTTCAAGTAAGAGGCAATGTCTGGACTTTTGTGGAGCAGATGTTGCAGCTCAGAAAGAGCCCCGATTGGTCCCTCCCCTGCTTCCTCATCTGCATCCTGTGTCTGTGCCTGCCACCGTGACAGGGAGCAATAGTGCCCGCCCCCGCCTCAAAAGTGAGGCCTCAGGTATCCCCTCCAGCACCTCCCAGGTACCTGCCCCCAGTACACACACGCCTCTCCAGCACACCAACTGTACCCTTCCTCCTGCTCCCCACCGGCAGTGTCCTCTTTGGGGAACCTGAAACATCATAACCCTTCCTATTGGGAAATTGTGACGAACTGGGAAAGTTCTTAATGTTTTCTCTGAATACTGTATTGGTGCCTCAGTGTCCCCATGGCAGTTTTTAAGTATCTGGCAGAGCAAAGGGCCAGTGCACCTAAATGCCTGACACTCTGTCTCCTAGCAACTGATGGCCTGGGCCCCTGCCCTGCAAAGGTGCCAGCTGAAGGTGTTGGAGACAAAGGGATCAGGTGACCTCCTGGCCCGGGAAAGGGGCTGAGGAGAGAGGAGGGGCTTGGAGGGGTTGTTAGTCTGGAGCTGGCTGGGGTCAAGGGTGGAGGGCAGACCTGTGGGTGTCTGGCTCACTGCCCCCCAGAATGGACCCAGCCGAGGGGTCCGGGTTCGCTGTATCTACAAGCTCTGTTTTAGACCCTGTTCCTGTCATGGAATAAACCTCTGTGTTACTGGCTGGCTGAGAGTCACGTCTGACTGCAAAGTGGAGGTGCAGAACCCGGTGGCTTCCCCAGGACCCCGCTGGGGTGGACTCGCTGTGGGAAGCGCACGGAGGGGCAGAGGATGCTGAATGCTCCAAGGAGAGACCCAGGAGGTGAAGCTGTGTGAGCTTCTTGCCCTGAACAAGTCTGCTCCAAGGGAGAGGAGGCTCCCCAAAGTCCTGACTGGCTTGGTGGGGAGCAGTTCCAGAGCATCGCCCGGTGACTCCGTGACAGAAATGTAGCCAATTAAGTGTGAAGAAAGTTTATGATATGTCTCTGTAGTTACATTCTTTGGGCAAAATTCTCAGATCTCATCTCCCATATTCTGCTCTACTCCTGCACAGAAATCCTGTTGGGCAGCAGATGTGAGAGAGCCAGTCTACATAGCACCCGGCATACTCATGTGGAAAGAACCAAGGGATTAACTTCCGTGGATTCCAGCTTTGCAGAGGTGGGGGAGATTAGCCTCTGAGGGAGCTGTGCTACAAATGTGTTCTGGAATGTAGCATTGAAGAGCAGGCCTTTAACAGATATCTCATAATTCCATCAATCTTGGTACATTGATGCACTTGAAGTGCCTGTCCCCAACCCCATGTGTGGGTCCACCAACCTGCCCCACTTGCAGCATTTCCTATGTAAATCTGCCCCTCCATTGGGATTTTCTGTGAGATGATATGATATACCCCTTAGACATTACACTAAAATATGTATCCTGGATTAGAGGCAACAAAATGAAAAAGCATGAGAGAGAAAACCAAGGTATTCAAATATTTAGAGAGAACCAAGCTAAATTTAATTTGCTCCAGGATACATTTCTTTCCATGAGAGAACATAGAAAACTACAGGGACAACAGTGTTCTGAATGGTTTCCCTCCTCCGCTAACACAAACACTAACAGGGAACTTGTTCTGCAGAAGGAAAGGAAAAGCCATTAAAATTAATAAGTAATCAATCTCTAAAACAGCTGCTTTGTCATTCTACATATTGCCTGGGAAAGTTTTTTCACTCCAGCAGTGCTAACAGACCATCCATGTTCTCTGAGAGTTAAGGGAGAGTTGTCCCATGTTCAGGTGGGAACTGGAACTCAGTACCCTTGTATTTTATTCCCCCTGGCCCTCCCCCGGCAGAATTGTGCCTCATTTTCCCTTTCTGTACAAATAGAGATAATACTGGTTTACCTTTCAGAGAGACTATCAGACATAATTCACTAATAGGTTTAAAAGATCCTCATACGGAAGACTTTAGTGAAGGGCAGAGGAATATTGTTTGTACTCGTCACCTTGAAAAATTTATCTCTTATAGGCAAAGCTAAACTACTCAAAATTAAATGAGTCTAGACATCAGTGGGTATGCCATGGGGAAACATATATAGGGAGACACTGTAACTAGAACTTCTCCTCCTGTGTAGAACTTCATTGCTCTGTTTTTGTTGGTTTACTCTTTTCATGTACACAGTGTCAAATCCTGTCATTTTCCCTTCCCTGTGAGATTCAGGATAGAATGGGCTAACTCCCCAGACTACCATAGTTCCTCAGTACCAGTGGTCTGAGACTATTAAATATTAAACTGGGGGCCTTCTGGGAGGCTGAGAGATTAGGAATAGTATAAACCACATTTCACTGCGAAGCCTGAGTACAAATCCAGCCTCAAAGGTACAAAGTCATTAGTTCAGGTGGCTGTTTGGTGACTTATGTGAAATGATTTGGTGAATCTCAGTCGCAGTCCCAGTGAGCAGGTATCCATATCACAATAAACATCATCCCATTCAACACTAATTGTCTTTTAAAAAACCGAGGTAAGTCACTGCAATTCAGAGCTGAGGCCAATTGATGGTGATAGTATGTGGATAGAGCTTATACTGCTTCAAAGGACTTTAGCATCCAGGATTGTTTGTCTCTCATTTTCACCAGAAGAATATTCACTTAAAAATAAAAGTACCTTTTTTTTTTTCCAGGAAGAGAATGGTTTCTCCAGACACCACTAGAAACTCATTTAGAAACTGCTCTACCAGGTCTGTTAAACTTTATTACTGTCATCGTGGCTCATCTAAGTGTATTAGCAAAAACTTGCTCTGCTGATTCAAATTCTTGAATTTTTGGAATCTGAATCCAGCACTAGGCAAAATATAATCCATGGAAAGAAGGACTGTCTTGTAGTGAAGGCACAGATAGGAATTCGGGATACCTGAGTAATTTACAGTTCTGTTTTTAAATGCCAGGTGAACATGATATGACAAGGAGAAATCAGAGTGGCTTCTGTAAAGGAAAATGATCCCTCTCTAATCTAGAATTTTTGAGAATATCAAGAAAATAATGGAAAAAGGAGAAACTTTATGTGGACTTTCAAAAAGGCTTTGATAATGAGAACATCCACAGCTAGACTGAACAGGGTAAATAACAGCTTTAAAGTTGGGATATTGGGATGGATATAGAGCTCCCTGTGATAATTTGTGAATATTGTATGTTGGCCTCCATATTGAGATGGTGTTTACTGTATGGATATAATAATTTAACTCAATAGGTGGCTGTCTGGATACAGGCAGAAAGGAAAAGAATGGCTTAAGATAGCCACCTATCACCAATCTCTTAAAGAGTTGGTAAAGGACAATGCCAGAACTATTAGCTTTGATGGTTCTTTCTATGGATACACTACAAAACTGGCTTGACCATAAATGGCCAAGAAGACCCACCAGACACAGGAGAACAAAGGGGGGAGGGAGATCTATGACAGGAACTTGTCTCAGATACAGGAACCCCTAAGTGTGTCTTGAGAAACTAGGCCTGCCTAGGTCATCAACATGGGATGATATGACTTAAGAAGAGACACATATGTAGACTGTTGTTTTAAAATCCTTTCCCCCTAAAGTTTGTTCCTATTGCTTTTGTTTTAAGAAGACTGGTGGTCACTATATATCATTGGCTACTGACTTTTAAAGGGATGAACTGCAGGTGCCTGAACCCAGTTGAGCCTGCAGGGTAATAAGCAGTTGGCATACGTGGGGTGTTGTACTGAGTCTCAGAGTGGCAGAACTGGGAAATGCCACCCAGAGAGACTTAAAGGCAGGCAGACCAATGTCTGAGGGGGTACATTCAGGGAGATCAGAGGTGCACTTGGCCCTGGAGCTGTGACAGATATAAAATCTCATACTTTAGGACATAAACAAATCATTAACTGAAGGGGGCATGGAAGAAGCTGCCCATGAGAGCAGGTTAATCCATAATAGACCATAATGGAGTTTCTTACATCTGTCTCTGAGGCACCTCATGATGACCACTGTCAAAGATACAGGATACTGGACTAGGGCCTTGATTCTGCAGCATTAAAGTCAATGGGAGCTTTACTGTAGAATTCAATGAGTGTAGGATCAAGCTTTGTTGGACCAGTCTGATCCGGTATGGCAATTCCTATATTATTGTTTTCTGTTCCTGCTTCTCCCACTGACTCACTGTGTGTGTCACTTCCCTTCTCTGTGCCTCAGTTTTCTTCTCTGTAAAATGGGACTAATGGCTCCACCCTATCTCATAGAGGTTTGTGAGGCTGAATTAATGAATATTTGATAAGTGCTTTGAGATTATTGGCTGGAAATGCCAAGCATTACTCTCAATTTTCAACTTGACTTTTAGCCATAGAATTGGGCAGCTCAGCTCATGCACATTCTGCTGCCCTGTTTCAGAGAGACATGAGGGAGAAAAGCAGGTCAGATCTGATATTAGAAATGTTTGTTTACTGTTATACAAAGAATGAGGCAGACACACACACTTTCTGGTCACTTTGGTAAACACATCCCCCAGCGCTATTGTTTGTTAGAGACTGGGAACTAGATTGATAAATCTGTATCAGTGCAACTTCTGTGAAGACTCAATTATTGTATATATGTGAAACAATGAATAGAAAGAGCCCTCCTTCCCCGCAGCTACTTCACTCTGGTGGGTAAGGTTTTAGAATGAATGTTAACAGGCAGGCTATAGCTAAATATCCTCCATCTCACTGAATATCTTTCTGCTCTATTATGTTTATGAAAAAAAGCAAAATGCAAGAGCCAGAGGATGAGTGTGGGTTTTCCTCAGAGGATGTTAGAAATGGGAGCCTTGAGGAAGGGTGGGTGTGTGTCATGGGTATCAGAGATGAGACCCCCGCTGATCAGCATCTACTCCTTTTTGCCTGAGAGCTGGTGGGGATTTCACCTTTTGCGTACAATAGTCAGTGGAGGAGGTTCTTGCTTTTCTTTCTCACTAATCACCTCTGCCGGGCAGATGGCAGCCCTCTCAGCAAGGATCTGTGTACAGGGCTCAGTCAGGCACAGTAGGCAGGAGAGAAGCAGGCACTGGGGCTTTGAATCTACCAGGATCTAAAAATGGAGTCATGCAAAAGGCTAGTGCTTGTTTAATTTGGGGAGTGATACGTTGTGTACAGAACTATTTAGCAGTTCTTCCTCCTTCCTGCATCTGAACTGCAGCTCCTTTCAGACATCCCAACAAGAGTCAGTCTTGTCCTGGCCCCAGGGGATGTAGTATATGACTTAATACTGATCTTTTCCACCTTTAACTTACAGGGTTTATATACTGGCCTTCCAATTGCCTCTCTGCCCCTCCTCTTGGCTAAGCACATCAAACTCAATCAGTGCTGTAGCACTGAACCACAAACCAGCCAGAACTGAGGACATTTTTACATTTCAGTCTCTGATACTTGCATTTGTGTGTTTTACAGCAGACATTTCCCATTGCCAAGTCACTTTGGCTTTTAATGAGTCATATTTAAAACTACCTGCCAGCATTGAAATCCCTTGTTGTTATTTCAGCTGTGACTCTGAGATAAGGCAGGTGGTAAACAGATCCAGCCGGACAGCGGATTTGTTTATAAATACATGTGCTTGTTCTTTTGGAAATGTAGAGTATTTGGCTTGCCCTTTTGTTCTATTATCGCTCCCTGTGTCCTGCCCATAGGTCCATGTCTTGTATCTGAATCAGTTGACAAGGCACTGCATTAACTTTCTCCGTACCAAGGACACTGAACCTTCTGCTGCATCTTGATCTGCTGTAGGTGTCTTTGCAGGTGTATTCTGTGGATACCCAGGAGGGTGATGTTAGCTGTTCCAGCCTGCCATATTAGAGCTGACCAAAGTATTTGCAGCAAATTATTTATCCACTGAGTTTAGCCCTGTCTTCTGTTTGTAAATTCTTTGCAAATGGATCGCAGTGAGTCTGCTGTTTGAAATTACTCCTCAAATGTTTTGTGTGAACATATTTCAGTCTGGAGATTGCTCACAAACTGTGGTTGTGAGTGTTGCAATATCTGCTACTGTATTTGGAATTCAGGCTTATTTGATTAGGCACATAAGTCACATGGTAGGTCACAATAGGTCATGTGATTGTTGGGACACACCTAATGTCTAATCTGTACTTGTGAAATCCCCATCAGAACAGCATCTGGGCTTACAGATAAGTACCCTCCCTAGGTGCTGGGGTCTTTTCACACCAAGGTGATGCAGTTAGCTCACAATAACCACACACCCTGCCGTGTGCCATCTGTCATGTGGTGTTGTGGCCTGGGATCTTGAAACCGCATGATTTTTCTATCCTAGTCTTTAAACTAGACATTTTATAGCAAATAATGAGAGGCACTGATATAGCCCCTTAGTCTTATGATTATGATAGAAAGAGGCACTTTGTATGTGGTTATGCTGTCTAATTTAACAGAATGCGGCTGAAGACACTCACCTTCCTACCTGCTGCCTCACTATTACTATCATTACTATGGTGGGAGTCACCAAGTGGTGCTGTTACACATTGTTTTACAAGTTCTTTTTCTTAGCGTGCAAGTAATGTGCAAACTTGGAAGAGACACTGCATTGTTACTTTCGTTATGTTGTTTCTTGTTGGGGAGCTATTGGAAGCAGCAGGAGAGTTTGTTGTCTGCCTTAATCTCTCTAACTAGAGTCAGTTCTTGAAATTGAGATGTTTCCTGGGAACTAGGCGTTGTTTGTGCTGAGATTTCTGAAAGAAGAGGTTGCCCTGGAGGGTGTTCAAAGACCGATGTTACATGGTGCAAGTAAAACAAGTCTCCCATTTTGTTCATTTTATGTTGTTATATATTTAAATTTTCCTTCCCTTTCAAAGACTTTCTGTTCTTGTTCTGTTTTTAATTCTAGCCTATTTATAATCCTATAAGTGATAATAGAGAAATTATCAGATTCAACCATGTCTTATTGCTTAGCCAGTCAAGGTTTGGGAATCCTCCATCAGTGTTCATCTCCTCCCCGCAAAAAGATGATGACCAAAGGAGAAGAACTGTTAGAATTCAGTCCATTACACCTCCATGGTGTTTTTATATACAAAGGAATTATTCTGTATGGCTAACTCATAGCTCTGGATAACAGTGATGATGATTTATTAATCAATCACATACTTGCCCATTGCCATGGTCTCTGTGTGTACATACTTGAAAAATCCAGCCTCAGTCAGTGTTGCCCAGTTGCATTGATCAACAGTATTAGCCTGTCTCTTGTCAAGCACCAGATGGTAAAAAATACTTTGTAGTCTGAGCCCAAGGTAAAGCAAATGCTTGTCTAAAAGGTGAACCTTGTACCATGCAATGACGGTCAATGAATTCAGGCAGCAAGAGGGAGTGAGTTCCACAGCTGAGAATGTCTTGCTCCCAGTTCTCAAGAGTACAGATTTAGGAACAGGAGTGCCTCCGCTGATTTCTGCTTTTGTGATAGTGTACAGCAAGGGTAGGCAACCTATGGCACACGTGCCGAAGACGGCACACAAGCTGATTTTCAGTGGCACTCACACTGCCCGGGTCCTGGCCACCAGTCCGGGGGGGCTCTGCATTTTAATTTAATTTTAAATGAAGCTTCTTGAACATTTTAAAAACCTTATTTACTTTACATACAACAGTAGTTTAGTTATATATTATAGACTTATAGAAAGAGATCTTAAAAAATGTTAAAATGTATTACTGGCACACGAAACCTTAAATTAAGACTTGGCACACCACTTCCGAAAGGTTGCCGACCCCTGGTGTACAATGTATAGAGAAAGTGGTGATCTCATGGATAGCCAGGTCTCAGACCATACAGAGCTTTACAGATTAAAACAACTCTGTGAATTGCACCTGGGAAACCACTATTCAGTGTTCTTCAAGAGTAGCTCCAGAAGCAGCACACTACAGTCATTCAACCAGGAAGTGACAAAGGCGTGAATAACCATGGGGAGGTTCATAAGGAAAGACTTTGCTATCTGCAGCTGTAAAAATGGTATGAGTCAGCTTTGATAGCTGGGAATCCAGGAGCAGTCAGATTTCCATAAGGATTAGTGATGGGCTACGTCCAATTAATCAGCTTTCTCGTCGTGCACCCTGAGTTCCTGATTCATACCAGGCAAACTGATGACCCAACCAGCGGACTGCATGCAAAGCTCTTTCCAGAGCTGAATATTGGTAACTTGCCAGCTTACATCGCTGTTGCAATTCCACCTTCCAACGTTTGAGCTATCGGATTAGCCCTGAGAATAATGCAGCTCAACATTGAGGGACTGTCAGCAGCCAAATGAAACAGTTATGGGGTCTCTAAAAGGAATCACAGTAACAATCCTGTAATTCTGAGGGACAAGACTTCCTCCATTCATTGTAGTGTAGAGGGCTCCTGACAGAAGACTCATCTCTTCCCCCTAGCCATGAGCTTCTAATTCAGACTGTGAGCCTGGCCCTGAAAGCTGATCTTGCATGTGGAAAGCTGATGGTTAAAGTTTATTGGTAAATGGTTCCACTGAGTACGTATGAGTATAGCCACTGGAAAAAGTTCCAGAGCTGGCAGTAGCCTATTTCTCAAAAAAATGAATGAGTTAGATAAAAACAAAATGTTACCTCTTCTAGGACTCTGAGTAAATTATTTAAACATGCAACCTGTTTATATCCTCTCCATATGAAAAATTAATGCACCATGGGCTCTTTTGTGTTTTCATGGTAAAATAAATCTATGCATAGGCTTTTCCCTCTTGAGGAATAGAGAAAAGGGCTTTCCACTGCCAGTGTCAGAATTTTCAACTATCAATCGTCCCTCTGCACAGAAAGGGGACAGCTCTATTAATGAGCAGCCGGGTATTAACATAACAGAACAGCCCCATTAATTTCCAGAGCACCTTGTGGTGCTGACAAAGATGAACTGAGACAAAGCATTGTTGCTGTTAGCATTAGTGGGGAAATGAGCGAGGATTTTCTCCACATGCCACTTGAAACTTGTGTTATGTATCAGACTGATGCATTTTAAAAATCCAGGTCAAAATGTTCAAACTTGGGTGCCTAAAGTTCTGTCTCCATAGTTAGGTACCCAAATAAAAGTGCCCTTATTACTTCAGTGGACAATGAGAATTCTCAGCACCTCTGAAAATCAAATCACTTTGATTTAGCTGTCTATCTTTAAGCTGGCCATGTTTGAAAACTGTGGCCCTAGTATGACAGTTCTTGGAGTGCCCAGGACTGTGAATCACCCTATTGCCCCCTTGCCTCCAGTGAGAGGGAGAATTTCTTGTGCTTAACTAGGTGTCAGGGCGCTGACACCTCTGGTCTGTTAGTCACCCAAACAATCTCCCAAGGGCCCTTACTTTGTCTTGCAGGTTAAAAATAGATGTACCCCATCCCTGAGCCCCTTTAAATAGTTCCCTTGCAGTGTTCAGCCTCTCCTCCACTGAACACTCACAGTAGTACCAGGTTTGCTATATCCAAGGGGACAGTGTACCCATGAGTGTGTTTGATTCAACTGAGGATCAACTCCTATAAAACGTCACAGCATGGAGATATATCTGTATTTATTGTGAAAACAATCATAAGTTTATTTAGCAAAGATTAAGATTGAAGAGAAGTGAAAAAGGCTAATGATGGAAACAGAAATGGTTACGTATAAAACAAAATCATAAAACACAAACCTGGGTTTACACTTATAGGGTCCTTTTCCAGTATAATAAAGTAAATTCTTCCCCCAAGCTTCAGTCTTTTACAGAGCTAGCTGGTTTCAGACAACCCAGGATCCAAGTGTTCAAGAAGCACAGCAGGGGTTTTCCTCAGTGAAAGGATAACAACATGTCTCCTTGCATTCTTTGTATATTCTTTAAAGTGTCTTTTTTTGCCCCCAGAGACAGGACAGTATCCTGTGGTTTAGTCTCCAGTGACTTCCCATCTCTTTTTTGACTTCATATGTAAATTGGGCTGCCACTGACTTGGTTTATAATGCTTAATATTAATGGGAACTGAGCTAGACAGCTGAATATATGTCGTTTGTCTTGCAAGAACCTGTTTGTCAACCCTGCTTTGATTCAGATTTTAAAACATATTATCAGTATATATACATCACTCTTTACATAGTGTCAGTACATACATTTCACAGTAATATTAATACCAGTGTGATCCTGGCTTTCCTATGTTCTTCCATGACATTTTTTATAGATGAACACTATGAGAGCAGTGTGCTAGTGTAGTGACTTTGTCAGGCCTGTTAAGAGTTGCTGGTACAGAACAGGGAACCCTTTGCCAGCTTGGACCAATGGACCTCTGTATCACACCTAGTTTCTCTTTCAAAATATTAGGCCAAATAATGGAGCTAAGCTGATTTATACCAGCTGAGGATCTAGCCCAGAGGTGGTCAAACTACAGCCCGCGGGCCGGTCCCCGAGCTCCTGGCCTGGGAGGCTAGCCCCTGACCCCTCCCCTGCTGTCCCCCCTCCACCCCCCCGCAACCTCAGCTCACTTGCTCCTCTGCCAGCACAATACTCTGAGCTCCTGGGGCAGCAGAGCTGCAGAGCCTGGCCTGACCCGATGCTCCAGCTGGGCACTGCGGCTGTAGCACCGCCAGCCACTGGTGCTCCAGACAGCATGGTAAGGGGGCACGGAGCAAGGGGGGGTTGGATAGAAGGCAGGGGAGTTTGGGTGTGGATAGGGGTCAGGGCAGTCGGGGAGGAACAAGAGGGTTGAATGGGGGCAGGGGTCCCGGGGGGGGCAGTCAGAAAGGAATGGAGGTTCGATGGGGTGGTGGGGGCAGTCAGGGCAGGGGTTCTAGGGGCAGTCAGGGGACAGGGAGAAGGGGTGGTTGAATGGGGCAGGGATCCGGGGGGGGCATCAGGAATGAGAAGAGGGGTTGGATGGGGTGGTAGGGGTGCAGGGGGCAGTCAAGGGACAGGAGCAGGGGAGTGGATGGGGCGGGAGTCCCGGGGGGTCCCAGGGGGGCCATCAGGGAAAGGGGGGGATGGGGCAGGAGTCGGGGGGGAAGATAAGAGGTGGGGGCTGGGCCACGACCCCCTCCCCTAACCAGACCTCCATATAATTTACAAAACTCGATGCGGCCCTCAGGCCAAAAAGTTTGCCCCCCCCGAATCTAGCCCCATGTCTGCAATGTCTCAGTAACTAAATGTAGTACAGCAGAGGTCGGCAAACTTTCAGAAATGGTGTGCCGAGTCTTCATTTATTCACTCTAATTTAAGGTTTCGTGCACCGGTAATACATTTTAACATTTTTAGAAGGTCTCTTTCTATAAGTCTATAATATATAATTAAACTATTGTTGTATATAAAGTAAATAAGGTTTTTAAAATGTTTAAGAAGCTTCATTTAAAATTAAATTAAAATGCAGAGCCCCCTGGACCAGTGGCCAGCACCTGGGCAGTGTGAGTGCCACTGAAAATCAGCTCACACGCATGCCATAGGTTGCCTACCCCTGTTGTACAGCTTTCTCCAATAATGCTCTCAGTCAATGAAATTGAAACTGCAGGATATTGTATTACTAACAGCACTGGCTCCTGCGTGCCCCAGTTTAGATTAAAACACCATGATGTTTGCTGGTTGTAGTCTGGTGCTGAATGGTGTTGCGGATGAGCTCCTTCATGCTGGCCAGGGTCACTACACTGGCTGAATCTGTCACAAATCCCGCTTCTCCTGTTCATTTCTTCCCACAAACATACTCATAGTTCTGGACACATTAGTCTTCACTCTCCCATTATAGGTCTAACCCCCTAGCTTGTTATAGGAGTCTGAGGGCAGTGGGGGGCAAGGATGGGCTAATGTCACATAGTGAATCTCAGACCTTGAAATGGGGGGATCTAATCTAATATCTTTGCAAGGGGTGAATTGGTGCTAGTGATCATTGGACAATGTGGTATTTTTTTAATAAGGCTAAAATCTGAGTCTAATCTATCTATGTGGGGCAGTCAAATGATGCTTATCACTGTAGTGTCTTGAAACTGATTCTCTTTCCCTAGTGTAGGACACTAAGATTTGTTGTCTTAGAACTGATTGCGGCTAGACTTTAGTTTGGTGCCTTATTGCCCCCACCCTGAAAGTAGCAGATTTCTATTCCACGTTCTTGCTACTGGATGTCAGTCTGGGACCAAAGTGATAGCCTCTCCCTTCCTTATGAGACAACTCTCTGGGCATTCTCCATGTCTTTGTGAGCACGTCTTTCCAAGCCCTCTGCTTCCTCTTGTTACTTATTTATTGCATCTAGCAGCTTATTCAGCTGACTCTGCACTTTCTGTCCTCATACACCTTGTCCCCTTCAATGTGCCTCATACATTTTAAAGACAATTTTATTAAAAAATAAAAGAGGTGAGTTAAATAACCTTTGTCCAGCTGAGAACTCAAAGGGAGATTTAAGTGAATTGCAGACTTCACAATGCTAAGTCAAAGTAGAAAATGTTTGTTTTTCTTTCTTTCACATAATTTATTGCACAATATCACAAACAAATGCAGACCCAGTGCACTGCAACCAAAGAGTGGGAAACAAACCCTTCCAATTATTTAACTATCTCTGCTTTCAGATCTTTATCCTCTCTGCCAGACAAATGACAAGGTGATATATTGAGGTTGTCATTGTTAGCTTAATATGATTACATGCTTAAGGGTTTTTTTTTGCTCTCTGATCCTCAACGAAACAAGGTGAAGGAACCTGATCAGGACTCCTTGTGGCCCAGAATGAGTGTCCTATAAAATGTGCTTTGGGCAAGTTCTCTTTCTCCCCAGTCGTGGCTCATGTACTAAGGCCAGTTAATTTCCTTCCTTACTATTATTTATGTCAGGCGTATACTGAGTTCTGGTTTGTGAGAAATCCTTTGGTATTTGTGTTAAATCTTACCCTTTGGTTATCATTTACCTCACAGCAGCTAGTGTCTTGTCAGCACCAGTGTGGTGTGATTTGTACAGGCAGAATTAAAAAATGAAACAAATTATTTTATTCAATGGGACAGATGTTCAAATACAAGATACGAGTCTTTGTAAAAAGAATGGTGATGTATCTATCCTGGGAGAAGGTGCCATTCTTATAAGATTACCAAGCTCATGGGCACGTCAGAAATATCGATGTAGATTAGATTAATATCACCAAGCAATTGCAGGGCAAATCAAAAGGAAGCTACCTGAAGGAAGGGTGAGAAAAGTGAGATGGTGGGAAGGGGTTGGGAGCAGGCATCCAAATCAACAGCACAAAATTTCCTTTCTTGAATATTTTTCTTCTGAGAGCTAATCAGCTGTGTGTCGTCCCACGCCTACTCACTGAAATGTTTGGAAAGTCCCTAGCACATCATGGTCACTATAATAAACAAATACATAATAAATAGTGTCACTAGATCTATTGATTTGTCAGTAAGCCAAGCTGGCTTTGGCCCCTTGCTGGTTGTTCCTCTCCGGTACCAACCTTCATTCTATCCCTATCTTCTGGTATGTTTGTAATGTGTGTTAGGGCAAAATGGGAGAAGGATCTATCTGGAACAGGTTTTTAGGCTCTCTGTCCTTTCAAATAGGGTTTCCAGGCATCCAGTTTTTGACCGGAACACCTGGTCAAAAAGGAAACCTGGCAGCTCCCGTCAGCACTGCTGACCAGGCTGTTAAAAGTCTGGTTGGCGGGGCTGGCAGGCTCCCTACCTGATTCCATGCGGCTCCCGGAAGCAGTGACATGTCCCTCTGACTCCTAGGTACGGGGCCGGCCTGGGAGGCTCTCTGCACTGCCCTTTCCCCCCCCCGAGCGCTGGCTCCACAGCTCCCATTCGCCAGGAATGTGGCCAGTGGGAGCTGTGGGGGTGACGTCTGTGGCCAGGGGCAGCGCGCAGAGCCACCTGGCTGCCCCTGCATCTGGGAGCCAAAGGGACATATTGCTACTTCTAGGAGCCACATGAGGTGAGCGCCGCCTGGAGCCCGAACCCCCTCCTGCACATCACCTCCCTGCCCCATCCCCTTCCCACATCCAAACTCTGTCCTGGAACCTGCATTGCTTCTGCACCGTGATGCCCCAGCCTGGAGCCCCCTCCCACACCCCTAATTCCTCAGCCCCAGCCCAGAGTCCCCTCCTGCACCCCAAATCTCTCAGCCCCACCCGAGAGCCTACACCTCCAGCCTTCACTCCCTCCTGCACCCCAACCCCCTGCCACAGCCTGGTGAAAATGAGTGAGTGAGCGAGCAAGGGTAGGGGAGAGCGAGTGTTGGAGGGAGGATGGAGTGAGTGGGGGGCAGGGCCTCGGAGAACAGGTGGGGCAAGGGCGTTCTGTTTTCTGCAAATAGAAAGTTGGAACCCTACTTTCAAACCCCATTTCCATTCCTCTCACTAAGACTTCTTTCTGGCCCATGACTACAGACCTCTTCTCTAATAAAGTGATCAAATCCTGCTGCCTCAGCCTCCCCACATTTCCTGCCCAAGTGTTCCTGTTTCATCATTCTATACATAACCCCTCTCAGAGGATGCCCAGCTATTGCCTTTGTATCCAGCATCACTCCAGCCCTATCATAACCATACAGCCCTCTCCCCCTTACCGAAAGTATTTTTCCCCCTCAGAGGTAGGGGTGGAGAAACCCAGCAACCTGCTCTACCTTCCTGCAGAGTGGGTCATCTGTTGTAACAATAGTCACTGATCACAAAATAATTTTGGCTTGTTTAAGCGCCAGGGCTCCAGCAAGTAGTTTTGGTAACAATGTTCCCTTGCTGTCTGAGTCTGGGCCCTGCTCTGGTATAGAATATATCTCACTGGTGTGAATACTGGGGAGCGGAGGTCTGGGTTTACAGTTTCTGTTCCATGAGCATTCAGGCCAGTAGACCTTCATTTCTTGAGTTTTCACAGACAACGAACAGAAAAGTGGTGGGAGCCTGGCCAAAGCAAAATCAGTTGTCAGGTCTGTGTGACTCCTTTGCAGGGTTTTTGGTGTGTGATTTCCTCTGTTCTAATGAGTGACATGCCAGGGGTATATTAGGTAGATCGCTGGTCACTTGAGTAAAGCCAGGAGCGAGCTGTAACAACCCAACAATTGCCTGGCTGCAGAGCGGCCGAGTGCCTTCGCGCATGCCTAGAGTGCAAGACACGGCTCTTCGGCTGGCCCTGCCTGAGGGAAAGGTGCGCGCCGCCTCCACCTAGTGGCCGCTGCCGTTCATTGCAGCCTGTGCCTGTGGCCGGCTGCGTCCCGGGCCGCAGCGGAAGAACTTGCCGGGGGGGAGGGGGGGGGCACAAAAGCGCCAGCCCCCGCCCCCAGCCCAGCCGGGTTACGAGCAAGGGGAAGGCGCCTGTAGCCAGGCGAGGCCTGTTCCTGGGCCCGCGGGGAGCTGGGGAAGGAGCGGCTGGAAGGGGGCTGCTGGGTGGGAGCCGGAAGGAAGCTGAGCTCTGGCCAGGAGGGGGGTATCTGGGGGCAGGAAAGAGCAGCCTGGCTGGGAGGTGCTAGAGAGAAGTGGGTTGTAGGGGGTGGTGCTGGAGCAAGAGCTGGCCAGGGCTGTGGGGCACAGGAACTAGGGGAGAATGAGCCTGAGGGGGGAGATGTTATGGAACAGGTGGTAACAGAGGACCTGAGGCAGGACCTTGAGTTTGTGTGGGGTGTCTTTCATTTCCCAGGTGGCCACAGAGGGCGTGGGGAGGAAGTGGGGAACCTTTCCAGCCAAGCGACCTCCCCGATATAAATTTTATTAAAGGAAATGTTTGAAATGAAATACACACAGGTTGAGAGGGAAATTACACTTCAGTCGTAGCTTCGCAGGCCCTGGCCGGTGCTTGGACCCATAGCCAGTGGTGAGCTGGAGTGGGTTCCCACCAGTTCCCACGAACTGGTTGCTAAAATTAGACCACCGTGGAGAACAAGTTGTTAAAGGGCCAGGGGGTGGGCAAAGAACTCCATTCCGTGGGCTGGACCATCCTGTTGCTCCCAGGATCCCCAGCTGAGGAGGCTGAGGTTCCCCTGGCCTCTCTCCTGTTTCCCCCCCAGCTGCAGTGTGGCCAGCCACCGGTATCAGCTGAGCGGCTCAGCTGAGCTCCTGAGTTGTCCTGCTGCTTTGAGCTGCAGGCAAGGTAAGGGGGTGGGGGGCTTCAAGCTCCAGGGCTGCTGGTGGGGGGCAATTTTCCCCAGGCCCTGCAGGAGCCCCCGGTCCCATGAGTATGTCTCCCCCCACCCCGGCCCTTCCCCTGCCCCCGCACCCCCCTTAAATCAGAACTTTTTATAGGGAACCGGTTGTTAAGATTTTGGCAGCTCATCACTGTCCATAGCATGGAAGGTTTGAGAACCAAGGATCACCAGGATTGCAGAAAAGGTAAGACATTAATTAGGTGGTTGGGTTTGGGAGGTGGGGAAGATGAGGGACTTAGAAGAGGTTGGGGAGATGGTCTTTGGGCTGGTCTCTCTTTTGAAATGGCATGCAGAATGAGTCAGATGGGAGCCCCAGAGCATCTGGTAGCCCTGCTGATACACAGGGTATATTGGTCCCTCACATGATGAACTTTGCGAACATTTTTCTCTCTTGTTCCATATTAATGGCTCTATGACCAAGCCCTGACCAAGGACAGTTTAATTTAGTGACTCTAAAAATAGTCTTTAGTGTGGAAGTGAGAAATGTGGGCACTGTGGCTTGGAGAGGGTATCAAGTGTATCTTGTTATTTGTACCTTGAAAGAATATAAGGAAAATTTATCCCCATAAATATGTTCATTTTTTGTAGATGGATGAAGGGGCAGATAGTTGTTTTAGACTCCAGAGGGTTTCCTTGTTAGACTAATAATTTTTAAGATGGTCAGATTTTGGAATAAGTGGAAGCCCTCTCATTGCCTCATAGGCCTGGTCTACACTAACTATGTCAGGGGAGTGACTTTTTTTTTAACTGACATTGTTAGACTGGTACAGCTCTTTGTGGGGACATAGTGATATTGGTATAAAGGTGCCTTATACCAGTGTAGCTTATTTCCCTTCCCATATGGGAATAAGCTATACCAATGTAAGCACTTTCATACTAGCATAACTGTGTCCCCACACCTGCAGGTTGTACCGCTTTGACTATACTGGTATAGTTAAAGCATTACAACTTTAATGTGTAAGTCAGCCCTTAGTGTAACACCTTTTCTGTATGCTCATGGTGTATTATCTTGTTCTGTTGTTGAGGGTGTCTATGGGTATGTCTGTACTTCAATGTAAGCCCAGGGTTAGTGAGACTTGAGTCAACTGACCTGTGGTAGGGTTATCCTAGGCTTGAGTGTCTAAATTGTATCTAAACCCTAAGTTAAGATTTAACTGGGCTCGAACTCAGGGCTATGGCTTCCACACTATAGTCTGTAGACCCGAAGTCAAAGTAGAAGTTTGAACAGCCCATCAAACCCATTGCAAACTCAGGAGGCTCTCTGATCGTGTGCTTGGAGATTGGTGATCAAAAGAGAATGGGTTAACCCTGGTCTGAGCTGCTACTATTCTCCAAAGGGGTGGGGGTGGCTTCTGTTTTCAACAGAGTGGAGTGCAGATTGTTGGGATCAAGAGGAGTAAGGAAGTTGTCCCATGGAATTGTGGGATACTTCCAGATGACTCCTAGGACCTGAGTCAATCAGGGCAGCAGCTACTCTGCAAAGCAGTAGAGTTTGGACCCTGGGTCCCAGCTTCACTTGAGCTTGGACCCTCCAGCCCTGCAGGGTTCTGGGACCTTGGGTCCGAGCCCTGGGTTAGTTTAATTGTATTGTAAATGCAAGGGGGGTTAGACTTGAGCCTAGGCTCAAACACAGGCTTATGCTGCAGTGTTGACATCATCTTCGGGGGCATTCCCCTGGCTTGTTACTCAGGATGACACTCTGGCTCTTGTTGATTGGCAGGCACCTCCTGTGCAGAAGACAGATTGTGGGTTTTGTCTTATGTTGGCAGCAGAAGGATGATGAGGTGGGCCTATTGGATAAAGAAGTGCTTAGTATGCTGGAGATTTCCTCCTCTTGCTTCTCATTTCATTTTGAGTAATCAGTTGGGCTGTTTTGGAGCTGCTGTTTACGACCTGTAATTTGTATAATTTGATTTGACAGTAATTCCATTGTCGTTACATTTATTTACAAGACATTCCCTGTGATTTGTTCATTTCTTATCTGTTATCTTTGCTTCTCTAATCATGACTTTCATAAGTCGATCATATTTTTTAAAAGTGTTTGTTTTAATTCTGAGGGATGACAATGTTTTGCTGGCTGCAAAGATGGTGTTTAGCTGTTCCCTTTAACGTTTAATGAAGAGGAAGGAACTATGGTACCTCTTCGTCTTTGCTTGCAAAAGACATCATAGACTGAATTACTCATTTATAGTCTGGTGTAGCAGATATTTTTCAACCCTGGGCTAGATCCACAAAGGGACTTCAGTGGCTTACTGCCACTGTAGGCATCTAAGTCCAACATTTAGGCATAACTAAGATCCTCAGACCATCTGCTTAGCTGCCACCTAATCCTGTGTTCACTTGCAAAATCACCTAAGTCCTGATGCCATCAAACAGCTGAGTGCCCTAGCTCATCCATAAGCCCCATTGGGCTTCTGAAATGAGGCATTCCACTGCTTTTCTTGCCTGATCCAGTAGGCATGCTGAACCCACCTACTGAATCAGGCCCCATGCAAATTACATTTGTGTCTATGTCCATATGTGTCCGTACAGTAGCCCAGTGGTTAGAGCATGCACCTGGAATGTGGGAGACTCAGATTTGCATCCTCTTTCCCTGATTTGGAGCAGGGAAATGAACCCAGGTCTCTCTCATCTGAGGTGAGTGCCCTGACCATAGGTGTGCACACAGGGTATGCCGGCTGTGCCCAGGCACACCCTAATGCCTATGGGCCGGATCCGGCTCTTCAGGGCTTTGGATACGGCCCAGGGGATTTGCCCCCCATGATGCTGCAGGCCCCACGCCGCTCTCAGAAGTGGCTGGCACCATGTCCCTTGGGCCCGGGGACAGGGACGGGGCAGAGGACTCCGTGCGTCGCTCCAGGCACCGCCCCCCACAGCTCCCATTGGCCAGGAACGGGGAACCGCAGCCAATGGGAGCTTCAGGGGAAGTACATGGAGGCATGGCAAGGGCAGGGACATGGTGAGCGGCATGGAGTAGGGCCAGGGCAGGCAGCCAGGTATCATGCCACTGCAGGTAAGCGGCAATGGGCCAGAGCGAAAATCCTTCCTGCACACTGTCCCCCAGCTCCCTGCCCTGACCCTCCTGCCTGCACCTCACACCCCTCCTGCACCCCAGCCCCTTCCCTGAGTCCCCTGCCTGCACCCCATCTCCCTGTCCTGAGCCCCCACTGCACCCCTCCTGCACCCCAACTCCCTTCCCTAAGCCCCCTGCCTGCATCCCACACTCCTCCTGCACTCCAACTCCCTGCCCTGAGCCCCCTGCCTGCACCATGCCCCCCAACTCCCTGCCCTGAGCCTCCTGCCACACCCCACACCCCTCTTGCACCCCACCTCCCTGCCCTGAGCCCCCTGCCTGCACTCCACACCACTCCTGCACCCCAACTCCCTGCCCTAAGCCCCCTGCCTGCACCTTGCACTCCAACCCCTTCCCTGAGCCCCCTGCTGCACCCTGCACCCCTATGCACACCAACTCCCTGCCCTAAGCCCCCCCTGCACCTCGCACCTCTCCTGCACCCCAGCCCCCTCCCCTGAGCCCCCTCCTGCACTCCGCATCCCTCCTGCATCCCAACCCCCTGCCCTGAGCCCCCTCCTGCACTCCGCATCTCTCCTGCACCCCAACCCCCTGCCTTGAGCCCCCTCATACAACCCGCACTCCTCCTCTGTCCCAATCCCTTGCCCTGAGCCCCTTCCTGCACCCTGCAGCCCCCCCCCACACCCCCACACTCTCTCCCGCACCCCAACCTTTATGATGTTCGCCTTTAAAAAATAAAATAAAATTCCTGGGGTGCACATTTCCCTAATGAAATGTGCTGCGCATGCCTATGGCCCTGATGTTAAAGCATGAATTTCTCTTTTTGGAGAAGTTATACAAAATGAAATTAACTAAATATTCATTGGAGCAGAAACTTGAACCTGACTGTCCCACATCCCAAGTGAGTGAGTGTCTTAACCACTTGGGTATATAGTCAGGCCTTGTCTACACTGCCATTTACAGTGCTGAAACTTCCTTCGCTCAGGGGTGTGAAAAAACACCCCCAGCGATGCAGGTTTCAGCGCTGTAAAGTGCCAATGTAGACACTGCATCAGCACTGGGAGAGCTAGTGGAGGAGGTTTTATTACAGTGCTGGGAGAGCTTTCTCCCAGCGCTGGAGCAGGGACTACACTTTAACATCGGCTGTGTAGATGCACCCTCAATCTTTTGCTTTTTCTCTGGGCACCCTGGTGAAAATTTAGTAATGTATGCAAAGCTGAACAGCTTTAACAGGAGGAATTGAGAAAAGCCCACCCGAGAATATTCAGTAGTCCAGGTAAGGGCACTTTCCTGCAATGTGGAAGACCTGGGTTCAAATCCCTGCTCCAAAGTGGGCAGAAAAGGACTTTGAAAACTATTCTCCTGCAGCTTGGGTGAGTGCCTTAGTCACTGGGCTATTGGCTATAATAGTGTATGTGTTTGGGGGGAGGGGTTGTCCCTCTCCCCCCCCCCCCTTTTCTTCTTTCTCTCTTCCCCATGAGAAAAGGCTAACCTGGCTTAAGTACCTAACTCCAGGGGAAGATTGACAGGTGTGAATTCTGATTGAAGATAGGCATTCAGGTGTCCCTGTCCTTTTGTGGATCTGGGCACTAAGTCCTGCCACCTTCCTCTGCATTTCACTCCTGGCTGGCTTAGGCAGCTCCATGCTTTGCTTGCTGACTTCTGTGAATCCATTTCTTAGACATCTAACTCTCCCCATACATTGTAGTGGGAATCTGGGTGCCTATCTCAGGGGTGTGAATTCCACTGGGCAGCAAGGCTCCCAGGAGTTAGGGGTTGCAGTGCTAAGCATTGTGATGCCAAAATCCCCTTTGTGGATCTAGCTCTTAGTTGTCTTCTGCCATTTTTAATTTTTTGCTCAGACTTGACTCCCTACAACATACATGGTTTAACTATAGGGTGCCTATTAATTTGAGGGGTAGTGGATAGGAACTAAACTATCGAGGCTCTTCTTAAGACTTATTCCATGTGCTACATGATCTTTCATTTAGGATTTACACAAGTAGGCAAGCGATGCCCTTCTCTAATGTATGTGTTGCCTGTGGGTATAAATGACTCTGCCCCACAGTTTAAATGGCTAGATGACTTTTTCTCACAATACAACTTGCAGCATTCTCTGTGAGTAAAGACAGGTAAACTTGCATTTTTAAAGCTACTGTGCAAAGATTTCAGACCCACAAATGTACATGCACTAGGTGTGCCTTCAACACCTTGTATCCGCATTTGTAAGTGACATTTGCATATACCAATTGGGTAATGGTGTGCACAACAGGCAGTTAGGCAAGCAATTAATAAATAATAATGATTTGCACTTGGTAATTGAAATGTATGAGATTGTAATGCCCTGAATAAAATTTTGAAGACTTCAAATACAGTTGATAAGTACCATAGAAATAACTATAAAAATATGTTAAATGAATGTAGCCCCTGTCAAACAAGCCTAGTTAAAATATCTTTAAACAGGTGTCTGAACATTAGTATCTCCATTCTGTAGATGGGGAAACTGAGGTAGAGGAGTTAATCACATGTCCCGAATCACTTAGGAAGTCAGGAGAAGAGCCAGGAATGGCACTCAGGAGTCCTCCCTCCAATTCGCCTGTAGACTGCAGAAATTATATAAAAGCTTCATCTTTATTGTTTATAAATGCTATATAAAGTGATTTAATCCTGTTTATGCTCATTCAGATGCTGTCTGCCAGTGTTTACACCTCCTGTGTGACTCACTTATTTCCATGCATATTATAAGCTACAAGAAATCCGTTTTTATGCAGTATTCTTCCTTGCAGTTTGAATTATTTTTCCATGTATTTAGAATTTTCCTGGCTATGTTACTTCCTGCATCATTGGCTAACATTACTGCTGTGCTGAGTCTGGGGTTCAGATCTATCTCTGGTCTTCTGAAATACTGAAGTGATTATCTGCAGATCGCTAGTGTCTCAGCTCCTGTCTTTGGGATTTATGAAGAAGTAGAGGAGTGAGACTTCTATCTCTTTAGAAGTGAGAGATCACCAGTTGCCTTTTGTTCCCTGGAATACATTTGAATGTGGCTTACTGCTTTGAAGCAGTGTTCATGTTTTTAGGATTTACATTAAAGTTTATCGCTTCATCTTAAATACACCCACAGTGTATTGAAATTTGCCTTTCTGTTTTCTTCTCTAGACCTATTTTCACACAACGAGTGGCAATCTTCCTCAACAGAAAAGTGACCTCCTACTTACAAGTGAGTCAAGTGCTGGTCCAATTAGAACTGTTCTTTCTTTCTGTGTTTTAGAGGCTGTTACAGCTGGACGTAGCATTAAGACTTTTATGCTGCAAAAGGTTCAATTTTCTGAATGTTCTTGTTGCATTGCAATGTCAGACTTTAAAGGGAGGCATGTCTGCTGTGAGAGAAGACAAAAGTACAGCGGGGTGGTCTCACTGAAGTCTCCATTTGATCATGTAACATCAGCCTGTTCCACAGAAGCCCTAGATTGAAAGATCATGGATGCTGCTAGTCAGAATTATTGGACTACAAGTGAATTAGCAGTGATATAGCTGTGGAGTATAGCAGGTTGGTACTGAGGTGCAATGGCTGTGCTCTTAAGAAGTGTCCAAGACTTCAGGAGAACGGGTTGCTATAGGTCAGCACTGAAGGTGCATTGTTGGGGGAAATCTAGAAGAGAAGTAACAGTATTGAGGTGGTTGGCCAGGATTGACATGGATTGGCAGTGGTGCATAGAGGCTTGGAATTGGAATAGCTGCTTAATGTTTTAAGAGCTAGGAATTGGTTTATGCTCTGGGTGCTGTTCCCCTCCCCCCATTCCCCCTCATACCAAGACTAAGCTCCTAATTAAAAGGAGGATGGGAGGGAGGAGCAGGAGGGCAATGCAACTAATGAACATTTTACTGCTACTCCTTTGTTGTGTAAATTAAGTGCCTAATGATCTGCATCACAGTACTGTTTTTTGTGTGTTGTTTCAGTGCAGATTATTACAGACAGCATCTCTCTCTCATGAATAAGCATATTCACACTTGACTTGACCCATTTTCAGGAAAGCCCTGCCAAGCAGAGGAATCTATCTTACAATGATATCCCAGTCAAAGGATGCAGGAGGTCACACGGGGCTATTATTCTGTTGTAGGAGAGGAACTTACCCTTGTCTTACTCATCGAAGCCTGGGCTTAAAGGGCACCACATCATAACTTTTTTATAAGGGTGGGGAGAACAAGCGGTTGAAACAGATGCTCAGAATAGAGGAGAGGTGTCTTCAACAGGGGAGAAGGGAAAGATGATTTCAACAGAAACCTGTGTCGTCACATACCTCCCTGCCCTGCCCCCACTTTTTTTTTAAATTTTGATCAAATTTGTGAATTTCCTTCAGTGCCAGACTCCTGTGTAGCAAGTTTTGATTGCCACTCAGCCTGGAAGCTCAAGCTGCTCAGTGATGACTCCATTTAGGTTGATCACCTGGAAGGACAGTCACTCCACTTCCTTCCCCTCCACAGGAAAGCTGTTACTGTACATTCCAGCCCTATCCGTTTATCCAGGGGCCAGTTAAAGCAGGTCAGGAAAATGGTTTCCCTGTCTCTTGAAAATTATCAAGATTTTCCTGTTTTGCATTGGAATGAAACAAGAGAGGTACCCGGTTTCAAGTCCTTGCTCCAATAAATAGGAGAGATTGAGAAAAACCCACCCAGAAGAGCTAATAGTCTGGTGGTGCCTGAGTCAGGCCAGGGACTTGAACCTTGGTCTCCCACATGCTACCTGAGTTCCCTAACCACCAGACTATACTGTGGTGAATGACTATGTGTCTTTGGTTTTGACCAGGACTTACACCTTGGATGTGAGCAAATTTTTGTCAAAACTGGTATGTTCCCATGAAAAGGCCACATGGCTACCACAATCCTGAACACAACCTGTGAAGTGTCATTTTTGCTCAATCAACATTTTCCAACAAAAAACTGTTCGGTTGAAAATTTCTTCAAGGCGGAAATGTTTTCTGTTTTAATTTTCCGGTGTTTTGTTCAGTCTAGTCTTGAAAAACTCTTCATCCTTTTGACAAGGAACTGAATGGTGTCTACGCCCCTTGTTCTACTTACACCTCTACCTCGATATAATGGTGTCCTTGGGAGCCAAAAAATCTTACCACATTATAGGTGAAGCGCATTATATCGAACTTGCTTTGATCCACCGGAGTGCGCAGCCCCGGCCCACTGGAGCACTGCTTTACTGCATTATGTCCAAATTCGTGTTACATCAGGTCGTGTTATATTGAAGTAGAGGTGTACTTCCAAATTGGGTCCTCTGAAAAGAATCACACACAATATGAGTTGTAGCTGGTTTCACACACACCTGTCCCTCAAGCTGGGTTCCTGGAGGGAATCTGTCCCTATGAGAGGGCAGTGAAGATTGACTGCTGCATTTAGATCTGGAAGAAACAGGCTGAATTCAATGCTATCAATCATTTGAGGGGCCAGATTTGGGAGATGACAGACAGACAGGAGAGATAACGACTGTGGATTTGTGATCAACACAGATACAGAGACTGGTGTCCAGGAACTAGTGTAGCTGCATTGGTAGAAACCTGTAGCATAGACAAGCAAAGCTGTGATTTTTTTCAGTGCTAGCATTTATCCTAATGCCAGACAGGAGTATGCTCAGCCAGTGCAAATCATGGCTATTCTTGTTTCTGCCTGGCTTTTCACCAGTGCAGCTATGCCCATTGCCAGCCACTGATGGCTGAGTTACAGACAAGACCCTGATGCCTACATGAGATTAGACAATAAAACACCCACTTACTGGAAACAAACCCCCACCATACTGTGCACTAAACGTTTCTGAGTAACCCCATTCTGGCTGATGGTATATATCTTCCCTGCTCCAGCCGCATACCTCATGTCTAATCTAGTTTGCAAACTCCTCGGGGCACTTTGGGGAAGTGTTTGGTATCATTAGAGATAAATAATAGGGAAGAAGTGGCTCAGCCTCCTCTGAAACTGGAGGAGTCATCAGGGCAAAAGTTTTGTTCTGATAGAAGAAAAAATCTGGACCGAGGTACCGTATCCCTCTTCAGTGGTTTAAAATATAAAGGATCCAATGACTCTACCCTGCCTGGTGGTTTAGTCCCTGTCCTGGGCCACGCGTCCCACTTAGCGATAGAGGCTCACCTGGCTTTCTGACTGGCAGGTGCTTGCTGAATGCTCACTATGTATGGGATTCCCTCTGTCCTCATGTTCTGATGCTGAATAATCCAACGTGTTGGCACTTTGAATTCCCTACCCCAGCCTCATTCCTTGTTCATTCGGGTGCATGTGAGCCCCCACTGAAGCTTGGACGCTGTGAAATGGGGAGCTTTGACAAGACATGGATGCATCCGTCCAAACCAGTCTGGGCAGGAAGACAATCTATCCCAGTCAGTCAGGGATGCTTATAGCTTCTCTTGGCAGCTGCCAATAGGGAGGGAGGGTAAGAGGGAGACTGTTTCTTGGGCTTATGAGGTACAAGAAATGTCTTTCCTTGTCTTTTCACCTCCCATCAAAGATTGCTCCACCAAAAATGGAATGCAGCACTGTGCATCTGACCTGCTGAATTAGAGAAAGAGGAAATAATTTCCAACTGATTTCCAGCTCCTCCAGGCCACTCTCTACAGATCATTCAGATCGTAAGGCAGAGAAGAGAGAAATGGTGGTGGGGGGAGTTGCACGGGATAGGAAAGTCTTGCAATAACAATGAAACCTTCATGTTGGCACAAACAATTATGATCTTCTCCTGCCTGTTTCATTTCTTCATAAACATCCTGATCCCTGAACTGTGTATTCTCTGGCCAGCATGTCACTTAATTATTTTTTGCAGGATGAAAAAACTGTAATTCCACTAAATTAAAAATAGAACTGCAAATGGGTCTGGTTTGATCTCTGTGGCGTCTACAGCAGAGGAACAAGAGTAATTCCAGCAATTAGATGTTAATTGATGTCTGAGCGTATCCCTAGAAACAGCAAGACCATGTATGGCATAACTAGCATCATTAAACAGCATCATTTCCCCTCTGTGCTCTGCAAGCTAGAGTGGAGAAACTCACCCAAGGACTCTCTTCTAGGCAGGAGAGCAGTGGTGGATGATTCAGGAGGAGAGGTTCGTACAAGAACTGACCTCATCTTAATAATAAAAAATGATGGGGAAAGGGAGTGGGACTAATTTTTCTTTGGCTGATTTAAGTTAGAGGAGGTTAAATGCAGAGAATGTCACAGACTTCCTTGTGTTTTTATTTAGCTGTTTTAAAACCCTGTGGTGCACGTTGCAAGTGCTGGTTAGGTCTGCACAGGACCCGCACTATAATGGACTACACAGTTTTGGTGCAAGATGGTCAAATGTAGAGTAGAGAAAAAGAGAAATTTGCTTTAGCTTCTGGAGGCCAGTTACTAATTAATTTTGTTAAAGGGAATAAGAGATCACTGAATTTGGTATCTTTTTCTATTGTACATAACTTCAGATACAGTCATTTCAGTAATGTGATTCTGTTTCTGAGCTGCTTGTGCCTTCACAATAAAGCAGAAAGTGCCGTTTGTTTCACTTTGTTTTCCATTTTACAATACAATAAAAATCTTTTTCAACTAGAAAAAAATGCTAACCTTGGATTCTGAACTGAAGCATAGCACAGACTAATAAATCCTATGCATCAGCAAAGTGGCTTTCATCTGTGGGTCTCAAAGAGCTTTGTAAACATCAATTAATCCTCCCAGCATGCCTGTTACGTAGAGGAGGAGTATTAGCTCCTTTCTGCAGTTATTGTTATGAATTTGTATTGTAATAACACCTAAAAGACCCAACTGAGAGCAAGATCCCATTGTACGTGGTACTGTGTACGCACAATGATAAGACAGTCCCTGCCCCAAAGAGCTTACATTGCTATAAGACAGGGGTCTCAAACTCAAATCACCACGAGAGCCACATGAGGACTAGTACATTGGCCCAAAAGCCGCATCACTGACACCTTTTCATACAAAGATACAAAAGCCAGCCCCGCCCTCACTTCATCCCTTCCCCAAAGTCCCTGCCCCGGTCCCACCTCTTCTCTGCCTCCTCCCCCCTCCCGGAAAGTCCTAAGCACTGGGAAGTAGGTGGAGAAGCAGGGAAGCGGGGGCTGAGGGGAGAAAAGGGCTGCGTGTTTGAGACTTCTGCTATAAGAGAAGAGATAAGGGATAAAGCCAGCACAGCTGCTCAGCTATTGTCACATGTTTTGTAGACAGTGTAACAGAGGTGAGGAGGAATCTGGAGTTAGAGTATAAGGCTTTTCAGATTTTAGAGGGCACTGCTCCCATGTATAAGAGGGAATACAGGAAAAAGCATGAAGGTGTTTGAGGGACATTTGAACTAATGCAGGGGTGGACAAACTACTGCTCACAGGCTGTGTCCAGTCCGTCAGATGTTTTAATCTGGCTCTTGAGCTCCCGTCAGGGAGTGGGGTCAGGGGCTTGTCCCACTCCGCGCATGCCGTGGCTCGTTGTGGCTTCCGGAAGCAGCAGCATATTTCCCCTCTGGCTCCTACACGTGGGGGCAGCCAGGGCCTCCGCATGCTGCCCCCACCCGAAGCGCCAGGAAACGCTGCCAATGGGAGCTGCAGAGGTGGCGCCTGTGGACAGGGCAGCCTGTAGAGCTGCCTGGCCATGCTTCTACAAAGGAGCCAGGGAGGGGACATGCTGGCTAATTCCGGGAGCTGCCTGAGGTATGCGCCACCCAGAGCCTGCACCCCTGACCCCCTGCCATGCCTCAACTCCCTGGCCCAGCCCTGATTCGTCTCCTACCCTCCGAACGCCTCAATCCCAGCCTGGAGCACCCTCGTGCACCCCAAAACCCTCATTCCCAGCTCCACTCTTGAGTCTGCACACCCAGCCTGAGTTTTCTTCCCTCTGCCCCCCGCACTCCTGCCCCAGCCAGAGCCACCTCCTGCACTCTGGACCCCTCAGCCCCAGCCTGGAGCCCCCTCCCGCACCCTGAACTCCTAATTTCTGGCTCCACCCCTGAGCCTGCACCCCCTCCCACACCCCAACCCCAATTTCATGAGCATTCATGGCCGCCACACAATTTCCATTCACGGATGTGGCCCTCAGGCCAAAAAGTTTGCCCACCCCTGAACTAGTGAATGTTAAAGACTGCTGTCATTGGCAGAGTGAAGGAAGGTTGATGGTTCAGAGTGGCAGGGGCTAAACTATGAAGAGTCTTAAAAATGAAGACAAGTACATTGTGTTTGTGGTGGTGAAGGGGGTGCCAGTGCTTGGGTGTAAGGAGAGGGGTGGCACAGTCCACACTTGGAGTATGGCTACACTGCAGTCAGGAGGTGCGATGTGCAGCATGTGTAGACATGTGGCTTGGTTTACCCAAGCTAGATTTGCTTTTGTAACAATAGCTTGAGAACAATAGCCATAGCAGCGCCTGCTTGAGTAGGTACCCAGATCCCCTTGCTGCTGTGGCTTCACTGTTGTTGTTTCTGGAGCTAGCTTTGATCTATCTAGATCAAAGCTAGCTCCTTGGGTATGTCTCTTTAGTGTAATCATAGCTCCCAATTGCAAGTGTAGCTGCAACCTTAGTGGTAAGAACAACAGTTGTCAGCAGTTAAGAGGCCACTTGAAACCTGTCTGAGGGCAGCCCATTATAGTGCAACGTAGACAGGTGCCCTGCCCCGGAAAGGTGCATGACCTTATTGAAGGAGCTTAGGCTATGTCTATACTGTACTTTCATTGTTTAAAACGTTTGTTGCTCAAGGGTTTGAAAAAAACACCCTTGAACTGCAAAAGTTTTACTGACAAAAAGCGCTGGTGTGGACAGTGCTTTGTCAGCAGGAGACACTCTCCAGGAGACAAAGCTCTACCGCCCCTCGTTGCGGGTGGTTTTATTTTGTCACCAGGAGAGCTCTCTCCCAGTGACAGAGTGACTATGCTGCATCCCTTACACCAGCACGGCTGTAGTGGCACAGCCGTGCCGTTGCAAGGTGGGGAACGTAGACATAGCCTCAGCCTGAAAGACAGTCAAGTGTTCCTAGAGAATACTGTCTGACTCTACAAATTAGGGCAGAATTTTACTTGGGGCATGGCTATACTGGAGAGCTTACAGCAGCGCTTTTGCAATGTTGCAGCTGCACCATTGTACACTAATGTAGCCACTTCAAGCCAACAGAAGACATAGCGCTGTGTACCCCAGAGCTTATGACGGTGTAACTTATGTTGCTCGGGGGTGATTTATTCACCCCGCCCCTAAGTGACTTAAGTTATGCAGACATAAGCAGTAGTGTTAGGGTATGTCTACACTACCCGCCGGATTGGCTGGTAGTGATCAATCTATCTGGGATTGATTTATTGCATCTAGTGTAGACGCGATAAAATCGATCCCCGATTGCTCTGCCGTCGACTCCAGAACTGCACCACGGCAAGAGGAGGAAGCGGAGTCGATGAGGGAGCAGCAGTGGTTGACTCGTCGCCATCCTCAAGGCCAGGTAAATCGACCTAAGATACGCCAACTTGAGCTACGCTATTTGCATAGCTGAAGTTGCGTTTCTTAGGTCGACCCCTGCCCCCCCTCAGTGTAGACCTAGCCTTAGAGAGAGCCTTGGCCTGCACGCAGACCAGTTTGGGCTATAATCTTGTCAGTCTCATAAGTTAAGCAGGATTTTAGAGGGGAGAGCTTTAAGGAATATCCAGGTGCAGCGGGTGAGGCAACTTGCTCTAAGTACAGTGCCACTACCCCTGCCTGGAGAGGTTCTGTGCTTTTGGAGAGGCCATGTTTCATATGAGAAGTGAAACTTACATCTCGTCCATGTACCATTATTAAAGATCCCAGGGCACTCTTCCCTGACCGGTGCCTGCCCTTTCATTTAGACAGGGTGTGCCTTTTCCTATTTCAAACTGAGGTGTAATGTTGCTTTGTGCTGTGAAACAGCTGATGTGTTCCATGATTCACCTATGTGTAATGCATAAATGAGGCTTCTGATTTTCAGTTCTAATCAATAAACACTAACACACACTCACTATATATATAAATAAGTGTTTATCCAATAAACACCAAATATGGTTACTTGTATCTAAGGGACTTGTGTACCCAGAGCCATTATGTGGACTCGCAGGGTGTTTTTTTTCTAAAGTGCACTAATGTGTGCATTAATTGGTCCATGTGGACCTTGCTGGTGGGCAGTAAAGGTTCCCTAGTGTACTTTAGCGTAGTGCTGTTTGAAACACTACTATGTTAAAGTTCACTAACTTACAGAGAGTGCTGAAAAAAAAAACAATTTTTGGACATCTATGTAAAACTAAAAAAAAAGCTAAAAATAAACCCTGAAAAACAGAATCCCCATGAATAAAGCATTTGGGGATTTTTCTACATGAAAAAGGTTTTTTTTTAAATTTTTTTTTTAAACTCTGATAAACTTGGGTCTGTACAAGCAACCCAGCAAGACAGCTCTACCCGAAGGAGTTTTAATCCTCAGAAAAGCCTCTGTAGATGGTGGTGCTGTACAGATGTAAATTATTTACATTTTAATTTTGTAGGCACCGAGCCAGGTTATGAGAAGAGGATTGTATTTAGAGAAATAGCTGGCTATGAGGAGCATGACATGTGAGTGAAGATAATGTCCCAGTGGTGGGCTGATCATCTGGCGATATTCTCAGTGTACAGGATAGTGAGATATATTGGTGCTAGTGCTCTGAGGTAACTGAGAACCCCTGTCCTATTCCATTCCAGTGGTTTAAAGTGGGGGTCGGGACCCCTTAGGGGATCATGAGGCTATGAAATGGGGCATCGCGAGCTGTCAGCCTCCACCTCAAACACTGCTTTGCGTCCAGCATTTATAATGGTGTTAAATGTATAAAAACGTGTTTATAAGGGGGGGTCGCACTTAGAGGCTTGTTATGTGAAAAAGGTCACCAGTACAAAAGTTTGAGAACCACTGGAATAGAATAATGTTTGCAATGGGAGGATCTCGGTGTTTGGAGAAAGGCATCATCCTAAATTGCAACAGTTTATCACATCTCTAATCTGGAAGTGTTGGGAACCCAGACTTTCTCTGAGGGATTTCCATATTGCCATATTGTGGCCTGGCTAGCCCCAGTACCAGGAGTCTTTCATACAGAATTTCAGCACTTCTGTTCCTAGTTATAAACAGGTTTGAGCAGAACAATACTGCTGGTAGTTGGCTAGCCTGCATGTATTGTTATGGGTTGAGTTAAAACCTTGTTGAAAATTATTTGTGAATAATGCCCTTCATTCAAGGTAGTTGTAAAAGAGAGTGAAGGGGCTACACCAAAAAAAGAGAATTAATGGAGTCTTCACAGGAACTCGCAACTTGTGGGCAGAGGGTTCAACTGTGTGTGTGTGTGTGTGTGTGTGTGTGTGTGTGTGTGTTCGTTCTGACTAGGTGAGCAGCAGACAAGAAATTGAACTAGACTGAGGCAGGAAAAAATGTAAAGCCGCAGCCAGTAAATGTGGTGTGATCCTGGAGATGCCTGGAGAACAGTTCTGGGTCTGGTGCTTGTTAAAGAAGCTTGGAGCAATAAGCAAAGAAGCTATCCTCTGTCTTTTTGTTCCTCTTGTTTGGAGAAGCAGTGCTTTGATGCAGTTATATTTATTTACAATGAACATACAAAGAAAATACCAGATTCAGTCATCAATTTCTGCTGCCGTCTGAAACATCCCAGGGCCCTGAACTTTGACTAGTTGCTTGGTTTAAAAAGGGGAACACTTGTGTGAACCATGGGATCCAGTTTCCAAGGAGAGAGATTGTGGATTGGTATTCCTGATGAACTAAGTTAGAGCAAGTTCAGGCAATGCTTACAGAAATCAGACTGCCAAAAGCAATATCTAAAACAGGAGCTGGAGATGACACAAAATGAATTTAAGACACGAACTAAAACAAAGTTTCCCAGAAAGGACTCAAAGATGACTTACAGACCTGGTGGAGAAGCAATTACAAAGAGCCTAGAGAGATTGGGAAACCGAAAGTTTTTCATGAAAATGGGGGAGACCAGTTAGACTTTGTTCAATATCAGGGCCCTGAACTTTAAACTAGCCACTCAGATTAAAAAGGAGCAATATGTAGTGCTGCGTTTTTCTGGATCAGAACTGCTCACCTGTGCATTTGTCCTCAGAAAAAAAGGTCTATTTTACACAGAGCAAAGTGGCAAATGTTATGGGGAAGCTGTTTTAATGTCCAGTGTCAACCAGACTGGGCTTTATCAAGAAGTTGCAAGCATTTCAGGACTTGCCCAAAGAAGGAAACAGAGGATTCTCACTGGGCTTAGCTTGATGGAGCTTTACTTTAACAGTATCTTCTAGACTAGAGCATTGTTTCTCAACCTTTTTGATACTGTGGACTGGAGGATTTGGGGGGGGGGCGGCATTTTGCCACCCTCGGCGGCAATTTGGTGGCGGGGGGGTCCTTCTGCACTCCAGGTCTTCGGCGGCAATTCTGCGGTGGGTCCTTCTCTCGCTCTGGGACCCACCGCCAAAGTGCCCCGAAGACCGGGAGCCGCGGAAGGACCCCCTCGCCGCAGAATTGCCGCCAACAACCGGGAGCGCGGAAGGACCCCCGCCTAGGACACCAAAAACCCTGGCGCCACTCCTGTCTCAGGGACTGTCACTGGTCCATGGACCAGTTGTTGGGAAACACTGCTCTAGAACAGCAAGGAGAGCCCTCTTTCTTCTAATGCTGAGTCTCTTCCTTTGCCATAGTGCTGATTCCTCATAGACTTCTGAAAGGAGGAGTCCACCATGCAGACTAGGCCATTCAGAACAGGAGCACTAGAAGGAAAGTCTGTCTCTCTCTCTCTCAACAGAACTTTCTCTGTGAAGTCCACCATGACTGAAAATAATACAGGCTTAATCATAGGCATTACGATGCTGTAAATTACAGGCAATTCTCCTTCAGCTCAGATGAATTGGGCCTTTGCTGGAGCAGAAGATCCTTCTGAAATCTATTTGCAGCAGAGTGACACTCAAGAAGTTTAGGTGGCCACAGCCTTGTTTCATTGTTAACCGAGTATCTTCAAGTAATAAAACCAGTTTAGGTTTGGGTAGAGTTTGCAGCCAAGTTTTGGGTCACTTTTCATTAATAATTTTACCCAGTAGGAAAACCAGCAGTTGGGCATTGGTTTAGGTGGAAATGCACCACTTTCCCACTGCTTTCCCCTGCAAAAAATATTAGCGTTTGTAAATGTATTTGTGTTTACATAAAATGGAGTTGGCTGCTGGCTGTGTAGGTTGGTTTGATTAGAAAGGTATGGATTGACTTCAGTTACAGTACAGCCTTTTGGAGAAACAATGCTCAGACTTGATGAATGTGCTGAAGTTTAGAGAGATGAAGGATGGATGCCTGAGATTAGCTGGCATGCTTAGCTCAACTGTGAAAATCACAGACCCTTCTGGATGCATGCGTTACAAAGGGAGTCAATTAAATGTTTCCAGTTGCGAAAAAAGCAGCCTCCTCAAAATACATTAGCTCTCTCAAATATCCAATTTAAAAAAAAAAGGGGAGGGGGGTGATTGCAATTTACAATAATATATTCCTGTAGTTTAAAATACCCTCCTTTCACTTCTGTGTGCTTGGTTCAGTATCTCAGTTTGATTAGATCAGTGTGGTTTGATTCTGGATGTTGTGTATTGATCTCACTAGAAGTCTATTGGTGAAGACAAAAGTGGAACAGTTGAGGTGCCAAGCCCTGACTTTTTTTTTAACAACTTCACAAGTGCTCTGCTAGACCAGACATCCCTGAAGAGTCGAATGGCCTATAGAAATGAAACCTGTTTGCAGCTGGTAAAGGAAGTGCAAAAAGACTTGGCTTTTTTTAAATTTTGTTTTTATTACAGGTTCACACAAATCTTGGTACAAGGAAAAAAGACTAGTTATTCTACAAACCCTACCCCTCCCATTCCTGCACAGCTTTGTAGATGGCCCCTATTTACATACCACTGCAGAGAGCAACCATACAGAGCGAGCACAGGTTTTAAGGCCATCTGGCACACACCACTCAACTGTCCATCATTTGAGACCCAATGCTACCTCTGCACTCAGAGAGACCTGCTGTTATCTCAGTTTCTCTCTTACTGTCATTTGTTGAAATCAAGAAATGGAAGTTATGGAAAATGTTGTTTGTGAATAAAACCACCACCACCTAATTGGCAGCTGCCTTCTGTCTAGTTCCCTTGTTATGCGGGAGGATGTGTGTGTGTGTAATTCTGTCCTTATGGTTCTCTGTGGGCTTGTTGTAAATTGAGAGTGACAGACCTGATCACAAAACCAAGCTTTTAGCCATTTTGGCTTAAATGCTAGGCTAGTATTCCTGACCTTTTGGTTAATGCTAATAGCTCTGTCTTAGTTTCCCATGGTCTGCAAGAAATTAATCATGATGGATTCACTATAGTAAAATGACATCAGAGATTCTAGTTTAGTTTTACTAGGAAAATTATTTTTGACTTTTCACTGAATAATTGCAAAGTGAAGATAGGTACAATTGTATGAGTGCAACAGCAATGAAAAATGCAGGTAGAGGGCATGAATTCACAGATTATAGACATGTAGGGCTGGAAGGGACCTCAAGAGGTCATTTTATCCGCCCCCTCATGCTGAGGCAGGATTAAGTATAACTAGACCATCCCGGACAGGTGTTTGAAAGTTTTTAAGAACAGGTTAGACAATGACAGATTCCACAGTCTCCCTAGGTGATCTGTTTCAGTGCTGAACTATCTTTTTAGTTACAAAATTTTTCTTGATATCTAATCTAAATCTCCTTTGCTGCAGAACTAGCCAATTACCACGTGTACCACAGTCAGTGAACGTGAAATACAATCGTCATACTCTCCATAACAGCCCATAACATATTTGAAGATTTATCCCCCCCCCCCCCCGCCTTCGAGATGAAACATGCCCAATTCTTTCACCTTTCCACATAGGTCATGTTTTGCAAGCTTCTTAACGTGTTTGTTCTTTTCTTGACTCACTTCAGTTTGTTTACATCTTTCTTAAAGCATGACACTCTACAGTGGACACAGTACTCCAGCTGAGGCCGCACCAGCACTGAATAGAGCAGGACACTTATCTCCCATGTCTTACTTAGGACCCTCTGGTTAACACATCCCAGAATGACATTTGTCTTTTAGCATCGCACTATTGACTCATGTTCAATTTGTGGTCCACTGTAACCCCCAGATGCTTTTCTGCAGCACTGCTGCCTAGCCCATTATTTCCCATTTCTCATTTGTGAGTTTGATTTTTTTCCTTTCTAAGTGCAGTACTTTTGCACTTGTCTTTATTGAATTTCATCGTTATTGTACAAGGGGAAACAAAAGCTTTAATCGGACATTCTGAAAATAAGATGAGTCCCCCTCCCTTTGGCCCCCCACCTAAGAGCTGCTGTCAGAGGGGAGGTGCAGGTCGGTTCCGGGAGCCGTCTGAGGTAAGCACTGCACCCCTCCTGCACCCTGCCCTAGCCCAGACCCTGCACCCAAACTCCTTCCCAGAGCCTGACCCCCACACCCTCTCCCGCACCCCAACCCTCTGACCCGGCTCACACCTAGATGCCTGCCCCACCCCAGACCCTACACCCAAACTCCCTCCCAGAACCCACCCCCCCCAACCTCTCTCGCACACCTGCCTGAGCCCAGAGCCCAACCCCTCCCACACCGAAACTCCCAGAGCGTTAGGCCAGGGGAGGGGGCGGAACTTGGATCCATTCAGGGCACCACCAAAAATTATACAAACCTGCTGCCCCTGTTACCACAGGGTCCACACTATACTATGTTGATGGGAGAGTGATCTGTGGTCATAAACTGACCACTGATGCATCAGTCGCGGTGTGTCGATCCCTTGGTAAGTGTAGACAAGCCCTTAGGCATGCATTTTAGATTAACTTCCAATTTGAAATGCTCACAAACCCTTTTCATAGTGCTCAAGCCCCAGTTGTCTGTTCGTACAATACCAAGAACTCCTGAAAAGAGCAGGGAATGGCCAGTGTTGCTCTCCCTGATTGCCACTCACCATCTGCAACCCTGCCTCAAAAACACACTACTTTGGACTAGATTTGTGAGCCCCAGAGAATGACTGTCTTCTTCCAAACAAGTTCAGTTACTAAAGTCACTCTTTATGCTGTTAGGCTTCATTAACATACCCAGCATACTAAATAGGCACCTTTAAGCTGGTCAGGAGAATGCAGGATTGGGAAACAGAGACCCTAGGTTCTGTTCCTAATTATGTTTGTATCTCACAGTGTGCCCATGGCCAGTTTATTTCTCCCATGCCTCCATTACCCACCTGTAAAAGCAATATGAAAAAAATTACATTTAACATGGGGCTCACGCTGCTTTCCCCATCTTTGTAACCAGCTTTGAGATCAATGGCTGTGAAAGTGCCTAAGAAGCAGAGTACTGTTAGTTGTCACAGAAACTTTTGGTAGTGTGAGGTGGTGATGGCAATTGCGATTTTAAATTCCTCAGAAACTGCATGACCCATAGTGTCCATACTAGCCCTCAGTCTGGCTTGCTGGCTTATGCCAACAGACCAAAGGGGTTGTTTTATTTTATTTTTTTTGTTTGTTTGTTTAAGCTGCACCAGAGCTGTGGGACCTGAGAGCAGTCCATTAGTACTCTTGCTAACCTTACAAAACAGATAAGCAGCCTTAGGGCTAGGGACCTCGTAAGAGCATCCCATAGTGACGTGTCTGCACAGAACCTTCTTAGTATTTTCTCTCATGGGAGGTAGGTTTAATTTCACCATTTCTTTGAAGATCTTGATATTCACACAGCTCACAGTGGTGAGCTTGTGCAATTTCAGTTGCCTTCAGTGGCAGCTGGGGGTGCTTAGTACCTATTTAGAATTCGAGTCTCATGGCGAATGTGTGTGTTTGGCTGTGTTGGTGTGTTCATGCATTATACATCTACAATTTAGGCATTGCACATATTGCAACAGGGATGTTACCCTTTTCTTAAATAGGGATATTCCGAATGAAATGGTATGAAATTGAGGTTTGTTCATTTTTTTTTAGTTTGAATTTTAGCACATCTGTAAAAATGTTTGTCTGAATTACTCGTATAGAAACAATTTGCACCCTGAAACTGATGTCCTGGGTCATATTGCAAGTCTATGGATGATGACAGTGGTAGCTTGAGAAGGTGTAACTATTTTTTTTATTACACTAGTGTGAAAAAGCTCACATTATGCTGGGTTCTGTATAAACGTAGGAGGAATTGGGCCCTTCTCCAGTGAGTCTATGCAACTAAGTTTAACAATAAGTTAGGGTGAAGAAAGGAGGGCAAGAGTAACAGCAGTAGGATCACATACATACATAAACTGCTTTGTGCATAGTTGCATATAATTGTTCAACTAGGATCTGCAAACACGATCAGCCATCTATGCCTGGCCTGGGACTGTGTTCTGTGCCTTTATTTAGCTGCATTGATACATTGGCCTAGACTGGACTCCAGTTGCTAGGGATGACTTTTCTCTAAGGAGACTTACTGTATTTCAGAGTGTTTACATACAGTAGTAAGTCGGTATGAAGAAACTTACTTCTGCCTGAAGTGAAATTAGCAAGGAGATGGGCTGAAAACTAGGTGCTTTTATGTTTTACAAGTTTTGGAAAAAAATGAATTCAAGTTAAGTAATTGATCCCCCACATCAATTAAAATATTTTAAATGCAGAAAGTTATTAAGAAATTTGCAATCTATCAAAAGGTAAATTGCCCAAAGGAGCCTGTGCAAACACTTCCTGCATGGTTTACAGCACTGGGTTGTGCATAAAGAGATAAATGTACTGTCATTTCACTGTGAAGTTACTGCTGTTAAAGTCATTATATATCCTAATACATTCAGAACTAGACTGCCCAGTGATTACACTACAGCCACAAATTGCATTTCCTGACTAATTCATCTAAAACACAGTATTCACACCCTACAAGAGTGTGAAGGGAATCCATAGCCAGCAAAGAAACAGAGAAGGTCAAAAGTTTCTATTTTATTACCCAGTGTTTTGTGCTGCAGTGATCCTGATTTTGTTCATTATGTCATTAAATCCTCCAGTTTACCTGTTTAACTGAAATGCTCAAGGAATGCTGTGATGTACCACAACACACAATACCATGCTAGAGGTGCTTTTTGCCCCGCATGCCTGCTACAGTAGGCAGCAAATTGTTTAATCCTCAATAATAAATACTTAGCACCTTATAGTGCTAATTAATCAATACTTGTCTTGGACCCTGTGACATAGTGTAAGCTTGTTATATGGACAGGGATACTGAGGCCCAAAAAGACTAAGTGACTCACTCAGGATTCCACATATTGCAAGTAAATGATAGATTGCATTAGACGGCATTTAACTTCACCTTGCTTAGGATACGTAGTTTGCATAGATATAGCATCATTTAAGTTTCATTTCATGATAGGTGAAATAAGTTGCACAGGAACAGTGTCCATGAATGAGCAATTGTGGTGTATTCTCAGAAGTGTTACAGACAATTTAATTTCCTTGTTCTCTCCTCCTTTCAGCCAGATTGCATTTTGTCAGGAGAAAGGCATTGCAGCAGATAGGTTCCTTCCTAGGCGCGTCAGAGATCAGATCAGGGTTGTACTGCTTACAGTGATTAATGCATTTTAACTCTTTATGCACAATCCAGTGTTACACAACAAATATTTTGACACCTCTTACTGTGCCTACTTAGAAACTGCAAATATAATATAAAAGGACTAAAGCTTCCAAACCCGGTGCTTTATATTTACTAATAAAACTGTAACTCCTAGATGATGGGGCTGCCTCTGGGGCATAGATTACAAAGAGGTGAGCACCAGCCCCTCTGCTAGCACTAAGCACACCAAAAGCTAAAACATTATAAAAGTTAAGTGACCAGATTGAGCTCAGTCTGGACTTTCATAAGTTCAATTAAGTATATTTATTAATGTAGTTCTGAAAATGGGGTAAACATAGATTCATAGATTCCAAGGCCAGAAGGGACCATTACATCATCCTTTAAAGAGCAGCAGCTAAGTAATTTAGCATTTAAGAATTAAGATCTTCATTTACAAGTCGACAGAGATTGATTGGCAATAAAAGTCTTGTTGCTGTGATATTAATAGACATGATTGACTGCTCTAAGGACTGACTGTATATCACCATGCCCTCAGCTATAGTTTACTATGAAAGTGATCACGCATAGCAAGAGATGGATTTGGGGAGCACCGAGAAAGGTTAAGCTCTGAAGGTGACTTGCTAGCAGCACCGTTACTTTAAAACGGGAATAGCATTTTCTAGTATTGGTGCAGGCCTGGATGAGTAAGTGGAGACAGTAAAAACTCAGACAGGAGCTTCCAGTAAGTGAGGTGAATAGTAGTAGGTAAGAGGCCACATGAGAAGCCACAGGCCATAAGCAAGCAGAAAAATGAGGGAAGACACAGGTATCATTGGCAGGCCACTTTCCACCTGAAAATCTGTTGAGACAAGGACTGGTGATTGGATGTGTGACCATAATGAATTTATGTTTTCCCTCCAAACAGGGTAGGTCCTGCTTTATTCAGGCCTCTACCTTACAAGGAAACAAATATTTCTTTGCCTAACCAAGGTACACAAGGAATGCCCCTTTGAAACTTCCTGGAGCAAGGTCAGTAGCAATCCAGGATCAGAAACAAACGGTATGCACGCTGGTTGGTGCCTGTGAACATAAATTTGGGTAAGCAATTAATTAATGCTTAACTCAGTAGGATTTCATCCAAACATCTCCACGTGTGGGTCTCCCCCTTCATTGCCTTTCTGTATATTCGGCATGCACAAACTGTACATGTGTAGAGATGTATTCTTGGCCAACTCAGAGGTAAGAACCTTGTCTAGACTAGAGTAAAAGGTGCATTAGCTAAAAATGTTTTAAGTAATATTTAAAAAATTTTAGATTGGGCAAATTGAATTTTTACATGCATTAGGTGGTAGAGATGAACCGGGGGTGGGGGAGTGGGTGTATGTGTGTGGGTGGGTGTTAGCCTTTAACTCAACCAGTTAGTTTAAATAAACACTGCCTTGTTTACAAGTATCTGCTAGAATGTTTTATCATCACAGCTTTAAATCCTTCCCTAGCCTAGGCTTTAGAGAGCCTGAATGTAAACTGATGTAATTTACATGCTGAAGGGAGCAGACCAAGATGTAAAATTACAGGAATTTAAAACCATCTCTAAATCCAGCCCTTGGAGCACAGGATTTTCTCCCCTCAGAACTTTGCATTAAGTAACAGATCATTCTGTTGGGTGTTTCAGCACTTAACGAAACATTTATTTTAGAGAAAGAAAGCTTGATTATCTTGGCAGTGCTGATCACACAGGCTTTTTTTTTTTTAAACCCCACACACAATATGCTGCACTGACGACTACTAGATTCAGGTGGATTTTTTAAATTATGAAGGAATAATACTGGCAGACCTAGAACAAATCTCTCTCACTTCTGTTCTCCTTCACTGTAGATCAGTTCTCTTAGCACTCTCTATCTTAAGTGAACAAATTTGGCTGAAGCAAGTAGTTTTCTGAAAAGTCAGGGACTTTGATCAGATCCCCATCTTCATTAGCAAAGTGACTCAGGAATTAAGAGATGGAAAAAACTATTAGATCAGACTTGTCCTCTAGCTAAAGTGGATTATTCCGAATAGTTAGGCTGGGTAGAATTCAGGGATGGGTTGTTTTTTTTTAGTAATTTCTTAATGGCTAATACCAGTGTTTATTTTAAAGCATTTTTATTGCTTTAAATTTTCACAGTTGTAGAAAATTAGGGGTGGGGTGGGGTGGGGTAGGGAGAAGAGATCATTATTGAATCTAAACATCTACTGTCATTAAATAAGTTTAAAGCTTTATATCCATTAAAACAAATTTTCAACATCACATGTCCATATACAAAGTAAATAACCTTAAATCAAACTCTAATTAAAGTTCTCAAGCAGCATTTTTCCCATCTGTAAATTTCAGTTATCATCCAGGGAAGTTTTGTAGTTGTTGTTGGTTTGTGTGTGTGTGTGTGTAGGGTGAAATCAATATTTACAGATAAAAATCTAATCCTCCCAAGCCCACATTCAGTTTGGTTTCAAGTAGTCAGACTTCCACCAGTTTTCTAGAGGACTAGAGTCCAAGAGCTCATTTAGGAAACTTTTTCCTTGGGTAGCTAATTTTCTTTTGTTTAATTTAATCTTTTATTTTAGCTGCCCCCCTTGAATATCATCAGCTTAATTTTACCTTGAACAGACCCAACAGAAAGGAACCATGTGCTTAAACCAATGCCTTCAAAGTTTACCTATCCCTATCTAAAAAAATGTTTTATAGAGTGCATTTACTGAATTTTTGAACATTTCCCCAATACTTCAGATGTTTGTCCATTAGGGAATGTATAATGCATTGTAAGTGCAGTAGCAAAATTTAATCCCTATTAAACAGTAAAAACTAATATCTGTTTTAGACCAAATATAAACATGTTCCCATTTTACTTTGCAAATAAATTGAGTTCATGGTGTTGAATCAGACACCAGGACACTATTGAGGTGCTTTTTAAAAAAAGTAAATTCATAACCTAGCTTGGCCCTTGGTAATGTGTGCTATAACCTTTGTGATCACTGACTTCAGAAGATGTAAGTGGCTGTGACTAATATATGCATGTAGGTTTTGTATATTCTCTATTCCTCTTGCTCACTCCTATCTACAGCTTGCAGGACATGGTGTAGTCTAGGTGTCTGGCACCTCCAAAGGACTGAGTCTATAAAAAAGTTATAGTCCACATGTAGATAAGACAGGACACCTCCATTATGTGTCTGATGTCCTTAGAGCAGTACTACCATCTATATGCCCTCTGGTTCTTATAGAGCCTCATGAACATTACAGAACACGGCTCCTGGTTCAACCTGCCTGATCTTAAAGGCTGAGGGGGGAGAACTGATAGGTCGTCTCATTGGGACTGCTGCCATGGGGGGAGGGATAGCTCAGTGGTTTGAGCATTGGCCCTGCTAAACCCAGCATTGTAAGTTCAATCCTTTAGGGGGCCATTTAGGGATATAGGGCAAAATCAGTACTTGGTCCTGCGAGTGAAGGCAGGGGCCTAGACTCCATGACCTTTCAAGGTCCCTTCCAGCTCTGTGAGATCTATTTTTATTATTAATATAGAAGAGTGCTTGAGCAGAAACACTACTTCCACAGATCCAGCTAACTTAGGGAGTACATCAACAAGAGGAAGAAGTTAACATAGGAACACACCTAACGTATATAGTCAGAAAAATACATCACTGAAGCCTATGAATAGGCCCTTGAGAGTTTGCATAAAAGTAGAGATCTCATTCTCTTCCTTCAAATGAAACCAACACATCCAGTGCTCACCATTAAACAGAAGCAATATGTCTTGTTAAGATAGATAGCCTTCAAATCAAACAGAGATGTGACAGAAGAGCTCCTGAGAAGAAAGATGGGCTATGTTATGCCCTTTTTGTGGTGGTGGTTTTTTATTTCAGAGGGCATCATCATAGTGGATAAAAGCTTGGCTAGTAAGGCAAACATGCTGACATCAGTAAGCAGAGTGCGGTCTAGGGGGAACGGTGACTTGTTTATGTAAATCCTTCTCTTTTTACATTGCTGTAGAGGTGCCCAAGTTAAAGTTTAAAGTCAGAATTGAATCTGATATTCTACAGCAGTGGTTTTCAACTGGGGGTCTGCAGACTAACTCAGGAGTCCACAAAAAGTTATTACCATACAACAATGGTTTTCAACCTGTGGTCTGCAAATTCCTGGGAGTCCACACAACCATTCAAAAAATGTTAGGGGGCCACAACTGAAAAAAGTTGAAAAACCATTGCTCTACTGATTTGTTCTATCCCAGCCCACCTTCACTTTAACTTCCTGCTGAAACTCTGGTTTGAGCCTCTCTACGTGTTTTACTGTACTACTGAGTGGCAATTTCAGTTAATATACCCAGTGACAAAGAAGCATTGATTGATGGCTGTATGTATTTAATAATGTACCAAGGACCATGCTGTCTGGGTAATCATTAATGATTTTGCTGATGGAGCATCTGAAATCCATTATAAAATTTGCATTTTAACAGATTCCAGTTTTCTTCCTTGGGGGAGACTAATATTAAAAATAAACATTGCAAGGCAGAGAACTGGATTTGTGCATGTACGTTTCACCCTTGGAGCCATAGGCAAAAATTATTCACATGAGAAAGATATGATTGTTTTCATTCTACATAAATTTAGTTTGTGCTACAAAGTCAGCTCACCTCAGCACATCAAAATAGGGTTCAGAGGATTAGAGCTGGTCAAAAAATTGACAAAAAATTCACCTAATTTTATCAGAAAAATTAAAATTGAATCTTTTTGACTGGCTTGAAGATACAGCACCAGGGGCATGTTACATCTTCAGACTGCTGTGTAATTGCATGTGTACACTTAGATAATGCTAGCCCACACCTTGCCAAGATTTAGCCAGTGCTGTCAATGCTAGCATTCTCCTCACCAGCACTAAATTCACTTTCTGTAGTTAAAGCTTTATTGTTGCAAGACAGACAACAGCAGATACAGAGCAAGAAAGGATTTTGGAGGTAGGCTTCTGCTCATTCTATCTGAAAGAGCTCCCTCTTTTTTTCTGAAATTTTGGCTCACTCCTTGGAACTACACCAGCAGCAGCTGGGATATCTCTTGATTGTGACTAACTTTTTGCTATACTACTGAAGTGGTGTGCAAGAACCACAATACACAATTTTATCTTTTAAAGTACAGTGTTCATTTCAGGAAAAAAAATAGGGGTACATGTCCCATGATTCAGGCATAATTTCAATTCCAAACTGAATTTAAATAGTACCAGTTTGACTGTCTCCTTGTTCAACACATTCCATTGTTATTCAACTAGTTCCATATTTTAGGCATTGTAAAATCCAATCTATATAGTTTAGCTCCTAATTACCAATTATGAATATCTCATAACTATGGAATTTTACATTCAGCATACAGCTACTGCAGGTGAAGAATCAGTCAAAATACATTTACTTTAGAGGACATTCTTTACTTCTCATACCACTGTAACAGTGCAGTACCATATGCATGGAACTTAAGAGCAAAGAAACTTGTTTGATAAACGTGACAAATCTACTGTAACCTCAATATTGAGAAATAAAGTTTTGTGAGTTTAAACTAGATTTGCTTACAAAAGAAATGGCTAAACTTGAACTCTGCAGAAGTGCTAGCTCCAATGACTGGCAGAAAATACTGCCCACTTTAAACACAATTTGAAATCACTGGCCCAGTGCTGAGGTTTTTTCCCCCATTCACATTTCATAAACAGCAGAAACAGTGCAGATCAACATGATCTGCTGGAATAGTCAGAGAGGAATTCAAACTTTAGTCTGATTGGTTTAATTTTTTTTTTTTTTTTTAGCAGGAGGAAAAAGAATAAAGTTACAAGATTCTTTTAATATTTTCACAATGTTAAACTAAAACTGAGCTCTAGGCTACATGTGTAAGTAAATCTAGAACACAAAAGGGTTAAATAAGATTTTCTTTAAAGATACAAGAATTAAGCTTTCTTTACGTTTAACAAACTTCACAGAACAGATACTGCAAAGGAACAACCCCTCCAACTTTTTTTTTTTAAGTGAATATTGCCCATAATCCACATTAACTTTGAGTAGTGTTCTCTTAAGAGCCACCTTGAAACCAACTGTGCGTTTATAATAGGGTTAAAGGAGTAGGAGGGCTAAACAGCATCATCAGTATTAATGCAGATGAGTATTGTATATCAGTCAGAATGTCCACCAAACGCTATGCTAGGATTTTAGAGGAAAAGAAAGTACATATCTCAGCAACAGCTGAAATCCATGATTTTTAAACTCTTCATGGTAAATGTTAAGAACATCCTCAGACTGCCCTGTCACCAGGAGGGAGTGGGATCATTTCTTGAAAATACAGTGGAAATTTTGTTACTGATTCCATAACCTTGAATAATAATAATAAAAGTTTTGTTTACACAGCTTGCATTTTATAAAAGATGGAACATTTTTGATTTATTTCATGGTTAAATAACACTAATACAGTCTGATGCTGAGTGTATTTTAAAAAAAAGTCTCATTAAATGGTTTGATGTGGCTACCAAACTAAAAATCAATTTAGCCTGTATGAAATTATTTACCTTTGACACATGCAGAAAAGAGGACGACTTATTTAAGCTCTCTTTCCCCACACACCTTTTTTGGAGTGACAATATGCTACTTCACCCCTTGGAAGTTTTACACAAGCCCAATTTTTCAAAACTATACAAAATCCTCCCTCCCCCTCCCAGTTTTTCTACCGAACTACCTGATTGTTAATGCTTTACTAACTTGGCTCAGGGAACCATATCCACATAGACTACTGAGACAAATCAGCATGAATCCTCTTGACCTGCATAAACTTTGTCTGCAGCAGGAGACATGCTGATTTTTCTCTCTTTTTTTTCTGCTACAAACTAACAAGATCTGTGCACTTCAGCTCTATGTGGCTCAGCGTGAAAGAGCGCATAAGTCTAAACAATAGATCCAAAGTTTTCCATGTAATGCATTTCACATTCACTTGCTTTGCAACATTTGCGGGCAGAGATTTTCATGAGAGCATCGAGCTGCATAGAAACAAGGCTGACATAGCCCATTTGATTATCTTGTTAAAACTCAAGCTGATGAGGGATGCTTTCCTGGTTGTTCCCCAATACTGTTACTGAATTCTGTTTGCTACAATATGTCCTTTCCCACCCAACTCCCACCCCCCAATATATATGTCTAGCTACAGAAAGTCAGTCTGTAGAATCCAGCCTTGGCTACTGTGCTGTGAATTAGCCTTATTTGATCAATCATCAGATACCTGCACTTAGCAAAAGGCAAACAAGAGCCAATCAGATTTTGGCCGGTGGGAATGGCAGCACTGGTCAGCATACATAACAACCGTGGAATCTGGTCAGACAATGCTTAGAAATTCTATGGATTTCTATGTAGAGAATATACACTGTTTACTGCTCTAGGATGTAACCAGCTTTAAAATGAGATCACCATAATTTAAATGAAGAAAAACAGGATCTCTGCAGCAAGTTAGATACAAAAATTTTTCATAAGAATCTCTGTTCCCCTCTTTTTGGCTTCCTGGGAAGAACCAGAAAGATGTTCCCTCCCCAGGAGAATCCCTGATGCTGGTGACATTGCCTAACCTCAAAAGCCACACGTGATGAAGGCACGGATGACCAGTCAGGTCTTCCGGGCTTAGCAGCTACCACGGCTGCTCTTAGTGGAGTTTCATCTCTTCAGGATGAACTAGAAGTGAAGAGGTGAAAGGCTGCACATTAAACACAGTTTGTCTGAAAGCCATGTGCATAGCAAACTTTTACACCAGCTTCTACTCAGCTATTTATTTTAACTCTGCAGCTGGAAGGTTTCCAGCATAAGGCTTTTAGAGTTTGACTCCAGCAATAACAGAAGCCTTTGGATTTTTTGTTTTGTTGTGTTTTAAATCCACTAGCCATGCTCGAAAAAATATTTCTTCATGTTTTAATTTTATACATTGGCTAGCAGGCACCTTTGTAACCAGCCAGAAATCAATTTCAACCACCATCAACCCCTAAACTACAGTACCAGGACGGTTGGCTAAAGAAAGGAAACTGATTGGCTGTAGTCTGAAACTTGCCCCGTACAAGGTGTCTGGCTGACTTTGTCCTAAATAAGGCTAACATTAGTGAACTAAGAACAGCATTTGGTTGCAGAGTCTCGCACTCAGGAACACCCTTCGCCAATGCGCTGGCATGATCTCCCTACTTTCCGGTCCAGTTTCACCATTTTCATAATGGCTTCCTCACGCCCACGTCCCATGTGGTCAAATGTGCAGTCATGTTGTTCGGGCAGGCGATGTAACATACAGAACACATAACCTGCCAAGGAGAAGGAAAGAATGTGTTGTGTTAAGGACTCTTGAAATGGCTGAATCCTATGTCACCAGGAGAGCAGCATTATGCCGGGGATTAGTGGGGTTTCAAGATCAATGAAAACTTCACATTTTCATTTGTTTTCATGATATTATCACAATAAATATTGCTATGAACAACTTCAAATTCTGTGCTGTTTTGTATCATACACATTCAGTGGGAGACAATATAGTTTACACCTATATTTACAGCATTTTCTATGGCACATCTGAGTTCAAGTCATATATTAGTAATTTATTCTTGCAATCTACCCTTTGTGAGGAAGGAAGATTCCTATTTTACAGATGAGAGAGTAAAACCAACATTTTCTAAATTAGTCTCTGATTTTGGATGCCCAGCTGGAAATATCTAGGGTCTGACTTTCAGAGGCATTGAATACCCTCAGCTTCCTTTGACTTCTGTTGGAGTAGAGGGTGCTGAGCATGCTGTCCAGGGTGCCACAGTTTGGGGACCCAAATACCAAGGCACTCAAAATCAGAAGTTATTTTTGAAGATGTTGGCTCTGTTAGCACCATCAACCCTGTGACTGAGCTGGGAAAAGAACTCAGATTTCCCAAGTCCACTCCCAGTTCAGTCTTTAAAACAGCTGTACTGAATGTCACTCTCTCTGTGTGTGTCAGAACCCGAGGATTCCCTGTCCTCACAATGCTATGTCATGCCATTATCCTTTTGGCTGTGGGTCAGTCTTCTCTCTCTCCCTTCCTGCCTCGCCAAGCTACTTAATACCATTCAGTCATCCAGAGCCCTACAGTTCAATAATAAAAGGCAGTCCTTTTTCAAAGGTGAAGAATGAAGCCTCTTCAGCACCCAGCCTTTTTCAATCTAGGGAGAGACTGGGAAGCAAACTCCCTCATCTAGGGCTGTGCTCTGAACATTAGAGTGAGTGTAAGGAAGTCTTGACTTCAGATACTGTCTCTGACATGGATACTTGGTAACTGTGAACAGAGCTCCTCGCTGCCTCAGTTTCCCTATCAGTAAAAGGAGGATAAGAATTACCTCACAGGGACATTGTAAGTAGCGTTTCTAAAGTAACTCCTCACTTAAAGTCGTCCTGGTTAACGTTGTTACGTAGCTGATCAATTACAGAACATGCTCGTTTAAAGTTCTGCAATGCTCTCATGATGTTTGGCAGCTGCCTGCTTTGTCCACTGCTTGCAGAAAGAGCAGCCCGTTGAAGCTAGCTGGTTGGGGCTTGGAACCAGGGTGGACCCTCCATCAGCTCCCCCCTAAGTTCCCTGCACAGCAGCCACCCAACAGACTACCAGTTGCCAGCAGTTCAACTGTCCCTCCCCCAACTGCCATGTGCTGCTGCTGCCCTCTGCCCAGGAGCCTCCTGCTTGCTGTGCAGGAGGGGAGCTAATGTCAGGGTGTCCCCCTCCCCCTGCTCCTGCCCCCTGCTTATCTTTTCTCCATATAAAGCAGGGTGGGGACAGGATGGAGGGAGAGTGGTGTCAGCGTATGTAAAGGGGCAATGTGCATCTCTCCCTCCCCCCACACAGGGTGTGTCTCTCCCCCTGGGTTGCTGTCTCCTCTCCCTCCATTTGTGCTGCCTTGTAGAGAGTGTGAGGCTACATTAACAACAGCGTGTTAATCCTTGAGGGCTCAGCCGAATGCTAGTTCATCATTTAACAGTAAAAGCATTCCCTGGGAAATATTCTGTCCTCTTACTTCACCACCTCAACCAAGCTTCACGGTCATCACTGCTGTGTACAGTATTCAATTGTTGGTTTAAAACTTATACTGTGTGTGTATATAATATAATCTTTTGTCTGGTGAAAAAAAATTTCCCTGGAACCTAACCCCCCCCCCCAGCCATTTACATTAATTCTTATGGGGAAATTGGATTCGCTTAACATCGTTTCGCTTAAAGTCACTTTTTCAGGAACATAACTACAAGGTTAAGTGAGGAATTACTGTATATTACAAGACACCGCTATAGAGATGAAAGAACCTTTACACTGGTAAAATCCTTAAGAAAACTGATACCAAAAAAAAAAAGGATTTTTTTTTTTTTTTTGCAAAACTAACTTGAAGACAAGATGGATTTATTTTGGCTCACCATTTCAATGGCACCTGCTATAGACTTTTCTATATTTCAATCCTTATCTTGCGCAGAGTATGTATACTCGGGATACCAGCAACAAAAATGGAGTTTCCTTTACTTTACTTAACAAAACAGACAATGATTCAGCTAAATTAGGATATAAAACCTCTCTCCTCTATCCCTGTCCCCATTTATTCTCGACTGCTGATCCACAGCAGACATACGCAGAAAGTACCAAGCACTTTCAAGGTCAGATGGTAAAGATTGTTTAAGTAAGAATGCCCTTGGGTATCAGCTTATCAGACTACTTGTCTGATTCTCTCATGTACGTTATGGGGTAGGGAACATCTCCAACTGAGATTGGCACTTCCTTTCTCCATTTGTTGAAAATAGGACATCAGACTGCTGAACTAGTACCAAGTGGATGGCATAGGAATATAGCAACTTCCATATTGCACCAGATGTTTTACAAGAAAGTGCAAGCAACCATGCAGTAAACAGATATGGTATAATCTGCCCACCATGAAGGTCTCATCCTAATCCCTGCTGGAAATTGCCTTAAACCCTGCAATATGAAGTTTCATATCCTTTCCACTTTTTTTTTAATTAATCATTAGCTAACAAGTCCAGATATTCTTGCTAGCCATATAAATGTCCAATCCTTTTTTGAATCTTGCTAAAACACTTGGCTTCAATGACATTCTGTGGCAGAGAGTTCCAGAGTCTAATTATGCATTGTGTGAAACTGTATTTCCTTTTATCAGTTTTGAATTTGTCATGTTTCATTCATTGACTGTCTCCTTGTTCTTGTGTTATGAAGCAGAGAGAACAGAAGCATTTGCTCTTTCTTCTCTAAATCATTGTTTTATGTAACTATCATGTCCTATCTTATTTTGTCTCCTTCTAAGGTAAACAATCCCATTATTTTCATGCTCTACATATCAGAGTTTTTCTAAGCCCCAGTCATTCTCACCACTCTTTTCTGAGACCCCTCTAATGCTGCAACATCCTTTCTGAGATGAGGCGAGCAGTAATTTACACACTATCCTAAATAAAGGTATTCCATCAATATTTTCTCTATTAGTCTCTGATTCAATCCTCATGCATCCTAACATTTTTTTAAAAAACCTGCAACTGCACACTGACAGAAATTCATCAAACTGTCCACAAAAGGTATCCAGATGCTTTTCTTGAGTGGATTCTGTTAATTTAGAGTCTCACTATTCCAGTGGGGCAGTGAATGTTCTAAACTATTTTCAGCTGTCTGTTATTGCCAGGGCTTTTGTTTTTTATAAATATGTGCAAGTGAGAGCAATGTCTTAAAAACTCATATGGAAAATTTATAGACTGTTCATACGGAATAGTGTTCATACGGAATGCCTACAACTGAATTAATAAATAAAAATCCCAGCATTAAAAACCGATATCCAATACAGGATTTTTAACATTTTACTTAAGACAAGTTTTTATATTATTAGCTTTTCTTTTACATTATGCATTGAGCTTTTTAAATAGGTAAAGGATAAAATTCTCAAAAGTGCTTAAGAATTTAAATGAGCCATGCATCATCCTATTGGAGCTAGGCTGTGTAACCACATAGTTCTGAAGAATTTTTCACTAGTTCACAGCTGTATTATTGCTTCTGTATTCTCTACCAGCTTCACCAGCCTTGGGAATCACAATGTGCACTACGTAGTCGGTTGTGTGTGGGAGTGACCATTCCAGACCCAGGCTCATCAACTTTGACAGCAATTACATTATTAATTTATGTGCACTAGCAGAGAAGGCCAATATGTTTATCTCTATTCTTATCCTTAAAACCAGTTCAAATTTAGAGATGAAAATGTCTCCTGAGAAACAGGAGCTCCCTCTTGGTTAGAAAGCAGAGTTAGATTAATGAGCTCTTGTGGTATATTTACTGTTAGTTCATTACTGAAAGATACTGGATACAGGCTGTCTTTTCTAAAGGATATTCATACAGAAATGCACAAGTGCCTTTGCTAGCCCACTTTAACTAACGAGCAAAATAACTTCTTGCTGGGGAAAAGTGTGTCAGCTAAGGCTAGTTTAGCAAAAGCAGAGTCATACCAAAAATACGGCAAAATGAGAGTTCAGCTCCGGGTGGTAGATCTCAATGTGCTACACTTCATGTCAGGAATAGGCTACGAACTGTGCTCTCTACACTACATTCATCTAATGCAGCACTGTGGAAAGATGTACTGAGGCATTAATACTTTATAGGTAGGACCCTACCAAATATGGGGGAGGGATAACTCAGTGGTTTGAGCATTGGCCTGCTAAACTCAGGATTGTGAGTTCAATCCTTGAGGGGGCCATTTAGGGAACTGGGGTTAAAATCTGTCTGAGGATTGGTCCTGCTTTGAACAGGGGGCTGCACTAGATGACCTCCTGAGGTCCCTTCCAACCCCGATATTCTGTGATTCTATGAAATTCGTGGTCCATTTTGATTAATTTCACAGTCATAGGATTTTTAAAATCATAAATTTCATAATTGCAACTATTTAAATCTGAAATTTCAGTGTTGTAGTTAAAGGGTTCCTGACCCAAAAAGGAGTTTGGGGGGGGGGGGGTTGTGGTACTGCTCCCCTTACTTCTGCGCAGCTGCTGGTGGCAGGGCTGCCTTCAGAGCTGGGCACCTGGAGAACGGTGACTGCTGGCCAGGAGCCTAGCTCTGAAGGCAGAGCTGCCACCAGCAGCAGCGCAGAAGGATGGCATAGTAAGGTATTGCCACCCTTACTTCTGCGCTGCTGCCTGCAGAGCTAGGCCCTCAGTCAGCAGCCACCACTCTCCCACCACCCAGCTCTGAAGGCAGCAGTGCAGAAATAAGGGTGGCATGGTATGGTATTGCCACCCTTACTTCTGTACTGCAGCTTCAGAGCTTGGTACCTGTCCAACAGCCTTCGCTCTCCGGCCGCCCAGCTCTGAAGGCAGTACAGGAGTATGGGTGGCAATACCACAACTCCCCTAAAATAACCTTGTGATCTCCCTGTAATTCCCATTTGGGTCAGGACCCCCAATTTGAGAAGTGCTGGTTTCCTCTGTGAAATCTGTATAGTATGAAGTAAAAGCACACAAAAGACCAGATTTCATGGTCCGTGACACGCTTTTCATGGCCATGAATTTGGTAGGGCCCTACTTATAGGATCTTTTAAGTGCAGTAGGGAGCTATTCTCTGCAGTCCATCATCAAAACGAGGCTTCCGCTACATTAATCAGAACTTCAATGGGACACTGGGAGCTAGGACTGCACCCAGTATAACATCTCTCTCTAGAGTACTCATGCCATTTCAAGTGACCTTGAAAATGGTGGAAGCATCATTCAAAGAAAGTCTGTAAGGCAACAAAGAACAGCTGTGAAGTCTGCCCTTCATTTTTCATCCTTCCTGAGCACTCTACTGGAGAAAATACATTTCAGATGGAGGTCACTAAAGCAGCACCTAAGATGGGAGAGCACGTCAGACTTCTGTTCTTACTCTGTGTTAAAAAGTGATGGTGAAATGCTGCTGAGTCTCTGTTAAGAAAGAAGCTGTTCCTATCACTAGACAGGAATATGGAACAACACCCATTGAGAGCTTCTACGAAAGTGCTAAAAAAAAACCCAAACCACCACCTCACATTTAATTCTTCTTGACGTTCTGACTTCTGAGTTTTGAAAGCAGCTAGCTGCTAAAATACCAGCAAAGTAATAGGTGAAGCATTAGAAACAATTAAAATAAATGGCATAGTAATTCACTAGGGAAAAGTCAGGATGGAGTTTTGGAGGGTTCTTAATTCCCCCAAATAGCATCAATTCAGTTCAATTCCATTTCTTGTCAGGATAACTCAATGGAAGGAAATATGGTCCTGGAACAGTAGGTGTTGTAGGTGTTACTGCAAGCCAATCGTTTTACCCTCATTGGAAGCCAGCAACTGAAAGCTATAACAAGAAGGACTGGGTATTCTCTTTGAGGTCTACAGATCTGCCAAAACCCTAATCTTCCAGTAGTAGAGTCCATTGGAAAGTTTCAAGGAGTCCTATTCCTGATAAATATCTATATCAGTATTTCAGTGACTAACTAGCATGTTAAACAGAAAGGGAGAAAACATTTCCAAATGCTGATCCCTCTGTTTAAGAATCCAAAAACCTGTCATGACAAGACCCTTTTCTTTGGGATATGAGCAATGTCTTGAGAAGCTAGCAAAAGAAAGAAAAATTGCTCAAGTACAAGTATCAACAAAGACTATTCTTATTAAATATTTATGTAGTGCTATAACTTTGAATGGTGATTTGGAGATATTGAAGACAATGCCCCATCTCAAAAATTAAGTCTAAATTATCAGAAAAGCAACTGCACATTGACCTAACTACCCTGTAATAACTGCTCAACTTTCAGCACTTCTAAGCTTTAGTTTTTGTAGGAATCAGAAATGTTCAGACTTACCCCAAAGTTTTCATAGCAAATGTGCCAGGCTGTAGACCCATCCACCGATGTTGAGACAAAACCCCAAACTCCACTTTAGTGGGGTTTTATTTTAGTATTTCCAAAAAGACCTCAATTCATACAATTGAAAAAACCTCATTACTGTAAGCTGACAAAGTATCTGACTGTAAAATTCTATAAAAATTGTAACAATATTTTCTGGATCATAAATTTGAAAACATTAGTAATGTTCAGAGTTGGTTCACTAGTCAAAGCGAAAGTGAGCAATTCTCTTCTGAAATACTAGATCAAACAGCAACCTATTAGTTTTCAAAGTTATGCACAGGGATTGTGGCCATATGCACAAGCCATTCTGAAAGTTGACTCTCCCCCAAATATGTATGCAACATCAACCCTGCTGCAGCCTTAGAAGGAGAAGTTTCCCTGGGTAGGTAAATGGAGGTGATGCCAAGACTCACAGCCAAAGTCAGAGTGCTTGAAATTTTAAATTCAGTCCTAGCTTCACACTAGTGCTGTCGTTTGTCAGCTTTATTCCTGAATGAAAAGGCACAAATTCAAAGCCACCAGAATTTGCAGCTCATGCCACTTCTGAATTTTAATTAATAACACACTTGTTTCCTCACAGATACTCTCGTTGGAGCCTCTTCAAAAGTGGTCCAATAAAGCCACAGACTTATTCCTGTGCAGAATTCCGCTCCATACATTCTGGCTTCTTTCACTTCTCTTGCAAGAAATTTTACACTTTCCTGATGATTTGAAATTCTAATCAACAGAGATTCAAGCAGAACCTAAAAATACCTAGATACCTTGTAGACGAAGGTACTGCAAAAGTTATACACCAAAGTGCAGTATTGTCTAGGGGTGCATGTGTGTGTTTACTTAGAATTGTATATAATGATTATGTGCAAGCATAAAATGTAGAAACAGAGGTTAAAATATCTGCAAAATATAAACAGGCCAATACTTTTAAAGGACCAAAACTGCAGACCTATTTACATCGGCAGACAGTAAATTTGTGTGCATGTCCAGCTCATAAGTGCACAGAAAAAGTTTGCAAATCAAGAGCTGTTCCAGTGGGAAGCACTAAAGTTTATTCACACACACAATCTTTGCTAAGGCATAAAGGAATGGATTTTCAAGCATTTTCCACACTTACAACAGGGGCCAGATTTTGAGACAGCTCCATTCCCATTTAGGTACCTAGAGATGAATGGGAACTGCTAGGTGCTGAGCTCTTGAAAACGTGACACTTAAACATTAGACTAGCTCCTTTTTTAACCTCTTCCCCCTCTTATTCCCCAATTAGATTTATACAGAATAAGTTTTGTTCAGCCACTATAGGTGCACTTGACTTAATTCAAAACCACACTCCATTACAGCTAAACTGCAGCAATTCTGTCCCATGTAATCCCAAAAACTAACAAACAGGGTAAACTATTGAAGGCACCTTTTTGCTTCCCACAACAATTGACCACCCTTCACAATAACTCTTCCCTCCTCCTATCAGGGGGAGGGAGGAAGTGAACTTTAACATGCAAAATGTAGTGTCATCTGATTATCCCATTCTTTCCCCAGCAAACTAGTATATGCCTCCAGTGCCACCTTTCTGTTGCACTTTCTGGACTCTAGAGCACAGCATGGACAGAACTTGCTGCTCTGGTGGATGGCCTCCTGTCCATTTACAATGGAAAAACATTCATCTTCATCCTTCTGGACTTCTCTGGGGCATTGATGCTATAAGCCACCAGATTCCAGTACAGTTTCCAAGAGGCTAGCAGGCATGAATCGAACTGCCCTGAGATGTCACCGTTCTCTTTTATCTTAGGGTTTTGTACTGCTGCTCATCAATGTAATATTGAAATTATTTCTTGTAAAAAAACAAAGATAGTCAATAGCAAAGTCTCTATTTGACTTGTCTATTTCTTGACTCTTCTCTTTTTGGATTATAGAAAACTGCTTGGAGTGACAACGTGTTTGCGGCTGACCGGGGATGGTAATTGCTTTTTGGGAGTTTTTTTACTTTGTTTTGGGGGGGGCGGGGGAAGGGGTTCTTCTGGAAAAGCTTTATCAAAGAAGGTTTTGAAGCACTTTCTAAAAGTAGGACAGACCCTGAATTCATCTAATCAGTAGAAATTGGTTCACAGTCAGAGCCCCTCAATTGAGAAGCTTTATCCCAAAGCTCTCACATAGCATGTTGTGAGTTTTGTGATTTGTGTTATTACAAAGGGCACAACTTTCCTGGCAGTTCTTAGGTGGAGCTGAGATCTGATCCACTGATTTCTTTGAAGATTAGGACCAAGGCTTTAAATTGCATCAAAACTGGACTGGAAGCCAGTGTCAGGTCCAGAGGATGGACTGTAAGTACTCATGTGAACCAAAACTACGCAGGAGGCAGGCAGCTGAATTTTGTACTGTCTGGGGCCTTTGTACAGTGTTCACATTCAGCTTCAGATATAGTGAATTATAGTAGTCAAGCCTTCAGGTGACTAATGCATGAACCACTGAGCCTAGTCCTCTCCTGGAAGGAATGGGCAGAGTTTCCTAGCAAGCTGGAGGTAAAAAGTTTGAGTCAGATGGTACCTGATTATCCAAGCTAAGTGATAGTCAAACGATACCATGGGGCTTTGCACCACTTTGATGAATGTACATGGTATGCTTTCAATGGAAAGGATAGGTAGGTGCAGGAAGATAGTGCCTCAACTAGTTCTTCAAACCTTTTCCCTCTGCTGACGAGCATCATTTCTGTGTTGCCTGGGTTGTGTTTGAGCCAGCTGCTGTTTCATGCAGGCACTGAACCCTTGCAGAAATGGTTAAATATTAGTAGCGGTAGCATCATTGGAGAATGAGGCCAGGTCTACACTAGGAGCTCTTTGCTGGTATACTTATACCAGCATACTATACCAGGAAAGTGATCCTAGCATGTATGCCAGCAAAACTGTGCTTTGTACCTGTATAATAAAACCATCCCCTCCTGGCGAAATAATCTATACTAGCAAAAGTGCTGCATCCATGTTAGATGCTTCTGCCAGCACAGCTATGTCAGTCAGAGATCACACCTCATTACACCACGACTGATATAGGTAGGCCAACAAAAGTTTGTAGAGTAGACCTGGCCTGAGATGTACAGTTGGGTGTCAGTATATTGGCACTGGACCCCATGAATTCTCACTCTACCTTCAAATGGTCTCAGGTAAATATTGAAGAGAATTGGGGATAATGTGGATCCCTGCAAGATCCATAGGCGAGGCCCTTCAGAGAAGGGAAGTAGTTACCTATCATCACTCTCTGAGTTCTGCTAGAAAGGAGCATTTGAAACCATATGAGCATAACAATGTGTCTGAACCTATAGAGCAGTGGATCTCAAACTGTGGGTCAGGACCCCAAAGTGGGTCATGAACCCCTTTGAATGGGGTCACCAGGGCTGGCTTAGACTTGCTGGGGCCTGCCCCACTGCCCAGGGCCGAAGCCAAATCGTGAGGGCTTCAGCCCTGGGTGGTGGGGCTCAGGTTGCAGGCCCCCTGCCTGGGGCTGAAGCCCTTGAGGTTTGGCCCCCTTGCCAGAGTGGTGGGGCTCAGGCTTTGGCCTCTCCACCCAGGGCACTGGAGTTTGGGTGGGCTCAGGCTTTGGTCCCCCCTCTGGGAGTCATGACATAATTTTTGTTGTCAGAAGGGGGTCACGGTGCAATGAAGTTTGAGAACCCCCGCTATAGAGTAATTATGGACAGTTATACCTCCAACACAAAGGCCTTCAAGTTTTAGTTCTCTCCCCTGTACCATTCCATACCTATAGGAAGCCATTGAGAGCTAGTGAGACAGCATGGGCTTCATGGCTAAGTGTGTGAGGGAAGTACCCAAACCTAAGCCATTCTTTTTAGGCGACAAATCTGAGGAACTCTTTCAGACTGAGGTATCATTAGAGAAGGTTTGGAACAAATTGATAAACTAAACAATAAGAAGTCACCAGGACCAGATGGTATTCACCCATGATTTCTGAAGGAACCTGCATGTGAAAATGCTGAACTACTAACTGTGGTTTGTAACCCATCATTTAAATCAGCTTCTGTACCAAATGATTGAAGGATAGCTAATATGATGCCAATTTTTAAGAAAGGTTCCAGAGGATCCCGGCAATCACAGGCTGGTAAGCCTGACTTCAGTACCAGGTAAAATGTGGGAAACTATAGTAAAGAATAAAATTATCAGACACATAGATGAAAATAATTTGTTGGGGGAAGAGTCAACATGGTTTTTGTAAAGGGAAATCATGCCTCACCAATCTACTAGAATTCTTTGAGAGGGTCAACAAGCATGTGGACAAGGGAGATCCTATGGATATAGTGTACTTAGATTTTCAGAAAGGCTTTGACAAGGTCCCTCACCAAAGGTTCTTAAGCAGAGTAAACTGTCATGGGATAGAGGGAAGGTCCTCTCATGGACTGGCAACTAGTTAAAAGATAGGAAACAAAGGGTAGAAATAAATGGTCAGTTTTCAGAATGGAGAGTGGTGAATAATGGTGTCCCCCAGGGGTCTGTACTGGGACCAGTCCTATTCAACATATTCATAACTGATCTGGAAAGGGGGCAAACAATGAGGTGGCAAAATCTGCAAATGATACAAAACTAGTCGAGATAGTTAAGTCCCAAGCAGACTGTGAAGAACTACAAAAGGATCTCACAAAACTGGGTGACTGGGCAACAAAATGGCAGATGAAATTCATTGTTGATAAATGCATGTACATTGGAAAACATAATCCCAACTACACATATAAGATGATGGGGTCTAAATTAGCTGTTACCATGCAAGAAAGATCTTGGATTCATTGTGGATAGTTCTCTGAAAACATCCACTCAATGTGCAGTGGCAGTCAAAAAAACTAACATTGTTGGGAATCATTAAGAAAAGGACAGATAATAAAAGACAGAAAACATCACATTGCCACTATATAAATCCAGGGTATGCCCACATCTTGAATACTACATGCAGATGTGGTTTCTCCATCTCAAAAAGAGATATATTGGAACTGGAAAAGGTTCAGAAAAGGGCAACAAAAATGATTAGGGGTATGGAACGGCTTCTAAACGAGGAGTGATTAACAAGAGACTTTTCAGCTTGGAAAAGAGATGACTAAGGTGGGGATATGATAGAGGTCTATAAAATCATGACTGGTGTGGAAAAAGTAAATAAGGAAGTGTTATTTTCTTATAACACAAGAACTAGGGGTCACCAAATGAAATTAATAGGCAGCAGGTTTAAAACAAAAGGAAGTACTTTTTCATACTATGCACAATCAATCTGTGGAACTCCTTGCCAAAGGATGTTGTGAAGACCAAGACTGTAACAGGGTTCAAAAAAGAACTAGATATGTTCATGGAGGATAGGTCCATCAATGGCTATTAGCCAGGATGGGCAGAGATGGTGTCCCTAGCCTCTGTTTGCCAGAAGCTGGGAATGGGCAACAGGATGGATCACTTGATGATTACCTGTTCTGTTCATTCCATATGTGGTACCTGGCATTGGCCACTGTTGGTAGACAGGATACTGGGCTAGATGGACCTTTGGTCCGACCCAGTATGGCCATTCTTATGTTCTATGCTAATAGAAAACACGCAGCTATACACCTCCTTTACCAGATGCTACCATCATCTCCTCTAAGTTTTGTTTCGCTAAAATTAGTGCCTGATTATAGATGATTGAAGCTGATCCCTAACAAGACTGAGATGATGTTGGTGGGAAGAAGGAAGTACTTGGAAGAACTCACCTCCATTACAACACCCACCAATGAAGGTCTCTGCACTCAAACTGTTGGACCCAATCACACCAGACACTGATCTGGCCACTGTGATCCATGTTTTCATGTCTTCAGGCTTGACTACAGTAGTTTTTTTTTGGGGAAGCTTTATAGTGATAGACTCAAGGAGCTCCATCCGTTTAGCTTAACGAAGATCAGGTTAAGGGGTGACTTGATTACCATCTATAAATACCTACCTGAGGAACAAATATTTAATAAAGGACTCTTTAATTTAGTAGAGAAAGATTGAACATGCTCCAATAGTTGGAAGATGAAACTAGAAAAATTCAGACTGGAGGAACTAAGATATCAATTTTTAACTGTGTGAGTAATTAACCATTGTAACAACTTACCAAGAGTCATGGTGGATTCTCCACTACAGACAATTTTTAAATCAAGATGGGATGTTTTTCTAAAAGATAGGATTTAGGAATTATTTCGAGGAAGTTCTATGACCTGTGTAATACAAGAGATCTGATTAGATGATCACAATGGTCTCTTCTGGCCTTGGAATTTACTAATTCTCTTTACTGAGGAATGCAGCCAAATGCCCTGAAGAAACTACAGGTGGTTCAGAATGAATCATGCCTGGTAACAAGTTACCAGAGACACACAACTCCAACTGCCACTCCCTAAACTGGCTCCCAGTTGTAGTCACTGTACTGATTTCCAAATTGGCACAGCACTGGTCCTAGCTAACTTAGAGATCACATCTTCCTCTGCAATAATCACCTTGCACAAAAACTTTACTCTACCGGAGTAAATTTTTTGACAAACAGATGAAAATTCCTTTCCACAGAGACAAATTTCATGGTTGAATGATAATGTAAATATATATATCTAGAACTCTAAACATATAAAATATAGATTCATTCTAACTTTTCAGTGAGCTGGAAATGCCTAGAAGATCAGGACAGCTAGGAGGCCAGAGAGCTCATTTTTCAGTATTTGTCTGTAACAGGAGATAGTTATAGTCAGTGGTTTTGTTGGAAAGCATTAGCAGATCATACTCCATCAGCAAAAATACCTGGATTACATGTATCTACTGACCCACTGCCCAAGACAGAATTTGTAACACAGAGCTATATTAAAGTATCTTAATACATTTTATTTCAATAAATCTATGGCAGGGCAGAGAAGCTGCAGGTGTTCCACGAGTAAAACAGATCTGTTTTACATTCTCCTCCATCCTTGGGCTTTACATGGCTAAGAGAAAGAATTAAACTTACTCTACAAGGCTGGAAATGACTGCCCTGTTATCCAGTATAGTGCATGTCGGGGCAGATAATCAGCAGAGAAGAGATTACCTCCTACTGAGGATACAAAATCCTGCTGCACTGTTTAAAATTATTAGACATCATTCATAACAAGGTAGTAGTAATCACCAAAGCAGAGTATTTATGCAACTCTCCCCTTTACAAAGGGAAAGAGGACTTAATTTGTTTTAAAAGATATTATTGGTATTAAAGCTACTAAACATTAGGGGAATCCTAAAATAATCTGCTGGTTTTTCGAGTGAAGGAAAATGGACCAGATAAGACAAATGTAAAAATTGAAGAAATTGCTAAGATACAAAGCAACCCTTCTAGAGACTTGTACAGAGTACTTTAGAAACTCTTCCTCTATAGATTCCATTGTGATCCAGTTTATTCCCCTGATACTCGCCATCAGACTGCTATAAAAGAGCAGTCAACAATGGAAACAAAATTGTGTTGCAGTCCAGCTTAATGAAGCTCCCAATGCAATTTGTGCACAGTCACTTTAAAGTTTAAAAAAAATGCTCTTCTGCTAATGTTTTTTATTGTCTCCTTCCAGACAGTCCCATCTTTGCACAAACTATAATTACCTTTTTTCCTCTCTTCTGTAGGAACTGCTCTGTGCTGGTAACGTCTGCTTTCATTGCACAACTCCAGCAACATTCACCTTTAATGATATTTTTCAAAAAGAGGAAAAAAAACCAAGCCACAAATCTCAGCAATTCACCAAACAATTGAGCTTTGGAAATAAATGAGCCAAACTCATCTCCTGTTTCCCCAAACTTTATAAATGGCAGGGTCTCTGAGTAAGCGTGAGGGATGAAGGTAACACTTCTGCATTCAACATGCTTTTGCTGGGAACCTTGTCTCTCTCTCTCTCTCTCTCTCTCTCTCACACACACACACACACACACACACACACACACACACACACACACACACACACACACACACACACACACAAAGAGAGATGAGTCACATTATGGTAAAGCTTTTTATCCAAATTAATATATTTTTTTAAACTCCAGGAAAAATGGCCCAAGGCAGTTTTACTACAGATAGTGACATGTTCCTTCTATTATTTCTATTCCAAGAGCAGAAGAGGGAGAGTGCTAACTCCTTAGTGCTGGAAATTAGGGTATCTAGATATTAATGCAAAGTGTCTTAGAGCTTATCAAGTGATCCTAAGTTAATTCCCTGCTACAGAGGGACAGACAGAGACACACACACACACACCCCTGCAGATGTTCCAGGAAACCCAGACAGCACCAACAGATGGGCTGGTGACCTTGTTTATTCCACAGTCTCCTGTGATCACTGTAGCCAGCCTTTCCTTGTCTTTTTAAAGATGTTCTTTTCAACTGAGTGCTCACTAAAAGCTACCAACAAAAGTGATAACTGAACTGAAATCAGCAAGAGAAGGGGAAGACATCAAAGAGTGTAAGATGCATCAGAATGTTTCTCTGAGTCTTCCCACTCATGCTTTAGGACTGGAGCACCACTAGGCTGCAGGCAAACAAGTCTCATGCTGGATTCACATGGCAAACATATCATTCCATAATATCTATGATATAAAGTAAAAGTTTATGCCTCAGAGCCTCAGGATAGTTAGGAAGTACTGTTGATTCACTTTGCAGTTCTAATACTGGATAGAACATATGTCTCTTCTGATACCCTTGATGGTGTGTAAGACCAAGAGGTGAAGAACCTAGTGAGAAAGATGAGCATGTTTCCCTTCTGACTTGCTTTATTTTCTTCCCTCTCTTGCAAACAGGACCTAAGTCAATGCACACAATTATACATATAGGCAAAAGGCCATCAGTGGTGCAAGGCTGCCATGAGGTCAGAGGGAAACAACTGAGATGCTTGCACATGAATGCAAGGAGTTTGGTCAAAACAGATATTATAGGGATTACAAAAACATGGTGGAATTACACTCATGACTAGGATATGAGTATTGAAGGGTATGTGCTATTTAGGAGAGCTAGGAATAAAGGTAAAAGCTGCGTGTGGAGGAATAGCATGCCAAACCAATGAAACAGCAAACTGTAAAGAAATATGAAGTAACAGAATGGCCAAAACAGCCTGTTTGGGTTAAAATCACTTTGGGGAAAGATTGTAAAATAGGTTCAGTTAATATAGTGTTAGGAGTCTGCTTTTGACCCTCAGAGTCAAACTTAGTATGGATTGATATCTCTAATATTAGAAAGAGAAATACTGTTGGGAATTGTGTCAATGGGAGACTGACTTCCCAGACATAGATTGGAGAATAAATGCTACTAATACTGGCAGGGCCCAGTTATTCCCGGATGTGACAGACAGTTTTCTTCATCAAACTGTCCCAAACCAACAAGAGGTGATGTGAATTTAGACATGGTTTTGGTTAGTAGTGAAGACATCACAGAAGAGCTGGTTGTAGGAAATAACCTTGGATCGAGTGGTCACAAGTGGATTTAGTTTAAATTAAATGGAAGGATAATCAAAACATCAACTTTTTTTTTTTATTTCAAAAGGGCAGACACTTTGGGAAATTAAGGGAAATAGTTAAAGAAGTCAGCTGGACTAAAGATCTCAACAACTTAAATACAGAGGAGGCTTGGAATTTCTTCACATCAACCATACAGAAACGATCTGAAATTTGCATCACAAGCAAGGGAAAAAAACGTGTAGAGAAAGGGTCCACACCCAGCTGGATAAATAACCACCTCAAAAAGGTTATTAGGCATATGCAGAGAGTCTACTGGGAATGGAAAAGGGATGATCAGCAAATAAAGCTACATTGTAGAGGTTAGAAAAGTTAGAATAAAGTGAGAATTGCTAAAGGTTAAGCTGGATAAAAAAGGAATAAGGATGGAAGAAGTTGGGCAGCTATGCAGCGAGGTTTAGGAAGGAGATTAAAAGATAATCTAGATATAGCCCCAAAACTAAATAAATACTTTGCATCGGATTTCAGTAAAGATGATAATATGAAAAATGTGCATGAAGGCAGAATGGCTAATGGAAATGAGTGTCTGGAAATGGAAATTACCACAAGTCAGGTGGAAGAAAAAGTTAAAGAGCTTTAATAAAACTCAGATCAAGGGTCCGGATAATTTCCATCCCAGAACACTGAAAGAACTGGAATGTGAGATTGCTAGTCTGATAGCCAGGATCTGTAATAAATCTGTCTATTTGGTGATATTACCATTTAATTGGAGAAAAGCAAATGTTGTACCTGTACTTAAGAAAGGGGGGGAAAGTGATCTCGGCAATTACAAACCTGTTGGTGTGATCTCAGTAATATGCAAGGGTTTAGAACAAATGGTGAAGAAAAACATGGAGATAAATGGTAAAGGGGATATAATGCAACAGGGGTTTACTGGAAGTACATCAGGCCAGTTATTTGAGAAAATAACTGATTTTTTAAATAAGGGAGTGCAGTAGATCTAGTATACTTGGACTTCAGAAAAGCATTTGACAAGGTACCACATGGGAAATTATTAGGTGAATTAGGGAAGGTGGCGATCATTACAAGAATTGTAAGGTGGATAAGGAACTAACTGAAGGGGAGAAAGTAACTGGGTTGTACTGAAAGGTTAATTATTAGACTGGAGGGAGATTAATAGTGGAGTTCCCCCCGGATCGGTCTAGGGACCAATCTTAGTCAATATTTTTTTATTAATGATCTTGGCACAAAAAATAGGAGCGTGCTAATGAAATTTGATGATACAAAAGTTGGGGGCATCGTCAATACAGAGGAGGATTGATGATCTGGATAACCCTGAAGACTGGAGTGACACAAATGGGATGAAATTCAATAGTACAAAGTGCAAGGCCAGGCATTTAGGGTCTAATAGGAATTTCTGCTACATACTGGGGGCTCATCAGTTGGAAGCAACAGAGGAGAGAGACCTGGCTAGGTGGGTCAATCACAGAATGACTTAATCACGCCTGTGCTGTGGCTATGAAAAAGGCTAATGCAATGAGGTATTTCAAGGATTAATGTCATTGTACAAGGCACTAATAAAACCTCATTTGGAATATTGTTTACAATTCTGGTCATCCATGTTCAAGAAAGTTGAATTCAAACTGAAACAGGTGCAGAGAAGAGTTATGAGAATGATCAGAGGAATGGAGGCCCTTCTTATGAAAGGAGCTTGGCTTGTTTAGCCTAGAAAAAAGAAGGCTGAGCAAGGATCTTCTTGCTCTCTATAAATACATTAGGTGGTAAATACCAGAGAGAGTGAAGAGCTATTGACGTTAAAGGACAATTCTGGCCCAAGAACTAATGGATATAAAACTGGCCATGAACAAATTAAAGCTGGAATTTAGAAGAAGGTTTCTAACCCCCAAAAGGGTGAGGTTCTGGAACAGCCCACAGAAGGAGCTGTGGGGGGCAAATAACTTTGTTTTCAGAGAGAACAGGTCAAATTCATGAGTGCAATTGTATGACAGGTTTGCTTGTGATGGAAGGGAACAGTGCTCAATAGTCCTGGGGCTCACTTCTGGTTTATTTCTTATGTTCCTAAAAGGTCAGCTTTTGGGGTTTCAGCTGGCCACCCCAGCAGGGGGTTATGAAGAGATTTATCCCACAATATATTGGGGGATTTTTTTTTAAAAAACCTCCTTGCGAAACACTGGGGAAGGCCAGGGCTCTGAGGTGGCACCAAGCATTCTCTTTCTTAGATGTGCTTGGCAGGCTGGTTCTTGCTAACATGCTCAGCACCTAACTGATCACTGTATGTGGGGCTGGGAAGGAATATTTTCCCAGGTCAGATTGGGGGAAGCCCTCGGGGCTTTTTGCCTTCCTCTGCAGCATATGGGTGCAGGTCTACCAGACCACCCTGGCATGTATATCGTCCTTATTTATTACCCTACCATTGTGGGGCCCTTGGGCACTGGTACACCTTGATCCCTCTCTGCCTGTGGCACATAATAGTTTAGTTTCCTGTGGGGTCTAATTTTGGTTGTTGGTTTTATTGTGTGGGTGCTGGATGCTGTTGGTGGCTTATGATATACAGGTGGTCAATCTAGTGGTCCCGGTTGTCCTTAAAGTCTATGACTGAATTGGTAGTGCTCTAATATTCCAGGGTCTGTGCCCCATATAGAGGAGCAATCACGATGTGCCAAAGGTTGAGTCTTGAGTAATAGCCTGACTTCTTTAAAAACTCTGTCTTCAGAAAGGTCACGTCGATGGGATACAACCACCCAAGCATCTGTGCTGGGGCATTAAATGTAAGGATTCTTGGGTGTAGAACATTTCATACTCTGCAATGACTCTGGTTTCATATTCCTACTTCTCAAAGTCTCTGCACAACAAGTTAATCTCTACTAATAGACTCCTCCTAAAAGTTGAGGATTTAATTAAAAGCCAAAGTGTATCCAATAATTTAGTTAAAACAAGCAAGCAATACTAGGTGATCTGATAAAGTATGTGTATGTTCTGTTTTTTTTGACCCAATGAAAATGAAAGTTAGATAAGGCTATTAAAGAGCCAGAATAAATCATGACAAGATTCCATGCTGAGGCACTGAGCAAGCTGCATAAATCCAGGGTATTTATCTGGCTCCATGTATTTTGACCTCAAACCTTCACGTGCTTATCAGGACTCCAGTGCTTTAACTTGCAACACGTTTTCTCAATTAGATTACTTATGCCCTGGATTTAAATAGCTCTCTACAGCTGTTGCTGTAAATTGATTAATCCCCTGACAATAATCAGAGATGCTGACCAAACCATTTGAGACCAAAAGCTCTAAATTTAGGCAGAAAACTCAGTGTAATCTATTTTATGTTCTGTTCCCCTCTCCAACTTAGGGGACTGCAAGTGCCCCTTAGGTTTTCCCTCCTGCCTCCTACTTCAGGGATCTATGTCATAGTAACCTCTTTTTTCTGGCAGAAGGCAGCTGGATGGAGTTCCATTCAGAAGCCTACTTGTGCTGGAAAGGTATGCAAAAAGAGCTGTAATGTAAGGTTACTTTCTTCCCCTCCCTGAGGAGCAAACTGAGTTTACACAGTACTTCCAACCCTTGCTAAGACCAAGATCACACACATGCCTGAGCCCAAACTTTTAAGGTCCCTGCTCAGCTATGGCTCGCAGGGCTTCTCGGCTTCTGGCACCCTATCAGCTTTAGTGGACTGACAAGGAGCTGAAAGTCTAGAAGCCCCGAGGAGCCACAGCTGAGCCAGAAGCCTCAGAGTTTAGGATCCAGGGCTCCCAGCTCTGTGGCAGGGAGTCTGGAAGCTCTCATTTCTCAGACAAGGCAAATGAGTCAGACTTAGTAAGTGACACCTAAAGCCACAAAAGGATCCAGTGTCAGAGCTGAAATTAGGTGGTCTCATCTACCTCTCCTGTGTTCAAGCTCACTACATTATCTCTCCAGCTGAGCAGGTAAAATACAAGTAATAGCCTTTTAAAAAAAAATCACACTCTCTTTTAGTATATGTGCATACTCCCTATTTCCTACCAGTACTACTGTGAGAAGAGCCCTAAACAGGCCATCAGAAAGATGTTTGCTTTTCTACTGTGGCAGCATCCCCACAAGAAACTTGCACCAGGCTGCATATATGATTTATCGGTTTGGGGCTAACCACATTCTTCTAGCCCAGTGTTTAAATGGGCAATCCAGATTTCACATTCCCATTCTGATACACAACAAGAGTGACAGAGTGTCTATGAAGCAAAAAGTGGACAGATTCAGAATCACATGAAGCGTGCCAAAAGCAAAACTGATGTGCATTCTTTTTGTTGTTGTTTTGTTTTGTTTTTAAAAAAGGGGTATTATACCTGTATGTGCACTCTACTTTCCTGGCCTTTATAACCCTATCACTCTAAAACCGTAAGTCAATGATCATCCTTCCAGCCGAGGACTGGACAGACTTTAACCTGCCAGTGCCACAAAGAAATAAGGTTGCACTTGAATGACAAAGTACATTTAGCTTTTGCCATCAGACACCGAATTTGGGAGTCACCACTGAATCTCTAGCCTGGCAGTACAGAGAACTCATTACTCTTCAGGCCAGTTTACATTCTGGTTTTATATATCAGAATACAATACCTGCCATATTGTCCAAAGTACACTAGAAAAATCATTGTTTAAACAGAGTGAAACCATTGTAACTAAGGCATATTTTAAAAGGTATTTTCTCTCCTCTGTGAAGTCAGAAAAAACATATTATAACCATGGGAAGGGGCCACGTTTTAGCTAGATACTGATTATAACAGAGGTCCTAACAGTTATAACATGTCTTTTCTGGCCACAGAGGTGAGAAAACTACTTCTATATGACTGCTCTACAACATTGTTTCAAAATAGTGCTTACTCATGGTTATTGTTAAAAATAGATGGGGCCTTAAATGAAAGGTTTTCACATTTCTTTCCTCCCTGTGCCCCATTTTAAGGCTAGGTTCTGGATTGACAGGGAGACTAAAGGCACCTATTGACAGAAAAGATACTGGACAGTCAACAGCAGTACATGTCTGAGGGACCACCACGAGGGGCTAAAGGGAAGCTCAGTCTCAGTGGCCCGTTCAGTCACAGCTTCTGCATGGACTGCTAACAGAACGCCAGCGACAGTCACTTGTTATGGGGGAAGGAAGGGTTGGGACCTGAACATATATGTCCACTAGGAACTGAACACAGAGCACTAATTCATTTCACACAGGGACCACTGAACAGCCAGCAGATGGTAGTAATTTTTCTGTAACTGCTGACCAAGGCTGGATTTGAAACGGTGAAAGAGGGGAAATCCCATTACTGCCAATCCCCTAAGCCATCCTCGTAAGTCTTACAAGAGAGTTTTAGTACAGAGGAGAGACGCTCAGCTCACAGTTTTCTGTGATTTTATACCACTCCAGAAAGCCACTTTCAATCTAACACTGTTAACAAAGACCTTGACAGGCTTTTAAGATTTGACTTTAAAAATCAAGTGATACCAGGAATCAATTTTTAGTGACTAAACAGTTTACAAGTTGTAAATATTCATCTGCTGTGTGGAGAAATACTGTCATAAAATTAAGCAATATTTTCTATGCAAACAGCTTGTTTGATTTAGACTATTACAATTTCAATGTATTTTTGAAAATGTGTACAGCTTCATCTATTGGCCACATATCTTATCGAATCATTAATGTAAAGCCTGTGAATCCATCCTACAAATAATCTATTTGTAGGATGGATTCACAGGCTTTACATTAATACACTGGAAAAAGGAAGAACTCTCAACTTTATGTTGCCATTTTCACTGTCTCTAATTTTAGTCAACAAGTCTGCTCATGGTTGGCAACCTTGCTCACCACTCCTACGGAATCAGCAGCTTGATTTGCAGAGTAAACATGACACACTGCTCAATTCTGTGTTGCTTATACTCTTGGCAGAAAGCTTATATTAAAACACACTTTAGGAGATAAGATTCCTAACGTAATCGCTGATCTACTTGCCCACTGAACCAGATATTAAGTAACAGTATTTTTATGCAATCATTATCCATCATGGGAAACTAAACTATTCAAGGATTCACACAATGCTAGAATCATCTGTCTGAACACATGCCTGGTGTAATTGGCTTCTAGAAAGGTTTCATAGGAAACTGGTGTTACTCCGATATTGTTGATTTAAAGGTTATCCAGTCAGAGAGGCACAGAATGAGAATTCATTTTCAAATTTCGCCTCCTCACTGAAGCCTGCAAAGTGCATTGGCAATTAATAATTCCTGTCACTTCTCCCAGTTACTGTGAGAAAAGCCTCAGAACTTGTCTTACAAATTGCTCTTTTGAAAATCAAAGGGAAGCGGAATTTGTCTGTGTGCACTCTGGATGAGATTGTAATGTAATGGAATTTTCAGAGAAAGCTTGGCAGTGTGTTCGTATGACAACCCCAGGGTAGAGGATTCAGGGGAGCTCTGTAACTCTTCCCTTCTGAGCGCCTTCCTTGCCTTTAATTGGCACCTCATTAGAAATTAATGAAAATGACATCCTCTGTTCTTCCTGCTTTAGGCACAGAGTGCTACAAAAAGGCCCATCACAATTCATAACACATTCAATTTATATAGCAATGGCTCTTAAGCATTATTTATGAGCTGTGAATTTCTTGTCAGCAGTTAATAAGCTGTACAGAGGGAAAGGGGAATGAAAAAAAGATCGTGAATATATAAAAATCTTTCTACAGCTGAGAAATGTTGTGTTTGAGCTTAAAGCATCTTTATTGGGATTCCCTTCTCAGTAGTAAATTGTTTTCTCCCCGCCCCCACCTCTAAAGCCCTACAGCACTGTTAAATTTGTCTGAAGTTCCATGTAGTGTCAATGAAATGAGATCCATGGTGATGCCTGTCTATCTGAGAGGCAGTGGGAGCAATGGAGCAGTTCGCAGAAGATCTCAGATGCCTCTCAAGGTATAAAGGGCATGTCTGGCCCCAGTTCTCTGAAGTGCTGTGTCCTGCAGGAGAGTGATTACACCTGGAGAGGTGTAACAGCCTTGAAGCATCATATCGTTAGGACTTGGAAACCATAAAACTATGGTGCAAGCTCTGGATATCTATTTCAGATGACACTGGTAAGCAAGGCCATAAAAGCTCTAAGCTAATGCAAAAACTGCATTTTACAAGCATTTGTAAATCACCAGAAACTGCTGCAAGTAAAGCCATACATTGTTCAGAATGTAAACATCTCAATAATGTTATTCTGAAAGCGTAAGTTCCTGAGTATGGGCAGACTGTGAAGGACACACATTTGTGAAATCTGCACTAGGTAATCGGTTGCAGAGGTGTTTGCTTAGCAGACAGCATTATCTAATGAGCTTCTAGACGGTCATTTAGTGGATGATATATTCAGAAATAGAGACACTGCTCACTTCAGAACTTTGGGGTAGATGGGGAGAGATCACTGCATATACAGCTCATCTGATTGCTCACTGCATGCCTAATAATAGCAGGAAGTATTGCATCAGATCTTGCATGCAGACAAGTTTGCTGGAGGCAGCATACCCAACTTGTTGAACCAATGGCCTAATCAAATATTACAAATCCTCTCCCTAGCACATGGGTTATCAGAGTGGAAATGCAGTAACTACAAAAGAAAAAGCACAGGCACCTTTGTTTTAGAGGAGCTGTCTCTTGAGGGTTCATTGTTAATGCTACCTTTCCAGAGAAAAAGCAGACGTTTTGGGAGAATTTTCTTTTAAAAAAATATTGTCAACAAGATAAGAAACACACAAATTCAAATAAAAGGCATGCATATTCCAGTTACCTCTCTCTCATATTTAGTGTTAATTCTAGTGCGGGGGCAAGTGACTTTATGGGAAAAAGACAACTTGTAAATGTTGAAGAGATGTTAAGCTGCCATTGGAGACTGTACCCTTGCTGCCTCTTTTGGCATAGTTGTTTTGACAGCTAGCACAGTATCCATGCCGTGTTAATAAAATGGAGAGTCCCAAATCTGAATACTACAGCTCTGGAGCAGAGATGGATCCTGTTACCTCATTTTTGATCATTTTGCACATGAATTGACTTTGAAAGCAACAAGTCTGTAACTTTGCTTGTGAAAGAGTTCTGTGCAGAGTGCTTCTTCAAGTCTGTTGATCTGACTATGGCCCACCTTTACAGAATTAAATTCAACAGAAAGTTGTCATCCAAGCCAGTTTCCCATTAGCTGAGCAATGGAAGGCCCTTTCTTCCCATCTCCCAACTCATGTGACTAAAATAACTCCTTCAAGAAAGCAAGAGAAAATGTTTTCTTCAGGACCTAGAGTTAGCTTTCCAAAAGAAAACAATGAGGATATTCTTCTCTTGAATTGGTGTGGTTCACTGCAGAGTCTGAGCAAAACACAGCTTGTCCTAACAGCTTACTGATAACTCCTAATTTGCTTCTTAAGAATTGTAAAATATTTCAATTTGTTGCTTCCCCTGTGTCCACATGGCACACCCCACAAAGTCACATAGTATTCCTGTGATATGGTTATTCTACAGATTTTTCTATTTTAATCAATGTCCTATATGTACAAGGTTCCCCTTCCACTAGCGGTGTTATCCAGTGCACTTCCTCGAATGGCTGTAACTCATTAGGACAAGTGTCAAGGTTACAAAAATTAGTGGAATGCATTGCCAAGGAGTGAGAATTTTCCAGTGGCTTTTAACTCAGGCAACAAGCCAGTGTGCAATCTCAGACAAGGCAACTGTTCTAGTCAGCAGCCAAAGGAACCTATATTGATTTTAATCTCTATTCCAGATGGATTTTGTGTGCGATTACATACAATCATGAGATTCATGCAATAAATTCCCTTTCTTCTGCTGCTGAGAAAAACTGCATGGTTTGTACTTTTGATCACCTTGCTTGCTTTTTGCCAAATATTACCATGAAAACTACATCTGAAATTAAAAAGCTCTGAGGAGCTTCCAAAAACACACTTTTTCCTTTATCTCAAATAAGAATGAAGGATCCAAGGATTTAAGGTTATACTAGCAAAGGGTCCAGAACTCTCATTAGTTTTGAACCAGTGTCAAGTTTAAGGTTTTGTATCCTGCAGATCCCTCCAAAGACACACATTTATTTTATCCCAATAGAAAGTTTGTATTCCTGATTTTCCAGTGAAACACCCAGCATCTATTTCTAGTTGTGACTGCTTGCAAAATGGCAACCTTAAATCATGTTTTCTTGAGTAATACAACATCTTAAATAATTAGAGTTTTAAAATATATTTGTTTTATTTTTTCTACCACCCTAGCTTGTTCATCCTGACTAAGGCAACCTGACTTTAGAGGTAGAAGGACAAGACGAATAATAAACTCAGCTAGAACATTTTCTAAAAGCAGCTTCTCTAATTGTGACAGATTACATGTTGATGAGTGAAAGTATAGAGGTTTATCAGTTTGGAGTGATCCGCATAAGTTACTGGGGACTTTTTATTTGTAGTGTGTCCATCCCAAACTCATACAAATCAAACTTTTATGCTAACACATCACATATGTGCAATTTATTTATAATACATACACATTAAATACAATATTATGATTGCATCCTTAAAGCCAGGCAATGTACCAGCTGAGCTTCCTGCAGTACTGTTTGTTTGACCACAGTGCACACACAGTACTAACATTCGTTATTCCTGTTTCTCATTGATTGCATAGACTAAATGTATTTATGTTATTAATAGTATATCCTGTAAATTGCATAGGATGTGCCACATGGCTGCACAGAATCTAACTTTTCATTTCCTGGCTTATTCTACAAGAACAATTTGGCCCCAAATTTAGGTTTTGTAAACAAGCTTTTATTAACCCTAAATCTAGTAGAAACATTTGCAAACAGTTACATATATCCAGTTGAATCCATTAAAAACCCATGATGTATATTAGGGCCCTACCAAATTCATGGTCAATTTTGGTCAGTTTCACAGTCATGGGATTTTTAAAATCATAAATTTCATGATTTCAGCTATTTAAATCTGAAATTTCACAGTGTTGTAACTGTAGGGATCCTGACCCAAAAAGGGAGTTGTTCGGGGGTCACAAAGTTATTGTAGGTAAGATTGCAGTACTGCTACCCTTCTACGCTGCTGCTGGTGACAGTGCTGCCTTCAAAGCTGGGCAGCTGGAGAGCTGTGGCTGCTGGCTGGGAGCCCAGCTCTGAAGGCAGTGCCTCTGCCAGCAGCAGTGCAGAAGTAAGGGTGGCATGATATGGTATTGCCACCCTTACTTCTGCACTGCTGCTGGCGGGGCACTGCCTTCAGAGCTGGGTGCCTGGTTAACAGCCACTCCTCTCCGGTTACCCAGTTCTGAAGGCACTGCAGAAATAAGGGTGGCAATACTGTGACCCCCTTAAAATAACCTTGTGACTCCCCTGCAACTCTCTTTTGGGTCGGGACCTCCAATTTGAGAAACACTGGTCTCCCCCATGAAATCTCTATAATATAGGGTAAAAGCACACAAGACCAGATTTCACTGAGGGGAAACCAGATTTCATGGTCCATGATGCTTTCTTCATGGCCGTGAATTTGGTAGGGCCTACGTATTATGGTGCTACTTCATGAGAACCTGAAAGGATCTCCCTAGTGTGGATGTAATTATACCAGTATAGCTGTTCCCATACAGAACAGTGAATAATCTATGCATAAAGCACCATAAAACTGATATAATTGTGTCTACACTCAGGGCTGTGCCAATGTAACCATTTCAGTAAAAAACTACATCCCTATCTGAAATAGTTATACTGGTACAAAATCTGTATGTAGACCAGGGTTTTGATTTAAATACTTTTCAATTTTAATAACATGAAGCTACTACTAACTAAGGGAAGGAGTTTTTTAAAAAAAAAAAAAACAACACACAATTTTTAACTTCATTGTCACTTATGTTGCAATTTTTTGTGATTATTTTGGCATTTAATTGCCACTTTTGTTTAACCAGACTGGGCAAAGACACTTAGACCATGGCTCTCAACCTTTCCAGACTTCTGTACCCCTTTCAGCTGTCTCATTTGTCTTGCGTACCCCCAAGTTTCACCTAGCTTAAAAACTACTTCCTTACAAAATCAGAATATAAAAGTGTCACAGCACACTACTGAAAAGTTGCTTACTTTCTCATTTTTACCATATGATTATAAAATAAATCGACTGGAATATAAATATTGTACTTACATTTCAGTGTATAGTATATAGAGCAATATAAAGTCATTGTCCAGACGAAATTTTAGTTTGTACTGACTTTGGTAGTACTTTTTAATGTAGCCTGTAGCAAAACTAGGCAAAGATCTAGATGAGTTGATGTACCCCATGGAAGACCTCAGCATACTCCAAGAGGTACACTGCCACTGGTTAAGAATCACTGGCTTAGACAATAAAATCTCTACCACTGAGACATGCAGAGTGGGGAAGGTGTGCATTTTCACATTTGCAGTTGCTTTTGTTTGGGTGGAAATACTTTTCTACTAAACTAGCAATGATAGGGCAACAGTACATTGATTGCCAATGTGATCGCTTTATCTTCATATGAGAACTTATTTTTTAAACAGAAGTTTAGAATTTGCAGAATACAGCAAAAATTGCTGATACTAAAATTACACAATCCACTTATTTTTATACTTCCAAAATTCTCTTAATCCTTGATGTTAGGGAGGATTTTTCAGGCAGGCACTTACGAACTCCCTCATTCAAATTGTGACAAACGCAGCCTAACAGCTGCAGCTTCTGCATCCATCATGCTGGGAAGAGAAAATGTACCAAGCTATGTCACAAAGAGCAGGGCTGCTGTAGTTTGCTGAAAATCTCACCAGATGCCTTACTGTGCATGTCCAGAACTGAGTTTTCAACCAGCTTCCCTTAAAGACTCTACACAACTTTTGATTGTATAAGCAGTTAATGGCTTGTTTGATTCTCCACATAGTTTCTGTACACATATATGGTTAATACCCAATACCAGGGAGTTAAACATGTTTCATCCTTACCAGAGTTCTAGGCCATACCTGGTTGTCTTTGTAGCACTTATTTTCAGGAGGCATTTTATGGTGAAGATAAGACCCCCTAACTATGCCTGCATAACCAGTTTGGACAATGCTTCCTCTCAGTTCTATGTAGCAGGACATCTCAGAGTGCATTGGTCCACATGCCACAGGTGTCATTGTGTTTGCAAGTCCTCTGAGCACTCAATTACTGTATTGAGGCATCATGAAACAAGTAGACGGACTTCACCAAATGTATGATCATCAACAGGATTAGGCAGTGTAGTATGCAGGAAGCATAAATTTGGCTGATTCATGGTTGTGTCATGAAAAAAATTACTATTGAAATAAAAGTACTGTGTGTGTTGTAACCAAGTCTACTGAGTGTATTGCAAACATTACAACAAATACAATTGTATTTGTGTGGATGAGACATTAAGTTCTCCCATGGTGTCTACCACATTCAGAACCTTTTACATGTAATAATTCAAGATCCAAAGTCCAATAGTTTTAGACCAGTCTGAATGAGACAAGGTGGTCAGCATAGGCAATAACAACATCTTCCCCCCCACCCCATCCCCAAAAACCTCAAATAGCTGAACAATTTCCTCAACTTACGAAAAAGTCTCTTTTGGGTTGACATCAAGCATAGAAACGTTCAGTGCAAAGGAAAGGGGTTTTTTTTGGAACGTTAGAGACCATCTAAAGATAAGATTCTTATACAGGGAGAAAGGACTGTCTTGTAATTTACATACAGGACAGAGGAAGACCTGTGTTTCTGCTCCAGGTTCTTGAGCAGACTTGTGTGTGATCTTCAGCAAGTCAACTGACCTCCTCTGTGCTTCAAGCTTCTTCAGCTGTAAAGTGGGGATAACATTCATCCACCTCACAGGGAGATATGAAGCTACATTAATTTATGCGTGTTAAATGGTTTGAGATCCTTTGGTAGAAGGCTCTACATAATCACAGAGCATTAGTGGAAATTTATCTGACAGTATTAACTGTAACTTTTGCCACCAATGAAAGCTAGATCCTCTCTCTCAAATTTATCTTTAAAAGGTCTGAATATGACTGCTACGTTTTCCCATCCATGCAATGGTACCTAATGTCATTCTGTTAGAAAGCTTAATTTTAACAGTATTGACAACCAGTACTTACCACACCGACATGATCCCAGTTCCTGCTGTACTAGCTCCAGTTTTGTTTGGCACTGGAAGCACCTGCGTCTGCTCTTCTGTTTGGATCGACTGGTTTCCTCAGGCCTGTCATTACTGTCCTCCAGTAGCCGTGGCCGTTTCACAGGAGAAGCCTCGCTCTCTGACTGTGAATCTGTAATATTCAGAACAAACATTTGGGAGAAATGTTAGAATCTCCCTTTTGAGGTCCTGTTCTAGAAAGATTAACTGTCTATTACTCTCATCTGGGGTCACTTGCAAGCAGTATGTTCCTTCCTGCTCTACTGCATATATACATTCTTCAACAGTCAAAACAGGCACCAACTAAGGGAGCAATTATCTTTGTTCTCTAAAAGTACCCCTCCTGGCTCACAATACTGAATATGAAATGAACTGGATAACTCCTCCCGGCCACAGCTTAGTTGTGCACAGACACATGTAGTGCGCACACCATCCTAAACAACTGGAAGCTTCATTTTTCAACTCATTTAGTTTCTCCTACATGACTTTACTCCCCCTATACACAAACCAACAGAGCAAGGCTTCTGATGAAAGACAACTGAAAGTGAGTTCAGCCTATTGCCTGGCTGGATAGAACAGAGGCTTTAAGGCACAGTGTGCTAGCTATAGCTCTGAAAACTGAAGGCGGAATACAAAAGCACCATACTGTGCCTCCCTTTCTCTACAAGGATAACAATCTAAATGTAAATGATTACACATCACCAAGATAAACTAAACCCATGGATGCTATAGATTCAAAGCACTCCTGGATTCTCTCTTTAAACCAGGCACGACACTACTTCCATTAATAACCTTACTTATATAAACTTCCTCTTCTAAGAAAATGTGTAGAGGAAAAAAATAAAATGCACTGTCTTAGAGGATGTAAATCCGCAGATGCTGCAATTGTTAGCGTATCTATCGTAAGAATGAGAAGCTAATTAATTGTCTGCACATGACATTTTGTCATACCACAGTGATTGGCACTATAGAAAAGTCCAAGATGAATGGCTTCCACCCTCAAACCTGCCATCTTCATGTGGGATGCTCTTCACAATACCGAATTCCTTCAGGCTAAAAAGGTTAGGTAAACATTTTTTTTCAGGTGAGACAGTGCAAGAGAAAATCCTTGTTGGAAGTCCAGGATTCAGAGAGCACAGGCATTCCCAGACACCACGATCTCCCAATATTGTCAGATTCTGAGGTACCCTTTCCCCCCCAAGGCCTAGAAACAAAATAGTATATAAAACAAAAATCAAATCTTCTTCCATTTCATTTCTGCAACCACATTCCCCCTTGATTCAACATCCACATCCTCTGAAGTTAACCTTTCCCTGCACACAGGGGCGGGTCCAGGCACCAGCGCAGCAAGCGTGTGCCTGAGGCAGCCTGCTGGTCGCTGTGAGGGCAGCAGTCAGGCAGTGTTCAGCAGCATGCCTGCAGGAGGTCCACCAGTCCCGCAGCCTTAGTGGCAATTTGGCTGCTGGTACACCGAAGGCGTGGCACCAGCAGATCACCTGCAGAAATGCCGCCGAATCCACGTCATCAAGGGCACCTGACTGCCATGCTTGGGGCGGCAAAAAACAGAGCCGCCCCTGCCTGCACAGGAACAAAAGGCTTTTGTTTCCAAAAAAGTACATTAAGTGGACAATATTTTGAAGAACAGCTCTGCTGTAACATTACAGCCCTGTAATAACGGGGAGGAACCCTCATTCAATAGTGCTGTTGCAGCAGAACCAAGTCTCAATCATTTCCTGAAAGTGGGTTTGTCCCATCTACACTACAAATCAAACTATCTGCAGTACTATTTCAAGGAGATCCACAGCTGAAAGCCAGTGTCGAAATGAGTCAATATCCTAGTGTAGGATGGGGTCTGAGAAAAATCCATGTTACTGTAGCAACACCAATTGTAAAAATATACATTCAGCAATACAGAATAAACATGCCTTCCTGGCAGGACCCTGGCCTTGTAAGCAGCTTTATTTTAAAATGTCTTTGCGGATTTATTATGACGATGGAAAACGTGTCTAATTTGTATGAGCTGAACCATTTTCTAAAATAAAGTTTTCATCAGCAAGAAAATATTTTTAACACCAAATTCAATGCCCTGAGCTTTGCCAGAACACTCTGTAAAGGGGTGAGGAAGCAAATCATTACACAAGTAACAAAACCACTGCACAGGATTAGCACAACAGCTTAAACAGTTATCCACGCTCTTGTTATTTTTTCCATATTGATTACTAGTAACCTCCTCTTTGGTTTACTTGATATCCATATTGCGCCTCTTCCCAGCCAATCCATCCAAAATGCATCAGCCAATGTTATCTCATCTAATTAGACCATCTCACCCCACTTCTAACTTGCACCAATGACTTCCCATCTTGTCCACCACATGCAATTTAAACTACTCTACTTTCTTGTTCACAAATGCTGCTGTGTGTGTAGTATCCATAGGTGCCTGCCTCTTATACCAGTATACAGGCGACCTACCGCGCATTCACTTCTGTGAGGCTCACAAATGAACGACTTATTACATTTATATACGTTTACCTAAAGCGATTCCTTCTGGATTTCTAAATGCATCTGTTTTTCTGTATCAGCCGTTTAAATCTGTTTAGTACAGGTAGCTGGTGCTTAAGTTATAAATAAATAAATATAGGACTGTAGTAACACCTAGCATATAGTGTGCTGCCCTCTGGGCACTCAGATACCACAAGGAAGGAGGCCATGACAGAATCTAGCAGGGAAGAGGGAGAAATGGATGATTACTCGTGGGGAACTTCTGCACCACTGCGCATGTGCAGAATTTTTATTCCCCACAGATTGTGTTGTTTTTCTGCAGAAAAATGACTTTCTGATGGGGGAGCAAAGGGAAGCCACAAGAGCAGTCATGAGACCCTTCTCAGCAGTATGTTTTGGGTGCCCAGGGCAGCTAGCAGAGAGGTAAATCATTGTGGGGCAAAGGCTGGGACTGGGAAAGAACCAGCTGGTGGCACCTACCCTGCGCCAGGCTCAGCTGCTAGTGTCAGCTGGGCTGGGGAGGATGACACTTCCTCTTCCCCTGCACTGCATCCAGGACCAGGTCAGACCCACTCCCAGATTTATCTCAGAGCTGCAGGAAGCTCTGCAAACTCCCCCCGCCATCCCTCCCCCTGCTTCCTGTGCCCATTGCTCTTCAGCTGCAGGGAGAGGGATCCCTCTACAGGAAGCTGATTCTCCATCTGCCCAATCCCCATGCATGCAGACCCCCTCATACGCAGACTCTCCCACCAGGCCTCACCACCCCACACTCAGAAATCCCACCCCCCCCGATGAGCCCCACTCCCCCTGCACCTGGACCATCCCGACAGTGGGATTGGGCGGGGGGGGGAGAAGGGGGAGAGCTGCATGGTGATCTCCCATCTCTGTGCAGCCAGTGGCCTGTGCTCCCCAGTGCCATGCTGGAGCCTCCACATGTATTTGACAAATAAAATCTGCAGAATTTTAAAATATTAAAATATTTAAAATAATTTGGGGGGGGGCACAGAATACCCTCAGGAGTAGATGGATCTTCGTAGTTCTGGATTCACTGGCACCATTTTACTTCAAACCACCTCTATGCAGCAATGCAGAAGTTGTTACATGACAAAGGCTCTTTGAACAGGTTCCAAGAATCCTAATTAAGCCAGACTCCTGAGCAGCAGACTTGCATCAATTCCACTGCCTTCACTATACCTAACAACATTAGGCTGGGCATACTGGATTCTGAGGGTAACATACACCTGATGTGCTAGGAGTACTCCTTTCCACAGAACAGTAGCCCAGTTCATGTTGTGTTTAATAATGAAGTCGACGCTAGTACACTTCTTCACTGCTAAATATTTGGGGGTAACAGGAACTATACCGCCTGCCACCTACTCATCACTCAGAACAACATTCGACATTGCCGTTCCCAAACGGTTAACTTCACACATATCTTTGCCCTGAAAAAAATAAGCCATTCTGGTTCTTCTCAACAGTCAATTTTGCATTTTAAATTAAGTTAATGGAACAAACAGTGGCCTACTGGTTTATTATGAAGTCTTCATGAGAAATTCAAATCCATGTGCCAAGCAGTGTCTAATTTAGTTAATATAGCCAAATCCTGTGGAGAGGCTCCCCCTAAATTAGATAAACAGCTGCCCAGAGTCAGCCTTGCAACTGTATAATTAACTACATCCAAATATTAAATTACACATTTCCTGTTTATTAATAAATGACTAATCAAATATATAGATAAGATGTCTCATAATAGAAATGAGAGATTTAGAAATAAAGCCTTTTAGATGATCGTATCTTCCTGGCTTGCTTGGTTTAAACACTATTTTGTTAGCATACGGAGAGGTTGCTTAGCCTAATTTTAAAAGGACAGCAGCCTGTTTCTCAGTTATCTCATTACTGAGAAATTATATTACAGTATTACATGCTCAAATACTGTACAAAAACTAACTAACCCTCATGACAAAATGCAATGCAGGGAAGCACAATCCCCACTTTGTGGATGAGGAAAGTGAGGCAGGGAGCTAATGACTTGCCCACACAGTCAGTGGAAGAGTTGACATTAGAATTCAGAACTGTGACTCAGCTTGGTATTCATTCCCCCAGATCACTCTGCCTTCTAAAAGATTAAAGTAAAACATGTCTGAAACCTTGCAGCGGTAAAGTATAGGGAGCGGACAATGAATGGAAATAGTTTATGTATAGTTTTAGTGACAGGATAGTGAAATGCAAGACAAGTATGCTCAACAGCATCCTAGAGGAGCTGCAGGAACAGGATAAAACTGATGACGGCCCAGAAGTCAAGAGTAAATTCTAATTACAAGCAATTAAACAATCAACAAGGGCTATAACAAAGCAGATGCTTTCAGGTGCTGATATGTTCTTACCAAACAAGGTGGCATGTGACCAACAGACAAGGGTTTTTAAAAAAAAAAAAAAAAAGTTTTCATGTTCATTTTAGAGGTCAATTTGTTTCTACTTCTAATACAGCCTGGTGGAGAAAGGGAGAAGAGCTTTCTGTTTCCTAATTGCAGGTGTAAGAATACAAAGCCTTATTCTCGTGAAAGAAGGAAAAAATAAATAATTGGGCCATCTACAGAATAACACATCACTCTGTCCTCCATTTTCACTAACTGCAACTCCACATTTAGAGATGGGAAATTTGGATTTTTCTAATCTACCTCTTCTAAGGATGCAGATTCTTCTAATTGTAGCTTCTCTGTCAAACTCATTTGAAAGTGAGACAGGATTGGTAATTTAGTAGAGCAAGTTTTAAATTGGAGAGTTGAGTAGAACAACAAATAGAGCAATGTTCTTAAAAATTCTGTTTTGTCTCTGACAGAAACTCACAGTTGTTCTTGACTGTCACAGTTCTTGTCTTCATTACTCATGTTCTCCCCCTCATAGTTTCCAAATAAATCATGCCCGGACTGTCAGAACTGACTCCCAGTCCCCCAGTCACTCTCCTACCACAGCAGAGTTTGCAGCCTGCACACACATGGCTTCACTAACAATCACTGTGGCTCTTTCTTGACGTTGCCGGGGGACTGTGAGGCCAGCAGAGAGAGAGGTGAGTGTTTGGAAAATGTAGAGGATGGGGGGAGAGAAGGAAAAGTAAGAAGAGAGAAAGGAAATCCCTTCCCTTGCTGCTTGCTTTCAAGAAAGAAATGAATCTGTCTAATCTCTAGCTTCATGGCAGCTTCTGAGGCACTCAATCAGGTTTTTTTTGAACTCATCCCAGTCTGACAGATTGACATTTATGATCCCAACTGCCTGTGCAAACATCAGTAAGAGCAATAATTAATGAACCCTCACACATCACTGCCGTCTCTCCTCAGACCATTTAAAAAGGAGGATCAGCTGTTAAAACCTCTGTCCACAAAGAACCCCACATAGTCACAGGTAAAAACAGACAACAGAGACTTTGAGAAATATAGGCAGTTTTTTTAGCTAGTCTGTTTTAAGGTGAGGGATTATCATTCTCTTAATATGCTGAACTACACATTAGCAATGTCTAAGAGGAAACAGTCTAATTACCTGATTTTTACAATTGCATTTGCCAGAATCTTTTTCTTTAAATAAACCGTATCGTATATTTCAAGTGAAGTTAAAGTTAACACATCTGTTTGAAATAGTATTTGCTTGTTTGCTGCAGCAATGAAAGTAGCAGTTTAAGGGGACTGGAGTATAGCAAAATTTGTAGCCATTTCCCCCAACTCCTCCCCCAACCCCTAATCATACATATTATGACAACAATGAATTATTTTGAAACTCTGGTAATTACATTGTGGATGACGTTGCCCCCACACAACCAGAATATGCATTCTGAAAGTGGGTCAGATATCTTGGTGTTCAACTCCTTGGTATTGTCCATTTCAGTAAGGAACCAATTTACTTTTTATTTCCCTGGATTTCTATGTGACATATTTTCAGGGGTTTTCCCCATACAGTTCAGGTGTCCACATCAGAGTCCTGTGGGTCCTCTCCTATTTTCCTCTCTACAGGATCCACATCATCCTGGTTGAGATGCAGATGGAACTAGTTTTAGAACCCATTCAGGGCTGCTTCTATTATGGTAGGGCAAGTCAAAGTGACCTCTCCAATATGGGGCACTCCTCTTGTCATTTGGATTGGATTTACCGTATCTACATAGCATTCATATTAGCTTGCCTTCACTGCTTACTCAAAGAAGAAAGGCTGAATGGTGACCTTCCAGGTATTTGCAAAACAGATGGTTGTCACAAACAGAGAATTCTGACCCCCCAAAAAGATATTTTCTGTTAGACACAAACAACAAACTGAACAATGGCTGTAGAGATACAGAAAGTTAGAAACAAATTTTATTTGTTTATTACACTTCTGTCCCCCTCGCCAACAGCTCATTTGCACGTGACTGATGGGCCTTTTTAAAAGTAAACCGGTGGAGGAGTACTATACCACACACCGTGTCAAACAAATTTAGTGTTTAACAATCGCTTAGTCTGAGGGGTTTTTCCCAAGATTTTACCAAATTAGCTATCTTTGGTTCTTGTTTTGGGGTCTTCACAGATTCCTTAACCATAACTGTTCTCTGATATTTTGACCTAGCACTCTAGACAGAGATGTAGGTTTTATCTGTGGTATCTGAACACTTTCCATATTAAATTTCCCATCCAAAAGTCGTACCATAACATAAAATTAGCCTGACAATTCCTATTTTATGCAATTTCTTTCAGTCTTTCTAGGCTGTAGCTCATAAACCCCTAGCCACAACACATTTCCTTACTAACATTTAATGAGAAGTCCTGCTGTGATAACTGGGCCTACAAATTTACCCTAATTGTGAGCTCAACTGTGAAAAGTGAATGAAAGTTCATAAAGTGTTACAATAACCTATAACCATAAATGTTGATGAGAAAAGGTGGAAAAGGGAGACAAAGACTGAATTAGTACAAACAAAAAGGCCTCCTGATTAGAACTCCAGGAGTGTGTTAAGATTATGCCTGGTAAACAAGAAAAGCACGGGACTGGAAGACAGTGAACCAAAAATTGGTGAATCAAAATCAGACCTAATTCATGGACAAAATAATATCGCACCCATCAGTCCCTTTTGGAATTCTTAAAAAGAAAACACTTTTTGTGGGACATTAGTGGATATGAAACAAAGGAGGATAACTGCTGACTGAAGAGAGGGGGAGAGGAGCAAGTTTTACCATTATGGCTGCCATGGCTATCTCTTCCTGGTACCTCGGGTTTCACTATGGCACAGCTATGCTTTTGTCATCCTCATCCTAAGAGGTGCCCTGACTAGAGTCTGCCCAAGATGATATCACCACCTCCAGTGGCTCTGGCTAAATCCTGAATACCATCTGGCTTGTGACTGACACACACACCCCCCTATCATCCCCTTTGTGTGTGTCTTTCCTTCCCTACCGTATTTCTTCTCTTTCCTATTCTTCTCATTTTTAACTCCTGTTTAATAAGAGTCAGGTTTAGGCAACCAAAACTGTGTATTCTGCAACACTGCTGTGAGCCTGTGACCAGAGAGGCAGCAGAAAGCTATGCGCTCAACGGCCCAATGCTGGTATAAAGTTTGTCAGTTGTTGGAGTGGCTGGTAAGATCATGTGCTGTGTCTGTTTTTCCAGCAGAGTCTGCAAGTGACAGTCAACACCAGAGATGGAAGCTGCGTTGTGTGCGTTTGTGAGATCAAACTTTAACAGCACCAGCTGTGACAGCTCCAAGCCTATCTCACCTAACTTCTCTTTTCCCCAAAAGGACAGTTATCACAATCTTTCATACCATCTAAGAGACTGTCAAACAAGAGGGAACACTTTAAGAAAAACACATCTCTCCAGCTAACGGAAAAGGGAACAAGAGATCCTGTTAAAATGAAAGCCTGATTTAATACTTTACATTTCAAATGCTTTAACTGTTTTTCCTTCTTTTCGGTATCTTTAATAAATGGTTAAAGTAAATTTTTTAATGGTGCAAAAAGGAACAGGAGTACTTGTGGCACCTTAGAGACTAACAATTTTATTTGAGCATAAGCTTTCGTAGGCTACAGCCCACTTCTGGTGCCACAAGTACTCGTGTTCTTTTTGCGGATACAGACTAACACGGCTGCTACTCTGAAACCTTTGTTTGTCATGGTACTAAGTAGGCTGAGGTCTCTGTATACCAAACCCCAAACCTTGTTTAACACTGTTTAATGTTGGACAGTGACGGATGTGTTAACATCTTTGACACTTTTGGCCCGTATATTCCATCTACATTAATACAACAGTCCAATTTCCCATCCTGTTAAGTATTTGTTTTCTGATGTTACTACAGTGTTCTAGCATTATTATTCACATTAATATCTGTTTATAAACCTTTTCATTCTAGAACTTTGAGAACCTGATTAGGGTTTTTTGGGGGCAAAGATTTAAAAAAAACTTGATGTAGTAAAACTTATAGAGAGTCCCTGTACAACTTAGTGTTTTCAGACTCTCCAGGAATTCCTGCAGAACTCAAAAGCTCTGTTACGCATCCTCTTCTGCTTCTGTGGAGTGAATAAAATAGAGAACTCCTCCTTAAAATGATCATTCTAGAGATTTGGGATAGCACCCAGAAACGACAAATAACTTTTACATTAACTACAAAACAGTTCAACCTGCATTTGTTCTGAGTCCTAATGAATGCAACAAATTTGGAATTCTTATACCATGCTGTTTGAAATACACAATGAAACAATTGTTAGAAGACTTTCCAAAAGTAAAATACTTGTCTTCTGACACACCATTCAAACAGCTGGACAAATCCACTTGAAATTCTGACCCTCTCCTACCCACCCCCACACAAAAATCTGTCAGGAGATCACATATGCAAAATTTCAGGCAGAAATTTTTTTTTAAATGTAGAAGTTCTTGAGGGAACTGGGTCAAAACTGACCTGAAAATGAAACCTTATTTATTATAGCTGGAGTGACAGAAAGTGCTATTTTTTTTTTTAAACTTACTCAAGTTTTCATTCAAACCACCCCAATTGTTATTGTGTATAAGCTTTGTGAAACTCATCTTTTGGGCTGAAATTTCTAGGCTTCACTCTTTATGAGTGTGAGTGGCTTTGTTTAACTAAGTTTGCTCAAAATTAATCTAGTTAGAGTAAGGGGGAAAATTTCCTCCATTATTAAAAATGATGATGTAAAAATTCAAAATTTCAAAAGGGAAATTGTTTTCATTGACAAGTAGTAGAGACTGAGTTTAATTGTGAAAATTGGTTTGATTTGACCAAGGGATTACTTGATGAAAATCACACTATGCAGTGCATGCACAGTACATTTTGAAAAGGACTTTTCTCACTAAGCTCAGAAAAAGTTAAACTACAGAAGGCTGCACTTTGTGTGTGAATGGCTAACTGCAGCAGAGCGAAAAATTTATCAGAGCCCTTTCATTCACTACCTATTCTGTAAAAGCTACATCTCTCAAACTTTGCAGGAGGGAATCTCTCTCTCCACACCTTATTGGGACAGGACGTTCTCATAGTATAAGAATGGCCATACTTGGTCAGATGAATGGTCCATGTAGCCCAGTATCAGATCTTTGACAGTGGCCAATACCAGATGCTTATGACAGTTGGTGGTTTAGGAATACCTGGAGTATAAGATTACATGCTAATAGCCATTGATAGACCTCTATCCTCCATGAATGTATCTAATTCTTTTTTGAACTCATTTACACTTTGGCCTTTGCAACATCCCCTGGCAATGAGTTCCACAGGTTGACTATGTGAAGAAGTACTTCCCCTTGTTTTAAACATGCTGCCTATTGATTGTATTGGGTAACCCCTGGTTCTTGTGTTATGTGAAGAGGTAAGTAACACTTCCTTATTCACTTTCTACACATTATTAATGATTTTATAGACCTCCATCATATCCCCTATTAGTCATCTCTTTACCAAACAACCGCAGTCTTTTTAATCTCTCTTCATACAGAAGCTGTTCCATACCCCTAATCATTTTTGTTGCCCTTCTCTGCACCATTTCCAATTCTAATATATCATTTTTGAGATAGGGCAACAAGAACTGCACACAGTATTCAAGATGTGGGCATACCATGGATTTACATAGTGTCATCATGATATTTACTGTCTTATTATCTATCCCTTTCCTAATGGTTCCTAACATTAGCAGCTTTTTTGACTGCTTCTGCATACTGAGCAGATGTTTTCAGAGAAATATCCATGACGACACCAAAATCTCTTTCTTGAGTGGCAGCAGCTAATTTAGACTCCATCATTTTGTATGTATAGTTGGGATTATTTTTCCCAATGTAAATTACTTTGCACTTAAAAACACTGAATTTCATTTGCCATTTTGTCACCCAGTCTCCCAGTTTTGTGAGATCCATTTGTCACTTTTCACAGTCAGTTTGGACTTAACTATCTTGAGTAATTTTGTATCGTCTGCAAGTTTTGCCACCTCACTGTTCACCCCATTTTCCAGATCATATATAATTATGTTGAACAGCACTGGTCTCAATGCAGATCATTGGTGGACCCACTATTTACCTTTTTCCAATATGAAAACTGACAATTTATTAGATCTTTTCACCAGGTATTGATCCATGAGAGGACCTTTCCTAACTGCGTATTTTGCTTAAGAGCCTTTGGTGAGAGACCTTGTCAAAAGCTGTCTAAAAGTCCAAGTATACAATATCAACTGGATCACCCTTATCCATATGCTTGTTGACTCCCTCAAAGAGTTCTAGAGATTGATGAGGCATGATTTCCCTTTACAAAAGCTGTGTTGACTCAACATATTGTGTTCATCTATGTGTCTGATAATTTTGTTCTTTATAGTAGTTTCAACCAATTTGCCTGGTACTGAAGTTGGACTTACGGGCCTGTAATTACTAGGATTGCCTCTGGAGTCTTGTTTAAAAACAGCAGTTACATTAGCTACCATCCAATCATCTGCTACAGAGCGTGATTTAAGTGTTAGGTTAATAGCACAGTTAGTAGTTCTACAATTTCATATTTGAGTTCCTTCAGAACTCTTGGGTGAATATTATCTGGTCCTGATGATTTATTACTGTTTAATTTATTCCAAAACCTCCTCTATTGACCCTCAATTGGGACATTTCCTCAGAACTGTCACCTAAAAGAATGGTTCAGGTGTAGAAATTTCCCCCACATTCTCTGCAGGGGAGACAGATGCAAAGAATCCATTTAGCTTCTTAACAGCCTTGTCTTCCTTTAGCTTCTTAAGCACCTTGATCATCCAGTGGCCCCACTGACTGTTTGGCAGGCTTCCTGCTTCTGAAGTGCCCCCCACCCCCCCTCCCCCTTTTTTTTTTTGGCTGTCAGTTTCTGTGTCCTTAGCCAGTTGCTCTTCAAATTCTTTCTGAGCCTGCCTTATGTTTTTACACTTGACTTGCCAAAACTTATGCTCCTTTCTGACTTTCAATTTTTCTACAGTGTCTTTTTGCCTATAACCTCCTCTTTTACTCAGTTGTTTAGCCATGGAAGCATTTTTGTCTTCTTACTTTTTTTTTTTTAATTATGATTTGGGATATAGTTTTAAATAGGCTCCATGCAGCTTTCAGGCATTTCACCCTTGTAACTGTTCCTTTTAATTTCCATTTAACTAGCTTCCTCATTTTTCAGTAGGTCCCCTTTTTGAAGTTAAATGCTACTGTGATGGGTTTCCTTGACACTTTTCCCTCCTACAAGGATGATAAACTTAATTACATTGTGTTCGCCATTACCATGCAGTTCAGCTATACTCACCTCCTGGACCAGATCCTGTGCTTCACTTAAGACTAAATCAAAAACTGCCTCTTCTCAGGTGGGTTCCAGGACAAGCTACAAACAATCTAACCAAACAATTCCACTTGAATTTTTTTTTTTAACCTAAGAAACCCCACAAAAAACCCAAATACCTATTTCAGTGACTTTAAGGACTTGCCTACACTTAAAATGCTACAGTGGCAGAGCTGTGCCACTGTAGCGCTTCAGTGTAGACACTACTTACACCAACAGGAGGTACCTACCGTCAGCGTAGGTAATGCAGCTTTTTGGTGGCTAGGGTGATGGAAAAATTCAGTTGACCTAGTGCTGGTGTACACTGGGGGGTCAGAGCAGTATAGCTACATCTCTTAGGGGGGTGTATTTTTCACACCTCTGAGAGAGAGAAGTGATACTGAAGTAAATTCCTAGTATAGACCAAGCCAAAGATGCATGGTTAAGCTCTCATCATAATATAGCACAGTTACAGCAGCATGTATCATTTTAATTATAACTGCTTAATCTGCATTTGTGTGTCCTGTTTATCAAACATACTTTTTCCTACAACCTTATGTAAATGAGCCTTGATAACATCCTTTAGGTTCTTTATGTTAGAAGAAAAGAAGGTTGTACAGCTGGCTGGGAGGCAAATGTGTAGTAGTTGGCTGCTGACTAAATTAAGATACCTACAGAAAAAGATATTTTTTATACAAGTCTAAATCAATGGCATGCTAGACCATGATGACAATTGAAAATAGCATATGTATACATGAACGAAAATACAATAGAAAAATGCTACGCAAACATTTAAAATTTGTACGGTATGTTTGAGAATGTGTGATTATTAAATTCAAAAGTAACGCATTCATGTGCACATGGGGCAGAATTAAGGTTATGTGCATGATCTTGAGTCTTTTTAACTCTAAATACTTAATTTTGAAACCTTAATTTTTTTTAAATATATACAAACAATTTATGTATACAGGATCACTAGTTTCCATTGTGCTTTGTAGGCAAATAGGAAGATAAGGACATTACCTTTTAAATTTAAATTGTAAGCTTCTCAAGGTAATCATAAAAGGATGACAATTTGTAGAGAAATGGAAAAAAGACAAACCCAAACTGGGGGAGGGAGGAGTGGAAACTGCAGATTCCTTCCTTCCTCCTAACTTTCAGCAGTTTGCTTTGCCCCATCCTCATCCACTGAGTGACAAAGGAAGCATATTGTAGTAGAATGTAATTAATTAGGTTGCTACCATCACTCTAAGGAAATGAAACAGACCAATCTAACTCCACCATCCAAGACGAATGAAATGAAAGTAGTAAACAGCACAAGTGAAAAATAAACTAGATATTTAAAACTCTTGAAATATTAATCTAAGTTATGATTAGTAAAACTTTGCGGAAATTTTTTTTAACTTCATGATATTCCTTTAAATATTAATAAATCTTGTCAAACTGGTTTGCTTCCTTTTGTCGCTGAACAATTTGACATCTTACAGGGTGCTCCTATATTAGTGTTTGTTTGGTGGTAGAAGGCATTCTCCCCCAATCCGCCATGTACTTCCATTGGTGACATGCCTGTCTTTATCTGAGACTTAATTTCTTACATATTGTTACTTACACACCCAGTTAATTCAGTTAAAGTGCATATTCAAATGTAGTCAGGAACCTGCGTTACAGAGCTCCTTTGATGGATTAAAAGAGGTATTTCAGTTAGGTTAAATGTGTTATAAGACAATGGCCACCTGAACTGTTGCTATCTGAAGAAAAGCTTGACCTTGTTTATAAGCAAGAATAGTCCGAATTAGTCTGGCTCATTTCCCAATTCACCTGACAGAAAGTAGACTGCAAACGTCTAGAGCCCAAAATAGCTGCTCAGTTTATGAATGTGGAGGAAGGTGGAGAGCCTTCTCAAAAATTCAGTCTAGCACCAGCTGTCTGTTGTCTGTTACAGGTGCGAGCAGCTGAAGTGCTTGTCTAAAAACAGCTGCCAGCTGCAAACCCATGCACCTATAGTAACAACAAGTGATTGGCAGGTACCATGCTGGGTTTGTGATGACCCTTGATCGTTCTGAGCAATATATCTAGTGTAGAAATTCCATGGTAATCCAGGGAGGTTAAAGGAAGTTGTTACAGCTGAGAAATTGAATGCCATATGATCCTTACAGTGAGCTTATCAGCAAAGCAGAGAGTGACATCTCCTTAGCTTTTGGAAGGCTAGCAGACAACTTTCTTCACAGTAAACCTGAACTATTAGCTTCCCAGAAATGTTTTATAAATGCCAATGAAAAAATGATAAAATAACCTGGAGGAGGTTTTCTTTTCCATTCATAAAAATTAGTACTTTCGCACTCAAAAGACATTGAAACCCTTCTAAAAAATAAAAATTCCAGAACGCACTAGGTCACAAAACAGTTTATAGAAAGTTCAGTTAAAAAGAGGGGTGCTGGTGAGGTTTAAGGAATGGGAATGACCTGTGTCATGGAAAGCATTCAAAATAGGTAGGACAGGACAAGCGTAAACAAAAATAGAGAGGTCAGAGAAGAGGCAGGTCAGAGACTTGAGAAAAGTGACCAAGTAAGGAGCGGGGAGGATATGAGGTCATACAAGGAGAATGGTGGAGAGCCTCCGCCACCAAAGACCTGGAGCAAGTGAAGGACTCCCCACCGAAGTGCCTCCAAAGACCCGGACCGCAACCGGATATGTAAAAAAGTTTTTTTCCTTTTTTTTTTTTTTTTTTTTTAAAGGCGTCTAAGGCACGGGGCCCGATTCCAGGGAATCAGGGGAATCAGCCTAAAGCCAGCCCTGATCCCATCCATCTGTACTATTTAAAGAGAACCAATCCCTGTAAGACCTAAGTATGTTTACATATGCATATGGTTGTTAACCTCTGAGAACAGGACAAGAAGCAATGGGCTTAAACTGCAGCAAGGACAGTTTAGGTTGAACACTAGAAAAAAAACTTCCTTTCAGGATAGTTAAACATGGTAATAAAGTACCTATGGAGGTTGTGGAATCTCCATCACTGGAGGTTTTTCAGAGCAGGTTAGACAAACACCTGCCAGGGATAGGGCCGGCGCTTCCATTTACGTGGCCTAGGCAATCGCCTGGGGCACCAGGATTATTGGTGGGCAGCATTTTTCCGGAGGTGGCGGCAGGCGGCTCTGGTGGAGCAGCCACAGTCGTGCCTGTGGATGGTCGGCTGCTCCTGCGGCTCCGGTGGACCGCCCACAGGCACCACTGCGGCAGCTCCATCGGAGCTGCAGACCAGCAGACCCTCCGCATGCACGACTGCAGCAGCTCCACTGGATCCGTGGGACCAGGGCGCGGGGCGGCAAAATTGCCGTGCACCTAGGACGCTAAAACCCCTAGCGCCAGTCCTGGCCAGGGATGGTCTAGAGTGAGGATGGGCAAAGTACAGCTCTGCAGATCTTTTAATCTGTCCCTCAAGTTCTTGCCACAGAGCGAGGTTGGGGGCTTGCCCCACTCTGCATGTGTCATGTGTAGGGGCAGCCAGGGGGCTCTGTACACTGCCCCCGCTCCAAGCACCACCCCCACAGCTCCCATTGGCGGGAACCATGGCCAGTGGGAGCTGCAGGGGCGGCACTAGCAGACGGGGCAGCGCACAGAGCCGCATGGCCACACCTCTGTGTAGGAGCCAGAAGGGGGACATGCCACTGCTGCTTCTGGGAGCTGCTTGAAGTAAGCACCATCCAGAGCTTGCACCCCGACCCTCTCCTGTGCCCCAACCCCCTGCCCCAGCCCTGATCCCCCTAATGCCCTCCGAACACCTCTGCACCCTGGAGGGCCTGCTGCACTCCGAACCCCTCATCCTCAACCCCACCCCAGAGCCCTCACCCCCTCCCACACCCCAACCCCCAATTTCATGAGCACTCATGGCCCACCATACAATTTCTATACCCAGATGTGGCCCTCGGGCCACAAAGTTTGCCCACCCCTAGTCTAGATAATACTTAGTCCTGCCTTGAGGGCAGAGGACTGGACTAGAAAATCTCTCAACATCCCTTCCAGTCAACAATTCTATATATAAATAGGACTCAATGTTACTCAGCTTGTGTAGTACACAAATCACTGATCAACATTGTACATATAATGTGGGAACTTTGAAAAAAGAGTCAGCAGTGGCCTAACTGCTTCCCTTGAAGTCACTGGGGAAAATCTCATATTTATTGAAGTACTCACATGTTGTACTAACTGGAAAGAATGGGTATGCAAGCTGTAACATTATAATTCTGCGAGTGCTCTCAAGTTTATATAAACAGGCAACTCCTTCTTGCTTCAAGATACTGGGTTCTGTGTGTAACCCATCCACGTCCATATCAATCAGAATATGGACAGTATTCAAGGAGCTGATTTTTCAGACTAATAATAATCCAAACAAAGGTTCTGGGCAGATGCTACTTGTTACCGTATTGTGTGTTGCTTCCTCACCCCAACCCTACTAGAATAACAAAAGATTTCCAAGGCTAAACCCCAAATGCAGCAAAAGGAGAAGCTGTGAAAAGCTATTGTGACTGCTACCAAGCAGAACACTTTCTGCATTGTCTCTTCAAAATAGGGTTTGAGAATACCTATAGAACAGGTGACATGTTCCTAATGATAGTAATCTTGCAATGAGAGACTGTCACTCCATGAGTTGCTGTGTCATTAATAAAAATGTATAAACTCTTCTATTTTGATAAATATTCTGCTTAACGCATTTCAGAGTAGATTCTGAAATTAAATTGCTGATTTGTTTTCCAACTACTTTAATTTCCAATCAACATTATCTTAAAATCACATTCTCTCTGGATCACTTTGCTATTTTGGGGCACTATCCTTAGGAAAAGAAGCAGACTTTGCAGTGGTATGTAGATAGCTTACACTTACAGATATCTGCAGTAAAACAAAAATCAAGCTGTTTCCTGAAAAATGTATACTCCATTTCGAAGAGAGAGATTTGGGAAGCATCAATACTGATTTATGATGAAGTGCCTAGTTGTGCTAGAGGAGAAGTAGAACAAGAAAACTGAAGTTCAGGGAATACACATATGGATCCTGTTTTGACTTGATTCACTCCTGGTTCTTTATCAAGTGTTGCAGGGTCTGAGGGCTTGTGCAGTCGCGGCAGAGCGCTGGGAGAGAGCAAGCGCTCCAAAAAACCACCTCCACAAGGGGCGTAGCTACCAGCGCTGGTGCACTGTCTACACTGGGGCTTTACAGCACTGCAACTTTCTGCACTCGGGGGTGTTATTTCACACCCCTGAGCAAGAACGTTGCAGCGCTGTAAAGTGCCAGTGTAGACAAGCCCTAAATTTAGTCTTTACTTGCTCCCTTCAGATTACATTTGATATGCTAGTTTGTGGGAGGAGGACTGGGGATAAAGGGGGAGGTTTACATTGTAGATGCTTTTCTGTTTATCCTATTAGAAAATGGGACAAATTTTTAGGTCAGAGTGTAAAGCATACAGAGAGCAGCAGAGCAAACCCTGAGGATTATACGCTTCTCCAATTTCTGCATTCAAATTACATGAAGAGAATATCCTGCATATGAAGCATGTAGTTAGAGGGATCTCTATCATTAAGGCTCAACACAATATCTGCTATTTCCAATCCCTTCCATTCAAGGAATTAATAAACCTTGTAGTTCCATTAAACAGATTTACAGAAGATTCCAAGATTACATCTGTATATTTTAACGCGTGTCACTGAAAATTAATTCCTAAATGAAAATAGTAAAAAGCTGTAACTTGGAGGTCTCTGCTGCTGTCTGGAATTATTAAACTTAGATTATGAGGCTTTAATCAGGAGTCAGATAAAACCTTTGGGACACCGTCCCCATGTTAGAAGTACAGCAGTTACCTTCTATGTTGTATACACTTTAAATTTAAACACAGTACTAGAAGAAGCGAGAAATAAGTGTCACCTTTTCTAATGGTTCCAAGATAGGTACTTAATATTGAACTGGTAAAAAATAAACTCTAGTACACTAAAATATCTCAATGAAAATGATAAAAGAGCTATATTTCTCTATATTTTTTTAAGCCCACTGGTAAGAGTTATTTCAGATCTGGACAGATAATCAAACTGCTGCTTAATAACTGCAGCACTCTGTGGTGAAATCAACTCAGCCCCTTCAGGCCGACAGTAGCAAAGTCCCTGACAGATTTTTTCAATCAGATATTGGCTGTGTTCACGTTAACGACTCAAGGATTCTTTGCTACATTCTTTATTTTGCCCTGCTAAGGCAGCCAAGACAAATTAGCCCAATCTGAAGTAAAAGCAAGCCCTCAGCTACCCCTATATTGTACTAATATATACTTTTAATAGTTTTGGGGAAAAGGATATAGGTGGGAAATGCATGACATGTAACTCTAATTCCCTTGTCCCTTGAATAAATGGAGATGTGGTTTATTTAAAATTCTGAGCTGTAGTTCTGCTATTCGGGAATAGCGTTCTGAGAGTCTGTGGGTGGATACTGGTAATGAAACAGAGAATTCAGAACTGTGAGGAGCATAAGGCCAAATAAGCTTTTATACCAGTATATATGTGTGTTCTTTAGAAATAATTACACAGCTGTAGTGCAAGGCTAGTTAACTGAACCCACGGAGGCACTGACTGTTCAATTAATCTCAATATGAAATCCCCCATGGCAAAGTGCTGTAAATTTAAATTCTCCGATTTTAACCATAACATTTAAGTTTATTGGGCAGTGTCCACTCCTCTTTCTCAATGGAGCTGAGGAATGATTTTTTAATCACAATATAGTTTCACACAAAGATGATGTCATAGTATCTGGATTATAAGTAAAAAATTTGATAGTCTCAAAATCTTACAAACTTCATTCACGCTGACTTGGATAGGACCCCGTCACATGGCTTGAAGAAGGCCGAAAGGACCATAAAAAGCCTAATGGGAAATGGCAATGTAGAGTTGAGGCAAGATGTTTAGTGAGGTGCCGTATACATTAGTCTGACCTTTAATAAGTGATCTAGAAGGGGGAAAACCAGCAACATGTCTCAATCACTGAACAATCCTTTTCTCTGGCCTTGACAAAAGCAATGTTGCCCGGCTCACGCCTATTTAGATTGATGCTGCAAAGGCCATTCTCCTAGCCCAGTGATACTCAGAATCAGTGGTTCAGGAGTCAATTTAGCAATCAACATTATCCAAAAGAGCCATAGGAGAGTGAATTCATTGTTTTATTTACTATGATATTGTATATTCATATTCAAACAGTACAATACGAAATATTTAGTTTCTATATATAATTCTCACAGCAGAATGACTGAAAGTATTATTTTATCAACTACAACTGCTTAATAACATAATAAAAGCATCCTGACTGGTTAATAACTTAGATTGGTTAATGATTAAATCACACAGTGTTTAACATCATGTGCTGCAATGGGCTCCAGAAGACAGACTGAAGAGCCACTTGCAGCTCACGACCCTCAGTCTGAGTATCACTGTCCTAGCCTAGTGCATTGACCATGTCACCCATCTCTTTGCATCCCTCTACCAGCTCCCTCTTCTCCATGTCATCAAACAGAAGCTGCTTGTCTTCACTCTCAAGGTCCTTCATGGCCTATCTCCCTACTTCTCTCTCAATCAGTGCCAAAATGTCGACTCCCACCTCCAGTCGGCCCATGATGCCAGCCTCCATCACCACTTGTTAAATTTTCAAACAAGCATCTTCATGCTTTCTCCCATTATGCCCCTCATACTTATGAAGTGCTCCCCATAAACAGCCACAAAGCCACCTCATTATCATCAGTCAAATCTCTCATCGCAACTCCCCTTTGCCATAATGCTTATAAAAAACTTGACAATGGTTAGGCTTCTGGTGTGCAGAGACCACTGCCTAGCATGCTGATCAATTTCTCTCTCTCTAGCATCCTTAATGAGTAGCTCTGATGGCTTGATAAGAAAGAGGAGCTGTTTCAGGAGTGGAGATCATCTGTACGTGCTCTAGAAACACCTCCAGTGTGTGCATTACTGGGTAGGGAAGAGAGGAATGCCAGAATATTCTGACTTGCTACCATGCATTTTCATTTCTAAATGTTGTTTTTCATAACCCATGAACAAACAGTGTGAGCGACTAATACCTGAAGTATCAGGCTGGTGGCAACTGTCTTTTTAGGATCCTCTAGTTTCAAGGCTAATTTCAACAGCATTATATTTCCTCTGTGGCTTTTCTGAAGAGATCACCAGGCATAAAGATCTATGAGATTTCAATGGAAGTGAATGATCGAAGATCAGAAAAAAAAGGCTTTTTTCTGGATATTGTTAAGTATCAGGTGTTTACATGCTCTTTAAAAGCTTTCCAGTAAAAGTCACGGTTTTGTTTCCATAACTCAGGGCTTGTCTACACGAATACTTAGTTTGCAGTGAGCTGGGGTGTAAATGTACCCCTCAGTAGCCTGCTATTCACTAAAAGCTCCCTAGTGCATTTTGATCTTTCCCACTTTGAAATGGGAGTAAATCAAAGAGCACCAGGGAAATTTTAGCATCTGGCAACAGTTACCACATGGCCAATTAGCACGACAGGCATGTGAAGGGCAGATTTAATCCCCAGCTTATCATGAACTAAATGTTTGTGTACACAAGCTCTCATGCAGTGGCAGCTGCTGTTTGCACATTAGCACCATTGTTGGGAATCATTTTCCGTACGAGTACAATATAGGTTAAGATACAACTCATCTCTTTGGGACTTCAACTACACTGGTTAGGGATCAGGTCCAGTCAGTGCATCGTTTAGTCTAGAAGAGGATTCAGATGAAATGGTCAACCACAAAATGTAGGTAGCAGTTCTGAAATCAGTTTACTTGTAGGTCAAAATTAAGCAAGAATATGCTTATAATGATGCTGACATGACATCCTAAAATTGCAGCAATAGGCCCTTAAAACTGTTTACATTCCTATTACAGTACTTACAATTAGGATCAATCTACAATAATCATAAAAATGCTCTTAGATACCAGCTTCCGAAACTAATTCAAAAGTATATGTGCAGCAATCGTCAGACCACCTTCTGGCAGGAGAGGAAACTGATCTGTCTATTCAGATAGATATGGGAGTATGGAACAGATAATACAACTCATCTCAGAAATAGGCAGCAAGATGAGGCACTAAAAACCCATCAACATACATCATTCGATCATGGTACAGTGTCATCTTCCAGCCTCTATTAGCCCTCACTGCATCAGTGCAAGTCCCAGACACTTTATCCTGTTTATAATTGCTGATGAGCAGTAATAAGGCCTCCATGCCTCAGCTCCCGTCCGTTCCACTTCAGCGCCCACCTATTAGGTAATAACTTTTATTTACAGCCTTGCTTGATGTGCTGTTCTATTAGTACAGCCGAGAACTGAGCAGGGTAAAAAAGTGTCTCTAATGGGCACTATAATTGCCGGGGCTGAGAGATTTATAATGCAGCTCTGGGGCTGTTCTAGCATCCTATTCCTTCTGGTGAGAAGGCTCTAGGAAGGTTGGATTGCTAACACAGTGCCCTCCAACAGTCAGACACTAAAGAGCACCTCAAAAGGTCAATTGGAACAACAACAAAAACCTCTTAAAGTTGTTTTTATAATAAAAAAATCCGTCACTAACCTTTTTTATATTGTTAGCTCAGATACTTTACCACTGCAGAGCAATAGAATATCTAATTAATGGTAGACCAGAGCTTTTTGTCCTTACTAGACACGTAAGGGATGATAAAATGTGATCATAAAAAGGAAGTTTCAGCCACAGCCAAAGCCAAGGAAACTTTCATTTTACTGGCATTTCCATACTGTCCCGTGCTAGCAGCTCCCAATAGGTTGTCATCCCAGGCAACATGGGCTGAATCCTGCAAGGGGCTGAGCATTTTGGCAGTGATCTAGCAAAATACTTAAGCACATGCCTAAATTTAAAGATCAGTGCTAGAGTGCTCAGCCCCTCATAGGACTGAGCCCCAAACAAGGAGAAGCATACAGCATGCTCCTAAAACAAACTCTGGCCCATAAAAATACCATCTGACATGCAAAATAAAGTTCAGATATCTTAGCACCAAGACAAAATTACAAGTTACGTGCACATGAAAATCCTTGGTTTCCATGAACCTCCCATGAGAAGTGGAGGAAGGCACTTACAGACCCATCAGCTTTCTGGATAAATTCTGCAGATTGATTGTATCGTTACTGCAACTGATCTGTTTCTACTGCACTCTCTTTTTCAAGCACAATTAAGAATTAGCAGAGTGCACTCAAGGAGTTCCACTGACCTTTCCAGAAAATCTCTAAACTGTCTGAAAATGCTTTAAAATCCAGCTGTTATGATTTACATATTCAGTCTTCTTAGAGTCATATAGCAGAAGAGCAATAAAATCCTTTAATGCTATTTAATACTGTACTTTCATGACACAGGCACAAGTATAAATGGGGTAAGGATGCCAACCTGAGTTGAAAAAGCTTTACTGCAATAATGTCAGCCATTAATCCGGACATGAATTCTAACCAATAAAAGACAAAATTAAGATACATAAAAAACCATTCAGCAGGCCAGAGCCCAACATCTTTTCTACACCATTCTCACACGCTCGGCTCTTCAAAACCTTTAAAGTCTCACCCCAGCTAGTCACTCTTAGACATCTCATTCTTTTCTATCATAATCCTTGTCCTTTGGATACACTTTAGAATATAAATACTTTTACAACCAGATCATCAATTCTGGCAAAGGGAGAAAAAACACTATTTGGTGTTATAATGTGACTTTTTGTCAGAGGGCTGCTCCAGAATCCAAGCTGACAAGTGCACAAGGTAAAAACTTTTATTTTTAAAAACACCTTTTCCTTGTCTTGACAGATTTATTGTTTTGATCTTTCGTCAATGGTTACACTAAATGCTAATAAAACGTGAAAGGTTTATGTCTTCCTTAATATTCTCCTGATGGGAGCTAGCATATTACATAAGTAGGTCAAATTTCTAATTTTCTGTCGGATACTGCAGACTAAGTGAAAAACTACACTAGGAGGGGGGGAGAGACACAGCTGAACTCACACCAAAACATTCTTCTTTAAAGCTCAGACCTGAGGAAACACAGTGTTCTGACAAAAGGAAGTATTTATGCAAAGTGTAGCATATATAGTTTTACCCACTGAACTAACCAACTTCCTAGGACTGAGCACACAAGTTGAAATGTGGCTACAGTTAACTTGGGTATAATGTGAAACATTCACCTATAGTAGCCTTATCAGCCCACCTCTCAATCCCAGATCAGTTTAAGACTTTATATACATATGGTAAACCCCTTTGTAATCCACACTACTACTAAATAGTGATTTTAACTGTATTCCCAAACATTGCCCCAGAAAACATATCAATTTCTTCTTCAAGCACCATTTGCTTGAAATGTAAGTTTCAAAAAAAGTAATTTTAATAAAACTTAGAATTTTTAATTAATTAATTATTACAAGTAGTGCTTTAACAAAAAGTTTTTTCCTGTACTACTTGAACCCAAAGAGAATTGCTTGCAGGCCAGACCTTCCCACATTGTGCAAGAACTTGAAACTGGAATCGACTAGCTTATTTCCATTGTCAAACCTTGGAGAAATGCTAAAAGTAAGTAAAGCATAAACTGTGACAAAAATGTGAAATCAAAAATACTGGTATTTTTGTGGGTAATTATGATTTTTATTCTTTAGAAAGTAACCTTTTAATTCCTGGCTAACAGGCTCAGTAGAGTGAAAGACTACAACTAAATCACACAGACCCTGACCAGCGAATGGAAAGCAACTTCAAAAATAGGCTTGGGAAAAATAAGAAAACTACAAACAATGCAAAACAAATGTGCTTTACTCAATTGGTTGTTATACTAAAGGAGAAACTGGTAACCCAAACAGCAAGTTCTCTGTGCGTTTTTGTTGATAGCTTCTAAAAGAACATTGCATATGACAAATATACCAGAATAAATGGTCCAAAAATCTCTCTAGATTACTAGCACAGACTGGGAATAAGAAAGCTACTGGGGAAAAACATCTTAATGTTTAATGGGACATTTTTCAACATGTCTAATAGTTCCATCTGCTTTAATCTAATCTAAGGAGATATTGCTTCTCCCATATGGCATGGCAAATTGTAATCTTACTTGCCATTATGCTAATTATGATCACATTTTTAACATTCACATAGTGCTTTTCCAGTATCATTTTCAAGACCATCTATCCAGAAAGTTAACCACCCTTCAATCTAAATTTTAGTTAAATATTATAGCAGCTATTGTTTGAAGGAAAACATATGCAGTTGAGCTTAGTTTGTGTAGAGATAGAGGAAAAGAGATACAGAGGCAAACTTACTTTCTTGTTTAGAAGCATCTTCACATCTAAATGGGACAGAAACATCTTGATCTTTTATGATGGGAAGAGGGGGATGAGGTAAGAAAAAAAGGCAACAGTAGAAGTGTCCTGTATTACCTAGTGACAAACTGAGAAATGTTTCCTGCAAGAGTCACAGCAGAAGAAGAATGCCTAGGGTGACCAAATGTCCCAAATTTATAGGGACATCTGGATTTTGGGGTCTTTTTCTTATATAGGATCCTATTACCGCCCCACCCCCTCGTCCCAATTTTTCACACTTGCTGTCTGGTCACCCTAAGTATGCCCTAAGCCCTGAAAGAGAGAGGGAGTCCTTAACTATGCTCAGAAATAGCCCCCATTCATCCATCAGTACACTGTAATACTGATGCTTACTCCTAAACAGAGCCATACAAGGGTTTGCAATAATTGATCTAAATCAGGTTTACCCCAGTCTCAACTGATGCAAACATCAGTTCTTCCTCGTATGTACTGTGAGGTCAAATCAGGAAGGGTGCAACCAACTCTGCTCTGTTCTTTTAAAGTGTCATAGGCCCCATCTAAATTCGATTAAAACAACAGGATTACTTTTGTACTTTTCTGTGGTTATGTCATGTTAATTGCAAAGTTGTAAATGTAGCTTCCTCCCATTTTTCATGATTTAGCTGTTACTCTCAACAGCAGGTCACCAAGGTTTATTTTCCTCTGCAATTTAGCCATGAGGCCGTACTACACTCACTTGTAATTGTACAACTACCTATCACGCAAAGCCTAATAGAAAGCAAAACTTACCAGAGTCACAGGATCTTTTGGTTGGTGTAGTTAACGAGACATGAGGTGTACCTGTGCATGGCCCACCTGGAAAAGGAGAATAAAGTCAGTCCCAAAACACTTTAATACTAAGCATTTGCCATCTTCTTACAGAAAAACCAAATCAGAATTGTGTCTACGGATGTACAGGTACTGAAACATGCACATGTCCTGGGAGCTTATGGGTGTTGAGAGTCCAGTATTCATTCAGCTCTTTGTCCTCCACCCCTTCCTTCCCATTAATATTCGAATATGACTTACAATTAAATATTGAGATAACACTTTTTTATATATTCTGTAAACATTTTGTTAGAAATATCTTTAGAGAAACACACTGGCAAAGGTGATTCTACATTCTAAGAGAGCTGGGATCTCTATGGTTAATCCACAAAAGACCCAGGGATGAAATCCTGGCTCCCCTGAAGTCAGTCAAAGGGAGGTTTGCGTTATGTTTCTGTAGTGCTTTACATCCCACAGGGCTTTACAAGCAGGTTATGTAAATGGATGCAAGGTCATAGACTTTAATGAGTTGAACCTACTTTCACGAGATCTAGATTTTGTCCCATTTCTAAAAATCACTTCTCCCACCATGGGAATGTACTTTTCTTTGGGTGGAATACAATACTGTACTATACAATACAGCACACAACAAAACTACACAATAGTTTAGGATGGGAAGAGAGAACAGCATATCCAACTGAAACTGCTGGAAGAAGTTATACAGACACAATGTTGACCAAAATGGAAGAAGTGTCAGGGGATCATCAATCACCGCTAGTGGTCAAAGCTTTGGTTTTATGTATAATCTCAACACAAGCATATAATACATTACCTTTGTGGACAAATTTTATTTTCAGGTTCTGGACTCTTGCCCACTCATCTGGTATTTGTTTGGTGGTAAATTGCTTTTAGGCTTCCTACCATATTTCAACTCGCATCATCATGGAAGAGCTCTCCAGAGATCTTGTTAAACTAACAACTCAATTCCGTATATTCACTGTATTGCAGTAAAGCACAAATAAAACCACATAGCTGAGTCAAGACAAATTGACAGAAAGCATAACTGACCGTAATAATACATTGTAGCTTGGATAACTGGATAATATTACATACCTAGAACCTGAAACTAAGTCTGGTCTAGTAGACTTTGGCGATGAAAATACCAACAATTCAGTTTAAAGCAAGGAGTTAGTATAAGCCTGGCCCCAAGTATTCAGATGTGCTGCTAACTTGGCTTATGTCTATGCTGCTAGGCAGTTTGGACTATGGAGTATGGACTGCCATGCACATCAAAGTCCTGCACTATAACACGCCTGTGTGTAGACATGAAGTAAAAGGTTTAGTTCACATTTAATGCAGTCATCTTCAAATGGCACTACATTAATGCAAACTGACGCCTGGTCTACACTGGGGGGAGGGTGGAATCAATCTAAGTTACGCAACTTCAGCTATGGGAATAACGTAGCTGAAGTTGACGTACTAAGACCTACTCACCACGGTGTCTTCATTGCGGTGAGTTGACCGCTGCTGCTCCTCCATCAACTCTGCCTGTGCCTCTCACAGCGGTGGAGTACAGGAGTTGACGGGAGAGCACTCGGGGGTCGATTTATCGTGTCTAGACTAGACACGATAAATCGACTCCCGCTGGATCGATCACTGCCTGCCAATCCGACAGGTAGTGTAAACATACCCTAAGAACCCTTTTGTTCACGTCTGGAGCATCCACATGGGAGTTATAGTGCAACACTTTGGTGTGCACTGCTATTCACATCCCTGTAGTCCAAACTGCTGGGCAGAGTACAGAAGCATTCAGTTGTTACTACTCATCCAATATTTACGTGTCCTGAAATCAGCACTGTTGCTATAGCAAATTGTAGTCTTCCCTTTTCAAACCATTTCAAATCTAGACTGGTAAAAGTAACCTACAATTGAAACTAACTGTACCTTTTTTGCTTCTTTATGTTTTATAAAAAGGCAGCCTGAATTTTTCTCATGTTATAATTTTACTTGTTTTTACTACAGAAATATCAGGTCTTGCTTGCCAACTCTGTTTATATTGCAAAAACTCATGGGATTATTACTTTACAAAAGGTGACAGAAACATGGCCAATTGAGAGGGGAGGCACTTTTAGTTAGACCACCTACAACTCTGCTTGTTGTGTTTGAACATCTGTTTAACTCAAGCTTCTGAAAAAACACTTGATATCAAAGCTCTCAAAAGATTTTAAGGTTTCAGAACCCAGCCTTTCAAACAAGGAAAGAAGCAGTTCTCACTCGAGTTCCCTGGCCCTTCAAGGAGTCCTCAAGCCGACGTGTGGAAAACTAGTTCAACAGCACAATTTTTATCCCCCCTTAGCAGGTCACCTTTAAAGTGATTTCAAGGTAAATCAAATGTAAATCTAAACAAGACACTGTCAAGTTGAAATCATTTAAGAATTCAGCTTCTTTACTTGTGTTAGACTCTGTTAGAATATTAAAAATGAAAACGTTAGAGGTCAGAGTAATTTACACTATTAATACTACTGTCCAAGATGCAAAAAGATGCACTAGTGTTTTGGAAAAGAGGATGAAAGGATCCCCAGACAGACTTGACAACCATTTGAAGAGCCTTTTGCAAGCTGACTCAAGCACTAGTACAAAGTTCAACATTTTGGATATTTATATCGTGAAGGAATTTTTAGAACAAATACCAAAAAATCTTGCTATTGGAAATATACAAAAACTTCAATTTTAGGTCTATTTGACTTGTCAGTGTCCATTTTAAAGAGCAGGTGCACATCCATTGTTTACAAGTCAACAACATGCAACAGTGTGCAGTTCTAGTGAAGTAATTCCAAACGTGTGCTTTGGTCTCAAGTGAAATACTTTTTTCATTAAAAATGTCATTTAGTTACATTCTTTCAATTTTCATAGAAAGAAAATTGATTTTCTACCGTGATGGAGCCTATGAGATCAACTCAGATTATTGTACAGTAAAATATTTATACCAGGTGGGGCTTTCAGAACCCAGGCAAATATAGGATTTTTTACTTGACATTTTTAAAGCAGAATAAATTGCAACTGTTTCTCATTCTTTTGCATTTCCAAGAGTGCAACAGGAGTCTGTTTATTGCCTCGTTAGATATTATGTTCAGATGGGTCTGATTTTTTTGCATTGCACAGTAGTAGGGCTTCAACAACTAATAACTTGGGATTTGCATTCAAATACACCAGAGTGCCTCATAACTGATGAAGTTTGCATGCCCTTTGCAGCACTTTCTTCTACAGCTCTTTTTTGTTCCACCATTAAAACTAGTCATGCATAATTGTGTACAGTGGGCTCGAATCTGCAATTCTATGTGAAAACCATGATGTTGAATCCATTGTAATACTGACAAATAACTCAGACATCTTTATTATTTGAAATAGGCGGTGTATTTTTCACTGGCCTGAAATTACTACAGTTTGTGTAGGAAAATGAAGTTAAATGGAAGACACCAGAGCATGGAATGTGCTATGTTGGCAGACGAGATGTCATGGGATTTTAAAGACCACATCACTGGAGACGATAAAAGGACTTTGGGGACTTCTGTGATGCATTTTTGTCACTATATGTTTTTGTAATGAACTAACCCTAAGGAGGAGTATTATGGAGGCAAGAAAACCTATTATGGAGTCATTGGGGGCCCAATTTGGGAAGTAGGATGGTAATCCTAGTGTTAGGGTGCCCAGATATAAGTGGGTGCTTGGGGGCAAGGGTAAATCATTTATAAAAATCATGAGACAAGCTGAGAAGTTATAAGATTTTAAAGAATTTGAGTTTTTTTTATGTGCCTTCTAGGGTTTTTTGTTTGTTTGTTTTTTACATGAAAGCTGAGTTTCCCTGATAATATGAATCCAGGAGCTGGGGCTTCAAATATTGCAATACTCACTAGGAAGACACAAGAGTTGACAGTGTTGTTGGGTTTGCACAGTCCAGCTCTCAAAATAAAAGGAGGGCAACTACAAAAGAGAAGCACTTCGTAACTTCAAAAACACTAAAGTATATACATACACATATATGCATATACACACAAGGTCTCGTTAATACATTTGCAATGCCTGGTTATTGTTGGCTCCTGGTATCACTAGCCCACTGTGGCTGCAGTTAATATAGTGCAATAAAGACATGAATTAGGAAAAACGAATTGTGAAGCAGTCAGCTAAAAATTGTCTGTAGCTCAATTATCAAACATTTCTCTACCAGCTTCTCTTGTAACTCTCCATAAAATATTAATAAACAAAAAATAGTTAACTTACCTATTTCTTTTGCATATTTATTACACTTTCAGTATTCTCTCTTAATTAGCATGACATTTACATAACAATATCATTAATTTCCATCTACAGGCACAGTGGACTAATTAGAAACGCATAATCCCTTTTAAATACCTTGTCAATTTCACTCCATCATAATCTGGTGGCTGATTTACCTTTGCATAACTAAACATGCTAGTATGTCAAAATACTACCCTCAGACAAACAATATTGGACCTCAATATTAAAAATAAAGGTTAAAAAATCCACTAATGTAAAATATCTAGTGACTAAGGTACTTGCTAGAATGTCCTTTAAAGTGGATCTATAAGATACCAAAGTTTGTATTTTTCTTGTTTGTCAACATTAATTTAATACTCTAATATTACAAGCACGTACAATAGCTTCCTCACCAGAATAATTGTATTTAAAATTAGAGATCCTGACAAATGTAAAACAAAAATATCAAAGGAGATTATTATGTATTATTTGTTAAGTGATGACAATGTGCTATCTCAGGGGAAAGACAGACTACTCATGGTACCGTAATAACTGTAGTTAGAATAGATGGACAGCACAGATCCCCACTTTTGGGAGCATATGCATTCTTGACACCCTAGAAGCCTCTGGAAAGCAGTTCTGCTGGGGCTACTACATACATATGCTTCACTGTTCAAATAGCTGAACAAGAGCTCATTTTTATGAGGAGCAGAAGCCCTGACCCAAACTAGGTCCTTTCCCCAGTTATTCAGAACCCATTATGTAGACTCCAAAGAAGTTCGTGGGAAGATGGGTGGGGAGTGGGAAATCTAGGCTGTCTGTTCACTGAAGGAATCAAATAGTGGCTAAGTAACCTCTCTTTCTGCCATTACAGAAGGCACAGTGTTTGAACCCAGACTATTCAATCTGATGTGCTGACTCAGTCCTGGGGATTTCTCAGAGTGGTTTTCCTGGTCTACCAACCAGCAGGGGAGATACGCAGTGGATTGAAACCAGCCTGTCTGCGCAATGGCAGAGAGCCTAATACTAAAATAATACATTTTTTTTAAACTAAGAACCATGAATAGACTCAAAGTGTGCTAACTAAAATAGTGAACGAACATGACCATGAAGTGAAGGACATAGGAGAACAAAGTTTCCAGATCTCCTGTTCACAGTGCTCTAAAAGGGCAGTGTACATCTGAAGCTTTGTCTGACCTTTCACTGCTGGAAGGGAGCTAGCATCCCAGAAAGTTCCTATTTAGATGCTTAAAGCATGTGCACTCCCTGGAGGGGATATCTAGCAACCTAAGGAGAGATGGATTTCTTGGGATATTAGTATCGTAAATAGGGATTTTGTGAAGCTTCAGGAAATATATTGAGGGTATTGCATTACTGGGAAGACCAGTGCTTTGGAAACTTGCCAAAACCATGAATCTAGTTGTGCATTTCCTTAATCAGTAGTGACTTACCTAATTTATCTGTCTAATCAAGTTTGAAAAGAATCATTGATTCATGGCACAAATACATAAAGATATAAACTAGAGGGAATCTAAATTTGTTCAAGTTTAGTCTGCAGAGATTTAATGTTTTCCTGGAGAAAGACAGTGCTGAGTTGTAAGAACAGCATGTGTGCTGCCGAATGAGTAAGCTGCACAGTAATTTTGAGTATGTCTACACTGCCGCTAGGAGCGAGCCTCTTGGGCAGATAGACGTTGCAATTCAAGCTGCAGCTTGGGCTCTCAAGCCCACCCGAACAGCCTGAGTCACAACATCCACAGAGCTATTTTTAGTGCACTGCTCAAGCCCTCCTAGCACAAGTTTGTCTGCCCAAGCTGAGAGACATGCTCCCATCTGCAGTGAAGACGTATGTTTAGGTTACACTCCCATTAAGCATAGATAAAAGGGTTAGACATGAATATTTTAGCAGAGTTTAATGAGTTAGCCCTAATTCACCTCAGTGGATTTTTATTTATATGAAAGACTTCAAAGAGAAAGTCTTTCCTGCTGCTGGTGCTGCTGCTGTGCGGTAGGCATATTTAGAGCTTATAGCAAGGTATTCTGCAGGGCCAGCCTTAGGGAAAATGGCATCTTGGGCAAACTTATATTTTGGTGTCCCTGGCCCCTGTTGCCTACCCAGCACGTCTACTTTCCTATGAAGAAGTTGTGAACAAGGTAACGAACTTACACTGGCCAAGCTTCTGACCAGTGCAAGATGGTCTTGCACCCCAGAACTGTACCAGGGAGCTGCGGGAATTGGCTGGAGCTTTTCTACCATTGGTTCAGGACTGGCTAGGAAACCATTCATGTAGCACAGTTGGGTGTGTCCCTGCCTATGGATGCCTGTGTAAGTGCAGTGCCTGTCAGAGGCTTGTAGTTTGAAATTAGCACCACAGTTGATACTCTAAGCTAACGGGTTTTGGAGGGCTCAGCAGTCCCACAGTCCAGGGTGAATGAGGACACAGACTATATTGCCAAATCTGCACTGTAAGATTTGCATAAATTGGAGGAAACACTGGTAGCATTTTGCTGGTTTTAATTACGCTTAAAAATTAACGTCACTGACATAAGGCGCTCATTTCACAGTCCTACATGCCATCTCCTCAGCCCGTCTACATACTTAAGGCATAAAGCAACAGTGCATATAATATGTTGAGAAGACAGACCTATGAACTCTTTAAATGAAACTTGGATTCTAGGGATAAAAGTAGAACCCATGGAAGATCCTACCACCATAACTGGCACAAGGCAGGTTTGGACTGCCCATAGACAGACCAGAGGCAAGGCCTGATGTGTGCTTTACACTCGCTTCAAATGTCTAGTTCTATTTGTTCTGCTTGGAGTCCCAAAACCAGGAGCCTGCAACTCAAATCTCACTTTTCTAAAAAAGTTTTTTTTAACCTACTCTCCCATAATTCCATCAGTTTTCAATTTTGAGAGTATATGGGTTATTTTCCAGGCAGATGCTATTTATTCTCAAATTAAGAGGGAAAAAATTGATTGTGCTAAAATTAGAAGAAAGTTTCCTACCATCTAGAGATGAAAGACTGAACGATGTTTAACTTTTATATTTTAAAGATGTGCTAGACCAGGGGTCGGCAACCTATGGCACACGTGCCAAAGACTGCACGTGAGCCGATTTTTAATGGCACGCTGCTGCCTGCTGGAGTCCCAGCAGGCAGCAGCGAGCCATTAAAAATCCTGCCCTGCCAAGCCCGGCCTGCTCTTCTCCACCCTCCATTCCGCCCCATGCCCTGTGGGTGCAGGGGGCAAGGAGCAGAAGCTCGGTCCTGCCGGCTCCCCTGCCTCTTCCCATAGTGTGCTGGGTTCCTGCCCCTTCTCTGCCTCTCCATCCTCCCTCCCTGCCAGCTGATGGCCCTTGCAAGAGAGGGGGTCGGGAAGGAGCAGTCAGCATGCTCGCTACTCCCAGCAGAGGCATAGAAGAAGCGAAGGCAGGGCCTTGGGAAAGGGGTGTGTGGAATAGGGGCACATTCCCTCCAGCCCCCTCCCCTGCCCTGACACAACCTCCTCCTCACACACACTCATCCTTCTGCCCTGACCCCCCCCATACACACCCAGGCCCGTGCCCTGAGCCCTGTACCCCCCTCATACACAGCCAGCCTTCTGCTTGACTCCTTCAGCCCCCCACCATGACTCCAGCCCTGACTCTGGCAGCCCCACACCCAGCCTCCCCCTGTCCTGACACCTGCAACCCCTCACATGCCCCCAACCCTCTGCTCTGACTCTTGCATCCCCCCACATCCCGAGTCCCAAACGGGAGCTCCTGTACACCCCCCCACACACACACATTCCCACCTGCACCCCTCGCACCAAATGGGAACTGCCCAGGTAAGTGCCCCACACCCAAACCTCCTGCCCCAACCCTGAGCCCCCTCCCTCATTCTAGCTCCTGGCCAGACCCTTCACCCCAGCCCTGTGCTCAGTGCACTCCCACCCTCAGCTCAGTGCACAGAGAGAGGAAGAGAATGGGCCAGAACCAGGGAGAAGGTAGGTACCCACTGTGTGTGGGCAGGGCCGGGACCCCAGACCGGCAGCAGGCTAAGCGGGTCCAGCAGCCGGGATCCCAACTGGCAGGAGCCAGTGGATGGAACCCCTGAGCGGCAGTGGGCTGAGCGGCCCACTGCCAGTCTAGGCTCCCGGCCACCAGCCCTGCACAGCCTGCTGCCGGACTGGGGTTCTGGCTGCCGGACCCTTGCCAGCCAGGGTCCCGGCCCCAGGCCCCGCTCAGCCTGCTGCGGGCCTAGGTGAACAGAACCCCAGACCAACAGCAGGCTGAGCGGGCAAGCAGCGTAAGATAAACATTTTAATTTAATTTTAAATGAAGCTTCTTAAACATTTTGAAAACCTCGTTTATTTTACATACAATAGTTTAGTTATACAATATATAGACTTAGAGAGAGACCTAAAAAACATTAAAATGTATTACCGGCATGCGAAACCTTAAATTAGAGTGAATAAATGAAGACTTGGCACACCACTTCTGAAAGGCTGCCGACCCCTGTGCTAGACACTGAGCATGTGTGCATCCATTTTAAAACACACACTAAAGCATCATCCCCTAACGAAACTGTTCCACCTCTCTCACAATCATTTAGTTCAGTCAAAAAGCCTGAGAACAAAAAAATCAGCAGACTACAGCACTGACCAACATTAACCAGAGAAGTATATTCTAGAGTCAAGGGATCTCTGATGAGAAGTCTTAGGCCAAGGATTCTCAAACTTCATCGTACCGCAACCCCGTTCTGACGACAAAAATTACTACACGACCCCGGAGGAGAGACCAAAGTCTGAGCCTGTCTGAGCTCCATGACCCAGGCCCCACTGCCCTGTGCAGGGGGTGGGTGCCGGGGGAGGGAGGGGAAGAGAGAGAGAGAGAGAGAGAGAGAGAGAGAGAGAGAGAGACTAAAGCCATAAGGCTTCAACCCCAGGTGGTGGGACTCTGACTTCAAGTCTAAGCCAGCCCTGGTGACCCCACTAAAACAAGGTCATGGCCCACTTTGGGGTCCCAACCCACAGTGTGAGAACTGCTGCTGTCTTAGGCCAATTCCCAGATGTATAAACTTAGGTATCAGCATGTGGGCTGATGTCAGTTGATCTTGTGCGTTCACAGGAAAAACTTCATATACTGTTTCTTATGGCCACTGTTTATTTGTACTTTTTGTCAATTATGAGTGGGGATGCAATTAATTACAGTAATAACCATGTTGTCATAACAGGCCATTGTTACATCCAGCACAATTTTAATAGTTGTTGCATTCCTTTTAGAGAAAAGGCTAGAAATTTGCTTTGGGAGACGTCAGATTTGTGGATTTGCAATTTTATACTACAAAGTAGGGCAAAATTCTCTCTCAAAATCACCATTCAGAAATCAAACAGTTCTTGATTGCTTGGCTGAGAAGTAGCGGTAGATGGAGGGGACTGTATTTGTTTACACAGTTAACACATTACAGAAGTATATACAAATTAACATAGTTGTCTCTCCCTACTCTTTGTATATTGCTCACAATATTTGACTGCAAATTCTTCAGGGCAAGGACCATAAACAAGATTAGCAATACTGACTAGTGTTCGTGTGCGCCCATTTGGAGACACTTCAAAGGCCTCCAATTTTAGGGAAGTGATGAGCATCTGGCTCTCTCGAAATCTAGCCCCTTTTGAGTATCTTGAATTGGGCATCCAGAAATGGAAGCACCCAAAAAAATCTCTGGCCACTTTTGAAATTCGTGGCCAATGTTTACTTGCGTGTATAGACCAAGTAGCATAACAGTAATATAAATAATTTTTAACAGTATACAGTGGAAAGCTGTCATGTCTGACTCAGTTTATCAATTTTGCCTTACTCAAGCAAAAGGCAAAAACCTGAAGCAATTACAAATTTTTGGGAATCTTGGTTTTGTCTGGTGCTGTCAGAGAGAAGATGCTCAGAAGAGGATGTGTGTATCTGTGTGCATTCGTCATACAGAAATCCTGAAAGACCAGGAATGACTGGGATGCGATTCTCATTGGGAGCATGGAAATAATGAAAATAGTCATTGTTTTTCAAGCACAGTAGGTATGCATGGCATTTTATAAAGCAGTGGTTAGGAAAGTCCCCACACTAAGAAGCTCAATCTAAAACATCCAACAGTTGCATTGGGAGAACAGGCAAAAACAATATACCTCACTCTTCTGATAAAGCTCTAGGATAGAGAACCTTGGGCTTCAGCCACAGTACATAAAACCCAAGTACATTTAAACTCCCTGGAATACTTTCACACTTACAAAGGCTGCTTCACTACTTCTAGCACAGTAAAAAATGTTTCGTCTAAGAGTAACATCACTAGCATGAGTACTACACAGAAAACTTATTTTATGAGTCATGCAATCAAATACTCAAAAGTGGCCATTGACTTTGTGTGTACAGCTTGACACACCCAGGGCCAGATTTTTGATGTGCTGAGGAACCACTAAGAACTGCGAACACTTAACACCTCTGAAAATCAGACCAAAGCATCTAAAGTTGGGCACATAAAAATTGAAGCACAGTCAGTTGCCATCACTGAAACTTCTGGCCTAAACCTTTAACAATTGTTCTGCATCTACACTATCACATCAGAGGTATATATATCTGGTAGAAAGTCTATTTGCATATCTTAATTAAAAACCATCTTACGCATTGAGAGCATTTAATTGTTCTAGAAACAAAAACAATTCCTCTCTTCCCTCTCTGATTACGGTATTTGCAAATTCAAACAAGGCCAGGAAGAAGTTAAGCACTTAATTAAAATAAAACCATGTCATTTGAAACTAAGAACTACTGAAATATCAAACCTGATCCAGCTGCCAAAGTCAGAGTTTTTCACACTGACATTTTTCCTGTCTTATTACAAGTTAGAGTTAGCTTTAAGCCTGCATGGTGTCAGCTTTAGCTCCATGTGTATAGAAAAAGGAAAACAATATGACAGCCCCAAAGGAGGAGATGAAGGGCTGAAATTAAGTTAAATTGTTCTGTATCTAGTGTGACCTTTTCTTTACCAAAATACAGAGAACCTTACCTTAATAAGCAGATTTTTAGATTGTGTTTAGGAGAAAAAAGCCTCTTTCAGTGCTCCTCACTCTGCCGCCTCCCTGCCCCCAAGATTAACTTCAGATAAACAAGCGCTAAGAAGCCCAGCTAGATATCTCCAGAGCAACAGACAAATCCTATGCTAGTGATGACCAAGTAATGTTAGGACAGCCTAAAGAAAGGGTGGAAATGGGGATAAAACAGGAGTATCCAGATCTAGAAGAACGAATCTACACAATTTTTTACAGATTTAACTATATCTGTTTAGAAACAGATATAGTTAAAATCTGTGGCCACGTCCAGACTAGGTATTAAAATCGATTTTAGATACGCAACTTCAGCTACGGGAATAACGTAGCTGAAGTCGAATTTCTAAAATCGAGGTACTCACCAGTCTGGACGGCGCGGCATCGATGTCCACGGCTCTCCGTGTCGATTCCGGAACTCCGTTCGGGTTGATGGAGTTCCGGAATCAATGTAAGCGCGCTCGGGGATCGATACACCGCGTCCAGACTAGACGCGATATATCGATCCCCGAGCAATCGATTTTAACCCGCCGATGCCGCGGGTTAGTCTGGACGTGGGCTGTGCAATCCCAATGCAGGCAGAAACAAGGAATCCGGTGGCACCTTAAAGACTAACAGATTTATTTGGGCATAAGCTTTTGTAGGTGAAGAAGTGAGACTTTTTACCCACAAAAGCTTATGCCCAAATAAACCTGTTAGTCTTTAAGATGCCACCGGACTCCTTGTTGTTTTTGTGGATACAGACTAACATGGCTAAACCCGGATACTTGACATAATGCAGGCAGATTTATACTGTTATCAAAGTGCTTATATGTGTATGGCCTATTTCAGTAAATTGACTACGTTTCTGACCAATATAGATAAATCAATATAAAGACTGTGTAGAAAACCCTGAAGATGCCAGAGAGAAAAATGCAGTAACAACAAAAGATCTTAAAACTGTTTTTCCCCCAAAGTTGTAACTGCATCTCATAAAGGAAATGTAGTGCTTCATGTACTTGAAATATAAGTGATTAAATTAGTCACAAAACCTTTGCTCTGAGTGTACTACTGTATGCAGTCTGTAACCCTCAAAGAGGTATCTTTATTCTGCAAGCGAATTATTAATTAGCAGACTGCTTGAACCCAAAACAAACAGCACCTCCTTCCAGTGGTCAGGTGACTGTTCCAACCTTGATGTGGTAGGAGATAGAAACCTGCAGTAATCTGGCTCTTTATACAAGATGCTAGCAATAAAATGTGGTTCTCACAGGAAAAGTAATCCGAGTTACAAAAAGAAAAAAGGGGGCAAGAGATCATATTTAAATATTTCACAAACTGAACTCCTGCAAAATCTAACCCTAAGAACTTCCTTCCTAGACCAATCACTGAATATTTAGAGGATAAAAGACTCCCTTAAAGATACAAGAAAACAAAACAAAAAAAAACACCCCACCTCTCTCTTCAGATAAAATATGAATCTTATCATAGAAGATTTGTATGGTTCTCTTTACTTGTTATAACATGATGAACAAAGTTTGTTAACTACCCAAATGACTTGCAGTTTTGTTTAATCTGTTTATCCTGCAGACTCAACAACCATGGAAAATGCCTCCATATGGGACTGATTTAGAAGACATGAAAAGGGAGGAGGGGACAGAGAGACTGCAGCCTGAGCAGTTCCAGTAAGAGAACACTTCTGAGCACTCCAATCTTTTCACACTTTGATGGGGATTAACTTAATGATCCCATATACTGATTCCTGGTGAATTACTGCAATTCTATTCAGTGCAGCATGCAGCTGTACATCATCACACTGTACTGCAAAACATCAGTCTTCTAAGAACACTGCTGTAATGAGAGAAGTGTATGCTTTATAGAACTAGCTACAAAATAAGTAATGCACAGAAAAAGCCACCTTTAAATTAAAATAAAATAAGACATTTAAAAAGTTGGGTATTCTTCATTATGGGAAAGAACCTTCCACTTTGAGACCATTATCCACCAGAAAAGCTCCATCTGTTGTATAATTATCTCTGATAAATGACACTAGTCTGAGCTTCATTAGAGAGGTGAGGTGGGGGGAATAGAGCTAGCTGGAACTGTAAATAAATCTCACCACTGTTTTGCACTTAAACTAAAGCCATCCCAGCAGGAAGGTGTAAAGAATTTTTTTTATAGGTAATATTTTCAAGTGCTCTGCTGACCGTGCTGCCTAATATCAGTCACCTTGGAACATCCATTGATGAGTGTGTAGCAATTAGGGATGGAAAACATTTTATTTCTTTAATTCTCCCTTCCCTGCACCCACACACATTCCTTGTTATTCAACTCAAGTCTCAATGAAAACATCTTCACAAAATCTGGCCCAGCAGCATGGAAGAAGTGCCCTGTATCACCAAATGGTAGAGTGAGCAGGGGATTGAAGGCCCCAGACCTGTGAAGGCCCAATGTGTTGTTGAATTCTCTAGGAAAGGGGTTGTAAGAACTGCTTTTACAGCACCCCACAGGATTTTCTGTGGAGAAGCACTGGATGGAGGGAAGTGATGGGATGGTGGCCGCCAGCAACTGTGTGTGTGTGTGAAGGAAAGACAACAATAGTCACATTGCAAATTAACTCTTATTACAACAACTGATATCAGAGTGCCTTGGAGTTTAATTAATAGGACATGCCCATTACTGCCTGCCATAGTACTGACAGGGTACCCAAATATTGTATTCATAGCATAGTACAATCTAATTTTAATTAAAATGTATGTTACAGTTAGTACAAAAACTGTCACAATCTCATATTGTATGCAGTAGTGTTGTACCCGTGTTGGTCCCAAGATATTAGAGAGCCAAGGTGAGCAAGGTAATATATTTTACTGGACCAATCCATACAGATACATATGGCCTTGTTTAAACCACTCAGACTAACAAAACTGAAACCAACAAATGCAATGTATCAAAGCTCCTTCAACCCTGGCACTTTGAGGCAACTACTATAAATAAGAACTCAAAGTGTTTAAGAACGCTGGCATCTCCAGAATCTTTCCTACTAAAAAAGATGTGGATATAAATATGTTCTCCTTGAAATGTGCATGTGTATTTGCCATTCATTAGCTATCAGGGTATTAAGAGCAAGAGACAGTCTTTCCATAGCCCACCTTTCAGAAAAGAAAGACTTTAGTCTGAAGAAAATGAAACTATGAATCACACATTATTTACTAGTGTAACGTATTGTAACATTTTTAACTCAATATACTTCAAACAGCATTAACTCATACAGAAATTTAGAATAAATTTTCCTGAAAGAAGGCAGACATTAGCCCAGAGTTTTATCATGCCAAGTCTGAACACTTTACCTCTGCCTTTAGATAGGATTCTAGCCTGTAAGAATTCTATAAACAGACAGACTCACGAACAGGGGAGACGGGGTCAAAGATCATCCTACAGTCAGTTCTGTGAGAGATTTACCACCAGTCTAACAAACCCTATGTTACAGTCAATACTGCATATAGCCATTTAAAAAAGGTTTTAAAATAATGATATATGGACCAAACTGATAAGATTCTGGTTTCTATGCCACCACATACAATAGTTTACCTGTAGTATTGTAGGGACAGAATTTCATAAAATGGGTAAAATTGTCTTAGAGTCAAATCAAGATCAGATGACTAAAGCTCAAATAGCTGTACATCAGTATAAAAATTGTTTCTAAAGTCACAGTGGCCCCTTTTTTTTGTTTGTTCATTTTTGATTAAACTCAACTGTTTGAGTTTCACGATTATTTTCTAACTCCTTCCTCCCCAAAAGAGAGGTCATCTCTTTCTAGTAAGAGACAGTGACAAATGGCACTGAGAAAAGAGCAGATGTTTAGGTTTCCTCTGTTTTCCCCTCCTCATGGTTCATGCATGCACTTACATTCCTCTTTACTCAGCGAAGTTACATTCAGTTCTGTCGAAAGTTGCTGGCTGGAGTTAACAGTCTGCGTAGTTAGCGAGGTATTGCTGTTGTCACTGTTTGTTTCTCCAGAGAACAAATCTGATTGGCTGTTGCTTGTGCTGGGAGTGGAGTCATCATCTGGCTGCTTCTTTTGGAAATCTATCAAAAACAAGGTTGAGAAAGTGGAATGAGGTATGAAGGCTACTCACTTCATTTTATGCTTGAAGCAGCAGAATTGAGAGGAAAAAAATGAAAACAGTCCAAAATGCAATGAGTACACGGTCTGGGTTAACATCACTCCAACTCATTCCATGCATATGCTGTAGAATAAAATGCTGAAGTAGCCTTAAGATTTTTGATTTATTCCAGATTTGAAACTTCACTTTAGAATTTCCTTGTTATTGACAAGTACTGACAGAATGCTTAGCACTACACAAAGATGACAACAGTCCTTGTTTCAAGGATCTTGGTCTAACAGAGCATCCAAAGTTTACTTGTGTGTTTGACAGTCTAACTCTTAACATATGTGCTGTTGTATAAACAGTTAAAACAAAGTGTGGAGAAAGTATGCATCTGATGAGGTAATACCTGGAAGAGACTCCCTAAGAATATTTACACTACGGTTTTGTGAAAAATGTTTCCCATTGTGACCTGTAAAGTTCCACTAAGGTAGCAATGATGGGAGTGCTAGAGTAGACAGGGCTTCTGAATGTCCTTCAGCATTGTAAGCACAGTATGGTCTAACTTTGTTCTGAGCAGACCTACATAAACATGAGTAAAATGCCTGTGATGGATGCCTGGCACTTTGTCTACACTAGTGCTCCCCGTCATTGTTCCCGCTAATGGAGCTGAACTGGTAGCAGCAACTGTGGGAAATTTTAGAGACCGTAAACTAGCGTAAAGCCTGTCTGATGGAAATTGACGTTGCCTTATATTACTTTTTCTGAACATTTTATCTAGCCCACTATTTAAATATCTCTCTTGATGGTGTCTAGGGCTACATCTACATTGCAGCAGGGTGTGGATGACAGGCGTGTGACTTGTAGACCACACCCAAGTGTTGCGCTTTAACTACCCTGTATGGACATGCTGGCAAGAATGAAAAGTTTGTGTTAGCATAGTCCTGTTTGAAAGATGACTGTGTTAATGTCAACTGGATACCTTTTAGTTTGTGTCAGCAGCATCCTTAGAGGGCAGCTAAAGAGCAACACTTTGGTGTGCTCTGCAGTTCACATCCTCATAGTCCTTAATGTGACACGGTGCACAAAAGCCCTAAGCCATCTCTTTGGATGATCGCTCCAGTACCTAGACACAACTTAAGTGAGGGATTTAACACTTAAATCTACAATTTTCCTATTACACTGCTGCTGTTTCTAATATTTCAAATGATGAGTAATCCTCCATCCTCTACACTACTACTTCTCCAACCGCAGCAGACAATCATCACAATCATCCCACTTTATCTGCTTTTTGCCAAGCTATATTCAGTTAAGTTCCCTTCAAACAAGAGAAAACTCCTTATATACTCCATTTATGCTGGAGAAAACTCAAAGATTTAAAGTAAATATATAAATGTTTTCCTCCAACTTTGCTATTTAGCAAATATGACAAAAGACAAAATTGTGAGTATAGAAATGCTCACTCCCACTCCATCCTCACCCTCTACCAGAGACTGCAGTGAAGTCATAATGCTTCATATTTCAACTGTAGCAACAGAATACATCATCCCCAGATCATGACTTCATTATGGGATCCAGCAGATGACCTCAGTAAACAAAGTAGTATCCTAAAAAATTGTGAAGAAAAGTTTAGAAAAGTACTGGCAATGCAAACTGTTTGTAGGTAAACTTTCACCCTTCCCGCATCAAGTGAAAATCTCAGCTTTATTTTCTCCACAGACATATCTTGTAATTCTTTTATTTTTCCTCACCTTTCCATATCTTTTCTCTAACATACCGTGCTTATGGTACCTAGATTGTAAGCAATTTAGGACAGGTACTATGTCTTTATACTTCTATAAAGAACCAAGCATACTGCTGATGCTATACAAGTAAATAAATATGGAAACATTAGCATTAACATTCAGCTATACAGGACAATCATCTTATTCCCTCGGCCTCTCAGTCCTTAACCTTTTCCTCCATGTCTCAGACTTGGCTCATTCACCCCAGTTGTACTCCATCTGTAGATAAAAAGCAATCGAACAGCCCATGGATTCCTATGGAGACGGGGTTCTCATCTTTAAAAAGCTGAGAACTGGGGAAACCACAGGTCCTTGCAAGCAACATTCCAGATCTAGCCAAGCAGCTGGGCCACTCATATCAAGGAAGATCATTGCTTGTGGAGACCTGTAGCCTCTATGGGCTGCTGCATATCTATATGAAAGATGAGAGTTTGCAATCTCTTCCATTTCATCATAATTTGCTAATACTTGAAACAAATTGCACGGGACAATTCTCCAAATAAAATGGGGTCTGGGGTCTGCTGCAAGGTAATGTTTGCATTTTGATTAATTTCAGGTTGTTTTGCTTTTGGAAAGGTGCCAAGAAAAAGCAGAGAACAAATTAAAATGCAAAGAATGCATATAAAACCCTCCAACTCTCTCCAGATGGTTCTGCTTATCTGAAAAATCGCAGCAGTTCTCAAACTGTGGGTTGTGATCCATTTTGGGGTCCCAACCCAATTTTAATGGGGTCACCAGAGCTGGAGCTAGATTTGCTGGGGCCCTGGGCTGAAGCTGAAGCCCGAGGGCTTCAGCCCTAGATGGCGGGGCTCAGGGTACAGGCCCCCTGCCCAGGGCTGAAGCCCTTGGGCTTTGGACCCCCCACCTGGGGTGGCAGGGCTCGGACAGGCTTAGCTTTGGTTCCCCTCTCCAACAGTCATGTAATAATTTTTGTTGTCAAAAGGGGGTCACAGAGCAATGAAGTTTGAGAACTGCTGTGTTAAAGAGTTGCTCCTCACAGCTTCTGCTATTCTCCCTATGTTTATGGCCTTCCACACACCCATATCTTGCCCCTCCTGTCCTTTTGTGCCCAGGGATTCTCCCAGGCCCCCCAACCCACCCAGGTTTCTATCCTGGTAGCAGCTCATCAGTCCACAACAGAGGTGGAGCCGCTGAGGGAGAGAACAGACAAGACATGTCTAGGTTGCAGAAATGAAAGGTGTTTTTAAAAACTGTTAGCCAATACATGTCAACATTTTTTTAACCACCGCTCAGCACCCAGTGTAGACACAGGGCTTACCCGGATTAAGAAAATAGGTAGTATTTAAAAACATGTTACCTAATACGTATCTCCTTTCAAAAACACAGCTGAACTCTTTAAAAAAGCTTATTAGCTAGTTGTGATCACTCCTTAGGCTCCCAGTTAGCCTCTCCCTATATATAGTATCTCTAGCCAGCTAATATATTTGTAAAGGAGTTACCTGTGTCTAGAGTAGCTGCAAAAATCATACTTAAAATCGTGCTAGCTAATATTTTCAAACAAACAATCTATATTCCTAATCTAGACAGGGCCTGGGAGTGAGCTGCCAGAGGTATGAAGCTTGATCGTCTGGTATTGAGCTAGAGAGGAATTCAGCCAGGGACTGAGGGGGCTCCTGCCTAGCAAGAAGCAGTTCAGAGAAAAAAATTTCACTTGCTGCAACAGCACAGTCTTGAGACATTGGCAGGGACAGCAGCTGTCACAGATGGGTATTGAAACCCTGGGAATGTCTTGGTCAAATGAAAACTGTTGGCAGCTATGTTTCATTCACTTTGAACATGGCCCTTGAGCTCCTGGCTGAGTACCAATCTGACCCTTTGTCTAGGGAAAGTTGGGCACTGATGGTGTACATCCTGCCTGCACTAAATGCTCTCTACCTGCAATGCAAGGACAGAGCAGAGATCAGATAAAAATGTTTTGCAATGGATTTATATGCAAAGCACTGCACAAAAGTTAAGCTGTATTGTACACATCTCAGAAACGGAAGTACTTAGAACCCTTGGGCAGTGGAACAAAATATATTATGGTTACACTCCATATTCTACACCAGTGATCTGCAAAACCCAATTAAAATTCAATTTAAAGTTATAATAATATAAATTAAAAAATGTATTAACATCCTACAAATCAAAAATTCTCAGCTGATTTATTTTCCCCCCGCAAAACAGGTACAAATATTTTGCTTTTGGGCTGTGCTGCATACCAAGTTTCATCCACAAAGATTATTTACAGGTGAATTTTAAAACTTTAAAAATTAATCTGTATAAATGAAAGTCCTGACAGACCCCTAAAAACAATATAACTAACAGCGGCCTTACACTACATCTCCCAAAGCTATTTATTTGTTCAACCTGCACATTCAGAAAGGTTGTGTTTTTTTCTGAAAGGCTATTCATTTTTACACCCCACTGACAAACTTTCCTGCTTGAAACTGGGTACAAAATGCTGACAAAAAATTCATCATTCAGTAAGGTAACCAGATGTCCTGATTTTATAGGGACAGTCCCAATTTTTGGGTCTCTCTCTGATACAGACTCCTATTACCTCCCCACCCCATTCCAATTTTTCCATACTTGCTGTCTGGTCAGCCTATCATTCAGTAATATCATTCCCCAGAAGCTTAACATTGAAACAGCCGGCAGATTAGAGCAGCTACATTGCAGCAGAGTCTACGTAACAATTACACGCTTTTAGCCATTGTGGCCCTAGGATGTCCTACATTCAGAACTGTATTCTTTATTCATTAGGATCTGCTAGCGGATTTGGCAAACCAATTCGCTCACGAAGAACTCTCACTTGTTCCACTTTGTGTGGTAAGTGAGCATGTCTATTTTTTTGTAACCGTTTCTTCAAAGCAGACAAGAGGATGCAAGAAAAATGTGGAAATTACTGTTCTGAAGCAGCTGAAAGACATTCTAGTTCTTCCAAATAAACCACACTGCTTTTGGAATACAAATTCAACTGAAAATGGCTAGCAGAAGGTTTTATGGGTCCTACTGATGACAGACTGGTGCCATTAAAAACCATCATCAAAATGCACAGAATTCAAAATATGCAGATGGTCTAAAACAGAAACTGGGATTTCCGCATGTTAAGTAGTTTGGTGCATGAAATCTTGGCTACTGGTCCATCTGAATCAAGCAGATTTTGCTGTTTGCAAAAAAAAAAGCTGTGTTTGGTTGAGCATAGAGACAGAGAGTCCATATGGAGCTTTCTGAAGAAAAGAGTTTCTTTTTGACCCATGAAAGCTTATGCTCAAATAAATCTGTTAGTCTTTAAGGAGCCACTGGACTCGTTGTTGTTTTTGTAGATACAGACTAACAGGGTTACCCCCTTATAAATATATCATACAAGCTTTTGGTCAAATAGTATTCTACAGTAAGTCAGTAATTTATGGGTTCTGCTAGAACAATGCATGAACAGGCTGCAACACAACTTCATTGTGTACCTTCCCTAGACCCCACAGAATTTAAATGAGTTTTCTTCCGTTAAAAAAAAAAAGTTATAAGTAAATATCTAACAGCAGAGCTCCCTAATGTCATCTACATTTCTGATTTTGGTAATAGTAGTAGTGTGATGAAAGCATGGTCTGGAAGACTGAACATGGGACTAAAAACCAGCTATTCATTCCACTGACTCTTTATGTTACCATAACAAAGTTGCAATCTTTGAATCTGTAAAATGTTAGTAGAGAAGGAGCCCTTAAATTTCACCATTTTCAAAGATTCTACTGTTTACTAGAAAAAGACAGAGGACAGCATTGAAAAAGATCTTTTAAAATGTCGTCCTTTTTGAAAGCGTGTCCACTGTATTTACATGTCTCACAAAAGTGTCTTAGTGTTCTGCAAATGGCAAATGGTAAACATTAGTTCACTATTTTAGAATTAGTCTTTCAAATGTAAAAGAGACCCAGACCAGACCTTTGTTGAGATTAAGATCCCACAGCATCAGAATAGAGTTTGCATATTAGAAAACAAAATACATTAGTAGAGATCCAACAGCACAAGGGCATTAAATTACTTAGCACGATTGAGCAACTGTAGTTTGGATAGAAATCAAGAGATAAAACCAAAAAATAATGAAGAACAGAACACAGCTTCAGTACGTATAACTTCAGGTAATTACTGAAAATTGTATTGGTAACATATAGATAGTTTAAGCTTCAATGCAAGATCCATTTTTTCTATACACTTAGCATTTTTAACGCTGATGTGAACAATGTATATATTAAAAATCATGAAAGTTTCATATTAAGTGTAGTGCTCCAATTTTTAATTGTGCAGCTGTAAATGACAAACTGAATTAGTCATTTTAATGTGTGTGTAAATAGATTATACATATTTTATTGGATTGCATTTGGTTTCTTTGAATCAGAGCTTCAGTTAATACAAATAACTTATGGATCACCTCGATCTCACTCATACATCCCCAAAACTGGCAGTAAATACAGAAATGTTGAGTTTATCTCAAGCCATGTAAGCCCAAGCTGCTAGCAAAACAGTTAGGTGGATGCTGCCATTTCTGAAAGAGTTTATGGGCTGTCAAGTTATTTAAAAAATTAATCATGATTAATCATGTGATTAAAACAATTAAGCATGATTAATCACACTTAATAACAGAATACCCTTTATTTAAATACTTTTGGATGTTTTCTACATTTTTAAATATATCGATTTTAATAAAAACACAGAACACAAAGTGTACAATGCTCACTTTATTTACTTTTGATTACAAATATTTGCACTGTAAAAAACAAATAGTATTTTTCAATTCACCTAATACAAGTACTGTAGTGCAATCTCTATCATGAAAACTGAACTTACAAATGTAGAATTAGGTACAAAAAACTGCATTCAAAAACAAAGCAACGTAGAACTTTAGAGCCCAAGTCCGCTCAGTCCTATTTCTTTTTCAGCCAATGGCTCAGACAAACAAGTTTGTTTACATTTGCAGGAGATAATGCTGCCCACTTCTTGTTTACAGTGTCACCTGAAAGTGAGAACAGGCATTTGCATGGCACTGTCATAGCAGACGTCACAAGTTATTTATGTGCCAGATGCGCGAAAGATTCACATGGCCCTTCATGCTTCAACCACCCTGTCATAAACAGATAGCTAAGGGTTAATGTCTCTTTCACCTGAAGCACCTGACCAGAGGACCAATCAGGAAACCGGATTTTTTCAACTTTGGGTGGAGGGAATTTTGTGTCTGAGGTCTTTGTCTGTCTGCCTGCTTTCTCTGAGCTTTGGAGAAGTAGTTTCTGCTTTCTAATCTTCTGTTTCCAAGTGTAAGGACAAAGAGATCAGATAGTAAGTTATATGGTTTCTTTTCTTTGGTATTTGCATGAATATAAGTGCTGGAGTGCTTTGATTTGTATTCTTTTTGAATAAGGCTGTTTATTCAATATTCTTTTAAGCAATTGACCCTGTATGTGTCACCTTAATACAGAGAGACCATTTGTATGTATTTTTTCTTTCTTTTTGAGACCTGTTGGAGTTTTCTTTTCTGGGAAATTTCAGGGAAATTGAGTCTGTACTCACCAGGGAATTGGTGGGAGGAAGAAATCAGGGGGAGATCTGTGTGTGTTGGATTTGCTAGCCTGATTTTGCATTCCTTCTGGGTGAAGAGGAAAGTGCTTTTGTTTCCAGGACTGGAAACGGAGAGGGGGAGTCACTCTGTTTGGATTCACAGAGCTTGTGTCTGTGTATCTCTCCAGGAGCACCTGGAGGGGGGAAGGGAAAAAGGATTATTTCCCTTTGTTGTGAGACTCAAGGGATTTGGGTCTTGGGGTCCCCAGGGAAGGTTTTTCAGGGGGACCAGGGTGCCCCAAAACACTCTAATTTTTTGGGTGGTGGCAGCAAGTACCAGGTCCAAGCTGGTAACTAAGCTTGGAGGTTTTCATGCTAACTCCCATATTTTGGACGCTAAGGTCCAAATCTGGGACTAAAGTTATGACATGGTGTGCAGTGGTGAGATAGAATCCAGAAGCCAGTAGGAATATTATATTTTTCTTTTCTCTGCTAGGGACTTTTTAGCAGAGAGGGTTTGGTTTTCAAAGAAACCAGAGAGAATTTTTTTTTCTGCTCTCTCTGGCAGTTTGTGGCTTGCATATTAAGCAAGAAGCCATTAAGGAGCTGTTACAGGTCTTTTGTCATGCAATAGCACTCCCATTAGGAGTCAAATACCAGCACTATATACATGCAAATAAAGTGGTTTTTCTAGTTTACGCTAGAGGAAGAAAAGGAAATAAGCACTGTTGCTAGGCAGACTTCAGGAGGCAACAGAGAACCTGCAGTTCTGAAGATAAACACCGGAGGGCACCCCAACACAAGAAAACAAGAACCATGACTTCTAAGGCAAAAATTGAGGCTGAAGAACAAGTCAGAGAAGCTGAACACAGGCGACAACTGGAAATAAAACAAAAAGAGATGGAGATGAAAGAAAGAGAAGAACAGATCAGAGAGGCAGCCTACCAAAGAGAACAGGCAGCCAAAGAGGCGGCCCACCGCCGAGACATGGAAAAACAACAAAAAGAAATGGAAAAACAACAAAAAGAAAATGAAGAGAAGGAAAAACAGAGAAAACATGAACTGGACTTGGCGCAAGCTAGGCTGCATGTGCCAGCCAACCCTAACAACCCGGCGCCAATTATTGCTCCACAGCACAGGAAATTTCCCACCTACAAGGCAGGTGATGACACCGAGGCCATCTTGGAAAATTTTGAAAGAGCCTGTCTTGGGTACAGCATCCCCGAAGACCAGTACATGGTAGAATTAAGGCCACAGCTCAGTGGACCTTTAGCAGAGGTGACAGCTGAAATGCCTAAGCAGCAAATGAATGACTATAAAACTTTTTCAAACCAAGGCCAGATACAGAATGGGGATCACCCCGGATCATGCCCGTTGGCGCTTCAGAACCCAAAAGTGGAAACCAGATGTGTCATTTCCCAAACACGCCTACTACGTTGGGAAAAATTATGAGGCCTGGATATCAGGACACAATGTTAAAACCTTGGAAGAACTGCACCTCCTCATACAAATGGAGCAGTTCTTGGATGGTGTTCCTGAGGACATAACACGGTACATACAAGATGGAAAACCCAAAAATCTCGCGGAGGTGGGAGAGATTGGAGCCAGATAGATGGAAGTGGCAGAAAGCAAGAAAGCTACTGTCAAGGGGAACGAATACCCCAGGGGCACACCGACCATAAACCCTACAACCGAGGACAGCCAAAGACCCCACATACAACCCAAGTAAAGCCACAGACGCCCTATTCTTCCACCTCACCAGTCTCCAGTAACTCACCTCGGCCCACTGACCCATCAGATGGAAGATGCTTTAAGTGTAATGAACTGGGACATATCAAGGCCAACTGTCCCAAGAACACCATGCGAGTGCAATTCATTACACCACCATCACACCAAAGATCCCCAGGCCCGGATGCCTCTCAAATACCCTTGGAGCGAAGGGAAAATTTGAGAGTGGGCGGAAAGAAGGTTACTGCGTGGAGAGACACGGGGGCACAAGTGTCAGCTATCCACCAATCCTTCGTTGACCCCAAATTCATCAACCCAAAGGCCAAAGTTACAATTTACCCCTTCATGTCACAAGCTGTAGACTTGCCTACAGCTCAACTGCCTGTCCAGTACAAAGGCTGGTCAGGAATGTGGACTTTTGCAGTCTATGACAATTATCCTATCCCCATGCTACTGGGAGAAGACTTGGCCAACCAGGTGAAGCGGGCCAAGCGAGTGGGAATGGTTACACGTAGCCAAACCAGGCAAGCTTCCAGACCCATTCCTGTTCCTGAACCATCCACAGACGCCCCGTCTGGGTTACCAGAGACCCAGACAGAGGTAGTGGACCCGGATACCATGCCAACCACTGAAACAGCCACAGCACCTCCAGTCCCAGGCCCGGAACTGGAACAGCAACCAGCACCAGCAATTGCAACCCCATCTTCAAACTCAACGCCAGTGGGCGCCAGTGAGCCACAACTGGCAGAAGCAACAGACAGCCATACCCAAAAGGCTCAGCCAGAGCCTGAAATACCCTCAGGTGCACCAGCGGAGAGCGGTTCACCAGCAACGGAAACAACTCCATCACCTACATCGCTTCCAGAGGGACCAAGCCCAAGTCCACAGTCTGAGGAAGAACTGGTGACCCCAGCCTCAAGGGAACAGTTCCAGATTGAGCAGGAAGCAGATGACAGCCTTCAGAAAGCTTGGGCGGCGGCACGGAGCACCCCACCGCCTCTCAGCTCTTCTAATCGATCCCGGTTTGTTATAGACCAAGGACTTTTATACAAGGAAATTCTTTCTGGTGGACACCGGGAAGAATGGCAGCCGCAAAAACAGTTGGTGGTTCCAACTAAGTACCGGGGGAAGCTTTTAAGCTTAGCCCATGATCATCCCAGTGGCCATGCTGGGGTGAACAGAACCAAGGACCGGTTGGGGAAGTCCTTCCACTGGGAGGGGATGGGCAAGGACATTGCCAAGTATGTCCGGTCTTGTGAGGTGTGCCAAAGAGTGGGAAAGCCTCAAGACCAGGTCAAGGCCCCTCTCCAGCCACTCCCCATAATTGAGGTCCCATTTCAGCGAGTAGCTGTGGATATTCTGGGTCCTTTCCCAAATAAGACACCCAGAGGAAAGCAGTACATACTGACTTTAGTGGACTTTGCACCCGATGGCCGGAAGCAGTAGCTCTAGGCAACACCAGGGCTAACACTGTGTGCCTGGCCCTAACAGACATCTTTGCCAGGGTAGGGTTGGCCCTCCGACATCCTTACAGATTCAGGGTCTAATTTCCCGGCAGGGACCATGGAAAAACTGTGGGAAACTCATGGGGTGAATCACTTGGTTGCCACCCCGTACCACCATCAAACCAATGGCCTGGTGGAAAGGTTCAATGGAACTTTGGGGGCCATGATACGAAAATTCATCAACGAATTCTCCAATAATTGGGACCTAGTGTTGCAGCAGTTGCTGTTTGCCTACAGGGCTGTACCACATCCCAGTTTAGGGTTTTCACCGTTTGAACTTGTGTATGGTCACGAGGTTAAGGGGCCATTACAGTTGGTGAAGCAGCAATGGGAGGGGTTTACGCCTTCTCCAGGAACTAACATTCTGGACTTTATAAGCAACCTACAAAGCACCCTCCGACACTCTTTAGCCCTTGCTAGAGAGAACCTAAAGAATGCTCAGGAAGAGCAAAAGGCCTGGTATGACAGACATGCCAGAGAACGTTCCTTCAAGGTAGGAGACCAGGTTATGGTCTTGAAGGCGCAACAGGCCCATAAGATGGAAGCATCATGGGAAGGGCCATTCACGGTCCAAGAGCACCTGGGAACTGTAAACTACCTCATAGCATTTCCCAATTCCTCACTAAAGCCTAAAGTGTACCATGTTAATTCTCTCAAGCCTTTCTATTCCAGAGACTTACAGGTTTGTCAGTTTACAGTCCAGGGAGATGATGCTGAGTGGCCTGACGGTGTCTACTACGACGGGAAAAAAGACGGTGGCGTGGAAGAGGTGAACCTCTCAACCACCCTGGAACGTCTGCAGCAGCGACAAATCAAGGAGCTGTGCACTAGCTTCGCCCCATTGTTCTCAGCCACCCCAGGACGGACTGAACGGGCATACCACTCCATTGACACAGGTAATGCTCACCCCATTAGGACCCCACCCTACCGGGTGTCTCCTCATGCCCAAGCTGCTATAGAACGGGAGATCCAGAACATGCTACAGATGGGTATAATCCGCTCATCTACCAGTGCATGGGCATCTCCAGTGGTTCTGGTACCCAAACCAGATGGGGAAATACGCTTTTGCATGGACTACCGTAAGCTAAATGCGGTAACTCGTCCGGACAACTATCCAATGCCACGTACCGATGAGCTATTGGAAAAGTTGGGACGGGCCCAGTTCATCTCTACAGTAGACTTAACCAAGGGGTACTGGCAAGTACCACTAGATGAACCTGCCAAGGAGAGGTCAGCATTCGTCACCCATGCGGGGGTGTATGAATTCAATGTCCTTCCTTTCGGCCTTCGAAATGCACCCGCCACCTTCCAGAGGCTGGTAGATGGTCTACTAGCAGGACTGGGAGAATTTGCAGTTGCCTACCTCGATGATGTGGCCATTTTTTCAGACTCCTGGCCCGAACACCTACTACACCTGGAAAAGGTCTTTAAGCGCATCAGGCAGGCCGGACTAACTGTTAAGGCCAAAAAGTGTCAAATAGGCCAAAACAGAGTGACTTACCTGGGGCACCAGGTGGGTCGAGGAACCATAAACCCGCTACAGGCCAAGGTGGATGCTATCCAAAAGTGGCCTGTCCCACGGTCCAAAAAGCAGATCCAATCCTTCTTAGGCTTGGCCGGATACTACAGGCGATTTGTACCACACTACAGCCAAATCGCTGCCCCACTGACCGACCTGACCAAAAAGACCCAGCCAAATGCAGTTAAGTGGACTGATGAGTGTCAAAAGGCCTTTACCCAACTTAAGGCAACGCTCATGTCTGACCCTGTACTCAGGGCCCCGAATTTTGACAAGCCATTCCTAGTAACCACGGATGCATCCGAGCGTGGTATAGGAGCAGTGCTCATGCAGGAAGCAACAGATCACAACTTCCATCCTGTCGTGTTTCTCAGCAAGAAACTGTCTGAGAGGGAAAGTCACTGGTCAGTCAGTGAAAAGGAATGCTATGCCATTGTGTACGCCCTGGAAAAGCTACGCCCATATGTTTGGGGACGGCAGTTCCAACTACAAACTGACCATGCTGCACTCAAGTGGCTTCATACTGCCAAGGGGAACAACAAGAAACTTCTTCGTTGGAGTTTAGCTCTCCAAGATTTTGATTTTGAAATTCAACACATCACAGGAGCTTCTAACAAAGTTGCTGATGCTCTCTCCCGTGAGAGTTTCCCAGAATTCAGTAGTTAAAATGTGTTCTTAAAATGTAGAAGTCTGTTAGTTATATACTTAGTAGTATATGTAAAGGTGCATGTGTTGTAGTAATCTGTTTATTTTAAAGTTCTAGAAGGAAATCGCCGCCAGTGAGCTTCCCCACTGTCTGCAATTTGGGGGGCGTGTCATAAACAGATAGCTCAGGGTTAATGTCTCTTTCACCTGAAGCACCTGACCAGAGGACCAATCAGGAAACCGGATTTTTTCAACTTTGGATGGAGGGAATTTTGTGTCTGAGGTCTTTGTCTGTCTGCCTGCTTTCTCTGAGCTTTGGAGAAGTAGTTTCTGCTTTCTAATCTTCTGTTTCTAAGTGTAAGGACAAAGAGATCAGATAGTAAGTTATATGGTTTCTTTTCTTTGGTATTTGCATGAATATAAGTGCTGGAGTGCTTTGATTTGTATTCTTTTTGAATAAGGCTGTTTATTCAATATTCTTTTAAGCAATTGACCCTGTATGTGTCACCTTAATACAGAGAGACCATTTGTATGTATTTTTTCTTTCTTTTTGAGACCTGTTGGAGTTTTCTTTTCTGGGAAATTTCAGGGAAATTGAGTCTGTACTCACTAGGGAATTGGTGGGAGGAAGAAATCAGGGGGAGATCTGTGTGTGTTGGATTTGCTAGCCTGATTTTGCATTCCCTCTGGGTGAAGAGGAAAGTGCTTTTGTTTCTAGGACTGGAAACGGAGAGGGGGAGTCACTCTGTTTGGATTCACAGAGCTTGTGTCTGTGTATCTCTCCAGGAGCACCTGGAGGGGGGAAGGGAAAAAGGATTATTTCCCTTTGTTGTGAGACTCAAGGGATTTGGGTCTTGGGGTCCCCAGGGAAGGTTTTTTCAGGGGGACCAGAGTGCCCCAAAACACACTAATTTTTTGGGTGGTGGCAGCAAGTACCAGGTCCAAGCTGGTAACTAAGCTTGGAGGTTTTCATGCTAACCCCCATATTTTGGACGCTAAGGTCCAAATCTGAGACTAAAGTTATGACACACCCTTCCAGAGGACATGCATCAATACTGATGACGGTTTCTGTTTGATAACAATCCAAAGCAGAAGTGGACCAACACATGTTCATTTTCATCATCTGAGTCAGATGCCACCTGCAGCAGGCTGATTTTCTTTTCTGGTGGTTCGAGTTCTGTACTTTCCGCATCAGAGTGTTGCTCTTAAGATTTTTGAAAGCATGCTCCACATCTCGTCTCTCTAAGATTTTGGAAGGTACTTCAGATTCTTAATTCTTGAGTCGAGTGCTGTAGCTATTTTTAGAAATCTCACATCGAAAAGAAGGTACCATTTTGTCAAATCTGCAGTGAAACGTTCTTAAAATGAACAACATGTGCTTGGTCATCATCTGAGACTGCTATAATATGAACTATATGGCAGAATGCGGATAAAACAAAGTAGGAGACATACATAAATGAGAAGCGGGCAGCATTATTGCCTGTAAATGTAAATAAACTTGTTTCTCTTAGGGCTTGTCTACATCAGAAAGTTGCAGCGCTGGTGAGGGAGTTACAGCGCTGCAACTTAGGAGGTGTACACATCTGCAGGGCACCACCAGCGCTGCAATTCCGTGTTTGCAGCGCTGGCCGTACTCCCGTTTTGTCTCGGGTGTAGAGGATCCAGCGCTGGTAATCAAGTATAGACACTTACCAGCGCTTTTCTTGACCTCCGTGGAATAAGCAGGTATCCCAGCATACCTGAGGAAGCCTCTGGTAATCAAGCTGGTCTCCTTCCCCAGCTTGCTCTCGCGTTCCCCGAACCCCGAGCAAGCAGGTCTCCTTCCCTGAGGTTTGCTGGGTGGTTCCGGGAACGCGAGAGCAAACCGCGGCGAAGCTGGTCTCCTTCCCCGGTTTGCTATCGCGTTCCCCGAACCCCGAGCAAGCAGGTCTCCTTCCCTGCGGTTTGCTGGGTGGTTCCGGGAACGCGAGAGCAAACCGCGGCGAAGCTGGTCTCCTTTCCCGGTTTGCTCTCGCGTTCCCGGAACCCCCGAGCAAGCAGGTCTCCTTCCCTGCGGTTTGCAGGGTGGTTCGGAGAACGCGAGAGCAAACCGCGGCGAAGCTGGTCTCCTTTCCCGATTTGCTCTCGCGTTCCCCGAACCCCCCTTGAAGCCGCCCAACAGCACTGCAGTGTGGCCACATCTAACACCACTTGCAGCGCTGGTTGCTGTAAGTGTGACCACTCTGCAGCGCTGGCCCTATACAGCTGTACTAATACAGCTGTAACAACCAGCGCTGCAAAATTTTAGATGTAGACATGGCCTTAGAGATTGGCTGAACTGAACAAGAAGTAGAACTGAGTGGACTTGTAGGCTCTAAAGTTTTACATTGTTTTGTTTTTGAGTTCAGTTATGTAACAAAAAAATCTACATTTATAAGCTGCACTTTCATGATAAAGAGATCGCACTACAGTACTTGTATGAGGTGAACTGAAAAATACTTTCTTTTATCATTTTTACAGTGCAAATAATACAGTGAGTTAACTGCAATCAACAGCCCTAGTTTTTATTCTTTTGATTAAAATCTCAGTAAAATTCTATATGATGTTACACTCAGTTAATAGCTTTAACAAGACAAAGCCATAATAAGAGCTGGTGAGAACCAAGCAATTTATCATCATTTAAAAAACGTTATTAAATGAAAATGGTCTGCATACAGAAGACTTTTCTTTGCGCTCCGCATTTATTGTTGCTTTCCCTATGCTGAAAAGTGAGAACTATATGCAAAATAATGAATGACTAAAAATCCACCTTATTAAACTGATACTTCTGTACTCTCCAGTATCCTATACTGAAATGTTATTTTGTAACTTTCTACAGAAATACCATGATGAGTTTCAACTAGTATTTAGAGGTACAGAAGATGGATACTAGGTCTGGGGCAATTAATTATATTTTGTCAAGGTCCAAATTTCTTGGTTAAGGTATAATCAAGGTCCAGACTCCAGAGAAAAATAATACAAAAATATGAAGAAGACGACGACGACGACAAAAAGATTTTGTGGTCTGTTCAAAAGCATCTGGAACTCCAGATTTGGCCCACAGTCTGCCTATTGACTGTCCCATACTAAGTTTTCTTTCCCTAGCAGTAAGACTTTATGCACTGGTCCTCCTCCCTACAGAGTACGCTTCAAAGTGGAGGATTCTACTGGCATCAGTTTAAATGTGCACACTCACTCACCCTCTCTTTTCCTCCTCCCCAAACTGAAAAGACTTTCTGCCTGAAGGAGTAAAAGGAAATTATCCAAGAGCGATGCATAAAGTGCAGCCTGTGGGCCAGGTCCCAGTCACAAAATTCTACCATACAGCATGCAGCTGCCTTCATCTTTAACAAATGCTGCTGGCAGAAATTTCCTGTCTTCTTTACAGCCAGCAGCTGCCAACCCCAAAACAGGATAAACTGACAGATTTTGGAAGCTAACTGTATTTTAAAGGGTTGTCCCCTATATGATGTTACAGTAGCACAATTAGGTTAGTGGGGAGAGAGAAGTCTAATGCAGCCTTATCTTGTGTTAGCTATTTAATAATCTGAGAATGTCAAAGGAAGGGAAAAATTCTTGATAACTCAGGTTACTAGGTTACTTAAGCATTTACATGCAACAGGATCATATAGATAACACACTCGGAATACTATTTTATATATATATATATATCATAATCCGTCTGAATTACTAATTTTCTTCATGTTGTGGATATTAAAAAAAAATTACCTCACCCGCCTTTGGTGTCTAATTTTCTTCAGTTAATTTAACTCAGAACATTTATTGCCAGACAGCAGAGATTCAGTTATTAGTTCAGACCCTATACAGAGAGAATAAACTAGACTTCAGAATTCTCCCTCTTCCCATTCATCAAGTCAAAGCAACCACCAGCATGGCTTCAGATTCTAGTCCTCCAAGTGAGAAAGACACCATACACAGCCTCCAACTGTGATTTTAAGACTACCAACCCAGTGTAATCATATCTGTTTAATCCCAGTGTATGGATCTAAGGAAAAGGGGAAAAAAATGTAATGTACCTTCCAACTTCCCCATTTAATCCTCAAGCACTAGGACTAAGGAAAAGATTTAATATGAACCGTTCAGTTGCCTTAGGAATACTATGCAAGTACTTCAAATTCTGTGACATCCCACAATAAGACAACAGTTGTCTCAGTTCCAGCATTCAGTTCAGCCAACCATTTCAGATTAGATGCATTACATATTGTAGCACAGTATCTTCAGGCCTGACCTGTTATTTATCAAAGTGGCTGTAATTTCTGTAATTTGCTACACTTATTTAAAACTATGTAGAATCATTGAGTTCCTGGTACATTACCTGCTAGTCTGATGAACTTTGTGCACTTATACCCAACGCTACAAACAATATAGGTATATCTGTCATACAACAGAGGCAGAATTCTGAAGAGTTGTGTCTACATTTTATAATATAAATGAATTTATACAAGCCAGTGTCTCTACCTGTTACCATATCACGAACCGAGAGCAGCACAGCTGAGACGAACAAGCCATGAATTTAAGCACTGTCTTTTGCCTGCTTTGAGAGTAAAAGTTAGAGGTTTCTGATATCTGGTATTATTATAAGTATTGATGTAACCAGCAGGATGGTGTATTCTCATAATCCTTTCATCTATTTGAAGTATAGTGTTACCAAAACTGAATATTTGAATAGCCAAGTTATGTTCCTAACCAAAAGTCTTACAAGTAATTAATCTGGTTTACTGCTGAAATTACACTGTCCTTTGATTTTTCATTCCTATAGTAACTAGAGGTTTGAGGTGTAAATTAGCAAAAAAACGTTATTTGGAGAACATTTGCTTCTTACGCAGCATTTATTGTGCAGACCACACAGTTTTCCCTGCAAGAGTATCTTTTTCTTTTACAAAGCATAAATTACCATTATAGCATTATAGCAAATGTCTAACAATCCATTAGCACCACCATAACATGCACAAGAGACTTCACCTTATTATAGTCTAATCAGAAAATGGTTTCACGTCTAAACGAATGCATATGTTGAAAGTGCTGTATGAGAAGGAATATGAACATTATGACATTAAATTGCTATACTGTACTGTTTATTTTAGTTTATTCTATCATTACATTTTTTTTTAAGTGCCTGAAAAATGGGTAATACTCTTACCTCAGATTAGTCAGGGTATTGCTTCAAGTTCAAGTTCAAGCTTCAAGAAATATCAATATAAACTATTTGTTGAAATTCTCTGCTTCACTGCATATTAAAAACATCTCAAGTGCCATTTATATTTGACTGCATTTAGGATAATAAGCTACATTCCATCTTCCAATTATGCGCCCTAAATACACATTTGAATAAAACCACAACTTCTGATCCTGGAAAGACAATTGTACTCCACACTGGATTATGAGTTTTTTTTATACTATTCAAAAGGATGTGCTAGACAGCTTACAAGTAAACAGACAAAGAGCCTGCCCTGAGGGGTTTATAATGTAGAATTTAGATAATTATTTGTATCACAGGATCAGGGCCACATTATGTTAGGTGCTATATAAACATGTAGTTAAAAAAATAGTCCCTCAAGCAGCTAACAACAACAACAGGAGGCAAGTGGGGGATGAAACAAATTTACAGTTCTCTCACCCTCCCTCCCCTTTCTAATTATGAATATGTTTTTGTTTGAACTAGCAGCACATACAGTAGAGGTTATCCATATATAAGCAACAAATGAAAAAAAAAACCACACAGAAGGGATGGGGTGGGTATGGACAGAATGTGGAGACTCAACTTATGGACATTTAGTAAATATTTATGTTTAAAACACATAGATAGTCTTTATTCATTCACTGAGTTATTAGGTGGAGTTTTAATGAAAGTCTGGCATTGCTGACAGAGGAGGCAAGGAGGACATGAAAGGAAGAGACAAAGTCAAAGGTGTAAACGGGGATACACAGTGAAGGGGCCTTGAAAGCACAGGTATGCAGATTCCCTTACAAGAGCAGGGCCTGCCAGGGTAAATGAGGAATCCGATTTCCCTTATGCAACATACTAAAGTTACATTATGCAGAAAGTTTCTTTCCACCATGGAGGCTTCAGTTCAGTCTTTGTTTATTTTAAGCCTGTTTGCACTCCCTATGTTGTTATATTTCCTGCTAACACAATGTAGCAGCAATACTAACTTGAGCTTAGATAGTACAGTCATTTGTATGCTAAAACCCCTAGGTTTTTCACATTTAATTTTTCTCTTCAAACACCAGAAAGGGAAATAAAACAGCTCAAAAAATAAGTGATGCTATAAAGGTAAAATGAAGGTGACCAGCAAACAGTGGGACTATATCGCGCTAGAGTCAGATATATAAGTGAAAGTGATAGCTGTATTCCTGGAAGTATTTGTACTCATCCTGTTCTTCGGGTGCCCAGGAATCTGGCTTAAAATGTATAAAAAGTTGCTCACAAATATTGTATTTAACTTTTGTGCAATTATTGGAGACAGAACATAGAACATTTATTTTTTCCCTCAGTATTAAATTTGATGACACTTTTGCTTTTAGTTAACTTTCATCTTCCTTCTCCTCTCAAGAGAAACTTCTGTATGAGGCCACGTCTACACTACAGCATAAAATCGAAATTATTAAAACCGGTTTTATAAAACTGGTTTTATAAAATCGATTTTACGTGTCCACACTAGGGCACATTAATTCGGTGGTGTGCGTCCATGGTCCTAGGCTACCATCGATTTCCAGAGCGGTGCATCTGGGTAGCTCAGTAAAAGAATGAGACCAATAACTTCGATTTCCGTCCACACTAACCCTAAATCGATATAGTAATATCGATTTTAGGGTTACTCCTCTCGTTGGGGAGTACAGAAATCGATTTTAAGAGCCCTTAAAATCGATTTAAAGTGCCTTGTAGTGTGGACGGTTACAGGGTTAAATCGATTTAACGCTGTAGTGTGGACCAGGCCTGAGTAAAACTATCAAGTCTTCTCCCTTATGGCTATTTTGCTCCCTACATACTCTTGTGAGATTGATATTTTGGCTCAGGGAATCCTTGCTTCATTACCAGGATGCCTTGATTTTAGTATATTCAGCTATTACTAAGGGAAGTGCAGCAATGCATAGAGAGAAGCAAAGAAGAAGTTGGATTAAACAATGGGATTAACAGGAGACTTTTTATATCCACATTCTAAGTAACTAATAATTCCAAAGGTAAATATTTGAAAAATAGCAAGACAATAAATGGATTTATATATGTGAGTAGAAGTATCTACAGGAACTCTCTTAGCCAGCCTTCTAATATAGCTATTCTGAAAACAGTGTCATTTCCACAGCACTGCATGCTCCTATTATCTCCAAAGTAGTTGTGCAATGCTGAATGGATTGACTGGGTGATGAAAAAGTAGTTTCCCTAGCACCTACAGAAGTATTCACTGACAACAACTATCTCACAAAACAAAAACACTGCCTGGGTTGTCAGCTGTTGAAAAGTAACTTACTGTATCAATTTTGCCACTCACCAGTACCATGCAAATAAATCTAGCATTTTAACAAAGGTTGTGTCACTTTTTAAATTGCTATGCATGCACTTTGACAATACCGTTGAAGAACTTTTATCCTATAATAGGGTGACCAGATAGCAAATGTGAAAAACTGGACAGGGGAGAGGGGTAATAAAAGCCTATATAAGAAAAAGACCCAAAAAACGGGACTGTCCCTATAAAATCAGGACATCTGGTCACCATATCCTATAAAACCTGCAAATGATGACAAGGAAGCATATTTATTTTTACTCACAAAACGCATTAATTTATTGAAGCTATTACTTTGGCAATTGGCATTTCTCATGTTCCCTGCTATACAACACTTTATTTTAAGTAGTCAGCATTCACACTGATTCCATTACACAGCATACATGGTGGAAAAGTGCTGTATAAACACAGTCCTGCATTGCAAAAAATAAATATCTCATTGCAAAACTAAAAATTTGGATGTCAGCTATTTAACAGCTGGTTCTATTGGTGGAACCAGTAAAGATGTGTGTTTTTATAATGTAATTGTAATATATGGATTCCTGGACCTGTGGCATGGGAATGACTGAGTCAATCAAACCAAAGTGAAAGGATGGAATTTGTTCTAAATTGCAAAACATGTATAGTGGAACCTCAGAGTTACCAACAGCTCGGGAATGGAGGTTGTTCATAACTCTGAAATGTTTGTAACTTTAAACAAAACGCTATGGTTGTTCTTTCAAAAGTTTACAACTGAACATTGACTTAATACAGCTTTGAACCTTTACTATGCAGAAGAAAAATGCTACTTTCCCTTTATTTTTGTAGTAGTTTACGTTTAACACAGTACTGTACTGCATTTGCTTTGTTTTTGTCTTTGCTGCTGCCTGATTGTGTACTTCCAGTTCCAAATGAGGCGTGTGGTTGACTGGTCAGTTTGTAACTCGCGTTAGTAACTCTGAGGTTCTATTGTACAGTTACTGCACCTTAAGTTGGGCAACAGGAAACACATTTCTTAAACTAACATTTTCAAATATAATGGAGTGTTTACATATGTCATGGTACAATTCCCCACTCTGAACCTTAGCGTCCAAAAGATGGGGTACCAGCATGAATTCCTCTAAGCTCAATTACCAGCTTAGAACCCGTAGCACTGCCACCAACCAGGAATTTCAGTGCCTGGTACACTCTGGCCCCACCCAAACCTTGCCCGGGGACCCCCAAGACCCAGACCCTCTGGATCTTGACACAAAGAAAGTAAACCCTTTCCTTCACCATTGCCTCTCCCAGGCTTCCCCTCCCTGGGTTATCCTGGAAGATCACTGTGTGATTCAAACTCCTTGAATCACAAAACAGAGAGGATAATTCACTTTCCTCCCTCCTTCTCTTTCCCCCTCCCAGACTCTTCCTGAGAGAAAGTAATCCTGGCACAGAGAGAAATCAGCCTCTCTCTCCCTCTTCCCTCCTTTCTCCCCACCAATTCCCTGGTGAATCCAGACCCAGTCCCCTGGGGTCTCACCAGAATAAAAAAACAATTAGGTTCTTAAACAAGAAAAGCTTTTAATTAAAGAAAAAACAGTAAAAATTATCTTTGTAAATTTAAAAAATGGAATAGGTACAGGGTCTTTCAGCTATAGACACTGGGAATACCCTCCCAGCCTAAGTATACAAGTACAAATTAAAATCTTTTCAGCAAAATACCAATTTAAACTCCTTTCAGCCAAATACACATTTGCAAATAAAGAAAACAAACATAAGCCTAACTCGCTTTATCTACCTAGTACTCACTAGTCTGAACTTATAAGAGCCTGTGTTGGAGAGATTGGAGAGAAACCTGGTTGCACATCTGATCCCTCTGAGCCCCCAGAGTGAACAACCAAAAACTAACTGCACAGCACAAAAACTTCCCTCCCTCAAGATCTGAAAGTATCTTGCCCTCTGATTGGTCCTTTGGTCAGGTGACAGCCAGGCTTACTGAACTTAACCCTTTACAGTCAAAGAGATATAAAGTACTTCTGTGCTATTAACTTTTCTTATCTGTTTATGACAACATACATCAAGGAGAGCTTTTTGCTCAGTGAAATGATGAACCATTCCCAGTGGGTAGTTTTCACTTAGTGTTAAGAGCCACTGTAAAATACGGTTAGAAGAGAGAGTACTGTAGCAATAAATAAACCTGCAAGCTGAAGGAAGCAGGAACAAAAGCGATTCTGAGGCTGGCAGGGAACAACTGAGGAGGGAAGAGAAAAAACTATGGGTACATCCACACTTAAAGCACTACAGCAGCATACCTGCGCTGGTGTAGCTCTTCAGTGTAAACAATACCTTTGCCGATGGAGGGAGTTCTCCCATTAGCACAGGTAATCCACCTCCCTGAGATGCAGTAGATCAAGGTTGACAGAAGAATTCTGCTTATGTGGGGTGTTTGGTCAGCTTATCGCCACCACTCCTGGGTGTGGATTTTTCACACCCCGACTGACGTAGTTAAAGCAACCTAATTTTCTACTGTAGACTAGGCCTGACTCTGTATTGCTTGTTAAAGTAATAACTAGGAGGTAGGGTGACCAGATATTCTGATTTTATAAGGACAGTCCCAATTTTTTGGTCTTTTTTTTTTTTTTTTTTTTAAATATAGGCACCTACAACCCCCCACCCCATCCCGATTTTTCACACTTGCTGTCTGGTCACCCTAAGAGGTGATATGTTAATTATCTACAAGTATTTCAAGGGTGTAAACATCAAGGAAGGAGAAGAATTGTCTAGTCTGGTCTGAAAGAAGAAAACAGTGAGCTATGAAACTAAAGAAAACTGAGGATGAAAAAGATCATGGAAAGTGTACTAAACGGTTTGGTCTGCAGAACCAAGGGTGCATAAAAATCAATGTTTTTTTTAAATTTAAATTGCATTTTTTTTTATAAAATGCTTTTTGAGGGGAAAAAACTAAGATACATTATAGCTCAAAGGTATCTCATCATGGAATAGGGATTATAAATTCTAATTCTATAGTATGAGACAATGCATACATGTAATGTTTAAGAAAAGTTTTGTAAATGCATTCCAATAGTTCATGGATTAGGGACTCAATTTTACGGGGCTCCAGAGGCTTTTCTATAGATTATTTAGGTTAATCTTCCTATCTACCCAATGGGACTCAGTGCTCAGTCTAGAAGACACCATTAGAGATTCTTAGTTTTGCAGTTCTCAAACTGAGAATTTGTGTCTCCAGAGATAACATGCTTGTTAACAGCAAAAATGTTTTTAAATAATTAAATAAATAAAAAGGTGAGAAATAACAGACCTCAACCCTACTGTCTCTATGCAAATTTGTGTACACAGAGTCAATCCCTTACCTGTCTCTAAAAGTGCAAAATTTCACAGAGTTCAATGAACAGAAGATTGTTGGGGGTGGACTAGATCTGGACAAGAAGTCTGGAGATAAATGTGAGAAGGGAGGGACAGGCGGTAGAAACAAAATGAAACTGTTTCAGCAACATATTCCAGAAGTCTTAAGGTCTTTCTGAGTGTAGCCTTCACTGATTTGAGTTCTACCATACCATTCCCTCACAAGAAGGGAAAACCTATAGTGGAAGTAGGCCATAAGAGAGACCCAGTTTGGCAATAAGAACCATTCAAGAAATATATGTTTGCTGATGATGTTACAAAGAAAGTCACCGCAGTGAACTGGTGGAAGTTACTTAAACCCCTGGATTCAGAGACTGTTGAAGTGATAATCTCCCTTTTAACACCAGTAGCTTCTTCTGCCGGTGTAGAAAGAATAATTTTCTTCCTTTGGACTAATTAATTCCAAATTGAGAAATCATTTGGGACCTGAAAAAGCAGGAAAGCTTGTATTTTTTTTCCAGATTATGAACCAACAGGAAAATGAAGGTGAAGACGACCGAGTTACCTGCAGAAGCAAATATTTTAAGTTTCTCGTGTTGACCTGGCTGACATAGTTGATTTAAATTTTTTTTTTAATATTTCATTTAACTATTTTAGTTAAAAACAATTTTAACAAAAACAAACCTGATTTAAAAAAACTTGAATGTTTAAATTAAAAAAATCATGCTTGTTTTGTTAAAATATTATATGCTTGCTGTTGAAGAAAAAAATCCAGAATACATAATGTTGTTGTTTTAGTTAAATAAATCAATTTAAATGTCTGTCTGGTGATGTTCTCCTCCTAATATAGCATGGCTAGAAAATCCTCCAAATATTAATGTTTAACCTGTTGTACTGTTCACCTCCCAATGACTTCATAAATATCTGCTTCAATTACCTTTGGTAAACGAAATAACCAAACAATCATTCATTTTCTGATATAGCTGTAAAATTAATCTGAAAAGTTCTCAAAATAAGTCACTTAAAAAAATATATAATGTCTACCTTCTAAAAATGAACCTACATCTATCTCTGGGTTGTGAAGAAAATGTATTAAGGTTATAACCACCAACAAGAATGTACTTTTACGTAGAAATCCATGATTAAATCGAGTCTTCCTCACTAGTGATTTAAATCATTATTTAAATCAGTTTGATTTAAATTCAATCTATCCTGGTAGAACCTATTCAAGTAAAGGGGTGGAAGCCCTGGTACATAGGCATTTAAAATGTGTACAAGACAAACTCTAGAGAATATGTTGCAGGTATCAATTCTGTATTGGATGGGACACAAAGTGGATAAAATGACTGCAGTCACTTTATCTTCCCTAAATGTCTATGGTTTCACCTCTATGATTCTTGAAGTATAAGTACCCACGTAGAATAATTGCACAACATTGATGACTTAGGATAGAAACACACACAGTTCCAAAGTGACTTCAAAGAATACAAAGACATCCAAAATGCAGTGCGTAACAAGGGGAAAAAATCCTCTCACTGTGATTAGAATAATTTATTAAGCAAATGCACACACAAACCAAGGAGTTGGTAACATGGGAGAGTCTGAGGAAATGGACTAAAAATGAAGTGAACTTCTAGATGTATATCATAATAACTGAGGGCCCTTGGAAACTGGATTACTAATTGATGGACACAGAATTTAATTATCCTTCACATTTACTCTGGACACTTGAATCATAAGGCATGTAGAAGCTAATATTGTTTTAATAAAAAACTTTCAATTAGCTTCTCTTGTACTGCTGGTATCTTCATAGCCTGCCTTGACATGCCCTTTCTGATGTCTAGAGAGAACCCTAGAATTTCAAAATATACACCTAGTTTTTAATTAAATTCTCTAGTCCAGCCTACACAGTTCCAATTAAAGCAAACGTTTGCCTCATTTTCTGTCAATGAGCTTCATTTAGAGTTCAAGCATTCTCAAATATTTGTCTCAAATATGAACTGCAAGAATTTTCACAAGGGATAAAAGGTCTTTATGTTAAATTGAATCTTTCTGGTTCTAACTAACAGCTAGCTGGCCATTTGCCTTTTTCTCAGTCCTAGTTAAGGTATTTTAACTACACAATGAAGTCAGTAAAAATTGTTATAAAGCTTCATGTATATTATACATTCACCACAACCACCCACTTGTTTCCTTAGAACAGCAAAGGTACAAAACCTATACGTCTCTCTGGAAGAGAGAAGGAAAGGAGGAAAAGGCCCAGGAATCTTAGAAAGAAAATAAGCAGGGGAGGAGAGGGAGCCAACACTGTTCTTTGTCCCACCCATCACAGACAGGGAATGTTACTTTCCCCAAGGAGAAGATCCAGGATAAAGTATGTTAACTACCCTGAGAGTCTCAATTTATACTCGCCCTTAATTGTGGGCCCCTTTCACCACATATCATCACCACCTCATTCATGTACACGTTGTGGATGAGAGAGTCAGTCACTTACACAATGGTGTTCAGCAGACAGCTACTAGGAGGGGAAAACATGCCAACTTCATCTTCCATATTACCTCCCTAATTTTTTCGGCTCTTACAAATCCAGTCAGTGAAAATCTTGAGGTTACTTCACTGCCTTTCCTTAACTGCACAATTATTATTTTGGGGGTGGCAAAGAGGAGCACACAAGTATACCTCTTTCCCATTCCATTGATCATTTTAGAGTTATCTTAGGATTTTATACTGCCATCTATCACCAAAATATCTGAGCGCCTTGCACATAAAACCAGTAGCAACAATGAAATCCCTAATAGACTTAATGGAGTGTCTGGCACTTCTCCCTTTTTAGGGAGAAAACTCACTGGGGTAGAATTTGTAGATATTTTATTAAATAGCGGCTGCCAGTGCCAATAGAAGCATCTGCAGCCTCTTCAGGCAGCCACAACTTCCCGGGCTGGTCTCACCCCCTGCAATGGTATAGGAGTCTAGCTGAGCAGGGCTCCTATTTAGGCAGAGGAAGTCAAAGGACATAACTGCTCATTCCCTGATTTAGCAAAGCACAAATAATTAGGATACAATTCAATTTAAAACAAAAGACTAAGATTGGTCATTTACTCACACATCCTGACTAAAAAGGAGAGTCAAGGAGAGAAACTAACTCCAAAATGACTACTTAATCATATGTTGTGAACAAACATTCCCTTATGCATATTACTAGTAATAATGTTGATTATTAAAAGTGACTGGGCTTTAAAGATTCATTTTTCTTGTCACTATTGAGGCTCCATTTTCTTTTTGTATTCCTCAGCTTAAACAATGAAAATAAGTTCAGTTAGGTTTACTTTCAGGTTCTGGGTGCTGCAGTGCTTGGGTTTCAGATACTTCAGGTTAATATTTATTTTCACAGGATTTATTTTTTAATTTTGGGATTATTTTCATTTGCCATATTTTTTCCACATAAACTTGTTTTTAACAAAATTCAACATCTAGGTCTAATTTATACTGATAGTGACTCTAATGTATTTTCATGGACTGTGAGGTCCCAACCATTTGGTTAAAGTCTCTCCAATATATTTGAAAATACATGAACCTATCGAAATGGTGAAGCTGTGGATACTTTCTATAGGGCAGGAAGTGAAACTAATATTTGAAGTCAAACTTCTGCTAAATATTTGAGATTATAAAAGGGCGGGAAAGGGTAGTGACATCAAAGTTTACAGTATCTCTTAGAAACTGAAGCTTTCAAAGTTTAAAAAAATTAACTCTGGAGAAAATGTTATTTTTAGGAAATTTCCAAAAATTCAGAAATAAACTGTATTAGCAACTGAATACTGAATGTGTATGCTCAGCAATCTAGTCCTGTATGTCTGGAAATAAAGCAAACATTGCATGAACAAACTAAGAGACGTGTCAGAAAGAGGTTGTTGGTGTCTGATGAAAATAACCCAATTACTGAAATTAATTTTTTTTTAAATGAGATTGGCTGAATATCTAAAAAAGAAACAGATGTAAGCATTAATCGGAATCTTTTACATCCACACCAGACGTGACTTTCAGAAGAGACAGCACTTTAATATCTTTTACTGTTGAGAAGTGTCCTTCAATTCAGCTGCTTGTTCCGCAAGAAAAAGATCAACTTAATACATGTACAAAAATTCCATACCCCATGCATCAAAGTGTCAAAAAAACACCAAGGAAAGAAAAACTGACCTATATTTATGAACCCAAAAGGTCAAGCGAAGCAAACTTTTCACTAGACTCAGTCGGTGTAAAATAACTGCATTCCCATTAAATTCTCACTGTGGAACACTGTGAATCAGAATGCAGCATCAATACAGACAACCTTTGCTATCACTTAAATTACTTGCTATATTTGAAGGTACCTCTCTATTTGAATATTTACTTAGGAAAAGGACAGAACATCATTGCTGTATATGCACAGTGGTAGATTACAGAGAACTGCCCGCAGAGGATGAGAATTCTCTCAATCTTTATGAGTGTGTCCACACTGCCATGTTTTCTTGCTCACATAGCATATGCCTACACTATCAGGGAGCCAGTCTCCCAGCCTGACTTGTGTTAGTGGGGCTCATGCTAGCATATTAAAAATAGCTGTGTGGATGCTGCGGCACTGGCAGAGGTATAGGCTAGTCACCGAATTTCAGACTCAGGTTAAAGGGTGGGTCTGAGATCAGGTCACTTTCCAGGAGTGCTGCAACATCCACAAAGCTATTTTTAGCATGCTATTGCGAACCCCGCTAGCACAAATTTTTCTACCTAGGCTGCAAGGCTCACTCTCTGCTACAGTGTAGACATAACCTTATGTGAGCAAGAAAACATGACAAGGTGTTGTGTTATATGGAACATCTGTATGATTTGTCGTAAGTTTTGTCTATTTTATAAAAATGTTTGCTTGGGGAAAAAAAGAGTAGGAAAATTACATTCATTCTGGTACGGATTACAGGCATTTTCATTATTATTCATTCAGCCCCACAGAACACAAAAGTAGTTTATCTCAAGTATTCCAACTACTGCAAAATGAAATATGGTACTATAAAAATAAGCAAATTTGCCACGGTACATTTTTGGGTTAAAAAAGAAAAAAAAAAGATGTTCTTAACATATCAATCACTCCTCTACTCTCCCCCCCGCCCGCAAGAGGGGAAGGAAATGGTCTCCCAAGGATTATGCATTCTTGTCCCTCCAGTGGAAAATTTGGACAATGCAACTCCTTTGGACCAAATAATGATGATACAGTAAATATGTCTGAACTCAAAGTAGCCCTTGTGATGTTGAAGGGAGCTTTTTAATCCCCAAAGTTTGCGAATAATAAATTATGTAGAATAAAAACTGATGTCATTATCTACCTTGTCTGTATTTTCTCCATCACTGACATGGCTACAGGGACAGAGTGGTATGTAGGGCTCCTCAGACCCTACAGTAATACCAATAAATAATATATCACAGGCAAAGAAACAATTACATTTTTCATTGTTTGGAAAAGTGATCCTTTCACTTCACAAACTCATGTCCTGTTAGTCTCAGGCTCAGTCTACACTGGAAAGTTACACTGGTATAGCTACATTGGTCAGAAGTGTGAAAAAAACATACCCCGCCCAATTAAGAAAGCTTACAAAACTTGCAGGGTAGGCACAGCTATGTCAATGGAGCTAACATCATTTGGGAAGGTGGTATTCCTACACCAAACCCTTCTGTTGCTATAGGCTGCGTCTACTCTACGGAGCTATGCCAATGTAGCTATTCTGGTATAGTCTCTGTAGCGGAGACATAACCTAAGTGTCACCTGAGTTCCTGAAGATGTGAAATTGGTCTTCTGGCAATTTCCAGATACCAGAGTTTTGGGCTATGAGTCTTAGCTGTTGGGCCCATTGGATCTGGAATCCCTTAAATGAAGCCTCAGTAACAATACAGTGCCAACTTTAAACTCAGAGCTTTAAAGTTTGGGCATAAACTTTTCACTAATTAAATGACTGCAGTGTTACGGTGCTGCAGATAAAACATGACATTGAAGTCAGTGTTTCAGTTTTCTGTTTCTAAAAATGTACCAGTCTCATGGCCATCGAACTGGGAACCCTGTTTTTATAAGGTCCACACTTGTTTTATGCTCCTTCTGTTGGCTGTGCAGCAGCAGTTTACAAACATCCACTAATTTTTCTATCATCTGTGACAATGAAGAACAAACGAAGCTGACTGAGCCTTATAAGGTGCTCTCCATGTTAAAGGTGAGGGTCAAGAAAGGCAACACTGATTTCTATTAAAAAAAAGGAGGCAGAAAATAAACCAAAATGTTTACCAAACAGAGAGGAAAACTGGCAGGAAAAATGCCAGTGTCAAGCTTCGAAGATAGTTTGTTAAATTTCCTACATTTTACAAACAGAAAATAAAAGAAATTAAATCTTTACAAAAGTACTTGACAGTATCCTTCAAAGTAGTATTTGTTTAACTCTGCTTACTCTTAAATATCTGAACTATTAATAATTGTTCCACGCAGCAGCTTTAGATGAATGCTAAAGATGCTACAGAAGTGTGATATGATTAAACGAACCATCCATGGAAAGCTTTTAGGGCAAATATTAAAATATACCTACAGTACTTCTTTGCACCTGGTAAAATAAAAGATACAGTTAAAAGCCCTTCTACTCAAACAATGGCTAACTGTGCACTATGTACAAACAATTAGAGGCATTACAACAGTAAAGTAACAGTGGATCGCCAGGTAAAATTCAGTATAAGTAATGAAATGTAAAGTAAATTGAAGTGCGAATAACCTTTGCAGGCAGAGCTATATAAACTGCTCTCACTTTCTCTCTCTCTGACACCCAGCCACCCACACACAGAGCCAACTCTATTTAAAGTAGTTAGAATTGATCTGCAGGAGTAGAGAGTAAAAGAGATCCTCTGCATTTTCTGGATAAGCAAGTACAGTAGGAATAGATTAAACTACTTCATCTGTGCCACCAGGGGAAGCCCTTCTATTAGTATCTTCATCAGACTTTTCATAAAATGATTTCATTCACTGTCTCCAGTTGCCAGCATCAGTAAAGAATAAGCTTCCAAGTCCACATAAAATAATTACTTGAATACCACCTCGCTGTGCATATGCACTGTACAAGAGTTCACTTCACACTTATTTGCATAGCAAACTGAACCTACTGCAAATGAAATGTCATTTTCTATTTATCATCCCAAACACAGTAGCTAACCCAGCAGTTCAATTTTCACCTTTTTCAGCACCTAGAAAGGTCAGAGATGGTTCACTTAAAACCACTAGATCTCTAAGCAAGAAAATATTTACCCTCCATCCCCTCTTCCCTAGCAATGGCTAAAACAGGATGAAAGCTCCCAGAAAGTTGTGCATGGAACAAGTTCCAAACTTCCATATTAGTAACACGGCAAACAGAACAATGTGAAGTTTTTCAAAACACACATTGTAGTTTCTACTCTTACCCCCACGAATAGGAAAAAAAACTTGGGCATCACCTTACTGCTAGCCTGTATGAATTAGTTTCCTAAAAGGATGGAAGGTGGGGCATGGAAGATTTATTATAAATTAAAGTGGATACGACCTTGACAAAACATGGCTGGGTTGCAGAAGCAAAACTGATTTTATTTTCTCAAAGCAGGGTTCAACTATGAAAAGTCTGGGAAAGGCTGCTGTCTGAAGTTAGACGACAATCACTATTATAAGTTGCACTGTTTTTTTAAAAAAGACTTGTTTAGCATCCTGCAGATCTTAGGCCAGGTCTACACTTAAAAGTTAGGCTGACATAACTATACTGGTCAAGGGTGTTGAAAAATCCACATCCCTAACTGACATAACTATGCCGACCTACCCCCAGTGTAGATCCATCTGTGTTAATGTAAGAATTCTTTTGCTGACATAGCTATCATGGTGCTGGGAGATGGTGTTCCCACACCGATGGAGAAACCCATTGTAGCAGTGAAGGCTGTGTCATAACCCCACAGTGTAAACAGCATAGCTACGGCGATGTAGCTATGCCTGTATAGTCTCTGTAGTGCAGACATACTCAGACTTACAGCTCTTTTGGGCAGAGCACAACAGGACATGGCGGATATAGGGAAATACTGGTGAAGAGAAGATGGCAGAAAGACTTCCTGGATGTATCACTTTGAAAAAAGGGAAAACTGATTCATACGTAACTAGCTACAGTAAAGGTCTATGGAAATATATCTAACCCATTATACAACCAAGGTCCGCTAATTCCTCTATACTTTGGACACTAAAGCAGTATTCTTTAAGTGATCTGGCAATATAGTTAAAGTTTTTCCGTTACTCTGAGTTTCTCCAATGTTAAAGCTGACCTGTTTGGGAAAGCACAAATAAGCCTAAGAAAAATGAGACTGAAAGTGCACAAACCTCTCTCTTGAATGAATTTTACTTGTGGATCAGCAAAGACACATCTCATCTATTGAACAGTGAATATTTTACAGGTAGCCTTTTTTCCTTTTATGTTGCTCTCCTTCACCTAGATGACCCAGACGACCTTTATGCTGCTGCATCATCCTCATTTTTTAAATATTGTTAAGGTGAACCTTTCCTTTCATTTAAGTTTTTCTGGGCAATAAACCCCTTCAATGCTTTTAGAAGTATTTAACTAGGAAGATGGATTGATCTCTCAGGGTCTTAGGAGAGGACTACCATGGTAAAGCTTGGGAACTCTGCTCTATAGTCTTATAAACTCCTAAGGGCTTAAAACAAACTGTGAGTTCTTCAGTCAGTGCAAGACGGAAGGGAAAGACTACTTTCCTCATATGAAGAGGTACAGCAGAGCCGTTCACTTTCTTCATAATCTTCAATTGGCAATAGAATACACTTATCACTACTGAGTCTTCGTAATTTTTTTCTAGCACGGAGTACTAACAATACAGCAGGAAGACATGGAAACAAATTAAGCTAAACAAGAATGGGCCAAGTTAGACTCACTTATAGTTACCAGAACCCATATCTTAAAATACAAATATCTACTATATTAAATTATATATAATCAAAGAAGAAAATAGGTAACATACCCAGTGATTGTTAGGAAACTGTAATGGTAGCATCACTAAAAACATGAGTAGGCATATTTTTCCTGCATGAAGAACTTTAAGGCTACTACATCAGTCCAGTGATAGTTGAGCTCCTCCCAAAATTAGATTCCACAATGATGGTTAAAAAGACTTGGAGAACAAACAAAGTAAGTTTAAATAATTCAAAGTTAGTTATGTACAAGGCCCTGTCAAATTCACGGCCATGAAAAATACATCAGGGACCGTGAAATCTGGTCCCCCTCCGTGAAATCTGTATATCACGGAGGAGACCAGTGTTCCTCAAATTGGGAGTCCTTACTCCAAAGGAGTTGCAGGGAGGTCACAAGGTTATTTTAAGGGGGGGTGGCAGTATTGCCACCCTTACTTCTGCACTGCCTTCAGAGCTAGGCAGCTGGGGAGTGGTAGCTGTTGGCCGGGTGCTAAGCTCTGAAGGCACTGACCCACCAGCAGCAGTGCAGAAGTAAGGGTGGCAATACCATACCATGCCATCCTTACTTCTGCGTTGTTGCTGATGGCAGCTCTGCCTTCAGAGCTGGGCTCACGGCCAGCAGTCGCTGCTCTGTAGCTGCCCAGCTCTGAAGGCAGCGCTGCCATCAGCAGCAGCGCAGAAGTAAGAGTAGCAGTATTGCAACCCCTCTACAATAACCTTGTGACCCCTCAACTCCTTTTTGGGTCAGGCCCCCTACAATTACACCACCATGAAATTTCAGATTTAAATAGCTGAAATAATGAAATTTGGAATTTATTAAATCCTGTGACTGTGAAATTGACCAAAATGGACCATGAATTTGATAGGGCCCTATTTAAGTACTACAGATATTCCAAAACAACTCTATTGAGCCTCATCAAGCATAATAAAGATTAATCTCTGATCTCTCATGCGTGTGACTCTCTTGCATTTGAGTTGTGGAAGCATTTCTGTGGGAATGTTCTCAGTTATTTTCTAGCTTCCTTCCTGATAATTAACAATAATTAAGAATAAGCTAGCAGAGGGAACTCTGCAGAAACGCAGCTCATACATTCATTTCCACCTCCTCCCTGGGTAGCCAATTCATGACCTCAGCAATGCACTCAGGAACTGCTATCTAGATTCTATTCCTCAATTTAAATCTCTCAGTTCAGAGCATAATACAATCTTGGCCGCACTTCTGGTGTGACTGTCTCCTTGGCCCTCAATTCCTAAAGTCCATATCCAAACCCTGTCAGCTGCAGCAGGGATAAACACTGTGGTTACAGACACCCAACTTTCTATTCTAAGATTTTATTCCCATACATTTAATATTAGGATGCGCATTCATTTTACTTTGCTATTGGATTTATACTGATAGCCATGCTGATATCGCTGTGGCCATTATGTTCTGTTCAGAACTGTATGTATTAATAAGTTACCACAAATGCAGCAGAGGGAAATATGCTTCCCCAGTGGTGATTCCTAACCATGATACCATATTATTTAAATTTGCAAGTTTAAATAAAGTTTTGAAATACAAAGACTTGCTTACTGCCGACAAGGAGGAAGCGGTGGTGATGACGGGAGATAATAATTTACCGTCTATAGCACATTCCATCTGAAGATCTCAATACGCTTCATAAAGAATTAAATCTCCAAACCTCCCCCCTTTGGAGCTCTGTCCCAGCTTTACCATATTTTACTCAGCTGAGGGTGTCTCCTACACTGCCCCGGTTGAATGACGTATTAGGTTATTCATCACTGGCAAGTAGATTTTGAGCCCAGCTGGTTATGTTTTCAAGATAATTTGCAAAGCTGTATTATGTCTATTTTGCAGCTGGAGAAACTTAGGTATAAAGAGATATGATTTGCCCAAATTCACACAAGAAATATATGTGACAAAGCCAGGAATCAGACAACAGGTCAAGTCAACTACTTATTTCATGTATTTATCCTATCCGTTACACAAAGGGACGCGGTTTACAGTTAGCAAGGAGGTGTATAAGGACACCCAAGTTGAAATTACAGTATACTGAGTTCGTAGGGAAGATGAATGGGGTGAATAGTTGAACGACTATAGTGGGAAGGAGAACTTATTATTTAACTTTAAAAACAAACATATGTCTGCCTTTACAAATGTGTGCCTGGCTCGAATTCAGATCAAACCAATTCAAGCTCAGCCAGGCCACAAACGTCTCTTTTCAACTTTGAAGAAACAGGAAGGCAATTTTATTATGTTTATCATTGTTAAGTTTGTTTTCTTTTAATTCGGCTGTACAATGCCCTAAATATCTTCGCTGGAGCAGTGCTAAATCTATGCCACGATTTAGATGTTGGCATAGAAAGTACGCTTATTAAGTTTGCGGATGATACCAAACTGGGAGGGATTGCAACTGCTTTGGAGGACAGGGTCAAAATTCAAAATGATCTGGACAAGTTGGAGAAATGGTCTGAGGTAAACAGGATGAAGTTCAATAAAGATAAATGCAAAGTGCTCCACTTAGGAAGGAACAATCAGTTTCACACATACAGAAATATATGTGACAAAGCCAGGAATCAGACAACAGGTCAAGTCAACTACTTATTTCATGTATTTATCCTATCCGTTACACAAAGGGACGCGGTTTACAGTTAGCAAGGAGGTGTATAAGGACACCCAAGTTGAAATTACAGTATACTGAGTTCGTAGGGAAGATGAATGGGGTGAATAGTTGAACGACTATAGTGGGAAGGAGAACTTATTATTTAACTTTAAAAACAAACATATGTCTGCCTTTACAAATGTGTGCCTGGCTCGAATTCAGATCAAACCAATTCAAGCTCAGCCAGGCCACAAACGTCTCTTTTCAACTTTGAAGAAACAGGAAGGCAATTTTATTATGTTTATCATTGTTAAGTTTGTTTTCTTTTAATTCGGCTGTACAATGCCCTAAATATCTTCGCTGGAGCAGTGCTAAATCTATGCCACGATTTAGATGTTGGCATAGAAAGTACGCTTATTAAGTTTGCGGATGATACCAAACTGGGAGGGATTGCAACTGCTTTGGAGGACAGGGTCAAAATTCAAAATGATCTGGACAAGTTGGAGAAATGGTCTGAGGTAAACAGGATGAAGTTCAATAAAGATAAATGCAAAGTGCTCCACTTAGGAAGGAACAATCAGTTTCACACATACAGAATGGGAAGAGACTGTCTAGGAAGAAATATGGCAGAAAGAGATCTAGGGGTCATAGTGGACCACAAGCTTAATATGAGTCAACAGTGTGATACTGTTGCAAAAAAAGCAAACGTGATTCTGGGATGCATAAACAGGTGTGTTGTAAACAAGACACGAGAAGTCATTCTTCCGCTTTACTCTGCGCTGATTAGGCCTCAACTGGAGTATTGTGTCCAGTTCTGGGCACCGCATTTCAAGAAAGATGTGGAGAAATTGGAGAGGGTCCAGAGAAGAGCAACAAGAATGATTAAAGGTCTTGAGAACATGACCTATGAAGGAAGGCTGAAGGAATTGGGTTTGTTTAGTTTGGAAAAGAGAAGACTGAGAGGGGACCCGATAGCAGTTTTCAGGTATCTAAAAGGGTGTCATCAGGAGGAGGGAGAAAACTTGTTCACCTTAGCCTCTAATGATAGAACAAGAAACAATGGGCTTAAACTGCAGCAAGGGAGATTTAGGTTGGACATTAGGAAAAAGTTCCTAACTGTCAGGGTAGTTAAACACTGGAATAGATTGCCTAGGGAAGTTGTGGAATCTCCATCGCTGGAGATATTTAAGAGTAGGTTAGATAAATGTCTATCAGGGATGGTCTAGACAGTATTTGGTCCTGCCATGAGGGCAGGGGACTGGACTCGATGACCTCTCGAGGTCCCTTCCAGTCCTAGAGTCTATGAGTCTATGAGTCTATGAGTGCAGGGTGAAGAATATAGTGATTATTCTGCAACTGGGCGCACATACAGCATTGCCAATGCACCTGAAATTTGACTTGCTGCCCAACATGCAACCTGTCCAGGCCTAAGCAGAAAATTATTATACTAAATTATGCTCGATCATATGGTGGTAGAGGTAGGTGGAGATCTAACTGCTAGGATGAGATTATCAAAGTAATTCATTGTCTCTAAAGAGAACAAACTAAAAGACGGTTACTCACCTTGTAACTGGTGTTCTTCGAGATGTGTTGCTCATATCCATTCCAGGTAGGTGTGCGCGCCGTGCGTGCACGTTTGCCGAAAACTTTTTTACCCTAGCAACTCCAGTGGGCCGGCAGGTCGTCCCCTAGAGTGGCGCCACTATGGCACTTGATATATACAACTGCCGGCCCGCCCGCTCCTCAGTTCCTTCTTGCCGGCTACCCCGACAGTGGGGAAGGAGGGCGGGTGTGGAATGGATATGAGCAACACATCTTGAAGAACACCAGTTACAAGGTGAGTAACCGTCTTTTCTTCTTCGAGTGATTGCTCATATCCATTCCAGGTAGGTGAATCCCAAGCCTTACCTAGGCGGTGGGGTCGGAGTGAGAAGTCGCGGCCTGGAGCACTGCAGAGCCAAAGGCGGCATCATCTCTGGACTGCTGAACCAGGGCGTAATGGGAAGCAAATGTGTGGACCGATGACCAGATCGCCGCCCTACAAATGTCTTGGATCGGCACGCGGGCAAGGAAAGCCAGCGATGACGCCTGCGCTCTGGTGGAGTGAGCAGTCACACAGCCCGCCAGAACATGGGCCAGGTCATAACAGGTCCTGATACAGGAGGTAACTCAGGAAGATATCCTCTGTGAGGAAATTGGTAGTCCCTTGACCCGGTCCGCTACCGCCACGAATAACTGGGGGGACTTGCGGAACAGTTTGCTCCTGTCTACATAAAACGCTAGCGCCCGACGGACATCTAGCGAATGGAGCTGTTGCTCCCTGCGGGACGAATGGGGCTTTGGGAAAAAGATGGGGAGGAAGATCTCCTGGTTAAATGTGGAAAGCTGAGACCACCTTGGGAAGAAAGGCAGGGTGTGGTCTCAGCTGCACCTTGTCTTTATGGAAGACCGTATACGGGGGATCTACTGTGAGGGCCCGTAGTTCCGACACCCGTCTAGCTGAGGTGATGGCCACTAGGAAGGCGGTCTTCCATGAGAGAGAGAGCAGGGAGCAAGTAGCTAACGGCTCAAATGGAGGACCCATAAGCCGAGTTAGGACCAGGTTGAGATCCCATGAAGGGGCAGGAGGGCGGATCTGTGGATAGAGACGTTCCAGTCCCTTCAGGAATCTCGCCACCATAGGGTGGGAGAAGACGGAACGTCCGTCCCCTCCAGGATGAAACATGCAGATAGCCGCTAGGTGAACCCGAAGGGATGATAACGCCAGACCCTGGGCCTTGAGGGACCAAATGTAGTTCAGAATAGTGGTGATGGGAATCTCCATAGGGAGAAGACCTTTCTCCGAACACCAACAGGAGAAACGCTTCCATTTAGCCGAGTAAGTAGCCCTGGTGGAAGGCTTTCTACTGCCCAGGAGAACCTCCCGAACCGGGGTAGAGCAGCGTAACTCGGAGCCGGTCAACCACGCAGGAGCCATGCCGTAAGGTCCAGAGACCGAAGGTCCAGGTGACAAAGCCTGCCATGGTCCTGGGTGATCAGGTCCGGATGAAGGGGCAGAGCAACTGGGTTGGCTACTGAGAGGTCCAGCAACATGGGGTACCAATGTTGTCTGGCCCACGCTGGAGCTATTAGAATCACACGAGCTCTGTCTCTGCGCACCTTGAGTATCCTTGAGGACCCTGTGTATCAGCGGAAAGGGAGGGAACGTGTAAAACAGATGGGTCGCCCATGGGATAAAGAAGGCATCCACTATGGACCCGGGCTCCCGACCCTGAAAGGAGCAAAATGCTCGACATTTCCTGTTCTCCCTGGACGCGAAGAGGTCCATCCAGGGACGACCCCACCTCTGGAAGAGTGAGAGGGCGACGTCTGGGTGGAGGGACCACTCGTGCGAGCGGAAGGACCTGCTCAGTCGATCCGCTAGAGTGTTTCATACTCCTGGGAGATAGGAGGCGGAAAGATGAACGGCATGGGCTATACAAAACTCCCAGAGACGCATCGCCTCGAGACATAGGGGAGAGGACCTGGTGCCGCCCTGCTTGTTGATGTAGAACATGGTCGTCGTGTTGTCGGTGAACACCGCGACACAACGACCTTGAAGGTGATGGACGAACGCTTGACAAGCAAGACGGACCGCTCTCAACTCCCGTATGTTGATATGGAGGTCCAGCTCCTGAGGGGTCCACAGGCCCTGAGTTCTTTGGGCGCCGCAATGCGCCCCCCAGCCCAGATCTGAGGCGTCCGTCGTCAGGGATGCCGAGGGCTGGGGCGGATGGAACGGGAGCCCCGCACAGACTACGGACTGGTCCAGCCACCACCGAAGGGAGTCCAGTACCCTGTGGGGAACGGTGACAACTGTGTCCAACGAATGTCTGGCCGGCCGGTACTGTGCGATGAGCCAAGATTGAAGAGGTCTCATGCGGAGTCGGGCATACGCTGTCACGAACGTACAGGCAGCCATATGTCCCAGGAGGGCCAGACATGTTCTTAGAGAGGTCAGCGGGGCCGCCTGCAAGCGCAGAATGATGGCCGACAGCGACTGGAACCTGGGCAAGGGTAGCAAGGCCCTGGCTAGGGTAGAGTCCAGAACGGCCCCGATGAACTCTATCCTCTGCGTGAGGAGCAGAATAGACTTGTCCATGTTGATCACGAGGCCTAGGGCAGTAAAGAGGCTGCTGATCCTGCGGACGTGGTCGCGGACCTGCAGCTCCGATGTGCCCCGGATCAGCCAGTCGTCGAGATAGGGGAACACGTGAATGCGGCTGCGCCGAAGGTATGCGACGACGACTGCCATGCATTTCGTGAACACCCTCAGGGCTGTAGAGAGGCCAAACGGGAGGACCGCAAATTGATAATGTTGGTGGCTGACCACAAAGCGGAGGAAACGCCTGTGCTGGGGGGATATGGCGATATGGAAGTAAGCGTCCTGCATGTCGAGGGCGGCGTACCAGTCTCTGGGATCCAGGGATGGGATGATGGTTCCAAGGGATACCATACGGAACTTCAACTTCACCATATACTTGTTGAGTTCCCGCAGGTCGAGGATAGGCCTGAGGCCCCCATTGGGCTTGGGGATTAGAAAGTAGCGGGAATAAAACCCCTTGCCCTTCTCGCTCTCTGGAACCTCCTCTATGGCTTCCTTGACGAGGAGCGTCTGCACCTCCTGACGGAGGGAATACTCGTGAGAGGGGTCCCTGAAGAGGAACGAGGGTGGTGGGTGGGAGGGGGGGGAGCGACGAAAACTGCAGGCGATAACCAGCCTGCACAGTGCGCAAGACCCAACGGTCCGATGTTATTTGGGTCCACGCCGGGAGGAAAAATGAAAGACGGTTGGAAAACTGCAGGGAAGGATCCGGAGGGGAAACTGGTACTGCGCCCTCGGGCGCACCTTCAAAATGAAGGCTTGGGTCCAGGAGGGGCCTTGGCGGAGCCTTGGTTTTGCCCCGTTTGGCCACCCGACTGTCTGCGTCGGTTGTTCCTGCCGCGGCGCCTAGTGAGGTCCTGCCGCGGACGGAACTGAGGATACGGCCGACGCTGCTGCTGTTGGTTCTGCTGCCGGAATGGCCTGCGCTGTGTCGCAGGCGTATGCATCCCCAAAGACCGTATTATGACCCTATTGTCTTTAAGGTCCTTTAGTCTGGGGTCTGTCTTATCAGAAAACAGGCCCTGGCCTTCGAAGGGGAGGTCCTGGATAGTATGCTGGAGCTCTGGCGGAAGGCCAGAGACCTGAAGCCAGGAAATGTGGCGCATCGTAAGCCCCGAGGCAAGGGTTCGAGTGGCCGAGTCCGCAGCATCTAAGGAGGCTTCTAGCAAGGTCCTCGCTACCTTTTTGCCCTCATCCAGAATGATGGTAAACTCCTGATGGGCGTCCTGCGGTAACAGCTCTGCAAATTTTCCCGCCGCCACCCACGAATTAAAGGAGTAGCGGCTAAGGAGGGCTTGCTGGTTCGAGACCCCGAGCTGTAGCGCCCCCGCTGAATAGACCTTGCGGCCCAGGAGGTCCATCCGCCTTGCCTCCTTAGACTTGGGAGCCGGGGCCTCTTGACCATGGCGCTCCCTGTCGTTCACCGACTGGACCACAAGGGAGCAGGGTGTCGGGTGAACGTGCAAGTATTCATAGTCCTTCGAGGGGGCCATGTACTTCCTTTCCACTCCTCGAGCGGTGGGAGGGATGGAGGCCGGTGACTGCCAGATAGTAGCGGTGTTGGCCTGAATAGTCTTGATGAAAGGCAGGGCCACTCTGGTGGGCGCATCGGCAGAGAGGATGCTCACCACAGGGTCCTCGATTTCAGAGACCTCCTCTGCTTGAATGTCCAGGTTCTGTGCCACGCGTTGGAGGAGGTCCTGGTGTGCCCTAAGATCTAGGGGGGAGGGCTGGAGGATGAGGTACCCGCCACTGCCTCATCAGGGGAAGACGACGAGGAAACCCCTGGCAACAGAGCGTCCACGGGGGGTTCTGCCTGGGGCTGCACCTCCGTCACTGGAGGGAGCTCTGGGTCCTGGTGGCTGGACCTGTCTTCTGCTTCTGGGGAGGGAGGGGGTCTAGACACCGTTGCCTCTGGTGGCCTGCATTCCGCCGCAGGGCGGGGAGTGATACGTTGCGGACCCTGGGCTTGGCGGTACGCCCATGGGGTCCAAAACCCCCACTGTTGAGGCCCTCGTTCCTGAGATGGAGGGTCCTGAAACAGGGCCGAGTGTCTGTCCTGGCCCAGTGTATAGGCGCTCTCTGCCTGAGAGGACACGGATGGTTCCCTTGAAGGCCAGGGTGGTGCTGAGCCAGTTTGATAGACCTCTCTATATGCCGACGCCGACGATCTCCTCGGTGCCGAGGATCGGTACCGCGAGTCGTACTGGTGCCGGGATCTGGACCGGGAACGGCGTGGTAGTCGGTGCCGGGATCCGGATAGGGACCTGCCTCGAGGTCGGTGCCGAGAGCGGGACCGTGATCTTCGTTCAGCGCGGTGCCGGGATGGCAGTGGGAACCGGGACCTGCCACCGACGTGGTGCCGGGAGGTCAACCGGGATCGGGACCTACCACTGGCTCGGTGCCGGGAGGTCGACCGGAGAGCTGAACGCTGAGGTGAACGGCTCCTAGAGTCTCAGTGCAGGTGGTAAGACGAGCCAGACCGGGACCGTGCAGATGCTGATCGGCACCGCGAGTGCGACCGGTACTGCCGAGGAGAACGGTGCCGGGACTGCGAGCGGCGCCCAGAGCGCAAGCGTTCACGTCTCCAGGGCGATCGGTGCCTGGACTCCGGAGATAGCGCTCTCAGCATCGGTTTGCCTCTGGAGGTTACCCGCCTTGGGGGTGCCGTGGTTTGAGGCTGCAATGGCTCCGTGAGCGCTATCAAGTCCCATGCCGAGGCAAAGGTCTCCGGCGTAGATGGGACCAACAGCTCGACCCCTGATCTCAAGGGGGAGCTAGGAGGGGCTGGACCTGGCGGACCTTCCGGACCCGAAGTGGACAGCAGCCCTGCAGGCGGTGCCGCGGCCAAGGTAGGTGCCGGGCATTCCACTCGAGCCTGCCTAGATGGTGTTGCAGACGTCGAGGGTCTTGGATCTGCTCCCGGTGCCGGGGATGGACGGTGCCGGGGAGTCTTGCTGGTGCCGGGGTAGAAGTGGCCGGTTGCGCCGCCGGTACCGGAGTCAGTGCCGCTTCCATTAGGAGAGCGCGGAGTCTTTGATCCCTCTCCTCCTTTGTGCGAGGCTTAAAGGCCTTGCATATACGACACTTCTCACTGATGTGAGATTCCCCCAGGCACTTGAGGCACGCGTCGTGGGGATCGCTAGTCGGCATCGGCTTCTTGCATGCCGAGCACTGCTTGAAGCCCGGCGAACCAGGCATGAGCCCGGTGCCGGGCGCCGGGAAGGGCAACGGCCCACCCGCGAACAAGTTATACAACTATATACAATAAACAACTAACTAATATACTACTTTAAACTGTCTATAAAACTATTTACAACTACGACTACGAACAGTGTACAAGAGAGCTAGGGACGTGGAGGACAGCAAGCCGCACTCCACAGTTCCAGCAACCGACACGGCAGTAAGAAGGAACTGAGGAGCGGGCGGACCGGCAGGGGTATATATCAAGTGCCATAGTGGCGCCACTCTAGGGGGCGACCTGCCGGCCCACTGGAGTTGCTAGGGTAAAAAAGTTTCCGGTAAACGTGCACGAACGGCGCGCACACCTACCTGGAATGGATATGAGCAATCACTCGAAGAAGAACTCATGGTTTCTTTCCTGAGAAAGTACCGGTGCATTTCTATTGTCTTCCTTACAAGTGCATTGAGAGCAGACTGAAAGTATTACAGTTCATTCAGCTCATCTGACACAGTAAAGAACTGAAAGCTACAACTTTTAACTTGGGTGATTTATTTATTCTGAAATATCTCCAAAAGCATCATTTGTATCTGTTTTTAAAAATCAGAGTTTGAAAGTGTGGCTCTGTGCTTTAACATGTCTGCTTTTACTAATGTGTATCTTGCTCAAATTCAGCCACTTCACAGATCTTTCTCTAGTTCACATCCAGCTTACTTTTCAATTAATGATATAAAAACACTGTAGTTCAAACAAGAGGAAAATAACTGTTTGTACGAGGTTGTGCTTCTGACCTGGGCACCAGGGTCTCGAAGTAATCTTAAGAAGGTGAGAGTCCATCCTAGCTCCTATGCTTGACATCTACAAACACTGATAATCTTCAAGAGCATCCAGCAAAGTAGGAAGAGGAAGTATACCAAAATCCACAAGTGGAAACTTTACCATTTTTAATAGGGGTCACATGCCCTTGCTGAGACTCATCTGAAATCCACAAAATAATGTCTAGGCAAATATCAGGTAAAAAATATCAGAACATATGCATGAGACATTTCTGAAAACTGCTGCCAAAATTGCAGAAATGCCCCACACTGGAAGAACACTGCAATATGTATAACCTTTTCAGAACAATGCCTGCATCTTGATAATACCCAGAGCAGACATCAGTGTCTATGCGGTTTTTTAGCTCTTTAAGCAGTGTTAGTGTCTTTAAAAGCTAGCACAATTTATAATATAAATTGGCAGACATAAATGGAACAGTGACCCTTCGGTTTGATTCCCAAGTATGTTCCTGGACTCAACACACAAATACAAATTCTAGAGATATACATAATTTAAAATTCAGTCTGACATTTAACTGACTTGCATTTGTTTCCAAATCAGAGTAAAAATCAGTACTTGAAAATTCTTCTTACCCCAAGAGATAAAAAGCACTCCCAAGAAATCATCGGGTTTCACCTTTTGAACCAGATAAAGTGGATGTGGATCAGCGTGCGCAAATGAGTTTAGAACAAGGCCATCCAAACAAAACCTTAAAAATACCATTGTGTAAACTACGTTACTTTTATTTAACAAGAAACAGTCAAGAAATTTGTAGTTCTACATTTTCATTTCCTTTTCTTTTTTTAAATATGATATAAAAATAAAATTAAGATGGGAGAGAGGGGTAACCTATTATGAGAACATTACACATACCAAGAACTTATCAAGACCATCCTATAAATAAGACAAAGCCTTTTGGATTTTCATCAACTCACTCCATATTCGAAAGTGCCAAAAAAATTATTTCAGTATCTCTGAAGCTTGTGTCCAATTCATCACCTTCGTAAAGTTTACATTTATCCAGCAGACAAGTGGATTCTATAAGACTTACTCACATACTATTTTAAGTATGACCTCCTGGCCTAGATTTCTTTATTCCACAAACTGAAAAATTACAGAGGATTGTAAGTGGATATAACTGACTGACTAGAAGAACAGGTAGGGAAAATGTTTCTCTGCTTGAGAAAAGAAACTTCTTGGATTACAACATTTTCAAAAATAAGAACTGGATACAAAAATATAGCTGCAACCTTGTCCTGCACAGGACTTGTTAGCTACCCTTTGACCCTCAGAATTGCCACTAGCTTCAATTTCCAAGGCCCTCCAAGTGGACCTAGAAAAAAGTCTCTCAATACATATACTAACTCTCCCATCCAGGGACAGATTAAAAGGCTATGCAGATACACTTGAGCTCTTGTATCTCTGTTATACAGCCTTTGAACAGACCTAGCATCAATACTAGATCCAGGAGAGTTTCTATGGTTTCCTCAAGACACCTCTGGCTAAAGCTACAGCTCAGAAGTGCAAAATCTAAATTGACAGCTTCCTTCCTAACAGAGGTGTAACACTTTTGAGGGGGAAGCTCTTGAGAAGGCCATGGAGAAGACACTTGAGTTTTGCAAGAACACATCTTCTCAACACCTTAGACCAGTGTTTCTCAACCTTTTTGATACCAGAGTCTGGCTTGTTGCCTTCCTAAACTGTATCAGGAAGATTTCAGGAACTGGGGCCGGTCCATGAACTAATCATTGAGAAACACTTTCCTAGATGACTCCTCATTAAATCAAGGGCCTCAGAAAAAAAGATTTACTAGATCTTCCACTCCTAACTCATTTTACAAAAAAACTCCTCTTTGGGGGTTCCAGTTACTCCTTCAGTGTATCATTCTGGATACTGTGAGCAGATACTATTGTCCACACTCTCTTCCTTACTTTCAAGCAACCTTTATGAGTTTAGGCCAGCCTGATCCCAGCACTCCTCATGCCCCACACTTGGCTAGGAAGGCAATGCCAGAAGTTTACATGTTGATGAGGAGATTTCTGCTGTGTCACCTTTGACTTGGATATCTAGATGAGAAATGGAATGCGATCGCTACTCCTTAGAACTCATTTCTTTTGGCCCAGCCAAATTCCTGGCAGTACTGTCGAATAAGGAAATTTTGGACAATAGCCATTTTTTTCCATTGTCCAGGAAGAAGATTGCCAAGAATTCTACTCCTGGTACTTTCAAGAATATAAATTTACTGGAATTTTCTTCCCATTCTGGACCTGACGCTTCTCAGTAGGAGATTTGCAGATAAATCTTCTGCAAGCAAACTCTCTCTATTGCCCCAGTAAGATTCCACACTTGCCAGGGCATCTGTCTCCATGTCTGAACCCACTCTAAACTCTGGTCACAGTCGATTTCTTTAAAGATATGGAATTCTGGGAGAAGAGGCTAGAAATGTCCTGCCATTTAGTTATCTTAGTATCTTAAGTATTTGCCAGACTTTGGCCAGAAAGTGCTTCAAACAGCATATTAAAGCAAGCCTGTCTCTTGTAGCTTATTACTCGCTATGTCCATTGGATCCCAGGCAGCTATTTTCTTCTCTTAACCTATCCATCACAAATTTTCTTGCTCAGTAAAGTTCTAACAAAGGAAGATAATGGGCTGATATTCAAAGTACTATACTCCCTTAACTGACATGTTTTCTGCTTCTTTACATCCCAATGGGTAGAACATGGTTTGTTTTGACCATCTCAAGTAGGATGTGAAAAGTGGGAAACAAAAGGAATTGCCAAAAAGAATTCTCTCAATTATGAGACCAAGTACCATGATGGTGATGACTGTAGGAGATGGGAGAAAACAGGAGTCCCTGAAACACAAGCTATGTTTTTATCCTAAGTAAAGATATGCCTTAAAACTACAAAAGGTTCTGCTTGGTATTTTAGAACAATTAACACAAAACCCCCCAAAACTAATTAAAACCACTCATGTTTACATACAAAGTGGGAAGCTGCCAAAGCAATAAGCATCTAGAACACTCCACAGGCAGTAGGGGAAAGCATTTGGCTTCAGAGAGCTCTGCTAGCATGAATTACTTTTGCTGCCTTGGTGAGATCTCTTACTTTTGCTGATTCAGAACCTTTTCCCCCTCAGATATCCAGATTGGTTGCACAGTTTCCACTGAGAGCAGCAGCCTTTTGTAGAAATATTAATATTTTATACTTACCAAGGCAGCCAGGCATGAAGAACAGTTTTTCTTCAAAATTTTGCTTTGATTCGCTGTGACTCTCCCTTGATACTCTAAGTCAGATAAGTTACACAGACACCACTGGGGTTTTCAATCCTTGGTACATTCATTAATATTTTACTGGTTTAATTCTAAGTAAACCAAACAATATATATGTATTAAAATATTTCTGTATATAAAAAAGTGTGGCTTAGAAGAACAGAGCACTGTTTATCACAGAACTTTGTAAAGTAGATCTTTCAAGGTATTAAGAAGCATTTATCCAAGGTTAAAATTTCTTCTTTTAACACAACCAGACAAAACAGACTCATAAAAAAACTGCTTGCATGTCTTTTGTTGTCTGATGAAGATCTCTACATATGCATGCTATGTGCTTGTATAAATACTTTTGGGGGCAGAGAGATTTATGAAAGATAAACTTTGATGACTAATAAAATCAGGCCCATCTGCAACCATATCAGCATTTCACAGCTGTCCAAAGAACTTGTTGAGTTCTAATTTGGTAAAACCCAAAGAAGAGAAGGGGAACACAGACATTTGGGGGAAAAACATAGGGACATAGGATTTATATTGATAAATTCTTTGGAGTTGATGAGATCTGGAACTTCTGTCTTAACACGCTAATGAATTTAGAGCAGTGGTCCTCAAACTGTGGGGTGCGTTCCCCCTAAAGGGGTGTGGAGGAACATTGGGGGGGTGCTGCAGGGCCCAGACCAGCTCCCCACGGGGGTTGGGGAGGGAACACCATCTAGCCCAGCTTTGCTCCAAACCGCAGCTTCCAGCATGGCACAGACAGATTACATTAGAACTGCGGGGCAGAGACGCGACATTAAAAGTTTGGGGACCACAGATTTAGTTATTATGTTGTCTTAAAATCTGAACTGTTTTCTGAGTTAAGGTTCGCTAAAGAGGAACAATGGGTGCCTGAAAGATATCCACTACATCACAGTCTAGTCATAAGGGAAACAAAAAGCAACTCCTCAGCAATTCATAAGGTTTCAGTTACAGGTTCCTGCACTAATGAACACACTAACTCAAAACATGCTTAAGTTAGATTTGTAGCTCTGCAACCAGACACTCTGCTTGTGAATTGCACTGATTTATTAATAGCGAAACAAAGCATTTAAGATCTCTAATTAACAAAAGACAAATACTATACATAACAAAATTTTAGAAAGTCAATTACTCTTTTGCTTAGCAGGTAAAACTTGAATTCAGGATTTTACCCCCCACCCCCCACCCCACTCCCACAAGAACTGAGGGGACCTAGAACAGAGCAAGATGTTGCCGTCTCCACACTGTTTAAGGTATCTGTCATCCTTCATTGTACAAAAGCAGGGCAATAGATCTCTGAATGCTGGTTTTGGCAAATAAAAAAGGAGAAAGTGAATTCTGTATTAGTGTGCGTGTGACTGAAAGCTCTTTAGGGCAGAAAATCTTTCTTTGCACAGCATTCAACACAGTGGGAGTCCCATTCCTGGTTCCATCTTAGATAGGTAAAGCCCCCAACACCTTAGTATCTGAGTGCCACACAATCTTAAATATATTAATCCTCACAAAACCCTTGTGAGGTAGATCAGTGCTATTATCCCCATTTTACAAATGAGCTGGGTCTCCCAAATCCTAGACTAGTGCCCTAACCACCAGACCATCCCTTCTTCCCTGACTGGACACCTACTTCTGCTACAGTACTACTACTATTATTTGAGCCTATTCTTCTGTTGATTTAGATTCTTAAATAGCCTTCAGCAAGTGTATTCCAATTCACTGTTAAAACACAAACCAGCATTACACACAGGGAAAAAACTTCAAGAACAACTAAGAAATTCAGGAACCTATGTCCTCTTGACTTACGCAAATAGGAGCCCACAAGTGTTTTCTCTTTCTAATTGGAGGTTAGTTTAATTTTAAACAGCTTTGCATTTCAACTTTTAAGAGATCTCATGAGTGGAACACAATACTGAAGTGGGTTGGGATACGCTTCCCTCTATCTGTGGGCATATAAAAGCTATTAATGGTGCCTGATAATATGCATATTCCTCTGAGGAGAATACGCAGATACCCGAAAGACAGCTCTTTATTTTAAGATGTAATCCAAACAAGAAAATTTGTACAGAATAGGATTAGATGAAATTTGGCAAAGAACATAGGCAAGGAGGAAAGGAAAAGCTGGAAGTCTTTTTTGTTTCATATGGGAATGAAATGTAATGGTATTTTTAAATGCGTAGGACTGATGAAATTTAGAAACTAAAGTGGACCTTTTGACTATATCAAAGTCTGAACACGTAAAGTTCATAAAGACGCATTTCTTACATTGGTGTGTACAGCAAGCCATTTTTCTTCATTATGTCTGAGGTTTCACCCATTAAACTATGAGCTTCCTCAGAGGATAGAAACAAATTGCCAGTCTTGTTTATTGGGTGAGAACATCAAGAATAATTATGAAAAATTATAGAGTATCCAACAGACAAAATTCATCTTTCCTTAGGACAGCAACTCCCACCAGAAAGTATGAGATACTGGATTTCTTTTTATTTATTTTATTTTAAAGTCATGCTTAAAAGGCAATAGTCTTTTCCCGAGAAATTCACAATGACCTCAAAGAATTAATAGATTTCACAACACCACAATGCAGATGACTGTTGAACTTTCATCATAGACTCATGAGACAAGGAAGCAACAATTGCTAAAAAAGTCAAAAAAAATACTCAAAATACATACACTTAACTCTAAAATTCTTTATACAGCTATTTACATGATTAGCAGTTAATTGTAGAATCAGACTATCAGGGTTGGAAGGGACCTCAGGAGGTCATCTAGTCCAACTCCCTGCTCAAAGCAGGACCAACCCCCAGACAGATTTTTGCCTCGGATCCCTAAGTGACCCCCTCAAGGATAGAACTCTCAACCCTGGGTTTAGCAGGCCAATGCTCAAACCACTGAGGTATCCCTCCCACCACATGTGCATTTGGTAACCCACTCATACAACGTACTGTCCTGGCGAACATGGGAAGCCCAATTTTTTTGAAAGTTTGCTAGATTTTCTACAAGACCACAGAAGCTCTTTCCAATTGTTTGCAACAACAGAATTTCATCGTTCAAGATGTTTAGGTCTAATTCTGTTCTCCAATTCTTAAGATCAACATACTCAGTCAATGGAGCAGCAGCTCCCTAAGCCAAAGGCACAACTTGATCCATTGTATACTCCAGGCCATCGTGTACAGAATGCTTTTTCATGTTTGCATAATGAAGAACCCTTAGTGAAAGTTCTCTGGTTCAATCAAGTCTCAAAGTGATCTCTTACCAAGTGACTATTAACAATCTCAGTTATCTTATTATTTGAAAAGGAAAAATTAATCGCTAGTCATTTAGGCTGAATAATAAATGACAAAACTTAAAAGAATAATAATGTCTTTTACAGTGTTACAAATTGCTGGATTCAAAACAGTCTGGCAAGACTAACAGTGAACTTACAATAAACATCAGTGTCATTTGCTAGGCCTTGTGTCTAGCAGTTTCCTCCCTCCACAGCTGGTTTGAATGTAATTCAGCTTTGGATTTTTTTCCAAGTAACAATGAAGTCATTGTGCCTCTAAAGCAAGAGAAATCTGGCCCTAAAAAGGGCTCAAAAAGCAGCAATTTAAAATTCCTTTTCTTATCTTCGTTTCTTATCAAAAAGCTTGTGACAAATCAGACTTCTTATTCTCACCTTCAGGATTAAGTTTAAATACCTATATTTGTACATAGCATCTCTGTAGGGTGACCTGATGTCCCAATTTTATACGGACAGTCCCAATTTGGGGGGCTTTTTCTTATATAGACACCAATTACCCCCCACCCCCATCCCAATTTTTTTTACACACTTGCTATCTGGTCATCCTACATTTCTGTAAAATGTAGAAACACATTAACTTGTATCTGAGTAGTTGATAATTTTAGACTTTTTAAAAAAACTAATTCTTTCATGACTGTTCAATGAACACTGGAAGCAGCAACCTTAACCCCTGAGGGAAAAGGGGGTTGTGAAGAAAAGTGTGCCATCATTAAGCCCCTTCATTTTCAGTTTAAACTGATTATCAAAAAAAATCCAAGGTTTTACAAATATTTGCCCCACTTCGATTTTCACTCTGCTTTTGTATTATTCAAATATATATATAAAAATTACTTGTGTTATTAGGAACATATATATATATCATGTAATTTATTGTTTTATAATACATTAGTCTGTGTGCATAGACAAAGCTATATATTAGTCTAGACGATACACAACAAACGGGCATGCATGCAAGCTCTGATGTGCCTGCACATCTGAATGTACTGATGAATCTCAAGCTCACCGGGTACACGTTTCAAGCTGTTAGCAGGTAACTGTTTAAAGAGCTGACTCCAAAATGGGAAGAAAATAAAAATCTGTATCAGAATACATTTCAGAACACAAAAAAGTATTCAGAAGTTTTATTGGGGGATTAGAGATGTATTGTTTTCTTAAACTGAGAGATGGCATTGTTTTGAGTTCAGTTTCAGTTGTGCAGCAAACCACACTGAATTCTGTTCATCTAAGTACTAATCTGCTGAATACTTTCCCCTCATTCATCAAAATAACCCCCGATATTTACCTAGAAAAATTATTAATTTTTGCACCAAATTTCAGCAGTCTTTGTGGTAGAAATAAACACAGATAAATTCCCAGGAAAAATTAAAGCAAATAAGGCACTTCATTTTCAGTTTCTATCATTCAATGGCAGTTCCCCCAACAACTTAAAATGCAGCACTGATGACCTCCAAAACAGCCTGTCATCTTTGGCTATGATGATGGATAGATAATGTGGGTCTTAAGGAAGGCAGTTTATTGGGTAAGCAACTCAGAGCTCTGCAGAAATGTGAAGGGGTAGGGAAATGAAGGAAAAGAAAAGTGAAGACAGAAAAATTCTTGGGAGACAGGTTAGTGCAGGGGATATGGCCCCAGTCTAGTTCTTAATAAACCTGCATTCTAGTCCCAGCTCTGAAACTGACAAGCTGTACGATTTTGAGCAAATCAATTTACCTGTGTGTCTGGTTCCCCTTTCATCATATGTCCATCTTGTTTCTTTTGACTAAGTTCCTCAGATAATGACTGACTCAGTACATATTTACAGAGTGCCTAGCACAATGGGCCAGAATCTTGTTTAGACCTTCTAGGCGTAAGTCGATTTCTGAAATCAGCATTTTTTAAAAATCCATATACATATACGTAACATCCAAGTGAGTGCTCAAAAGCCTTTTTATTGGACAAAGCTCTTTAGCCTAAAACCTCCAGTTCTGCAAAAATACTTTAAATGCTATTTCTACCTAATTCAAAGTAAAGCAGACTAGGTGCAGCCTCTCAAACCCATATCCAACTGCCAGACTACTTCCTTTGGAAAGCCCCATCCTTGTAGTAAACTTTTTATATGATGACTCTTATGGACAAATCATTAACCTTCTTCACATTATTTATCTCAGCTGGGATAACGTGTGATCTAATTCTAACAGATTTTCATTTCAGAACCAATCGTAAAACTCAGCAGGGTGCTATATACAACTTTAATGAGAGTGCCTTATCCAAGATGCCACCAATATGCACTTGTTTAGAGCTATACCATTTCCTTTTGAGGGGTGGGAATAGGAGGAGAGAGGTTAGTTGCGCAAAGGAAGAATTTAAAAAGAATTGACACCTCCTTTCTGCTAACCACACAGATATGACTACATATGAAATCTGACCTAACTGCTCATGGCATTTCTATTTACTTTTAGCAACCTCTATACCAACTCTGTGTTCCTCTTTTATGAATGCTTTTCATTGCATCCAGTGGCTTGCAGCAATTAATGCAGAGCAAGAGAGCAGCTCTGTAAACCTGCTGACAGCCGTTTAATGGGAGAGGTAGAAAGTGGTGGACAAGTCCTGGCAGCGTGCTTAATGGATACACAAACACCCACAGTCATCAGCCTGAAACGACAGTGGCAGAAAATTAACTTAGAGCTACAAAACTCATTTAGTAAGGAGATCCACAGCAATCTGGACAATATGAGACTTTGTAATGAGAGGAAGGGCAAAAATGGGAAGGTGCATCTCTTGCATTTGCTTTCAAGGAGATGGCAGTCTTTAATTTCACAAGTCTTTTTACTTAGCCTTGTTGCTTCAGTGCACAAGCTAGCAGTTGCTTCTATTTTGCAAAGCAAATGTTATCGTATGGATCTGTAAGTTCCATGAACAGAGTATGTCAAAGACTTGTTTGAGTTATAAAGATTTTTGTATTAACAACAATACAACCATGCTGCATTTTCTTCAGATACTCTTGGACGTGGCTGCACTATAAATGATGCTCCCCTTTAACTTATGACAGGCAGTAAGGATAGTCAACATCTTATAAGGTTATTTTTAAAAAATTAGGTAAGCATTTTACATATTGGACTGTATCCCACTCCCATACCCCCATCCTTTGTATGTCACTTTTCTTAGATCAAATTCTTCAGGGCAGGGAATACCTTTGTGTAGAAGCCAACATAAATGGGGCATCAGTCCTGACTAAGAAGTATGGGTAATAAGCAGGAAGAACTGGAAGTGCTAATAAATAAATACAACTATGACATTATTGGCATTACTGAAACTTGGTGGGATAATACACATGACTGGAATGTTGGTGTGGATGGGTATAGTTTGCTCAGGAAGGATAGACAGGGGAAAAAGGGAGGAGGTGTTGCCTTATATATTAAAAATGTACACACTTGGACTGAGGTGGAGATGGACATAGGAGACGGAAGTGTGGAGAGTCTCTGGGTTAGGCTAAAAGGGGTAAAAAACACAGGTGATGTCGTGCTGGGAGTCTACTACAGGCCACCTAATCAGGTGGAAGAGGTGGATGAGGCTTTTTTCAAACAACTAACAAAATCATCCAAAGACCAAGATTTGGTGGTGATGGGGGACTTCAACTATCCAAATATATGTTGGGAAAATAACACCGTGGCGCACAGACTATCCAATAAGTTCCTGGACTGCACTGCAGACAACTTTTTATTTCAGAAAGTTGAAAAAGCTACTAGGGGGGGAAGCTGTTCTAGACTTGATTTTAACAAATAGGGAGGAACTTGTTGAGAATTTGAAAGTAGAAGGAAGCTTGGGTGAAAGTGATCATGAAATCATAGAATCTGCAATTCTAAGGAAGGGTAGAAGGGAGTACAGCAGAATAGAGACAATGGATTTCAGGAAGGCGGATTTTGGTAAGCTCAGAGAGCTGATAGGTAAGGTCCCATGGGAATTAAGACTGAGGGGAAAAACAACTGAGGAAAGTTGGCAGTTTTTCAAAGGGATGTTATTAAGGGCCCAAAAGCAAGTTATTCTGATGGTTAGGAAAGATAGAAAATGTGGCAAAAGACCACCTTGGCTTACCCTTGAGATCTTGCGTGACCTACAAAATAAAAAGGCGTCATATAAAAAATGGAAACTAGGTCAGATCACGAAGGATGAATATAGGCAAATAACACAGGAATGAAGAGCCAAGATTAGAAAAGCAAAGGCACAAAATGAACTCAAACTAGCTATGGGAATAAAGGGCAACAAGAAGACTTTTTATCAATACATTAGAAGCAAGAGGAAGACTAAGGACAGGGTAGGCCCACTGCTCAATGAGGAGGGGGAAACAATAACGGGAGACTTGGAAATGGCAGAGATGCTTAATGACTTCTTTGTTTCGGTCTTCACTGAGAAATCTGAAGGAATGTCTAGTATAGTGAATGCTTACGGGAAGAAGGTAGGTTTAGAAGAGAAAATAAGAAAAGAGCAAGTAAAAAATCACTTAGAAAAGTTAGATGCCTGCAAGTCACCAGGGCCTGATGAAATGCATCCTAGAATACTCAAGGAGTTAATAGAAGAAGTATCTGAGCCTCTAGCTATTATCTTTGGGAAATCATGGGAGACGGGGGAGATTCCAGAAGACTGGAAGGGGGCAAATATAGTGCCCATCTATAAAAACGGAAATAAAAACAACCCAGGAAACTACAGACCAGTTAGTTTAACTTCTGTGCCAGGGAAGATAATGGAGCAGGAAATCAAAGAAATCATCTGCAAACACTTGGAAGGTGGTAAGGTGATAGGGAATAGCCAGCATGGATTTGTAAAGAACAAATCGTGTCAAATTAATCTGATAGCGTTCTTTGATAGGATAACGAGCCTTGTGGATAAGGGAGAAGTGGTGGATGTGATATACCTAGACTTTAGTAAGGCATTTGATACAGTCTCACATGATATTCTTATAGATAAACTAGGAAAGTACAATTTAGATGGGGCTACTATAAGGTGGGTGCACAACTGGCTGGATAACCGTACTCAGAGAGTAGTTGTTAATGGCTCCCAATCCTGCTGGAAAGGTATAACAAGTGGGGTTCCGCAGGGGTCTGTTTTGGGACCGGTTCTGTTCAATATCTTCATCAACGATTTAGATGTTGGCATAGAAAGTACGCTTATTAAGTTTGCGGATGATACCAAACTGGGAGGGATTGCAACTGCTTTGGAGGACAGGGTCAAAATTCAAAATGATCTGGACAAATTGGAGAAATGGTCTGAGGTAAACAGGATGAAGTTCAATCAAGATAAATGCAAAGTGCTCCACCTAGGAAGGAACAATCAGTTTCACACATACAGAATGGGAAGAGACTGTCTAGGAAAGAGTATGGCAGAAAGAGATCTAGGGGTCATAGTAGACCACAAGCTTAATATGAGTCAACAGTGTGATACTGTTGCAAAAAAAGCCAACATGATTCTGGGATGCATTAACAGGTGTGTTGTAAACAAGACACGAGAAGTCATTCTTCCGCTTTACTCTGCGCTGGTTAGGCCTCAACTGGAGTATTGTGTCCAGTTCTGGGCACCGCATTTCAAGAAAGATGTGGAGAAATTGGAGAGGGTCCAGAGAAGAGCAACAAGAATGATTAAAGGTCTTGAGAACATGACCTATGAAGGAAGGCTGAAGGAATTGGGTTTGTTTAGTTTGGAAAAGAGAGGACTGAGAGGGGACATGATAGCAGTTTTCAGGTATCTAAAAGGGTGTCATCAGGAGGAGGCAGAAAACTTGTTCACCTTAGCCTCCAATGATAGAACAAGAAGCAATGGGCTTAAACTGCAGCAAGGGAGATTTAGGTTGGACATTAGGAAAAAGTTCCTAACTGTCAGGGTAGTTAAACACTGGAATAAATTGCCTAGGGAGGTTGTGGAATCTCCATCTCTGGAGATATTTAAGAGTAGGTTAGATAAATGTCTATTAGGGATGGTCTAGACAGTATTTGGTCCTGCCATGAGGGCAGGGGACTGGACTCGATGACCTCTCGAGGTCCCTTCCAGTCCTAGAGTCTATGAGTCTATAAGGGTGCTACTGCAGCATGTCTATTAGGTGATTATAATATTCATGGTAATAAATCACATCCAATAATAACATTTAAGAAACTTGAGTTGGGGGCCACATTCAGCAATGTATTTTGTATTTGATCATGACTGAATAAATAAATCCTCATATAATATTCAAAATGGAAATTTTGCATGCAATAAGAATAGCGGTCACTAATTGTGATTTCTGTAGCTAAGGCTGAAAAAACTTTATTATAAACCCTGTTTCATAAACCCATAATAATCACCTTTTGCAGTAAAGAATATCTGGTCCTCAGATCAAGTGGATTTTTGTGTTTTTTGTTGTTGTTTTTTAAGTTGGAGCAAATCCTCTTCATTAATTTGCATTATGCATTAACCAAAACGCAAGAATATTTTTACATTGGGCAAAAATTCAGACACTTTTTGAAAGCCTTTACAGGGAAAATAAGGCTACAGTTTTAAACTTAGCCCCTAGACATACTCCTTACTATAAAAGGGCCTTTATCAAAGCTTATCCAAATCAAGCATATTTAAAAATTGTGTGAAGGTAGAAAAAGAATGGACGGGGATGTGAAGGGGATTTTAATGCAAACAGTTTTTTGTGAGCAAGAGTTAGGCTAGCTGTAACCCTAATAACACGAGGTTTGTAGAAGCAAGGATTGTGTAAGGCAAGTGAGAAAGAACTGTGTAAAAAGTTGTTGCGACCTTGTGTTAAATAAGTATGGAATATAGACTATAGTTTAAATAAAGGTAAAAAAAAAGATAAGATATTAGGATGACCTATGGGTAAACAAAATGCAACTGTTGCCCATTACTATACGTAACAAAGGTATAAATGCTTGCTGTAATTGTTTACAGGGAGAGAGGCCTGTTTAGCTCTCTCTCCCTCCACGAAATTGCTAGAGACGTTATCATCTAACTTGCTGCACCCAACCTGAGTGTGAGAACTCTGTTTTTCTCTGACAATGGTATATTGTACATTTATAATGGGAAGTGTCTATTTTACAGATTTGTATAACCAATTCTGTCCTGGTTGGTTCAAGGTGTTTACAAGGTCTATAATTCTAGCAGCCAAAATTTTTTTTTCCCCCCTTTCAAAAACCTCAGAAACTAAAAGGGAAAGCTAGCCTTGACACATGAAGGGTCCAGTTCTGTAAACATTTCTTCACAGGAGCACGTGGCTACACCTACACTGTTATTCCTGTTTAGTCTGTTAAATGTATGGCTTTAATACCATTGTGTATTATTAAATGTATATGATAGATAGATAGATAAGATAGATTAGATAGATAGATAGATAGATAGATATAGATAGATAGATGTCAAGTTTCTAACAGGAGCATTATCTTACATATCACATTCAAATCAACTGAAATACACAGCTGAATATTTTTCCAACTGCAGTGGTTGGTACAGTAGGATGCATGACCACAAATGAGACAGAAGATGTCCACAAGATAGTCTTCAATAAGAAGTGGAAAAGCATGGTGAGAATCCCTGCTCTCATAACAAGCACAGTCTTAAAATTTTGAAACGTCTCTATATATTTGCATGAATTCAGGAATAAACATTAGTAGCATATTCCTTTTCATTTAAACTGGAGCCAGTATGAGGAAATTGAATGCATTTCCATGCCATATTTGCAATATTCAATTTCCTTATTCTCTCTTTCACACAGTCAAATCCCAAGATGGAGGAAGATGAGGGAAACAAACCCCTTTCAGTTCCAGCCTAACAAACTATCAAATAACCAATACTGAAAAAGGAAATACAGAATACATGTTCATCATATCTATATAGGCATTTCAGGAAGAACTGGTAGTGGCATATTAAGGCTATATTCTGAATATTTTTGGATCCTTGAGCATCCTTTTTTTCCCCTGAGGGAATAAAGTTTGCTTTCTGAGCTCAGAGAAGACTGAGCAGAGCCCCAAAAGATGGTCTAGCAACTTCAAACCTGAACGTGATTAATGTGGATTTAGACCATCTAGATAGAGAATACTTAAATACAGATCACTGCAATTTCATATGAAGTCTCCCTGCTCTGGGCCTGGAGCCCAGAAATAGAAAAAGCAATAGATTGGTTGTGTTTGCCAGTACTTTGGGCAAAGCAGCAGCAGTCAGCTGGGGAAATCAGTAGATTTATCAGGTCTGTGGAGAGGATACCAGCCTGACTGAAATCAGTAACCCTTCTTGCTAGTTTAGATAGGCAAGAGTTGCAGGGGTGTAGTGTTAAGGAGAAAAAATAAGTTTGTTTTTATGAACAGTAGTATTTAAAAAAGTTAATCTACCATTTACATTTCATATACAGTACATACACAGGCCTTCACAGCTAACGAAACACACAGAACACAGCAAACAAAACCAGGCCTTTGTCCAAAAGAGTTTACAGTATAAAAGCACAAATCAGTGCAGTACAAATAAGAAGGGGTGTATGAATATTAAACTGGTAGCCACCTTAGAACAGATAGGGTTCTAGAAGTGATTTGAAGAGAGGTAATCCGTGGAACATACCATATGTCCTCTCAAGGGGATGGTTTTGTTTTCAAAATAAAACACTTAACTTATGAAACCACTTTTTAACTGTCAGTTGAGAAGATTTGTGAGCATCCTGGCATCCATCCAGCTCCAAGGAGATAATACTAAGGGAAATCCCTGTATTGAAGAAAACAAGCTCTAAGAGGTTTACAATTTTCAGTTCTTTCCTTTAAGTTAGGCAGGAGATAACTAAAGAGACAAGGAATTTCATTTTGTTCCTATCGATTCTACCTCTCCTCGGCCACCCCCAAAAGATAACAGAAAAATCTGAAATGTTTGTTTATTCTGAAAGCTTTCTTTATCTTGAAGCTCTTTATGCACAAAGTGAAAAGACAAGCTCTGCTAAAGTGCCTCCAAAAACAGGAACTCTGGGTTTAGTGAAATTAAGCAGCTCAAGCTTTCAGACTTTATTTTAAAAACACGGCTACCTCAAGAATGCATGGCTCACTGGGCACACTAATAGCCAGCTCCAAATACCAGCCAAAGTAACTCTGTAATGGAAAAGCAGCCTGACTAACTGAATGCCAAACAGGAACCACAGCTTATTTTTCATTTGTCTTGCTTGCTTGTTCACAGAACCCACAACGGATAAGCATACTATTTGACCTCTAATTTATCATTTCAAGAACTAATATACAATTAGTCCTGTAAATGGAATTCTTAGGAATTACAGAACGTATAGGGTTAATCACCTGGGTAACATTTTCAGAAGCACCTAAGTGATTTGGAAATATCTTACTTAGAAGTTCAAAGTAGTTTACCAGTTATGGCCTAAACTTAAAAAGCCCAGGGTAAAATTTTAAAAAGCACTTATGACTTAGAAATATCACACTGAACGTTTGCTAGAACGTTGAGATTGTCTTCCTAAATCTACCACGGTAAGGATAAGCCTCCAATTTCTTCTCTCCAGTTAACTCTTTCAGATATCAAAACACACCTACCTTTGGCCACTTCAGAGTTGCTACCCCTGTGACAAAAAACACTTTCAAACCCTGGCTTGAACAGCTTTCACCAAGTTGTGGAGTGGGTGTAGGAATGAACTGAACCATGCTTCCCACATGCCAATGCAAAAGCTAACCTTGGAAGTTACACGAAGAGTAACACAAAGACTCTTCAAACTGTTATGGTATAGGGGTGAGAATCAAGAGATACTATATTATTTAGATTACGGCAGAGCCCAAAATATGCTAGACACTTGCCAAACAGCGAAGGCATTTCCTGCTCTGAAGAACATGCAGTCTAATGACAGATAAGGTAGATGAGGAAACAGGATACAACATACAAAATCATCAGGTTGGTAGGTTTAGATTTTACTAGTTACAAAGTTTTTTTGTTTGCTCGTTTTTTAAAGCTTCACCACACTAAATTCCCCTGTCTCCCACATATATTCTCCTATTACCATCTTCCCCCACGGCAATCTCTGGCCTCAATTCTCATGCCTTCCACCCTACCTCCTATATAAGTAAGCAGTTAACTCTTAGGATAAATACATTAGATTACTCAGGTTTGCATTTTAACTTCTGGCTCTGCAACTAATTTGCTGTGTGACTGTGGAAAAGTCATTTAACCACTTAATATCCCCGTTTCCCAATCCGTGAGATGGTCATAACATAGTCTTATACCTGAGCTCAAACTATACTCAATGGTGGACAATCTAATTCATTCAATCATAAAAAGTCCTCATCCTCAGGCAAGCAGAATATTGCAAAGCTAGCCCAACAAGGGTGGTAAAAAGCTTAATCCACTGATCATTTTTTTGAGATCTTCAAATGAAAGAAGTGCAGTGAATGCTACTGATGTGCAGAGCAGTATAACCAACACTTGTGAGACAACAAGCCATGCAACGGTTTTCATTATAATAAATATGATCTAATCATAGTTTTCATAGTTAAAGTGCTTAGCTGTAACAATCTCATCCTATTTATTAAAAGCAGCAATTTGGTTTTCAAAATGGGGGTGAGGAGGGAGAGAAGGGAAAAAACTTCACATTCCAGCTCAGTGGTTCTCAAACTTTTGTACTGGTGACCCTTTTCACATAGCAAACCTGTGTGTGCGACCCCCCTTTTAAATTAAAAACACTTCTTTACATATTTAACATCATTATAAACACTGGAGGCAAAGTGGGGTTTGGGGTGGAGGGTGACAGCTTGCGACCCTGCCCCCCCTGTAATAACCTCGTGACCCCCATGGGTCCCGACCCCCAGTTTGAGAATATCTGTTCTAGCCTGTTTTCAAGCAGTCTGATCAGTTCTTTGTATTTTGAACCTATTTTGCACATATTTAGTTTGTTAATATTCTTTCATTAAAAGAATCTATTAAAGCATCCTACTTACTGAAAGTTTACAGCAACTGATCCACATAAGCAGCTCTTTAAAAAATAAAAAGGGGGGATTGCCCATGAGGAAGTACAACAATGTTAGCCTCAATGATCTTTCATAATTAAATTTGCTGGAAGAATTCAGACCAGAATTAAAATGTTCTAATGTTTCCCCCAGGTCCTGCACTGATTTTTAAGTTTCAAAACTTTTGATTGTGCAACTCATACAGAAATCAGGCTCCATTTGGTATACTCCTACAACACCACACATTACCATTGTTGTACACTGCGTCCTGAGCCTGTAAAGACCACACTAACACTCAACTTTTGCTCCCAGAAAAACAACCTTAGGATATGTCAAACTCCTGTAATTTTTGGAATATAGAAGTTTCTCTGAATTGTTTGCAACACCCTGTAAGTAGGACTATGCAAGCACACAGCCTCAAGTTACATGAAGTCAAAATAATCCTTCATCCATCCTGAGTTTAATATTCTCCTCACTGCAGTTATTCCTCTGTCCTAAGAACCCAAGTGGGGCTCAGCAGCGGAAGAGAGAAGGTTGTGTGAGAGAGAAAGCTCACATTCCCTTTCATGGGAAATGACAATGTCTAAGCTGTACCTTCCTCAATTCATGAGAGACTATATTAACCACTTTTCTTATCCTGAACCTAGTAGCAGTATGTTCTTTCACAGCTGCAGTAATATTCAATCATCCACTAGAGCAGGGGGATCAGCAACCTATGGCATGCGTGCCAAAGACTGCACGCAAGCCAATTTTTAATGGCACGCGGCTGCCTGCTGGGACTCTGCGTGCAAATAAAAATTCTGCGCAGCGCGGCAAGCCACGGGGTCTGCGGTCCCGGGCTGGAGCACTGGGCCAAGTGCACCAAGCCTCCGGCCTCTCCCCCGCCTTCTCCCCTCCCCAGAGCCCAGCCGGGGCTGCGCGCTCCCGCGGGGCAGCATTTGGCTCCATGGGGAGGAAAAGATGCTCCCCGCTCATCCGGAACCCTGGCAGCACGCATGCCGCACTCTGAGGGGCAAGGCTGTGAGGGGTAGTGTATCTGGATCTGCTTGGAGCCTCAAGGTAAGGGGTCCAGGGCTGGGGGGGGTGGATGGGGGGCAGTCAGGGGACAGGGAGCAGGGTGGGGTGGATAGAGGGTGGCTAGGGGCAGGGGTATCTGTAGGAGGAAGTTAGGGAGGTGAATGAGGCATGGGAGTTCTGGGGTCTGTTAGGAGGCAGGGGGTCGATAGGGGGCAGGGAGCAGGAGGGTCCTGGGAGGCAGTTAGGGTGGGGGGGTCTCTGGAGGGGGTGGTCAGGAGGCAAGGACCTGGGGGGGTTGGATGAGTTGGAAGTTCGGGGTGGGGGGCTGTCAGGAGGCAGGGGTGTGGAGAGGGATTGTGGCAGGCAGGGAGAGGGCTGTATGGGTCGGGAGTTCTGGGAGTCCTGTCAGGGGGCAGGGAGCGGTTGGATGGGGCATGGGAGTCCCGAGACACTGTTTGGGGTGGGGGTGTGGATAAGGGTTGGGGAAGTCAGGAGACAGGGGATGGGGTCCAGGGGGAGCAGTTTTAGGGGCAGGGGTCCCCGGAGGAAGGGGGCAGGGGACAAGGAGCGAGGGGATTCTGAGGGGGACAGTCACCCAGCCCTCTGCCCTGACCCCCTCACACACCCTCTGCCCTGGGCCCTGTACCTCCTTCATACACACCCAGACCTCTGCTCGACTTCTTCACACCCCCCCACGACCCCAGCCCTGACTCTGGCACCCCATGCATACCCAGCCCCCCCTCTGCCCTGACACCTGCACCCCCTCACATGCCCCCATCCCTCTGCCCTGACACTTTCACCCCTGCACATCCCCAGCCTTCCCACACCCCATGCACCCCCCACATCCCCACCCTCACCCTGAGCACCAAACAGGAACTCCTGCACCCCCCCACCACGTTCCCACCTGCACCCTTCGCATCATATGGAAGCTGCCCAGGTAAGTGCCCCACACCCAAACCACCTGCCCCAACCCTGAGCCCCCTCCCTCATTCTAGCTCCTGGCCAGACCCTTCACCCCCAGCCCTGTGCTCAGTGCACTCCCACCCTCAGCTCAGAGAATGGGCCAGAACCAGGGAGAAGGTAGGTACCCACTGTGTGTGGGCAGGGCCGGGACCCCAGACCGGCAGCGAGCTGAGTGGTTCTGGCAATCAGGATCCTGGCTGGCAGGAGCCAGCGGATGGAACCTCTGAGCGGCAGTGGGCTGAGCTGCTCAGCCCAGCAGCTGGCCCCAGGTCCCAGCAGCTGGCCCCGCACAGCCTGCTACTGGTCTAGGGTTCTGGCTGCCAGATCCTTGCCAGCCAAGGTCCTGGCCGCAGGCCCTGCTTAGCCCGCTGCCGGCCTAGGTGAACAGAACCCCAGACCAGCAGTGAGCTGAGAGGGCTGGTGGCATAAGATCAACATTTTAATTTTAAATGAAGCTTCTTAAACATTTTGAAAACCTCGTTTATTTTAGGATACAACACTAGTTTAGTTATATAATATATAGACTTATAGAGAGAGACCTTCTAAAAATATTAAAATGTATTACCGGCACCTGAGACCTTAAATGAGAGTGAATAAATGAAGATTCAGCACACCACTTGTGAAGGGTTGCTGACCCCTGCATTAGAGGGTACCCAAATATGAAGCATACTTCAGTCTTTTCCTTTTCATGGGCCAAGTGTTAAATTTCAACTATTCATCTGAAGCTCATAGTCCACTAAGCTATTCTTGAGCAACGCAAAATGCTACCAGGCAATCACCCTGGCTTATTTAGTGCACTTATAAATATAAATTTTAGGGCTGTCGATTAATTGCAGTTAACTTAAGCGATTAACTCAAAAAAAATAATTTTGATTAAAAAAATTATGATTACTCGCCGTTTTAGTCTCACTGTTAAATAGAATACCAGTTGAAATGTAATAAATACTTTTGAATGTTTTTCCACATTGTTAAATATATTGGATTTCAATTACAACACAAAAAGTATACAGTACTCACTTTATATTAGTTTTATTACACATATTTGCATTCTAAAAATGATAAAACAGTTTAATTAATATAAACATACTGTTGTGCGATCTCTTTATCATGAAAGTGCAACTTACAAATGTCTTATGCTTGTTACATAACTGAGCTCAAAAACAAAACAATGTAAAATTTTAGAGCCTATAAGTCCACTCAGTCCTACTTCTAGTTCAGCCATGCTAAGAGAAACAAGTTTATTTACACTATGGGAGATAAGAATCATTGCACTTTTGTAGCCTGCACTGCAAGGTATTTATGTGCCAGATATGCTAAACATTCGCATGCCCCTTTATGCTTCAGCCATCACTCCAGAGAACATGCTTCCAAGGTCCACTCTGCTTTGGATCGTTATCAAGCAGAAACCTGTCATCAGCATTGAAGCATATCCTCTGGAATGGTGGTTGAAGCATGAAGGGACATATGAATCTTCAGCACATCTGGCACATAAATGTCTTGCGATGCTGGCTATGACAGTGCCATGCGAACGCCTGTTCTCACTTTCAGGTGACATTATAAACAAGAGGAAGGTAGCATTATCTCCTGCACAAGTAAACACACTTGTTTGTCCGAGTCATTGGCTGACAAGAAATAGGACTTGTAGGCTAAAGTTTTACATTGTATTGTTTTTGAAAGCAGGTTTTTTTGTACCTAATTCTACATTTGTAAGTTCAACTTCCATGATAAAGAGACTGCACTACAGTACTTGTATGAGGGGAATTGAAAAATACTATTTCTTGTGTTTTTTACAGTCCAAATATTTGTAATAAAAAATATAAAGTAAGCACTGTACACACTGTATTCTGTGTTATAATTGAAATCAATACATTTCAAAATATAGAAAACATCCAAAAATATTTAAATAAATGGTATTCTATTATTGTTTAACAGTGAGATTAATTGCACGATTAATCGTGATTAATTTTTTTTAATCACTTGACAGCCCTAATAAATGTACATAGCTTTTCTGGGTATCAAAGAGCTACTTATCATGCAGGCCCATCATTCTATCTATACACTGCAATCCAGATTTTATTATACATGGGACAATATTAAGCCTAAATTGTGTAATACTGTACTTCTCTGGGAACTTCCCCATGCAAACAGATAGCATTGTATCTTGCCAGAAATTAGCAAGTCTTGGGCTCTCTTTTCCACTACAATGTTTTCAAGTGTTTCTGTTTCGCTTGGGGATACCTTGAACTTTCTTCCCAACACAGCTACATCACTTAAACTATATAGCAAATTTGCTAAAATTCTGCAGTGGTTTTTGGTTCTGAATTTTAGTAATTTGCAAAGCACCATTTAAAACCAACCCAGTAACATCCCAAAGGATACCCTTAATTTGATTTCCTAGAGAATCTCTATCTAACAAATTTCTAGAGGGAAAGATTAAATTGGGTTGCTAACTAGTAAAAGTATTCAAGAAAGTATTATTTGTACAATAATGTGCATGAATGATAGAAAAATTTCAGATTCTGAAAAAGTTAGTGTGTGCCTATCATGGAAACAGCAATTCCTATGGATATTCTGTTCTATAAACCATCAAGAATAGGGAAAATCTTCCACAATATATTAACATATGCTAATAAACAGTCTTCAGACTGTTTTTTATTAGTCTTTTTGGATTTTGAAAGACTTCCACGAGTAGTTAATTTTTACTAGTTTGTATTTGTACAGAGATGCATGCAAGACATTTTTAGCAGTTCTAGCTAATTTACTACAGAATGGAAGAATCATTTAGCTGCTATTTATCTAACTAATAAGGACTGTCTCCAGAACTCTTTGGTACACACAGCAAGTATCTCTACCATGGTTTTCATATGGTATGCTGGAGCCTTTTGTACTCAAATCTTTCCTACCATCTTCTGTTTTTATTGTCATGACCATATCTGTAACTTTAGGAACAATGATTTTATCAAGACTGGTTACATTTTCCCAGGATCAGCTTATTATTTAATACTGCATTTTCCCCCTTCTCCATCTGCCTTAAAACACTTCTTATTTTCCTAACAATCATGGCTAACTGAAACCAGCTAGATCTCAACTAGTTTAACATTGTATTGTGTGTGCTTAATTATGTGTGTACTCACACACAGAAGCAATGTATAGATGATCAGATAAGTTACACTCATGCACCTCATCGGCCCTCTACCCACTAACATTTCCAATAAGCCAATGTATTTACTGCTATTGCTGAAATTGTTTAAATATACAAGAGCTATATTTGATTATTTTTAGATGTTTAATGTATTAGTTACAATTCTGCTCTCTCTGAGCCTTTTAAAGTTGGACTCCTGTGTGATGGGTTGGATTACAGAAACCCCCTTGGGAATTGCCAACTGATGTGCTAAGACTACTTCTGCCCCTGCTTTCCTGCCCTGGCAGCTTAGGACTCCAGCACCCTGTCTTGTTGAGCCAGACATGCCAGTCTACTCCAACACAGACCCAGGGTCTGAACCACATGACCCGGAGCTGCAGACTTAACTTGAAAGCAACTTACAGAAGTGTTACTGTCTTTAGCACTCAGATGCCCAACTCCCAATGGGGTCCAAACCCCAAATAAATCCATTTTACCCTGTATAAAGCTTATACAAGTTAAACTTATAAAATTGTTCGCTCTCCATAACACTGATAATAGAGAGATATGCACAGCTGTTTCCCCCCCCCCAGGTATTAATACATGCTCTGGGTTGATTAATAAGTAAAAAGTGATTTTATTAATACAGACAGTAGGATTTAAGTGGTTCCAAGTAGTAACAGACAGAACAAAGTGAATTACCAAGTGAAATAAAATAAAACAAGCAAATCTAAGCCTGATACAGTAATACAACTGAGTACAGATAAAATCTCACCCAGTGAGATGTTTCAATAAGTTTCTTTCACAGACTGGAGGCCTTCCTAGTCTGGGCACACAGTCCTTTCCCCTGGTACAGCCCTTGTTCCAGCTCAGGTGGTAGCTAGGGGATTCCTCATGATGGCTGCCCCTTTATTCTTGTGGAAGTAGAGAAAAAACTGACAGATTTGTAGAGGATCTTAATGGATGACACACTCTGTTAGCAAGAGTTAGGTTAACTAACCGTAATAACGTGAGATTTGTAGAAGTAAGGATTGTGTGAAGTGAGTGGAAAAGAACTGGTGTGTAGATAATGTATAGATAATACGAAATGTAGACTGATGTCTCTTAAGTGAAAAAAATATCAGGATGACCTATGTATAAACAAAATGCAGCTGTTGCTTATTATTGTCTATAACAAAAAGTATAAATGCTTGCTGTAATTATTTACCTGTTAAAAAACCTGTCTAGAAAGGGAAAACCCTATGTCCTAGTGCACTCTCTCCCTCCTGTAGCTGCTAAACAAAATAAAGTATCTGACTTTGCTGCATCCAACCAAAAATTAAAAACTACGTTTTTCTCTAACATTCTGTTCCACCCATTTATATATTTCTTTTGCATAAGGGGGGGGAACTCCTTTGTCCCTCTCTGGGTCTCCCGCACCCCTCCTTCTCAATGGAAAAGCACCTGGTTAAAGATGGATTCCAGTTCAGGTGATATGATCACAAGTCATGTAAGACTCCACTTGCCAACATACACACATAAAGGAAGACATAGGTAAAACAGAGCCATCTGAAGTCAATTGTCCTGGTTAATAGGAGTCATTAAGATTTCAAACCACCATTAATGGCCCACCCTTTGCATAATTACAATAGGCCCTCAGAGTTATATTTCATATTTCTAGTTTCAGATACAAGAGCGATACATTTATACAAATAGGATGACCACACACGGTCGATTATAAGCTTTGTAATGATACCTTACAAGAGACCTTTTGCATGAAGCATATTTCAGTTACATTATATTCAACTCAGGAGCATATTTTCATAAAATCATATAGAGTGCAATGTCACATCCTGATTATCAGAAAGCCTGGCTTAGTATGTGGTGGGATACAAGAAGTAATCACAATAAATGCTTTAACATTTCTAAAATATATTCTCTGTTGAATATGTCATATGTGGAATACATGGTGGTATGGCATGGCACAAAGAGTTTATCAATCTATCATTTGGGATGACCTATATAACTCCCTTGTGACTTCAACATTCATAAGCAATGCAGACATCCATCTCATGAGTGCTTATCAAATCTTTACTATCACCAACCTGTATTTTACTCACTGAGAATGTGGTACATTTTTTAAAAACGCAGAAGTATGACTATACATTTATAAAAATGGGCTTGAATAGAAAAACATTCAAGAAAAACGACTAGTGAATAAAAAAGTTCTAAGAAGTCCTTACCAGAGGATCACAATTCCATTTTGTGACAACTTGAGATTTCAAAATTTGTTTTTATTTCACAACAGAACAAAACCAAAGCCATTTGAACATTTTTATGAAAATGAAGTTGTGTCAAAAACACGTGTGTGCATTTGTCTGTCACATTCTACAGTTTGCCACTTCAGGCACTGGCCTGGCATGTGGGAGACTCAGGTTCAAATCCTCCCTCTGCCTGATTCAGAGCAGAGTTTTTCATCTGAATCAGGCAGAGCAGGCACTTGAACCTGGGTCTCCCACATTCCAGGCCAGTGTCGGAAGCAGCAGGATATAGTCTCCCTCTCTAACCTTCCCAACAATTTCATCAAAGATAAGCTATTTCATCAAAGACGTATTTCACAAAAATATCATTTTGGCAAAACAGTTCTGGCCAGCTCTATTAGTTACAGAAACATTCAGTTCAAGATTTTGATGATAATACACAAAGCAGATCTCTAATGGAGATTTAAGAATGTAATATTGTCTCACTTGTTACTCCAAATCTGCAGATATTTAAACTGCAGGCTGTGGGCTGCAAGATAAATACTGTTTGCACCAGATATATGACCATGTTGGGGAAAGGATACTGCTTCACAGAGATAGATGGTGAAAGATCACCTATAAAGCACCAAACATTAGTGCATGCAAGATAGAGCTTATGTGGAGACTGCACTTGCCGTTTAAGTAGTTCACTTTGGCAAATATTTGCCCAGTGGCACTAAATTAACCAAGCGAAGTAATTCAGATGAGCATGAAGAATTATTAGATTAAAAAGAGGGTCATTTGCTGGCTACTTTCTGGTGGCAGAATCATCATCATCAAACCACACCATTACCACTATTATGACATTATGCACAAGTAATGGAAATGCTGAAGAATACTGTTCAACTGAACAATCATGGGCGCCTACACCTCAAAGGGCTGATTAATATTTAATTACTCCATTTCTCAGGATAGAGATAATGTTATGAGAGCATTATTAACACTTCATCTATAGATTCTGAAACACTGAAGAGTCAACTATTATCCTCATTTTACAGAAAGACAGTTGAAGTGCCTTGCCCAAGGCCACACCACATCAGTGTGTGCATCTGGGAACAGACCCCACATCTCCTGATTGCCTATCTAGTATCCCAGTCACCAGAACACAGTGCTAGCAAAATTGGATCATAGGGACTAACTAGTTCAAACAACGCACACAAATTCACATAGACAGATGAGAGACTTTGTTCATGTCCACCCATCTATACACAAAGCCACTCGAGTTACTATGTCGATGGGCATGTTGCAAGTTCCTGAGTAAATAAAAAATATTTCTGTGCTCAAGTCAGTGATATTCAGAGTGATAAATTCAGGATGATTAATAGAAGACTTCAAACGTGGAATCATCCTGAATGGTATTCTGATTATTTTAAATTAAAGGAAAATAACCCCTTCACTGCTGCATTCTGCAATTATGAACTCCCCTCCCCCCTCCCCGGAGTTCCATCTCCTGCTGATTTCTTCCTCCAAAACTGAAGTCAATCCTCTGGACCTCATAATCCTCTCCAACGCAACCATTTGTGAGGTCACTAGATTAGGACTTTGAGGACTTGTATTAATGATTCTTCATGCCAGTTTCCCCAGCAACACACAGGAGAAGAGAAAAATACCCAAATGTGCTAAGTATTGAAATATCTCTAAAATTCATAGAAATCATTTAAAAAATTGGGCTAGAAGGGATCTCAAGAGGACATCTACATCCAGCCCCATTGCACTGAGGCAGGACAAAGTATACCTAGGTGTTTATCTAACCTGTTCTTAAAAGCCTCCAATGACAGGGATTTCACAACCTCCCTTGAAAGCCTATTCCAGGGTTCAACTGTCTTTATAGTGAGAAAGTTTCTCTAATGGCTGATCTAAATCTCCCTTGCTTCAGATTAAGCCAATTATTTCTTGTCTTCTTGAACGTAAGAACACACGAATAGCCATATTAAGTCAGACCAGTGCTCCGTCTAGCCCAATATCTTGTCTTCAAACAGTGGCAAGTGCTAGATGCTTCAGAGGTAGCGAACAGAACAGGGCACTTTATCGAGTGATCCACCCCATCATCCAGAACCAGTTTCTAAGCAGTCAAATGTTTAGAGACACCCAGAGCATGTGGTTGCTTTCTTGGCCATCTTGGCTCATGAAGAACAATTGACCACTATCCTCTTTATGAACAACCTTTAACATACATATTATCAGACTCTATTATTTTGAAAGTTTTTCCCAATTAAATCAGTAAATAGATGACCCAGATGCACCTCATTTGTGCAAAGAAAAGAAAAACTGTGTCTGAGTTTACCACAGTGTGTCATTTGCAATGAAGACCCGTTTCAGTTGAGTGGTAAGGAGTTTTATATAGTACTTTCAAAACACAGTCCTGAAGAGGAGTGAGCATACTGAAGAATACTGAGTTTGAATAAACCCTGGATTTACATTTAATTTAGAAAGAGTGTTCTCTTAATTGTGAGAGGACAATTAGAATAAATTGAAACAAAATGTGTGAAATTTCTCACAATTTCACATGCCATTACAGCAAGTGCAGACACATGTAACAGCTGGTCAATTTAACTTACATTCTCAGTTATTAAACATTACCTGCAGGTCCATTAAACTGCTTTTCTACTGGAAACACTATATAAATTACTTACTACTCACAACACAGAGGATTAAGTTGACCTTTCTCTAGGGCATGATATTCCAACTCAGAGCCACTGAAGTATGACACCAAAATGATATTAGCTGTTCTTAATAGTATCAGATTTCACAGCTCCACCTTTAGTGAGTGAGCTGGGGAGTGTCATAACTATTACCCATATTGCTTGCTGATCACTATGGAGTTAATAGCCATTTCTATAAAAAACCTACAGACTGGAGAGACATAAAACAAATGTATAAGTGAGTTGAATTCGCAGTCAATGCAAGGAAATGGTCAAAAATTAAATTGTTTTGCAATTCTTATTGTTGCAATAATTAACTGCTAAATGTATTTTATATGCATGTGTTTTATCTTCAATCCATATTATATAGATCAACTAATGGAAAATGAACGCACTATTAGATCACTGTTTTTAATTTTTCATCTAGAAGAATTAAAACATTGAGAACTTGATCAAACAGAGATTCATCAGTAGTAAACGCTCGCCTTTTGGCAAACTACAGCTTATTAATTATGCAAATTTCAATAATTATATGTTGATTAAATGATTTTTAAAATCCATCATTACAGCCAGAATAATTATTTGATTTAATATGCTCAGATCCTTGTATAAAACAGAAGATGAAAAAAGATGTTTGTTGCTATTAAAACCTGAAGTAAAACTCTATTCCTGCCTCAGACACCTGCATTTGGAAGGTACAAAGCCAAAGCTCCTTTCACTAATAAACTTGCATTCCTTTTAACACCTAGACTCCCAAAGGACTTTAGCTATACTGTTCTGTAGGCAGAGCTCTCAAATAGTCTTGCAGGAATGGAGCCAGCCTAAGTACTCCGTGTGGAAGGTGTAGGGGAGAATGGGCACTATACTCAGGCCAGGAGAATGAGGTGCATAGGTAGGACCACTTAAATAAGGTGCGTGACTCCATCACCCATGAACAGATCTCGGAATCTTACTCTTCCCACATAAGGGCTGTGCAAATATATAATAATATATTATTAATATATTATATAAATTATTATTATTAGGCTGCTTGTGTCAATTAGTCGAGGACACCACCCATATTATTCCTCCTCCACACAGAGGGAGGCATCACTGTCAGCCAGCGGTTGGGAGGTACTCCATACCTTGGATGTGAAGGGCCACTGAGGAATGGGGTACACTTTTCAGGAAGTGTAGAAGGCTCTACAATTGTGGCAACCAGTGGGCCTGCACATCACTCCAAAGGCTTCATGGAGCAGCCATCAAAATGAGGATTTGGAACTTGACTCCATAGGTTATGTCTATTTGATTGAGAAATAAATTTTCTTAATTTCTATGTAAGCACCAGTCTTTATTCTATATTTTTATAGTGCATAGCACAATGGGATCCTTGTCCATGACTAGGCCTCTTAGGTGCTACGGTAATACAAACAAAAACAACCACAATAATACATACATCTGGAAAACTAGATTCTTTGCTTGAGGCAGTAACATACAAGTGTGCATGCAGGTGTCATATGTACCACTATTAGCTTTCAAGCAACTTTTTTTAAAAAGCTTCCTGCTCTGAACATTAACAAATAATTATTTTAGTGAACTTGTGAGTGAAAGGAGAAGTGGGGAGATACTGACATTTATTGAGTAAAAACAATTCTCTCAAGCCCACAAGAAACCAGTGGCCATTCCATAGAATGGAATCGAAATTGTAACTGGAAGTAAACTGCTGATTTGGGTGCAAGTAAGCAAAGACTACATGATATGAAACAATTTTCCATTGAGTTTTGTGGAAAAATGGAGTACATGAGATTCTCTCTTTTCATAGGCTGTTGAATCACTTGTTCACAAAACAGACTGAGATAATCTATTACACATTACCAATTAGGTGGTTCTGACAGTATGACTGAAGAATGGACATAAAAACAACAATTACTAAAACACATTTTGGACAATTACAAAAAATTAGTTTAGACATGGGTATGACAAATGTGCTAGCTAATATGGTGAAGGTCTCGTCCCAATTTCTTTGTGGCCACGCCCCGATTCGTTTTGATATTGCCAGGATGATATGCGGCTGCCACCTACATGTACACGTTCAAGAGTAACAGAAATTCTGCTCCTGACACTTAAATCAGGCAAATTAAATGAAGGCTGTTGATCCTATGTAGCCTGCAATAGACTGTATGCGGTTTTCTTTAATTGGTATACCATTTGGTAACACGCTGGCCAAAGCATTTCAGTTTAAAATATATTCTCTTCTGTGATAAATTATGCTCTGTATCCAAATTCAAATTAGGAGTTCACTCCTAAACTATTGTTAGAAAAAGGTATTTTGAAAAAATACTATGTCAACCATGCTCTCAGGTAAGAGTGTAAGCTTCCAGACTGACCTGTGAAGGACAGCATTCATTCAGTCACCTTGCTTTGGTCAGCACTGGAATAGACAAATATATCCAAGGAAAGAACTCCTGCACAATACTGCTTGAAGCAAAAATGCCTTCCCCAGCATTTAGCTCAAGGCTCAGTATGACTGAGGCTATGTCTATACTGTGGGCTAGGAGTATGATTCTCCTGTTGTGTAAACACACATGTTCGCTCTCATCACCTGAAGCCGGTGGGTTTATACTCTTCACGGTTGAGCTGTGCTTCTGCTGCCACTACCAGGGATACTGGGGCAACACTACTATTTATAGTTGTGCTAGTGCAAATGTAGCTAGCTCATAGTTTAGACATAGCCTGAGGGCTGAATAAGTTCATCTGAGATTCTTTGTGAATGTGTAAACAGCCTGGATTTGCTTTAGGACTTGGAACATGATTTGCATGGATGTTTGTTTGATGCAGCTTTAGTGTTGTAAAAGCTTGACGTTACAGAATCAAAATCTTTTAGTAAAATGGCAAGGAGATTCCAAATATCAGCATTGTTTTTTCCCATTTTAGGATCCCTAAAAAATGTTCATCCCATAACAGCTTAAACTCAATATCAGTCAGCATTCTCATGCCCTGATGCACTCCCTCCTAAAAAAAATTGAGCACTACTGTGCAATTAGTTAACAGGCAAACATAGGTCAATACTTAGCTGCTACATCACATACATCCCCCGTGGTCACTGATTTAGCCAAAGCGATTGTATCACTCAGGGCTTGGCTACACTGGCACTTTACAGCGCTGCAACTTTCGCGCTCAGGGGTGTGAAAAAACACCCCCCGAGCGCTGCAAGATACAGCGCTGTAAATCCTCAGTGCAATCAGTGCTGCAGCGCTGGGAGCACGGCTCCCAGCGCTGCAAGCTACACCCGTAAGGGATGTGGTTTACATGCAGTGCTGGGAGAGCTCTCTCCCGACGCTGACGCTCCGACCACACTCACACTTCAAAGCGCTGCTGCGGCAGCGCTTTGAAATTTCAAGTGTAGCCATACCCTCACAAAATTACTTTAAACCAACTACCAACTTCTCCAAACCTGAATATGTTCAAACAGATATTGGAGTAATAAACATGACTAGATAAAGTTGCGTGGGCAAGTTACAATGGTGAAGGTGTCATAGCATGGTTCCCACTCTATTTACTTTGCCTTTGCTCCTCCTTGCAACCTTCTATCACAAATGGATTGGTTCCTCAACAAATTTGTGGAGAAGCAAAGAATAGTCATCTCTGAGAAACTTTGCAGATTGAGCAGCAAAGGTACTTTTGGTTTCATAACTTGCACCTAAATATACCAGACCTAAAAAATTAGGCAAATTGTATTAGTGAACAGATAGTTCACATCACAATGGACTATATACAGGCATTGAGGTTTTGTAGTACTGTGTTATCATCATGGTATTAGAGCACCTACCAGGAAAGTTAGATTACCATAGCTAGGTCCCTAGAGAACTTCAGAGAGACTTTGGCTATCCTCCCCTCTTAAATTATAGAGGAGGAAATAGCTTTTTGGAAGAGGGGGGTGAGGAGAAGTCGGAGAGGTGGTTGTCATTAAAGGTTTACCCCCATAAAAAATAACATGATCAAATTAAGGTTTTACAGCACAACCTGTATAAGTAAACTTCGAAAATTTCAGATTACAGGACATCACAAGAAAAGGTGAGAAGGAGATTACAATTCATGAACAAGATATAAATTTAATTCTGAATACCAAAAAAATATAAAATCAAGATGAATCAAACCAGAAAGCTATTACATCCATAATAGAAGATAATTTAAATATTTACGTTTTCAGTAGCTTCATAGTTTATATTAGGTTCCACAACAAATATCAGATTTCCATGTATAATCTATGTAATAAAACTTCAAGATTATCACTTTGTCACTCTAAAGCCCAGAATGTCTGTTGAGTCAGCGTGAAGCAATGAAAACGGCTATAAGCATGGTTGAGAACTCTTCCTGTTCAGAACATCACCGAGCTCCATCACTGGGATTCAGTGTGTGACCATCCCGGTTTTAATTTCTCAGCCATGTTCAACTCCTTTACACACAATTTATTGTCAGCACAGGCTTTCAGCTACAAGTATTAAATATACACCTAAAGCACACATAGTACATACATTTGGTCTGTAATCCTAATTGTTAGGATTGTCACCAATTTGCTGCTTCTTTATTCCTTGTAAATTAAGGCTGTCATCAGGCAGAAATCACTGATTGTGATTCTATCATTCATCTTTTTCCTAAACTCCACAATGACATGGTGGACATCCTATTTGCATTCTGATCCCTTAAGAATTGCAGAAATCCAGTTCTCTGCCAATTTTAATTCCCATCTAATCTGCTCTCTTTTATGTTTATTTTTTCCTTATTTTGTCTGTCACGTTGCTCATAGTAGGAGATTCTTCCATTACTGAATCTATGAGGCCAAATTACATGTACTTCAGGGGCTGAGCACCATTTTTTCCATTCTCGTATCAATATTGATGCACCAGACAGAAACTAGTTTCTTCCATCCCCCAAATCAAAGATATACAGCATCAAATCAAATATAATCAACTTACAAAATATAGCTAAATCAGAATACAATCAAAAATATACAGTACATAAATAAAAACAGAGCATCATAGGGATAGGAAAAAAAAAGCTTAGGCTGCCTGAGCCTGCAGCACTATGTACCACCTCCCTCAATAACTTGCTACATTGGTAGCTAGTGCAGGAGCAAAGATAGAAGGCGAGCAGCTTTCAGAGTCCTATTACCTTCCCCATGGCCACAAGAGCATGTTTATGGACTGTGGAACTATGCTCATGATGCTTATGTTCACCACATTTTTCTCCTCTGCACACCCATTTCTCCCCCCTTTGTGAATAGCTGAAGATGCATTATCCCTTATACTGATATTGTCTAGCCTCTTCTCACTGGGACATCTTTTCCCTCCTGTGCCTCAACCCCACTGCTCTCAGACTAGGCCTAGCACCCTCCCCCCACTTTTTTTTTTTTTTTTTTTTTTTTTTTAAATCTGGGTGGCCAGAATTCTAGTAAGTTGCATTACTACCTGCAGTGCAGCACAGGGGGAAGTAGCACAAATTTTTGTATAGGCTGGAATAGAGTAGAAGTGAACAAGAGTGTCTCTCATTTGCTTCCACAGGTTTTTCACAGATCATCTCTAGTTCAACCTACACACTCAGTTACACCTTGGACTTCAGATTAAATATATAGAGAACATCACAATTCAGCTGTTATCCTGAACATATCATCGGTGATCCCTCGAGGTAGAGGATGATTTCTTTCACAGGCTTTATTTTTCAGGGGTTCTTTGGTGACTGAGAAGTCTGATCCTTTAGCCACAGGCTTGTTGTCAGACATTGCAGGTGATGTTGGAAGACAGGACTGGGCCGCAATTGCTGCATGACCATTGTCTTTCCTGGTGTTTTTCTGCAACCAGGGCCAGGCAATTTTCCTCAAAAGTGGATGTTCCCTCTCTGACAAGTCTTTGCCAGTTATTCCTACCCTTGGCTGCTGTCTTCCAGTGTGTGGTGTTGATGCCACATCTCTTGATGTCTATACTGAGGGTGTGTTTAAAAGCCTCCCATTTCCGTGAGTTGGGCGTACAGCAGTTGTTTTGGTAAGCATACATCAGGCACGGGCACACAGTGCCTACTCCACCTCAGCTGGTACTGGATAATCAGGGCCTCAACACTGAAGATGCTGGCCTCTGCGAGGACACTGACATTAGTGCGATGATCCTCCCACTTTATGTTGAGGATTTTCCGAAGAAAGTGCTGGTGCAGGCATTCCAGGTGTTTTGTATAGATCACCCAAGTCTCACAGCCGCAGAGGAGTGTTTGGATTACCACCGCTTTATAAACTAAAAGTTTAGTATGTGTTCTGATGCATGGTTGTTGAATATCCGGCAAGAGAGTCTGTCAAAGGCAAGGTCAGCACAACAAATTCTGTGATGGATTTCAACGTCTATGTCTGCCCTCTGTGAGACATGGCTGCCAAGATAGGCAAAGTAGTCTACATTTTCCAGTTCTCTGTCGATGTAGATCTTCCTTGCCGGGCCTGGTGATTGAACAGGGACTGGCTAGTGGAGAACTTTTGTTTCGCCAATATTCAGAGTTACCCCTAGGCTTTTGTAAGCTTCAGAGAAGCAATTAAGGGCTGTTTGTAGATCCTCCTTTGAGTGTGTAACTACAGCAATCTGCATACTGGAGTTTGGTTATTGGTTGCAAATATTACTTTAGTTCTGACATGGAGAAGAGAAAGGTTGAAGAGGCTGTCGTCAATCCGATATTGGATGCCAATGACCTGTGGTAGACTGTGTTGGGATAATGTTTTCATAGCTGCTAAGAAAATGGAGAAAAGGGTGGGTGCAGTACACAACCTTGTTTTACACCAGTTCGGATGACAAAGACCTCAGAGGTAGAGCCATTGCACAAGATGGAGGCAGTCATCTGGTCATGGAGGAGTCATACAATGGTGATAAATTTGCTTGGGCAGCCAAACTTCTACATGATTTTCCACAGAGCCTCATGGTTGACAGAGTCGAAGCTTTGGTCAGATCGATAAAGGCTATTATATATCTGTCTGTCTCCTGGTGTTGTGTTCTTGACTTTTTTCCTGGATCTGACAGGCTGCGAAAATCATGTTTGTTTTGCCTCGTGATGGTCTGAAGCCACACTGGGACTCTGGAAGTACTTCCTCTGTAAGAGTGAGCAGACGATTCAGTAAGATTCTAGCAAGGATCTTCTCAGAGATGGAGAGGAAGGCAATGCCTCGATAGTTGCCACAGATGGCCCTGTCTCCCTTTTTGAAAATGGTGACAATGTTAGAATTACGTAAAATCAGCAGGGATTTCTTCAGTGCGCCATATTTTGAGAAGCAGCAAGTGAAACTTGTTAGTCATCGTTCTCCCACCATACACACACACTTTCAGTACTTCAGCTGGTATTCCATCATGACCTGATGCTCTATTGTTCATCATTTGTTTAATTGCTTTGCTGGACTCCTCAGGTGTTGGTGCGTTGGCAAGAATTTCCCAGATTGGGTGCTGAGTGATAGAGTTGACAGTGTCAGTCACAGTTGAGTCTCAATTTAGAAGCTTTTGATAGTATTCCTTTCAGCGCTCTTTGATGGATTTGTCATCTTTAAGAAGGGTACTGCCATCTTTGAATCTCAGAGGTGAGAGACCACATGAACTTGGTCTGTATAGGATCTTTGTCTTATAAAAAACCCTCCGTATATCATGTCTGTCAGCAAAATGTTTGGATTTCTTTTGCTTTGTCCTCCCACTGTTTGTTTTTGATTTCTCAGATCCTCCTTTGAACTTCAGCTTTGAGCTGATGGAAAGAGCTCTGCTTCTGACTGGATAGTGATTAGTTTTGCCAGTCACAAAAAGCTTTTCTCTTCTGGTCCAAAAGGTCTGTAATCTCAGTGTTGTTGTCATCAAACCAGTCCTGATTGCAGCAGGTAGCAAGGCCTCGCAAACCTAATGGATAGCCTGTTTTAGGGCTTCCCAGTCTTCTTCGATACTTGTGTTATTTCCAGGTGTGCATATGGCCAGTTTTTCACTGAGGAGTGTTTGGAAGTTCTCTTGGTGCACTGAGGATTGAAGCCTTTGGATGTTTTATTGCCATCTGTGTGATTTGGATTGCTTTCTATGTTTTGGTGCAATCCTGATAGGACATGACTGACCTCACCAGATGGCGGTCAGTCCAGCCATCATCGGCTCCTCTCATGACATGGGTGATTTGGACATCTCTTAGATCCTGTGTTCTTACAATGACAGTCTAGGAGGTGCCAAGGTTTCAAGCAGGGCTGTTGCCAAGTTGTTTTGTACTTGCTTTGTCTGAAAATTGTGTTTGTGATCACAAGGTCATGCTCTGCACATCTGCTGAGTAGAAGGATGCCATTGGAATTGGGTCTTGCCCACTCCTTCCTTCCCAATGGTGCTACTCCATATGTTAGAATCTCGGCCAACTCTTGCATTAAAGTCCCCTAAGAGGATTATCTTATCTGTTTTTGGAATGGATGACAAAATTTTATCAAGGTCAGTGCAGAAGGATACGTTCTGTTCTTTTTCAGCGTCAAGTTGGTGCATGTGCACTGATGATAGTGTCAAATAACTTATTGACCAATTGGACGCAGAGGATCATAAGGCATTCGCTGATGCCAAAGGGAAGCTCGCTCGCTCAGGCGGTTGACTAGAAGGTTTTTGATTGCAAATCCAATACCATGTATTCACCTGTTGCTTGCTAGTTTTCCTTTCCAGAAGAAACTGTAACAGCCACCCTCTTCCCTCAAGTGGCTTTCAGCTGCACTTCTTGTTTCACTGAGAGCAGCGATGTCAATGTTGTACCTCGAGAATTCTAGGGCAACAACTGCCATTCTGCGTTTGGGTCTTTCACTTCTTGAGTCATCTAGTAGGGAGGTACGAACATTCCAAGTTGCAGGAAACATTTGTTTTTTGACTGCAGTGGGAGTGATCCCTTTGGACACGGTTATCCAGTCAGGGACAGCCTATATTTGGGGTACCTTTTTTAGCCCCTTCCCGTATGCGGTGAACAGAGGGGTTCCTTAAAAGGCCTGCTCAGTCATAACCGCTATTGCCAAAAATGCTTCCCATCCTAGTCCAGGAGCACATGATGACCATTTTGCAGTCTCCTTAGGCTACCATCTTGACGTGGTGGAGAAGCTTGTATATACATAAGACCCTAAGAGCGATGCCGTTTGGAGTCCTGTACTTCTGGTAGGGTCACCCATAACGGTAAGGTCGAATGCAAGGTGCCAGACAAAGTGCAGCCCAGCACTACACAACCCAGTATAAGACCTCAAGGGCCGAACAGTCGGATGAAGCAGGATCATCTCTCAATGGCTGCAAAGGCATACAAAGGCTGCAATGGAGGAGAAACCGGTCGTCTTGGACCTCCTTGCCACCAGACACAGGTGTCTCTCCTGCCCAGATGTGTGTGGCTGCTGGTGCGCAACAGCTCCCGCACATTAAACTGAGCATATCTCCTAATTTAATTAGTGGTCAGGTACCAGAGAACTCAAATATCATTATCATTGTCTGTCTCAGTCACTGGATTATTCACATTCCGAAGCGACGTCAATTATTCTAAGTGCTAGTGTAGACAGCGCTATATCTAGTGTAGACAGCTTTTCCCGCTAACATGGCTGCTGCCTCTCAAGGAGGTAGATTAAGCCCATAGCAGAGTTCTCTCCCAGCAGCTTAGAGCATCTCCACCACAAGCACTACAGTGGAGCAGCTGGACCGCTGTAAGTGCGGTAGTGTAGATGTAGCCCAACAGAACTCCCTGGTTTTTAGACACCTGGCACCAGACAGAAGGGGACACAAAACTTAAATGCCAGTGGTTGAAATCTAATGCAGAAACAGATAGGCTACAAAGAATTTCTACATATGTACAAGAAATTCTTCCCCCTTCAACCTCCAAGAAGCTGCCAAATCATAACTGCAAGGAGCTATTCAGGTTGGTAACTGCTTCATTAACCCTGTCAACAGTGGAACGCAGCACCGAGACTGAAAAATTGATCTTCCTACTTCACTGAAAAGATTATCCACATTTACAGAAGGGTTCTCTGCCTGCATGGATCCATTCCTTCTTATGCAGGGATGTAAGCACAACCTCTCAATTCCTTGAGTTCAGCCCATTCACTCCATAAGTAGTATTTGACAATCGCAAGGAGACTCTACCAAAGACCTGTGGTTCCAACATATGCCCTTCTGGGTTGGTGACAAAAACCATGCACAACTGATATATTTCCTGACTGAAATAATCAAAGTCCCATTCAGTGAAGCAGTCTTCCCTTCCTCCTTTAGCAAAGCAATAGTGTGACCAATAAGGACAAAATCTCGCCCTCTATATACTGGACTGGCTATCCACCACTCCACATCAAGTTAGCCAAAAGCCACTTTTAAACTCATCTAGAGGCAGCACATATCCTAAACTAGAACAATCCAGAGATTTATACATAATATTCTTATATACAAGTATTAATCACACCCAGGTCAGCAAAAAAACCTCTCTATGGAAGAACTTCTGGATTTTTTTTTACTATGGAAAAATACAGTATACTTGCTCTTCGTGTATTCTTGAACTCTCTCTATCCCCTCTGAAGGTTTAGACGTCAGGTAAGATTTATCTGCAGACTTTCTTAACAGGGAGGTATGCCATTGCTTCAACAGAGTGGGAACTGGTATAAAGAGTTCATTGTTGGTCCCTGGAGAGAAGACTGTATATTGTTGGGTCTTTGGCAAGGTCTGATTTAAAAGTCTGAATAAACCAAATTAAATAACTCCATAACCAAACATCTCTCAGAACAACTTGAGCTCTGTTTTCAGGCAATGGGAACAGAGGGAGACAGTCAGTTGTATACACACTTCTGAAACTGCAGCAATGGAAGCTGGGAGAAAGGGATCTTAAGCTACGTTTATTTGGATTTTTTTGTTTTTGGAGGAGTGTGTTTAAAGTATTTTAAGAATGCCTATATGTAAAAGGATGGTATGCTAAGGGTTCCCTAGATAGTCATAACTGAAAGTTTATTAGAATTTAAAACCATTAAGGTTTTCCCTGACCCATTCCCATGTTTATTTGATTTATAGCAATCCAGACACTTCATATAGCTAGGTTCGTAGTTCTACAGCCACGTAGAGACAGAGACAGGTAGCTGTGCCTTAGCTTGACCATGGCTCTTGTGAGGTTGTTGCAGAACACTGACTCATTACCATGTTAGCTGCTGATGTTTGGGGGGGGGGGGGGGAGAAGAGGTGCAGGTCCATCCCCTTGCCCACAATAAGTTATAGATTAAGATGTCTTTTTAATCCTCTAATTAATACGTATCACCTTCTGAACCCTCAATCTGGAGTTCCACAGGGCTCTATTTTGCCATAATTCTTGATCTGAAAACTTTCTTAAACCGCTAAGAAAGATGATCTGGGTTGCAGCACGATCAATATTCTGCTCTAAGTCTCCAGTTCTTCGCTGGTACAGATATTTAGAAAGCTAAATATCTGGCCAAAGATAGGTCTCTTCAAGAAAAGCTAGCCAATTAAGGCTCTAAACAGACAACACAGTGTCTGCTGGAGGAGTTCTAATTCACAACAGAATTTTACAGGATACCTGACAGCTTCTGGTTGTCCAGATAACAACAGTGGCCACTTCCCCATACTAGACTGTACAACCTTTCCTATTGGATGTGGGCCTCGTCCACTAGAGCGTCATATAGTGCAAAATGACTGTCTGATTAGTTAGCAGTGTTTCACATAGTGTTCCAGTGGGTTGCACTGCCTTCCAAATAATTTTTGGGTCAATTCAAAATGCTGATTATAAGCTATAAATAAAGCCCTTTTCTGATTTGGGTCCTGGGTATTTTAGGGTATGCTTATACAGCCTGTGGCAGCGAGCCTCCCAGTCCGGGCTGACAGACTTGGGCTAGTAGGGCTTGCGCCAGTGCTCTAAATATAGCTGTGTAGAGACAGGGCTTTGAAGTCATGGCTTGTGCTGGAGCTCGGATTCTGAAGTCTAGGAGGAGCAAGTGGGATTCACAGCCCAAGCTGGAGCTTCAAAAGCATGGTCTACACAGCTGGTCTTGGAGCGCTAGTGCGAGCAGCACTAATCCAGGTCCATCGACCGAAGCAGAGAGGCAGGCTGTGTAGACATACACAGAGACCTGCCTCTCTGTTAAACTGTGACTGTTGAGCACAGATGGGATGCTTGAATTAACAGTCCCTACTTTTGCATCTCCGGGAGCTGCTGGCAGGGTGCTCCCAGTGGTCCCCTTGTGTAACTGCTTTCCCTTATTTGCCTCCAAGCCCAAATTTGTTGACTTCTGGGTCCATTCTCAGGCTTCTGAGGAGATTTTTTAAGGTTAGTGATTTTGTTCTGTTAAATTTGTATTGTGCTCCTAGTGTAATTAAGATAGGTGCCATATTTAAACTGAAAAATGAAATAGAAATTAAAGCTGCTTCAAATGAGAAATTCACCACAGAAGGGCACAAAATAAACAGATCCCATCAACATGAACGTAATTATTTAAGGAAGTAAGTGCATTTGAAATACATTATTTATATCTGATTCAAGCACTATAAGCTCTGTGCTATTAAGTTATTTCTGTGTATCAAGCTGCAAAAACTACATCAGTTTCTACCATATCGTACAACAAAGTAACTTTGAAGTACGGACATTCCAATATCTGCACTAGGAGAGTGATGATGGATTTAGGAGTCTGAAAAGTTAAGTTTAAGATCGTGCATTTACCACTCAGAAGTTGACATGTGAAAAAACAGTTACTTACCTTTCTATAACTCTTGCTCTTCTAGATGCATTGCTCATATCTATTCCAGTTAGGTGTGTGTGCACACGCCGCGTGCACGGATGTCAGAAACTTTTACCCTAGCAGCTACCAATCTGGCTCGCTGGGGAACCCCCTGGAGTGGAGCCGAAATGGCCATCTATATAAGCCCCTGCCGACCCGACCCCCTTTCAGTTCCTTCTTGCTGACTACTCCGACAGAGCGGAAGGGGTGGTGGGGCAGGAGGAGAGAATGGAATAGATATGAGCAACACATCTCTAAGAATAACAGTTACAGAAAGTAAGTAACCGTTTTTTCTTCAAGTGATTGCTCATATCAATTCCAGTTAGGTGACTCCGAACCCTTACATCGGAGGTGGGGCTGGAGTCAAGGAACCACAGACTGAAGAATCGCTCTGCCAAAGGCTGCATCATTCCGGGAGTGCTGAATGATGGCATAGTGGGACCTAAAGGTGTGCACCGAGGCCCATATGGCAGCTCTGCAGATTTCCTGGAGGAGAACATGTGTCATAAAGGCAGCTGACGATGCCTGAGCTCTCGTGGAGTGAGCCGTGACAGCAGGCAGAGGGACGTTCGCCAAAGTTCTAGCAGGCACAAATACACCCCGTGATCCATGAGGATATTCGCTGGGAGGAAACTGGAGTGCCTTTTATTCGCCCCGTGATGGTAACAAATAACTGGGTTGTTTTAAGGAAAGGCTTTGTTCAGCTGATATAGAAGGCGAGCGCCCTTCTAACATCCAGGGAATGGAGGCACTGCCCCCGAAGGTCAGCATGTGGTTTTGGGTAGAAAACTGATAGGAAGATATCCTGACTCACATGGAAATGGGACATCACTTTTGGCAGAAAAGCTGAATGAGGTCTTAGTTAACCTTTATCTTTATGAAAAATGGTATAAGGCAGTTCAGATGTGACAGCCCATAGTTCGGATACCCGAAGTGCAGAAGTGATGGCCACTAGGAAGGCGATCTTCCAGGAGAGATAGACGAGTGAGAGCAGGAGGCCAGCGGCTCGAAAGGAGGGCCCATACAGCAGGAAAAGACCAAGTTCAGATCCCATGCAGGCACGAGTGGCTTTGTTGGAGGATGGACTTTCTCCAAGCCTTTGAGGAAGCACCACACAACCAGGTGTGCAAACACCAAGCACCTGGCCTCGCGTGGGTGGAATGCAGAGATGGCCACAAGGTGACCCTTAAGGGATCCAAAGGCTAGGTGCTGGTCCTTAAGGAACATCAGGTAGTGCAAGATGCACAGGATTGAAGCCTGGAGCAGGGGCACCTGCCGCTGAATGCGGCAGCTGGAGAACCTCTTCCATTTAGCCTCATAGGTAAGCCTAGTCGACGACTTGCGTCTTTCCAGGAGCACTCGCCTTACCGAGTCCGAACAGGCACGTTCAGCCTGGTTCAGCCATGGATCCTCCAGGCCGTGAGGTGAAGCAACTGAAGGTGCGGGTGTAGGAGATGACCGTGGTTCTGGGAGATGAGGTCGGGGCTGAAAGGGAGGCGTAAAGGCTGCCCAAATTGACTGGTCCAGCAGGACCAGGTACCAACACTGGCGCAGTCAAGCAGGGCCCACCAGTATGATGTCTGCCTTTTCCCGGGGGATCTTGAGGAGCATGTTGTGGACCAGCAGGAATGGTGGGAAGGCATAAAGAAGATGGTTCGACCACATGACCTGGAAGGCTATTAAGACCAGGCTGTGATCCCGCAAGGAACAGAAGGCTGGGCACTTCCTCTTGGTCCATGAAGCAAACAAGTCGACTCGGGCAAACCCCCAGACGCAGAAAACAGAGTGAATGATGTCCGGGTGTATCGACCATTCATGTGTGAGAAAACACCTGCTCAAGCTGTCACCAGTGCATTCTGGATTTCTGGCAGATACAAGGCCTGAAGGGTGATGGAGTGGGCTAAACAGAATTCCCACAGAGGGAGGGCTTCTTGGTAGAGCGGCGATGACCAGGCTCTGCCTTGTTTGTTCAAACAGAACATAGCATGGTGTTGTCCATTATGACTGCTACACAGTGGCCTTGTAAGTGGAGGAGGAACACTTGGCACGCAAGGTGGATTGCCCTGAGCTCTTTGATATTGATGTAGAATGACAGCTCGCTTTCGTATCATAAGTCCTGCGTTGTCAGGTTCCCGAGGTGAGCCCTCCACCCCAGGGCAGATGAGTCTGTAACACCAGGGTCAAGGTGGGTTGAGGGGGATGGAATGGGACCCCGGCACCCACCATATGAGAATCCAGCCACCATCATAGAGATTCAAGTGTGCGCTTTGGGACCGTGAGTACCATTTCTAGACTGTCGCACCCTGGCTGACAAGCTGACGCCAACCACGTCTGTAGCGGCCTGACTCTTAGCCTGGAGTGTTGCACCACATAGGTACAGGACGCCATGTGACCCAGCAACCCGAGACACTGCCTTGCTGTGGTGGTGGGAAACTTGCAGAGGCTGGTAATTATGCTTGCTAAAGCCAGGCATCATGACTCCGGGAGGAAGGCCCTTGCTTGGTTTGCGTCTAGGACTGCCCCGATAAACTCTATAGTTCGAGAAGAGGAGAGGACAGATTTGCTGATGTTCAGCATGATGCCCAAGCGACTGAACGTGTCCATGACCAGTTGTACTTGAGACCGGACTTGTTGGTGAGACCTGTCCCGTATAAGCCAGTTGTCGAGGTACAAGAAGACGTGCATGAGGTGTCGAAGAAAAGCTGTCACGACCGCCTTGCACTTGGTAAAGACGCAAGGGGCTGTGCACAAGTCGAACAGGGAGGGCTGTGATCTGATAGTGCGTCTTGTTCACCACAAAATGGAGGAAACGTCTGTGAGGCGGAGTAATTAAAATGTGAAAGAATGTGTCTTTCATATCGAGGGCAGCATACTAGTCTCCCAGATCCAGTGAGCGAACAATCGTGGCTAAGGAGACTGTGCGGAACTTTAGGTTAACTATGTGCTTGTTGAGCTCCCTGGGGACAAGGAAATAACAGGAGTAGAAACCCTTGCCCCTAAGCCACTTCCTCCACTGCCCCTAGGGCCAAGAGGGTTTGTACCTCCTGGGCGAGGAGTTGCTCGTGAGAAGGGTCCCTGAAGAGAGACAGGGAAGGAGGATGGGAAGGCAGGATGAAGCAGAAATGGATAGACTATCCTGTCTTCACCATGCGGAGGACTCAACGGTCCAATGTAATGCAGGACCAGGCATGGCAGAAATGGGATAGACAGTTCAGAAAGGGATAATTGTCCAGGGTGAGAGCTGGTAATCCGTCCTCGATTGCACCTTCAAAATGGGCACTTAGGCCCCGGAGGTGGCTTGGATTGTCCTTGACAGTAGGGGTGGCGGGGAAAAGGACATGATGGTCTGCGTCAAGAGTACCTGCTTCTCTGACGGGAGAAGTCCTGCCTGTGTCTAGGTGGGAAGGGATGTTGCTGGGTGGTCTGGGGTTTGAATGGCTCTCTTTGGTTAGCTAGGGTATGCATAAAAGGATTTAATAGTGTTTCTTGTATCCTTTAAGGTATGTAGACAGGAATCTGTTTGCTCCGCAAATTGTCCCTGACCATCAAAGAGGAGATCTTGGCTGCTGTGCTGCACCTCAGGTGGAAGTCCCAAAGACTGGAGTCAGGCACATCACTGGATGGCGATGCCTGATGCCAGAATGTGCGCAGCCGTGCCGGCAGCATCGAAGAAACCCTGAAGGGAGGTTCAAGCTACCAATTTTCCCTCCTCGGCAATGGCTCCCAGTTCTGTATGAGCCTCTGCTGGGAGAAGGTCTTGGAATTTGAGGACTGCAGACCAGGAGTTAAAATTGTATCTACTGAGGATCGCCAGCTGGTTAGCTACCTGTAGCGAGAGACTACCAGTAGAATAAACTTTTCTCACAAAAAGGTCCAGCCACTTGGTGACCTTTGATTTGGGAGCAGGCCCTTGTTGGCCTTGTCTTTCTTTTGCATTCACCACGTCCACCACAAGCGAGCATGGGGCGGGATGGGTGAAAAGGTATTCATATATCCTGGTGGGGACAAAGTATTTTCTTTCCACCCCTTTGGCTGTGTGGGGGATGGAGGCCGGGGTTTGCCAGAGGGTTTTGGCATTGGTTTGGATAATTTTATTCATAGGGAGGGCCACCCCGGAAGGCCCCTCTGGTCCTAAAATGTCCACCATAGGATCCTCCTCCTCCACGACCTCCTCAGCTTGGAGGTTCATATTAAGGGCTACGCGCCTAAGCAATTCTTGTAGGACTCTAAAGTCCATCGGGGTGGACCAGACGTGGACATGCCAGCCATAGCCTCATCAGGGGAGGATGAAGACAACCACCGCAAGAGCCGGGACAGAGGTGGCCTCTTGGTCAGCCATGGGTAGCTCTTCCTGGGCTCCTGGGTTAGCCCCTACCGTGGATGCTGGCTCTGCGAATTGGACTGGGTCTGGATGGGAGCAGCTGAGAGTCACCTCAGGAGGCCAGGTGTCTGAGTATGACGACAGCTGGGCAACCGGGGCCTGACTATATGCCCAGGGGGTCCTAAATTGCCACTGGGGTTGCCAGTTGGGTTCCAGGAGGTCATGATCAAAACTTCCCAGGCCCGACTGGAGAATGTCCAAAACCCCTGAGGCCCTCCCCGATCTGCCAGAAGGGGACTGGGATCTTGATGGCCATGGAGGAGCGGTGCATGAATGAAGCAAGGGGGGCACCGAGTCTCTTGACAGGAGAGGATCATATGGAGACCGGCATCGTGGAGCTCATTGGGACTGTGATCGATGCCTTGCTGATGGGTGGTGCCAAGAGGATCGGCGACGAGTCGCAAGCCACTGCTGTGGCGACAACCGGTGTGGGGATCGACACTCCGAAGGTCGCTGCAATGTTGCTGAATGCGACCTGGATCTCGAGCAGGACCGTGTCCCAGCAGTCTACAGTGACCTCAAGCGAAAATGGCTCCAAGGGTCGGGGCTGTGGGACCAGTGCCGCAAGTCCAACTGGTGCTGAGAGTCAGACCGGTACCTGGAGCAGTGCCAGGACTCCTAACGACGCTAGGACTCAGAGCTGTGTGGAGTTGCTGGTCTGAGGGCTGACAGTCCGAACATCGTGGGTATGCCCCTGGACAGCACCTGGACTCAGGCCGGAGTTGGGTCAGGGACACCGGTGCTGTCATTTCAATGACCCCTCTAGCAGTCTTGAATGTATCTGGAGTGGAAGGTAATGTAATCTCTTTCACTTCCGCAGAGCCTTGTGCAGGGCTGACATGAGCAGACAGGCGCCTAGAGGTCTCGTTTGGTTTAGAGGCCTGGTTCAAAGCTTGCTCGGTTGGGACCAGAGCGACCGCTTTAGGCCTATAAGAGGGTCCTCCCAAGGCTTGCTTTTTCCCAGTGACTGGGGAGTGGGAACGGTGCAGGGGTGGGCGTCTTTGGGGCCCGGGAGATCGATAGTCCCCAGGCAGGTGCGGGATCTTCTGCAGTGACATGGCCGGTACCACTGGGGGAGCACTGCACACCACAGCACTCGGTCCCGTCTCTTGAGAGGGACACAATGTGGACTCCACGAGGAGTTGCTTGAGCCAGATTTCCCTCTCTTTTCTTGTTCGGGGCTTGAATACCTTACAGATTTTACATTTGTCAGCCTGAGGCCCTCCCCCAGAAACCTAGGGAAGGAGTCGGTGGGGGTCGCCAGTAGGCATGGCCTTGCTGCAAGAAGTGCAAGGTTTGAAGCCCTGGGAGTCTGGGACTGCATGCCCCAGAGCCCCGCAGGGCAGTCATTGGAGTGCGAAACTGCCCTCACTACTAAACCATGCTTAACACTATAGAAACACTTAACACTAACTATCAATGATTAACTAACAAATGTAACTACTAAGATAAGAGAAAAGCTAGGGATTAGTGGAGCACTTGAGAAACAAGAGATCACTGTTCCAACAACTATCACCGGTGGTAAAAAGGAACTGAAGGGGGGTCGGGCCAGCAGGGTCTTATATAGAAAGTCATATTGGTGCCACTCCAGGGGGCTCCCCAGCTGGCCCGACAGGTAGCTGCTAGGGAAAAAGTTTCTAACATTCATGCATGCAGCACGCGCACACACCTCACTGGAATCGACATAAGCAATCACTGGAAGAATAATAATATTTTTTTCAACTAAGTAGGTCTGACTGATAACTTTCCAGTGGCGCTGCCCATGAGGAGATCCTTATTGGAGTCTTGTCCCAGAATTAATATGGAGCAGGACAAAGTCATGCAAGAGCAAGCACCAAATGGAATTCACTGCACTAATGTATACTTTGAGTTGCCCAAGACAACTCAGCTTGATATTTATTTTAAAGATTTGAATTAAAAACTCGAAATAAGGCCTGATACAAATTCATATCCTTGTACCAACTCAATAGGAGGGAAGGAAAGGTTTGCGTGTCAGGTTAATAAATTAAATTGCTACCAAGCAGCTTTCTAAATTGAGCAAAAAAACAGCTGAATGAGATCTGTCCAAGAGTCAATAGCTTCCTCTGTGCCTTTGACACAGTACAATGCCTCAATAGACCTAATATTCTCTCACAAATGTCTCCAGCGTTATGATACTGTCACCTTCCCTTTTCTACCCTCACCTTTCACTCTCTCATTCATTCACTGTCACATTCAATACAGCTGATCAACTACTACTCCACTGGCAGCAGCGTAAGGAGATTTCCACTTAGAACTGTCAAATCAGTTGGGGATGTACATTTCAAGCCATACTCAACAAGTCTTTTCCTCTCTTTTTAAATGGCTGCAGGAGCTGTAAAGTACACACGACTGGGAAATCCACTGACAGAAGAGACTATGAAGCAGAGTACAGACCCTGCTTAAGTTCATCCAGGACCCTTGTAAGAAGTCTTCACTGCCTTGAATTACTGCACAGTGACAATAAGTAGTGAAGTGCTTAATATATATTTATTTATATACATGCTTAATAAGCATCTGTTTTGATAGAATTCACAAGGTTAGCGTTACAAATCACTTCCAAATTTAAATTTCAGTAATGATGTAAAATATATGGTCTACAGATGTGGCAGCTTTTTCAGAATATCTGTTTATCTGCCAAAGAATATAGCTGGAATCCCATTCTATTCCAATTTACATCAAATCTTATATCAAAGCTAATGAAATAGGGTTATTTTGTTTCAGTCTAAACTTCAAGACTTCCACTGCCAAGAAAGTCGATGGCAGGTGGGAAAGAAATAAAAGTGAATGCTTAATCTCAGAAAGAGCGCCTTCAATAAGACATGAGTTTGGGGATAGTGTGAAGTCGTGCCTCTTCTATGAAAGTCAATGGAAACTGTCATTGATTTCCATGGGAGCAGAACTGAGCCTTAAGAGAATTTGGAGAGTTTGAGTAACACCTCAGTATGTGCCACATTTACATTTAAATCACGTTCTAGCTACTCCAGCTTGCTAGATCCACAGTATTCAGTGTATGTTCTGCAAACTCTCCAACAATGATCTCCACACTTAGCCTACTCAGATCACAGAGGGAGAGAACATCATACACTGAACTCCAAATAAGAAGGGACAGTCCCGATTTTGGGGTCATTTTCTTATATAGGCTCCTATTATTCCCTCCACACCCCCAACCCCATCCCGATTTTTCACATTTGTTGTCTGGTCACCTTAACTGGGACTCAGGAGATGTGAATTAAGTTCCCAGCTCTGCTGCAGCCTCTCCCATGTGATCTTCGGCAGGTCACTTAATTGACCCCGTACCTCACTTCCCTCAACTTGTAAATATAAAGATCACTCTGTTGATCATTCTGACTAGAGCTGGTTGGAAGATTTCCCAGCAGAACATTTTTCTGCCAGAAAATGCTGGTTTCTCAAAAATGAAACCTTTTGTGGAAAAGCGTATTCAAATAAAACCTGTCTCAGGAAAAAATAAAATTCCATTTTGATAAGGTCAAAATGTTCAATTTTGACAGTTTCAGAATGCAATGTTTAGATCTTTTGTTTCAAAATGACTATTTAGAAATTTTACACTATAATTTTTTAAAAAATAAAAAATATCAAAATCAGAACTGATTCTATTTTCCTCAATGATTTTTTTCAGAAGTTTGTTTTCTGGGATATTTCCAAACTTTGTTCTAATTTCATTTTAGAATGGAAAATTTTTCAAAACAACAGGATTTCCCATGATACAGAAAATCCAGTTCTTGCTCAGCTCTATTTGTGACCTTTGCTTTCCTCGTCTGTTGTATCCAACTGTTTTCTTTTCCCTTATACTCACACTATAAGCTCTTCATCTTTTCACTATGTTTATACATTGGGTAGCACAATGGGCCCCATGTGTCATCATAATACAAGTGATTAAGTAGACAAAACTCCAGTAACTCCTTAGTCTATTCCAAAAGGAGGATAGCAGGTGGATACCAATCCCATCATTGGTTGATTTATTAAACCTCCAGATGAAAATGTATTCAAATAGTTTAAAAAAAAATCTTATTAGTAAACCAGAAAAAGAATGAAGATTTGACTTGCAACTTTCATCACTGATGATGCTACACTAAGCCAGCAATCTGACACTAATCCAACTCTATTGTAATTTACTAGTCACTGAATGGATTCCATTTGCTTGCAGAGAGCACACCATTTGCCAGCACAGCTTAAAACTGTACAGAAGTGAAGGCCGTGCTTTCATTTACTGTTCACATGAAAACATGACAGTACTAGCATGACGCACTGACAGTTTGTAAACATTCATCAATTTAGATTTTGTTAACATGTACAATAATGTTAAGATTGGTCTCCTGAAGGGATTCACATTTTCCTGAATTCCCAAAACTTTTATCTTCAATTTATACACTTCTCACCCTTTCTGCCCTGTGAAGGGAGCTCTGAGGTAAGATGTGCTCTGAGCTGTCCATCTTACTAACTCATTTCCACTAACAGTAGAGAAATAAGAAGTCAACACCACAATATTTGTATGGAGAATATACAGTTGTAATGCTGAATAAAAAGAACAATTTAATTACACACACTATTTCCCTACGGATTCACTTTAGAGTTAGTTACCAGCATCACCCTTTATCTATCTGTTCTGATTTCATAATCCACTCTCACCCCCCAGTTCAAGTCTTTCAGTCAGAAAAAAAGTCAAATCAAATGCAGGTCCAGTATTGTCAGAGTTCAGACTTATTTTCTGTTTCTCTGAACAGGTAAACACAGAGACAGAAATATTTATTCTAAACAGAGCTCAGTAGATTTCAAGGGTGAACAAATTTGAGCACTTAACCCAGGAAGGAAAAGAAAAAACTCAGTTCTGAAACCTCATTTTACAAGAGTTTAAAAAGGCCCAATCAATTTAAATGACAGCACAGAGTGAGGAACTGTTGCTTAAAAAATGCAAACCATAATTGCCATTTATAAATATGTGGGTAAGGAGGGCAGAGAGAAGAGAGAAGTATTATCAAAAATGATTTATCAGCGTAGCAAAGAATAAAAATTTTTAACATTTAACTTATTTGCTCTCATATAGCATAAACACTAAGAACATGCTGTTTAACATTTTAATACACATCTGCCTCAGTGAGGTTTCATTAAATTGTTTTACAATACTTAATGTGGATATGGGTTAGGGTAAATTTAAAGAGAGAAGGCTGCCTAGTACCTCAAATTTATAAAGAATTCTCACCACTGATAACTCAAAGACAGGCACCATATCACACATTAAAGATTAAAAACTGCTATTCAAAAAGCTACCAGTGATATGGATATTTCCATCTAGTGCTTATTGTAACATACCAGCAAACTGATAGATCTGTATGTATCACTCTCTTTCTGAAGCAAAAACTAAAAGGAAAGGACATGAAAGCTGTTGAGTTTGAAATAAGGAAAATATATCCAAGGAGGAATAGTTAGTAAGAGTTAGCTGGCAGCACAATTCATTGTCTTTTGAAACCAAAAGGTCAGACCTTGAACTCTGTCCCTCTTTCTGTAAAGTATCCTGGTTCAGTGTATTCAGTGGCTGAAGGGAGAAAAGGATCATATTGCACAATGATCACTGCCAGTTTGTTGAAAGCAACATTTACTTATATTGAATAATAATAATAATAATAATAATAAAATCTACAGTATGATTTAAACCAAAATCTAACTGTGTAAAACTCTTGGTTCTACAACCAGATGAAGTCCATAGAAACACACTTAGACATAATACACCTCTACCTCAATATAACGTGACCGGATATAACACAAATTCGGATATAATGCGGTGAAGCAGAGTTCGGGGGCAGGGCTGCGCACTTCAGTGGATCAAAGCAAGTTTGATATAACGAGGTTTCACCTATAACATGGTAAGATTTTTTGGCTTCTGAGGACAGCATTCTATCAAGGTAGAGATGTATGAATTCATGAGCAGCATAGTGGCGAAAGATCATCTCATCTAGCACTCTGTTAGTGCCATATAAGCAAAGTTACACTTTCTAGGTGAGACCTTGCTATTTACCTCTCTCCACTGTGAAAATCAACCATTCATTCCTACCCTTTATTTCCTATCTTCTAACCAGTTACTGATCCATGAGAGGACCTGCCCTCTTATCCATGACAGCCTATTTTGCGAGTCTTTGGTGAGGGACCTGGTCAAAGTCTTTCTGAAAGTCCAAGTACACTTTATCAGCTGAATCACCCTTTTCCATATGTCTGTTGATTCCTTCAAAGAATTCTAATAGATTGGTTGAGGCCTTTACAAAAGCCAACAGATCATGTTCATTTGTGTGTCTGATCATTATGTTATTTACTACAGTTTCAACCAATATGCCTGGTACCCTAGTTAGGCTTAACTGACTTGTAATTCCAGGATCTTCTCTGAAGCCTCTGGCTCAGTGTGTGTGTGTACATGAGGCCACAAATGAAGGAAAAATCATAACCCTGCATGTACTCTATTTTAAAACAGGTCTAAAGAAAAATTTCAAACAAAACAATGCACACCATCCTGAGTCAAAACTACATACATGTTGAGTGCAAAATTACAGTTGCATGAATAATCAGAGTAAATATGGGCCTGAAAAAAAAGTTATTTGAGAAATGCTTCCTACTTCTCTCCACATGTATAAGTAGGTCAAAGTGTACTCTGCAACTTAACAAAAAAATAAATCATTTCTGGGTTGAGATCGAGACATAAGTATATTCAGCCTAAGAGAATGAATCAGAGAAAACAGACATCAACTGATAGTGCTACAGTAGTACACTACAATAATCAGCTATAAAGGAAGTCATGGCCCTGTGAGATTCTTCCTCTCTGTGGGCAGACAGCAGTTGAGATGTTGTGAAGGTCTCTCAGTGCAGCAGGAGAGAGAAGAAAACAGAAGTAATCAGTAAACCTCTGTCATTCATGGATCCTATTCCTAAAAAGCTCCTACTTACCCATCAGTTGAAAGAGATTTTAAAAAACACTAAATATGTGCACAAGCTGTTCGAGTTTAATTTTTGTTATTTCCATTTTATAAACTTTCTAAAAACAAACATATGGGGTGAGTCATTTGGCTCACAGAAGTGTTCGTCTGTTAAACAAGTTAAGAAATAAGTGTAAGTCACTCCCTTGTTGATAGTGTGATAGGCTCTGAGGGCTACACACTTCACCATTCTCAGGCACGCTCACTGGGTGGGTGCATGCAAAGCCGTATTATTTTGCTGCTATTTCACCTTTGTGCAAAAAGACGGTTACTCACCTTTGTAACTGTTGTTCTTCGAGATGTGTTGCTCATATTCATTCCAATTAGGTGTGCGCGCGTCGTGTACATGTTCGTTGGAAGATTTTTACCCTAGCAACACTCGGTGGGTCGGCTGAGGCAACCCCTGGAGTGGCGCCGCCATGGCGCCAGATATATGTTCCTGCCAAGCCAGCGCCCCCTCAGTTCCTTCTTGCCAGCTACTCTGACAGAGGGGAAGGAGAGCAGGTTTGGAATGGACACGAGCAACACATCTCGAAGAACTATAGTTACAAAAGGTGAATAACCACCTTTTCTTCTTTGAGTAGTCCAAACAGCTCTTTGCCATCTCTGATTTTTATTCTATTAACTTTATGGCTTCTGACACACTGAAGCTCTCCTTCCTATAATCCTTTTCTCAGAGAGGATAACTTCTGCCCGATGAGGCTCAAACCATCCTTTCATTAGAAATACTCCCAATCCTCCCATTATTGGTCTGCATTTCAGCAACCTCTGCTAAAGGAAAGGAGCAAGGTCTTCTTCAGACCAGTGTTTCCACATGTGTCAGCTGGGGCTGCCATGGAAGTGAAGCAGAGCAATTCCTACTCCTTCAATCCCACCCCACAAGTCTCTTGACTCCCTTGCGACATGATTGCAAACATATATTTCTGCAGAAGAATGAGGCTTCAGATACTCATTTAAAATGGCTAGTTTCAGCTCACGTAGGTCATAACCAAACTGAACAACTGCACTCTAGATTCTATTATCTGGTGAAGCGTGACAAGTTTCAATTAAGAAACTTTGTTTATGGAGAGAACTTGTCTCACTCACAGGTAGCTGAAACCGCATCACTTTATCAATAGCTTTATAAGTGTTTTAAAATTATGTAAACAATTCTTACAATACTTCAGTAACTGCTAGAAAGTGAAGACATCACAGTGTAGCTCACCAACTATTTAAGGGGGAGAAATCTGGCATGGGAAGGACACAAAAGTCTCACAGTTTCAGCATCCTGACAAAACCCAGAACATAAATCAGCAGCTAAGCTGAGCTCCAGATCATGCTCACCTTAATTCAGAGTCTCTGGTTTCAGACCTTCTAGCCTATACCCCACTACAGGAGCTACATGCAGCAGAGAAAAAAACCTGCATTCTTATTTCACTTGTAGAAAGGATAATGCCACTCATGCTGCTTCTTTTTATGCATTCTAATGTTAATTGCACGCACACCTGAGTATGACAAAATGTTACTATCAAAAAACTGAGGACTTTTCTACACGGACACAATGGTTTCACTAAATTCAGTTTTTAAACTGATGCAAACCCATAGGTGGACACATTTACATTAGTTTAGAACTGGCTTATATTAGTTTAGCTTGCATCTGTAAGCCGGATTTGAACTGAATTCAGAGCATCCACACAGGGTTCTTCCACTAGTTTAAATGAATTGATTTTAAACACACAACTTTAGTTAATTGGGTGCAACTCTGTGTGTAGACCAGACTGAAGACAAGACACCAGAAGCTGTTACAACTGTGCTCCTTGGAAGCAGAGGAACATCCCAGATCATATACTGAAGGCAAACACACCTGTATTCATTACTTGCTGCTGCCCATCTACTCCAAGGAAGAGAAAGCACAGCATCAATAACAGAAGGGTGTGAACAATAAAGCATTAGAAAACAGTATAAACAGTGAATTTAGGGCTCAGAAAGGGTCCTGGATTGATCACTCTGGAAATACCTCTGCCTCCAGAGGCGATAGAGTTCTGTCGCCATGGCTATTCAGTATTTGATTTCTCTGTTAAGACTGAAAACAGATGTACCAGTTAGTGCCAATTTGCATGGTTTGTGATGTAGAGAGCTGTCCACCAGGAAGTGGATTACAAAACCAATATATCTTCCACAAGCCCAACATCTATTTCTTAATAATGACTTCTGCTGTATATTGATCTAGGCTTCATTGGAGGTGGCAAATCGACAGTAAAAGGGTTTGTACATTACCAACCCCTGACCCCTCCCCAGCCAAGTTTTAGAAGTGTGCTTCCCTAAAAATGGGACCACCATTTACTTAATACCAATCAGTTTTCTCCCATCTCAGGCCAAGGCAAATGAATCTCAGGCCAAAGTACAGATCACTAATAAGCCAATAACATGTTATGAGGAAGTTATTGAAGCGGCACTGTAACATTAAGAAAAGTCTAGATCAAAAATAAAGTGCAACTTTAATATCTCCTAAGAGTCACTTCTCTTTACAAAACTGGAATGGAAAGACTAGAGCAGAAGGTCCTAAGAACCTGTCCTCTCTCACCTTTGTTTTAATTTGGCTTGTTTTCTCTTTGTTCTCCTGATGCCTCTTACAGCAGTTTGTCATGCAAGAAAGCAAGCAGGAAGCAAAGAAACAAATTCACATTACAGTCTTTCTAGGAGTATTCTACTTCAAGCAAGGTATTGCTTATCCTATAATTAATTTTAATATTCTAGCAAGAAAGCTTTTTGCCTTTATGTTTTAATCTGAGGACAAGAACAAATCCAGTAACAGAGCGTCAACATTAATTTGAGGGGAAATGAAAAATGACTTAATAACACTGCAGCAGAATTAATATTGTACAATAGATCATGGAGCCATAAAACTCTTGACAAATTCATTTTTGTAACACTGTATATTCTTGCTAATAGGGCAGGGCGCGTCTGAGGGGCTATTAATACCTTACTGTACAAATGGATATCAACGTACACAGCAATAAATAAATAAATCCCTGCTCTCTTAGTTTCAGTTCCTCCCTCCCCCCAGCAGTAAAACTGTGGAGAAAAGCAAGGTCAGAGTGGCTTCATGCAGGAAGCCTCCCTCTTGCTTCAAAAAATCATTAGGAAATTCACCTCCACTTTAAGCCTCTCTAGCCAAGAAATCTGAGTGAAGTACAGTAAGAGGTATTATAGAAAAATAATGGTTTGGCTTTCGGTTTTACCAAAGCCAATTGTAAACAGAGACTCAGATTAGAATTTATCAGAGGTAGCCTTCCCAGAGGAAGCCTAGGCCATGTCTACACAGGAAAAGTGATAACTAATTCACCACCAGTGGCCACTGGTGCAGTTCCACAGCTAGAAAGCTGCAATGTACACAACAGAAGTCAAGAAATTCTTCTACTGTATTGCCTAACTCTGCTGAGTTAGATATCTGTGGTAAAGGCACCTAAGTCCCATCTATAATACTGCTTTCTACTTGCGCTACCAGCAGCAGAGCTACACATAGGGGGCACCTGTGATGAATTAAAGAGTCCCATTTTAGCAGCTTAAAATGTAGCTCTAATGACCTAATCCAGAGAGACTAAGATATTAGTATCATCATTTTGTACTTAAGATTGTCTGAATGTTTTTATCAAATGCAAGGCAACATTGGGTCTCACATTATGCAATAATTCATCATGTTATTATATGATTACATACCAACCCCATAATGGGGCTGTGAACCTTGCTTGCAAAGGTTCTTAAAGATCACAGTATGAAAGATGGAGTTCTATTATCACTCCCTCTCTCTCTTGTACTCATAACCAGTTCTCTGGTTATCCTTTCCATGCTATTGACTTTTGCCATGTACCCAGTATGGAAAACTACCCTCAGACTGACAAAGCCAGACTCAGTGTTCAACAGATTTTTCTTCATTAAGTACATATGAAAGTGAACATTTGTGCAAGCTCTGGCCTTCACATGAGTACACTCGGTCAGAGCTGGACTGATTTATCCAGTAGGGCGAGTCTCTCTCTGCTTGGTCAAAAGCAACTATACGTATGGAAAGATTAAGCTGAGTTGGGCTCGGTCTTGAGAACAGTAGTGTTCCATGCCACTCCATGCCCTTCCTTCAGACTGTTGCAAAAGTCATGGAAGTCCCATTTCCACTGCAGTAAAAGATTCAGATAGGTAAAAACCTTTTAGACGCAAGAAGAGTTCCCATAAACTTAGTATACAAGTGTAAAGTGACTGAAGTAAACAGCCTGCAGAAAACAACCAGGTCAAGAGGAAAATTATATTCCTGAGATTTACAGACTGCTTCTGTTGCTTACAGTGGGGTTTTAGCGCTTTAAAAAAGAGCTGGCAACCTTCCCCCCGCCAGCAAGCAATCAACGAGCACTCAGGCTACCACAACGGTCTCATGAAGTATAAGGATAGATCAGTATAATATAACACAGTTTGTTATATAGCAGCCTTCATATGAGGGATCACAAAGTGTTCTTATCACAGATGAGTTAGAGGAGACGTAACGTGTTACAGAGTGTGGTACGGTGACTTGCACCAGCATAAAAGGAAAAGAACATACCAAGATTGAACACAAACACAAAGCCAATTACAAGTATTAAAGATGACATAACTGAAAACTAGACAGAGGCGCTAATGGGAAAAGGGACAATTGAGGATGGTAAAGATCTGTGGGGTGCAGTCAACCACAGGATAAAGGGAAGAGATGTGTTTTAATCAAGATTTTAAGACAGGAAGTCTTTCAATGGTTTGGAGTTATAAACTTCCAGGCAGTTAAACTGGTTTTTCATTTTTGCAGCCCTTCCAGCTTTGAAGAGAGTTCCATCTAGGTACTTATTTGACATTCATCACCTTAGTAGGGGAATGCCCAAGAACCTAGTGATTGCCATGATTAGTGAACAGCAAGTGGAGTAGGCAAATACAAAGTCAAAGGGCTGAGTGGATTCATGCAGAGTTTTGAAATAGAAAAGAATTCTGAAATGGATTTAGACAACAAAGGGGAGGGAAAACAGACTCCTAATTCCTGGGGTTCGGGACAGATATAACAGAGATTTCCCCTTAATTTTAGGCAAACAACGAGAATCACTTCACCATCTAAATAAATTACCATATATACTCGATCATAAGCCAGTTCGTTTATACGCCACCACCCCCCCCAAGATAGAGAAGTAAAAACAGAAAATTTTTATAACCCATTCATAAGCTGACCCTATAATTCATGGGTCAGTGAACTTTGGCTCCCAGGCCATCAGGATAAGCTGCTGGGGGGCCGAGATGGTTTGTTTACCTTGAGCATCCACAGGCACGGAGGTAAACTTAAGTAAACAAAGCGTCCCAGCTGCTTAACCTGACAGGCTGGGACTACAACTGGTGGGGAAATTGGGGGGAGGGGGAGAAGAAGCTGGGGGTCAGGGGAGTAACCCGTCACCACTGCCCACATGACCTCACCCCTAGACTGAGACCCCCATACTCTCCCAATCCCATCCTTTCCAACCTTATCTGGGGAAGGCCAGGGGAGGATGTCTCTGGCCTGGCTGGAGCTGCTCTGGCAGGGTGAGCTGCAGCTGCTTTGAAGGCTGAGGGAAGGGCAGCATGGCCAAGTGGAGAGACTCTGGCCCTGCCTCTTCCCTACTGGCTGTGCTGCCTGTTGGTGGGGGGGGGGGGGGGCGGAGGGCTGTGTCCCACCTCTCCCTCTCTATACCTGTTCATAAGCCGACCCCCATTTCTCTGGTGCTTCCCTTTTTACTAAAAAGTTCGGCTTATGAACGAATACATAGAAGTAGTACTGCACCATTGCAAACTCTGAAGATTTCAATACTGGTGTCTGCATAGCTGGTGTTTTCCTTAAGCCTCAGATTCTGAAACCATTAGACTCAGCTTTTATTTGAAAAAAAAAATTCTAATTTTCAAGCCCTCGTGGTTATGCAGAAAACCTGGAAAATGTGATCCGAGTACAGCCAAAAAGCTCACAAACCAATAAGCAAAGGAAAAGACTTCTATAGACCATTTATAAACATTTACAGAATCAGTTAGGTTTTTTTTAAAGCAATCTCATGATTTCTGAAGGCTTGGGGTTGGCAATACTGCTTAATGGAGAGCACTAAAAAGAGGAGTACCAGCTCTGGAGACAAGTCTATAGCCTCACAGCAGGTGCAGCATAAGCAACGGTAACAAAAGATTCCTTACACTGCTATGCCAAATGGTACTTTAGCAACTACCTGAAGGATCAGAGTGGGGTTCATTCTCCATCTCTATTCAGTCCTTGCCCTCAACAAAACTGCCAACAATGTTGTCACTTGTGATGGTGTCTTTGGCAATATGGACCTCTGTCTGGCCAAAACAGTATTGTTACCAGAAACTCATTTGTCACAAGCCCATCAACAGAAATTATTCATTACAAACCTGGACAGATTCAAACTCATAGCAGAAATAAAAGGCGATGGTTCCTATCTCATAGATGGTTGAAAGAGCTACATGGGTTCCCCACAAAAATAATTTACATTGGGAGAGAAGAATGAGAGAAATCAGAGAAACAATATCCCTACATTTTTACCTGTGCATCAAAGTGATAAACAACTTAGATAAGGGAAGAATGCACTATAAGGTATTAAAAAGCCACATATAATGGAAGGGCAAAGCATTAGCAAATGAATTCTAAGAGAAAAATCCCAAACAATTAGTGAAAACAAGCAACTGCAAAAATACTTCCTTTTGAACAGTTGCCACATTTTTCTATTCTAATCAGTTATCACCCTGTTAATGGATACAAAATGTTGGTAAGTTGTATGAATAATTTAGGTCCATTTTCAGTTAAGTGGTATCTTCATTAAACCATATGCTGTCCCCAACTAACAGCTCTAGAACTACGTAATGCAATTTCCCGCTAGGCATTACTTTAACCCCAGTTTACATTTGGCAGCCCACAGAGCCCTCACCTGTCTTTGCCACTGAGTGGAAAGAGAAACTTGTTTTCAAAAGGGAAAAAAGTAAAGCCTAGTATCTCTAGTAGCAGGTTCTTTCCAGATATTTGTTATGAAACAAAAGATAACTGTGTACTGCTAATTAAACTCAAGCATTTTGCTGCTATGATTGTATCCAGTACAGAAATGACTAATAGCAAAGTTAACAAAAATAACACAAAATGTAAAAGGGAAACAAATGTATATCTAGAACTGGTTAAAAAAAGTTTCAGTGGAACAGGTTTCAATTGAAAACTGTTGAAATAGGAACATTTAACAGGAATGTCTATTTTTGACAACTGAGGAAGACAAAATGAATCATTTCAATATGTTATGTTGATTCTTTTTTGACATACTAATGTACATATTTATATACTTTAGCTTATATCATAGCATTTGGACCTTATTGCAACAAAATGTTTTGACAATTCTGAACAAAAATTAAGAATCTGAATTTCACAGGAAATTTTCAAATTTCAGTTTTTCATTCTGATTTAGAATGTAAACAAATGTCAAAAAGTGTCAATTTCCCACAGAATGGAAGATTTGATTTCTAAACAGCTCTACTTATATCCCAATTTAAAGTACACTGGTTATACATTATAAAACAGGAAATTACTCATATAAACCCCATCACTTAAAATAATTAAACACAGATTGGACCACACATTAGAAGATCTACCATAAGGAACAACTCTATATTAGATGGAGATAGGTGCCTGACTAGAGGACCCAAAAAGTGTTTTCCATCTCTAATATCTATGAGTTTTATTGACTTCTCTCTCCCTCACTCACACAAAGGCAGAAATGCGTTCACACTTCTTGCATTAGAGAACTTCTAATGAAAATTGAGTTCAAGTCTAAATCATTTTGCAATGTCTTTGGGAAGTTACACCGACATAAACACAGTATGAACAGTGTTATGTCCTTGGGAGACCTTCTCCCACTGACGTAGCTATTGCCGCTCACAGGGGTTGGAGTAGTTAAACCCTAGGGAGAGCTTTCTCCCATCAGAGCAGCTACATTAGAGGACTTATAATGGCATAGCTGCACCTATGCAGCTGCGCCACCATAAGCTTTCTAGTGTAGCTGTGCTCCTAGACTCTGCATTTTCCAGAAATATTTAAAATGTGGTCCAACAACATTCAGTGCATAGCTAAGTAGCTATTCGTGCACAAGGCAGCAGTCCTTAGTAGCACATTTTGCAAGCTCAGAACAGAAAAAAAAACCCTACTAAATCATCTACTCCACATGCTCTGTCCGATACCCAAAGCGTCACACCTATATCAAATCAAAATTCATTTACCATGGGACAAGTCCATATGCTACAATTGAATAAGGGCTATTTCCCTGCCCAACTTCAACCCCAACCTATTTCTGTACTAAAACTTTGACAATAAAAGTCAAACTTTATTTTAAAATAAAGTGAATAGTTCATACACAATCCTCACTAAAAACTGCTGATTCATTTTCATTCAGACTTCCAAAATACAAATCACCTTCAGGCAGACATCAAGTGTTGAAAATTTCAAAAGATGAAATTCCAAAGAGTTATGAGACTGAAGACAAAGTGCAATAATGAAAACTAACAGGCTGAAATCAGCTCCCCACCAACACGAGGACAGAAAAGACATTTTCATCAACTGGAAGGCAACTTTTTTTCTTCATGTACAAGTGATCAGAACCATGTTCAAAGTAAGAGCAGAATGACACTGTCAGGAGAATGCAAAGATAAACTGTTAAAATGATTTTAGATGCTAATGTTATTTTGGTGGGCCCAGTCTTGAGATATTGTACAAAATCAATGGCCAGATGTTGCTTTATAAATATTAAAAACAAACATTTACTGTTGATATACTTAGTAGCCACATCAAAGGTTGATTTATAAGTACTGTATTTTATCATACTACATGCATCACGCTGATTAAAATTGCAGTGCTAAAATAAATTTTACAAGTATAAAATGCTTGGTTAATATTAATTCATACAAGACATTATGTCACCATGCAAAATGCACAGGCATAATGACAGCATCAATAAACTTAGTCAAGTTCAAACTGTGCAATTTAACAAGCATCACTGACTCATTTATCTTCCTTGTGATCACTTCAACAGTATGGACTCAGTTTGATAGTGTTAGAATCAAATTAAAATGGGTTGTAGTATGGTCGAAGTGTGGATATTGGTCAGCAAAGTGAGTAAAAAGCACATCTTGATGTTACATATGATGCCTATGCATTTTCAAAGTAACATCTGTTTAGTTTACTTAAACAGTTTTTTATTGTCCCTACTGCAGAACCATCATGCTGTAGCAAAGCAAGTCATGTTCTATTCCCCATCATATACTGACAAAACTACCAGTAAAACTCTAGTTCCAGAATCTTTATTGCTGGTGATGTGGCATGCGTAAGCCAGGAAAGAACACAGCTTGTTTTTCAGATACAGTACCAGGCTGAGCTTGTACTCCTGTAGTTAGAAAAATCTTATTTTGACTTGTAAACTGATTTGATATAGAAGTCACTGGGGAAGAATAAACAGGAAACACCAACATATTTTTCAATTTCTTTTCTGACCATCGCCAGACTTGTTATGCAATTTGAACAGTTCAACATTTGTTTTTGCATTATCTTGCTGATCTGCTCTGGTCTCTTTCTGTCTGTCTAGTGCAAGGTTTTTGCACTAAAAATCTGTGAAAAAAAACAGATTAGATAACACTAGATATGTTATGTATAGAACATACTTTGTTATTCACCCAGAGACATATGCATCAATTGCTGATTTGGGTGTGTTTACTGGCGTGAGGCACTGCTCTTCATTATGCAGAGGCTTCAACTTTTCAATATGAGCACATAACAAAGGTAGACCACAAGCCTATACAGCTGGCTGGTGAAAGCATGAACAATTCCCATACCATGATATAAGACAGCGTAGAAATTAAGCATTTGTGACAGTAATTATGACATTTTTATCTTAATTCTTTCCATTTTATAAAGGTATTACTGCCATTTGGGATTTGATAAATTCGCTTTTTAGAATTTTATGTTAGGTAATTTAAAGATTTGAGAGATACCAAAATTAGATGTTGGGTGTAAAGTCATGTCACTTAATTTGTATAAAACTCTTTATAGTAAATATTTAAAGATATATTTAATCTCTATATAGCAATGGAGTGGGCTACGAGTCTTAACAGACTAGATGGTGTTATTTGGATTAACACATCTACAGCGAATGTCTCAGTCTAGTATTAACATGAAATTTTGGTAAATTTGCTCAGGCACATTTGGGATCAACAGGAAAATATACATGGTACACTGCCTCAGTCTGGAAGAAGCAAAAAGTGTTAGCTGCAAAGTGGGTTTGGTGATTTTAAGATTCAAAGAAAAATGTTATTTTTGCTATTTTTCCTCTAGAACATTTTTTTAAACATTATTCAAAATGTTAACTTCCAGAAAGCTTCAGAAATTCCCCTCTCCTGATAGAACCTTTACAAAACACATTAAAGAGGAGCTTGTGAAGATCAATACAGATGCGTATGCACTCTTATCAATCTTGTTTGAAGGGGTTATACATGTTCTAGACAGCTCCATACTGCCCATACAGTAAATAGCATGTTTTACAGACAAAAGGAATCAGCAACTACTGATTTTTATTCCCTAACTGACACAGTCACTATTAAGAGAGGCTAAAACTTGATTAGGTCATGCTGCACAAAAAATTGCTCCATCCCCCACTACACACTCTTCTGCAGAAAAGCTTATATCCTTCACTTCTTTAAGGCCGAAGTACACTGCTGCCTGGATCCATGCATTTGACTGTCAAAAGATGTTTTGCATTTCAGAGCAAATAGTTTAGCTAACATACTAGTTGCATGAAGAACTGTCCAATGAGTAGCCAGTAAATAGTACTGCATAAAATAGCACGGTATTGATTCAACACACTACAACTCCCTTCAACTCCATCTCTACCACCATAAGGGGAACAAGCTGTCGTAATGCTGCATAAGATTTAACATTGTAAGTGCTTTTTTCTGAAATCCCTTAAGAGGGGATAAAATATCAAGTACCAATAACAACATTTTCAAAAGTCAGAATTGAGTGAGCTATGAATTTTCCATCCCTGTAGGATAAGGTATGATTTAATTTCTTAGGCTCAGGTGTGGGTAGGGAGGAGGTCACAACTGACAACTCACTTGCTTTCTCTCTCTACAGGGAGTTGCTTATTGGTGCTTGTTGTGCAGAAGAGAAAATGGTTTCCTGTTTAAAAAAAAATTACTTCTGTTCCTTTGTAAATGGACTTTTCATACTTTGCTGTGGGAGCTACAGAGAAATTAAATGTCTTATTCCACCCCCACTGCAATTTACAGAATGGGGCCAGTGGAAGACAGAAGTGCCCTAATGTCTGATGTTTATGCAGTACTAACTCACAGTAAATATCTTAAAAATCAAGAACGAAACAGCCTTCATTCTGTCAGAGAGTTTCAAATAGAAACAATACATGAAATTTGACCTTTACATCCAAAAAGCTCCCTTGGTTACCACCAAGAAAACAAAACAGGTTTTATGACAAAAGTTTCCCACAATTCTTCATTTCTAAACCTATTCAAAGAATTTATATATTATTTTTTTCTCTGTCTTAAGCACATCAAGACCCTTTTCGGAGCAAGAGTTTAATGGACTGAAATGCACTAGAGACCTAATGCTACGCCAGAGCTACCAAATAGACTGATTTTCAGGTACTGCTGGCTATCTGATTTTGGATTAAGAAATACTCCCCCTGCTTCAGTTCAGTGGTTCACAGATTCCAGTGTCCAATTAAAAAAACGAAGAGAGAGTAAATGGCCCTGTTACAGGTGCCCATCCAGTTACATCTGACTAGCAGTCAGGCATCAGCTGTGCTATTCATGTGCTCAGAATGTCAAAACAAAATGACTGCTATTTATAACTGAAGCTAAGCCTTTCTAGTTGATCCGATTATCCATAACAATGGAGTTTTCAGATATGCAACAATTTTTAAAACATTAACAGGAAAATGGTCAAGATGAAAGAAAAAAGCCCATATTTCAATTTATTCAGGGATTTCTAACATTAACTTGCCTTGGGGCAAGTAGGTGGATGTAAGCTTCCATTAAGGGCTTCTGTGTTTCCAGGTTTATTTATATCTATCACAGTCTTCTCTAGATGTTAGCAAGTCTCAATAAAAAAAAGTAGCCAGTACTGTCAAAATGTAGTTTAAAATTGCTGCTGAAGAACCTTCAGCACAAGTCTTAAGTGGAACTGCCTCCAAGTGATTGCTGATGCACACAGAAAGTGTCACAGTGAAAGAGTGCTCTCATCTGGGATCAACCTTCTACCTCTTCACATGCTGCAAGGCAGCACATGTCAACATAGGTGAATGAGAGCTTGTTTAATAAAGGTAGAAAAGGCTGCACTAAACACAGCTGGGATACAATGGTAGACAGCAGCACAAGCAGAAATGGATATCATTTTTCAGCCTGAAAATAAACCACAATGTGGCATTTGCCTCCAAGTACACATCTTTCCTCTCTTTTTGCTTCAAAAGGAAGACATAAGACAAACAGCACCGTTAGGTAAAAGGGCAAAGCCTATGACCACCATCATTACTAATGAAGAAGAGAAACAGATCTCTAAATGTTGACTTAGTTCACTGAAAACAACTTTGGCTTGAGGTAAGCAGAACTTACTGGGAAATAAACAATATCTATTCTATTCTATATTCTTAAGTATTTCTGAGCATCGCTCTCTGAAGGCAAGTTTACTTTTGATGAAACAAAACTGAAGCACCCACTGACTGTCTCCAACTTGTGTCGCATGCGGACAGATGCTCTTCTCCACAGCTCTGACAATTCACCTCAGTTTTGACATGCAACACATCATGCTATTGAAGGACTGGGAGTCTGCAGTATATGCTGACTTCTTGCTGCATTGTTAATGTAATACTTAACACTTATAGACTGCCTCTGATATGGAAATCTTCAAGGGTTTCATAAACATTTATTTTTATGCTGTATAGGATTATTGAAACATTCATTTATTTATTTTGAGTTATGCTAACTATAGAAAAAGAGATCCCATCAGGCTATGGGCATCACTGACAGTTAAAAATTGACAAAATAAACAAACTCCTCAAATTTGTCCCAGGAGACATATACCCCAAGCAGTTAAATGCAATTTAGCAATAAAATCCAAACAAAATTCAATCCTCTCCAATGTATACTACCCACACAATACTCAGACCATGCAAAAAGCCCTATAGTCCCCAAAGCAAGAAAAAGACGAGACTGGCCTTGTAACATGCCATTAAGGTCAGCACATTGGTTATTTTGCTGCAGAGGTGGAGCAAATTAAAAGATTCAGGGGCCTTAACAGAAGACTTTACCACCAGCCACTTCATTTATACCAAGGAGGGTTTCAGCTCAAGCACCTTGTTGACCAAAACTGGGGTACTATGTCACAAGAAGAAAGTTGGTCTCTTAGGTAGGTCTCAGGTCATCCAGGACTTTAGAGTTCAATATCAAACCCTGATGGGAAAAAAAAATCCACCTAGTGCTTTTAGGGAAGAGTACTGAGAACAGACGTAACATGCTGAGAGATATACCTGTGAAGAGTTAAATTTTATTCCAGGCCCAATTTCTGATTAGATTTAAGATGTAGCCTCAAGTAGAGTACATTGTAGTAAAACAGTCTACCCAATATGTAAGGAGTTATTATTCAAAGGCATGGATAATACACATTGGGAAACCGAGGCACAGATGTTAAGTGACTTGGACAAAGCTCCCAGCCCCGCTCCCCCACATACAAAATCAATGACAGAAAATGGAACAGAACCCAGAAATCCACATTCCCAATCCTGTGCTCTTAACTACAACATGGGCTATTCCTGGGGGCATTACGTGTCAAAAAATTTAAAATACTGTGCATAATATTTTAAAATTGCACAAAATTCTGCACATTTGTCAAAAACAACACACTATAATCACACCAGTTTCAATTATTTTAGTAATTTATTTCAAAATACTAGTCAGCAAGTATGTCTGTAACAATACAGAGACACAAAATTATCCCATGAGTAGAGAGCTAAAGAAACCCCTACAACAACCCAGCTCCTATTTCTCTACCCTTCCCCCACAGAGCCCAGCCAGAGGGCCAGACACTCACCCCGCCTTCCCCCAGAGGCCAGTTGTGGGCCCCCAGCCGAGACACTTATACCCTCTACAGGCCAGCTACAGGCCCCCACCCAGCCCAGACACACAATCTCTACCCCACAGAGCCCAGGTATCCAGAGGGAGAGAAAGCCTGATGAGGGTCCTGGGCTTGCACGGAGTTTCCTGAGCACTGCTGCCTCCTTCCTTTAGGGCATCCTGGGAACCTCAGCTTCTGGGAACCCTCCAGCTCCCTCCCCCCGTCCCCCACCCTTGTCCTTTATTTGCGAACTGGGCTCTGCCAGGTCCAGTGGCCCCTAGGGGCAGGCAGCAACACTACAGCCCATTTCTGTGGTGAAAAAGGAAATTCTGCACGCAAGTTAATTTCTACAAAATTCTGCACTGTGCCGTAGGGAAGAATTTCCTGAGGAGTAATGGGCAACAAAGTCTGTTGACATATCAGTCTCCTGCAGACTTCATTAATTCCATCTAAAGAACTCAAAAAAGTATGCTTTAATCAGTGACATTCAATAAATGTGAAATACAGTTCCCTAAACCATGGCAAAAGACAGGGAATGTGAAACACAAATGAAAGACTGATTAGCAAAAATAAGACAAATACAAACATGTCTAATACAAGTGAGTAATTTTACATGGACTTATTCAAAAGTACAATTTTGTTGCTATAAAGCACCAAAAACATGTATGGTGATTTGCAAATATCAAGTGTCAGTTCCTCCTAACTACCAGAAGACAGGATGGAGCACTCTATAATTGCCCTGTTCTGTACACTCCCCCAGAAGCTCTGGTATGGAGACATGATGCTGGGCAAGACGAACCGTGGTTGGCCCAAGCCAGTATGTAATCTCTTATGTTTCCTCCCTCTGATATATGATTGAAATGCCCAGCCTACTTTGCAGTACTGAATATTTTATTATTTACAGCCAAAACTGGCAGTGCAATCCATATTTAAATTGCCTACCACTTTCCACTATAAAGACCCTGTTTTCAGTTGCTGAAACTTCACCAAACTTTAATGGCTCAGGCTGAAGTTTTCCATGCCACATGTCTGCACCAAGCTGAATTTTTGGGAAGAGTTTCAGTTAAACTGGTTGAGCTATTTCAGAGAAACGAGTCAGGGAAAGATACATTTTGTGAATATTAAATTACTGCAGCTGTATCATGGAGAAGCTATAGCGTGTCTCCATACTTTGGAAGAGGGAATCGTCCTGTGACAGGGAAAGCCACCCCAGGTTCAGAGAAGTGTCTTTTGCTCTCCCTGTGAAATTTCGAAGTTTGGCTGAGTTTCAAGCCTCTGAAAATTGCTGTTTGCAAATGCTCACTAGAAACTTGTTATAGTTTGGCAGCAAGATTATCTGAAGATTCCTTCTCTACAGAGAAGGCTCCATCCTCACAGAGATCCACACCAGCTACACTAACATGTATTTCAGTATAAGCGTCCGTGGCAGCTCACTTCTTCGGATGGATAGAATGGAACACACAGACAGTATGTCTGTGTGTTCCATTCTATGCATCCGAAGAAGTGAGCTGCAGCCCACGAAAGCTTGTGCTGAAATAAATTTGTTAGTCTCTAAGGTGCCACAAGTACTCCTGTTCTTTTTACTCTCTCCCGTGTTATTTATTATTTGTACTCAGGTAGTGCCTAGGAGCCATAGCCATAGACTAGGACCTCATTATACTAGGTGCAGTACAAACAGAACAAAAGATTATCCCAGCACAAGAGAGCTTACAATAAGTATAAGATAAATGACAACAGATGGATACAGACAGACCAACAGGAAAGTACAAAGAAACAATAAGAGTGTTCTCAGTGCTGTCCCTGGCACCCAGGAGGTCTGACTGGAATGTAGAGAGGAGAGGAGCCAAGAGGAACAGCGATAGAAGCTGATGGGGACAGACTGTGAGGAGACAGAACTGTCTGGGGATTGGTCCTGCTTTGAGCAGGGAGTTGGACTAGATGATCTCCTGAGGTCCCTTCCAACCCTGATATTCTATGGAAGACAGGGTCAGAAGTGTCTATAACCACCTAAAGCACATTGCCCTCCAGAACGTGGAATTGAACCCAGAATTCCCATATTTCAGTCTTCCTCTACTCTCAGCAAACAGCTGTAAAACCCCTGGCAAAACGTGTCTCATTCCTTTCCAGTAGCTTATCCACAGAGACAACCTACTATCACCATCGCCAAGCATTCATTTGCTCAAGCATTCATGTCTTGGATTTAGAGATTTCAACTCCAACCTTGCTGATGACCACTTTGGAGGTCTATATAGTTCTATGTTATTAACTTCCATGATTTTGTCACAAATTCTCCAATTTAGTGTTTTTCTTAAAGCTCCAAGCTCCTGGAGTCAAGTGATAATAATAAAAGCTCAGCTTTTATTTAGACATCCGATAGCTCACTTATGGAGAAAAGGCTGAAAGTGTTACCTGTGTACACCCTAACAGCTAAGGAACCTGAATACAAAGAAAAAAATGATTTTTTAAAACTCTCATAATTTGAGGCCTGACTCGCGATTTTTGAATGCTTGGGGTTAATAATATTGGTGGTTCCACATGACAATTTATAGGCATGGGATTCTGTTAAATTTTTGAAAAACATCAGAAATTATTACAGAAAACACCTCATAAAAGAATATTAAAGTTAAGCATTCAAAAGTTAGGAAGTGCCAGAATTGATGTTGCCTGCACAAACTTTATAATTTGGCCCCGTACTGAGCTCCTACACTCTAATCATCCTCATATATAGTAACAAATTAATTTTTCAAAAGGACCTCTGCCTTATTCAGGACAAAAGATACATGATGCTCCAGGAATGAAATCAGAATGAAACGAAGCTGTTGTCTTCACAACTGTTCATTTAATTTATAACTGAAGCTGGAAAACGTGTACTGAATGAGGCAGGAAAAATTGGATTCTATCCCTGCTTCTGCCACACAAATCCTAGATGATGCTGGTCAAGTCACTTACACCAGAATTTTCATAGGTAGCCACTACTTGTGTGTTCCTCATTTTCTGAGGGCTACATTTAAGACATATGGATCCTGATTTGCAGAAATGCTAAACATTCAGATACAACTGAAGTCTATGGGAGCTTTAACACAGTGTCTCTCAACATCTCCATACCACTGTACCCCTTTCAGGAGTCTGATTTGTCTTGCGTGCCCCAAGTTTCACGTCACAAACATTATTGCTCACAAAATCAGACATAAAAATACAGAAGTGTCAAAGCATATTACTGAAAAATTGCTTACTTGCTCATTTTTACCACATAATTACAAAATAAATCAATTGAAATATAAATATTGTACTTACATTTCAGTGTATAGTATATAAAGCAGTATAAACAAGTCATTATCTGTATGAAATTTTAGTTTGTACCCACTTCGCTAGTGCTTTTTATGTAGCCTGTTGTAAAACTAGGCAAATATCTATATGGATTGATGTACCCCCCTGGAAGACCTCTGTGTACCCTGATGGGTACGTGCATCCCTGGTTGAGAACCAACGCTTTAACATATAAAGCACTATGTAATGCTAAGTACACTGAAAATATCAGGGCCTAACATCTCAAATTTGATACCCAGAATTAGTGGGCTAAAGGCAAGAGTTACCTAAAATGCCTTCTACAGAATTTAAGTGACAGACCATGGCTCCTATGGTTCATAGCTAAAGATTTTTTTTGAAGTTACACACACTTCAAAGGCTTTCAAGAACAAAACAGTTGTCATAATAGCACACCATGCAAGTGATCTGCCTGGTCATTTGTATCACACACACACACAATCATCCATGAAGAACAGGGTTCTTGTATGTTCAAGGATTTAAGTTGGAAGCAGGTTTGACCAACATCCTATGCTCTCTGCAAAGAAAAAATTCCAATATGCAATAGCTACAGTGCTAAGTTCTTGCTATATACATTTCTTCCAACATGGCCTCACAATCCTGGAGGCTGAAACAACTGTAGCATAGGAAGTCCTGGCTTCCCTTAGAGACTAGTCTCTACAGAGCTATGGTTGCAGCCAGATACCATTAAGAAACTTTGTAGTCCCCATGTTGCTCTGCCTGTTAAAACGAAGTTGCTGCAACATTGTCAAGTTTTCTCTGAAATCTAAGGGGAAATTTTTTTGCAATGTTTGAGAATAGATCAACTTTGAATTTGAAGTTCTGAAGATCTGACTTTTGAATTACAGATACTTTTTAAAGGTTTACCTGACTGGAAATGTTAACTTGTGCCATTTGAGCTCAGAAACTGCTAGTTGTTTATTCCTTCTTTTCACCTAATTAATTCTCCTTGTAAACCTATACATAGGCTACCTTTGTTTAATTATAACCTGTTTGTTCAAAGTTACTAATTGTATCTAACTGCAATGGCTAATGTGTTTGAGTAGTTTGCCCTCTGGTGACTAGTTTTGAGAGAACATAAGAGTGTCCCATAGCTCAAGTGGCAGTGATCTGTGTATGTAGAGCTAAAGGATAAAGCTGCTATTCCTAGATTTGAGCAGTTTAATCTAGTAATTGAGAACTGACAAACCAGTAAAGGCCTAACTTTTGAGGTGACACATAGTAGAGTGAAAGGTCATTTGACTAAAAACCGATACCTGCTGCATTGGCTGTATTCCTCCATAAGCCTGCTTCTTGTACCACAAGATTTTTTTTTGTTTGTTTTTTTCCAGAGTGCAGAGGCAGACCTCTGTCAGATATTTATATGGCTCCATTACCGTAATATTTGAGTGCCTCTCAATCTTTGATGTATTTACCCTCCCAATACCTCTGAGAGTTAGGGAGGTGCTATTACCCACATTTTACATATGGGCAACTGAGGCACAGAAAAGACTAAATGACTTACCTAGGGAGTCTTGGAAGTCCTGTGGCAGAGCAAGAAATTGAACCCAGAACTCCCCAGTTTCAGGCTAGTACCCTAAACATGACACCATCCTTCCCCTCAGGCAAACATGGATGAATTAGTAGACCTCCATGTTTTTTTAAAATACAAAACATGAACTAAAAAGGAAAACATAAAATTCACCACACATCAGTGGCTCCTGGCCCACAGGGCTGGGCCTATCTTCCTGCTATGGGTGTTGCGATCTAGCACATGTGGCTGCAGTGCCGCACCACCACTCAGCTTTGGCCCAGTTGTCCCTCTGTCACAGGGTAGAGAGGGACAATTTGAGTGAGTGTTGCAGTGACCCCATGGGTCACAGCACCTGTACCAGGGAGCTGGGCCCAGCCCAGCAGGATAGGAGTTGCCACTGCAGGCTGAATGTGAGTTGTGCTTGCTCGGCAAACATCGCCCCCAAGGTCTGCCGTTCCCTCAGAGGCAGAACTCGACACCCTCCTCCCTCCATGGATAAAATGGAAAAAAACACAAAATAAGCCAAAATCCCTAAGAACAAAAAGAATTTCCAGAGGGTCTAGTTATTGGCCATCTACCACTTACATAAGGTTCTATAACCAGATCACATTTGTCCAGCTACCCAATTCTGCTGAGCCCCTCTGGCCCATTATTCAGTCTTCTTGGTAGATGTCTAGCTTTCAATAACGATTTTATTTTATTTTATTTTATTTTTTACCACTGAGCTAAAAGGTTTTCCCTGAGGAAAGTTTTCCTTGTGGTCTCTCCTTGTTTGTATAAGTAATGGCTGCTGAAATGTCGTCTCTGTCTATCACGATAACTACTCACTTAATTTCTCTCAGGCCACGTCCAGACTAGGATATTAAAATCGATTTTAGATACGCAACTTCAGCTACGTGAATAACGTAGCTGAAGTCGAATTTCTAAAACCGAGGTACTCACCAGTCTGGACGGCGCGGCATCGATGTCCGCGGCTCTCCGTGTCGATTCCAGAACTCCGTTCGGGTTGATGGAGTTCCGGAATCGATGTAAGCGCGCTCGGGGATCGATACATCGCGTCCAGACTAGACGCGATATATCGATCCCCGAGCAATCGATTTTAACCCGCGATGCCGCGGGTTAGTCTGGACGTGGGCTAAGTGTCCTTAGTTAGAGGCAGTAAAGAGTCTGATTTCCTTCCATACCTAAGGTGTAAAAGCAGATGTAATCTAGGAGAAGAGAAAGAAGGCAAAGCAGAGCTAACCTCCATGTTTTGTTGTGTCTTGATTGAATTCAGCAGAAGTTCAATCACTGCAAAAACAAAGGCAGGCAGAACTGCTGATAGTTTTTGCAGCTGATGGAAGTATAATATTGAAGGGCACAACACTGCTTTTTGTGGGTTACCTTAAGTAATGGAATGGCAATGAGGATTTCCTTATGGACTGGTCTTCTGGACTGTCAGCCAACTAAAGAGAAACCTGCAATTTTATTAATATGCTCATTTCATTTCCCTCCCCCCGACCCAAAATGAAACTAGACTCCCTGCAGCTGAACTAAGTGGTAATTCATTAGCTTTAGCAATAGTTACTGGAACATAGATGATAACAGGTTCATCTAGCATGTAGTAAAAACCTTATTTAGCACTTTTCATCCCTAGATTTCTGAATAGTCTTGCAAAACACCTCTCCAACTAGCCCCTTTTCCACTTGGTACCAATTTTTGTCCTAATGCAGACTGTGACCTGGAGGAGCAAGGGAAAAGAGGAAGTTTAGCTGCTTGTGCCCTGCATAATTTTCCACACAGCATTGGTGGCTCGGATCCTAGAAAACATGCAGTAAACCAGACAGATATCCTGTTGTATTTCTAAATACTTACACAGCTCTGAACAACAGGTACCTCCAATGAAAAACTAAATTCTATCCTAGTGACAAAACATGAATTTGGATCACGTATCTTAAAGGAATGAATTGAGTGGTTCAAAAATGTGCTCAGATACTGACCTCTTTCTTTTCACACTTAAACACTTTCTTTTATTCCCCAAAGGCTGCCTCGTCCCACCTCAGAGGCGCCATGTTTTATTTAAAACATACTCTCTCTCAGTAACCACTTGTTCTAATTGGCAAGGCAAGACTGGGTCCCCAAAGCACACAGCTCGTTACATTCAGTTTGGATTACAAAAAACACGATGAAACAAACTGCATTGAAATGTACAAATTAATGGCTCAGGAGTGCGCGACACAGATGTGGAATTAGATTGTAATATGGAACAAACTCCACAGGGAGGCTAGGGAACAAATCATTAGTGTCTCTATAAGCTACACAAGGTTTCCAAATGAGCAAATACACAAAACAGAGCACAGGTTTTTCCATAACTCACCCAAATTGCTAAATATGAATAGCAGAGATTCCTTCCCCCCACCTTATGCACACATGTAAAAGACAATGGAGTTACAAGCAAGAAGACTTAACGAATTAAACCTGCAGGTCGCACTGTCTAAATATGTAACTCATCTTTGCTTTCATGCTGACAATGCGCAAACATCAATGCAATTAAGTCATACTTCTAAACATTTTTTAAATCACCTGGGAACCAGAACACAAGGGACTAAATTAGAGTTGGTGTTTCAGCAGGCAGCATGGAGAGGTTAATGAGCTAGAAGTTAGATGAACAATATATTTATGGAATAGGAGGAAATGGCGTCTTCACTACAGACAACAAAAGGCAAAACAGACAAAATAAAACAACAGCTCTTTGTACAAAAATTAAACACAAAGGTAAAAGGGGCGCTCGGCTCCACAGTCAGAGTTAGTAGGATTAGCCAGCCCTTGAGATAACAACAGGCATGGAAAATATCAAGCAATAAAATTGTTCAGGTAAAAAATGAATTAAAATTTAAAAAAAAAAAAAAAAGAGAGAGAGACATTGCAGTCTTTCCAGGCAGCCAGCACAGGTCATACTTCTAGTTAACTGTAAAGTGCAATTTGTAATGGTTTACATAAAACGAGCCTCAAACTACCAGGCTGTCAAAGTCACAACAGCTAAAAATCATTCCAATCATCTTTTGTGATCTTCGTTCCATGTCTCCTTAAACAGGAATTATGAAAAAGCGTTGAAGCAGTACTGGATCTCAAGTGTAATGGAACTCATCACGGCCTCTTAAACAGGTAGCTTTTGTCATTCCTCTAACATAGGGGTCCCCAATGCAGTGCCTGCGGGCACCATGGCGCACACCGAGGCGTTTAAGTGCGCCCGCATACTGGCCGGTGAACAAGCATCCGCCGAAATGCCGCCAACAAGCAGCGGCATTCAGAGGCGTCGCTGCCGAAATGCCACCAGTTTTCAGCAGCATTTCGGCAGCGACGCCTCTGGATGATGCTGCTTGACGGCGATATTTCGACGGCGATGCCTACTGATGTTGTTGCTTGTTGGTGGCATATCGGCGGATGCTGGTCCACCACCACGGTCCTCCATGGCTCATCGTCTGAAAAAGGTTGGGGACCACTGCCCTAACAAAAGGGCTCACATACCTTGCATAAGAGCATTAACATTCCTGTCACGAAGAGGTTTAATATCTTCATGAGAAGCCAACATTAAACCCATTCGGGACAGGCTAAATCTACTGGCCTGTAGGAAATGTTCTTGAGTGCATTGGAGGCTTACCCATCAATTGCTATAAAATTTATGTTCCCATTGTATGAGTGTTGTGTTTCTAGCCTTTGTTTTGTGAATAAACACTTCTTAATGTGACTAGATTAAATGCCATATTCCTGATGCTGGGGACATGCAGATAGGATGATGTGAATTGTCCTGGGCCCATGCACAGCTTGAGTGCCAGGCTTCATAAAGAATCCTCCTTCCTCCCACCAATTACAGTGCAGCAGTGGATCCATTCTGTGGCAATGGCCTCCCACAATGCTTATATACCCCCTAATACTTTTTGCTGGGGGAAAGAAAGGGGTGGCATGAGGGGGAAGGGAGAAAGGAGAGAAGAGAAGGAAACTTGCAGATCAGCCCAGTGGCTAAGCCACCAGCCACGCTCCCAAAATCTTTGTTGGACACCTCTATATGGGGAGCCCTCATTAAGCGGAGCTCTTGGCATACAAGGAGTACACATCCCAAAAATGGGATCCCCAATTCCCACCTCTCACCAGTACTATGCTAGTTCTGCTGCAAGGGTATAGAACCCTATAGTAATACTTCTGCACCATGGCTATAGAGAAGAGGGCAGAATCCACCTTTGAAAGAGGTGTACATTATATTCACCTCACTGAGTAACTCAAAATATTGTATTCATCCCTCAAAAACTGCTGCGTACTCCTCTCCTTCCCATACTATACCCTGCACATACTGATTACCGGTTACATGTAGGGGGAATCTTCTACAGCATAATTTGTCACGGGTTGCCTCATCAACCAGAGCTAAATTAAATTAGGAATGCAACTATACTTGGATGAACTGATTTCCTAATCATTAGTATTTCTCCTCCAAAACATTAGGACTTTATCTTTTGTCTTGTTTGCTTATGATTTACTAAATCAAGTTGCATTTAGAAGATTCGTAAGTGCTTCCCACATGACCACAAATATTTGCCTGGTTCATTAAAGCAGGCAATGCTATCACCTGGGCTGTCACACTTTAGCAAGACTGAAGCCTCTGCAATGGTGCAAAATAAGGGCCAAATAGCAAGGTAAAAGGAAAAAGGAATTGAGGGGAGACAATGCAAATTAAGAGCGTCAATAAACCAAATTCCAATAAAATCCTTAATTAAATGGAAGCTAAATACTTTTTTACAATCATGATTCTCCTCCTTAGTAAGTTTGATATACACTTGGATTCTCTGAGTGTTTACAAGTATTGTGACGTTCTTCTCTTTCTTTGCATGAAAAACACAAAGATTTAACCTGCAACTGGGGAAGGCTGTATAGAAGACCAAAATGAAGACATGCTGAATGCTAATAAATATCTATGATGCTTCAGTACCCTGTAGATGGGTATTTCCTGGCTGCCTACGTTAGAGTTACCATAACGGGCAGTGTAATTGGTTACACAATTTTCAAAAGAATGCTTATCAGTTTGAATGTGTAATACAAAATAGACTGGAACACAACAATACTGCCAGAGTCTCAAATGCTAACCAAGTGAATTTGCTTTAACAGTCTTGCAGTAAACATTCTGTATGCTACAAACACTCAGGGCTTGTCTACATCACAAAGTTGCAGCGCTGGTGAGGGGGTTACAGTGCTGCAACTTAGGATGTGTACACACCTGCAGGGCATTACCAGCGCTGCAACTCCCCGTTTGCAGCGCTGGCCGTACTCCCGTTTTGTCTCGGGTGTAGAGGATCCAGCGCTGTAATCAAGTGTAGACACTTACCAGCGCTTTTCTTGACCTCCGTGGAATAAGCAGGTATCCCAGCATACCTGAGGAAGCCTCTGGTAATCAAGCAGGTCTCCTTCCCCGGTTTGTTCTCGCGTTCCCCGAAACCCCCAAGCAAGCAGGTCTCCTTCCCTGCGGTTTGCTCTCGCGTTCCCCGAATCCCCGAGCATTCTATACCATTCTATATTCGAATTTGAAAAAAATCTGACAATATAGCATTTCTATTTTGGATATGTGAGATGTCTGAAATTATTATAGGTTAGCAATCTACAGTGACTTCACCTGTGACAATTCAACATCAATGTTTCCCCATACCATACCTGTACTGGAGACAATAGGGTATAGATAGCTTTTAGGCAATATGACAAAATGAAGACCAGCACACTGTAAAGTAAAGTAATTTGCTGACCCAGAATTAATTTTAAGAGTCTCTGTTGAAAGCATTTGAACATTTCAGGATCTGTGATTTACACTAATTCTTAAGACAGGTTTGATTTTTCTCAAAAAAAAATTCTTGTTAATACCAAACTCTTCTCTCGAGAGTTTCATAAACCTTTCTGTGCAAGTTAAGAACTAAGTATTAAACCAGAAATGCTAGATCTGTGGTCATGTTGAACAGTCCTGTGAACTTTCAGGCCTTTCAAGGTTAATACTTCAGTTTCTACCAGGGAGTGTTTATCTTCACATTTGTCTATAAAGTGCCTAGCATTCTGCTGCCTATACAAACAAGATGAATCAATCCTTACAAATCCTGTGAAAGGCAGGGGAATACTATCCCCATTTTGAATATGGGAAAGTTGACAACATTAGCAATCAGAAATTCCTGACTCCTAGGCCCATGATCCTTTTTGACCACAGGTTAAACAAACAAGTTGCCAGATCACACCCCATATGTTCATCCCCATAGTCATTTAGCAGTTGTTAGGATTTGGCCAAACAAGCATTAAAGACAACAGCTCCTGGGCACTGCCCTTTGCTCTGACTAGGTCTGTGCCAATTTAATCCCATTTCTTATCACAACTGAAGACTAATTATGAAATACTCAAAGTTTCAGGGAAAGAAAGATCACATCAGATCATGATTATATATAATTTGGCAAGACTGAAATTATGGCAAAAAAGGTAAAGGAAGGCATGAAGATACTGTTTCTGTAATTTATACTGCTACGCAAACCCAGCAACTATGTTTTGTTTCCTCAGTAGCCTGTTGCCCTCCTCACCTGATATATTTAAAATTCTACTTTCTACTAGAGTGTAAAATTAACCCCCCCTTCCCAGAAGAAGGGGATAGAAGAGATCCACCTTCCATTTTCTGTTTTAATTCAAAGTTACTTAACCACATAGTTACTAACCTTTTTCATTGTGTGGATTTCTTTTTTCTAAAATGAAAGAGAAAGGAAACAAGGGTCAAGACAGGTAATAACACTCAAATTCTCCCCCTTATACAAATCTGCTACAGCACATTAGTTTATAGCTTGCCACCCTATCACAAAAATGTAAGAGGAAGAATCCGCGGCATTTTGGGGGTGTCTAAATTATGAACACAGATTTTGATGGTTTTCTTGATAACTATTGTGATTCAATTTACAGAAGCAAAGTATAAGTCTTTGTCTTCCTATTTTAATAGTCTGACTGAAATCCAAAGTTACATTAAAAAAATCCACAGAAAATTAGTCAGTCGCTTAAAAAGAAAAAAAAAAGGAAGGAAAGTATTAGAGGAAAGCATGCTAGTTATCAGCTGTTAATGAATACTAGGAGACTCCTGCCATATAAAGATTATCAACAAGCCATAACTGGGACCTAAGATAGCAAAAGCAAGTTTGGCACTCCTAGAATACCAGTTCTCTCTCTGTCAATAATGACTAGTGGCAATCTGATCATTGATCCCAGACTGTCATGGCCTAATGGATATGGTAGCTTTAAATTCACAGAATACTGTGTATTTTAGAAAAGAGACTAAAATGGCTCTAAGGGATCCTTGACATTTTAAAGTATCTACATATAGGTATGAACAATATCACTCTCAGTGTGAGTAAGCCTTTGCACGTGCACGGTACTTATTCAGAGCGGAAGGACTTTTCAAACGAGACTTGCAGAACAGGAAGAAAAATCAAGAAAACATATCTTAAAAGAAAAATCAATAAAAATCAAGGTTTAAAGAAGCTCCACTCCATGCTTCATTTGCTGTTTGTGCAGCCTAGAGTATTCTATTAACTCCAAGATATGCAAGATTGTCAGTTTATAGCTAACTATCAAATATACAGGTTGTTCGTAGAATTGCTGCAGCTGTGTTGGTCCCAGGATACGAGACACACAAGGGAGGTGAGGTATTATCTTTTATTGGATCAACTTTTACTGGTAGTAGGTACAAGCTTTCAAGCTACACAGAGCTCTTCTTCAGGTCTGGGGAAGGAGGCAGAGAATCAGTTCCCCAGATCTGAGGAACAGCTCTTCGTAGCTCGAAAGCCTGTACCTTCCACCAAGAGAAGTTGGCCCAATAAAAGATAATACCTCACCTCCCTTGCCTCACAAATATAAAGGTGTATATTTGATACTTAAACATACTTGTATGTCTAATACTTACTTGGAATCTAAAATAAGACAGTTACCTTTTCTTTGATGTTCTTTGAAATGTGTTCATGTCTATTCCACAGTAGGTGTGCGTGCTTGCCATGTGCACTGGTGCTGAAAGTTTTCCCCCAGCAGTACCAGTAGGGGAGCACCCCAGCGACCCTTGGAGTAGCACCTCCATGATGCGGTATAAAGGGTACTGCGTGCTCCCCCCACCCTCAGTTTCTTCTTGCCAGAAAACTCCGACAGAGGGGAATGAGGGCAGGATGTGGAACAGACATGAGCAACTCATCTTGACGAACACCAATTACGGAAAAGGTAACTTTTTTCTTGTACGAGTGATTGCTCATATGTATTCAACAGTAGGTGATTCCAAACTATATCTGTTGGAGGTGGGTAGGAGTTCACAAGTTCTCAGGACAGAGCACAGCCCTGCCGAACCCAGCGTCCTCCCTGGTTGAGAGATGATTGCATAAATGTGAGGTGAAAGTGTGAACTGAAGACCACGTAGCAGCCCTACAAATGTCTTGGATGGGGACACGGGCCAAAAAGCTAGCCAATGAGGCCTGCATCCAAGTCAAGAGTGCCTTCGCAATTGGGGTGGGGGGAGAGGGAACTCCCGCTAGAGTACGGATGCATGAGGTAATCCAGTTGGAGAGCCGCTGAGTGGAGATCGGCCGACCTTTCATGTGCTCGGCCGAGCAATGAACAATTGTGAGGATTTTCTGAATGGCTTAGTACGCTTCAAGTAGAAAGTCAGAGTCCATCTCACATCCAGCATGTGGAGGCGGCACTTCTCATTGGACGCATGGGGCTAGAGGCAGAGGACCAGCAGAAAATGTCCTGACCCATGTGATAGGCGGAGACCAGCTTTGGGAGGAACGAAGGGTATGGGCAGAGCTAGACCTTATCTTTATGAAACATCGTGCTCGGGGGCCCAGAGATCAGGGCCCTGAGTTCCGAGACCCGCCTCCTTGACGTTTAGGTGGAGGGACAGAGCCTGAGCCGAGCACAGACCCTGGGTCTGAACATTCTCCACATGGGCCCCCCATCCCAAGTCTGACATGTCAGACACTAGTTCCAGTGACAGGGCTCTGCCCCTGAACAGGACCCCTTGCAGCATGTTTCTCAGGAAGCACCACCACCATAGGAAGGTGATCACTGGCTAGGGCACCATGAGGACTTTGTCCATCCTGTCCCTGGCCTAAGAGAACTCCTAGGCCAACCAGGGCTGGAAGGGCCTCATCCTGAGTCTGGCATGACGGATCACATGATCCAAGAGTTGGAGGCACTCTCTAGCTGTTGTCACCGGAAACCTTGTGACCCTGTCAATGAGTCCCTCAGAGTCTCTAACCTGTCCGGTGGGAGGGAGGCTTTGGGTTGATGAGGCATCCAGGAACACCCCGATAAACTCTATGCATTGTACTGGGACTAACATGGACTTGGTGTTGTTTACCAACAGGCCCAAAGTAGTGTGCATGGACAGGAGCACCACTTGATCCGGCACCTGCGACCAGGAGCTGCCCTTGACCAACCAGTCATCCAGAAAGGGGAAAATCTGGACTCCCCGGCACGTGAGGTAGGCCACCACCACCACCGACATACATTTTGTGAATACCCTGGGGGCAGTGGACAGGCCAAACAAGAGGACTGTAAATTGGTAGTGTTTCTGCCCCACTGTGAAACGGAGGAAACGTCTGTGTCCCTCGAATATATGAATGTGGAATTACGTGTCCTGCAGATCGAAGGCGATGTACCAGTCTCCGGAATCCAGGGAGGGGATGATGAAGGCCAGGAAGACCATGCAGAACTTGAGCTTTGTTGTATCAACTAGACAAGGTACTAACAAGCTTCAACAGGACTTTATTTTTACAGTGGAAACCTCTTTACCAAGCTGCTGCACCACCCTCTGTAACTCTCACCTCAGCCTCTTCAACTCCTCCCCCCTCCTTCCTGTCCTTTCAGACTCCCAACAGCCAGTGCTCCCAATTCTAATAATACAAGCAGCATCTAAACACCACAAGCTTCACCATGTACTGGTTCAGGCCTCGCAGGTCCAAGATGGGCCTGAGCTCCTCCTTTGGCAATTGGGATAAGGAAATAGTGGGAGTAGTACCCCTTACCTTTGAACTCCCCCAGTACCGGTTCCACCGCTCCTAGGCCCAGGAGCCACCCCATCTCCTGCTTCCAATTGGAGAACGGAAGCTTGATTGAGATCCCTGATGAGAACTGGCAGGGCACCCTCGGGCATCCTGTCAAAACCGCCTTTTCCCTGCTTGCTTGCCCTTGGAGGACCCAGGCTGGCGGGCAGACCAAGACTGCCTGTGTGGGGACCTCTTATAATCCCATGACTTCTTATAAGCTGTGTCATATTTTGACTGGGTGGTCTGATCAGGAGTCTGCTGTGGCTTGAACTTAGGTTTAGCTGGAGCCAGAACAGAGACCCAGAGCCTGGAGAGTTGTGCAGGAGTCTTTCAAGCCATGCAGCTTCGTATCCATTGGTTCCACAAACAGAGCTTTGCTGTCAAACCGAAGGTCCTGCAAGGAGGCCTGTGTCTCACTGGACAGCCCAGAGAGCAGGAGCCATGATGCTCTTCTCATGGGCATCACAGAGACCATGGACCGTGCGGTCATGTCTGCTGCATCCAAAGCTGCCTTCAGGGTTGCCCTGGCGGCCGCTGTGCCCTCCTCCACAAGCACTTTGAACTCCTTCCTGTCGTGCTCATGGAGGGAGTCCTTGAACTTGGGCAGGGAGCCCCACAGACTGAACTCATACCAGCCCAGGAGAGCCTGGTGGTTCGCCACCCATAACTGGAAGCTTGAGGAAAAATAAATTTTTCTTCCAAATGAGTCCAGTGTCCTTGAATCTTTATTTTTCGAGGAAGGAGCTGGTTGGTCCTGCCATTCTCTGTGGCTGACCAACTCGATCACCAGAAGCAGGGTGGGTGTATAAGTATTTATGCCCCTTAATGGGTACAAAGTACTTGCGTTCTGCTCTCTTAGAGATGGGGGCCAATGAGGCCGGAGTTTGCCACAGGGCATTTGAAATTTTTGCCACCCCTTTGTGGAGAGGCAAGGCCATCCTGCCCGGTGTCAAGGAGGACAATACATTAAACAGGAAGTCCGAGGTCTCCTTCATCTCTTCTGCTTGGAGATGGAGGCTTAATGCCACTCTTTTTAAGAGTTCTTGGTGGGCCCTAAAGTCCTCCTTTAGGACGGAGGAGCCGCAATCACCTCATCCGGAGACGGTGAGGAGGCTGGCACAGTACTTTACTTTGTGTCCCCACCGGCACCAAAGGGTCCACCACCTGGTCAGTGTCTAGGCAGAGTGCCGAGAATGTACATCCCACTGACCCCTTCCTCAGAGATCTGGAGAGGGGGGACAATGGTCCTTCTGAGGCTCTGGCCACCAAGTGAGCCTCCACTGGGGGCTGCGTTGGGGTGCCACTGTATCTGCTGTGGAGCCAGCTGTTCGGCCTGGCCCATCGACGATGGATGGCTACAAAGGGAGGCCAGACTGACATCCAACCTGCCGCTGTCCCTGAACCGGGAGGAGCGGCGGCACCAGGTGCCATGCCGACGTGGAGGACCGGTACCATCGGTAACAGCTGCTTCGCGATTGACGCCAGGGGCTGCGGAGGTGGTGCTATGGCGGGGTCCTGGAGCAGGACACCGAACAGGAACGACGTCGACATTCGTGCTGTGACTGGCTGCAATAGCCCCTCTGAGACGAGGACCTTTGGCATCATCTGCCTCAGTCCCGTCGGTGTTCGCTCCTCAAGGTGGAGCAGTGCTAAGAGTCTCGGTCAGATGGAACCCAAACAGATAGTTGGGTGGGCATCAAGGATGATCCATGTGGACTTTGCCCTGAATGGTTGCTGGGCGGCAAATGGCATCAGGAACGTTCCCTTGACCGAGACCAGTACCGAGCCGGGAGTGACTGCAGAGATCCCAGCAGCGGCTTACCTCTGGAGCACGGGGCCAACAGCAGTGGTGCTCCTGGTATCAGCATGGACATAACATCCTGGGCCGCCTGCAAGGCCTCTGGTACGGAGGGCATCGAGACATCCTGGGAGGCCTGCTCCGAATGGGCAGGGCTAGGCTACTCCGCTCGACTTGAGTCGGAGGCCTAGAGACCAGTGGGAATCGAGGGCTGCCTGACATGGGTCTAGCCTCTGTCCTAGGTTTACTCTGGTACTACGGTGAAAAAGGCCTCTTTTTAGCCTTCCTGGCATGCCCTGTGGACAGGGAGTAGTGCCGACGAGTCGATGACGCTGAAGGGTCACCACACATCGACACCTACTGTGGAATACAAATGAGCAATCACTCGAAGAACTGCATGCTTCTGAGTACTCAAGTATATCAAAGTTTGTGGCACTTGATTCCGTTATGAAATTAATATGGTGAACTTTTATATGATCTATGATCCACCAAGCAAGGGTCTTCCTAGACTTTAAACAGAAATTCCAAAAGGAATCTGGTGGGTATTTTATACACTGTTAGCTCAAATTTAGAAAAACAAACGAACAAACATGAATTTATGCATTCAAAATGAATGGTCTAAAAAAATGCTCAGGGGTCATTACATTTTAGTTTTAGGGCTCAGCCAAGAACCTAAACCATAAAAATGTTGACTTTTTTGCTTCAGCTTTTAATATTTACTTCTAGCTCCCCTGAGAGATTTTTTTAAGATATGGAATAATGGAAGAGCATCAATTACAGCAAAGTAAGTGGCATTAGTATAATGAATGACAACATGATTTCAAAATCTGAGAAAGTTAATGTAAGATGGGGCAAATTACCGAGAGACTGACAAAAAGTTGATAACAGTTCCCAGCATTCTCCAAGTTTGCAACAAGAAAATACGATGCAGAGTTTAGGCTTAAGCCTGTTGGTCAACAACCAATGATTTAATGCACACGTTGGATATTAAATACACATGGGCAGCAGGACTGATTTCCATAGCCACTCCTCTTCCTTTATAGTTTCATCTATGCAAGATTTTGGTGTTTAGTGGCAAGCGTAAAAATGTGATCTACTGAATTCAAAATTCCCAACCAGACTGATACATTTTGTAAGCTATGTCAAATTTACATGAGTTGCACTAAGACTGGAGCTCTACAGTTCAAGGGCACTCCAGACTTCTGTTATCTTCACTGAGTGAAGGTTTGATTGGTATATTTACACAAGAGGCTCTTGCTTTACATATATTGGAGACTGTGTCAACAAACCTGAGCAAATAAAATGAAGCACCAAAGTAAGGAGAATCTGATTTCACACACACTGAAAAAACCGAATCCCACGCATAAACCCCAAAAGAGATGGCAACACTGTGATTTAGATAGTCTAAGAAAAAACAAAAAGCCTTTTAGTGCACTTACCAGCGAAGCATTTGGAACAGAGATTCATAGTCTTGCTGGACCTAGAGCAAGAAAAAAAAAAAAAAAAAAAAAAGAGTAGAGCTAAAAATTCATTATAATAGTTCTAAGCAATACACCGGGAGTTTTCAGAAGAAAAACAGGAGGAGGAGGGGGCAAACATTTAAATGGCTAGGCACCTATACAAGTCATCAGTGGCAAAGGGCTGGCAGAAATGAAGGCGGGGCGGGGGGGGGGGGGAAGAATCTCGTTTGACAATCTTTCTTCAGCTTGGGAAAGAGCTTTCAAAGCATGGCTTCCAAACATTTATCCTAGCATTCATAAATAACTTGTAGGATAACAGGTATGATAGACATGAATTATTCCACTTCAAGCAACAGTTTGTCAAGCCTGGAACATCTCCCATTGTAACATTTTAGGAAATGTTTGTATAGAAGAGAAACATGTCTACACAAGACTTGATTTGTCCAATATTCTTGATTCAGTTCAGACCAAATGCCATAAAAGGCACATTTTGAGGTTACATGAGAAAGCACTTTCATAGAATCAAACAATTAGGGTTGGTAGACACATCAGGTTATCTAGTCCAATTCCCTGCTCAAAGTAGGACTTTAACACCATCCTGAGCAGGGTTGAAGTGCACACTGGTAAGCAAGGTTATAAAGGTTATACCAAAACTGCCTATGCTATAATAGTTCCGAAAATAGAGGAACTCACTTTTCATGGGCTGTCTACCTGGAACTTCTCACCAGCACTAAATTAGCTATGTTTCTAAAGGTAAAGACAAACGTGGGAACAAAAACAGAGCCTACCAAAATAATTACATTTCTAGTTTAAAATCAAACAAGGCTGGAATTTTGAAAAAGAACCCACAATATGTATGTTATAAAAATCTAGGCACTCAATGGAGACCACTGGAGTATCAAATGCCAAGTATTTCTGTGTGTCTTTTCAGACCAATCACTTCTCAGATTAAATATTTTCCTGATTGAATTACAGAAACATTCTAAGTGTTTTGCAAACAGGGCATTTTAAATTATTTTCCTGTAACATAGGGAAAATCCAGATATGATTACTCATATCTTAGTGCCAGGCATTTCAGGACATTAAGATGCTTCTGAATTCCTGCACAAGTGAAAGTTGGTTTATAATTGACTAAAAAATCCCAGTAGAATACAGGTTACTGCAGGTATGAGTCAGACATACTTGCCAGCTACAGCAGGAGATGCACAGACACACACGCTGATTTTAAATATAAGCAGTATGTGCAAAGGAGAAACATTAAATCCTAGGAAAAGAAAGGCAGAGCAGCCCTATCCATCCATACAAATACATCATCTGGTTGATATAGACCCAGATACTCAATATGTGCATTGACATTCTACAGATTATCTACCTTCAAAAGAAATGCAATTAAAAACAGCAGGTGAGCCCACACTTACAGCATTAGCATGCTGCAGTCCAGTACTCACTGCTTGCGAGTTAGACATTCTGGACTAACTCAGTATGCCAGGCAGGAGCTTCTCTGCAAAACCACCAAACCCCAAAGGGCAGTCAAGAGAAAACAAGGCAGAGAAGAGGTGATTCATACTGATGACATCAGAGCTGGCAATGACAAAGGCAGCTTTCAGAGGCATAACCAAACTGCCTCAGCTGCTAGTTATCAATCCAAAGTTTTCATAGGATTTTTTTTTTTAAAGCATGGATAGGGAAGGAAATATATTGCTATGTTAAAGGGAAAAAATGACACTTATTCACCACACAGGAGCTGGATGTTTTGAACGAGTGGTGCTATGAAACAGTCCCCACATATTCATCTTACGGGCTGAATAACTTCAGGTCACCACACAAAATCTTTCAGCTTCTCATTCACATAAGGAGGAAAGTTCACAGTGGTCAAGCATCACACAGAAGAAAGGAGATGTGCTACTACGTATTTGGCACATCCTTTTTTTTACCCCACAATAAAAAAAGAATAGAGAACAAGTTGAGCAAGTTGTACATTCTAGATCCAGTCTCTATTACTAAATTTCAGTTCAATGCTATGCAGCAAGGCAACTGAAAAACAAAGCAGAAAGAACCAAAATCAGCAAGATAGTGAAGAGATTTAGAGTCAAATCAAAGCTCTAGGAATTGACGTTGCATTCAGCCAGAAGACAAGAGGAATTAAACTGCCAATGCAAGAAGATAAAGCAAAATCCTAAAAAGGGCTGTTTATTTTGGATACATTAACAGAAGCTGATGAGAAACTCAACAATTCTTTCTTACAAAGCTGTATCCTGCGTAGTACTAATTGCAAAAAACAGACCATCCTACCAAAATCCACCAGATTCGGATTCCAATCAATCCATCATTTTCCTTTAAGATAACATGGAAGATCTTCGGATGGGGGGCAACAGTGTTTTCGACCATCAAGTCTGGTCGAAAAGGGAACATGACAGATCTACTGACCCGACATCCAAAGTCTGGTTACTGCGGGCGGGGAGGATCTAGGTCAACACCCATGCCAGCCCCTACCTCAGCTGGAGCCACTTCTTATCTGTGTCAGTAGGCTGCAGCTGCCAGCCCCAGCTCTGCAGGCGAGTCCCTCCTGACCTGGGCGAGGGTGGCGGTGGGGAGGGTAGCAGGGGAAAAGCAGCAAGTGAGGAAAAGGTGGGGGGAAGACGAGTGGATGGGGGCAGAGCTTCAGGGAGAAGAGGCAGGGTAGGGGAGGTTTCGGCACTCCTGCTGGAGCGGCCAGTTTTTAAATTATCACCAAGTTGGCAACCCTAATCCATCCCAATGATGTAGGTAGTGTCTAAACTGTAGCATTTAAGTGTAGACAAGCCTTTAGTCACAAAAGGTCACTTCAGAATTCAGTGTATGTAAGTATGTTAATGCTTTGCTGAATCTGGGTCTTAACTAGGGAAATGAGCACCACTACCAGCCTGTGGCAAATGGGGAAGGGGTGGGAGGGCAGGCATTTATAACATGGGCCTATCCTGTTGCTCCTGAAGTCAACAGAAGTCTAGTCACTCACTCCACTGGAAGCAGGACTGAGCTCACAACAAAAAACTAAATAGAAAGCTGTGCTTTCTTTTGGCTAGAGCACAGGACAGGAAGTCAGGAGAACAGAGTAATCCTGAGTCTGACAACAGTTTGGTTAAGGCCATCCCACAGATGTCACAGAATCAATATTCTGAAAGTAAAATACACATATTATATATATATATATATATATTTTTAATTTTAGTGGCGTTTAGCAAAAAATCCTCTACTAAATGCTACACATTGGTATACCTGGATACTACAGTAGAAAACATGTATAAGTATGCCAGTTACACAAAGCTATACTCCAGAGGTGGGCAAACTACGGCCCATGGGCCTCATCTGGCCCACAGGACCCTCCTGCCCAGCCCCTGAGCTCCTGCCCTGGGAGGCTGGCCCCCAGTCCCTGCCCTGCTGTTCCCCTCCCCCGCAGCCTCAGCATGCCGTGCCGCAGGTGTAATGCTCTAGGCAGCTGGGCAGCGCAGCTGCAGAGCCTCAGCCTGACCTGCTGCTCTGCGCTGCGCGGTGATGTGGCTGGCTCCAGCCACAGCCGCGCCACCAGCCACCAGGCAGCACGGTAAGGGGGCAGGGAGTGGAGGGGTGGGGGGAGATAGAGGGCAGAAGAGTTCAGGGTGGTGGTCAGGGGGCGGGGGTGTGAATAGGGGTTGGGGTGATCAGAGGGCAGGGCATGGGGAGGCTGAATGGGTGCAGGGATCCCAGGGGCAGTCAGGAAGGGGGAGAGTTGGATGGGGCAGGAGTCCAGGAAGTGGGGGCATTCAGGAATGAGGGGAGGGGTTGGGTGGGAGTTCGGGGGGTGGGCAGGGGACAGAGGGGAGCAGAAGCAGGGAGGAGGATAGGGGGCGGGGACCAGACCACACCTGGCTGTTTGGGGAGTCACAGTTTCCCCTAACTGGCCCTCCATACGATTTCCGAAACCTGATGCAGCCCTCAGGGCAAAAGGTTTGCCTGCCCCTGCTATACCCACTTACAGCAAGATCAGGTATGTAATACCACAAAAGTCTCATATTGTTTCTGTACAGTGCAATATGAAGTTATGATTTTTAACTTAAAGTGAAACTGACTAGAGGGTTCCATTGTATATTTCACAGTAAATGATTAATAGCTAACCCATTTCCCCAAAACATTGGAAGATAAGGCTGAAACCGAAAAATTCTTTATATCTTCAGAAAAAGAAAGCCACTACAGTTGTTCATAAAGTTCAGCTGAATTATTTTTGTAAAGATGAGGAAGGTATCATGGTTCTAGAACTCCAAGTCAATATAGAAATGGGGAATCTTGTGTAGGGTGGATTAAAAAAAAAAAGATTAAATAAAATGAAAAATCCAATTTAAAATTACAGTATTTTCTTTTTACAAATAAACCTGTTTAAAATGAAATCTGAATTGAGTACAAATGTTAACAATTAAGCTTATTATAATCTCTTAAAACATTTAAATAAAAAAGAAATGTTGAAACAATAAGCCTCTATGAGAAAGTGTGTGTTAAAGACTACTAGTCTATATAAAGAATGGGGAAGAAGGGAGAAGGAGAGAGAATCTGAGGGCAGGTCTACACTACAGCAGGGATAGACGTTCTTGAGATCGATCCACCAGCAGTCAATTTAACAGGTCTAGTAAAGACCCGGCAAATTGCCTGCAGATTGCTCTCCAGTTGACCCCTGTACTCTACCCCCTACAAGAAGATTAAGATAAATAGACTGGAGATTTTCTCTCATAGACCTCCCCACAGCATAGACCCCACAGTAACTTGACCTAAGGTACGTTGACTCCAGCTACGTGAATAACGTACCTGGAGTTGCGTAGCGTAGGTCAACTTACCACGGTAGTGTAGACAAAGCCTGACTTTTGAGGTCAAGCTTTATAAATATGGCACAATAGGTCATGTACTATATTAGGGGACTGATCCTGTGGAGGACCCAGGGACTGTGCATTTAATTGCTGGTAGGTTTCTAACCTCATATTTGCATCATAAGAGTCAACCTCGCACTTAGTGATAGCTAATGGAGAATTGCATAACTTTATGCATTTTACAGTATAACTTGTGTCTGTTGAACTATGGAGTTCTATAGATAATTTACAACCTACTCTTGTAAATAATTTAAGTTAGTATTCAGACATCCACATATATGAATAAATCAAATCAAACTAATGGTATTGGCTTAAAGAGAGACTATGAAGTTAATACCAATTGGAAGGTACAGTGTCAGAAAAGAAACCATTTAACTGACGTAAAGTTACCCTGTGGATTTAGGAACTACAAAGTGAAACAAGCTACCCAGGTCAAGTGGCATGACATGGAAAATTAGAGGCAGAAGATACTTCAAGGCAGCTTGAAAATCCCTGAGGATAGAGAATGATCAGATGGAACATTTCTATAGGCCTCACTGGCTAAAGGAAAGTTCATGTAGTAGAGAACACAATATTCCTTTAAACAGATAAAGGAGAAAGTAGTAGCAATAACATAGGGACTTTGATAGAGGAAGAAATTTACAAGTCTGCCCTCAAACAAAACTAGTTACAGTGATATTTACACACTAGCAAAAAGAAGTATGTTTAAATATTAGTATAACAAAAGAAAATTCTTAGGTAATTTGAACTGTTATCTTTAAGGTTGCCAGTTTTGGTTGGATGTATTCCTGGAGGTTTCATCATATGACATAATCTTTAATTAAAGACTGACCTTTAATCCTGGAGACTGCAGGACAATCCTGGAGGGTTGGCAACCCTGTCTTTCACTTTCCCTGCTAATGCCTGCAAATTTCCCCAGTAGATGAAGAAGCCATTTTAAGGATTTAGAAGCATGTATGTGAACACATGCCCTCTCACACACACTGCATTTTAAAGTCTTAACTCACTAACCAACATTTATACCCTCCTCCACTACCAGATTTAAAAAAGACTTTTAGGCAAAAGCCTCATAAGCCAACCTTCAGCCTAAACCAGAGTTTTGTTGTGGTGGGTTTTTTTTGTTTCTTTGGTTGGTTTTTTTTAAATGCAAAGGACCATAATGGAAACTGAAGACTGTGCAGAGAGGAACTATCATTGTGAAAATTAACATACTTGAAATCTCAAATATACACACTGGTATTATAACTTACTGGCAATCTGAATCACATACAGCAGTATGAAGAGTTCTTTAAATTCTTTTACCAGTGATTGTACTTTTCTACTTCCTCGTAGTGAAACTGTATTAAGATCTGAGCTCATCCACTCCAACAACATTTCAAAGCATTTTACTGGATTCTATTCACTATTCCACTAAGTATTCCATTTATCACTAGCAGTGTCGCTAAGAATTATCATAAAGTGTGGCACAACTCAAGGCACAAAACCCTACTCAGTACCTGCCAATGTTTTTGCAATACGTTACATAGGTACAATATATAATCCCACTTTTTTACACAAGCATGACTAAAATTCTAACTGAAAATGCTCACAGCAGAGACTGGCTAGATGTATTGTGCTTAAGTACAGTAACTCAAATCTAAAAAATAGAAGACAATCTAGAACTTCAAGAATATGTAAATGGTCAATTTTGAGCACTAGAAAGAAACTGAGGAGAGATATCCAGAAAGCTATTTAATATCCAAACACCTTCTGCTTTTCCAATGAAATCTATTTGCTGAAAAGCAATGAGCGTAGCTCAGAGAAACTAATGGCTTTGTCATGAAATCACGTTTCATGGTGGACTGAAAATCTGTTTAGTTTCCTTTCACCACCTCTTGATTTTTTAAGCACATAATGAAAAACTAATACCAGATTACTCCTCCCCACTGCTAATAAGCAATGTAAGAAACCCAGTTCCCCAAACCTTGTCTGTGCTAGAAAATTTCTTAACCTTTCTCCAGTAACAGCCGACCCAGTGCTCCTAATGCAGGGGTGGACAAACCTTTTGGTCTAAGAGCCACAATCTGGGTATGGAAATTGTATGGCAGGCCATGAACAGGGCCTCCCAGAGAGGGGGACAAGTGGGGAAATTTTCCCCAGGCCCTGCAGGGGCCCCCATGAGAATGTCTGGGGCTCCCCCTGGCCCCGCCTTCCCCTATCCCCTGGCGCCTCAGCGCACCGCGTCCAGGAGGGACCTTGGACAGAGCTAAAGTAGTGTGGCTCAGGCAGGGCCTACCTTCATGCCTCCAGCTTCCATCCTGGGCACACCACACGATCCATTGTCTACAGCCAAGCACTGAGGTACAACCGCATCTGCTCTAACCCCTCAGACAGAGACCAACACCTACAAAATCTCCACCAAGCATTCTCAAAACTACAATACCTGCACGAGGAAATAAGGAAACAGATCAACAGAGCCAGATATGCACCCAGAAGCCTCCTACTGCAAGACAAACTCAAGAAAGAAACCAACAGGACTCCACTGGCCATCACACACAGTTCCCAGCTAAAACCCCTCCAACACATCATCAGAGATCTACAACCCATCCTGGACAATGATCCCACACTTTCACAGGCCTTGGGTGGCAGGCCAGTCCTTGCCCACGGACAACCAGCCAACCTGAAGAATACACCAGTAACTGCACACCGCACCATAGTAACTAACTCAGGAACCAATCCACGCGACAAACCTCGATGCCAACTCTGCCCACATATCTACACCAGCAACATCATTACAGGACCTAACCACATCAGCCACACCATCACCGGTTCATTCACCTGCACGTCCACCAATGTAATATACGCCATCATATGCCAGTAAAGCCCCTCTGCTATATACATTGGCCAAACTGGACAGTCTCTACGGAAAAGGATAAATGGACACAAATCAGATATTAGGAATGGCAATATAAAAAAACCTGTAGGAGAATGCTTCAACCTCCCTGGCCACACCATAGCAGATCTTAAGGTGGCCATCCTGCAGCAAAAAAACTTCAGAACCAGACTCCAAAGAGAAACTGCCAAGCTTTAGTTCATCTGCAAATCTGACACAATCAGCTCAGGATTAAACAAAGACTGTGAATGGCTTGCCAACTACAAAACCAGTTTCTTCTCCCTTGGTTTTTACATCTCAGCTGCTAGAAGAGGGCCTCATACTTCCTGACTGAACTAATCTCCTTATCTCTAGGCTGCTTCTTGCTTGCATATATATACCTGCCCCTGGAGATTTCCACTACATGCATCCGACGAAGCGGGTATTCACCCACGAAAGCTCATGCTCCAAAATGTCTGTTAGTCTATAAGGTGCCACAGGACTCTCTGCTGCTTTTATTAATACAGCGGTATGGTTAAGAAATGAAGCACAGAAGTTCTTTTACAACTTAGTTGCAATGAATTGGCAGTAGAAAAACTCTGATCTGCTTCAGTGACACTGTAATTGGAATGGTGATTAAATGCTTCCTGGGCCTTTTCCAGAATGGCAATTATACAGCAGGATCTCAGCATCGCTACAGCCTAAACGTCTTAGCTCACTGACTGATTGATATCCATCCAGCATGTCAGAGGTCATATGTCTGAGAAATATTTTAATAATTAATGAATGGCATGATATGCAACAAAGACTATACATAAGCCTCCTTACTGCATATGTAATGGACATATTGTTTAATGTATTCAGCAACCTGAGACAATATATGTATGTTAGAGCAATGCATTTGTACCTCTGTAGCTAAAAGTCTGTCAACATGTCCATTATATAGCAATTTTCAAAGGTTTATAATTCTGCTGAAGAATCTGTTGAGCTAATCTTTGCACAGAGTAAAAGCAACACTGTAACCCATGTATGTATATGTTCAGCCAAGTAGGCCAGTAGATTATTTAGTGTCAAAGAAAATGGAGCTAACCCTATATTTTAGTTTTTCTTTATATTGCTTTTCATCAGTGTCATCCACAGCACCAACACTTCACCTTGTATAGGGAGGAGGATAATTAGATGTTGTTAATTACACTCTCAATCAACCCCTTGGATATTTTGTATAAATTGTATACGAGCTTCTTAATAACGATTTAACTGTTCTATAAAATGAGTAAAATTTGGGAACAGTGTATTGAATAGTGAGGATGCCAATGGTGAAGGGTTGCAGATGAGCAGTTCAAACTGTTCTATGCTATGTTAAAAAGTGGAGTGAACTGCAACAGAAATTCCAAACTGAACACAACAACATTATGCAGTAGTAAGGTTAAGAAATGAAGCACACATATCAGGAAATATATAGTTAATGATGAAAGCTCAAACTTAACTTTACCCTTGTGCTCATGCTTTAAAAGCAGTCTACTGAAGAGCTCTGTGAAAGCCTGTCTCTCTCACCAACAGAAGTTGGTCCAATAAAAGATATTACCTCACCCACCTTGTCCTTCCATTGTAAATTAGTCAGTTTATGTACGATTACATACACACATACACACACACACACACACACACACGTTTAAAAGGTGGAGGAATATTTTAGCACTCAAAAATTAAGAAACATCTGCATTAAGGTCACCCATGCTGTCTTATTTTGGCCCCTTTGTGGGTATGCATTATAATACAGTCTTTCATTCAGTCCACAGCAGAGATGGTGTGCACCATAGGTGCTGACTCCATGGGTGCTCCAGCTCTGGAGCATCCACAGGAAAAGAAAAAGAAAAAAAAGGTGGGTGCTAGCAGCCCCCTTATCAGCACACCTCCCTCTGCCCCGTGCCTCCCACCCGCCGGAATCAGCTGTTCCACGACCTGCAGGAGGCGCTGGGGGTGGGGAAGAGGAGCAAGAGCTGTGCGTGCTCAGGGGAGGGGGCTGAACAGAGTGCAAAGATGCAGGGCAAAAAGAGGCAGGGCAGGGGTGGGACCTCGGGGGAAAGAAGTAGAGTGGGGGCAGGGCTTGAGGGCGACCATCCCCCAGCACATTATAAACTTGGCTTATATGTTGTTCACTGAACAATAAAAAAAAAGTTATTGAATATCTTGTTTTATCCTCATTATTCAATGTATGGCCCCATGTCTACACACCATCCAAACCCTGCTCAATTCCGGTGCCACAGAGGCTTCCAAAAGCCAGCAGCAGTAACTGCATGGAAAGTCCTGCTCAGCTCTGGGTTGGAGCATGTCCAGTCACTATGGGGAAGGTGCATGCCCAGTCCATGCAGGATTTATGAGGGGATAGAGCATACCCAGTGCAGACAGAATTTTGGATGATTTATCTGCCAATCTATAACAAGTTTCTACTGAGCATATGCAAATTGCGATTTTTCAAAGTCTTATAAATTGCCCAAATGTGGCTGTTTTTTCATAGGGAAGTGTCACGGGTGACTGAGCCCTATAAGAGGGAGAAAGGGTTCTAGTGCACCTGTGACTGATTACCTGCCACCCAATTGGGCAGGGAAGGAACCTTGACCTTATAAGGGAAATGGATGTGCCCAGGGTGAAGTAAGAGGAGACCTGCTGAAAAGGCTCAAGAAGAAAGGAGCTGGGGAAATTGCACAAGGAGTGGCCAGACAGTCTAGCAGACACAGGCCTAGGAAGTGGGTCTCTGTAACCTCCTGACCTCAAGGGGACAGACTGATTCCATAGAGCTTGGGAAGGGCGGTTAACTGTACTAACTAGAGAGGCTTGGAACCTGAGAGACCTCGAGTAAGAGGAGCTGTGCCCAACTGGAGACGGGGGGTGAGTAGGAAGAGGCTTTACTTTGGGTTTCTTTTAATAAACCAGCCCTCAAGAAAGGGGTTCGATATTGGACATAAACCTCGGCAGATCATTCCTGGGAACATCATGTGGAGGGGAAATTGATGCGGGGCCTACAGACCCACATCGAGCCATAAAGGGGTGATGAGGAGGCAGCTGCCCTTTCATAAGAAGGTAAAAAGGTGTCTCTCTGAAACAAAGGCCACCCCAAATTTCAAGTCCCAGCTCCAAGCCACTGAGGTGATAACGTTTCTCAAAGACATGGTTGTAAAAATGTGCAAAAACGTATTTTTCCCTAATCTTGTTCTTGGAAACAACTGCTGAAGCCTTCCGTAAAAAAAGTTCCGCCTTAAGGAGACACCTGGACTTGAAGATTTCAACTTTAACAGTTTAAATTTGGCCAAGTTATAAGAACTGAAAACAGGATAATATAATGGGAAGTGCTGAGGCAAGCTTAACTATAGGTGGCACCACATGCACTGACTATAGTAAGAAATTCTAGTTACTATTAAACATGTGTAGAGCACCAATCATACTGGGGAACTACAACCTTACAGTAAGTTATAGTACACACAGCATGTTTCCATGTCTAGAATTCATGTTTGAGGAACATGAGTTCAGTAGTCTAAAGGTATGAATTTTTAAACTTGAATACAACCTAAAGATTGAGACAGCAAATGCTGTAAATCATTAAGTTTTGAGTACATCTAAAGAAGTCTGAGGTCTTGTCTGTACTGCAAGTTAGCTCAAATTATTACATTTGGGATTTGTCTACAGAACAGCTAGAAGGGGGCTTCTTAGAGTGGTTAGACAGACACATGATAGCTCACCTTGAGCTAGTGCTCTAAAAAATAGTCTGGTTGTGGCAGTATGGGCAGCAGCTTGGGCTAGCCATCCAAGTGCAATCTTAGCGGAGCCCATGGCACTAAGGCTACGCTGCTATTTTGTGCATGCTAGGTCAAGCACAGACAGCATGTCTGCCTATATGCGTTGGGAAACACCCGCTCAGTGGCTGTGTAGACATAGCCTATCTCAAATGTAGTATTTGGAAGGTAACTCAAGTGAGGGTACGTCTACACTACAGGATAAATTCGAATTAGCTTAAACCGATTTTATAAAACAGATATTATTAAGTCGATTGTGCGCGTTCACACTAGGCACATTAATTCGGTGGTGTGCGTCCGTGGTCCGAGGCTAGCGTCGATTTCTGGAGCAGTGCACTGTGGGTAGCTACTGTAAAAGAATGAGGCCAATAACGTCGATTTGCGTCCATACTAACCCTAAATCGATATAGTAATATCGATTTTAGCATTACTCCTCGTTTTGTAGGAGTGCAGAAATCGATTTAAAGAGCCCTTTAAATCGATATAAAGAGCAGTGTAGTGTGGACGGGTGCAGCGTTAAATCGATTTAACGCTGTTAAAATTGGTTTAACAGCGTAGCGTGGACCAGGCCTGAGGGCTTGGCTACACTCACACTTTACAGCGCTGCAACTGAGGTGTGAAAAAACACCCCCCTGAGCGCTGCAAGATACAGCGCTGTAAAGCGTCAGTGTAATCAGGGCAGCAGCGCTGGGAGCGCAGCTCCCAGCGCTGCAAGCTACACCCGTAAGGGATGTGGTTTACATGCAGCGCAGGGAGAGCTCTCTCCCAGCGCTGCCGCTCTGACTACACTCACACTTCAAAGCGCTGCCGCAGCAGCGCTTTGAAATTCCAAATGTAGCCATACCCTGAGAGTAGTCCTATTGCGGAAACACTTCACAGTGATTTAGCAACACAGGTCTTATCTACCCCCATGGTGCAGACAAATCTAAATTACGCAACTTCAGCTACGTGAATAACATAGCTAAGTTGACATACTTAAATCCACTTACAGCGGGATCCACACTATGCAATGTCGACGGGAGACATCCTATCAACTCCCCTTGGGCTTCTTGTTCAGGTGGAGTACAGGAATCGACGGGAGAGTGGTCAGCGGTCAATTTAACCGCTGATGCATCGATTGCCGCGTGTCAAACCCCGGTAAGCGTAGACAAGCCCACAGAGTGAGTAGATTAACAGCTAGTAAATGTGTTAACTTGAGCTGTAGCTGGATCCCCCCACTGCATCACTAGTTCAAGCATCAGCAGCATTCAAGCTTCAATTCACACACCCTGATTGGTTCAAGCTTAAAGTAACACTTAACTCAAGCTAGAGATTTATTTGTGTAGATGTGAGTTGGGCTAGAGGCTAACACTGCACAGAAGGCAAACCCTGACTGAGAGATTTAACTTGCAGACTTCAAACATTTACTTGTAAAAAGTATTCGATCCTTTTTCTTTCAACACTGCCTGCTTTGTAGAGGAGAGAAAAAGAAACCAAGCCTGAAATATGTGGCTACTATATAGCCTGAAATATGTGGCTACTATATACTTATATAAGAAAGACTAATTGAAATTTGTCACTATGATACTATAATGTAGGACAATGTTAAATGTACAAGCCCAGAGGGGCAAATTTAAGGTTGACTTTTCATAGTTAATTCTGTCTTTCATGATATGACTGCTCTGACACTGCATTCAAGAGCGTTTTTTGCATGGTATATTCCTTGCATTTTTGAAGGAAAAAGGATTACCAATTAACTTGCAAATTCCATAATCATGAACTATCTAATTTAATGTCTCCCAAGCATCCAAACACCCTTGACCATTGCTTGGCAGGAAGTGTATCCCTTAATTTTATCACTTTAGAGATTTAGATTTAAAAAAAAAAAAAAAAGCCCAGCACTTGGTTGGCAATAGCTAAATCCATCCCCATAATAAAATTTATGCTAAATTCTGCCTTAATTGTGCTAAGTAAGTAAGTTGGTACCATTGAGGCAGGCAGGAACCATCTCTGTTTCAGAAAGCACCTCCAGCAGCCATTAACAAACCACTCCTCATCCCCAACAAATCAGTTTCCCAGGAATCTTCTACCTTAGGCCCTCAGCCAGGCCCACAGCCTGGGGCTTTCCTAGGCCAGAGCTCCCCAGCTCTTCTAGCTTTCCTCCAGCCCTGTTCCACTCCCAGTACCCTACTCAGCTCCCTAGCAGACAGGCCCTTTTCTCTCTACAAGCAGAGAGAGTGTCCTGAGCTTCTAGCTGCCCTGGCCTTCTTATAAGGCCCAGTCAGTCTGTTTGGGGCATGGCCCCAGCTGCAGCCACTTCCCCCAATCAGCCAGGGTTTTGCTCCCTTCCCTCTGCAGGGCTTGAGCAGTTAACCACCCCACTACACTACAAATTGAAATAAAATGTTCCATAAATACATGCTTGGTTAGTTATTCTTTACTTATGATACCCCAACCTTCATGCTTTCCTTCCCTTTTTCCTCACTTTCTTCATGGCCCTTTCTACACTAGATAAATTAATACAAGACATCACATTAGTGTTAAATTTAGTTCAGATGAACTGATGCTAGCAGCATAGCGAGAGCCATTCTCGACAAGCAAACTAGTTGCCAACCCCATTTTCAACACTGCTCCAGAATCCGTAGAAAGTAGTCAGGGGAGTTGCCTATACTTGTGCTCCCAATAGTAACTCTGGTTCATCTGAAACAGCATTAAATACCAGAGGGACTTTTTGATGATTTCTCTAGCACAGATGAGGTCTATAAGATGGTTCTTTAGCCCTCCCCTGGATGGGAAGACCTCAAAGAAATTCTGTCTCATGTTGTGCTCTAAAAGTGATTGAGCTTGTGTTGATCAAGACTGGAGCTCTCTACCATGAATGTTCTGCCTCTGACTCCTGGAATTTGGGACACCAACCATGTTAGTGTTCCTTACTAATGCAAGAATTTTGGTAGGTTGCAGATGGAAAATGTTTGAGTTAACAGACAAGAGCCTGAGTAAAGGTTTTAATCATCTGGACTAGAACATTGAACTGGATTTGGAATGGAATGGGGAGTAAGACATAAAATGCTTTTGTAATGGCCTCTTGCCAGTCTCTCCTACTCAAAAAGCCTGCTGTTATGTCCCTAGAATGCAGCCATTCTGATTTAGCATGTACTAACTGAGTATACTGTAGTATTCTTTTGCATTTATATTGCATCTTTCACATTGAAGCACTACATAAATTTTACACATTCAGAAGCAAGGAAGTGCGCCAGCCTCTGTGGCAAAAGCCAGCAGCCAGCCAGAAAACAGGACACTGCACAACAGCAGAAAGAGGAAATGTACACGGACAGCAGGACAACCCCCCTACTCTTAGAGAATGCATCATCGGCCTTGACACCGACACACAGCTGACAATTTCAGTTAAAGTCTTGCCTGAACTTCATAGAACTAAATGCATCTAACTTGAGGATGAAAGGCTAAGACAGGTCTATCTATATTTAATATGTATTTCCAGGAAAAGTAACAACTACCAAGCAGACCAACTCATCCCCTTCCAGCAGAGTCTAAATGGTCCACGTTGCTATTTTGCATTTTCTTTTTGAAGTCAGCTTCCCTGCAGAAAATGCTATTGTCAAACATTCCCCCTCCTCAAAATCACTTGCAATCTTTTCATGTATATCCTGTATACTTCACTTCCCTTCAGGCTCAAAAGAAGCAAAAAGGATACAGGAAGAGAGAGAGAGAGAGAGAGAGAGAGAGAGAGAGAGAGAGAGAGAGAGAGAGAGAGAGAGCGCGTGCGCGCGCACGAAGTATGTACAGAATATGAAGGGCCGTTATTGGTAAAGGGGGGAATAAAACTCACAAGTTCTGACCTACCCACCTTCCATTTATTCCTCTAGAGCATAAATTTTTATGTACTGCTGTTGCACCTACATGTGGCCTCCGCGAAGACACAACCATCTCTCTGAGATTTTACAATATCCAATTACCTTGTTCCTTAGACCAGGTACTCAGATAAGGTGATAAGGGATTTGCAAATACCTACCTTATCCCTGTACTCCTCTCTCCAAATAATCTCATTAAGATCTACAAAGCAAGTCTTGTTTGAAGAAAACTGGTACAGTCATCACTGAGTTGTGTTTGCAAAATTTCTGATAAGATATGGGGAACTTCTCACATGTAGAAGTCAGGTAACAATATAGATTTTACAGAATCTTGCAAAAAATTAATTTCTAGGGCCGAAGTCAAGTGTTTAAGTCACAAAGAGGCTAAGAAAGCCACAATTAGTTAAAAAGGGGGAAAATATAATAAAAGTTCAATCTCAACCTTAATGCTGAATTCCCTGTGCACCAAGACATGGCCTCATGATTCTTGTAATGTATGTTGTAACATGCAGCAGAACTGAGAGACTAACACAGGTGAAGATATAAGGTCCCAAAAAATTACAGGAGAAGACTCAGAGGACTCAAATCTTTATCTGTAACATGAATATTGAAGTAAACATGGAGAAAATTTTAGAGATTTACAAAATGCTGAATATGCCTAAAAAGATTATAACTTCAGAATGAGGAACAGATGCCATGCAAGTTGCTTATTTTTCAAGGAACTTTCCCCTTTGAATGTAGGTTAAATATGAATAATAATTACAAGTTTCTCAGTCAAAAGGAGCTTTTATACATCCCTTTCAATACCATTTCCTAAAAATAAACAAAGACTCCCCACAAACTGATGCAGCTTCAACAACAAATGAGAATATTTACAAAACAGTGAAAGGGTGGTGCAAACAAAAGCAAAGTCAAGAATGAACCCAGAGTTCACTGTGTAGTATTGCATCACATACATATCTCTCATTGATCTCTATGACCTAGCCATACCCAGGTGAATTAAGGACAGAATGGCAGCCTTAACTTTTAATCTCCTTATTTTTCTTGCTCAGTGATACCATTGTAGGTTATTTACATACTTCTGTCTTTGAATACTATGCTTATAACGTAAAGCTGCTTGAAAAGCAAAGGCAGCACCCTGATTTGGTGTTTCCAATTATATCGTATTAGATTCTTCTTTCTGAAAAGTACAAGTAATAAACAAAGTGTTAACTTTATGTTAACACATCTCTTCAAAATTGTCCGGTATTCCTGGTTAACACTGTACCAGCTACTATGTACAAACTGTTATTTTTTTACTGTAGGATATTAACGGAGGTGGCACATTTCACAGTTAGTTAGCACAAGCTTTTAGATTTCCACAGCTTGCCAAAAGGGCACTTTCAGGGCACACATGTACACTATGCAGACATATGAGAGAAGATAAGTTCAGGGAACAGAATGCTGTTGAGACGTCAATCCCTTCTGCACTAAACAAGCAAAGTCTCATTGCCAAAGTTGCTTCTCCTGTTGAGAGAGACCACAATCCATTCTAACACCACTGCTGAGTATCTGGGCGTAAAGAGTACTTCAAGAGAGACTCATGGACCCAAGCAATTGTTATAAAAATATCAATGCTCAAATGGGGGAGAAGGATGGCATCTATACAATCACCAATTCCGCTAAAATACTCTGCTATGCTTGTCTTTGGCTAAAATGAATTTTTTCTCCATACACTGTTCTCTTTAATCGGGATATAACTGCTACTAAGACTTTGCATCAGAGCTAGTCAAACATGTTCCAACTTCAGCAACCACTCTAGAAATTACAGAACTGAGCTTCTAGTGATTGCCTAATTGACTACAGCATAAACAAATCCACCTTTGGACTAACAAAGGAAGTTTGGAAGTTAACAGCTAAGGAGGAGTGTCAAAAGACACCACCTCTTAATCTTAACTTCAGGGTCACTACTGTGATGTTATAAATAAATAGCAATTATTTTACTTAATTCTCAAGAACACAACAACTTCTAAATCATAACAGGAATTTGTCATAATCTTTTATAGTATACCTATCACAAAAATTTTTATGTTAAGTAAATAAAAGTAAAAACATTCAAGTCTGCAAGTTTCAGCATGGATGAAATAACCTAAGGTAAAATTTAGCACACACCATGTCAAGAGCTCAGGTAACAAACAGCACAGACCCAAATCTTTCATGACCCCAGGAGAAAAAGGAAACAAAAAAATAAAAGCCACGAGCTAGACAGATATTAATGAACAGGAAGTGTTCTGCAAAACAAGAAATTAATCTAAGCCTAGAGCTGGGCAGATTTTCCATGAAGGAAATTCGAAAGGTGCATGCATGTAGAAGTCTGAAGCGAAAACAATGAGCATCATTAGTACAGTCAGAAATATGAGAAATGATAAGTTATAGGTAACAATTTCTAGGTTAGTCTATTAGGGTATGGCTACACTCGAAATTTCAAGGCGCTGCCGCGGCAGCGCTTTGAAGTGTGAGTGTGGTCGCAGCGCCAGCGCTGGGAGAGAGCTCTCCCAGCACTGCACGTACTCCACATCCTCATGGGGTTTAGCTTGCAGCGCTGTTTACACTGAGGCTTTACAGCGCTCTATCTTGCAGCGCTCAGGGTTTGTTTTTTTTTCACACCTCTGAGCGAGAAAGTTGCAGCACTGTAAAGTGCCAGTGTAGCCATGGCCTTATAAAGCAGCACTTACAACCACTCTTAAGAGAAAGAAAAAAGTCTGTGCAAGGCAGCCTCTGCAGTGGGTTTTTTGTTATTTTTTTAACATCAGTTACACATGGATTTCTCCCATAAGACAAATTGGATTTATATCCTCCATAACAAAACAAAAGAAGTCCAATTTGTCCCGTTGGTGTAGAAGTAATATGTCACCTCCTTACTCAAGTCCCTTAATAGAACTACTAAAACAGGAGGCAATACCAAAGTAACTCATTAAGTAACATACATTCCTAGTGAATAAAAAAAAAGCTGTAAATGCTTTAGTGCAACTTGTTAAATACCAGTTCTTTCCAATAAGCAGCCTGTATTGCTAGGAACAAATGAAACAAGAGTCTATATTCACGATGCACTGAAATGGCATACTTGTCAACTGTTACCATTTTAAGACAACGGACTTTTCTCTTTCCATGTTCTTAGGAATCCACACTGTTAAGTCAAAGTCTTCTATGGTTACAAAGTTGATTACCAATTAATTAAAAGCTATTTTTGGTGCATCAGAGCTAATAAGGCTTTTTCTTTTTAAGCACAAGGAAAGCTATGATTTCATTTCATGTGATTTCCAACATATGCCAAATAAAAACACTTTTCTGCGACAAACAAATTTTATGATCAGATAGCACTAGAAAGGTAGTCCCTTATCTCTGGACTGTCACTGTTTTGAAGTCTAGAAGCAACAGTTATGCCTAAAACTACATGAAAAAAGCAAAAAGGCAACATTTTTTTTTAGCATGCCACAAATTAAAATATCTTAAATACTTTAATATTTAGGCTAAACATGCATCTTCAGATTATCTTAACTCCTTGGTATAGAAGGAGTGAGCGGCCCACGGCATAAGTAGTCACAATGAACCAGATGCTCTACTTGTGTAAACTGTAGTTCAACTGAAGTCAAAGGAGCTATGACAATTTACACGAGCTCAGGAGGTCCCTAAAATGACTAATATACCGTAACAATATAATAGTATCACTGCTATTACAGATTATTTGCCCAATAAGATGACACAATGGGTGCTGGTTATATCAGGTATAGTTAAGGTTATCTCAGATCTTCTGTTATCTTGGAATAATATCTTGACCATGCATGGTCAATATATATTCTGATTCTTCGGTTTTCAAAATAATAAAGTCATTCAAAATGCAGCAATCAAAAATTCTGCATAGTTTAACTCCAGGTCTCTAATTTCAAGAAGTCATGAATGAAATTGGGCTTTGGGTCATGTGGAAAGAAGAGAAATATCACTGAGCACATGAGTTCTTTGACCCCTGTGGCAGATGTAACCTAGTTACTAACAGCCATGAGTAAAAATTCACTGTCCAATCAAACTGCTTTTATTCTTTAGCCTGTTCATGAGACTAAATAAGAATTTTCCCAGGGCTCATCTGTACTACCAAAAGGAACCACACTAACTAAGCACATAGCCATCGTTAGAGGTTTCTTATATTTTCTCTTACAACATGGTCAGAAGTTATCTAATGCTGTATCCATTTTATTCTAGATCTTGAATAGTGTGTTTATGATATAAGCTAAAACACCATTCACTAATGCAACCATAGCACCATGTTTTCTCTCCACACTGGCTAGAAAACGCTGTTTCTGCAGCAAAGACTGGTTCTAAACAGACGGCAATGGACGATTCAGACTAACTTTAAAACAATCTAAGACGCTTTCATTAACTCATGTGGCAGGATTCATACAAAGGAAAAAAAATGTTTTGGGATAAAGCATTGGAATGGGACTGAAAAGATCTGGGTTCTAATCGCAGCTCTTCCTGCGTGACATGGGGCAAGTCACCACCCCTCTCTAGGGCTCAGCTCCCCATACAGATTTACATAATCTGTAAAATGGAGATTACAGTTCCCTACATCAAGGAACATCATTAAAATACATGGATCTCTCTGTTTCAGGCTCTGATATTATAGTGATAAGTCTATAAATAAAAATGAACAAACTTCACTGTCAGTGCTCTTCTGGGGCAAGGAGAATGGGTGCCACTTCCTTTGGATTCCATCATCGCCATTCCTTTATCATCTAGCTGCATCACTCTTCAGTTATAAAGGCAATAGACTGCAACATTCCCATATCTTGCCAACCCAGAAAACAAGAAACCAGGAAAGGAAATTGAAGAATGGTCTCCTGAATATCAGAACAGACATTTGTCACTGTGTTGTTAAGCTAAATAGGAGAGAGTCCTAAAAAAGTGCTACAGGAGCATGGATGTATTAGAGCAGAATTTGTTCCATTATTTCTACCTAACAAGAGGACTCGAGCAAATACACATTACAAGCGGGGCTTGGAAAAACTTCCAAACTTACATGCTAGGGGACAGAGATACTGATTTACTTTGTTTCTCTAACCTCACTGTAACATTTCTACCTTCTCCAAACCTCTTTGCAGGGCTTCTCTGCTGCTGAGACAACCATCTTCCTAGGTGCATGTGAGGCCTTCTGCGCCTCCCAGCTCCTCTGGCCTCTCTGCTCTTCACTCTCCTTCAGGCAAGACAATTAGCATGCCTTGGATCACTAGGCTTGCCTTCTCTCAAGCTCTTCCAGGGAAAGAATCATAGGCTCTCCTATCTCATTCAACCACGCTGAATGGGGTTTTCTGAGCAATGGTTAAAATTAGGCATGCAATGGCTATTTCGGTAGCTGTAGGGCTCAACAGCTCTATGCATCTTCAGTCTGAGTACTCAAATGTGAGCTTCATGCAAATTATACTGGTATAGAATGGAGTCAGCCAGAGCATATGATGCTGGAGAATTAATGACAACTCTCTGGTAGCATTCAGAAACCACACCTAAAGCAAATCACTACATTCTAATTTGTGCTTCCCTTTAACTCACCAACCATGTGCCCATGAAGAATAGCTGTCTCAGGCCATGGCTACACTAGAGAGTTGCAGCGCTGGTGAGGGGGTTACAGCGCTGCAACTTAGGATGTGTCCACACTTGCAAAGCATGGCCAGCGCTGCAACTCCCTGGTTGCAGCGCTGGCTTTACACCCGGTCGAGCCTCGGGTGTAGGGATTCCAGCGCTGGTGATCCAGCGCTGGTCAGCAAGTGTGGACGCCCACCAGCGCTTTTATTGACCTCCGGGGTATAAGGAGGTATCCCAGCATACCTTAGAAGCCTCTCTGGTAATCATGCACACTCCACTGCCCTGGGCTCAGCTGACCCCACCTTTAAATGCCCTGGGAATTTTAAAAATCCCCTTCCTGTTTGCTCAGCCAGGTGTGGAGTGCAATCAATCATTCAATCAATCAGCGACCATGCCTCCACGCCCCAGACGAGCCCCAGCATGGAACAGTTCCGAGCTGCAGGACCTCATCAGTGTTTGGGGTGAGGAACTGTGCAAGCACAGCTGCGCTCCAGCCGGAGAAATTATGATACCTATGGGCAGATATCACAGTCCTTGCTGAGAATGGGCCATGAACAGGACGCGTTGCAGTGCAGGGTCAAAATAAAAGAGCTGAGGAGTGCTTACTGCAAAGCCCGTGAGGGAAATCGCCACTCAGGAGCTGCCCCCACAACCTGCCATTTTTACAAGGAGCTGGATGCCATACTTGGGTGTGACTCCACTGCCAATCCTAGGAGCACGATGGAGAGTTCAGAGCAGGGAGAAGTGGGGGAGGGTGTAGAGGAAGCCGAGAGTCAGGCTACTGGGGTGGAAGGAGACACCCCGGAGTCCCAGGAGGCATGCAGCCAGGAGTTCTTCTCAAGCCAGGAGGAGGCTAGCCAGTCGCAGCAGCTGGAAGTTGCTGGTGAGGAAGAAACTGAGGAGCGTGCTCGGGGTAAGCACATTTTTATGTTTTGGGAGAGGACGGTTGGGGTTATGGCTGCCTGCATGCATGCCTAAACATGGAATAGCTCATTGATTTGCTCTATCACGTCTCTGTAATCTGCCTCGGTAATCTCTTGAAAAGTTGCAGCCAGAGCGTGGGCAATGTGCTTGCACAAGTTTATAGGGAGAGCCACCATGGTCCTTGTCCTGGTCAGGCTAACTCGTCCGATCCACTGTGCAGCGAGGGGTGGGGGGACCATGGCTGCACATAGGCAAGCTGCATAGGGGCCAGGGCGGAATCCACATTGCTGTAGAAGACCCTCCCCTCTCTTCCCAGGTAACACGCAGCAGTGATATATCTGGCAGTAGGAAACCCTGTTGAGAATTTAGGGATACTTGAGTGCAGGGCGCCAGGTTCACGGTCACCCCCCAGCCCCGCGGTGCGTTCCGGCCTCCCCACCCCCTTCCGGCAGGCAGCCAGCCCCGCGGCGCGCTCCGGTCTCCCCCCCCACCCCCTTTCCAGCAGGCAGCCAGCCCCGCAGTGAGCTACGGTCTTCACCCCCCCTTTCCAGCAGGCAGCCAGCCCCGCGGTGAGCTACGGTTCCCCCCCCCCTTTCCAGCACGCAGCCAGCCCCGCGGTGCGTCCCCCCCCCCACCAGCAGGCCGGCATTTACACGGACCGCTCCCCCCGCCAGCAGGTCACCACCTTCCTGTTCACTACTGTCCCCTGTGCAGGACACCAGCTACCTCCTGTACCCAGTGCAGATAAACCCCAGTGACCCATCGGTCAATTCCCCCTCCCAGGTGCAGTCGGGGCAGAAACACTCACCCCATTGCTCGCCATGCCTTTGCTTCCCTGGCCTCTCTGTGTTATGTTAGGTATGTAGGAAGGATGCTACAAAAAGTCTAAAAACTCCTTCACTGTGTGATAATAAACAATGTAGCCTCTGTGTATTACATGTTTCTATCTATGTTTTTTTTAGTGACCTTGACTAATGCAGCCGGATCACCGGCCTCACGTCGCTTGCAGAACTTGAGAAAAAAATCCGTGAAAATCAAAAGAAGAATTGATCAAAGTAGTTATGATTCACTACAACAGAGAAAGTAGGAAGACGCAGGAATGGAGAGAGAAAATGTATGAGTGGAGGCAAACAGAAAGCAGGAGAAAGGAATTGGCTACCAAAAAAACCTCAAAGCACCTGATAAGCCTCCTGGCTCGCCAAACTGACTCTTTCGAGCCTCTCGTAGCCATGCAGGCAGATCTGTACCTTGGTAACCTACACCCCGCCCAAAGCTCTCTTTCTTGTTCCCCAGTATTTGCACAAAACACATTTCTCCAGCAGCCAGTTTCTTATTACCCCCAGCTGCCCCCAACACCTGTACGATCACCTACCAGCCCTGATAACTACAATTCTTACCCTGTGCACTCCACCCCCATTACTCTGCAGCATAGTAATCCTGAAGTGCAGCAGACATTGAACAGTAATCCGAACAGCACATATTCAAACCTCTGAATGTACAGTCCACCACCCTAACCCCCCTGGCCTTTTATGTACTGTACTTTGAATAAAGGATTTTATGGCTTTTACAATACGTTTTATTATTGCAGGAAGTGGTAAATATTGTACCCCAAGGTAGAAAGGAGCACAGCAAAGGCACCAAACATTACTGTTGGCTCTCAGCATCAAATTGCTCCCTTAAGGCATCCCTAATCCTTGAAGCCCTTTCCTGGGCCTCTCTAGTAGCCCTGCTCTCTGGCTGTGCAAATTCATCCTCTAGGCGTCGAACCTCGGAGGTCCATTCCTCACTGAATCTTTCACCCTTCCCTTCACAAATATTATGGAGGGTACAGCACGCGGATATAATAGCGGAGATGCTGCTTTCCCCCAAATCTAGCTTCCCATAAAGACACTTCCAGTGCCCTTTCAAACGGCCAAAAGCACACTCCACAGTCATTCTGCACCGGCTCAGCCTGTAGTTGAACAAGTCCTTGCTCCTGTCAAGCTTCCCTGTATACGGTTTCATGAGCCATGGCATTAAGGGGTAAACGGGGTCTCCAAGGATCACAGTGGGCATTTCAACGTCCCCTACTGTGATCTTGCGGTCTGGAAAAAAAGTCCCGGCCTGAAGCTTCCTGAACAGGGCACTGTTCCGAAAGATGCGTGCATCATGCACCTTTCCAGGCCATCCTGAGTAAATGTCAGTGAAATGCCCACGGTGATCCACAAGCACTTGCAGAACCACAGAGAAATACCCCTTGCGATTAACGTACTCTGATGAGAGGTGGGGTGGGGACAGAATAGGAATATGCGTCCCATCTATTGCCCCTTCACAGTTAGGGAAACCCATTTGTGCAAAGCCATCCACAATGTCCTGCACGTTCCCCAGAGTCACAGTTCTTCTTAGCAGGGTGCGATTAATGGCTGTGCAAACTTGTATCAGCACCATTCCAACGGCGGACTTTCCCACTCCAAACTGGTTCGCCACCAATCGGTAGCTGTCTGGAGTTGCCAGCTTCCAGATCGCAATAGCCACCCGCTTCTCCACTGGCAGGGCAGCTCTCAATCTCGTGTCCCTGCGCCGCAGGGTAGGGGCGAGCTCAGCACACAGTCCCATGAAAGTGGCTTTTCTCATCCGAAAGTTCTGCAGCCACTGCTCGTCATCCCATGCTTGCAGGACGATGTGATCCCACCACTGAGTGCCGCTCCACGGTGCTAAGCACGTCTGTTACTGCCACAAGCAATTGAGTGTTTTGAGCGTCAGGCGTTTCAATATCATCGTCTGACTCCTCACTGTCACTTTGCAGCTGAAGGAATAGCTCCACTGCCATGCGTGATGTGCTGGTAACATTCATCAGCAAGGTCCTCAGCAGCTCAGGCTCCATTTGTAACAAAAATCGCATAAATCGCGCTGCAGACTCACAATGCCACCAAACTGCTCGGAATGTGTAGCAAAGCACCACGGGGCGTTGGAACAGGAAGCGGAAAGACCCGCACACTTCCTTCCCCTTCCCACAAGCCACAGCGCCAAAATGGGACGAGGTGCTCTGTGGGATAGCTGCCCACAATGCACCACTCCCAACAGCGCTGCAAGTGCTGCAAATGTGGCCACACTGCAGCGCTGGCCCTACACAGCTGTACAAACACAGCTGTAACTACCAGCGCTGCAAAACTAAGTGTAAACATGGCCTCAGCTTCTCATTTTATCCAGCTGTTTATGCTGCTCCAACACTGTTTCAGCTTTGCTTCCAGTGAAAAAATAAGTTTAGCCTAGTTAAATATATCTGAGACAATTAGACATTTCAGTATAGGAAGGGAGTATTCAGTTATTACAGAGTGTTGAGTTAACACATCTTGGCCTTTGGTTTCCAGAGTTATGTTGCCTAGGATACAATTACTTTAGACAGGAAGTGCCTTCTGGTAATCATTTAACACCCTGTAGCATTGACAGTTTATTATGTTCTTGAGCCATTTTCATACCAAGAAAATTTTGTCTGAGAGTGAATATTCAGAAGGAATGCATAGTATCCAGCCATTCTCAAGAAGCTATTTTCAAGAGGCAGTCAAGCAGGGTAACTCTCTCTGTCTCTTCCACTACAAAAGTTGTACTGACAATAGGTACTTGGTACCTGTACATCTGAAATAAGAGGAGCTAATGCAATGTTATTACTTAATTGTCTCACTCGCAGTTAACGCATCCACCTCACCCAAAAGATTTTAAGTGCAGACAGGAAAAGCAAAAAAAAAAGTTAAATATTGTTAGTATTTCACTAATTAACTTCATATCAACTTCACAGGATTGCCTGTCTACTTTCCTGTAGTGCAACAATATCCCCTGGAAGTCCAAACATGAAATGACTAATGATTAGTACAGTGAACCCAGTTCAAAAAGCACATACACATAATGAAAAGGAGCACCCTCTATAAAGTCCTTATAGATTCACTTCTGTTAAAACTACTGAAGACCAGCATCCTATGCACTAAATCAAAGATAAAGATTAGCGGGATTTACTGAGTAAATGTGGTATATAAGCAAGTCTATCAGACTATTCTGCTATAATTTTTGCCACTCAGAACTGAAACACTTAAAAAATAAACATTTGATATGGAAATAACTCTCATTAATGGGATATATCTACTGTACATATGACTGCATACTTAAGCTTCCACTGTAAATACTGCAACAGTATAATTAAGACTTAAATTCAGGCATATTATTAAACAAAGCAGTGTTTTCCAAGTTTAAAAGCTGCTCACATAATTAAAAAAATAGATATTTTGTTTAACAGACAAAAATCTATTCACTGTCACCATCTACTAAAAGGGTAATTAGATTTTGCAACTAGTTATTTTGGAAACATTTTGGAAAAATATGTAACTCTCCAATAAAGAAAGAGAAAATAACACTGCTCTACAGCCAAAATGCTTCTGAAATAAATGTAATCCAACTTTACTAATTCTGGGTCACTGAGAACGAAAATGACGCTTAAAATTGTTGATTGGCTCTAGTTTTCAAGATATGCTATTGGGTCAGTATATACGACCCTTGACTTGGGAATGGCGGAGGATAAGTGAGAGTTATAAAGGGAAGGGATCTCAATTTAAACCAGAAATGACTAAAATACATCTTTGACTGGATCTATGAATAAATCTATGACTGGGTTTGGACAGTACTTGCATTTTAGGCAAAACAATGAATGATGCAATCTGAAGCTGGTATTGCGTCATACATGATATGAATTGTATCATGTTATTCCTAGAAGTCATGGATGATGCAATCATAGCGAAGCTTACATCACTCTGCTGAACAAATTGCCCTGTATCAGCTCTAGAAATCATACAGTGTCCTGCTCTCTTATTTGTCAGTGTTTGATTTTGCAAAGGGACACATTTCTGTTTAGCTAAAGTGAGCAGACATGCCTCGTACTTGTGTGAACAGTGCAGATAACTTCTGGTATGTTTGTGGTGAACTGACTTTTGCATCACAAAAGCACAGTCTAACCACTATGGTTAAGAAAGCCTATCACCTTTCTTTTGGCTGCAAAATTGGAGATCAGGACAAGAGGTGGGCCCCACACATATGCTGCAACACTTGTGCAACAAATCTTCGCCAGTGGTTGAACAGGAAAAGGAAATCTATGCCTTTTGCAGTGCCAATGATTTGGAGAGAGCCAACAGATCATACCAGCAATTGTTACTTCTGCATGGTGCCTCCAGTTGGGAAAGGTGTGTCAAAGAAGAAAAAGCACATTATCCAAACATTCCACCAGCTATACGCCCAGTACCCCACGGAGAAGGACTGCCGGTTCCTGATGCACCAGAATCACTCTCACTTGAGTCAGACGAGGAAGAGGAAGAGGATGAAATTTCTGGTCCTGAACCATCAATGTCACAGGACCCACATTTTCTCCCATCCTCCTCCTCTGAACCACTCATCATAACCAAGGTGAACTGAATGAACTTGTCAGGGATTTGGAACTACCCAAGAGTAAGACAGAGCTGTTGGGCTCCAGACTACAGCAGTGGAATCTCCTGGCAGGCTATCAGGGCAAATGGAGCCCATCAATGCTTGCAGACTATTGCTGGACAGTGACAAGAGATGCTCCATTTAATGAATACAAGAGACAAGCCAAGAAGCGCCGAGTAGACACTGAATAGGACTAAACTATGTACATAATAGTTTGTTGCCTTTTCTTTCATAATAAATTTTATTTATATAACCCTTTTGCTGATTTTTAAAGTGTTACATAAATAGGACAGGTGAAATATTATCATGTAAAGCAACCATAAACACATGAAAAGACCTAGGTTTACAATTTATGATTAAAACTCTACTATCTACACAATATACATAGACATAAAATGTAAAAACTTAAATATCTTAGAAACAGTAGCCAATCAGTTGTTTTAATTGTCATATTTGAATTCAGTACATCAAAATACATAATAAATAGCACATTTTATCTCTGAAGCAGATGACTTCTCAACAATTGTAGACCAGTGTAATTTAACCTAGGCAGTATTTTCATCAGCTTCAAGTTTATTTTTCACAACTACTTCTTATCCTAAAAAACCTCAAAGCTAAGTCTAAGACTTACACTTCCAAATGATCAACTAACTGGTTGTGCTGTTAACTAAATGACTGTTAACCATCCTCTCCACAGAACTTCAGTCATCTCCATGACTATCACATGAGCCTCTCTAGTCCTTTAAAACTCAGCAGTCAACTTCTTCACCACATCCAGACCTTTCCAGGGCACTCTGTACTAGCAGCCCTTAACACAGAGCCCAGTTCCAAAACAACAGGTGCAACAGAAATTAATAGTGAACTCCTATACACAAATTAAGCCTCATGCCAGGGAAAACACACTAACTTGTAAAAATTTCCATCATCTGTCTGCTTAGCAACTCAGACTGCTGTGAACACATCAGACCAATGCTCGCTCTCTGCACTGGCTCTCACTGAATACAGACTCCAATTCCAGGTCCAGTTCAATTCTGTTCTGATATTTACAGAGCTCCAGAGATTAGCCCTAGATACCCAAGGAAACCTCTCTCCTCCCGCAACTATTAATGCTACATTCCACTATGACAGTGACTCTATTGACAACTATAGCAAGGCTCCTGAGTACTAGAGAATTTCCACAGGAGCTGAATCTAGATCATGGAACTTACTCCAAAAAGCAATAGACCACAGAGGGGACCTTTTTTTTTTGGGGGGGGGGGAAGGGGGAGCTCACCACAATCAGAACTACACACAAAACTAATGTCTTCAACTTAGCTATCCCTAAATTAGTTGTTCTCTCTCATGCACATGCCATAAACGAATCAAGCTACCACTCACACAGGCTGGAAAAGGAGAGTGTTACTGTTATTTCTATTTTTAAATTCTTGGCAGGCACCAGATAATATGGTTGACAGAAGTTGTGAGAAATATGGCAATTTCCTGCAATATCTTTGGGAGATCTCCCTGCATTACATTTATGTAATTCCATGGGGGAAGGTGACTACAGCCCCTTCAGAAACTAAGAACGGTGGGGAGGGGAGGAAGGGAGTAACTAGGTAAATTCACCCAAGTTGTAACATCTCCTTACACCTTAAGAAGGAATGTGCTTTCTTGTAACAGCTGTGTGGTAACCTGTCAAGTCTGCTGGCAATTACAACTATGTATAAGCCTGAGGAGCTAAATCAAAACACAGATACTGGCCTGTTTAGGTAGTCTGGCTTGCTAGGAATGTCACGGAGTCAGCAGGAAACTGCATGACCTGGAAAATTCGCCATTCAGGTGGGAGACACATAGGTCTCTTGCCCAAAGGAGGTGACTGCTGGGAACTAGAAGCCCTTGACAGATCACAAGGGGCAGGCACAGGTGCAGTTACCTGGAGCTGTGACAGAGGTCATATACATACCAATCTATATAGGACATTCTTAGTTAAACTATGCAAGGTGTAGGACTTAAGAGGCCTCCATTGCTTGGTTTCAGTGTGAGCAAGAGCTAGAGTCTCTGCTCTGTGTTCAGTTGTGCCACACTTTATATTAGTTCCATACGCTTCCAGTTCTAACATGTGCATCTGAGGGAATGGAGAAAGATTGTTTTTTTTTTTAAAAGAAGTCTACAGACACTTATCCCTACATATCCCCTCTTTTGCATTTAGTGAAAGTCAATGCAATTCTTCTCCAGTGGCTATGTGCCCATTTATTCTTCCCTTATCTTCGACACTGGGGTGAAGGGAAATACAGAGGAATGGAGAGAAGACCAACATTAGCAAGCTCTATCCACCCTGCTAGTCTGAATGGTCGTTAGCCAGGTTTGGGCAATTTCTCAATTAAATAAACCAGAGAGAAGACACATTTTAGTAGTCAGATAGAAATACAAAGCATTATGGACAAGTGTTGCAATTCTGCTTTTAACACTCCGTCGTGAACTACTGGATAGGTTTTACCCTGAAGTGAAACTTAACCCACTTACAAGACTTACAACATAATTGGTCTGACACAGGGAACCATGTGAAAAATTACTCTTACCTAGATAACTTTCTCTTTGCATAACAGGAAGGTGCAAGCTGAGGCAGGGCAAACTCTACAATACTGCTGATGAAACCCTGATCAAAGCTCAGGAGCAGGATTATTAGAGAGCACAAGAACACTGGATCTACAAGGGAAGCATGCCAGCTCATGTGGCCATCCCCAGTGACTGCCAAATAAGGGAGGATTACACAGGGCTTGTCTACACTTGCATTTTATAGCTCTCTAACTTGCTGGCTCAGGGGGGTGAAAAATCACCCCCCTGAGCGCAGCAAGTCTGAGCGCTTTAAAGCGCTAGTGTAGACAGCAGGGCTTTGGAGCAGAGCAGTGGAGCTGAAGGTTTTTGCCTGGAGCTGGAGCAGAGCCAGAGCACAGCTCCAAAGCCCTGGTAGACAGGCTCCGAGTGCTGGCAGCGGCGCTCGGAGCCAATCCCCTCGTGGAGGTGGATTACCGGGAGCCTCTCCAGCGCTTGCATACAACCACACTCGCACGTCAAAGCACTGCTGAGGGAGCATTCCCGCGGCAGCGCTTTGAAGTTTCCAGCGTAGACATACCCACAGACTAAAGCACATGCTAGTTTATGACCTCGAATCATGCCTGGAAGGACTGGTGGCTATTGTTTTTTTCCCCAATTCAAGTTTTACATCACATCTGAAAGTAAAATTACAAAACAAACATCTGAGAGTTTGCAAGACTTCAGGTCTTGTATTTTAACCTCCCCATGTGTAGATGAGGAGAGGAGAGGACAGGACAGGACAGGACAGAGTATCCACATTCCATTTAGGACTCAACAATTTTAATCAACCTTTAACCCACCATGCTCATGACCCCACGTTGCAGCTATTATCCTTCTTGACAGTGAAAGCTGAACTAAACTCCTTACAGTACTCACCGATACCATTCCTAGTTTACTGCAAAGCCATACAAATCATTGTGTCCACAGGAGCTCAATGATCTATGCAGTACTCAGAGACCAAAACAGCTTGGTGAAATAGAACACAGGCCTCACCATTAAACGTTATCACTCACTTAGCTAGTCACCAGGCCAAAAGGTTGGCCAGACCCATCACGACAACATTCCCACACTGTAATCCAGCTCTTGCAGGATTCCTATGTTATGGAGACTCAAGGCAAAAATCTCCATCATCTATATGGAACTTCAACAGCCTTAACTTTTAAATTTTCTATTTTTTTTTAAATAAAATAAAAAAATTCATGGAAGCCTTTAAGATTTATAACACCTGAGAGATTAATCTCTGGAGAAGTATATAGACAGGCAAGTTTTTACTTTACGTTAACGGAACCAGAGGCCAGAAAAGCCCTCCTGGGTCTCTCAGGCCATTCTCCTGTACTCATGCAGAATTGTCCTCTATATCACTGGTTCTCAACCAGGGGTCTGGAGCTCCCTAGGGGACCACAAGCAGGTTTCACAGGGCCCTCCAAGCAGGACCAGCATCATTAGACTCGCTGGAGCCTGTGGAAGAAAGCCAAAGCCCACTGCATGAGGCTGAAGCCAGGAGCTCCGAGTCCCGCCACTTGAGGCTGAAGCAGAAGCAACTTAGCTACGCGGTACTCCCTGTGGCACGGGGCCCCAGACAACTGTCCTACTTGTTACCCACCCACCCTCCCCCCGGCTTTTATATACAGAAAATCAGTTGCTGTGGCACCGGTGGGCCAGGAAGTTTTTATAGCATGTTGGGGGGCCTCAGAAAGAAAAAGGTTGAGATCCTCTGTTTTATATTAAGGGTTTTATCTAGTCCAGAACACCTCTAGTGACAGAGCGTTAGTGACTTTCCTTAGCAAACTGTCGCAATGTCTAAGTGACCTCACTCAAGAAAAACGCTACCATCTCCAAATTTCAATTTTTTTGTTTTTAGTTTCAGAACAAAGTAGGTTTTCAAAAAAAGAATGACAGGTTCTCTACCATAAAAACAGATGCAGAGTACAGTTTGGTTAATATTAAAAGCCCAAAGTAATTTCTCAAGCCATAGACAAATACATTTTCAGAACATCAACTAAGTACTACCATGCGATATAACCTAAGTGGAAGAGAAAGTTTTTTGTTTTTGTTTTTTAATTAAGTTCCCTAATGACTCTTGTCCATTCACCTTTCCCTACAGTTAGTACTAATAATAAGGAAGCTCGGGTAGAGGGTGTCCTAGCAATCTTTCCCAAATCTGAACCTTAGAGTCCAGAAAATGAGATACTAGCAGTCAGTATGTACTGCTTTCCTCTGGGTGTCTTTTTTGGGAAAGGACCCAGAATATCCACAGCTACTCGCTGAAATGGGACCTCAATTATGGGGAGTGGCTGGAGAGGGGCCTTGACCTGGTCTTGGGGCTTTCCCACCCTTTGGCATACCTCACAAGACCGGACATACTTGGCAACGTCCTTGCCCATCCCCTCCCAGTGGAAGGACTTCCCCAGTCTGTCTTTGATTCTGTTCACCCCAGCATGGCCACTGGGATGATCATGGGCTAAGCTTAAGAGCTTTCCCCGGTACTTTGTTGGAACCACCAACTGTTTTTGCGGCTGCCATTCTTCCCAGTGTCCACCAGAAAGAATTTCCTTGTATAAAAGTCCTTGGTCTATCACAAACCGGGATCGGTGAGCAAAGCTGAGAGGCGGTGGGGTGGTCCGTGCCACCGCCCAAGCTTTCTGAAGGTTGTCACCTGCTTCCTGCTCAGTCTGGAACTGTTCCCTTGAAGCTGGAGACACCAGTTCTTCCTTAGACTGGGGATTTGGGCTTGGTCCCTCTGGAAGCGATGTAGATGATGGGGTTGTTTCCATTGCTGGTGAACCACTCTCCGCTGGTGCACCAGGGGTTATTTCAGGCTCTGGCTGAGCCACTTGGGTGTGGTTGTCTGCTGCTTCTGCCAGTTCAGGCTCGCTGGCGCCCTCTGGCGTTGGGGTTGAAGATGGATTTGCAAGCACTGTCAGTGCTGGCAACGGTTCAGGTGCTGACTGCTTTTCCAGTTCCGGGTCTGGGACTGGAGATACTGTGGCTGTTTCAGTCGTTGGCAGGAAATCCGGGTCCACTACCTCTGTCTGGGTCTCTGGTAACACAGCCAGGGCCCTTGTGGACGGCTCAGGAAAAGGGATGGGTCTGGAAGCTTGCCTGGTTTGGCTATGTGTAACCATTCCCACTCTCTTGGCCCACTTCACCTGGTTGGCCAAGTCTTCCCCCAGTAGCATGGGGATGGAATAATTGTCATAGACTGCAAAAGTCCACATTCCTGACCAGCCTTTGTACTGGACAGGCAGTTCAGCTGTAGGCAAGTCTACAGCTTGTGACATGAAAGGGTAAATTGTCACTTGGGCCTCTGGGTTGATGAATTTGGGGTCGAAGGATTGGTGGATAGCTGACACTTGTGCCCCCGTGTCTCTCCACGCAGTAACCTTCTTTCGGCCCACTCTCAAAATTTCCCTTCGCTCCAAGGGTATTTGAGAGGCATCTGGGCCTGGGGATCTTTGGTGTGATGGTGGTGTAATGACTTGTACTCGGTTGGGGTTCTTTGGGCAGTTGGCCTTTATATGTCCCAGTTCATTACACTTGAAGCATCTTCCAGCTGACTGGTCATTGGGTCGAGGTGGGTCACTGGAGACTGGTGAGGTGGAAGAATAGGGCGTCTGTGGCTTTCCTTGGGTTGTAGGTGGGGTCTTTGGCTGCCCTCGGTTGTAGGGTTTATTGTCGGTGTGCCCTCTGGGGTATTCGTTCTCCTTGACAGTAGGTTTTTTCTTTTCTGCCACTTCCATCCATTTGGCTCCAATCTCCCCTGCCTCGATTACCGTTTTGGGCTTCCCATCTAGGATGTACCTTTCTATTTCCTCAGGAATACCACCTAAGAACTGCTTCATTTGGATCAGGAGATGCAGCTCGTCCAGATTGTTAACCTTTGTTCCTGATATCCAGGCTTCATAATTCTTTGCAATGTGGTAGGTGTGTCGGGGGAATGACACATCTGGTTTCCATTTTTGGTTTCTGAACCGCCGACGGGCATGTTCAGGTGTTATCCCCATTCGGTATCTGGCCTTGGTTCGAAAAAGTTTATAATCATTCATGGTTTTCCTTAGGCATTTCAGCCGCCACCTCTGCTAAGGGTCCACTGAGCTGTGGCCTCAGTTCTACCATGTACTGGTCTTCAGAGATGCTGTACCCAAGGCAGGCCCTTTCAAAATTTTCTAAGGCGGCCTCAGTGTCATCACCTGCCTTGTAGGTGGGAAATTTCTTGTGATGTGGAACAATCATTGGCACAGGGTTGTTAGGACTGGCGGGAGCATCCTGCCTGGGCCGCACCAAGTCCATTTCATGCTCTCTCTCTTTTTCCCTCTCTTCACTCTGTTTTTTTTGTTTTTCCATTTCTTGTTGGTGTTTCTCCCTCTCTCGTTGCTGGGCTGCATCTTTGGCTGCTTGCTCTTTTTTGTAGGTTTCCTCTTTGGCTGCTTGCTCTCTTTTGTAGGTTGCCAGTTTGATGTTTTCTTCCCTTTCTTTCAGCTCCACCTCTTTCTCTTTTTTCCATTTGTCCCCTGTGGTCTGCTTCTTTGATTTGTGCCTCCGCTTCCATTTTTGCCTTGGAACTCATGGTTCCTGTTTTCTTGTGTTGGGGTGCCCTCTGGTGTTTACTGCCTGAAATGCAGGTTCTCTGTTGGCTTCCTGGGGTTGCTTAGCAACAGAGTCCTTTTAAATTCCTAGCCTCTCCCGAAAGAGTTAAAAAGCAAAAGAAACTGTCTTTCATTTACAAATGTGTTCTGGCTGGAGTGCATTGCTGCCCACTTAAGGCTGCTTTGTTTAACAAACGACGGTCGTTAAATCTTAATAGCCCTCCCTATGCACAGCTAGACGGAGCAAGAAAAAAAAATTCTCTAGCTGCAGTTTAAAAAAAAAACCAAACCCCTTCTCTCTGCTAAGAGGAAAGAAACGTAATAATTTTACTGGCTTTTGGATTCTTATCTTTCCCACACGCTGCACATCATGTCCTAGCAATCTTTCCCAAATCTGAACCTTAGAGTCCAGAAAATGAGATACTAGCATGAATTCCCTAAGCTTAATTACCAGCTCAGATCTGATAGGCTGCCACCACCCAAAAATATAGTGTTTTGGGGCACTCTGACCTCCCCTCCTTCCCTGGGGACCCCAAGAACCCAGATCCCTTGGGTTCTTAAAACAAGGAGAAATAAACCATTCCCCCACCTGTCCCCCTCCCAGAATTTCCCTCCCTGGGCTATTCTGAGATACTGATCTAACCTCTTAAATCATCATACAGAGAAGCATCTCCCTTCCCTTCCTCAAAGAGGCAAACAGATTCAAGGAAAACAGAGAGATTTTATCACTCCCTATCTCCCCCACCCGTCCTGGTGAGTTATCCCAATCCCCTGGGATAAAACAAGGGAAACAGAGAAAAAAAACAAACAAACAATCAGGTTCTCTAAAAAGAAATCTTTTAATAAAAGAAAGGAAAAAGTAAAGAATTATCTCGGTAACTTCAAGATGTAAATATTACAGGCTCTTATAGCTTACAAACATCAGAAAGAGACTTTCCCACCAGTACCAATACAAATCAAAATATTCCCAGCAACTACACATATAAAACTTAACCAGCCAGATCCACAATTGTAAATAGAGTTAAAACAATTAAAAAGCCTAAACCGCCTGTTTTACTTACTCTATGAAAAGAAACTTAGAGAGCCTGTAGTAATGTCTGGTCTCTCTCAGACCCTTTGAGAGAAGAACAAAGAACTCACACCCAAACTTCCCTCCACCCAGTTTTGAAAGTATTTTGTCTCCTGATTGGTCCTCCGGTCAGGTGTTTCAGGTCACTGTTTGTTAACCCTTTTATATGTGAAAGAGACATTAACCCTTAGCTATCTGTTTATGACAGAGGGATAGAAAAGCTCTACCAAATGTTTTAGTCTCTGAACACTAACAATTACGCAACTCTATTAAAAAAAAGTGGAAAGTACAGGAATTTTGCTTTCAATTTCAATGTAGTACCATTTACTTAGCCTTGTTTTTAAAGTTAATTCTTCTTTATGTTAACAAATTGTATTACATTTGTGTCTGGCCCAATTCTGCACAGCAGATAATCAACCTATGAGAGCCACTGACACCGGACATAACCAAGATAAATAAATTCAGCAACATTTAAAGGACTGAGTAATTATTTTAAGCATGAATAACGCAAATGTTGTTAAAACTAGGACAACGCTACATGAGGAAAAACCTATTCTCATACTTCAGGGCACCAGCTGATTACATGCAGAGGGAAATGAGGAAGAGGTGTCTCCACTCTTATAGCACTTAACAATTGGTTACGTTTATTATAGGCACTGCTCACCTTCCTTTGCCACTGCACACTGCTGAAGATACCAAATCAAATGGATTATTAGAATGATCCAATATACCAAGTTCTTACTGAAGAATTTAGCAGCCCTCTAATCAAAAGCATGAAGGTGCTCAAATACCACAGGGATGGGGACAGTATAAGAACCTGAAGAGAAAACATTTAAGAATAGGGCTTTTTTGCTACATTACAAGATAAAAAGACGAAACATTTGCATTGAACATTCAGAATTCTCAAGGCAATGTAACCTCTGGGAAGCATTTTATAACTAAGGATGTGACTGCAAAAGGGCTGCAGCTGGTGCGAACACTAGATCAGCTGAACCAGAGGTAGTACTGGTAGAAATTTATCATGCAAGAGAAATGCATTACAGAGTCAGGTTACCACACTTTAGTGCCAGACAGATAAATTAGAGTCTTGTGCCATGATTTCAGTGTTCCCAAATATCCCACAGCATTGCAAAATTTAAGTTAAATCATTAGTTGACTCCAGCTACATTGCAACTTGAATTAGGTTTTATCTATTTTATCTGCATTACAATACAGTAACCCAGCCCTGCAACACAATCTACATGATTTATCTATGGAAAACAAATAGTTATTAACTCTGAATTCCATTTTTGTTAAAAATAGCTCATCAGAAAGTTTATCCGAAGTACAGGTATTGAAACATTTGTTGTGTGTAACCAGAACAGGGAAATCTGTCAATATTAACTTAGATAAATGGGATGAAGCAAATATTTGGATTATTATTATGGGACTAAACTGCAGATACACAAAACAGAAAAGCCTCAGACCAGGATATTTTCCCAGCAAGTACTAGAAAGGAACCAATAATCTATTAAATAAATAACCACTTATTTTCTCTTAAATAATTTATAAGCTAGAAAGTCTGAACGTCCTCTTCACCTCCTCATCTTTTTAACATAATCACCAGGTATACAAATTTCTTGTTTTTGCTCAACTCTTTGGAGAAGTAGAGAATTAGGGGAAATGACATCACAAGAAAAATATAACCCAAGAAACCAAATGCAGAACGGATATTTGGTCAGTCTGTTTAAGTCTCTTGAGTTAAACAGGAGATAATCAAAACTCCTTGACCAACACAGAAGAGAAAAAGCTATGTATATCTTTTGAAACATTCCCAGCACTTTAATTAAGTCTGAAAAATTGCCCACTTCAATTCTTTAGACCTCCACTGAATCCAACAAGAGCAAGGAAGACAAGACTTAATATTCCTAATATTTCATAAGGTTAAAAACTCTGCTTATTTTTTTAAAAGCCTTCAGGCAGTTTAAAGCAGCAAGCAAGAGGCTTTCCCCCTTTACAGTTACCTTTAAAACAATGTCAATATCCTCCACTCCTCAATCAACTGAAATATAAGGCTTAAAATAGTTAACTTTTCCTATAATTATTTCCCTACATGTAAACCATCTGTGATTCGGAGAACTTAAAGGCTCCACATGTAGCAGTATGAATAGGGGCTACTGTTAGATACCAATTTATGAGTTCCAAAAGGGGCATTTAACTTTTTTTTTTTAATCTCCCCCATACAAATACTCCATTTTTTGCAGAAAGAACAAACACTATTTTCACTATGAAAACTAAGCAGTAGTCTGAACAATTTAAATTATTTAGGCTCATTCTCTTTACATTCTACTAAACAGAGGTCTGAAAGCTAGAGGACAGGTAATTCTAAGTCTTATTTGGACTTGTATCTCTAATTCACTATCTGTCAATGACTTAATTGTTCATCTGTCAGCTGGAGCACTAGAACCATCAGGATGCCAGCAGTTCCATCTGGGGAGCCAAAAGGGTATATCCACTTTTGCATTTTCTGCTACTATTCAAGTGAACTGTGCACAGAGAGCACATTATGGCAGCATTCATCTTTCTGTCTATATTACACCCCCAGTAAACCAATCACACAATGATGGAAGGATTTTCTCCTGTAACATACCATGAGCATTTCATTCCAAAGCACACAGGGAAGCCCAGCAGCTTTTTCAAACAAACAATCATATCAACAGACTGATCTGCAGTGAATAAAAGTTTTAAACCAACTTTCTCCTCTCAGCTGCCAACGGGCCAATCAGCCATACCTGTCCTTCCCCTTCTTACTGCTTTTTGTTCCCAAAGGTGAACATTCTGTTTTAAGTCATCTAATACTTCTCGGTTTGTACAAAGGCATTACACAGTTAAAAAAAAAAAAGATTTTTTTTGAATGTGATTAATTTTCCTGAGTGAACATTGTGGTCTCTGGTGAAGTGTCCCTGATGTGTAATGTGATGCCCTTTATATACCAGACCAAAAGGTTTGGAAAAATTCTTCTCACCTCTCTACTGCTGAAGGTCAGTGGCCATAACTGTATTTCTGGCATTTATAGCACAGGATATGAAAAACTATGGATTTTATTGAAGGGCTTCAAACAATTCAAAGGTCAAGGGAAAGTGGAACACCTATAGCAGAACAGCAGCCTTCTCTAGGCAAGCTATATCATAGGTGCTGACTCCATGGGTGCTCTGGGGCTGAAGCACTCACAGAAAAAAAATTAGTGGGCGCTCAGCACCCACCAGCAGCCCCACAGATCAGCTGCTCCCCTCCCCAAGCCCTCCCGCCTACCAGCAGACCCAGCCAATAAGCTCCTCTCCCTCCCCGCAAGTGCCTCCCACCCACTGCGATCAGCTGTTCTGCAGTGTGCAGGAAGCACTGTGGGGAGGAGGAGTAACAGGAGCAGGAACAGGCAAAGGGAGGGACAGAATGGAGCAGGGACGGAGCAGGAAGTGATGGGTGGGGTAAGGGTTGGGGGGAAGGGGTGGAGTGGGGGCAGGGCCTGGGGTGGAGCAGGGGTCAAGCACCCCCTGGGAATTGGGGAAGTCAGTGCCTCTGAGATATGTCATATAAAAGCAGCAGTTTACATTAAGCACCCTTCTACACTACAATTAAAATCTATGCTATCACACAGCAGTGTGGATGGGACAATACAATTGTGTTAGTGAGTTATTCCAGAATACTGAGGCTGTTGAAACCTCAATAAGCCAAGTACCATGCCCTGGAATGTTTAGAATTTTAGGCCTCCTGGGGATTTAAAGTCCTATTCTCTGCTTGATACATGCACACAAACTCCATGAATCAACAAGAGTTCCATGCATTTATTCAGTGGAAAGTATAGTCAATAAAGATCGCATTTCTGCAATCAGCAAACCCTTCAAATGACTTTGAGTTCACTGGCAAGGTGGTTTAGCAATCAGCACTAAATAGAGGGGCAGCTATTGACCTTTTCCCCTCTCCACTCCCTTTATCCTCTGAGTCTAACTGGAACTTACATGCACTTGGAAGACAACATTTTGATTTAGATTTTAGAAGGATACCTAAACCATATTGTAAACAAGTCAGTACTATCTCTGTTTTAATTTCAGAATGTTATTTTAATTTACCATTTATACTATTTAATGGTTCTATTCCATTTACAACTTTTAACAGTGTTGTAACCGGGTCAGGGGACAGCCATATTGCTACCAGCACTCCCAACGCACAACTGCAATGTAGAGAGGACCTCACGTATTATTGATTTATTTTGATAGATAACTAAAGAGACACCTATTGTGAGCTATATGTGCCTTCAACATAATTAAAGTGCAATGACATGAGGAAAAACAGAAGCTTTTCTTCACCCCCAAACTAGAAAAGAAATGAAACAGATGAAAAAATCCAAACAAAATCCCACTGGACCAGAAAATATCCACCATTATTAAAATCCTCCCTCACCAAAGAGGTAGGCCTTGCAGCATGCCTGTAAGGTCAGACTGGCTACTTCAGACCAAGCAGAGAAGGAATGTATTCCAAAAACTGAGGGCCTTTCAAGGAGAATGCACTGCCCCAGAATCTCTGCTGACCAGAGCTGTGGCAGTATTACATGCAAAAGATGCAGCCTCTCATGTAGGTTTCGGGCTTTACAGTTTGGGAATATGTCTATGTGAACCTGTGAATGCCAGGTTGATTTTATGGACTTAGGCTATGTCTACACTGGCAACTGAACAACAAAACGTGTGTCTTTCAAAAGGTGTTTAAAAAAAAAGCCCAAAAGACACGTTTTGCCGTGACAAGTGCCAGTGTGAACAGCGTGTTTGTCGGCAGAAGCAATCTCCTGCCGACAACACAAACACCACTCGCTGGGGGTAGAGTATTTTTTTTTTTTTTGTTGGCAGGAGACCTGACAAACGGGGCTACACTGCACAACTTCTAGCAGCCCGGCTGTGGCAACACTAAAAGCTATGTAGTGTAGACATAGCTTCAGGCCTTGGCTACACTCACACTTTACAGCGCTGCAACTGGGGTGTGAAAAAACACCCCCCTGAGCGCTGCAAGATACAGCGCTGTAAAGCGTCAGTGTAATCAGGGCAGCAGCGCTGGGAGCGTGGCTCCCAGCGCTGCACGCTACACCCGTAAGGGATGTGGTTTACATGCAGCGCTGGGAGAGCTCTCTCCCAGCGGTGCTGCTCTGACTACACTCACACTTCAAAGCGCTGCCGCGGCAGCGCTTTGAAATTCCAAATGTAGCCATACCAGTGTTTACACTTTTCCCTTCCGGCTATCCTTCACTACATCCTTGCATCATACCTCTTGTGTTTTCGGTGTGCATGGGCATTGGCACTTGGGTATGTCCCTGAATGGGACAGACATTAAGGATCATCAACAATTGAATAACCTCACCCTAGCAGGACAATAGAAAACTCCCTGGAAGGACTGATGATTTGCTAATGATGTTTATGAGTACCCTGTCTGCAAGACAAAGGGAGATGTGAAAATGAATGCACTATAGCTAGGGCACCAGGTCCCACCCTGGGACTCATGACTAAAACTGTGCTTATAAACAGGAGAGCTTCCTGTGTGCTCAAGCAGAGACAAATGAGAACCAGAAGACAGGATGGGGAAGGAGAAAAGGGGTGAAGAAGAATCCTGGAAGACATCTGTTACTTTTCTAAAATTCTGTATCTCTCTTGTGCTTTCTCTATAAATAATGTGTGTCTAGAAATTCCTTTGCAAAGTTTGTATGTTCCTTGCTCACATTGTCACCTAGTCCCCAAAGAGCGAAACAGTAAATGTGGGAGGAGACACAGCTTCAGTGGAACTCTGCAAGCATGCAACAGTTATTGGAGAGGATTTAGCAAGCCAGCACTAGTTTCAGAATCTAAGCAATTGGACTGCAGAGTCCCTGTTACCAAAAGGGGTGTCAGACATGGGGTCTACTCTCTGGGTGCATGCCTAGAGGCCCAAAGCCAAAACTCTGCCCAACAAGCGAAGAGGATGTGGGACTCAAGGCTTGGGTCCAACACAGAAACCTAATGTGGACCCTTTAGAAAGAGCTCATCAGGACTGAGATAAGAGGTCTTAACTAACACCTTAAAATGAACCCAGAGACCTATAGTCAGTCAGATCCCAAAACACTGGTGTCAAACTCATGAAGAGAAAGCCAGCTACTGCATTCTGTGCCTACCTTCACTTCCAGGTTGTTCCAAAGTAGAGCCCCATGTCGAGCACTCTGGGGTAGCCTAGTTTGGATTTGACCAAGTATGGATTATGGTAATAAAGCTGACAGACTGAAAATAAAGATCATTGTGAGGCTAGACAATGAAGAAAATAGCCATTTGAGGCACTACTACAATATAATCATGCAACAACAGATTCAGACATGAAAGGGAGAGGGTTTGTAAATTCTGAAGTTAGTTTTGAAGATACCTTTTACTTTCAGGTCTGACAATTTCCTCATGAGCTACCAAGCAAAAGCTCGGTTAAGGCCGCAAAACATTTTCTATTATAAAACACCTCCTGCCTACGCAATAACGAAGAACTAACTCAAACAGCAGGACTTTGCACACCAAATTTCCAACAGTACTCATTTCAGAGAATGGTCATATCTAAGTTGGAAAAAATTGGCTGGATAATAGAAAGAAAAAGTTTAGCAGATAAATGAAGTCTGCCTCTGTTGTATCATTATGATTTTCGTCCTCTGCCTAATTTGATAGGACTAGAGGAAGTTAATAGGACAGTTTCTACAAAACACATGCAGACAACATAACACAACTCTCTTCAACCCTCTCCCTACAGCCTTAATATCAAGAACAGGAGCAAGCAGGGGCAATGGAAAAAAAAATGTTACTGCATTTTGAACCATCCTGCAGGCTCTAACTTTAATTTTTAGAAAAGAAAGGTTATTCTTTAAGGTTGGCTAAGGTGCAGCCATCAAAATGTACACCGATGAAGCAGAAAGAGAAGGGAGGGGGGAAAAAAAAAAAGGAAAAACCTTTAAACTTCTTCTCCTTTCAGTACCTTTATACACAATGAAAAATAGGGCTTGTGCTCTTTTGCATCTTTCCTCTGCAGGTCACCCTTAAGATTGCACAATTAAAATTAAAAATGGTTAAGCTGGCATTTCTGTAACAATAATAATATTAAAAAGTCAGCAAATGCAGGAAGTTAAGTGCATAAACAATATTGCATTGACAGCTTCCTTGATGGGGGAATTGCATTTAATATCGTTCAGCTTCAGAATCACATTAGGCTCAGCCCAAACAGTTGCAAAAAAAATTTTTTTGTTATTTGTAAACCAAAGCAAAATATTAGAATAGTTTCAAAGCCACATACTCTGAAACAAAAGTGTTACTTTTATAATCATGGTAAATAAGTAAGACACACTCAGATCTAAAACATTGCCATACACTTTAGAAATGCATAGCAAAGTTATTTTAAAATAACTTTGACTATCTGACATAAGCCTGAGGTTTTTCATGCCATCCTTAACTCATTTCATTTTATCCAAGCGTTAAAGAAATCTGAGAACACTGTTGCGTGACCAAAGACAGAATGAAAATCCTAGGTATAACATCCTGAACTTGAACCAAAAAGCATTAACTCTGAATTTCATAGGTTCTGTATTTAACCCCAGACCCAAGCTAGAATTTAGTGTGGAAAAACTAGATTATGGTACCCAATTCCCTCCTGAAGTTTCAATTATACACAATATTCTTTCATTTCTTATCCTGAAGTGTTGTAGAGTGTTGCTGTGCGCTGCTGTTAAACACTTATGGCTTTCACCTCAGAGGTGGCTGCATTGCAGTGTTGGGTGAAGTAATCCCCTTTGTAATTATAACAAGAACTGCAAAACCAGCATAGTAAAGGCTGCAAAATTATTTCCGTTATAAAACCCTATTTTCAGATTTCGAAGTTTTCCCAAAGTTCAATCTTTGTGGCTGAAGCTTTCTAGCCTGTTCTCTGCCTAACGCAGCCATTTTACAAAACCTAGGAAACTAAATATGAAATTAATAACCTAGGATCATGCAACATTAAGGTTCCATGGTTAAGCACTGAAAAGTCAGCTGTTGCTAAAGTTGAGGTTGCACATACAGCCTTTACTCTGGCACCCTGTGTGCGCATGCACAACAAAACAGTTTATTAAAATTATTTCTTAAACATATTACTTTAGACACACACAAATCCAACAACTAGTATTACTGTATATATCCATCTCCAAGAAAATAACTTGTATGTAAGTCAGTCATTAATAAATCTTAATAAAAACACAAATATTAAGTCAATTTATGGGAAAAAGTTTTAAAGTTACTTGTACTAGTTAGAAATATCTAGGTGTTTCCAGCCAGTTGCATAAGAATATTTTCACTCATTAAAAAGTTTCACTATATATATTTTAAAAGTACAGCCAATACCTGGAGAAAGTAATCTTCTTATCTCAAGATAGTATTGGGACAGGTCACATGGAAAATACAAATTAGATACATTGCTACTTAAGAGACTGTCAAAGATGCAGTCATAAATACACTGTTAATACAACACTGGATGAGTATTTCTGGAAGAAACAGCTTGTGAGCAGCTACAATAATAAATTACTGTTTAGTGATGCATCTGTTTCCAAGGAAAAAATACCCTTTTAAACGTATACAACAGTTGGATGCTGACATTATTAAAATATATACCTAAGGGAAAGGAGAACAACACATAAAGAGTTGGATATATTAGACTATTATGGCAATTAAATTACTGTAAATCTACAATGAAAATAATTACAAGGCAATGCTACATTTGTTGTAGAAAAAGTTGCAGACAAAAGTTTGATATTTGAATGGTATTATTTGAAAACTAAGATGCGATTATTAATTACAGTCCATTCTAATGTATACACACAAAATGGGCAGAGTTAAGGCTGGGCATTCCACCTTACCTTTGGAGTTGAACGCTTAATTCTGCAACCTTAACGTAACATTAAAACCAACCTATGGCGTAAGCGCAAAAATGTTAGTATTTTGGTATACTGCTGTATAAAAGTTGCTATAAGTGTAAAATTATAATAAATACTCATTGTGACATCAGTTACAACATCAATCGGATCCATTTCAAAGCTATTAAAATCAAGGGGCAGAGGATTAAATGTAGTATTTTGAATACTCCTCTTCTTGTATGAAGAGTTATATTAAGCAGTGAGAAAAAAGTTAATGTGCCTGAGCCTACAGTATTTTTATTTTGTTGCTAAACAGTCAGCATAATAAGTAAGTATGTTACCTAAAACTCTATTCACAGCAGTACTGATTTTTGGCCCAGTCCTTGAAGTCTTTAGTCACTGACTTCACCAGGACTATTCATATGAGTAAGGGCTGAAGCATCAGGGGGTAAAATATTCAATAGCACTGAACGGGAAATTTTCAAAGGCACCTGACTTTCAATGGGACTTCGGCACCTAAATCATAACAGCTGGGTGTTTCGAAAATGCTATGTGAAGTCCTTCACAGAAAATGCTAGTAGTAAACAAGAGCCACATTGGCCTGTGGCACATAACAGGAAATGTTGTTTATTTTTTAACTTAGCTATGTTGCTTTAAGTGACACAGTGGAACACTAGGAAAACTAAGAAATTTAAAAGTCAAATAGAGTTACTTATGATGTTTATTTTATGCACTTTAAAGTGACAATCAGCCTCATCTATATCTACTGTTTATCCAAGCTTAAAGTGCACCTGACCAAAGGTGTCTGAACAGGTATTCACAAAGCTTGTAGGTGAGGCCCTCAAAAATCAAGTTTAAACTAAAGTGAATTAAGGCCAGTTAAATTCTGAAAGAGAAAGTCCACACAAGGGGATTAATGAGGTCTAACTAATGTGCTATAACTTCACCTTTAGCTAGTTTGGATCAACTTTCCTGAGTGTCCCCATGCAGATATGACTTTGAGATAACAATATTTTTAAAAGATACACATTTTCTGACCTGTTCAGAAACCTCACATAATGAAAACTTAGAATTTTAGAAGTCACATTTACTCATTTATGATGTTTATTTTATTCATTTATTTCAATTTCATGGGTATTTGATCTACTAGATGAAAGGCTGATTGTTTTTTTCTGTACTCCCCTCCTTTTTTTTTTTTAAATACTAGGTGTAACTGATGTCATGAATCCTAAAGCTGTTACAAATAGGCACCTTTCAAAATATCTGCACATAAGTTATTAATCAAAATATTAAGAAATACAAGACTGCACTCTTTACCAGCTCCCTGGAAGAGGGAATACCTTTCCTCCAGCATTCCGCCCTCAATCTCTACAGTTTATTTGCCAATATTCACAAACATCCAAGGATATTAACATGCCCCTTGTCCAATTCTGATGTGCAACTACCAACTCACGCAACTTCCTTTTTAGGAACTACAAGGTCCTTACTTTGCTGCTCTTTTAATGACCTCCCTGGATCCTTTTTCAAGACTTCAGAATTATCTTTTTTTATTAAAAGTCTGTTATTAGTTTTAATAACTCCAGATTTGTGCTTTATTTCTCCCCTTTTGCCCTTCAAATACTTCCCTCTATAAAAATGCTGCCGTTTTCTGCTTCCTATAATTTAAATGCTCTATTGCTCGCCTCAGTTATCTTAGGCAGTTTGTCTTCCACTCAGTGGTTTTAGAGTCATTTACTTTTTAATATAGCACTTTTTAATATAGTTTTAGAGAACTACAGTCTCTCTAAACTTTGACAAAATATGCAGAATTTTAAAATACTGTATGCAGAATTTTTAATTTTTTGGTGCAGAATTCCCCCAGAAGTACATTTTACAGAGATAAATTTCTCATCTTTATAGCTATGAAAAGAGCCTCCTAATCATGAGCAGATGCAAAATTGCTCTCCTGAGTCATTAGAGAGCCTGAAATAATAGCTACTAGGAAACTATGACTTAAGCACATAAGAACAGCGATATTGGGTTAGATCAATGGCCCATCTAGCCCAGTGTCCTGTCTTCCAACAGTGGACAATGTCAGGTGCTTCAGAGGGAATCAACAGAACAGGCAATCACTGAGTGGTCCATCCCATCATCCACTCCCAGTTTCAGGCAATAAGAGGCTAGGGACACCCAGAGCCTAAGGCTGCATTCCTGTCCATCTTGGACAATAGCCATTGATGGACTTGTGTGATTTGGAAGTTGGCAACCCTAACAAAACCGATCACCCTTGCCCTTCCTTCTGCCCCGAGGCGCCCCCCCCCCCATTTCCCCTCTCCTCGCCATCACTCGCTCTCCTCCAGCCTCACTCACTTTCACTGGGCTGGAGCAGAGGGTTGGGGTGTGGGAGGTGTTGAGGCCTGGGCTGCAGACTCTGGAGTGGGGCCAGGGATGAGGCCTTTGGGATGCAGGAGGGGGCTCCAGGCTGGAGCCAAGGAGTTTGGAGTGCAGCAGTGGGCTCAGGGCTGGGACAAGAGGTGCAGGTTCTGGGGTGGAGCCAGGGATGACGGATTTGGGGCTGGGAGAGGGCTCACGGCTGGGAAAGGTGGTTGGGGTGCAGGCTCCAGGAGGGAGTTTGGGTGTGAGAGGGGGCTAAGGGCTGGGGCAGGGATGGAGGAGGGGGGTGTGGTGCATGCTCTAGGATGGGGTTCTGACCTGGGGCAAGGGGTTGGGATATGAGAGGGGGTTTGGGGTGTGGGCCTCAGCTGGGCGGCGCTTACCTCAGGCAGCTCCCGGTCCATGGCACAGTGGGGCTAAGGCAGGCTCCCTATTTGCCCTGGCTCCATGTGGCTCCCAAAAGCGACTAGCATGTCCGGCTCCTAGGCGCAGGGGGAGCCAGATGCAGTGCCCATACCTGCAGGCACTGCCCACGCAGCTCTCACTGGCTGAGGTTCCCAGCCAATGGGCACTGCGGAGCCAATGTGCAGACCTTCCCTGATAGTCCTGTGCCTAGGGTTTGCAGAGACATGCCAGACACTTCCAGGAGCACTGCGCCACTGATCAGACTTAGACCGGAGCCATCAGGGTCCCTTTTTGACCAGGTGTTCCATTCGAAAACCGGACACCTGGCAACCCTACCCATCCTCCAGGACTTGCCCCATTCATCAATTCAAAATCAACTCTGAAATCTAATGGCAAAAAGATAATATATTATGGCTGATCATTTTAAAAGAGAGATCCAGCTAATCCAGTGTTGGATGAAGTAGCAGTTGTGGGGGAAAGAATAAGTCTATATGCAGTGGCTCCCTACAGTGCTACCCAACTATATACAACTTCCTGAGTCCATTCTCTGAAGAATGGCTGGAAAGAAGAAAGGAGAGAAAAAAATCTGACAGCTTTTATGTCCCAAAATCTACCCCCAATTGTTGTGGGCGCTGGACAGAAGATATAATATATAGGCCCTACTCACATATCCTAAACAATCATCATTTGGCATTCTTCAGAAAAGCTTAACAATGCTGTCCTAATCACCTTCAAATTGCCTTGCTGGGATAGGATCTCCCTGCGATTTCTGGGTGCAGTTATATCTCATCCTCACCTTTCTTCAGCTTTACATATCTAGAAGATTGGGATGGATCCTCTCTTTTCTCAACCGATTTACCCTCTTTTCACAATTAACCCAAACCCAATGGTGCCTGCTGACAGGACTGCCTCTCCTTAAAACATTTCCTGTGGAAACTATCCACCATTTACAACCACTGCCCCAAAACTGCACAGCATGTCAAAATGTCCCCCTGGATCCAGAGTTTGTTTCACTGGGGGTGACAAGCAATATCATACCAAATGCAGAGCATTCTTGCATCACCCACCACCTGGAACTAGACATGCTGTGACCATTCTCTGTAAGAAGTATCTACCAACCTTTGTTTAACAAGCTTTCCACTCACAGAAATGTCTCTAAACTTGTTATAAAAATCACTCATTCAGTTTTCAAATCTCATATGTTTTTCCTGACCTTATTGCTGAACTGCTGTGGCCAAATTCATATGCATGCTCAGCTCAGATACTTCCTTGATTATTTGTACCAAATTACTCCTCCCATATCCAATTACTTTCGGTAGCTACTCCATTTTAGCATTTTGAGCAGTTCTATGCAGAACACTTTGAATTATTAATATACTTGACAACGTCACAACTTCTATATGATACATAATTTTTCTAGTTTTAGAAGACCGTTGGCTCCCTGTAAAATAAAAAAATAGCACAGTTTTTATATGGTTGTTTTCAGGTAAACTTTGCTCCAAGTTTAGGTTTAGCAAAATTGAGTTTTCACTGAAAAAAAGCTTTTACCTTAGATTTTAATCTACATAGCACACATGGACACCACTAAACAAGTAGTAAAATACAGTAAAGCCAACAGAAGTGTTCATGACTGTTATTTAATTCCAGTGAGAAACAGTTTGTTAAATATCTATTCTCCACTAGTTTTTAAAACCCAAATAGTGTAGTGCTGTGATAAGGCATGAAAACTTCTGTGTTAAATTGGCTGAACCTAAGTAAAACTGGTTAGCCTAATCTATTTTCATTGTCTAAGTGAAGAGCCATGCAAATTGTAAGCAACTTACATGGTGAAATGTTATATTTTCTTTTTAGTTTTCAGTTTTAATACTCAAGTGTGCTGAACAGCTACTAAGAAAACTGGTTTAACATCTATGATATAACCCAGTGGTCCCCAATGCGGTGACCGCGGGTGCCATGGTGCCCGCCGGGGCATCTACATGCACCCACGTACTGGCCAGCGGACAAGCATCCACTGAAATGCTGCCAAAAAGCAGCATCACCAAGAGGCGCCACTGCCGAAATGCCACTGATTTTCGGTGGCGATGCCTCTTAATGACGCTACTTCGGCGGCGATGCCTCTTGACGTTGCCGCTTCTTGGCAGCATTTCGGCGGATGCTTGTCCGCCAGCCATGATCTTCGGTGGATCGTCGTCCGGCACCCGCCACCCGGAAAAAGTTGGGGACCACTGACATAACCAGTGTCCCTTTGAGGAAATTATATTCATGGCCATGGTCTAAATCCACAAATTTCATTTGCTTTTATTTCAGATCCTTCTATAATATATCACCCTTCCTTTTCATTTTAAGCATCCTATAGTATTTTCTGCCAAAAATTCACCAAGACAAATACAAAAGCTTAGCCTCCTGAACTAAGCAAACTCCACTAGAACTTTTCTTTACAAAAATAAAACTATCAAGGATCTCTCTGAGAAGATCTAACACATCTCCGCCCCTTCACAGCTTAGGGCAACTTAGAAATCTAAAAATGAAATCTCTTCCAAAGCAGTCCTCATTTCCCATACTGCACATGAACACTCGTTTGTCATGGTAGCGCTGCTCACATGTGTTGTGGCTTTTTGAAAAAACACAGCATATGAGAACTTTTAAAAGTTATTGTAGAAATATTAGGATTATCTGCATATTTATGAAGCAGATACAATTTTGGGCCTAGCCACTTGACACTGCCTGTTTAAAATTTGTCCCTAAGCTTTATGTAAATACACAAGATCTGAAATTTGATTGTTAGAGGACAGAGAGATCATGAAGTGAACTAGGTCACCTGAAATGCATGGCCTTGAAATAGAGGTTTTATTGTCTGACACAAGTGAGAGGACCCAGCATTCTCCCAAGAAATGAGAAGAGAAAAGGTAACCAAATTAAATTAACAATCAAAACATTTATGTGCCTTACTGAGTAACTACATAATCTTATTGTAAACTTTTTCCCTGCCTTCCCCCACATTTTTTTGTGCAAGATTCTAAATTAATCCTGTATACTATGCAAATCTGTGATGCTCTTAATCACATTTGGCCAAGAGAGATCTCTACATACAAAGCATTAATGTAACCAGTATTCATGCGAGAGACCTCCAACATAGACTGTAATTGCTACAGGAAGTGATTGATGCTGGCATTTCAGTAGGTAGCACTTTTCATTCTGCAGCAAAACGAATCCAACAGCACAGCACAGCACAAAGGGGAGATCTGACGGTACTTTCTGTAATGGGTGTCAGACACAGAATCAGGGCAGGATACCAAGGCTAAGCGCATTCTGGTCTATCTAGCCCCTCTCTGTAGTTGCCACATTCCCACAATGCAGGTGATTATATTTCAAGTGGCTTCAGACACACTGAACTATATAAAATGTGACTAGTAAGTCAGCATGTACGCTTTCTTTAAAGTCAACTTATTTGAAATGTTTAGAGTGGCAGTTCTCAAACTATGGGTCGGGACCCCAAAGAGAGTCACGACCTCATTTTAATGGGGTTGCCAGGGCTGACAAACTTGCTAGGGCCTGGGGCTCAAGCCAAAGCCTGAGGGCTTCAACCCTGGGTGGTGGGGCTCAGGTTACAGGCCCCCCACCTGGGGCTGAAGCCCATGGGCTTTGCTTTCCCCTCCCCCCTGCCCAGGATGGAGGGACTTGGACAAGCTCAGACTTTGCCCCCCCCCCCCGGGGTTGTGAAGTAATTTTTGTTTTCAGAAGTGGGTCATGGTGCAGTGAAGTTTGAGAACTCCTGGTTTAGTGAGGCAACAGTCCTTCATCCACTGACAGGCAAGGGACTACAGCTTTTTACGGGTTAGTACTTTGTTTTCTCTAGCTTCTGTGCTCTGGATGAAAGCACTAAGTACAAATTTCAGCGTTCAAAGTTATCACTGTATTAGTATGACTATTTTTGTGATGTAGCTCATAATATAAAATATTTTACAGTTATCAGTCTAACTTCACAATATGCACTAAAAATAAGGGAATCATGGCAGCATCTTATACAAGCCATTTTGCTGCTTTCATCATAGATCTACTTTGGGAGACCACAGAGAAACTGTAGAGACAGGCCAGAACATTATCTTCTTTGCTTTTTACTTATCTTACCTCACTGAGAATGGAGGGGTTAAGTCCAATTACTGTGCTTATTTCATCCAATATTCACACATGGGGAAATCAAGGCAAAGTGGGACATCACACCCATTTACATGCAGAGTGAACAACAAGGCTCCTCTCTCAGATTAGTTTATGCATTTGTGAAGAAAAGCATAGTCAAAGACATTGTAACCATGCACAGAGTGATCATAAACAGTAATAAACAAAAATGAGCCCCTGTTCTATTACCTCATATAGAATGCTATTATTCGAGCTACATGGAACTTTGTTAGCACAGAGGAGAAACCATTGCTTTTTAACAACCTAATCTATCTTCTGCGATATGCTAGAGTTGCAAACTAAAGGATCTCTCCTGCATCAGAGAAGAAGTTATTTCAAAATAATGGTCCATTTTAATAAGAAGGAGCAGCTATAATGACTTAAGTTTAAACAGACAAGACCTGCAATTCACCCATAACTTTTCAAAGTTGTTTATTTCTCCATTCTGTAGAGGACAGAGTGTCCACACACAACTGGGTTCCCTTGGCTAAGTGTTTTTAGAACCTGTCAGCATATGGCATCCTATTAAATCAAATCTAAATAATGAAGATGTCAATCATAGTTTTGCCATCACCAAAGCTTGAAGATTGCAATTCCCATAGGCTGAACAAATATATTAGTATCAAATCCTCTTGAACTTGTACTTTCCGACCTCTCACTTCAAAACAGCTATTCCGCCTGCTCACACTAGTTGAGGCCCTTTCTTTATCCTGCCTGCCTCAAACCTCCATAACTGCAGAATGTGCTGGAAGTGGGAAAGATATTCTTTCGTTGGTGATGACTCATCTCTTGGAACTGAGTGACTAGCCCATCACAAGCTTGCCTTAAAAACTTCCTTATATTTTTAGGTCATGAATGACAGTCTCTGTGCAACATTTTGACACTTACTAGATGCTACATAAAAATATTAATAAAAAAATGATTAGAAGGAAGATTGGCTGTGGTTTCTTTTCCCTCCATTCAATCCCACATCTCAGCCTGTCTCAAATGCCCTCCTGGATGAGTCTTCATCAGCTTGAACTTTACATGAGATGGTTTAGTCGTGTTATGGGGGGGGGGGTTACATTTTTTCAAAATTGTTTGCATTTAACACAGATAGAATCAATATGTACTTAATACAATTTTAACTACAGGTGGAGCTGCCAGCTCAGCCTATGACATCTTGCCCTAAAGACAACTTTCACCATGAGAATGTTTTTAGATCCAGAGTCTGATGTGTGACAAATTGTGCCACATGACACTAATGGAAACAAGATGTTGTCAGAGACATATGAATACCTACATTTTCAGCTAAGTGTGGTGGTCTGTCCAGCTAGCAAGCAAAATAATTGTACAAAATATGTGAGAGACAGAAAGGCCCAGCAGGATGAAGGAAAGCATTACTAATTTTTTAGCTAATAAATGCCAGTACAATCTTCATCCCCCTCTCCCAAGGACTAACCCAGGAGTGGCCAACCCGTGGCTCCGGAGCCACATGCGGCTCTTCAGAGGTTAACGTATGGCTCCTTGCATAGGCACTGACTCCGAGGCTGGAGCGACAGATACTAACTTTCCAATGTGCTGCAGGGTGCTCACTGCTCAACCCCCAGCTCTGTCCCAGGTCCTGCCACCACTCCGCCCCTTCCCCTAAGGCCTCTGCCCCCTCCCCTTGGCCTACCATGCCCTCTCCCCTCCCTCCTCCCCACCAGAGCCTCCTGTGCACTGAAAAACAGCTGATTGTGGGGGGCAGGAGGGAGGGTGAGGCACTGATTGGCAAGAGTGCCAGTGGGTGGGAGGTGCTGGGGGCGGTAGTGGATGGGGGGCTGCTGACATATTACTGTGGCTCTTTGGCAATGTTCATTAGTAAATTTTGGCCCCTTCTCAGGCTCAGGTTGGTCACCCCTGCCCTAACCCTCTGGTGCTCCATTTTTGCATAGTAGGATTGAGACAGAGACAACTGCTAATCATCAGCAATACAAGTATCTATGGCACATTCATTTACTGAAGCCTTACTGATTAAAATGTCTTAAGTTTTATGCTTAAAAAATTGAAAACCAAAACTGATCACAGGGTGTTCTTTTAAATGACAACTATATCAGCAGAAATGCTATCAGAATGGCTTATTTCATCAAAACTAGGTCTCAACTGCAGAAACTTCTTACAAAAATGGCTGTTTTCTTCCTGAAAATTGATCATTGTACATGAACATTCTGATGTATTATTATAATGATCATCAATTACACCCGATCAATCTAAACAATGACAGCTTGTATACAGGCCATTTCTTTTTTGCAATGATGATCCTTGATCAGTAATTATAAAGAAATTAAGGTTCTCCATAACGTGCAAAATCTAACTATTTTCAGTTACAAAAGCTAGTTACAGCTGAACTACAGTTATGTATCCTAAATTAAAGCCTACAATAGTATTCTAACCAAAGCCAGAAACTGATTAGCAAATCAGCAAACTGAGGTGACGGCATTAAAAAGAAACCTCTATACCAGTAAGGTAGCCAAATCAATTTCCATTGTCAGTAGCTTCAAGAATTTAATGATATTTCAGCTACATGAGCTGAAAATACTGAAAAATAAAGTTGAAAATTATAATAAAATCCACCAGTGTCTGCCTGTCAGGCAGCAGTAGATTTAAAGCACCCACTGCAAATACCTAAAGCCTTCATCTGGCCTAATTCTGTCCAGTTTAGGTTTCCAATTACTGCACTATTTCAAAAGCAAATCTTAATATACATCATTGCAGAATACTAGCTAAACCCACACAAAAGTAATCAGCTCAACATGTTATATAGCTATAATATAAAGGTGGTCACCTGACTGTGTATATTTAGTCAGGTCCCAAGTCAAGTGACCCAAAAACCAGAAAAGGAAACAAGCTCAGTTCTTCATTTTCTCTCACCACTCTTCTTTCCCCCGCCCCACCCCCATCCATGCTTTGTTTAAACAGTATATGGTTTACAGAAGTATACACGGTCTAGATGTTCACAAGTCAAGAGCACATATAAAACAAGCAGTGAGGAAGGAAAGCATCAAAATAGCAGAGGGCTTTTTAAAATTTCATTCGCACCTTGTCACTGCAGTCAGACCCACCACCTGACACCATCACAAATGCAGTAAAAAACACCAATGTTAATGAAACATTAAGGTTGAGAAGTGAACTTAATACTACTTCGGAAATTCAAAGGTTAAGCTTCCCATAGCAAAATTAACTCAAACACTGCATATATTTAGGTTGGCCAGTTGCTGTTTCTGCAGACGGTCAGGAGAAGTCACCTTGAGATAAAGGTTATCTCAGGGTAGTTTTTTCTCCAAGACAAAAAATGCTTTGAGTAATTTAAATATGTCATCATGAATATACCTTTTAAAAATATGAATTGGTTTGTTGTAAGAAATGAGAACAGTCAAAATAATTTTAAGAAATGATTAAAACTATTTAAGAAACCAGACTCCACTAGCAGATAGAGTCAAACTTGAACAAGAAAATCACAGGGGAGCCTTGTTCAGTAGTGGGCTGACCAGGGAGACAGACCAATACTAAAAATCACAGAAATCAAGGCCAGGACAGAGAGACAGTCATAGGGTCCAATGCTACAAACCCTTATGCAGGTGATTAACTTTACTCAGATGAGAAGCTCAGGTGATTTCAGGATCATAAGAATAAGGGACAAATTATTAAAAGTGAAATTATATTAATATTGTTACTTTTCACTATGCTATTTACTTCCACTATTCAAGTCGAGGGATGCAGAAGAGAGACTAGTCAATTTCCCCTTCAGGTTCTTATATAGTACCACAATACTGCTCAGAGATTATTTCTATTTACTGTGGTGTTGTAACTATGTTGGTACCCAGATAAATAAATATATTACCTTACCTACCTTGTCTCTCCTATTTCTTTTGGCATTTTAAAAGTAATGGAAACATTTCTAATGGTCTTAGATTTTACTCTCAGGTGAGATCTAATATTTATTTCTTGCATTCCATTTTCTTTAACGGAAAGAAAATCTGCTGCTGTACCAGCAAAGTACCCAAAGCTAAAGTCAAAGTTTCGCCCAGAGAAAGGAAGAAGCGCATCTTTCCTCCATGCAGTTTTTAGTAGAGCCACCAGCTAACAGGTCATTAGGGGAGGAATTACTAAATTAACCAGTTCAACATTTTGGGCATGCACGCACCAAAATGTAAATGTTTGAAACAGATACTTACGTAAGAAATCGAGGGGAAGGGGGAAATAGAGTCCTAAACCATGTTCCCTTTGTTGTCCAAAGGCAGAGGGGACAAGTCGGGCCTGGTGGCTTGCCATTGGATGCCTGTGGTCCTCTATTTCAAATTGTGCACATCCTCAAAAGGTGCAAAAACCTCAGGGCAAGGTATTCTTGAACTTAATGTATGCAATTATTGCCTATTCAAAAAATAACCGTCAATGAGTGCTGGCATTGATGGGGAGTGCAGGGAACATCTGGGCCATGACAGACCTGTTAGGTAAAGCGTGACTGGTCCATCTTTACATTGTTTGGCTGCACACTTCCGGAGAGGAACATGCTTATTTAAAAGGGTAAAATGTCAGTAGAGACCATGGATTTTGAATGTTAAACTTGAGACATCTCAGATCTGAGTTTCAAAAGTGCTGAGTATTCACAACTCCAACTGAAGTCAATGAGAGCTGTGCATGCTAAGCACCTTTGAAATGAGGCCCTCAGCGTTAAACTGGGCTCTAAAGAACAAGCAACCAACATTAGTGACCATTTTTAAAAATGTGTTAGTTATTTCAAACTCTGCAAAGGTTGTATACACTGAAGGCCATAAATATAGAATATGGATTTTCAAAAATGAAACTATTCAAGTTGCTAGAGTACAAGAGAGTGAACACTTTAGAATGGAAAACTTTTATATATATTTGCATAAGTTTGTCTAAATACAGTTTTGGGTCTGAAATGAGGCATAATAATTTTCAGTCCCTAATAGGAAAGAGAGAAAATTATGAGCCACCAAAGAGAGGATTTTATGATGTCAACAGGACCTCTCACTACAATAAGATCCCAGTAATTCAGTTGCCTGTTTATATGCGCTGTGACAAAGTTCCTCCTTTACCTTGGCGGGTCCTGTGCTTATTGGCGGATTTGCTCACCTCAGTGATCTTCCCCTCTGTTCCCCCACAGTCTGGGTCAACTCCTCCTGCATCTGATCAGGAGTTGCGAGGTTTGGGGGAACCCGGGCCCGCCCTCTACTCTAGGTTCCAGCCCAGGACCCTGTGGATTGCAGCTGTCTATAGTGCCTCCTGTAACAGCTGCATGACAGCTACAACTCAGTGGGCTACTTCCCCATGGCCTCCTCCAAACACCTTCTTTATCCTCACCACAGGACCTTCCTCCTGGTGTCTGATAATGCTTGATTGTCTGATAATTCCTCAGTCCTCCAGTAGCACACCCTCTCAGTCTCAGCTCCTTGCGCCTCTTGCTCCCAGCTCCTCACATGCACTTCCTCTCCTCTGGCTCCTCCCTGCCTGACTGGAGTGAGCTCCTTTTTAAACCCAGGTGCCCTGATTAGCCTGCCTTGATTGGCTGCAGGTGTTCTAATCAATGCAGCTATCTTAATTGGCCCCAGGTGCCTTGATTAACCTAGAGCAATACCATTTGGTTACCATGGTACTAGGGATTTGTTTAGCCTGGGGCTAACATACCTGTTCCTCAGTACTTTACTGTAGCCATCTGGCCTTGCCCCATCACAGCGCATGCATGCCATAAGGCGTAATGCTGCACCTCCACCCCACAGTGTAAGCAAGGGTACTAATACCAGAACTGCTCAGCTATAGCCCCAATGCCATTTGGCAGACTATTATTATTATTATTATTGAACTTATGGTTGTTTCCTTTCCATACCAATGTTTTTTGGTGGCACTGTATAATTTAAATTAGAGATGTACCTGTAAATGACTGAAGTTTAAATATAAAAGATATCCTAGAACAGAAGAGGGATTTTTGTTAATGTAAGGCGGTTAGGGATGGTATGTAAAGCTTCAGCCGATTGACTTTTTTAAATGACGTCATCAGGCAACCGAGTTTCTAAACCATGAATCTGGAGTTATTGTTATAAGGATAGAAGTTGGTATTTTAAATATTTTAATTTATTCTGAAAGAATGAAGTCAGAGTGGTTTACTGTACAATGACACACACTGAATTGTCTCTTCCTTTTACTCTTCGAACTTGTCCTTGCAAATCATTGTGGCAGGACAGGAAGTGCTCACTCTTTACCTGGCAGCTCTCTCTAGCCTTGCCTGTATTACTCACATGAGAACACAAACAGTAAAATGAGATATTATAGCACAGAATAATAGGATCCTATCTTCATCATGGAGTGCTGTAAAACCTTCTGAGACTTGCAGATATGTAATGCAGACAGTTCTTGCTCTTCTGCTCTGCATTTATGACAGAGTCGTAGAAATGGAAGAATGGAGAAATGGAGGCAGAAGTTAAATAACTTTCCCACAGTCATGTTACAAATCAGTGTCGGAGCCAAGAATATACCCAGCCCTCTGGTCTAGCCACTAACGCAAGCTCATTCCTCCCTTTTAAGTTTCATAGGAGCTTCCAGATCCTTCAGTCAAGTGAGGGATATTCTAAAACTGAAGAAGGGAAACAGGGTAAGTTGGAGAAATCTGACTCGATATTACTAGATCCCTTACTGCTCAGATTTTCAACAGCAAGTGATATTTTGGCAACGAAGAACAATGCCAAAGAGCAGCATTAGCATAAGCAAGCATTAGTTTGCTGCAGTCTCAGATTCCTGTGCCCAGACATGCCCAAGTAAAATGTTTGGGTGACATGTACATTCAATTACTCTTATTCTAACTGGCCTACAGCCACCAATCTCTTGTGATATATGGAGAAGGGAACAAAAAACCCTACTGTTTCTACAGCACATTCACACTTGTGGGTGTGGTACACAGGTTGAAAATTAAAAGGAGATAGGCCTGGTGTTCAAAAGTGATACCGCTATTCAACTAATAGAAACTACCAGTACTTGCAAAAGAAACAAAAGAACTGTTTAGCAAGCATCAAATGGCACACTGCCTACATCTAGCACCCATCTAAATAAACAGAAGAGCATGCTATCAGAAAATAAGAGAAATCACAAGCATTAAAAAAATTCCATCTTCCTCCCACAGGGAATTATGAGACTTGGAAAGTTATCTTGCAAACTAAAAAGGAGTCAACTTGCATCATATTAACTGAATTATTTCTAAGGCAATTTCAGTTATTTTCTACATAAGTATTAAATGCAGAACCCCACTATTCAGCAAAAATACAGGAAGATTTCAAGTGTAATTATAAATTGTTTTCTACACAACATTTAAAAATGACAAGTTAGCATATAGGGAGACTCCTAAGCATATTTTGATCCATCATAAATGCCCTGCATTAATTATACCAAAATCAACTACTCATTCCATGTTTGAAAAGATTTCAGGAACCCCAAGCAACGACCAGTTTTTCAGTCTTCTGAAAGAGACTGAATAGGTTTCAAAACTTTTCTAGAACAAGATTTTCCTATACAAATTTTGAACAACAAAGATTGACACAGGATCCAACACTGATACTGGAGAAAACTTTTTATGGGAAGGGCTCAAAAAGACACTTGCTCTTTCAATGTAGCATGGACTCAAGATCAATTCTAAAAAGGAAACCACTGGATGTAAAACTGATGGATGCTCTATTAAAGCTGTACCAAACTAAAATCAGAAAGTTATTTTCTGGTACCGACCATTGTTAAAGTACTACCAATTAAAAACCAAAAGTCATTAATAAATCAACATGGGTGTTAACACACACCAATCTTTAGAAACTGAGTGGGATGGGGGGGGGGAGAAGATTGTCTGGCTTTGTTACATTACTTAGCATCCAGATGTAAAGACTGGATGAAGTTTTCCACGATGGTCCAAATCTGTACTAAGATCTTCTGGGTTAAAAAGAGAAAAAAAAAGAAAAAAAAAAACTGTTTTCCTAAAAACCCAGTGAACTAATTTTGTCACTGCTATTTCTTTCCTTTCTTGATGCACGCTAAAAAGTAACAGCAGCGCATTTTTTAAATAAAAGGCATTACTGTGTTTAACATTAAAATCAACACCTGTTCCTGCAAGCTGTTATCAGCAATATCAGGCCTAAGATGTAGCTCCTTTCTCAAGCTAAAAATGTGTTTCAATGACCTGCAATTGAATTTTTTTTAAACAAAACATATAATTGATTCTCCAACAAGCTAGATTGCATGATATTGATGACATCTTGCACCAAAATAGCATCTAATGAACAGCTACGATAACCATAAAATATCAAATACTGCGGGATTCCTCTGTAAGTAAGACAACTTTACATACTTTAAAAATACATATGTAACTTACTCTGAGACATTTTTCCACAAACAGCATATAATTAGAGATCAAAACACTGCTGTCATGGTGACAAGGCCAATCTCTGTAATATGTGCATATTGTGAAAGCTGATCTTGTTTTAGTGATTAAGCCAAATGAGACAGGACTTTGGATTCTCTATGATAAAGAACTATTCTGTATTTTTCTAACTGCTCTCACTCTAGTTCTGCTTTTTTCTTTTTTTTAATAAAAAGATACTTTGAACTTCTATAGCAATTTTCATTCAGGAATCTCAACGTGCTTTACAAACATTAGTGGCATGATAGATAAACATATCCATTTTAAAAGGACAAAACCAAGGCACAGATGTTAAGCAGCTCATCCAAGGTCACAGATTATGTCTGTTAAAAATCTGGGAATGGAATTCAGGAGTTCTATCAGTTTCTTACTAAAAAGTCATCAAATAATGCTCCCGGCCCTTTTTATCAGTTTGCCTGGTTGCTTTTTAAAACTGCTTTAAAACAAACAGTATGCACACATGACCATGTTTACAATTTATTCTCTACAGAAGAGTCTGCATAGAACAAGTGTTTTTTATCTTTTTTTATTAATGTATTTATTTAAAGCCATTCAAATTGGGCAAAATACATTTTTTTGTAAAAACAAGCTTTTATAAAACCCAAGTCCAACAGAAATGTTTTCAAAATTATTTAAATGCCAATAAAAACAGTCTTTTTAAAACAAATAAATATTTCCCTGAAGTGTTTACAATCCAAACACTGCAGCACTCAGAACTTGAAACCTAACTGCCTGCATTGATCTCCAGTGTTCAAGTTAAGAGAATGCAAGAAATGAGCAGGATAAATAGCGAAAAGTGAACAGGATGCTTATGATTCTGTTTTAACAACCTAAGGCAGTGGGGTTCCCAAACTGTGGACTGTCAGAACATCAAGAGTCCACAGAATACTTGCTGGAACTAAAAAATAATTAAATACTTTTCTAACATACTCTTCCATGTTCACAAGTGCTGTAGTTGTCACATGGATGTTATTCAATTGCCAGTGAGAAAAGCGAGGGTGGTGCACGCAATTGTGAATGGAAGAGAAAGCATCTGAGTCAAGCTCTCCATTATGACAGTAATCCTTACTACAAACATTTGAAAACTCTTCATTTAAGGCATAATTTGTAACACAGCTAAAGGACTGTTTACAATATATGGGACCAATCCTACATTTCTTGTGTACCTATGATTCCCAATGACTTCAATGAATGCAGGATCTGACCATATGATTTTTTTTAATATGATGGTATCTCTTTAAAATCTGAAGTAGTAGTAGTTGGCTGTTTTTGCATGAGTCTACAGACACTACTCAAATTCTACTGGATGCCACTGTCAGCTCTGGCACCTAAAACAAATCTCTACCTGAAATCATAAGGTGCTAGTCATCCACACAGAGACTTCATTTTCAGAATCATTTTGCATTTGTCACTGGCAATGGCTCCACCTATATTTGTCCACATATTCTCTCAGGCCCCTGCAGGTCATTTTGTTTATAAATAATAGATCAGGAAATACTCAGACCTGGACCTTTTAGAATGTTTCGCATCTGGAGAAGCCAACTGTCACCCCACAATCACAAGTCCCATTTATAATTTTTTCTAAAAATCATAAGAGGGTTCTTTATCAGTAACCCCTGCCCATACTGCACTGACAGAAAAAAGAATATCCTCTTAGACATTTGAGTAAGATAAGTGGGAGGGGTGCCATTTTCTTTTTAAAAAAGGGGGAGAGGGGCGACAAGTCACACTAGTTCACTTGTCCACAGATTATCTGAACACATGGCTTCTTTCTGAGGTCCAAAAGAGGATCTCATCGCATGATCACAATCAACATTATATACTTCTATTCATTGCAAGACATTCTCCTAAAACATCTGCAGAATACGTACGCCAATGTACTTATTTTAGTTAACTAATCCATCTTCAAAAAATGCTAATTTGAGAGGATAGGAGACAATCACGCTGCAGCTTCAGGCTCAGAATATAAACAGAAAAAAGGACTTTTCTTATGAAAACATGGTACATCTATCTCTGATATATGCATTTAAGTGCTGCCAAAATAGACTTGTATTTATCTGTAGATAATCTAATTTCAAAGCCATTCTTAAATCTGAGAGAAATTTCAATGCCATGTCAATCAAAATATTCAAATCATAACCAAGCTCCTCAATGAAAATATGTAACCGACTCATTTCATGACACTAGCGGACGTTGTGTGTTCTATGGCTAACTCCTCCCTTTGTCAAAAGGATGGCATGACTTAAGGAAGAATTAGCTTTTAAGTCCCCACTTTTCATTACTTCATGGATGCAGTATTAGAATCCTTTGAGCTCCATATTCAGAACAGTTTATATAAACATTTGAAAGAGTCTGGTGTCAACATGAAGATAAACTTAAATATCCCTTTTAATTATGAAAGTTATGCTTACTTAAAACTGAGATGTACATTGACAACACTTTGTCTCATGGACTATATTTATTATAAGATTTTAGAAGAATTTGAAATGAACTGAAACACACCTCCAATTAAGTCAATTGAATCAATATTTAAAGTATGACATATCTACGGCACAAAACCACTGTCAGGTTCTTGAGAAATACATATTATACAGTTGTACAGTCTATTTTATAAAACGGTATAAAAACAGAAACATTTTGTACTTCTGACTACGGAGCAAATGTTAGCATTATTCAAGTCACAATACTTTCAACTTACCACAGTCTGAAAAAACTACCAGATACACACCATTCAGAAGCCAATAAGAAAGACTGTAGGTGGTCTAGGACAAATTACTTCAGTGCTCCCAAACTGCTCCAAGCTTCACCAACTAGTAGAGAGAAAATGACTTGCTCCTTGTCAGTTTACATTCAGAAGATTATCTTTGCAACAATTTTTTCTATATGAAAGCTTGTATTATGGAGAAATTAATGGTTTAGGTGACTGGATTTTTCACCCTCTGGCTTAACTGGAGAGATGAACAGATCTCTAGTTCACCAAGCATACCAACGGGTTTTCTTAAACCAGATTTTTCATATGCCATCTGTTTTTTGTTCATTTTTTAGAACAGCAAATTCAACATTTTTGCTTTGTCTACTCTCATTTTTGCTTCTCTAATTCTGAACTTACTAGTCCAAATGAAGAAGTTATTTCCTATATCCATAAAGAAGAGGTTTCTGTTGGGAAAGCTGATTTACTACTTCAACACAATACGGCTCTATGTGATAGGCCAGCCATTTCCACTTCAATGGTTCAACTTCAGCAACAAACATACTTGTGGAATAGTTTTGCTTCAGTCTTGAAGCCGATACCTTGTGGCAAGAATTCCACAGGATGTGTGTATTCAAAAGTATCTACTTTTATCAATTTAAAATGTACTCTCTTTTGATTTAAGTGGATGTCCCTTGCATCTGACTTACTTGCTCTAGATTACTTACTATATTATGACTTACTTGCTCTATATTATTCATTATTTTATATAACTCTAGTTCAAAGAGAGAACATGATAAAAGATTCCCAAACTGTTTCATTTTCCCCTCATATTGAAAAATTCCCATGTCTCTGATCATTTTCAATATCTTCTATGACGAAACCTGATGCGAAGAATTTTAGTTTCTCTAAAGTGTCTTTAGCATCCTTACTTTCTTTACTTCCTGGTAGTCCAGTGGATCAACCCATTCTCTTACAGGGCTCCCTCCATTTCAATATAATATCTAACTACAAACCCATGAAGCTAGTGCAAGACAGAAAGTGGTGGAAAGACTTAATTCAGCCCCATCGTTGCTACTGAGACAATGGACGGAAATCAAAGAACAGAAGTGAATATCTAGCTCACAGCAACTGTTGTAAGGCCTTATTTATAAAGTGCTTTGAAACACTCATGTGAAGATACTAAGAGATCAGTGTTCATGAGTTCATATCTAGCAAACCAGAAATACTACATTCAAGTATTTGTCACACAGATACACACAAACACAAAACCAGATCATTACCACTAACTCAAGCCATGTTAATTACCCAGTTTAAGCCTTGTAAGCACCCCCTGACAGATGCCCCATAAACCTTTGTAATAAAATAAGCTGTCTCCTTTCTTTAAAAATCATGTTTTGGCTCTCCTATCAGAGAATGAGTTTTCACTTAAGCAAAAAAAAAAAAAAAACAAATGATTCAAGGCAGTGATTTTTAAGCTTTTATGTTTTACTATGGATTTAAATCAATTCACCCCATTAAGTGTGAGGAAACAACAGTTTTGGTTAGAGCTAGACCTAAAGTAGGCTTCCTTGCCACAGCTGTGTCAATATACCTCACATCTGACCCACAGCACCACCATCCACCCGCAGCTACTCCAATGCACCTCAAGTTCGACCTACAGCATTCACCGCCATTCTAGTCCAGACTTCATTGAAGACTCCAGTGAACACAAATTGTAACAAGCTGTATGGTGGTTCTGATGAGAGCTAGAACAAATCAACAAATTATTCTCTAATGGCTTGCTCCAGAACTTGAGGCCCCAGACAGGAAAGACACCACTAATCCATTGCACCACCTTCGTCCCAGTGGAAAAGCATTTTCACAGAAAGGTGTATATTTCTACAATGGTCTGTCTATTCAAGCCTGGTTTAAGCTGCAAGGATTTGGTGTTCTGGTACCAGTTAAAACAAAATGAAGCTTACAAAAGGCACCTTTAGTTAGGTAAGGAGGGACACAGGTGTGGACTCCTGAAATTAGGAGGAGGTTTTTAAAATGATCACCCAGGGTCCTTGGAGAGAGAAAAAAAAAAAGCTTCAATCTCAAAGTTAAACACTGGCCAGAGAGAGCTTTGTTAAAAATCAGAGGATTTTCTTTTTTTAATACAAAAGAAACAACTTATTTGATTAGAAAAGAGGAATGCTTCAGTGATCCATAGTCAGAAATTAATCATGTAACTGAAATTTATATTTTGCTGATCAACTGCTTCATACTATATTAGACAATCATCAAAAGGGCCAGGTTAACGTGGCAGCAGTATGGTAATGTACTAACAAGGAGAAGATTCAGATTCAGAAGTAAGCTCTGGATTCTCCCAGGACAGTAGAAAGCTTAGGGCTGAATTTGTTGTCATGTATAGGATCCAGGCAGTGTCAGTGAGAGGAAGGATAAGTGGTAACATCTTACAGAACCCCTGCTGGCCTGTTCTCAAAGCAGTATTGCCATCAGCTTTGGCAGAGTACTGTACCCTTCTAAGTTGCCAGAAATAAGATGGGATGAAACTAATCATACTGTGTTTTCAATCAACTTCCTGCTGGCAGCCACCATTTCAAGAATGGAATTCATTTGTTTTATGCTTCTTAACATATTTCCTTCTTTTCTGGTTCTAAGGCAATGCATACAATACCTTCAGTGTTGGTATGTGCTTTAGAGGAAATAAAAACATTCACTAGAACACAAATAAAGTTGTCAAGTTATTTCTTTGACTTCTCCCTTCCCCACAATCAACTCCTAGAAGTCCAACTGGTATTTCAGCTTATAATATTAACCCTGCATGTGACTGCTTAATCACAAAGGTCCCAGTCCTGCAATGAGCTCTGCACAAATGGATTCCTGTGCTTGTGTAAGAGAAAGCCCTTCCAAAGTCAAAGGGGATCTGCCCACGTGATATCCAGAACAGGACTGGGTCCCAAATTTGAGCAAAACAGCTCTAGGTACCAAGAAAAATGGCTTAATTGGAGTATGTATGGCATAAGATATACGTTTCTGAAATCTGCAGCTCTAAAAGAAAATAACCAATGCAACCTGTAGTCTGCGATTCCAAAAAGCAATTGAAAGAATGGAAGAAGTCCAGTACAACTGAAACCCCAAATGTATGTTGCAATGCTCACACTGCCTGAAACTCAACAAAGCTTATGACATGCTATAATAATGGGAGGAAAGAGTAGTGAAGGTATTTTGAAGATACTGGAAGTACAAATTCTTTTGTAAACAAAGTTCTAAGAGATTATTATAGACTAGGTTTGCAGATTTAGGCTGTCTGTTTGGATACCTGAAATGATTAATTAAAATGTAATGTTCAGCCCAATGCTCCATTTGACCTAAAGGGTATAAAGGGATTGTTCCTTTTATTTTTTTTTAAATGATGCATAAAGAATAACTGAAATGTATTTTTTGTTTTTCCTCCCTTAGAAAAAAAGCAATGTCAAGTCTGGTCTTGCTAGAAGGCCTCTGGGAGCTTTCAGGGATTGTTACTGTGAGCTTTAACAAAGATTAACATTTATAATTGAAGTTAATCATTGACCTTAAATAGATGTTTAAAGAAAGTTTTACATATATAGTTTGACCAAAAATCCCTTCTCCCTCAGTTGTTCAGTCCGCAGTCTCTTGTATCATCACCATTTTACTAGTTTTCTAGTAAACATCCAGTACACCACCACAAGAGTCTTCCAGCCTAGACAGGCCCTAAATTTCTAATATAAAAACAAGCAAAAGTTTTTTAAAAATACTTTTCAGACTTTTATGCATCAGTTTGAGTATTGGCCTGCTAAACCCAGGGTTGTGAGTTCAATCCTTGAAGGGGCCACTTAGGGAACTGGGGCAAAATCAGTACTTGGTCCTGCTAGTGAAGGCAGAAGACTGGACTCCATGACCTTTCGAGGTCCCTTCCAGTTCTATGAGATATACCTATCTCCATATATTATATCAGAAAGCAGCAACAAAATATGGAATCTTCCCTCCTCCCCCGCCCCTTTTGTACATCACATCACTTTTTAAAATCTGTGGTTTTTGAACTCCTGATATCAAAGTTCACCTAAAGACAGATTTTAGTGCTAGGACCAACTGTAAGTATTTTTACATGAAAGCTCTTCTTTATTTGTTATGCTCCTTTTCACATTTTTCTTACCATGCCAAATGTTTGTGGATTACTGTAGAGAACATTCACTTTAGGCAACAGCTAGTACTAAACATTACACAGAACTTCTATGTTTCACCACATGAAAATAATTACAACCTTTTCATATTTAGCCAAGACCAACTTCCTGGAGTGCAGACTAGCCCATTGGCTTAGCATACATTGTTCTACCACAACAGTGATTCAGGATCAAGGGTTGCCTTGAGAGAAATTTTGATAATAAGACTAGTGAGGAACAAGGAACATTGAACAGCCAGAGATTTCTGAGAGAAAAAAGAGTGAGATGTGCAGTATCTACTGCCTGTCCACTAATACAAGGATCAAGATTCCTCCGAAGGCTGGTGATAAGCTGCATTTCCACTAGGAGGACTTGCCAGCATAGCTACAGCAGTACAGCTCTACCAGCAAACCATTTCTAGTGTAAACAAGGACAAAGAAAATGAGGACACATGTGTCTTCAGGGATCAGAACTACACATGCATACAAGCCAACCACTCTACAGGACGCTTAACAATGTCGGCCTCTGATAACTCAATGAGGAAAAGTCTGAGCCTCTGATAAAACAATCTTTTTCTTTTCTTTTCCCTCTGATAAAGTATATTTGTGTTCTGGAAAGGTGTCAGATTGACAGAACGCGAAACTAAAACCCTGTTTAGCAACACTACAGATACAGAAGGTGAACTTTTCCATACCGTTCCACTGCCAATGTACTTCAACCCTACCTTGGAGGAATCACTGCTAGAATTAAATCCCTTCGAAAGGGAGCAAATTAATCCCAATTCTGATGGGTGTTTATGTGATGGGGAGAAATATCCATCAATATATAGGCAGCATCTTTAAAGGGCCATTTTCTTCATAGCCTCATTTCACCATTTGAGGCACCGGATTTTACAATACTCTGATGTCACAAACATAGGACACTGAACTCAATACAAAGTTCAGCATGAAAATAGCTGTGAGCTGAAGTTGTCATAACTCCTTCAAGTGCCTTTGAACATCAGCACTGATCACAGAAGCCAGCACATCATAATGGAAATAGAAGCAACTCTTTTTTAGTCATGTTATAGAAAGCATGAAGCATAAATACAGGGGCCGAGTAAATCAAAAATAAAATAATTTACTGTATATTTACAATATGCCTTGTAAGTTCACTCCCAATGGAACCATTGTATTTGTCAAAGTTCAGACTTGTATCATAACTCACAAATGGGATTTAATTTAGAATTCTGCCATTCCAATAAAATCAAAGGTAGCCTATTGAATAGTGACAGCTCTAAATCACTCTTAATATGCGTCCTTCCGCTCCTCCAGAGTACCTTAAATCGTATTATGTAAATCCCAAGAAGGTACAGTCACAGACAGGTATAAATCTCAGGTGGACTCCCACAAGTCTACCCAGTTACATATCCTTTGAACACTCTATAAATAAGAACTTTAGAGACCTACATCTTCACCACACATATTAAAGACACTTTTTGTCCATGTCTCAGCCAGCACATTCCATATGTCACAATATATCTGCTAAAAACTGATAATGGAACCATCATTACCAGGCATGGCCCTGGAGAGTGAAAGAAGAATCAAATGGGCAGTTATGTATTTTTCCTCCAGCACAGAGGAATGATGTTTCCCTCTAAAAAACAGGATTAGCCAGCAGATGACATGGGCCACCCCTAGCATGAGGCCTGCTGGGAAAGTTTTTTAAAGTGATAACAGGACACCTTCTATATTGCTATTCATATATACATGGCTGTATATGGCTCTTTACAGACCTAAAACATGACAGACTGAAAGGGGACCTAAGTTACATGCTAGCTAACTCTATGAAAGGCTGAAATTTTTGAAAGAATTCAAGAAAGTTGCCTGCCTGCCACTTTGCTGATGCCACTATTATTCCACCTGGGGGCTCAGAAACAAGGTATGTTAGTTTCAATTAAACTGAACATCTGGAGGGATGGGCAGAAAGAGGCATTGAAGCTGCTCCCTTCAGGAAATTCTCTACAATTTCTAACGGCCATGGAGGAGGCCATGACTGAATACTAATAACGTGATAACTACTACAAGCCACAAACACACACGGATGGGGACCCCACTAGAGAGAGAGCTATTCAATATCTCGAAACGAGAATACAGACGGGATACTTTGGGATCATTTAGCTGCTGTCGCCACCCCTACTAAGCCACTTGTACTTGTAAATCAGGAGCCTGCCACCCCCTCTGTGATGCAGCAAATACAGTCACATGCCTGGGGGAGGAGCCCCTCTGACAGGGGAAGCCCCCCCGCAGCACAGCAGGGGCCACACGCCACTGCCCTGAAGCAATCCAGACTGGGGTGGGGTAAGGGGGGTGGGGTAAGGGGGGGGGGGTGGCTCAGCCTTCGTGACAGGCCCGAGGGGAGACCAATAATCCCGGCCCCAACCTGGCTCACCGTCCCTGGCCTTAGCCACCAGGCCCGGCTTTGCTCCTGCCCAGCCCCACGGTGTAGCCTAGACCCCGGCCTCCTCCCCAGGGCCTCACCCCGCCCGCCCGCCCGGCGCCCTCCCGGGCCGCACTCACCCCCAGAATCCGCAGGGGCACCGGGGCGGCAGGCTGGGCGCCTTGCTGCGCTCGCTGCCGGCGTCTCCCATAGCAGGGCCGAGTCTCCGGCGGGGCCGCGTCGCCGGGGCGGGGGTCGCTGGGAGCGGAGGGTCCGGGGCTTGGAGCCGGGATTCCAGGCCGGTCAGCTGGAGCCGGGCGCTACCACTGCAGCGGCCGCGGAGGGGACGGAAGGGGAGCAGCAGCCGCGCCCGGCGAGGCCTGGGGGGACACTGAGCTCCGGGCAGCGCCCCTCCCTCTCCTCGGCGGCTGTGACGAACCTACTCTTGCCACGAGCCGCACGCACCCCCTGACCCAACAATAGCCCCAGCTCCTCTCCCCGTGGTGCGCAGGGTGGTATTGCCCGGCCGCTGACTCAGGTGGGAGTGGCGCGTACCATCCTCCTGCGGTGGGGGAGGTTGGAATAGAGCAGGGGCGAGGGAAAGGAGACGGTAACTGCTAAGGGAGCCGATATCCGCGAGTAACGAGTCGCATCCGGCCCCAGAAGGTTCAGGGGCAGCGAGGACAACAGAAGTATCCAGAGAGGCCTCCCTCCCACCACATGTACGAGGTGGTACGGCCCGGGAAGACGGACCTCGGCCTGAGAGAGGGGGTGAGGGTTGGCGGGTGGCGCATGCGCCAGGAGAGGGAACCCGGAAGTGGGAGCGGAGCCGCCTTGTCCCGGGAGGTTCCCCCATCTGAAATCCAGCCCAGGCATCCCCCACTCAACCCCCCCCCCCGCCGCCGTCCCCCCGGGCTCGTGACCGAGAGCGGGTCTGCGGGACCGGACTCCTGGGTTCCGGGGCCGGACCCCCGCCCCGTGTGTGACCTTGAGCTGGTGCTAGGGCCAGTTCGCTCCCGAGGGTGCCCGACTCTGTCTCATCGATCCTCTGAACCATTTCCCGCAAGACCCAGGGGCTTTGTCTGCCTCGGGTCGCTCGTCCCCCAGCTCCAGCCCAGGCAGCCCCCCGCCCAAAACACGCCCCACTGCTTAGCAAGGCTTTAATGACCCCGAGGTGTGGCTGGGAACTCGTTGTTCCGCACGGTTTGGACCTACAGGGTCCCTTTCTTTCTCCGTCCCCCTGTGTGTTTTGTTGCTCTCTGACGGGCATTGGACCATCTGTCATCCTCAAAACTTTCCCCACTCCATACCCCAAATTCTGCCAAAAGGCATCGAAACCATCCCGAGATCACTGGTTTAAATGTAATTTGCATTTCTTTTTAATCTGCCAGAGGGGTTATCCTCTCCACCATTTGTACTTTGCAAGTACAGAATCAGATTTCATTTGCCACCCAAATGTATGTGATGTAAGAGTAAACCTGTACAAACCTAAGACCACAACAGATATTTCTGAGCAATAACTGTTAATTTTCAATTGCACTGGAACAGAATTTTTTGTTAACAAATAAATATGAATGTAGTATTTGCTATTGAAAGTGCAGCACTGTACAAATGATTTGTGGTGTCTATAGTTATGATTTTGTCTTCTGCATATTGCATCCTTAAGATTAAAGATTACTTGCTTGTCTATTGGGAGCAGGGCTGAGGAGATTCAAGATAGCATATCTTACAAGGTGAGAGAGAGAGACTTTGCTTTCGCTTTTGCTTTCCTGGGCACTTTATAAGTTTTCTTTGTTTTCCTTGATGTAAAATAAAAATAATCTAGACTGAAAATGCATATTTTCCTTTATGAAGGGCAGACATAACACACTGCACATAAAAAAACCCTACCTTAAACTGACATTGAAGAAGTAAAACTGACTAGTTGTCTTGTCTGAGCTGAACAAATTGCAAAAAGTAAAGCAACATAAACAGAAGAGTAAAATACATTTTTTAAATAAGCAGTTATAAGTTTAGAGCACTCTAGCTCTACAAAAATGGGAGGTTCTAGCATTTAAGTATTTGAACTGGCGGTCAGGAGACCTGGATTGTATTTGTCACATAGACTTGATGTGTGATCCCAAATAAGTGACCACCTTGAGCTCTGTGTACCTCAGTTTCTTCATCTGTGAAATGGGAATAATGATACCCACTATTGTAAAGGATGAAAAGTGCTATGTAAGTGAAAAGTATTAGTATTATGATTAACAATATAAGGTAATTTTAATATAGTTTATTATGGAAGTGCTGGTTACAATTCCATAGTTAAGGTTTTTCTGTTTTGCATTTAAAGCAGGGATGGATTCAATCTTTTTATGTTATATGATAAATACAGCATATCATCTCCAGACTTACAGCACTTGCTCTTTGAGTACATGACATGCATCTGACGAAGTGGGTATTCACCCATGAAAGCTCATGCTCCAAAACGTCTGTTAGTCTATAAGGTGCCACAGGATTCTTTGCTGCTTTTACATGTACATCTGGTAATTAGTTCATAAATTACAGGGTAAAACTGGATCCTTTAAGAATTTTATCATCCTGTGTCTTTTCTTTGTCTTGAATTATCTTAACAATGGAGTAACACAAATACTTCATACTTTTTGTCTAATTAACATTACTTGAAATCATATATAGGCTACGTTTTGAGAAATTAAATTGCAATTATGCTACATTATTAAAGATTGGTGAATCTAATCATGATTATATGGGCTACAGACAGGCTCAGGTCAACAATTTGGGTAACTCTTTATGTAGGGCCATGCTGACATCAGAGGGAACTCAACCAGTCACCATCTTTCCTCTACAGCTAATTTGAATGCAACAATTTTATTGGTTGCAGTGACTGGTATGCAGGAAATAGAACACATGTCAAGAGTTTTTGCTTACAGCTTAACTAATCCAAATGTCACTTCTCTTTAAAGATCCTGTGGCTGTATCCTAGCCTGGGCATCAGTGCTTGAAAGGTTCTTCATGGCATTGCAGCTTGAGCACCCCTGCATTCTGAGGCAACATTGCTAGGAGAGCTGTGGCAGAAATGTAGTTAAGAGCTCCTAAACAACAACATTGGGGCTCAGAGTGGGCTCTCCATCTATAAAGCACCAGTCTAACTCACACAGCACTCTAAACCAATAAGACAATTGCAAATTAAGAGCCAAATTCACCAATATGCTTTGGCTAGTTGCATTGCTTTAGTGATGCATCACAACTGGCTGGTGCACTCTGGCTTTGGTGCCCATACTGGGGAATCTGTCCTTAAAAATTATTTTTAAAATTACCTGAAGTTCATAGTACAGATCTTTGTATCATTGGAAATATCACCTGGTAGAATTCTCTTTGGGTTTCTTGCTGTATCACTGAATGGCCTATGTAAATGTGCTATCCACCATTGTGGACAGGACTTGTAGCAGGTACACACCAGATTGGGGACAATGTAGAGCACTTAACTGTATGAATGCGCTTTGACCATACAATAGTTATGCTAAAGAGTAACTGCATCCTAAGGGAAATGACCTCTTTCCCCTTCCCTCTGCAAGGGGCTGGCATTGGGAGAATGGAAAATTCCCAAACAAGACAAAGTGATAGACATGACAAAAAATGGGTTTAAAATGGACTCATGGGAAAGGACTAAGGAAGACAAGCCAGAAGCTAGAGCAAGAGGAAGAAAGGGGTTGGACTAGCCAAGCTAATAAAAAGCAAGCTGACTGAGGGAGAGGAGTCTTTATTTTTCAGAATACAAGCCGTATACTCAAGTGAAAGGTCTGGATCTTACAAAGGTCTCTGAGGCAAGCGCAAAGAATGCCCTGGAGTGGTGAGGAAACTGAGGCAGGGAAATTCAGGTAAGGTTTATTTTTTAGGATCTATTTTTTATAGATCCATATATTTCTTGTATGATTAAATGGCAACAGTGTGTTAGAATTCTGTGCAAAGTGTCTGTGTGTTATATGATATACCTACTGCATGGCCCCTTGAAAAGGTAAACCAGAAGGCTCACACCTTTGGTGGGGTTCTGGGAAAGGATGTGTCTAAGCTATGCGGGAGTCTGAAGAGTCAGCACTGGTGCGACGGCTTGGGCAGGGGACTGTGTGGTTGCTGCTCCCAGCATGGGATGCTAGATAGAGGATCTGCACCCAGAAAGTGAGTCTAAGGACCTCAAGAGATTGACAGTATCTGGGCTCTGTTAGACTCCAGAGGCTTAAAATACCTGAGGAACCAGCAATCTGGTGAGTGCTTGACCAGATCTGTGATACTTGGATGAGTCCCTTTAACCTTTCCGCCCCTCAATAAAATGGAGATCATGATACAAATTTCCTTTGTAAACTGTGTTGAGATCTATTGATGAAAAATGCTATGTAACAGCTAGCTATTATTTATTAGTATTATTAATAATTTATTACTAAACTTTCTAATGCTCAGTTTAGGGATAATTACAACATCCCCATAATGTTTTTACACTTAAGTTACCGATCTGTGCACTCAATCTTAACACCATTTCAGTGCAGTATTTTGTCTGGGGAAATTGTATATCATGATTTTAACCTACCCATGTTATTTTAAGTCTTTGTAAAGATCTTAAGGTGCACCATATCCACAAATCCATGTTGAAACGATCATATTGGTCCACTTCAAACTGATGGGAACAAGTTGCTTGTGGTGTATCACTGTGGCAGAGGAACATACTAATCTTAGATATTTGAGCTCTTCTCCTCCTCCTCTCTGTCTCAGTAAAGTAAGTGTGTGTGTGTGGTGGGAGGTGAATGCGGGGGTATTGGGCTGACAGGAAATTAAGGTAGTTGATAACTGCACCAGAACCTAGTGTTCAGTGTGCTGTCTCCAGTAGGGCTCCCCTTGTGTTGCAGCCTTGACTTTCTGAGGAGCATTCTTAATAACTAACACTTTTTATAGCCCTTTTCATCCAAAGCTCCCAACAAATTTTATAAACTAACATAGAAAGTGTATGTATATATATATATATATATATATATATATATATATATATATAGGGATCACTTCACTCAGCAGTAGATGCATCCAAGGGCTGGTTTGCAATGTTGCATTTATTTAACAGATTTCAGCAACAAAACACAAGAGTTTATGACAGGAGGTGAGGTAGAATACACTGTCTAATGGAAAAAGCAAGACCAGTTTTATTTTCTTAAATCAGTGGTTCCCAACCTTTTTTCTGAACTCCCTCTCCTGTGATGGATTAGCAGATGCCAGTGAACAGCTACCTGTCTAGAAAAGGAAAAGGAAAACGGAGCGTTTCAGCAAATTGACAAAGAAAGGGAAAATTTATTTTTGATTCATTTTCTCCAAACATCTTACTTTAATAGTGCATTCAAGCTGGTTTGGATATCATAGAATGTCAGACTTGGAAGGGACCTCAGTAGGTCATCATCTAGTTCAATCCCCTACTCAAAGCAGGACCAATTCCCAGACAGATTTTTGCCCCAGATCTCTAAATGGCCTCCCTCAAGGATTGAACTCACAACCCTGGCTTTAGCAAGCCAATGCTCAAACCACTGAGCTCTATAAGTATTGTCACATAGGCTGAAGTTTGGCTTAAGATTCATAAACAAAGGATCACGACAAGGTATGAAGTTGAAGGAAAGTGTGTAGGTGTTGGGTCAGATCTTATTTAACATCAGTAATGATCTGGAAAATTGCAAACAACAAACTGAAGAAATTCACACATGATACTAAATTGGGAGGGGTTGTAAACATCAGGGTAGGCAGAAAAAATATGACAAGGGACCAACAGAGGGTTGACATATGGGCAGAATATAACAAAATGCAATTTGACCTGGACAAATGCAAGCAAATACATGTAAGAAAAAGTAATTAGAAAAACAGCTACTCAGTGGTAGAAAGAAAGCTTGGAAAGCAATAATGCTGAAGGAGACTCTAGTGGGAAGCAATTTAGCACTATGGCAGCAAAATCAGCTGATGTATTTTTGGCACTGCATACATGAATCCATCATGAAATGGACAAGGAAAGTGATAAGTTCTCTTTATGAGACTTTGATGATGTCATTGCTATAATTCTGTATTAATTTCTGGGCACTGTCTTACAGTAAGATGCAGACAAATTGTTGGGAGTACACAGAGGGGAAACAAAACAAATGAAGTCTGGAAGAGCTGAAATAGCTTGGCTAAGGAAGGGTTACATTTGGGAAACAGGGCAACAGGTGATACCCATCTACTCATGTATGAAAGGTACAAAAAGGAGGGAAGAGAATTTTTCAAGGTAGTACAAGGGAGTTTAATGAAGGGATGAAGAAAAAGAACATTTAAGTTAAATATCAGGAAAAATGTATTAACCGAAGTCTGTGAGACTGTGGAATAGTCTCCCAAGGGAAGTGACTGTAGCTTCCCATTGAAGTCAGTGGGAGTTTTCTCTAAGGCTACGTCTTCACTACCCGCCATATCGGCGGGTAGCAATCGATTTCTCGGGGATCGATATATTGCGTCTCATCTAGATGCGATATATCGATCTCCAAATGAGCTCCTATCGATCCCGGAACTCCACCAACCTGAATGGCAGTAGCAGAGTTGACAGGGGGAGCCGCGGACGTCGATCCCGCGCCGTGAGGACGGTAGGTAATTCGATCTAAGATACTTCGACTTCAGCTACATTATTCACATAGCTGAAGTTGCATATCTTAGATCGATTTCCCCCCATAGTGTAGACCAGCCCTTAGATTTCCAGGGGAGCAGGAATGGGCCCTAATGCATCAGTGCTGCAAGATGCTGTGTGCATTTAGTTGCCACTGAAATCAATAGGAGTTGGGGAAATTCAGTGCTTCTTCACATGATCAGCCTAAGTGACACCTTCTAGGCTCAGGCTCAGACCGTGATGAGAGACAAATCTGTTCCTGATCTGGAAATGTGAATTGGCATAACTGTTTTTCAAACCTTCTCTTTGTCAAATCTGCTAGACAAGATTGTGCCTGTACAAAATCAGACCATTTTTGTGGTGGTGATTTTTGTACAAACACGATTGCTCAATTGAGGTACACATGCACAATCTTACAGTGGAACAGGAGGAGTGTGTCACAGGTGCTGCACATCTTCCTTCCCATGTTAAGATCTAAATTACCATAAAATGAGAAAAGTGACTCATATGGTGCCAATCTGTTAGAGAGACTCTTCATCTGATTGAAATAATCACCACTTTCTATCCCACTCCAGTCAGCTGGTATCATTCTCCGTGAATTCCTGTCTCTTAGAAGATCCCTTCTCTTAAAACCCTCTTCTGATGATGGCAAATATGAGAGCTTTGAGAGGGTCAGTAAACAGGACGTGTGTTAATTGTAGTTCAGTGTTAGATCTTTCACAAAAAAGGTGTTAAAATGTAGAAAGCTAACTGAAATTTTCAGTTTGTCTCTCAGTGATGGCTGTGTTGGCTAAGCATTAAGCTGAGACCAAACATTATTTATTGAATTGTGAGTCATGTAGAGTTGTGTTTCATATGAGACCTCCACAGTCATACCATCATAACACACAGGTGTCATTTATTTGAACAATAAAGGGAAGGAACATGGTTTAAGGAGTAGAGCATGGAGTTCAGAGTCAAGATTCCTGCATTCTCTCTCCAGCTATGGCACTGACTCACTGGGCCCATAACTTTACTGCTATGTGCCCTCAGTTTCCTTCTTTGTAAAATGGGGGTGACCTACTGGAAGTACTGGCACACTCAAGGAATTATGATGTAATTGGAATAACAGAGACTTGGGATAACTCACATTACTGGAGTACTGTCATGGATGGATATAAATTGTTCAGGAAGAACAGGCAGGGCAGAAAAGATGGGAGAGTTGCATTATATGTAAGAGAGCAGTATGACTGTTCAGAGCTCCGGAATGAAATGGCAGAAAAACCGGAGAATCTCTGGATTAAGTTTAGGAGCATAAGCAACAAGGGTGATGTCATGGTGGGAGTCTGATATAGACCACCAGACTAGGGGGATGAGGTGGACGAGGCTTTCTTCCAGCAAGTAACAGAAGTTACTAGTTCACAGGCCTTGGTTCTCATGGGAGACTTCATTCACCCTGATATCTGCTGGGAGAGCAATATAGCGGTGCACAAACAAGCCAGGAAGATTTTGGAAAATGTAGGGGACAATTTCCTGATCCAAGTGCTGGAGGAACCAACTAGGGGCAGAGCTCTTCTAGACCTGCTGCTCACAAACTGGGAAGAATTAGTAGGGGAAGCAAAAGTGAATGAGAACCTGAGAGGCAGTGACCATGAGATGCTCGAGTTCAGGATCCTGACACAAGGAAGAAAGGAGAGCAGCAGAATATGGACCCTGGACTTCAGAAAAGCAGACTTTGACTCCTTCAGGGAAGTGATGGGGAGGATCCCCTGGGAAAATAACATAGGGGGGAAAGGAGTCCAGGAGAGCTGGCTGTATTTTAAAGAATCTTTATTGAAGTTGCAGGAATAAACCATCCCAATGTGTAGAAAGAATAGTAAATATGGCAGGCAACCAGCTTGGCTTAACAGTGCAATCCTTGCTGATCTTAAACACAAAAACTAACCTTACAAGAAGTGGAAAATTGGACAAATGACCAGGGAGGAGTATAAAAATATTGCTGAGGCATGCAGGAGTGAAATCAGGAAGGCCAAATCACACTTGGAGTTGCAGCTAGCAAGAGATGTTAAGCGTAACAAGAAGAGGTTTTTCAGGTATGTTAGCAACAAGAAGAAAGTCAAGGAAAGTGTGGGTCCCTTACTGAATGAGGGAAGCAACCTAGTGACAGAGGATGTGGAAAAAGCTAATGTACTCAATACTTTTTTTGACTCTGTCTTCACGAACATGGTTAGCTCCCAGACTACTGCACTGGTCGGCACAGCATGGGGAGGAGGTGACCAACCCTCTGTGGAGAAAGAAGTGATTCAGGACTATTTAGAAAAGCTGGACGAGCTCAAGTCCATGGGGCTGGATGCTGTGCATCTGGGGTGCTAAAGGAGTTGGCGGATGTGATTACAGAGCCATTGGCCATTATCTTTGAAAACTCATGGCGATCGGGGGAGGTCCCAGATGACTGGAAATATGCTAATGTAGTGCCAATCTTTAAAAAAGGAAAGAAGGAGGATCTGGAGAACTACAGACCAGTCAGCCTCACCTCAGTCCCTGGAAAAATCATGGAGCAGGTCCTCAAGGAATCAATTCTGAAGCACTTAGAGGAGAGGAAAGTGATCAGGAACAGTCAGCATGGATTCATCAAGGGCAAGTCATGCCTGACTAACCTAATTGCCTTCTATGACGAGATAACTGGGTCTGTGGATGAGGGGAAAGCAGTGGATGTGTTATTCCTTGACTTTAGAAAAGCTTTTGATATGGTATCCTACAGTATTCTTGCCAGCAAGTTAAGGACATATGGGCTGGATGAATGGACTGTAAGTTGAATGGAAAGCTGGCTATATTGTCGGGCTCAACGGGTAGTGATCAATGACTTCATGTCTAGTTGGCAGCCGGTTTCAAGTGGAGTGGCCTAAGGGTCGGTCCTGGAGCCGATTTTGTTTAATATCTTCATTAATGATCTGGAGGATGGCGTGGACTGCACCCTCAACAAGTTTGCAGGTGACACTAAACTGGGAGGAGTGATAGATACGCTGGAGGGTAGGGATGGGATACAGAGGGACCTAGACAAATTAGAGGACTGAGCCAAAAGAAATCTGATGCGGTTCAACAAGGACAAGTGCAGAATCCTGCACTTAGGACAGAAGAATCCCATGCACTGCTACAGACTAGGGATCGAATGGCTAGGCAGCAGTTCTGCAGAAAAGGACCAATGGGTTACAGTGTATGAGAAGCTGGATATGAGTGGACAGTGTGCCCTTGCTGTCAAGAAGGCTAACAGCATTTTGGGCTGTATAAATAGGGGCATTGCCAGCAGATCAAGGGACATGATCATTCCCCTCTATTCGACATTGGTGAAGCCTCCTCTGGAGTACTGTGTCCAGTTTTGGGCCCCACACTACAAGGAGGATGTGGAAAAATTGGAAAGAGTCCAGCGGAGGGCAACAAAAATGATTAGGGGGCTGGAGCACATGACTTATGAGGACAGGCTGAGGGAACTAGGATTGTTTAGTCTTCAGCAGAGAAGAATGAGGGGGGATTTGATAGCTGCTTTCAACTACCTGAAAGGGGGTTCCAAAGAGGATGGATCCAGACTGTTCTCAGTGGTAGCAGATGACAGAACAAGGAGTAATGGTCTCAAGTTGCAGTGGGGGAGGTTTAGATTGGATATTAGGAAAAACGTTTTCACTGGGAGGGTGGTGAAGCACTGGAATGGATTACCTAGGGAGGTGGTGGAATCTCCTTCCTTAGAGGTTTTTAAGGTCAGGCTTGACAAAGCCCTGGCTGGGATGATTTAGTTGGGGATCGGTCCCTGAGGTCCCTTCCAACCCTGTGATTCTGTGATTCTACTGACTTATATTAAGCGAGGGCTTTGAGGCATAATTAACGTTTCTAAGGCACTTCGATCTTTGGAAAGGTGCTGTAAATGTGCAATTATTATTATTTAATATTTTATTATATTAACACTATAGGAATGACATTTCCTGACAGCTAATGGCTATCTGGAGGAACTTAGGGTCCAGAGCTCTTAACACTGCCAGTCACTAATGGCTAAGAAATGAATAACCTGGAGGCCATCATAAATATTATGATTAATAGTTTTATTTATTATGCTCTCCCCATCATTCATCCAGGGCATTTTGAATGTTGCATTATAAAATAAGCAATTTAAGAAGGCCAGATAAAACTTTAAAAAGCCAAAGGATTAGGCATAATTTATAAAAGTGGGTGGAGAAGAGGGAGGCAAATAGAAACCCTACACAGATTTGATAGTGACTAATATTGAAATCATCCACCGAAAATTAAATCTGCAGATGTTTTATATAAGCTGGAACTTTTATTACTATTATAAACTGTCAGGTTTATGAATGGATAATAAGGACCATTGTGCTGGGCATTTCCTGACAATCAATGACTGGCTGGGTGAAGCTTTTATGTAACTCTGTTCAGCAGAAGATCTCAATGCACTTTACAAAGGAAGATAAATATCATTATATAATCAGGGAAATAGCCACAGAAAATACTCAAGGTCACACAAGGCATTGGTAGCACTGGGAATAAAACCCCTATTGCTGAGCTCCTAATTTAGTACCTTATCCAAGGGTCCATGCAGTCTCTCAAAGCCCCTGCCTTCACCTTGGGTGCTCAACTCTTCCAATCAGTCACTAGCACCATCTCCTTCCACCCCCAGTCAGCATCACCCTACCTTAGACCTTAGTTCCTCCAGTGCCGCTGACACACGAGGCAGTCCAGTTCCTCCACTGATTATGGTTGTTCATTAGTTGTGATATCTCTTCCCAGGTGATACCAGCATGCTCCATATCCTGTGCCGCTGTCTTCTCCCAGTTCTTCCTTGCTTTCTTTTTCCTCCCTGGGGTACCCGATTCAATACTTGCTTAGCACATCTCCCATGTTCCATAGAGTGCACACATCCCAGCCACATGAGCCTTCTTTCTTTGATGATATTTTCTAACATGTCCTGCTCTATCAGCTCCTTCACTCTCACATTTGTTGTTTTATCTTTCCTTGAAATGTGTAGTATCTTCCTCAGCCATCTGTGATGGGCAGCCTCCAATTGCTTTTTGTTAGCTGCTGTCATTGGCCAAGTCTCTGCTCCATACTGTAGTGTGCTCAGTACAATTGCATGGTATAATCCGACCTTTAGTTTGGCGTGGAGACCTCTGTTTGACCAGATGTTGTTCATCCTTCCAAAAGTGGTGTTTGTTTCCATAACCTCGTATGAATATCTTTATCTTAGCCACATCAGATGCCATCACACTCCCCAGGGCACAGAACTCTTCTACATGTTCAATTTCTTTTCCACTCATGTACCTGTTTTCATCTGTTGTCCAGTTTCCTACCTTCATCATCTTGGTTTTCTTTGTATTTACTCTCAATCCAATTTTTGCTTATTCCTGTTCTTCCTCCAACGTGAGCGCAATCATTCCTTTTCATGTCATACTTAGAAAAGCAACGTAGTCAGCAGAGTAAAGATCTTATAACTCATCTCCACTAACCTGTTTCATACCATCCGTTATGCCTTTTGTTGCCTGCTTCACCACTCAGTCTATTTTTAATGCAAAGAGGGATTGGTGACAACACATACCCTTGTATAATTTCAATCTGGATATTGAACCATTCACCAGGTCTGTATCCAGTCTTACTGTGCATCCACTTCCATCATGTAAACTTAATGTTATGCTGATCAGCTTATCTGGTATCCCATAGCTTCTAGCAATATTCCACAGGGTCTCTCGGGGGACACTATTGAATGCTTTCTTAAAGTTGATTGTAACAGATTTTTTGCCAAGCAGTAGCTTTTTTGATGATCTGTCAAAGAGCAACTGTCTGTTTACAGCATGATCTACCTGAACGCAGTCTATCTTCAAGTATCAGAGGGTAGCCGTGTTAGTCTGGATCTGTAAAAGCAGCAAAGAATCCTGTGGCACCTTATAGACTAACAGACGTTTTGGAGCATGAGCTTTCGTGGGTGAATACCCACTTCCTCAGATGCATGCATCTGAGGAAGTGGGTATTCACCCACGAAAGCTCATGCTCCAAAACGTCTGTTAGTCTATAAGGTGCCACAGGATTCTTTGCTGCTTTTGCAGTCTATCTTGTTCTTCTCCTAATATTTCATCCACTGTCATCTTCATTCTATTCAGCATAACCATAGCCAGTACTTAGCCCAGAATTGATAGTAGTACAATACTACTCCAGTTCATGCCCTGAGTAAGATCACTTGTTTTTTGCAATGCCACGATGATACCATCTTTCCAGTTTTGTGGCACTTGTTCTTTAACCCAGATTTTGTTGCGGGGACAGAAGAAGGGGAGAGTTCTAGCAGCTCTATAGAATAGCGAACAAGGAAGAACCTGACCATCACAGGTGATGCCCATCAGGGACTCTCATGGACAGATGTTGAAAACCCATGAAGAACAAGTCAGATGACTGAAACAACATTTCCATTCCATATTAAACTGTTCAAAGCTAACAATCATGCACATGTTCAAGAGAAATGCCAATGTTAAATTAGAAGTAGAAGAGGGACCAATAACACCTGATGAGATTAAACCAATTATCAAAGACCTCAAACAGAGGAAGGATCCTGGGGCTGACAGAATTGAAGCAGAAGTACTAAAGGCAGGAGGAGAAATTCTGATTCAGCAATTAACAAATCATTCAGTATTGCTTAATAAAAAATGGAATCCCCAAGTCTCTCTCTTGTTTTTTATATACAAAATAAAGGATTTAAAAATACTTTAAATTTCTTTCTCTTTGGAAAAATAGTTTATGCCAGAAGGATATAACCCAATAACAGGGAGGAAATAATTTAGAGGTGTTTCCCCCCCCCCTTTTTTTTTCGGTTTATGTTTGTACCACATGCCTAGCACAACAGGGTCCTTGCCCATGACGAACTCCTAACAATTATGGTAATACAAATATTAATAATAAATCTTAAATTGTGTGATTTTGAATAAATGTGTGCCACTTTAGGTTCTAAGATCTAAGATTCAGATTATAGTTGCCTCCCTGTTACTGTCAGTTTGAGCATGTTGATTTTTCTCTTCCCTCAGCTTCTTTGAAGATAGAAGGGTTGAGGAAATACATGGCCAAATATTATTTCCATCCCCCTATCAATTCTCTGACTTTTGACTTGGTGTTTCTAAGCATACGTGAGATGAAAGTTACCAAAACTGTGCTGTCAGTTGGGTCTAATTGCTTAGCTGCATAAGAAAATGTTCCTGGAATCTAATGATGTCATGTCCTGAGAAGATGTGAAATGTGAGCTTAAATTTCTTTCTCCATAACTTATTCAAGGTTTTTGTTTTTTTCAGTGTTATGGCAGTAACGTCAGCTGAGAGAAACCCTTTCTTGCCATTTGTGGTTCCCTACGCCTGAAGCAAGATCAAAAGTAATATTTCACAAGGGGTACCTGCAGCCTGGCTAATTTCCTAAGCAGCACCAGTTACTTTTATAGCAGGTTCAAGCCTGGAAAAGTAGAGGTTGCAGCTGAAAATTGAGATCATATAGAGCAGCTGTTTTATATTAGCATGATGTTGCTACAAAACAAGTTTAAAGTTGTTTAAAATCCTACCCACAGCAATATTTCTCCTGCTGCATCCATGTCGATGGTTTCACTTTATGCTGGGCGATCAAGTGGAAACACCTACATATTGATTGCTTGATTTTTAGAACTATTTATCAGAGAAACATTGACTCAGTTGCTGATTGAAGGGTACTGCTTAATAATATCCCTTCGTCGTTATTTATTGAATATTAAATGGTGCTCAACCCTAAAAAATACACAAAGGAAGATATATTCCTGTTCCAAGGGGCTTACAAACTAGTGAACAATACAGTACAGACATAAAATGTTCTTGGTGGCCATTATGCAGGTGGCTTGCAAAGAACACAGGGAACAAGGGAGGCAGTAAGAAGAAATAAGAGCATCAACATAATCAAGAATGGAGTTATGCAGGGTTCAGAAGGTGAGGACCAGGAGTTAGAATATGATGCAGAGAATGAGGGGAAGCCAGTGAAGGCATTCAAATAAGAGAGTGACAGAATCTGAGCTGGAGGAAAGGAAAATGATTTGTACAGCAGCTTTCTAGCTGGGCCTGAGGGGAATGAGGTAGAAAGCAGGAGACCAGAATGAAGTGGTTGCAGTGAAAGATGACCAATTTAACGACAAGGTTTTGACTGTAAGGATGGATAGGAAAGGATCAATTCTAGAAATGCAGTAGAGGATTTGGTGGTAGAAGGGGAAAGAGGAGTCAACAATAACAGCAAAGCTGCAAACCTGGGTGATGGGAAAGACAATGGAATCATCAGCAGAGAAAGAGAGAGGAGAGTTTGGGATTAAAGGATTAGGATTTCAGTATATTGAGTTTGCACAGGCAGTAGGACATCTACAATGTGATGGCACTGGATTGGAATATTGAGAAATAATAGAGGGGGATGTGAGGAGTAAACGAGGTTTTCAGATTCATCAGTACAGAGTTGGTAACAGAAGCCATGAGAGTTGATGAGGTTTCCCAGTGACAAAGTACAGAAAAGAGTAGAAGACTAAGAACTGAATCCTGGGGGGATGGAGATGGAAGGGAGGCTGAGAAACTATTGCAGCACAGCCTAAAGATGCTGAAGGATAGATTTTAGGAGTAGGCCCAGGTGAGTACGGAGACATGAATGTCCAAAGAGAGAGACTCCAGAAGGAGAGGCTGACCAAATGTGTCAGAAGCAATTGCTAGAGAGTCATGGCTCTATATGTGATCTTGAGCAAATGCCGTGATTCTGTTTCCCCTCTTACTCTGCCCATCTTGTCCATTTTTGTAGCTTTTGGGTGCTGGGACTGTTTCTTCCTATGTGTTTGTACAGCACCTTGCACAAGGGGACTCCAATCATGGTTGGGCCTCTAGGTGCTACCATAATAATAATAAAGATAGAGCAAGAGGGTAACAGTGAAGAGGCCCTTAGGGTTGGCCAGCAGGAGAGCATTAGTGACCTTGGTGAAGATACTTTGGTAGATTTGAAGGGTGGAACCAAAGCCTGTTAGGAAAGAAAGTCAAAACTGTGAAAATAGAATGTGCACTAAAGGAGTTTGAAGGCAAGGGAGTAATGGCTGCATTGGCAGGGTGATGAATGTACTGGATGATCTTTTCCATTTTTAACTCTGATAGGGGGATGAGGCAGTAGCTGGATGGGTAGAGGACTTCAGGGAGGGGCTTCTTGTTTTTGAAATAAACTAAAAAAGAAGAGAGCAGGCAATGTCAAATTTCTCCTTGAAGAAATTAGTGAGCTTCTGAGCAGACGGCCTCAAACCCCTACTGTGTCATTCATGATCCTGCAGCATATAGCCAGATTGAGGCCAGGTCACTATGCCCCACTACACAAGGGATGTAGACCACTGCAACATCTAACTTTAGGTGCCTAGAATATCATGGAACTCTGGGATCCACAAAGCCTAGGTTAAGCATCTGGGCTCCCTATGCAGTGAAGAGGAGAGAGAGGCACCTAAGAATGGGATCCACAAAAACCGGTATGGTAGGCAGAGAGTTGCCTAAACTAGACAATGGGAAATGGCAATGAAAGGGGTGTGTCCTAAGCCCTATCCCTGTGAGCAATCTACACCAAGTACCCCACTCCTGGAAGCAGGCAGCTTAGGTGCCTAAGTCATTTCTTGCAAGAAATGTAAGAGGAGAAGCTTTTGCTACCCTTATAATTTCTAGGCCAGTGGTTAGAGCACTCATCCAGGATGTGTGAGACCCACGTTCAATTCCCACTCTGCCTGCGGGGGAGAAAGAATTCACAGTGGGATTTCCCACCTGTGGGAAGTCTGCTCTAACCACTGAGTTAAAGGCTATTCTTATAGAGTGTGCCCTCAGTCTATCCTGTTGAAGTTTGTCTAACTTTGGCTAGTCCCTGTGCCCCCTACCTCCCAGGTAGGTGCCCTAACCACCAGGCTACAGAATCAGTCTCACTCTCTGGCGCAAGGATTGGGCATGCCTACTGGATTGGGCCTTGCAGGGGAGCTAGACATTGCCCAGCCTATCTTTCCTGGTTGGAAGATCGTGCTGGGACTTAGTGTCCAGATGTTTAGACTGAGGTAGCACTGTGCGTGTTCAGAGGCAGAAGCTTAGGCACCTAGATATTTTACAGTAACAATTTAGGTGCCAAGTGAGTTTAAGCCCCTACCAAGTTGGGCAGTGGCTGAGGAGGGGTGCTGTGGATTATAGTGGTGCCTAAACATGGAGGCACCTAACTACCTTTGTGGGTGTGGGCTTACAGACCTATGCATCAGGCCCCCGTATCTGCAGTCATGGGATGACATCAGAATCTCAGCTTTCATTTTAAAAAAGTCAGTTTTTAGCCCTAATACTTGCAATGAAGTGTGTGAAAATGTATTATCTAGCACAGCAGCGGCTGCCTGCATCTGAAGACAGCCTGAAACAATAGCCCAGAGATGTGAACTATCCATGCATAAAGTCTTAATGACACCTAGTAACAGTACTAGTAGTACACCCCCAAAAAGGGACTCTGTGTAGCAAGAGAAGAGTGTTGCAGGTCCACCTGCTGGATTTTTTAGACCTTCTCTACCCTAGAAAATTGCACTGCTTTATCTATACTAGTATAGCTGAATCGGTATAATCCACCTAGTATAGACATGGTTTTACCGTATAAAAGTGCTTATAGCAGTATAGCTTAGGCATGGTCTACCCCTAAGAATGTTAATGGTATAACTATTTTGGTTAGGAATAGGATTGTTTTTTAACTGAAATATTTGTACTGGATATAGGTGGTTTATATCCATGTAACATTCTCCTTCCCATATGGGAATTGGCGCTATGATGTGGGCAGCAGGATGATGGTGCACAGCTGTGGGAAGCCCTGTGTCATGGTGTGCCTAGGGCCCTGTTCATAATGTACCAGGTGCACCACTGACTCAAATTTGGGCCTGCTGCCCCTTTGTCATTATGATAGAGGAGCAGTCCAGCCGAACTTGAGTGGCACTGTGATCCTGCATGTCAGGTCACAACACCCGGAAAGGGACAGCTGGGTCCAGCCCTGCAGGACAGGAGCCACCAGTGTGGAGGTGAGTGCAGGGCAGGATCTCTCTGCAAACCTAACCATAGGACCTCCTACCTCCTGGGGCAGGACTCTGGTCCTTCCTCCATGGGGATAAAATGGATAAAACTAAATAACACAAAATTCCTCTAAAATTAAAATGTAAAAAAATAAAAATAATAATTTCATGGCGCTCTACCTATGATCAAATGGTAGAAATTATACAACATGTGACAGCCACAGCCACAGATGGGGAAATAGGAGGATGGATGAATCAGTGTTACTAAAAGGCCACTATGGATATTTATAACAAGACATGCATAAATCCTATGTATTCTAATATGCATGAAAATACTAAAATCCCCCTCCTGGGCAAAGCATATCCTTATCCAACCTCCCTGCATCCTCCCTCTGTGCTGAAACACCCTTTATCCTCACTTCACATGGAACTCTGGTTTCCATATCTTCCCAGGAAACTCTGTCAGCATAAATCCCACCCCCAAGCTCCTAAGGTATAAGACTGCTGTCCAGCCCCCAGGCTGCATGAACAGATGGCAGTGTCTCTCAGGAGGAGCCAGTCCACAGGACATGTCAATCCCATGCAGCGCCTGCAAGTCTACTTCATTCCTGCTGCTGTCTGAACTCCCAGTTCACTGGAGGTGTCGATGATCTGCCACAGGCTAACTTCCCTTGTTACTGAGGACAGTCCTCAGCTGTGCTCCCTGGCTGTTTGCACCTGCTTTGGAAGTGATGATAGGAAAAGGCAGAGTGCAGAATTCTTGACCTTCATCATTGTCCTTTCTTGCTCCTTCTTCAGCTCCTTGCAGGATGGCATGAGCTCTGCCACTCACAGAGACCCATCCTTGTTGCCAAGCCTCAGTACTGCTTGGGCACCTATAATACACATGCCCCCCTCATCACAGTCATACCAAAATGCTAGAGGGAACAAGAGATGCAAATGAATTAATAATTCCCATTTGCAGTTTGAATCTGCCACCTTTATTCATACTGGGCAGTACCTTACTGAACAAGTAATCCCACTGACTTCAGTTCTACATTCTCACAGAGTAAGGATGTCAGAACTGGATCTTCAGTAAATAGTATCTGACACGCCCAGGAACATTCTTCTGCCAACACAGAACTTCTGCAGAACTTGGTAGCATTAGCATTTTGAATTCCACAGAATCAGGTGTTACTTCTGCAGCCAAAAGGAAGCCACAACAACATGATGCAATTAATTACAATGGACAGAGTGCAGGAGCACTATCTGGTCCTGAATCAACCAGGGGTCAACCTCAGCTCAGCCTCCTTCTTCTCTTGCATAGGTGCCAAAGGACTGTACATTGGCTGCTCCAGAGACTGAGAAAGCCAGGGAATGACTCTTGGGAAAGGTGGGTCTATAAGTGGGGCATAGGGCTAGGTTAAGTCCCAAGCTGGGACTGTTGTTTGGGGTTTTTTGTTTTTTTTTTTGGCTTATGTAAATCTGTTTGATTCTGGTTGTAAACATTCTCCTTTGGGGGAAAAGCCCTGTTGACTTAGCCTGTATGTGGTTTCTGCTCAGTGACAGCACTGACTTCCAACAACTTTATTTGCATTACGTTGTTGTTCACATAAGCTACTCCAAAATGCTTAACAGAGAATTAAATAATACATTCCTCTAAAAGGAGAGTGAGAAGAAGTAAGAGGGATGAGCAGATGAAGAAAAGAAATGTCTTTAGATAAGATTTGAAAGTAGATGGAAAATCAAAGAGATGCAGAAATAGATTCTGGTATGTAATGGCAAGAGCTGTAGAAGAGCTTGTGTGGTGAGACACCAAAGAGGCTGGTAGAATATGAGCAGAAGGACAGTAGAAAGAGACAAGGGCTGTGAGACAGAATGAAACAAGTCTGGGAAGGGTTTTAAAAGCAAGCAAGATAATCTTGAAATGGCAAAGGGAAAACTGCCTTAATTCCAAGATAAAAATTCTTCTTAATTTCCATTGCTTTCAGCTGGGACAAATTAGGAACTTGCAGCCTCATGCACTAATTGCTGCTCACTGACTTATTCGATCTATAATTAACTTTGGGTCTGAAATGATACCTGTGGCCAACTGGAGAATCATTTAACTTTCAAAGATATTGAACATAAAGGTATGTAAAAGTTGCAGTGTTCAGGAATTGCTTGCCATATTTCCAACAGCTGTATGCAAAGAGTGGGAGCTGTCTTGAATGGTGCAGATGTAATCTCCCAGAAGTAGTTTTCATCAGCTGCTTCTGTATAGGTGAGTAACAAATTCTCTTGTCATTATCGAAGGTAAAATCTCTTACTTGGAAGTGCATTTATAAAGACTCCTGAAATTTCAGCAAGCTCTGGCATCCTCTGTTCAGATAGCATTCATTGTCTTCCAGACTTAATCTACAAGTGAAAAAATCAAATTGACTCTCCTTCCGCTTAGACTGTTTTTAAATTGTGTAACTCAAATGACTTATTTTTGATTTACACTATCTCAAAACATGTAAGCATAGGCTTAGCTTTATTACAGTGAACACTCTCATTGAATACCTCTGTATGTGTGTTCAGTCCTGGGGCCTACATGAATCTTAAAATCAGGCTCATCATGTCTTAGCTTTTAGGAAGACTTTGTTGTCGAATGATTAGAAGAGGATAGTCAGAACCAGAACTCCTGAGTTTCTACTAAGTATGGCCACTGATTTGTTTGGACAAACCTCTTGACTGCTCTATGCCTCACTTTTGCAATCTGTGGAATGAGTATAATAATACTTTTCCTTCTTGGGGGTGGGGGCAAAGAGAGGCTAACTCATGAGTGTTTATACAGTGCTTTGAGATCCTTTTAAGAAAGGGCTATCTGAAATCTTCAAGCGGTGTTCTAGTGCATGCAAAGCACTACTTACTGCCCTCTTTTGTGGGGGATTTGTTTTAACTCTGTCAGGCTAAACTGTTTGTTTGTAAACAAGCAATAACTGAATGTTGAGAGTTTGTCACCAGGGTGTGAATGATTCCAATCAGTGTATATGGTTACAAGTTGATTCAGTGCTTTCTGTGCTAATCCTTCCCTTGGCTTCTCCCTCACAATCCTCTCTAGCAGCGATAAATTCCCCTCTTGAAATTAATAATGCCAAGCCTGTCAGTGTTTTAAAATCCAAACTTAATTTTGTCCTCTTGAGCTTTGCCTTTGGCACATGAAAGCAGAAGCTTTAAACTCTATTATTTGGAAAGTCCGCTGGGATGCCTTGGCATGGCAGGTGCTATATAAGTTTAGTGCTGCATTGCTACTGAAGTCCATTAAGAGGGATCTTTCTGAAGCTGTCAGCACACTGCAGATTAAAACCAGAAAAATAAAGGCATGCACAACACATGCCTCTCTAATGGTTCAGATAGCTGCAGAGAGGGGACTCATCTTTGGCTTGTGATCAGTTTACAACTAGGTTCACTGAAAAGGGTGTTTGGCTTTCTGTACAAGCCCTGCAAAAAATATTTATGTAATCAAACTTGTGTGGGAGCCAGAGGAAGGTTTGTATTGAATCCAGTCTTCTGTTGTTTCTATATTATGCCCCATACCGGTTCTCTAACTTCAGGTAAGAACTGGCCTTTAGCACCACTACTTTAAGGAAGCTAGCATAGTAGACAACTTAATGTTGGTGAGGTGAGAAATTTATTTTGAATTTTAGAAAGCCTTTGACAAATTCCCTGACAAGAGGCTATTAAAGAAACTAAGTAGCTATGGGGTGAGAGGCAAAGTCTGGTCGTAGATCAGAAACTAAGACACAGGAAACAGAATGGGAATAAGTGACTAGTTTTCTGCAGTGAGGTGCCTCACAGTTCCATATATGGGCCAGTGTTTAATATATTTATTAATGATTGGGAAAAGGAATTAACAGTGAGGTGGCAACATCTGTATCTGACAATCTGTTGAGATTAGTCAAATCTACAGAAGATTGAGGAACTGCAGAGGGACCCTGTGAATGGATAGCATGATGGCAGATGAAATCCATTATTGACAAACACAGGCAATGCACGTTGGAAGGGATAATTTAAACTACTCAATAATTTAAACTTCCTCAATATGCAGTGGTCAAAAAACAAATAATGTTAGTATACGTAAAGAATTGTTTAGAAAATACTGGAACTGGCGTAATGCCATTATAGAAATTGGCACAGAATCACCTGGAATAGTGTGCTCAATTCTGATCATGCTATTTCAGAAAGAGTACAGCACAAATAGAGTGTTTTCAGATACAGATAGTGGATATTATTAGAGGTTTGAAAAGACATCTGTGTGAAGAAAAGCCAGAAAGTCTGGACTTCTTTCCTCTTATTCATACCTTTTCTGAAGTAGACATGATAGATGTATGCAAAATAATGAATTACAGAGAGGAGATAAATTTGAGATTCCTATTTACCCTCCCATACTAAAAAGACAAGGGGAGAGTCAATGAAATTGAAAGGTAATAACATTTAAAATCGATGAAAGGAAATAAATTTTTCTGCAGTGCATAATTAACTCATTCCCACAAGATAACATTAAGCCTAAGAGATTAATTAGTAGGACTCAAAAAAGGATTAGACATTTATATGGGTAATGTAATTGTGAATGTTCTTATTAAATAGAATAACTTTTCTTTCTTTAGTCATAAAAGGATATAAACCCTCATGCTTCAGGGCCTAAGCTGATCAGTAAGTGAAAAAAATAATTAAAAAAAATCCCAAAAAACAAAACCCCTTGCCCTATGGCAGGCTATTCCATAAATATCTACTGCTGTGTTTCTTGTATTTTATTGGTCACTGCCACAGAGTTTGCTAGACTAGATAGACCATAGTTCTGATACTCTGGGGCAATTACTGGGCTTCAGTCAGGATTCACACTGGAACAGAGTACAGACCACTCTAGTAACATGTTCCTCCAGGCAATGGATAGAAACCACAGCCCCACTCTTTCAATTTCTCTCTTCCTGGAGTAGAGTAACCCCGCCCTGTGCCTAATTTCCAATCAGACCATCTAGGGTCTTACTGTTCCAATCAACAGGACCCACAGAGTAGTAAAAGCTAACTCCAACCCCCCAAAGTCCTGCCTAGTGGGTCCAGCAGTGATGGTCAGAAGGGGAAAAGGACAGGAGTACTTGTGGCACCTTAAAGACTAACAAATTTATTTGAGCATAAGCTTTCATTGGCTACAGCCCACTTCATTGGATGCATAGACTGGAACTTACAGCAAGAAGATATTTATACAAACAGAAAACATGAAAAGGTGGAAGTAGCCATACTAACTGTAGGAGGCCAATCAATTGAGATGAGCTATCATCAGCAGGAGAAAAAAAACTTTTGCAGTGATAATCGAGATGACCCATAGAAGGTGTGAGGATACTTAACATGGGAAAATAGATTCAATTAGTGTAATGGCCCAACCATTCCCAGTCTCTGTTCAAACCTAAGTTAATTGTATCTAATTTGCATATTAATTCAAGTTCAGCAGTCTCTCTTTAGAGTCTGTTTTTGAAGTTTTTTTGTTGTAAAATTGCCACCTTCAAGTCTGTCACTGAGTGGATAGAGAGGTTGAAGTGTTCTCCCACTGGTTTTTGAATGGTATGATTCCTGATGTCAGATTTGTGTCCATTTATTCTTTTGCATAGAGACTGTCCGGTTTGGCCAATGTATATGGCAGAGGGGCATTGCCGGGCACATGATGGCATATATCACATTGGTAGATGTGCAGGTGAACGAGCCCCTGATGGCATGGTTGATGTGATTAGGTCCTATGATGGTGTCACTTGAATAGAGATGTGGACAGAGTTGGCATAAATAGAGGAAAGTGTGTCAGAGACGTGGCTTAGATTCTGTCTTCCACTTTTAACAAAAAGAGAAAGGAGGGTCTTGTGGTTAAGACATTAGCTTGAGATGGAGGCTATTGCAGTTCAAGTCCACTCTCCACCACAGACTCCATGTGTCAGCTTGGACAAGTCTCTGGGTATCTCTGTGTCTCAGTTCCCCATGTGTAAAAGTGGGGATAATGATGTTTACTTACTGTACAGGGGTGTTGAGGATAAATTCATTAATGTTTGTGACATGCTTAGATTCTATGGAGATGGGTGCATGTAAATACCTAGATAGGAGGTGAATGCTTTTCTGCCTACCTGCCACTCATGAAGATGTTGTGACCTCAGAGACCCATTTAACTAATTTCTAACCCTGAAAAATCGGGTAGCATCAGTGGTGCAAAAGCTACAGTGATCCTTATATTGTTTATGGGGCTCTCTTCAACAGAGAAGCACAAAGAGTGCAAGTTTATTTATTGAAGTAAACATGTGCATCTCTCATGGTCAGTGGTCTGGTTCAAAAACACTAGGCCAGAAATATAAGAAAGGGTCAATAATTTTGGGTGCTACCATTTTTGGGTATTAAATCTGAGACATGCAAGATCTGATTTTTTTCTCCTTAGTGTTGGGCACCCCCCATTTCAGCTGAAGTCAGGGGAGCTGCAGGTCCTCAGAATATCTGAAAAAGACGGGTACATGGTGTCTCAAGTTGAGCACCCAAAACTAAGGCCTATGAAATTAGTAACCCTAGCATGCTGTACACTATTTACATTGCAAGGGGTATCATGTAAGTGGTTAGAACAGCAGACTACTAAAGATGAGCCTTGGGCCCTGATTCTCCACCCTATCTGAGCTCTGCTTGGATGGAATGGGGGCAGTAAATGGAGCCAGTTGTGGCTCTCTGATTCACAGCAGCTGGCTCTGGCACAAGTCACTCTGCAGCCCTAACTCACTTCACTGGTATTTGGTCCTTCAGGAACCTTATTCCAGTGGAGAATCAGGCATAGCTGAGTTTAGCTCCACCATGTCCTCTCCATTCACCCTTCTGATCCTGCTCATGCATTACCCCTCTCCATCCTGATCTCCCATGAGCACAAATCCAGATATCACATCCCGGCCCATCTCTGCTGCTTTCTTCCCTTGGGGATATTTGCCCCACTCCTGGCTCTACTTCCATTCCTGTTCTCTCGACTTCCCACACCCTTCCCTGCCATCTCTTCCCCTCTCCTGACACCAATCACCTAACTTCCCACCCAACCCCCTCCTTCCCCCCTTGACGCTCCATCTCTAAAAAGGTCTCAGAGGACAAGATCCCTCATCTGACACTTTCATTGCAGCTGCCTGCTCTGAGGCCCCTCCTTCACACTCCCTGCACTTTGTCCGACGGTGGGGGGTGTTGGACTTCTCCTCTCCTGTTCCAGCTGCTTCCAGCCCTGCCCTCCTTTCCCTTGCCACTTTTTCAAATTAGCACCATGTCCAAATCTCCACTCTTCTCTCAATCCATATTGCCTTCATCTACTATCCACCCAACTCTTCCCCCTCAGCCTTCCTCTCCAATTTCATCTCCTGGCTCCCTCGCTGCCTCTTCTCACAATCTCCACCATTCCACCAGTGACTTCAACTGCTATGTTGATAACCCACCTGATCCCTTAGCTGCACATTTCATCCTCCTGTTTTCATTTGACCCGCAGCCCTAGTTTAACTCCCCCATTCACCAAAAGGGCCATTTGCTTGACTTGGTCTTCCCCAAGCACTGCTCTCTCTGATCTTTCTTTTGTTGAGTTTCCTCTTTGTGAGAATCACCTGGTCTCTTTCAGTATCACATCAGCCCCTGTCACTTGGCCTTTCTGTGACTTCCCTATTAACACCAATAACTTCCTGTTTGCTCTCAGACCTCTCCTTGCTGCTGCCCTTTCTTCCACTGATGGGGTTGTCGATTCTCTCCATGTGTCACTCTCTTCCACCTTCGACTCCTTCCCTCCCCTTCCCCCTCCTCATCACAAAGTCTGCCCTGTCAACTTCCAGGTCTGGCTTATCTCAACAGCTGCTTCCTGCACTCCTGCCAGAGATGTTCCGTAGCATAAGTCCTGTGCCGAGGCTGACTTCTTCCATTACAAATTAGTTATCCCCTCCTTCAGTTCTGCCATCTTTCTAGCTAAACAACTCTACTTCAACTTAATTGAATCTCAGGCTCACAATCCTAACTGCCTTTTCCCTAGTGTGTGAACTATGGGGAAAAATAGGGGGGCCCTGCTACTTGGCAGATGTTTCCTTCTTGAGCTAGAGCAATGGTGTGCAAAGGGGGGTGGGTGGGAGGGGCATGCTGAAACAACATTTTAAAAAAATTCTGCTCCTGTCCCACTCTGCAATACCCATTTCTGCTACCACATTTTGTTGACTCTTCATCCTGCTCCTGCTGTTATGGCAGAGGGATCCCAGAGAGTGTGTGTGTTGAGTGCTGTGGGGCATCACTGAAAGAGGGCAAAGTTAAGGTTGCGTGGGAGTTAACTGTAACTCTATATTTCTTGATTTCTCAGCAGTTTGAGTTTGGCTGAACTCAACATTGTGGAAGGGCACAAGCTGTCCCCAACAACTTGAATTTGCTGTTAACTATTTTTTGCCATTTAATTTCCTAGTTTTCTTAAAAAAAACAAAACAAAAACAAATGTTTGTTGGGAGGAGTTAGTGGTCATTCAGGCAGGTGTAGTTCTCCCATATGCTTGCAGCTGATATGTTACTGGGGCTAGGTAAGAATCAAAAGCCTGAGCTTTTGCACGGTGCTTTTCATCACTAGATTGCAAAAGAACTTTATATCATCATTATCCACATTTTACAGATGGGAAACTGAGGCACACAGCGGTGAAGTGACTTGGCAGGGTCACTCAGCAGGCCAGTGGTAGAGCTAGGCATAGTCCTAGTCCTGTGGTCTTTCTACTTGACCATACAATTGCTATGTGATTCCTCAGTGCTCCTCCCCATTTCTGTTCATTGTGTTATAATGGAAAGGGGAGAATTGTTATGCTTTGAGAAGTTTTCAATGTAGTTGCTAGCAGGGCCCCCAATTTCCAGTACACACAGAGGGGCAAGAAACAATATTCAGACACCCCCAGGGGGCAGTGACTCTCAGATCCTATGAAGGGGGCAGGGAGTAGGGCTCAGAAAGGCCCAGTATCGGATCAGCCTCCTCTGTCATACCCTGCACTTGGCCTTTCTGTTCATTTCTGTTCAGAAAAGCAAGCCCACGCCTCTGGAACATGGCTCACATGACAGGGACAAGGTGCTGGGAAAGGGGGGTAAGGTATATCCTCAAAGGTGGGCAGGGCCCCCCAGATTTTGGCGCACACACTGGACCAGGGAGCGGAGTTCAGACACCACCAGTGAGGGAGGGACCCCCAGATCCCAGCTCACATAGGGGGCTTGGGAGAGGGGCTCAGACTCCTGCAAAAAGCAAACCTCCCACACCAGAACCTTTGACTCACTCCTCAAACCCTTCCTTCCTCCAATCTCTGCACAGGATGTTGCCAGTCTCTTTCAAGAGAAAACTGACAAAATAAGATGTGACTTTTTCTCTCTCCTGGGTGTACCTTCCCGTCCCCCACAATTCTCTCCTTCTCCTTCTCCTCCATCACAGATACAGATGTTTCTTAGCTGCTCTCCTCCTCTAACCACTCCACCTGCCCCAGTGATCCCATCCCATCTCCTGATCACCCTCATGCCCACTCTCATCCCCTCCATTACCACCTCCTTAACCTTTCACTTGCCACTGGCTCTTTCCCCTCATACTAAAAGCATCTCTACCATCTTAAAATACCTCACCCTGGACGCTACTTGCCTCATCAGTTCCAGTTAGGGTGACCCAAGTGTTCCAAGTTTGTAGGGACAGTCCTGGTATTCGGGGCTTTGTCTTATATAGGCACCTATCACCCACCCACCCTCATCCTGATTTTTTTCATGCTTGCTATCTGGTCACCCTAACTCCAGCTCTACCATCCCATTTACCAGCTCATTGAATGTGCTGTCTGCAGTCCCTATCTGGAGTTCCTCCTCTTCAGTTCCATCCTAGTCCCTCTTCACTCTGGCTTCTGCCCCTGGCGCTCCACTGACAGCATTTTCACCAAAGTGTCAGAATCAGAACTCCCCCTTGACCTGTCCATTACCTTTGATACCACTGAGCATGTTCCCCTTCTTCAAATCTTGTCCTTCCTTGGCTTCTTGTCCTCCCCATGGTGGTGGTTCTACTGCTATAATCCCTCTTTCAGTATGTCCTTTGGAGGATCCTCCTCCATCCCATCTCCAACTTTGTGAAGGTTCTACAAGGCTCTGTCTTTGATCCCCTTTTCTTCTCCCTCATTGTATCTCTGGGTAATCTAATTGACAGACACAAATTCAACTACCTTATCTACGTTGATGACTCATAGATCTACTGCTCTGCTGTCTCCTATCCAAACTACAATGTCATCTGGTCTCTGACATCTCCTCACTCCTCAAGCTCAACATGGCTGGAACAGAGCTTTTAATCTTCTCCCTCACCACAAGCCCGCCCTGATACTTCCTTTCTCAATCACTGTGGACTCCACCACTACTCGTGCCTGTAACCTGGGTGTCCTCTTCAACTTGGACCTCTCTCTGTGTCCTCCCATGCAGGCTGTCTAAATCTTGCCAATTCTTTCTGCAAAACATCTCTAAGATACAACCTTTCTTATCTGTCCTCACAGCTAACATTCTCATCCAAGCTCTCATCTCGATTATGGCAACATCTTCTCTCCAGCCTTCACAAATGCAATCTTGCCACACTCATGTTCATTCAGAATGCATCTGCACAGTTAATTTCCATTGCCTTTTTCTCTGACTGTGCCACCCCTTTCTTTGCATCTCTCCACTGACTCCCCCATAAGTTACATGTCTTCACTTTTGAAATCCTTCACAGCCTATCCCCATGGGAAGGGGTTGACTCACTGCTAGCACCTCCTTTTAGTCGGGCTCTGCATAGTAGCTCTTTCCCCCTCAGATTCCCCCTGCCAAGAGCTGCACCAGCACTGTGGTGGTCTGCTTCTTCCTGTGACTTGGCCCTCCAGCCAGGTCATTTTAAAGTCTCTCTTCTAGGATAGTCAACAAACAAACCAAGGGGAATTAACACACATCACTCATCCCAAAGTTGGATTAAGGCTCTCTTCTCTCAGACAGCACTCAAGCTAAGGTTCTGAATTGAGTTCACAGGTAAGAGAGAGGAATGGTCCCTATCAAGGTGAGTCAGCATCTGCCCTTCATTAGGGAGGGTCCATGAGATAGCAGTCATCTGGGGAGCTCCTGTCTTCATTCAGCAGTTTCTCCAGAAGCTGAGGGCTGAATGTGTTTTCTCCTCCATCTGCCATCAACAACTTCTTCTGTTTTATGGTGAAGCAGACTTGTCTACTGAGTCTATATCCACCACCTCTATATTCCTTCCTCCATGCCACTACACTTTCTTACCCTGTTCTATCTTAAGAAAATGTAACTCCATTTTCCTGACACACTCATTGAACCCCTCGTAGTATATTCTGTCACCTTTAAAGTGTCTACACTCTTCGTAAAGGACCCTTCTTTCCTGGGAACACTCCCTGCGTTCCCATAGCAGGTGATCAACCGTTTTCTTTTTTTAACCTCATGTGTTACAATATCCATCTTTATGTCTGTTCAATAAATATAAATTATTCTTCAAACCACAATGTCTAGTTAACATTTTAAATATGAGCACTTTATTTCACAGCCTTGGAGTATCACCTTATCTTCTATTTTGGAGCATACTTCTTAGAATCTTCCTCCTTTTTTCTCCTTGGTCCACATTTTTTGCCATTCCTTTTTAAACTAAATTTTTAATTCTTGCTAACTCAAATGAATTTTTACAAAGCATTTTTTCATTTCCTTATCTGCTATTTCTTTGCCAGGTGTCCCAGCATGTGCTGGAATCCATGCTAGTATTATATTCATGCCTAGGAATACTAAATTTGTTATCAAAAACAATATATCATTGATTAGATCTCTCCTGCTTTCTAAAAAGGTTCCCGCCTTTTTAATAGATAATAAACCTGATAACAAATCCAGAAAGATAATACCTTTGGTAGGTCAGTTTAGTGCTAGTATTATTCTCACAAGCTCAGCTGTCATAATGGCTAAACAATTAAATATTATTTTTGATTTCTTAATGCCAAATTCAGGGATGCAGACAGTGATTTCTATTTTACCTGATTTTTCATCTTTAGATCTGTCAGTATATAGTTGGCAATGGTGACCATATTTACCATATATAAACTCAAACTTTATCCATCCATAGGATGACTTTCTTTCCCTCTATTTTATTTCATAATTCTAACTCCACACCTGGAGAGATGATTTTCCAGATATAATTTAATGTCTTCCAGTATTTCCTTTTAACTTAACTCATTTTACTCACATTTTAACCATTATAGCATGACCGAGTTTGTGTCGGGCTACATTCCATCTGCTTAATTCCCAATAATCCTCATATTTGTCTAGTACTCTCATCTGCATTATTTCACTCAAATTTAGCTCAATGTCAGCTTTAACATTTTCATTCTTAAATTAATAGCTACCTGCATTACATACAGAAGTGCTGTAAGAAATGCATCACACACACAATTCTTAGCACTTGAGCCTAATTGAATCAAATTTTTTTAAGCTCTGATCTGAACACAGAACTAAAGGCTTGACACCAGGTCAATCTATGACTTATCTTATTAATGCTCTATATAGCATTATCAGCATTTTCTTATCTGTTCCCCAGTTAATCACAACAATTTTTTTGCAGATTATTCCTGCCTTTACACTTGTTTTTAATAGTTTCTATCTGGCTCTTCCAAGTTAGTTTATTATCCAACACTAAACCCATCAACTTAAAACTGTTAATTACATGTACCTGCTCTCCATAAAGACAAAAATTACACTCCTATCAACTGAGCTGGTTTCTCCTTCTTAAACTTCTCCCTCAATCCTGCCAGATGCGATAGGGAAGAGCCACCTGAGCCTACATTAGCTCATTAACATCATGTTGTCCAATATGCTGCTTGCATAATCCATCACACCCACCTACTTATCTCTCATTCATTTAATGAGGTGTTAACTCCTGCCTCTGATTGGCCCATGCTTCCAGCCTCCATCAACCACTTATTACATTTTCAAACAAGCACATTTGTTTTCTCCTTCATGGCCCTGCACTCAGGAGTAGCTCTCTATAAACATCTGAAAAGCTACTTCATTATCCTCCTTCAAAACCCTCCTCAGAGCTCTTGTGATGCCTACAAAACACTTTTTGACAAGGGTTACGCTGATGGTGAGCTGAGACCATTGCCTGTCTTGCTGACCAGCATTGTTTCCCTGTATTCCCCTGCTGGTCTGTCTGGTGTCTTTTGTCTTATACTTAGACTGTAAGGTCCTTGGGGTAAAGACTGTCTTTTTGTTCTGTGTCTATACGGTGCCTAGAGAGGTCCTGGCCCCAATTACAGGTTCTAGTTGCTATGGTAATATAAATAATGTCCCTGTGTCAGGGTGCATAAACCCCTGCACTAGCATAGCCTGGGTTAAGGAGTGCTTTTGGGCTGCAGTAGCTGTGCCCCTAACACACCCGCAAATCTTGCCAGGACTGGAAGAGCTGTTACAAGCAAGGAACTCCACTTAAATAGGGCAACCCTGGGAAAGGGACAAAGTGAGCTCCCCAGTTCTGAAGAAAGGACTGCAGAGCCACTGCCCTCACTGCCAAGAATGACCTTGAGAGGATCACTCCAAACTACATGGCTCTGGGAAGAAGAATAAAGGAGTTTGAGGCGCAACTGGTGTTCTCGTCCATCCTCCCTGTGCAGGGAAAAGGCCTGGGTAGAGACGGTTGAATTGTGGAAGTCAACTGATGGCTACACAGGTGGTGTCAGAGAGAAGGCTTTGGATTCTTTGGCCATGGGATGGTGCTCCGAGAAGGAAGAGTGCTAGGCAGAGACGGGCTTCACCTAATGAAGAGAGGGGAAGAGCATCTTCGCAAGCAGGCTGGCTAACCTAGTGAGGAGGGCTTTAAACTGGATTCACTGGGGGAAAGAGACCAAAGCCCTGAAGTAAGGGGGGAAATGGGATACTGGAAGGAAGCATGAGCAGGAGAGTGCAAGAGGGGAAGACTCCTATGTCAGACTGAGAAAGCGGGACAATCAGCGAGTTATCTTAAGTGCCTATACACAAATGCAAGAAGCCTGGGAAACAGGCAGGGAGAACTAGAAGTCCTGGCACAGTCAAGGAACTATGATGTGATTGGAATAACAGAGACTTGGGATAACTCATATGACTGGAGTACTGGATATAAACTGTTCAGGAAGGACAGGTAGGGCAGAAATGGTGGGGGAGTTGCATTGTACATAAAAGAGGAGTATGACTCTTCAGAGCTCCGGTATGAAACGGCAGAAAAACCTGAGAGTCTCTGGATTAAGTTTAGAAGTGTGAGCAACAAGGGTAATGTCATGGCAAGAGTCTGCTATAGACCACCAGACTAGGAGGATGAGGTGGACAAGGCTTTCTTCTGGCAACCAACAGAAGTTATTAGATCGCAGGCTCTGGTTCAGATGGGAGACTTTAATCACCCTGATATCTGCTGGAAAAGCAATACAGCAGTGCACAGACAATCCAGGAAGTTTTTGGAAATTGTAGGGTACAATTTCCTGGTGCAAGTGCTGGAGGAACCAACTAGAGGCAGAGCTCTTCTAGACCTGCTGCTCACAAACTGGGAAGAATTAGTAGGGGAAGCAAAAGTTGATGGGAACCTGGGAGGCAGTGACCATGAGATGGTCGAGTTCAGGATCCTGACACAAGGAAGAAAAGAGAGCAGCAGAATACAGACCCTGGACTTCAGAAAAGCAGACTTTGACTCCCTCAGGGAAGCAATGGGCAGGATCCCCTGGGTGAATAAAATGAGGGGGAAAGGAGTCCAGGAGATCTGGCTGTATTTTAAAGAATCCTTATTGAAGTTGCAGGAAAAAAACATCCCAATGTGTAGAAAGAATAGTAAATATGGCAGGCAACCAGCTTGGCTTAACAGTGAAATCCTTGCTGATCTAAAACACAAAAAAGAAGCTTACAAGAAGTGGAAGACTGGACAAATGACCATGGAGGAGTATAAAAATATTGCTCAAGCATGCAGGAGTGAAATCAGGAGGCCAAATCACACTTGAAGTTGTAGTTAGCAAGAGATGTTAAGCGTAAGAAGAAGAGTTTCTTCAGGTATGTTAGCAACAAGAAGAAAGTCAAGGAAAATGTGGGCCCCTTACTGAGTGAGGGAGGCAACCTCGTGACTGAGGATGTGGAAAAAGCTAATGTACTCAATGCTTTTTTTGACTCTGTCTTCACAAACAAGGTCAGTTCGCAGACTGCTACACTCGGCAGCACAGTATGGGGAAGAGGTGACTAGCCCTTGTGGAAAAAAAAGTTGTTTGGGACTATTTAGAAAGACTGGATGAGCACAAGTCCATGGGGCCGGATGCTCTGCATCTGGGGTGCTAAAGGAGTTGGTGGATGTGATTGCAGAGCCATTGGCCATTATCTTTGAAAACTCATGGCGATTGGGAGAGGACCCAGATGACTGGAAATATGCTAATGTAGTGCCAATCTTTAAAAAAGGGAAGGAGGAGGATCCAGGGAACTACAGGCCAGTCAGCCTCACCTCAGTCCCTGGAAAAATTATGGAGCAGGTCCTCAAGGAATCAATTCTGAAGCACTTAGAGGACAGGAAAGTGACCAGGAACAGTCAGCATGGATTCATCAAGGGCAAGTCATGCCTGACTAACCTAATTGCCTTCTATGACGAGATAACTGGCTCTGTGGATGAGGGGAAAGCAGTGGATGTGTTATTCCTTGACTTTAGAAAAGCTTTTGATACGGTCTCCTACAGTATTCTTGCCAGCAAGTTAAAGAAGTATGGGCTGGATGAATGGACTAAAGGTGGATAGAAAGCTGGCTATATTGTCGGGCTCAACGGGTAGTGATCAACGGCTCCATGTCTAGTTGGCAGATGGTTTCAAGCGGAGTGCCCCAAGGGTCAGTCCTGGGGCCGGTTTTGTTCAATATCTTCATTAATGATCTGGAGGATGCCGAGAGTGCAATCCACGCCAAGTTTGCAGATGACACTAAACTGGGAGGAGTGGTAAATACGCTGGAGGGTAGGGATGGGATACAGAGGGATCTAGACAAATTAGAGGATTGGGCCAAAAGAAACCTGATGAGGTTCAACAAGGACAAGTGCTGAGTCCTGCACTTAGGATGAAAGAATGCCATTCACTGTTACAGACTAGGGACCAAATGGCTAGGCAGCAGTTCTGCAGAAAAGGACCTATGGGTGACAGTGGATGAGAAGCTGGATATGAGTCAACAGCGTACCCTTGTTGCCAAGAAGGTTAACGGAATTTTGGGCTGTATAAGTATGGGCATTGCCAGCAGATCTATATTCGACGTTGGTGAGGACTCATCTGGAGTAGTGTGTCCAGTTTTGGGCCCCACACTAGAAGGAGGATGTGGAAAAATTGGAAAGACCCCAGTAGAGAGCAACAAAAATGATTAGGGGGCTGGAGCACATGACTTATGAGGAGAGGCTGAGGGAACTGGGATTGTTTAGTCTTCAGAAGAGAAGAATGAGGGGGGGATTTGTAGCTGCTTTCAACTACCTGAAAGGGGGGTTCCAAAGAGGATGGATCCAGACTGTTCTCAGTAGTAGCAGATGACAGAAAAAGGAGTAATGGTCTCAAGTTGCAGCGGGGGAGGTTTAGGTTGGATATAAGGAAAAACTTTTTCACTAGAAGGGTGGTGAAGCACTGGAGTGGGTTACCTAGGGAGGTGGTGGACTCTCCTTCCTTAGAGGTTTTTAAGATCAAGCTTGACAAAGCCCTGGCTGGGATGATTTATTTGGGAATTGGTCCTGCTTTGAGCAGGGGGTTGGACTAGATGACCTCCTGAGGTCCCTTCCAACCCCGATATTCTATGATAAGAAGCGTACAGAAACCCTGAATCGAAGAGGGGCCAGGGAAAAGGACCCGGACTCTGAAGTGAGCAGTGATACTCCCAGGGCCCCTCTGAAGTAAGAGAGGCATATATCCTGGAGGGAGCTGCTGCTTGCAGATTTTTGTTTTAGCCCAGTTTGCTGACTGTGGGCTGTTTTTGTGGTTTCACTGTGGACCCTAAGCAGGAAAGAGACAGTCAAGAGGCCTCAGCTGGAGGATTGAGCACCAGCTTGCTGAACAGGTGCCCTCAGCACCCTCTAGGGTTGGGGGATACTTGGACTCACATGTATGTGCTCCCTATGAAGCCTGAAGAGGGTACTCTACCACCCACATATTTGGGACAGACCTCTTTTTCCTCTTACTCTAGGGTCTCTTGAATAGTTTGTTAAGGTTCCTTCCCCACTCTGAACCCTAGGGTACAGATGTGAGGACCTGCATGAGAACCTCTAAGCTTAACTACCAGCTTAGATCTGGTTCTGCTGCCACCACCCAAATTATTTGAGTAATTTAGGAAACTCTGTTTACCTCCCCTCCCCCGAATGTCTCCCTCTCAAGTATTATAACCCTTCCCTGGGTAGCCTTGAGAGACTTCTCCACCAATTTTCTGGTGAACACCGTATCCAAACCCTTGGATCTTAAAACAAGGAGAAATTAACCATTCCCCCCCCTTTCCCCCCACCAATTCCTGGTGAGTCTAGATCTAACCCCCTTGGATTTTAAAACAAGGAAACATTAATTAGGTTCTTAAAAAGAAGGTTTTTAATTAAAAACCAAGAAAGGTAAAAATCATTTCTGTAAAATCAGGATGGAAAATAACTTTACAGGGTAATCAGATTTAAAGAGCCCAGAGGAACCCCCTCTTGCCTTAGGTTCAAAGTTACAGCAAACAGAGGTAAACCCTTTAGCAAAAGGAACATTTACAAGTTGAGAAAACAAAGATAAACCTAACATGCCTTGCCTGGCTGTTACTTACAAGTTTGAAATATGAAAGACTTGTTCAGAAAGATTTGGAGAGCATGGATTGATGTCCGATCCCTCTTAGTCCCAAGAGCAAACAACCCCCAAAACAAAAAGCACACAACAAAAGCGTTCTCCCCACCAAAATTTGAAAATATCTTGTCCCCTTATTGGTCCTTTGGGTCAGGTGTCAGCCAGGTTATGTAAGCTTCTTAACCCTTTACAGATAAAAGGATTTTGGTGTCTCTGGCCAGGAGGGATTTTATAGTATTGTACATAGGAGGGCTGTTACCCTTTCCTTTATAGTTATGACAGCTTACCAGAGTGCTGATGTCATTATGCTACCACTGTGCCTATGCTGACCTGGTCTGCACTAGAAAATTAAGTCAGATTAACTACATTGCTTAGGGAGGTGAAAAATCCTCTGAGAGGTGTAGTTAAGCTGAGCTATTCCTCAGTGTAGACAGAAGAATTCTTCTATTTCCTCTTGGGGAGGTAGATTAACTACAGGAGAATCCCTCCTGTTGGCATAGTGTTTACATTTCAAATGTAGGCCCCAGCAGCCTGTATTTTACAGCTTCATACACCTGCCATATATAGTCAGCAGACAGAACTATGTAGAGGCATATATAGAGAGTCAATGCACTCTGCAGCGGGGTGTCTACTAAACAAGCCTGCAGCTAAAATTGGTTTCCATAGCAGAAGAGTTCAGCATAGCTCTATTCTTAGCAGATAAAGGAAAATAAGCATTGGTAATAACTCCTGCAAATCCTTCAGTCCAAGTGGGTGTCTTTTGTGTATAAATAATGGCAGCATTTAGTAAAGTACTCTGCATCTGAATGTGCCTAAAGTCAGTCCTGCAGGACAGTTTCAATCAACTTCTGTTCAATTTATTCCACCTAAATGACTCAGAAATGTAAATAAAATTAAATTAATGGTACTGTATTTGTCTCCTGTTACAAATGTCATAGGCTTGAAGTAATGCTGACTGTACAATCAGAGGAGGACTACATTATAGAAATCATCCTCCAGGAAACTGCATAGATTTTAGTATCTGGCCTGGAAGGGTCATAATGATCACATTTTAATCCAGATATTTTTTTAAAAAATTCTGCTTATAATGTCTGTGACGAAGTGGGGGGGGGGTTCTTGGTTTTTCTGTGTTTTCCAGTGGCTTGCATGCAGAGGGAGGGGAACTCAGTGTCCCTGGGTGTTACTGGTTTAACGAGGTGAGGGGAGAGGGAGTTTTGTTCTTACAGAGGACCAGAGAGGGAACTTGGAACCCCGGCTGATGGTCTGGAGGATGGAGACCCCAGCGACTGGTTACCTGGCTCAGGAGTCAGAGCTGGTTCTGGCCAGTCTAATCAGGGGAAAAAAAGACTAGCCCAATCTCACTCGGCACAAGTCTCTTCTCAGTAACATGCATATTGGGTTGGACGAGCATGCAAGCTGTGCTGAATCTTCAGGGTAACTTTACTCTTCACTAATGTACCGTTCTTGACTATGCCTCAAATTATTAAATAGTAATCTTATATTTGACACCTTTCATCCCAAAGCACTTCACAAAGGAGGGCTGAATCCTGAGGTCCCAATTTAGGGAAATGCCTATCACAGTAAATGGGAGTGTAATACAGGGGCCTGCCACTGTCAGAGCTAGGAGGCCTGGGGCCAGCCTGCCTTAGTCCTACATCAGCTGGAAAAAGGTCAGGTGTTTATTAAAAAAAATAAAAAGGGCAAAGAGAGCTCAAGGGAGAGGAGCTGCAGGAGTGAGAGGGGGTCCTGCAGCAGGACCTGAATCGGGGGGATTGAAGGGTATCATGCTATCCTTTCAGCACTTGGAGCAAGACGAGTGGGAAAGACTGGCAGTTCTAGCCCAGAGTAGGCAGAGGCAGGGCCAGCTTCAGGGGTTTTGCTGCCTCAAGCAGCCCCCCCCAAAAAAAAGCCGCGATCGCAATCTGCCGCAATTTGGCGGAGGTCCTTCGCTCCGAGCGGGAGTGAGGGACTCTCTGCCAAATTGCAGCCAAATACTTGAAAGTGCTGCCCCGCTCCGGAGTGGCCGCCCCAAGCACCTGCTTGATAAGCTGGTGCCTGGAGCCGGCCCTGGGCAGAGGAACTGCTCTTGTTTTGATGTTTTACACTTGAAGAAAACTGCCTGGAATGATACTTGGCCATAGCAATGATGACTCTTTGGGAAGGGCCAGAGAGCCAACCTGAGGGAGGGGAAAATGAGGCAGTGGCTAGCTGAAGCCAGAGCAGGTAAGACTGTGCTGCTACCTACTTAGTAAAAAACTCTGGATTTTGTCCTACCGTGTATGTATATAGATAGGTCATTGTATCTTATGCATTACATTTCTTCGTCTACCCCTGAACCGCAAACCCAGCCAGGATAGCTACCAGTGAAATATCTGGAGCACAGCTAGAGAGACCATTCCTTAAGGAAACTTGTGAAACCCCAGCTTTTATATAAGAAGGGCTATAGGATGTATTCTGTCCAGGAAATCCACACATTTTAAATGTCTTCCGCAAGAGGCTCACAGACAGATGCACTGAACTCAGTTTAGTTACCTGAGAATAATGGTCTGAGTTGTCCCTGCCGGGTTCAAACTTGTGGCTGAAAGGCATCCAGGTATTTTGAATGCAGACATCCATTCTAGCATGAGTTAATTGGTTTCAGACTACTAGCCCAATGAACAGTTAAACTTTCCAGTATCTCATGTACACCTGTCACCAGATGAGTGGGTGACAGATTAAACAAAAGAAAACCAGCCTTCTCCCCAGGGACTCACTAGCTTTAGATAGCAAAACAAAGGCCCTGTACTCTGACTCCAACACCCATCTACATCTCTCAGGGCTGCATTGTCTAAACCAACCCAAATCTATGTGTAATGCCAACAGACCCTGGTTGTCAGCAGGTTGGATCAAACCTGAGACCTTGGGAGCTTAGTGCAAGAGCCTCTACTGCAGGAGCTAAAAGCCAGCTGGCTGTTAGCGAAGGCTGTAGAGCAGACTCATTAATTTCTCTCTCTCTAGGTGGTCTCGGTGCCGCTAGATGGGGCAGTGCACCACATCCAGGTGTGTGGGTTGAGTATGCAACAAATAAAACAACCTTCTGTGTGGGGCTGTGCACACTGACCTCTCAGGAGTTGACTGTCATATTGCCCCCTTCCCTCCCCGTCTGTTGGTGCCACTGGCCAACCGCAGCCAGTGGGGCCAAAACTCAGAACGGTTGCCTAAGCTTAACTGGGGCAGCTTCTTTACCATTGTGGCTGGCAGGGGGAGCTAGAGCATGTACCGCCACCACTCAGTGGGGAAAGTTGCAGGAGTAAGGAGCTGCTACTGCTAGGGCCCTCTGCAAAGTAGAGGTGGGGGAAAGAGAGACAGAAGAGAGCTCAGCTTCTCATGCTGGTGCTCCTTGGCCCAGCACTCCCTTTCTCCTCAACTCATACTTTGCCTCCAGGCATGGGAAGGGGCCTCAAGACACCCACACCATAACCTATGCTCTTCCTCTTGGCTCTCTCCTCAATCTTCCCCATGGCCTCACACTCTTTTTTTAAACCCAGAAGTAGAGGAACTGGGATGGAGGGAGATGTGCAATACAGCAGCAGAGGATCATGGGCAAGGTGGGGGGCAGTTCTGGTATGAGTCCCTGTGGCAGAGCAATGAGTCACTAGCACAGTGCCTCCTGCTGGTCACCCAGGAAATTTAGCTCTCTCCAGCCCAGAGCACCCTCTGCAGGCCGGTGTCTCACCTGATGCTGGCCCCATGTCCTTCCCAGTGCCCTTTGCCCAGGGGTTCTGCCCACCACAGTACCCCCTCACTCTGAGTCTCCCCTCCCAGGGCAGACCCCAACCCCCTATCCCCACCTTGCCTCAGTGGCTACTGCCAGTCTCTGCTCACTGGGGCTGACAGCAGTCTGTAAACCACTCATCAGCAAGGGGGGATTGGACCAGCTGCCTATACCTATTCTAGGCTGCCCCTCTGCAGCCTTAGTACCCTTTGTGGGCCCTTAACTCAGCCTGGAACCTGGGGCTTTGCTAGGCTGGAGCTCCCTAGCTCCCTCTGCCCTTCCCCTGCACTATTCCACCCTGGGTACCCTCCTCAGCTATCCAGGCCCTTTTCTCTCTACGGAGCTAAAAAGAGTGTCTCCTAGTCACTGGCCCTCAGCCCTCTTATAGGGCCAGCCATGGCCTGATTAGGGCATGGCCCCACCTGTGGCTGCTTCCCCCAATCAGCCTAGTATTTCTCTGCCACAGCCCTCTCCAGGGCTGCTTTAACCCCCTCGGAGCAGGGTGACTACCCCGCTACAGTCCCCTTGCTTATTTTTTTGCAATTTGTACCCTGCTATAGGGTAGAGCCAGATTCCCAAGCCGACCTGCCCCAGTACATTTCCAGAGTTGGCGGCAGCCTTCTTCCCTTGGAAATGGCCCCTGTCCCTATAAGCCCACCTGCCACTAATGTGGGCCAGCTGCCTTTATTAAAGTGAGTCAAGCTCCCACAGGGATTCAGGTGTTCTCCCTCAACTTCCCTGAGCTATGCAAGGACTTCACTGAGTCTAGCTTCTCCTGGCATCACCTAATCAAGGCTAGCTGGTGCCAAGTCCCTTTATAAAGGAAATTGGGACAGTGATGTATCAAGGTCATGAGGCCCTTTAAGGGTCTATATCACCCATCACAAGGAGATATGATTATCCCCAGCAAGTTAGTGATAGGACTAGTGTCATGCTTGTGCTCTACCCACTAAACAATGCTCCCTCCCACTGATGCCAACTAGCTCATCTTTGCAGTTGTTAACTTATTTCCATTGAGTCAAACTGAATTGCTTCAGAAATAATTTAAAGTTATTTGCTGCTCTGAAATGTGAAACTGCTGTGTGTGAAATGGCTCTCTGCTGGTGCCATCTACCAGGATTCTCCTAAAATGATATGCATCTTCCACTGGGCTCTGATGGCAGCTGAGAACTGAAACTAAATGAGAGCTCATGCATGCGAAGAGAAAATAAACACTATATTTCTGCCCCAAGAATGAAGTGACACCTTCGGCATTCTCTTCTGCTCTCTGCAGTTCCTTGCAACATATCTAATTACTTTGTTTCATATGAAACTTAAATCAGACAAAACGTGCCAGCAGAGACAATGGGTAACTGTTGATAGTGGGAGGTAGGGTGACCAGATGTCCCGATAAAATCAGGACCATCCCGATATTTAGGTGTTTGTCTCGATATCTTGCTCTGCCGGCAGCACTCGCCTTTTTTTTTTTTCCCTCCGCTGGCAGCATTCGGCTTTTTATTTTATTTTTTTTCTCCGCTAGCAGACCCTCCCCACACGTGTTGTGATATTTTCTCCCTCTCATCTGGTCACCCTAGTGGGAGGGGGCACCTGACCACCTCTCGTGTTGCCTTTGTTACCCACCTATTAGTCCTTTGCCTGCTCCCCTCCTCATTGCATCCTCCTCCAGCTCTCCTTCTCACTGTCCCCTTCCTGCTTTGCCCCCCAGCCCTGCTACTCCTCCATAAACTTCTAGCAAGGTGCATCCTGCTCCCAACACTGTGCAGAGAACCAGCCCCTGGTGGGAGTACTCAGCACACCTGCACGCTGTCTGGCAAGCTCCTTCTTCCCTTGCTGCCTCTGGCCAGGCCAGTGCCCCAGGAAAACCTCAAACCCTCCCACATGGGATGCTGCAAAGGTGGAGCAGAGCCTTGCATGTGCCAAAGCCTCCTGGAGTCCCTCTTCCTCCCCCCGCCACCTCTGCCATCCTGGTCCCCTGGGTCCTGGCCTCAGGAGCACAGGGCTGCTCCATCCCTTAGGCTTTGTGCTTGGGGCAGCAGCTACTTGCTGGGCTGCTTCTTCTGCTGGGAGAGCCCTCCCCTGCTCAGACACCTCTGGCCGTGCTCCACTGCTGCTGAAGCCCCTGCAGAGCCCGGCATTCATGGTTGGTTTGGGGAAGCTGGGGATGGGATTTGCTGGTTCTCACCCTCCCCCACCCAGTTTCCCGCTACTGGGCACCAGCAACAGCCCTGCCCCGCCTGCTGCCACTGCCTGCTCAAATGGCCCTGCCTGGTCCCAGTGTGCTGCCCAGCTGGATGGTCCCTCCATGGAGAGGCCTGGGACTCAGCTGCTTCTGATGACCCCCGCTGGACTGTGATGGCTCTGCCCTGCAAGCCCCCCCGGGGCTGGTGGATGCCTGGTTGGAAATGGAAGGCAGTAATCAGGGGGAGGGGGATGAGACCCCATATGCCTCCCCCCTCCTGTTCCCCCCAATGTGTGATTAATTGTAGGAAGTTTCTGACATCACAAGTATCAGAACAGTAGGTTTATATTACTCAAACTACTGGCTAAACTTGCATCTAGTTGTAAATCCCTTGAAGTCAGTTAGATTACATGAGGTATTATTTTGGCCCTGTAGTAAAGTCCTCAGAGGGCCAGGTGATCTAGTGGTTAGCACACCTGTTTCCAGTCCCTTGCCTCTCAGCAGGAAGAGCCTTAAATCCAGTTCATTGTCCTTGATGTGGCTTATTGTCACTACAAGGTTATCACCATCCTTACCCTCTCCTTACCAGAGAGCAAGGTGGGGTGGAAATGAGGCTTATACCCCTCCTGCAACAAGGGCAGTTGGTATGGAAGCCCAGGCCCTCTCACGCCACTGGACTCAGACCCAGGGCCCTATGACAGACCACAGTGTCAGGTGTTTTGGAGTGCCCCAGATAGGGGCAGCTCTAGCTTTTTTGCCGCCCCAAGCATGGCAGGCAGGCTGCCTTCGGTGGCATGCTTGCGGGAGGTCCCTGGTCGGGTCCCGCAGATTCGGTGGCTTTCCCATGGGAGGTCACCAGTCCCGCGGCTTTGGCAGCTTGCCTGTAGGAGGTTCGCCGGTCCCGTGGCTTCGGTGTACCCGCCGCTTAATTGCTGCCGAATCCACGGGACCAGCAGACCTCCTGCAGGCATGCCACCAAAGGCAGCCTGACTGCCGCCCTCGCAGGGACCAGCAGGGTGACCTCCGCGGCTTGCTGCCCCAGGCACGCACTTGAAGCGCTGGTGTCTGGACCCACCACTGGCCCCAGAGCCACCTGCCTTGGTCACTTCCTACCATTCATTTCCTCCGGAGTCTCCAAGTCCAATATAAAATAGCAAAAGAAAAGACAATTAAATCTTCAGCCCCAGCTGGGTTCAGCAGATACTTGCTGTGAGAAAGAAGACTATCAGAGGGGTAGCCGTGTTAGTCTGGATCTGTAAAAGCTGCAAAGAATCCTGTGGCACCTTATAGACTAACAGACGTTTTGGAGCATGAGCTTTCGTGGGTGAATACCCACTTCCTCAGATGCATGTAATGGAAATTTCCAGGGGCAGGTATATATATGCTAGCAAGGAAGCTAGAGATAACGAGGTCAGTTCAATCAGGGAGGATGAGGCCCTGTTCTAGCAGTTGAGGTATGAAAACCAAGAGAGGAGAAACTGGTTCTGTAATTGGCAAGCCATTCACAGTCTTTGTTCAATCCTGAGCTGATGGTGTCAAATTTGCAGATGAACTGAAGCTCAGCAGTTTCTCTTTGAAGTCTGGTCCTGAAGTTTTTTTGCTGCAGGATGGCCACCTTAAGGTCTGCTATAGTGTGGCCAGGGAGGTTGAAGTGCTCTCCTACAGGTTTTTGTATATTGCCATTCCTAATGTCTGATTTGTGTCCATTTATCCTTTTCCGTAGAGACTGTCCAGTTTGGCCAATGTACATAGCAGAGGGGCATTGCTGGCATATGATGGCGTATATTACATTGGTGGATGTGCAGGTGAATGAACCAGTGATGGTGTGGCTGATCTGGTTAGGTCCTGTGATGGTGTCGCTGGTGTAGATATGTGGGCAGAGTTGGCATCGAGGTTTGTTGCATGGATTGGTTCCTGAGCTAGAGTTATTATGGTGTGGTGTGCAGTTACTGGTGAGAATATGTTTCAGGTTGGCTGGTTGTCTGTGGGCAAGGACTGGCCTGCCACCCAAGGCCTGTGAAAGTGTGGGATCATTGTCCAGGATGGGTTGTAGATCCTTGATGATGCATTGGAGGGGTTTTAGCTGGGGACTGTATGTGATGGCCAGTGGAGTCCTGTTGGTTTCTTTCTTGGGTTTGTCTTGCAGTAGGAGGCTTCTGGGTACACGTCTGGCTCTGTTGATCTGTTTCCTTATTTCCTCATGCGGGTATTGTAGTTTTGAGAATGCTTGGTGGAGATTTTGTAGGTGTTGGTCTCTGTCTGAGGGGTTAGAGCAGATGCGGTTGTACCTCAGTGCTTGGCTGTAGACAATGGATCGTGTGATGTGCCCGGGATGGAAGCTGGAGGCATGAAGGTAGGCATAGTGGTCGGTAGGTTTTCGATATAAGGTGGTGTTAATGTGACCATCACTTATTTGCACCTTGGTGTCAAGAAAGTGGACCTCCCGTGTAGATTGGTCCAGGCTGAGGTTGATGGTGGGGTGGAAGCTGTTGAAATCGTGGTGGAATTTTTCCAAAGTCTCCTTCCCATGGGTCCAGATGATGAAGATGTCATCAATGTAGCATAGATAGAGAAGGGGCATGAGTGGACGAGAGCTGAGGAAGCGTTGTTCCATGGCCGACCTGGAACAGCTCATGCCTCAGACAGAGACCAACACCTACAAAATCTCCACCAAGCATTCTCAAAACTACAATACCCGCACGAGGAAATAAGGAAACAGCTCAACAGAGCCAGACGTGTACCCAGAAGCCTCCTACTGCAAGATAAACCCAAGAAAGAAACCAACAGGACTCCACTGGCCATCACATACAGTCCCCAGCTAAAACCCCTCCAACGCATCATCAAGGACCTACAACCCATCCTGGACAATGATCCCACACTTTCACAGGCCTTGGGTGGCAGGCCAGTCCTTGCCCACAGACAACCAGCCAACCTGAAACATATTCTCACCAGTAACTGCACACTGCACCATAATAACTCTAGCTCAGGAACCAATCCATGCAACAAACCTCGGTGCCAACTCTGCCCACATATCTACACCAGCGACACCATCACAGGACCTAACCAGATCAGCCACACCATCACTGGTTCATTCACCTGCACATCCACCAATGTAATATATGCCAGCAATGCCCCTCTGCTATGTACATTGGCCAAACTGGACAGTTTCTACGGAAAAGGATAAATGGACACAAATCAGACATTAGGAATGGCAATATACAAAAACCTGTAGGAGAGCACTTCAACCTCCCTGGCCACACTATAGCAGACCTTAAGGTGGCCATCCTGCAGCAAAAAAACTTCAGGACCAGACTTCAAAGAGAAACTGCTAAGCTTCAGTTCATCTGCAAATTTGACACCATCAGCTCAGGATTGAACAAAGACTGTGAATGGCTTGCCAATTACAGAACCAGTTTCTCCTCTCTTGGTTTTCACACCTCAGCTGCTAGAACAGGGCCTCATCCTCCCTGATTGAACTGACCTCGTTATCTCTAGCTTCCTTGCTAGCATATATATACCTGCCCCTGGAAATTTCCATTACATGCATCTGAGGAAGTGGGTATTCACCCATGAAAGCTCATGCTCCAAAACGTCTGTTAGTCTATAAGGTGCCACAGGATTCTTTGCTGCTTTCTCACAGCAAGACTCCTTCGTACCTGGCTCAGGTTTGTACACCCCATCCCAGGCCCTTGGGAGTCTATGTTCTCTCCCACTAAGGTGCAGGTATTGACCAGTAACTCCAATTCCATTACTCTTAGTAGAAGTTACATACTTAATTCTGTTGGCTGATATTCTCACTGCTATTGCAGCAGAGAGCCAGCTGCTGTAAAGGGAATATTCTTCTCTACATGGTAGACAGGGCCGGCACTTCCATTTAGGCTACCTGGGTGGTCGCCTAGGGCGCCAGGATTTGGGAGGGTGGCATTTTGCGGCTCTCGGTGGCAATTCAGCGGCGGGGGGGTCCTTCCGCTCTCTGGGTCTTTGGCGGCAATTCTGCGGTGGGTCCTTCACTCGCTCTGGGACCCGCCGCTGAAGTGCCTCGAAGACTGGGAGTACAGAAGGACCCCCTGCCGCAGAATTGCCGCCAACGACCAGGAGCGTGGAAAGACCCCCCCTAGGGCACCAAAAACCCTGGCGCCGCTCCTGATGGTAGATATGTACAGCATAAACTGAGAATGGTGAAAACTTTGATTCACTCTCACCCGCTGCTGGGTCATTTCTCAGAGCAGTTTTCTCAGTACAGTATTTCTGATTTCATTTGCCTGGGTTGACCATATCCATTGCTTGGAGTTTTGCCCCGACAATTGTGGGTTATATAGTCACCCCAGAACAGCAACGTTAGCCTGGATAAATCTCATTCTGCAAAATTATATCCGTTCTACTTAAAATTCTGTCACAGTTTCAACTGGATACAGTGTCCTTCCATTCCTCTGCTAAATGGCTGGCTAGTAGTGCTGTGCATTGATAGAGAACTACCATATTTCACCATAAAGGTGAGGTGGTGGTGAAACGATTCTTGTGTATAGGGTGCTGTTTGTAAATTGCTTTGTGATCCTTCCAGTGGCAATTCTGCTGTTGGGAGAGCTGGAGCACTGCCCAACTCAGAAACACGGGGAAATAGTATTGAAATGAAATGAATGGACCTTTATTCCAGCGTTGGGCACCACTCGCAGTGAGTAAAATGCCTTTTCCACTTGATTGAAGGATCTTTGCTTCAGCAGCTGTTCCAGTGCCCCTAACTGAGTTGTGCACATGCATACATTCCAGTAGAGGGCTCCAAAGTAGCAGCAGCAGCTACAGAGAGCACTAAGGGCTGCTTTCAAAACCAAAAAGTGCCCTTAAGCACAGGTGCAGCCAAGGTGAGGTACAGTGCTCCTCCACTTAAAATTCTGGATTAAAGCCCCCTCTGGCTCCTTTGGAATAAAAAGTGGTATGGAAATGTAAGATATAATTGGCTAACTCAATATGGGTCAGTCCAGTGAGGGGAAGGAGGTTATGTTTCATTTAGAATGATAATGAAGGGAGCATTTTTTTTTTGTTTAACCTTCACAGTTAAAATCATACTTGCTCTGTAGCTCTTCCACATGTCTGGGGAGGAGAGGAATAATCTGGATTCTAATAATCTTTAATTTTCTTTTTCTAGAGGAAATTAACACAATTTGTGACACCAACATAAATCTGCAGAAATTCTATTGAATAAGTGGGAACTGTTGCACCACTACAGTATCTACAGTAATTCTGCTGAATTCAGTTAGTTACTCCAGGTTTATGTTAGTATAAATGAAATAAGAATCTGACCTAATTGTCTTTCCCTGACTGCTAGGGCAAAATTTCTGTGTGTGTACATATACATAGCTGTGCCACTAAACTAGTTAGAGAGAGATTGACCTACTACTACCTTGCTGGGCTACTTATGGGAGTGAGTGTCAGTAAATTTCACTGCTCCAGTGTACTGGTTTTAGGGGAATGTCAGTAAAAGATACTGCAGTAGAGGACTAGTTTTGGAAGACATCATTCTCTCCCTGTCCTCTGGAAGGCTATTGCCTTTCTTGACCTAGATCTTCTGGATCCAGAAATGTAGTACAGTTGACTTCAGCTTTGATCCACCCTCACTCCCAGCTATGTCATCCCTCAGAGCGGTTTTCTCAGAACAGCGGGATGCACAGCAGATTGAGTGGATGTATCAGTGTGGGTTTCTTTCTGAGTCACAAGGATTTAATGTACTCTGTTACTTGCACCTGCTTTACTTTGTCTAGCTTGGAAAATTTTTGCAGCCACCTTTTCATGCATTTGCACCTTAATGGAGGTTAAGGGATGGAGACTGAGTAAAGGTTTAAAAGAAACACATTGTGCTCTATTTAGTACTAATGTACAGTTTCCTATTACTGAGAAGCAGACTAACCCTGTGCTCCTTTCCCAGTTATGATACATCTTACTCCAGTAGGAGATTGCCACAGGCAGGATTGTGTCAAAACTGAGGCAGGACCTTATAAAGTTTTGGTGTTATTTAATGGTAACTTTATTTGTGAATAACCGGTAGGCAGCAACTGTACCTAGGAAAAGATGTCATCATAGAGACACTTGCTTGAATCTCTCTACCTGATGAACCATCTAGTGCCATCTGGTGCTGCCTAATAATGTTTCAGAATTCAAGCGCTAGAGTTTCCACTATTTGTTCCTAGGCATCTGCTTTTTTCCCCATAACACCCCTCCCCCCACAGGGAACCACAGTATTCTTTAGTGCATTACTGGATATTTTCTGATTTTTCACCAGAAAAATGTGGGAAAGGCAGAAGCCACCTATGTCCATAGTGAGACCTACCAGATCTAGATGTGGAGGTTGACGTGTTCTTTTGGATCCCGTCATCTGTCAGATATGCCCGAAGATGAGACCTCTCCTTCTCAGGTCTCCATCCTGTGCTTTGCAATTTGTTTAACTGCTCTAGGGCTTTGTTCCACAGGAGAGAGTAGTTTCACAGCGTGAGCACCTAGTTCCTGCAGGGAAGCCCCAGGGAGCCCTGTAATTCAAATACCAAAAAGTACAATCAGACCTAAAAAGAATGAAACAAGCTCTGGAAAACTTTGAAGGTGCCTGCGAACTCTTAATTGCCTCCTCACCAGGTGACACATGCTGCCAGAGAGTTGCTCACTGCCACTCAGGCTCACTTCCCTACCGTCTGATGCACAAATCGACAGGAGATGTCACCTGTCCGCTAGCGCTTTGGATTGCTAACTAGCTGGGCCTGTGTATTTCATCCTGGAATAGCTGCTACTGCTGCTTTCCACCCCCCCCTTGCTCAGAGGGTGGATGTCAAAAATGTCATCCTTTATGAAAGCTAGAAGGAAAGGACAATATCAGTGTGTGATGTGCAGGGACTGTGACAGGGAGAGGAGCCATAGATAAAGGTCCAATGTCACTAATAATGCATGAGATACCATAATGAGAGATCGTGGGGGAAAAAGGCAACACTTATAGAATACTCAGTACATGGAATTGTTTCTTTGGGGGTTAATTATGCCATTTGGGCCATTTCATCCTGATGTTTCACTTGCTTTGATATATTGGCTCATTTTTGGCATTTAATGTTAAAGGGTGAAGTTCCTGTAGCTGTTCTTGTAGTGGCCCTACTTCATAAACTGATACTAGGGTGGGTCAGACTGGAGTCTCCCTCAGTCTCGGGTTTGAAGGGATGCTGATCTTATCACCTCAGTAATTTTTCAGGCTAAAGCATATTCTGGAGAATATCATTACTAACTAGACTCTACTTTTTAAAAAATCTGTGACATTTGTATATTTAGAAAATCATTGCCAAGTCAGGAATCAAAATATGTCCCGGGGCCCCATCCTGCCAGCTACAGAGATCCCTCAGCTCCCATTGATTTCTATAGAAACTGGAGGTATTCAGCACCATACAGGTAATGCTCAGCACCATGAATCATTGGGTCATTAATATATATTTTTGGGAAGGGGTATCTATGAAGGAGAAATTCCTCTAGGATCCTTCCTACAAAGACACACTCTTCTACAAACCAGCTCCCTGCCAGCCCCTGAGTGAATGCAAAGGTGGTATAAAATCACTTTTCTCTCCCCCTACTTGGGTCTGGAGTCAAACCAAGCTCACCTTTACCTGTGAATTGGGGCCACTGTTTTTGTCTAGGTTCTATATAAATCGTGACTACTGGTCTGCCTTCTAAAAATGTCACTGTGTTACAAGGATGAATTTTAAACCAGAAACAATTGTGTTTAGATGGGGGCACCCACTCCCCACCAGATTATACTGATTTAATGAGGGTTACATTCTGGATTTAAACCACCTGATATTCTTTAGAGTAAAAAAATTCAAATTGTTGTGCTAAATTCTTTGTAACTGTACTAAGGTCATGGAATTGTATCGGGAATGAACTGGGCCCATTTTTACTCCTATCATGTATTTTAAGTACTAGATTTATAAAATCTTTCCCTAGAAGCTGCAGCAGAGATGAACTCTCACAGGCAGGATTAGCCTGAAGTGTAGGCTAAGTAAGCAGCCAAATCGGGTGCCAAGGGATTATTTCTGGGATGGCACTGGGACTGATACATGCTTCAGCAAAAAGGGGAGTGAAGTGGTGCGGATGAAGCCACACCCTCTGGTGGACTTTCTGGCTGCCCCAGTGTGGCCGTAGGTCTTCCTGGAAGGGTTGAGGGTGGGAAGAAGTCTGTCTTTGGTGTCCACTGAGGTGGGCTCGAGCTCACAAGCTAATTGACCTTTTAGTCTTATCCCCCTTCTAGGTGAGGATGAGCAACTCAGCCTCAAAATATTCTACAATAAAAAACAAAGGTAACCCAACACTGGGCCATCCCTCGTCTTCTGGAGGGTGAGGGTGTCCCTGCCCTTTCCTTCGGGCTTGGTTCTAAACAGTCTCTAATTCAAGTATGCCTCGCTCCTTGGGGGTCTATCAGTTTCTCCCCAGAGGGTGGTCCAGCTAGCAGGCCTTTCTCCTTTCTTTTGCAGGTGAAGATCCCTTCAGGCAGAGAGGCAGAGCTCTGTCCTCCTTCCTGGCCAGTCAGCCCAAAACTCAGCCATGTTCTCTCCTTTTATTCCTCCTTCAGGCTTTGGCATTGGCCGCAGGAATAGTGAGTCAGAGCTAGCTGGATGCAAAGGCTCTCTTTAACTCTTTCTCTGCTGGTATGGGGCCTCTCTGACCCATCACACATCCTCCCACCAACCTCATTTGGGGTACATCTCTCCCCTGCCAGTTCTCTCTCGTCCTGAGAAAAAAGTCTCCATTCAGGTGGGCTCTTTTGGCCTGGTGTTGGACATGGAAGGGGAAGGGCTGGAGGGACAGGTATCACCTCATAATTTGGGGGTTGTGTCCTTCATGGCATGGAGTCAACGTAGCAGGGCCTGGTGGGTGACTAAAGTGAAATGATTCCCAAGAAGGTGATATCAGAGCAAGTCCATTTCCCACTTCACTGCCAATGCCTTTTTTTCAACTGTGGAGTAGGTCTTCTCCTTTGGGAATAATTTTCTAAGGTAGAGAATGGGGTGTTCTTTGCCTTCCACCAACTGGGATAAAATGGCCCCTAATCCCGAACTGGAGACATCAGTTTGTAGCAAGAAGTCCTTGGTGAAGTCAAGGCCATATAAAACAAGTTCATGGCAGAGATTAACCTTAAGTGTTTGAAAGGCCTCTTCACAAGCCTTGGTTGACTCAATCTTCTTTGGGCTATTACTTCTAAAGAGAACAGTCAGAGGGGCCACAGTGGTCCAAGTTGGGAGTAAAATGTTGGTCATATTTGGCTAGTCTTAAAACATTGCATACCTATTTCTTTGAGATTGATGTGGGACATGTCTGGAGGACCTGCACCTTATCCACCAAGGGTCACACCTTGGCTTTCATCAGGATGTACCTGAGGCAAGTCATCTTGTTTTTGCCTAGATGACATTTGGTGGGGTTTGCTGTCATTCCAGCCATTTTAAGGGATTTGAGTACAGCAGCTACATGTTTTAGGTGGTCTTTCCAAATTCAACTATATATTACATCTTCTGGTATGCGGCGGCATAGCTATTATGGGGCTGGAGGACCTGATCCATCAGTCACTGGAACATGGCTGGGACCCCATGTAATCCAAATGGCATAATCTGGAACTGAAAAAGAGTAAAAGGAGTGGCAAAAGCTATTTTCTCTCAGGATTTAGGTGTGAGGGGGATCTGCCAAAACCCTGTGGTCAGATCTAGGGTGGTACCGTACTCAGCATCACCTAGCCAGTTGAGTAATTCATCAATGCATGGCAAAGGGTATGGATCAAATTTGAATATGGGTTTGACCTTCCTCAAGTTAATGCAAAAACAGATGATTCCATCAGGCTTAGGGACCAGGACTATTGGGCTCCTCCAGTCACTAAACAACTTCTTGATTAATCCCAGCTCTAGCATTGCCTGAAGCTCTTGTTTCATGATTTCTCTCATCCTCTGGTGAAATAATTGTGAATTTTCTCTAACATAGTGTCTGGGTTATGTCTACATCTGATTGGAAATTAGATGGGTTCATCCAGGTTGCGTAGAAAACACTGTAGAGAAGGCAGTGATCATCTGCTGGGCCTGGACCTTTTGTTCTGGAGTGATGTTGCTCCTGATTTTGACCATCCCAGGATAGCTTGTAACTAATACAATAAATTAATGTAAGAACTGGATATAAAAGACTAATACCGAATAGGTAAAAGAGAGTTAAACGTTTAAAGCTGAAATACAAGAATTTTATAGGCTTAGGCCTGTAAAATATTTGGCTTAGCCAAATTAGGCCTTAGGATAAATTAGCATAAGTACATTAATAATAAACCCACTGAACTTGTGTCTATTTTTGAGATATGCTGATGATTTGAAAATAACTGTTGAGTTTGGATAATAATGTCTATGAGAGATCAGTAGACACCACAAGATGACCTTTGATAGCCAGGGTGAAATGTTAGAGCCTTCCATAAGGTAACCACCTGTTACTATGATGATAAGGTGATATCAGTTCCTCTAACATTCATTAATATTTACAAGTTAGCATATGGAATGGGCACCCCAAAAATAGTGGGGTATGGAAGTTCAAATAAGAAAAATGGGTTAAAACCTTCATAATATGTATAAGTCCCAGTGGGCATTAGCATAACACATTATAAAAGCTCTATCACTGCCTTCATGCCTTGGGGAGACACCAGGATGATGACCAGTGGTGGTGATGATTGGTGAGGATGACTATTAATACTTCAGGTTTTCTGCAAGGGATGGTGTGAGTAATGCAAGTGCTTTATGTTCCTGTATTGTTCTCTCTCTCCTTGACCAGATTGCAGGGTGTGTACTCTTTGGTTGGTTAAAAAAGTAATTATTACAGGAAGACCACTGTGTAGTCTTGGACATACACAGTGGGGTCCCCCATCTATTGCTAACCTCTCTACTGTAGTCAATCTAGGGGGTGATGAACTCTTACAGATTAAAGCAGTGTAAATTGTGCATGTGGGTAATTTAAAGTAATCAGTATCTTTAGATAAGGCTAAACCAGGCTTCGAGGTTCCGGTGGCATTTGGGCTCCAGCAGGTAGGGGGCTATAAACAGGCTGTCTTGAGCCTTCCATGGCTTTAAAAGATTCATGTAGTAAATTTGTTGGAGTTTCCATTCGCCTTGCTGGTGGCTCTTGTAGTTCACAGGTCCACTCATCGTATCGCCCCATGAGGCCCTTGCCAGAGCGTTAGCAGCTTCAATTCTGCCCTGGGAGGTAATTAGAGAAACAAGTCCTCAGTCTAAAACACCTGAAAGCAGGCCTATTTGTTATAGGGGCTGCTTCCTGGGTGCTCTAACTATGTAGAAGTTTCTCCCTGGAGAAGGAGCCTAATGCTTTGAGTTCAGACTATATTGTACAACTTTGTCAGCTTGGGGTGACTGTTTTCATATAGGGAGATGTGGGAAGATCTAACATTCCTAATGACTGTAGCTAGAATGGCAAAAAAAGGCCAAGTATCAGAGGAGTAGCCGTGTTAGTCTGGATCTGTAAAAGTAGCAAAGAATCCTGTTGCACCTTATAGACTAACAGACGTTTTGGAGCATGAGCTTTCGTGGGTGAATACCCACTTCATCAGATGCATGTAGTGGAAATTTCCAGGGGCAGGTATATATATGCAAGCAAGCTAGAGATAACGAGGTTAGTTCAATCAGGGAGGATGAGGCCCTGTTCTAGCATTTGAGGTGTGAAAACCAAGAGAGGAGAAACTGGTTTTGTAGTTGGCAAGCCATTCACAGTCTTTGTTTAATCCTGAGCGTATGGTGTCAAATTTGCAGATGAACTGAAGCTCAGCAGTTTCTCTTTGAAGTTCACCAGTAACTGCACACCGCACCATAGTAACTCAAGCTCAGGAACCAATCCATGCAACAAACCTCGATGCCAGCTCTGCCCACATATCTACACCAGCGACACTATTACAGGACCTAACCAGATCAGCCACACCATCACCGGTTCATTCACCTGCACGTCCACCAATGTAATATACGCCATCATATGCCAGTAATGCCCCCCTGCTATGTACATTGGCCAAACTGGACAGCCTCTACGGAAAAGGATAAATGGACACAAATCAGATATTAGGAATGGCAATATACAAAAACCTGTAGGAGAACACTTCAGCCTCCCTGGCCACACTATAGCAGACCTAAGGTGGCCATCCTGCAGCAAAAAAGACTTCAGGACCAGACTTCAAAGAGAAACTGCTGAGCTTCAGTTCATCTGCAAATTTGACGCCATCAGCTCAGGATTAAACAAAGACTGTGAATGGCTTGCCAACTACAAAACCAGTTTCTCCTCTCTTGGTTTTCACACCTCAAATGCTAGAACAGGGCCTCATCCTCCCTGATTGAACTAACCTCATTATCTTTAGCTTGCTTGCATATATATACCTGCCCCTGGAAATTTCCACTACATGCATCTGACGAAGCGGGTATTCACCCACGAAAGCTCATGCTCCAAAACGTCTGTTAGTCTATAAGGTGCCACAGGAAAAAAAGCCAGTGGAGGACTGTGGTACCTCTCATATGAAAAGCACAAGGGAAGGGAGGTAGTTCTAGTGGTGGATATCTTTTTGTGACTGTAGGGCCCAATGGGTCTACGAACTCAAGCCTGCAGAACTGCGAGGCATCAAACACCTCCATGCTGCCACCCAGCAATAACTGTAACTAGCTTACACTGCACTACACACAACTTGCTGTGGACACACATCATGAGAAATTCCACCTCAGGGGGTCTGACAGGCAGCAGTCTCATGGCTCCTGATTGGCTTTCTGCCCTATATAAACCCAACAGGTGTTTCAGGAAATGTCCAGTTAACAGTGTGGATCTCCCGTAGTTGTCACGATCATTCCTGCTCTTGAACTCCTGACTTTGACCTTGGCTTGATTTGGACCTCGGCTCCTGATCTGAATCCTGAAACTTGAGTTGGACTCTGATCTTTGGTATCAACCCTGGCCTGGAATTTGACTACAAACTCCTCTGCTACTGTCAGTCTCAGGTTTGACCCTGCTCTGACCCTAAATTGTGACTGCCCTTGTCAGGACAGTTTGCCTGGACCACCGTAATCTGTGGTGAAGACCTACCCTGTGAGTCCCTGGAGCAGTAGGCCATTCCCTGTCCGGCATGCCCCAGAGGGTACTGGAGATGCCTGAACAGCTTGAGCACTCCTAGGAGGAGCTTCCCGTGCTTTGAGCCCAAGTATCGCAGATCACAACAGAGAACCAAGCTCTGTGCAAGCAATCCACCCAGCTCCATGATGAAAATGTGGCAGTGCATGCCCAACTTGCACAGCACGCTGCACCTCGCCAGATGCTATGATAGCAGGCGGCCCAGCTGCAGGATGAAAATGTTGCACTATGAGCGTGCACTGCATGTACCTGGACTGAGAACCCTCAGTCCCCCCGAAAGTTTTAATGGGGACTGCCAAAAAGTCAGGGGGTTATTAACCAATGCTGCGTGCTGTTTTGCTGTGCCCTCAATCCTACCTCACTGACCAAGCAAAAATAGGAGTCATAATTAGCCTCCTGATGGGCTAGTGGAGTGGGTCTTGCCCCCTCTTGAATGAGTGAGTCTGACACTATCTGATTGAGATGCCTTCTTCCAGGCATTTTCTTCCATGTTGACAATCCCCACCATGCCTGCTTGATGGAGATGGTCCTGTGCCAACTCCAGCAGGGGCAGGGATCAGCCTTCTCCTATGCTGCCCACTTTCTGTGACTAATTGCCAACATGGAGTGAAACAAAGTGGCCCAGCTCTACTAGTTTTTGTGGGGACTAAGAGAGATTAGGGATGTGGTACGTCATGTGGAGGCCTCGACTAGCCTAGATGCCTTCATTGACATCATACCATTGACAATAAGCTCTGCGAGCGACATGAGGAAGAGGTCCAGGCCACCTGACTGGTGCCCCTTAATCCCTGAACCTATGCAGCTTGATGCTGCCTGATGTCATGTGATCCCTGAGGAAAAAGAGCACCATTGCAGCCTAGGGTGACCAATTTTAGGAGACTTGTCCCGCTTCCCAACCTTACAGTGGTTGGGAAGCTCTTTGTCCCAATATCAGGGACTGTCTGGACTGCAGCCACAGCACCGCAGCCATGGTGCTGCCGCTCACCACTTCCTGGGGCAGCTCCCAGCGCCCGCCCTCTGGCAGGAGTGCCACATGCTGCAGGGGTGGGGCTTGCAGGCGTTGAGAGCGGGCAGAGAGCCCTCCGCCCCCCACCCGACCTGACCCACAACCCTAGGAGCCAGGGGGACCAGCCTGTCAGATGTGTCCTGGGGTGGGAGCCGCCCCAGATGAGCATCGCCGGGACTCCCCACCTCACCCCCTGGCAGGTCCCTCTAGCTCTTAGGGTGGAGGGGCTCTTCGTGCTGCCAGCACCTGCAAGCCCTGCTCTGCGGCTCCAGCAGCTCCCATTGGCACTTTTCCTGGCCAATGGGAGCTACAGAGCTTGCGCTTGTGGTGGGCGCAGCACGTGGAGAGCCTGGAGACCCCCCTCGCTGCTCTTACCCTAGGAGCCAGAGACCTCCCAGCAGGGCTGGTGAGTGCAGCCAGGGAAGGGGGCAGGGTGTGATGGAGTGGGTGTCTGGGAGGTGTGGTGCTGGGCTGTGAGGGTGTGGAGGGTGCTGGGCAGTGGGAGAGGTTTGTGTGTGTCAGGGCACTGGGCAGTGCAGGTCTGTGTGGGGCATTGTGTAGTTGTGGTGGTGGGGCTGTGGGAAAGGGCACTGGAAGGGAGGGAGGGGAAATCTGTGTGTATTGGGAAACTAGCGAGTGGGGGGTTCTGTGTGGGGTGCTGGGCAGCTGTGGTGGGGCTGCGGGCAGGGGGGTGCTAGGTGGTGTGTGTGTGCACAGCACTGTGCATTTGTGGTGGAAGGGTTGTACTGGGCAGAGAAGCTGTGTGGCGCAGCCTGGGTCCACCTCGAACAGGAAGGGGCACATTGGTAGCACAGGGCCAGGTGGACCAGTGTGCCTCCGGCTCTGGTCGGGGCTGTACACCTGTGTCTGTCTCTCCCCTCCCCCCTGACTCGCCCAATGTGTCCTAATATTTCACTCTTGTGATCTGGTCCCCCTATTGCTGCCACAGGCTGTGTTTTCTACTGTGGAGAATCCAGCCACACTCGCCAACTGCTATATCCTGAACTCTAGCATGATCCAGGTCAGGAAATGACCACATTTGGGAGGGTTTCTCCCATTGACATAGCTATCGCTTCTTGAGAGGGTGGATTAATTATGCTGTCAAGAGACGCTCTCCCATCGGGATAGTAGCATCTTCACTAAAGCATGACAGCTGCACTGCTGCAGCTTTTTAAGTGTAGACCAGCCCCTGGCCTTGTTCGGAATGAAACTGCTTCAAATGTCATTGGCCAACTCTTGAGTCTAATTGTATTGTGCATGCGTTAACTGTGTAAGACACTCAAACTTATCCCTTAGCCAGACTCGTCCCTGCTCTAACTACAAGGAACCAGTGAAGTTACACCACAGATGAATTTGCCCCATTCAGTTTTATTCTATTCAGTACAAGCAAAGCTCCAGTCAAAGCATACCATTGAAATCAATGTCAGGGACCTCAAAGTTGACCCTAAGAAACAGCATGTGAGCATGATTTCTCAGTTCCATGTGGGAGAGGCAAGACATCTGACAGGGCCCAGCAGGAGTGACTACCAGTCCTCTGCCTGCCGCACAACAAACAAGTTTATTTAGCTAGTAGCATCCTCAGAACTAGCTGTTATCACCTGACATAGCTCCCTTTATGTAGCACTAACCCTGGGCTTGCAACAAACCACAAAGCTTTTGCCTGCAAAGCTCTTGCTGACATTCTCTCTCCCTCTCTGCACTGTATTCCAAGTTGTGAGAGGAATGTGAACACTTTGGAAAGAGTTTGCTCCTTTGAGCAGAAGGAAGCTCTTTGTAAGCAACCTTTAGAGTCAGCATTCGCTTTGGGCTAGTCCATGTTTCCTTGGTTAAGTCCATGGAAAGTGAGGAGTTTAATCACTCTTGTATCATACTTTTCTTCTGCTCTGGACCTTGCATAGCCTGCACCCCGATTTGTCCCATGATCACTCTGCAACAGAAACACATGCCTTGAGAAACACAAGCCTCATTTGGGGTCATTGGCTTGGCATGGCTTCCATGTCACTTGCAACATGTGCAAAATGTAGCCTCTCCCTTACTTGCTCACTGGTTAGAAGAGTGCTCATCATATTCCACCTACCCTGCACTCTGTACAATGGTTGTGTACAAAGTGGCAGGCTGACTGTAATATAAGCTGGTGTTGCTGGGTTTTAATGCCCCTAATGGCACAGGTCCTTGCTATATTCAAGACTTTTTCTCTTTCCAGCTTAATTTGACTGGTACTGGCAGTGGGACACAGTCAGGGGTGGCAGGTTTGTAGAAATTTTGGTGGTGTCCAGAACCCATCCCCCCAAACTCTGCCCTCCACCTGCCTAAGGCTCTGGGAGGGAGTTTGGGTTGGGGGAGGAGGTCTGTGGTGCAGGCCCTGGGCTGGAGCAGGGGATTGGGGAGCAGGAGGGGTGCAGGCTCTGGGAGGGAGTTTGGGTGCAGAAGGGCTGAGAGATTGGGCTCTGGGAGGGAGTTTGGGTGAGGGAGGGGGTCTGGGGTGCAGGGTCTGGGATGGAGTTTCAGTGCTGGGTGTAGGCTCTGGGCTGGGGCAGCAGGTGGGAGTGCAGGAGGGGGTGAGGGGTGCAGGCTCTAGGAGGGAGTTTGGGGGTGGGAGGAGGTGCAGAGGGAGGGGGTGCAGGGGTGAGGGCTGTGGGGTGTGGCTGGGGATGATGGGGGGGTTGAGGTGTGGGAGGAGCTCAAGGCTAGGGCAGAGGTTTGGGGTGTGGAGGGTGAGGGCTCTGGCTGGGGGTGTTGGCTCTGGAATGGGGCAGGGCAGGGGATGAGTTTGGGGTGCAGGCAGGCTGTCTGGGGGCTGGGACCAGAGAGGAGGACTCCCCTTGGCAGCAGTGAGCTCTGGGACAGGGGCTCCCTCTCAGCAGCACATTCACCTCGAACCACTGTTACTACAAGTGCTCTTAGGGCCACTCTCAGAGCCAGGAAGCCCCCTCCCCTCCCCTCTGGTGGGTGATCGGGGTTGGGCTGCCTTCACATGTGTGCCTTCTCCCCTGCTGCTGCCCCTCACTGTAGCCTGATGGGGGATGGGGCTGCCCCTTGCCTGACGTGAGGCAGGAGTGGTGACTGTGGGCAGGGGGGCCCCCTGTGCTGGTGGAGGGTCCCACTGGAAAATGAAATGGTCTGAGGCAGAAGGGCAGGCTCAGGGTCAATATGCCCTGGCAGTAGTGAATGGGGGGCACTAGGACCCTGCGATGGCAGTTGATGCAGGGAGGAAGCATGGAGCTGCAAGGGGAGAGACAGGGATGCTCTGCTCTGGGGCCCCGGGGAGGTGCACAGGGACAGCAAGTGGATGCCAGGGGACACTCAGGAGAGATGTGGGGGGATCGCAGGCGGGGCCTGGCAAGAGACCTGGCCCTAAACATTGGTGGAGCAGGTCCCCCAGGCCCTGAATATTGCTAGAGCCTGGGCACAACGGGCCTATATAACTTGCTGCCCCTGGACACAGTCTACCTTTAAGTATCTCACTGGAGTCTCTTGCTGGCAGGCAACTGAGCCTTTGCTGTAGTTGGTTCCAGTGTGTGGCACTTGCTCTGCACCAACATCACTTTTTAAAGTTTAAATCTTAAAATCCTTTTAAACTTTAAACTTCATAGGTTTTTTGTGAGCATGACCATTGTAAGCCTCATATCTGTTCCCTTCCCATGACTCCTTCTCTCTATATCCTACCTACTCAGTATTGTGAATTGTTTTTTATTGCTGTTCTTCAGTGCTCCAAGTGTCAGAGCTGGGAAGTGTTTTAAACATAAAGTGATTATTACTTTGAATACATAATAATTGGGAAATGAATTCAATAGTGGTGCATCTGCAGATGGAAGATCTGTCCTGAATATATGTGTACACACATATGCATCCTGGAGGTGTGCACGCACGTAGAACACCTCTCTGTCACATACACGCACTTGCATAGCCCACCGGTGCATGGGCATGAACCCACCCCCCCAAACACACAATAGATGTGAATCTACACTCCTTCGAGTACTGGAGGTTAGGTTTGAGTTTCTTGCGTCTATTGATTTGATTCCAGGCTGGACAAAACTAAGGAGAGGTCTGTTTTTCAGTTCTGGCTTGGACATAGCTGGGCTGAAGATGGCCTGTACTGGAGAAATGGTGAGAACTTTGCAAAGTCAGGTATTCTTGTGAGCTTTCTGCTATTTTGAGTCAAAATCCTGTGAAAAGAGTTCACCAGCTTTTGGCAGCATCAAATCCAGATTCCAAACCTGTTCTTGATTTGATCACTGCCACCTTGGGCCGTCCATCTCGCTTTTTTCCTGCCCCAAAAGGCAAATAACAGTAAAGTCACAAATGGTCATGCGTATTCACCCTTACTGAACGAAATACCAAAGTACCTTCTTTTCATATTGGATTAATAAGAGGACTCAGCAGAGTATCTGGAACTCTGAATTCTTTATTACATAATTTCTATGGAGTTAGTATAGAATAAGGAGAGAGCATGACTTGTGCAGGCAGTTCAAGGGACTTTGTGTGAAAGCATGTGACTCCTTAAGCCCTACCCTGTACGTAACCTTCAGATAGTGTCAGCTTCATGGAACTGAAGGCAGAGCCAGGTTTGGTAGCTAACATGTGTCTTTGTATTCCCACTCCTGGCCATTGCTTTCCAGGTGTACACATCCTAGGGCCAGCATTTGGCCTGTTTTCTCAAGATATCTTCAAATTGCCTTTATCTCCATTGCTTTGATCAGTTTTAATTGTGAACGAAAGCACCAAGTCAAGGGGATCAATAGCAACAGGAGCGCACTTTATCTTACGTTGCTGAGCCTTGTTCCAGGTTCTCTTCTTTCTGGCTTTAAACATTTTTTTTTGTCTTGTCTTGTTTTCATTATTGTTATATATGGCTGGGGCTGCAAAAATTCAATAGGAATTAAAGTTACACAGCAAGAAGCACATGCTGCCTTTTGCTGAGTTTGGCACCAGAGAAAGAGAGGAGCTGAAAACCTCTGCTCTCCTTGGTCATTCCTTAACGTGTGAAATGCTAACCTAGCTTAGCAGAGTCTGTGGCTGTTCCTAAACTAGCATTTTTCCTCTAAACCTTTCCACCAGCTCAGCTCCAGCTGCCACCATTTTCATCATGGTGTCGCCCAACCCTGCTCAGAACATGTCTGAATGACGCGGTAGTAAAACAGGCCTTGTCTCCACTAAAGCAGCGGTTCTCAAACTTTTGGTACTGGTGACTCTTTTCACATGACAAGCCTCTGAGTTTGACCCCCCTCATAAATTAAAAACACTTTTTTATATATTTAACACCATTATAAATGCTGGTGGCAAAGCGGGGTTTGGGGTGGAGGCAGACAGCTCGCAACCCCCCCATATAATAATCTTGCGACCCCCTGAGAGGTCCCGACCCCTAGTTTGAGAAGCCCTGCACTAGAGTTTCTGTAGTTGCTACCATTGGTAGTGCTGCAATGGTGATAGCAAAGGTGAGAAACTTCCCCTCCCCCCAAAAAAGGCTAGTGTAGCCTGAGCAAGTGAGGGCTCAAGGTGAATGTTTGCCCATATTGACACCACAGAGTTTGTAGTACTGCAAGCAGGGGTTTGGAGGAAGAGGCTCTGACAGGAGGAATCACTCTGTTAAAAGAGTTATTCAAAGCTGGAGACTGGGTTGAAGGGTGGCAACAAGCTGCTCTACAGTTCTCCCAGGCAGGGGATGTCTGCAAGTTTTTTCAAGCTACTTCTACTCACAAGCTACAATTACCATGTAACTGTCTTTCCCAGGGTTGGCCTAAGTTTTATACTATTAATCCTTAAAAATCTGATGTGCTTATTAGTCATCTTCATGAATGCACCTCCAGGCTCTATTCAGTAGCCTAACCTTCCAGCCACAGAACAACACAGATGCTGGCCTCCTCTACACTAGGAAATGTACACTCCTAACCATGGATGGCAGTGAACTAGTGCTGAACATAGCTTGGCTTTATCTATGCTTATAGCTAAACTTTGTTCTGTGCTGATTCAGCTGCCAACGTAGCTAGCACCTGTGACGACAAGGCCTAAAGGACTTTACCTAGAGCTTTGGTACTCATCTATTGAGGCATCCTGTTATCAAGTGCTGTAACCCTGCATGGAAGTGAAGTGGAATTACTGCTGAGTCACTCCAGCAGTAGATTCAGTTCACACCAGCTGGGATGTAAGGGCTGGAGACAAGCCTTTCAGTGAGAACCTTGGGAGCAGCCAAGCTTGGGCAGAAAGCTTAGGGTGAGGTGCATGTGTGGTTGCTTTTTATTTGCATTGCCAAAAAAACCAAACCTCAGGAAGGGGATTAAATTTGACCTAATATTTTGTGTGTGTGTGTATACTTCGTTCAGAGCAGGTGGGAGCTGTTATCGCCTCTAACTTGCATCTTAAACCTCTCAGGGCTCCTTAAGAAGCTCCTGCCTCCTCCCTCTGCCACATGCCCAATATTCTTGCATCTCCTCTAATAAGACCCTGGACTAACCAGCTCCACACAGCTTTGACAACCCAACACCCCTACAGCTATCTGTTATACCTAGCCACAGTCCCTCCAGAAAGGGCTCAGATCTCAGTAACCAAGTATCAGATTGAAGGACCCTATGGAGAGATGCAGCTTAGGTGGGTCTCCTGTTCCAACACAGGGATGTGAAGGGGGGAAAAAAAAACAAGCAGAGGAGAGAATTAGGGAGATCCTGAGAAAAAGCCCTTCATGTTGTGAGCACAGTTCTGCCTTAGGGCTCTGTTATGTTATTAACAATAAAGGCAACCCCCTGGAGGGGAATGAATGTTTGGACAAGGGCCTAGTGTGAGGTGAGTGGTGGGGAATGGAGTGGGGTCTCTACCCATTGACACCATTCTTCTGTATTGCACACCCTCCATCCCTTACCAATTCACTCCTTCCAAGCAACTGGCTTCACCCAGTTTCTAGTACCATCCACACTACAAATGTTAATGCCCCTGAGTAAGTTGCTGATCTGCTTCCTGGGAGACTAGAGGGGTCCATCTTCCTCCATGACTCCTGGAAAACGCAGATGGGAAACCACTAATTCATTTCCAAGGGAGAGGAACTGAAAAGACTCATGAGGAGGGATGCTGTCAGGCTGATGCTTCCAGTAGCTCCAAACAGAAAGTTGCAGAGATCCCCGCTTTGCACTGGAGCACTTGGCACATACCCCAGACCCATTTTCTATTGTGTGCTGTGAAAGAGTATTGTTTTCATTAAAACAATATGACAAATGGGACAACAGAACAGGGAAAGGACTGTGTGCTGTTCAATAAGCACTTTGTATTTCAGTCCTAACCTTCTCCTTATTGATTGAGTGTGCCTCGCTAATCAAATTATTAAAAATGAAACCACTAATTACAGGAAAGGGAAAGTCATTTAGTTGCTAGTAATGTAAAAAATAAAATTGGATTTTTCACATCTTACCTGTTGTACAAAAACAACCCATCCTGTATGGGCAGCTTTCTGCCCCTGGAATGCTATATTTCACATCTGGAATAACTGTGTCCTTCATTTCCTAGTGCACCACAATGTCCTCTAGAGCACCCAGCACTGCTTCTGGAGGACCTTGTCCTGTGTCTAGTGTGCTTCATTCATACCTCTAGAATATTCTGTCCTGCATCGAGAGCACCTGGCCCCACAGTTGAAATACCCTGCCTTGCATCTGGAGCAGGTCATTCCATGTGTGGAGCCTTTCATCGTACACACACAGCACCTTGCCCTGTATTTGGAGCATTTCCCTAATTACACCTATAGAATCTGACCTGCCTTAGTCAGCAGCACTCTGGTCTGTTGTTCAGAAGCCCTGGGTTCCTTGACTGAGAGTCCGAAGCATTTGGCCATGCTGTAATATCTACTTGAGCAGAGGTGGCGGGGGAGCTCTCAGGCAAAACGCAGCATATTGCTATATTTTGATTTAGGCCTGAGCAACATTGGTTGGCGAAATGTTGAAGTTTAGCATTTCTGGCTTGTAGTCAAAAGGTTATTTAGAATAAGTTAACTCATCCTAAACTCTGTCCCCACCTTTGAGTCTCTTCATTTAGTTGGTGTTGGTCCTGCTTTGAGCAGAGGATTGGATTAGATGACCTCCTGAGGTCTCTTCCAACCCTAATGATTGTCATGCTTACTGACTGTCCTGAAGATGAGAGGAAACGAGCAAATGTGTAATATGACCAGCCATTAATTATATTGAGACAATTAAGACACTTATTTATGTCTGGCCTAAACAGAGATCTGTTACCAACTCCTTCTCCTTTGGGCCTGCTTATAAAGAGGATATCTGTTTGTGGTCTCCACCAAACTTTTCAGGAAAATGTCCACCTCAGACTTGAATCTTCTACTATGACCTCAGATCAAGATATCTAATTCTTGGTCCATGATGAGCTATAACCAACATGCTGGAATCGCTAATTGGACAAGGGTGGTCCCTGAGGTGGAGCAAGGGGACACTGATCCCTACAAAAGACTTAAAACACACAGAGAAAAAAAAGGGGGCTCTCTTGCACCAATAGTGACACCCGAAGTTGTATCCTGCTCTCTTTCCTGGACTGGCCATCCAGAGAAGGAGATGCGAAAGACTGACAAGTTTGAAGCTGTGACTAAAAGAGAGAAAAGACCACCTCTGTGCATGCAAAATGAGCTCAAGTTACTTGCAACATCAGAACTAGTTTTCAACTCAGACTGACCAGATGAGTTGGTGACTCTAAGAAGACAACATGATAGTACTTTTGTTTGAATTCTGCAACACCTAGTAGAGAGTCTGCTGTGTCATCAACTGTTTCTCTAGGTAGACACTAAAAAACTCCCAAGTTGATGTTTAATTAGTAAGAGATTAGTTTGGGTTAAAAGCATATTATTCCAAAACTGCTAAGTGTCTGATTTAGGAATCACTTCTGTATCTGTGTAAAAGTGCCAGCAGATGCAGAAAGACATTGAGACTGTACTAGTAGGGGAAGAGGAATGAGCTAACGATTTCTCTGCATGGGCAGTGAGGGGTTATTGTTAAGCTTTTTGCTATGTGTCTGGTTAAGTGCTGTACACAAGCTGAACCAATAGTGTGCATGTGGAATACCTGTTCCATTTTTCAATTTGCATTGTGTGTACACAAGGTGCATGCAGCTTGTTACGAACTGATGGGATTGTGTTCTTGGGGGCATCCTATGATCGTTTACTTCACCATGCAGCAGCGTTTCATCCTGGGATTGTTTTCATTATGAATTGTGGGAAGCCAGGTGATTTCAATTTTTTGAACAATCCCACATCTCTATACCCTGTTCACTTTCTGGGCTGGCTAGCGCCTTTGTCGATTTGCTGTTGGCCAGCATGGACCCAGCAACATGCCATTCCACTATGGTGGCAGCCTCAAATACGCACAGGCTTCTTGGGTTGTATTTCAGCACTCCAAGCCAGACAAATTCTGCTTTGGAGACTGCCCATTGCACTGCTGAGTAAGTGATGTAGCAGCAATGGTGGAAATGGGACAAGGGTAAGGGAGAAGAGGAGGACATCTAGCGGCTGGTTCTAGAGGATTTGTTCCTGGATCAGCTCCACATTGTGCAGCGATGTTTCTGGGCTTAGGAGACCAGCACAGATTGGTAGGAAAGGATCATTCTGAAGACCAGTAGTGGCAAGAGAATTTCAAGATGAGCGGGAAATCTTGACTGAGATCAGTGCTATACTGACCGTGGAGCTGCAGTGCCAATGTACTAACATGTGGTGCTCCATTTCCATGAAGAAGTGGGTCACCATTGCCATATGGGTGGCTAGCCATCCCTGAATGCTACTTTTCCATAGCTAACTGATTCAGCATGGGGGAGATCACCTGTTGGAGCCATTGTCATGCAGGTGTGTCACACCATGGAAAAGGTACTGTTGCACCAGGTTATAAAGCTGGCTAACGCTAAGGAAATTATTGATGACTTCATATGCATGGAGTTCCCAAACTGTATTGGGGCATGTAGAGAGGTTAGCTGGGGCTCGTCTCTCTCTGGGGCAGCGGGGAACCACACCGCCTCACTAAACTCGGGAAGATGTCTTGTCTTGTGGGGAATTAGTTTGGCCGTGGGAGTCATCCTCTACGGCCTTTGTGAGAGCAGAAATAAACTCAGTAAGCCCAGGCCCTAGGTAAGGGTGAGGCAATGGTGAGTCAGGCCCTCAGGCAGGGGCTGAGCAGTAACAGGATATAAACAGTAGGCCCAGGCCCTAGGTTCCAAAGGGCCTGTGAGGGGGGAGACTGCCACCCGCAAGTGCCGGGGGGACGCAGGCCCTTTCACTCCACTGCATCCCAGACCGGGGCCCTAGCAGCGGCAGAAGACCCGCTGCTGCATCAGTGGGGATCCTGGCCGCAACATACTGACATTGGCACTGGGTGTGCTGCAGCCAGACTAGGGTCGGCTGCCCCCGAGCTACTTCCTACTTCCCCTTCTAGAGGTACCTGGGACAGGGTGGTGTTCTCAGGGGGGTCCAGCACCATGGGTTCCTTGGGATAGCTGGTGAGGGGTAAACTCAGCGACTCCCGGGTAGCTGGTGCAGGGCAGGCTTGGCAACTCCTCTGGGTAGCTGGTGCAGGGCAGGTCAGGCCAGTCCCTGGTTTTACCGCAGGCCTCTGGGGTTTTCCAATCATGAGGTAGGCGTCTGGCCTCGTCGGTGGCTGCTCTCTCAGTGAGCTCTGAGGTCGGGCCTTTATACTTCAGGGGCAACGCCTGACCCTCTGGGGGGCGGGCTCAGAGCTCCCTGGTCCTGCCCACTCCGGTGTCCGGAGGGACTCTTCCCTCTTCGGAATGGCAGGGAACCACACTGCCTCCCTACAGGGCAATTGATGGAACCCATGTGCCTATCATTTACTCCCCTATCAGAGCACAGAATTTATAAACAGAAAGAGTTATTTCTCCCTGGTGCTCCAAGGGCTGGTTGACCACCATGGCAAGTTTACAAACATAAATACAGGATGGTCAGGAAGAAGGGCCCATGATGCTATGATCTTTTGGAGCTCAGCTGTATTTGCATTAGTGGAGATAGGACTGTTTGCCCCCAGGAACTCTATGAGCATTAGTGGTGTTGAGCTTGCTCTGGTTATCCTGGGAGAATTGGCTTATCCCCTGCTTCCCTGGTTAATGAAGCCATTCACGGGCCACTTGGACAGAAGGAAGGAATTGCTGAGTCAAGTGTGCATTTGGCTATTTGAAAGGGAGATGTTGCTATTTGTGAAATAGGTTGGAAGAAGCAGAAAAAATGTTATAGCATCATGTTGTATTGTGATATGATATTTGTAAGACCAAGAAAGGAAAACTTTAATGATGGGGAGAAGGCCCAAATACAGACGCTTGGTGGTTTGAGCAGCCAGAGGACAGCTCTTCTCCATCCTCATCCCACTCAGCCTCCAATGAGTGTTGCTGGTTGCCCTTGTGGGGAGGGATGAGAAGAGAGCTGACAGCAGGATCCACAACCTGCCAGGGTTGGATGGTTGTTTAATTGTGTAAAATCCTGTCCAGTTCTTCATAAAATGGACAGATCACATACACGTTCCCTGCATGATGTCTTCCTTGCATCCTTCATTTTAATGTAAACCCTCCTGAGCTGCTTGCTTTTTATCCATCATTGGTAGGCATCCTGGTCATAAACCTGTGTAGGCAACTGCTTTGCAATGTCCACAAACAGAACTTTATTATGGTCACTGGCCATAAGAGTTTCCTGTACTGATGCCTCTCCCCAGACGGCAATGAGATCCAGAGTCTCAGCACAGCTCATAACGGCAGCGCAAGGCATGCGATGTGGTTTGTGGTGTAGAATTGCTGTAGTATCACAAGAATGCTGATTCATTTGAATCCAAGAGAAAACGGTCAAAAACTGGCCCCGAGTCAGCTTTTAAAGGGAAAGGGGAGGATTTGACACCTGGAAATTTGACACCGGGAGGGGGCCACACAGGTAAACAAATGGATAAATGGTTGACTTCAAAGCAGTGTGGGATAGCCATTGGTGCCATACAAAAAGTGATGGGCAGCTGTTGTGTGCATATGAACAAGAGACTGAACTAATTCAATTTGCAGCAAACTAGTCCTCTTTGCAAGAGGACTCCGGAGTTCACGGTAAGTGTGGAGTTAATTTGCTGTGATGCACTGCAGCATGTATAGGCTAGCATTTTAGAAGTGGATTAACTCGACTTGAACTAGTTTCAGAACTGGTTTGATCCCTAAGTAGATAAAGTCCAACATAGGTTGTATGTGTTCAGAGAAATTTAAGGCAAGTCAGCTTCTGTCCTTAGCAGACTCTTAGGCCAATTAATCAGATTAAAAGAAACTAATTCTGCCTTAACTGTCCTGTGAGGTATTGAAGTAATTCCTGTGGTAACTTTATAAATTGATTTAATTACTCATTGTAGTAATTGGAGAGCCAGATAAATTGATCCATGGATTTACTGACTGAATTTCAATTGTAACCTTGATTTGACCATTGCATTGTTATATTTGATGAGATTAGGGAAATTGGAAGTAAATTAGTTAGAGATATTTTGTTTAAACGTATTTTTGCTTATTCTTTTTATAAATCCATAAAATCACACTAGAGTGGTTTCTCTCTCAAAACTTCAGTGTAGGAAAACAACCTATTTAGAGGTAAAAGTAAATACAGAGAGTTGCTCCTGGACCCGTATTTTAATTCTTTGATTAAAATCCTATTGCCATTACTTCTCTGTAGCTGGGAAAGATGATGGCTCCACTATGGGACCGCCAGAGATTAAAGGGGAGAGAGATAATGGATTGGCTCCTCAAATGTTCCACTGCTAGGGCCATGGGAACAGAAATCCCCAATACACTCCAAATGCTAGTTTTCTTTAGTATTTTATTTCCTTTGCAAATTATTAGTTCTCATTTGTCTTCCTTAGCATGCTTCTGGAATAACTCTTTTTTTAATCTCTTGGATCCCACTGCTATCTTTTTATAGCAGTGCCTATCACTGTGGTATCTGAGCATCCACATTTTAAACTACCATTCTTGTAACTCTCTCCCTCTGGGCTGGAGCCAAGAGAAAGAGATGAAGATTCACCACCAAATAGATATAACAGAGCTAAAGATGGGCCCAAAGGTGATTTGAACCAGATCTTTCAGGTCACTGGTGCACCAATTAGCTAATAGGTAGCGAGGCTTCCAAGACTATCGGAATGCAGGCTGTGTTAATAGCTGTTCTCCTCTAGGCCAAGAGTCTTCCACTTGCAGAAACCCAGGAGATATTCATCTCTTCTCTCTCTTGCAAATGCTGCCATTAGTTTTAAAAGTGACATTTGGTAATATAGCTACAGTGCAGCAAAAAAACCCTCAGCCTGCAGAGATGAATAGCTCCTGCCATTTCTCTTTTGTATCCACTGCTGTGCTATTTGAAAAGTGCAGGAGATAAGTAGCCTTATGACCATCAAAGATTAACAGGCTCTGAGGCACTGAATGTGAGTTGTTGCTGCTGGGAGTATAATGGCTGTTCAATTCACATTTATACAGAGATTTCAGTGAGGGCACTGCACAGATCATTGTGTGTAAAAGGCCACATACTATAAACATTGGGGCCATGCAAAATGACACACAGAGCAAAAACCCTGTCACCCAGGTCCAGCAGGGCACTGACCAGTGCCTGTCACACAAGAGACCCAGTCTGATTGCAGTTTATGAATCCTCCTCAGAGTCAAGGGATATGCTGGAGCCTGTAAAATTCCAGTTACTCCTGTAGTTTTTTGCTACAGAGGATGTGAGTTCCGAGCTGCCTGTGAACCTGCAATATGGGTGCAGCAGCCGCTGGCGAGGTGTCAGTTGTCCTGCCTGGCTTTCTGATGCAGTAACAGGCAGTGAATGACTTCCCCCACCAGGCAAGCAAAGGAAGCTCTGGAGGACAAAGTTACAGTGTAGCTGGTGGATTCTCTCACTGCCTCTGCTTTTGCTTACTTCCCATTTTGCACAGCTGACTGACCAGCAGTAGGCTCCAAGAGCGGCTGGAGCGGTGGCAGTCGGAGTCATGGAAGTGCCTGGGCCTGATGGGCTTGAGGCACAGGGCTCGACATGCCCTGTCATCACTTTCCAAAGCACATGTCCTAAAGAGTGAGCAGCGGCTTGATCAAGGGTGGCCAAGATGACAGCATCTTCTACCATCCCTGCTTTTGTGCTGGAATAGTAGAGACTCAGAAACAGCTGTGCTCGGCTCACACAAAGGCAATGATACTAATAATACTTTGCAGTTCACTGGCGTCTTTCAAGCAGGAATCGCAAAACACTGCACACCTGAATGACTTCAGTCTTGCAACCCTTCTGGGAGGGAGGCTCTATTATTGTCCTCATATTATGGATAGGAAAATGGAGACACTGGGGGAGAAGTAACTTGCATAGGGGCTTGCACTGAGTCAAGGGCAGAGCTGGGGAAAGAACCAAGACATCTTGATTCCCAGTTCCCTGCTCTAACCTCTAGACAATGCTGCCTTCTAATAACAATTAATTGTAACAAGTCAATTATATATGCATGTATTTACAGTGTATGGTACCCAACACCATAGTATCTGAGCACCTTCCAGACATTGAGAGTTATCCCCACAACACCCCAGTGAGATAGAGAAGTCATATTGTACCTGTTTTGCAGATGAGGAATTGAAGTACGGCGATTAAGGTCAATTTAATCTCTTGTGTTCTTCAAGGAATCTTACGTTATATAAAGGACCTGTGCAGGTTCCAGTGAGCCACCCAAATGCTGCATGAGTTCATTGTAACAATGTAATTCAGGGTACTGGGTCCAAGGAACCTCAATAGTTCTTTCTAACTCAAGAGAAAATGCTACATCCAAATTGCTATGTTTGCACCTTCAGAGAACAGAATTTGTTCATGGCAACGAGTTTGTTAGATCTCAGTCTAGTCCTTTTATTTCAGCAGGTGTCTTTGCAATTGCTGTTACACAATAAAAGGATAAGCTGTTAATTCCTCCCCCCTACATTGTTAAGAGTAATTGGTACTCAAGGAAGCAAGAGATTCACAGCATTGTCTACAGGTTCCTGCAGATACATGCTACAGAGCGCCGAAGTTCCAGCTTAATCCTATCCAGCAAAATCCCTTATTCCACTCCTGGGAGTCCTCTAAGTGGAGAATGCCAATTATACCAAATTGTGTGGAGATACACTTAAACCTCCATAAAGAACCAGAATTTCATCAGGTAGTCTGAGGTCTACAGTGCAGACTAAGCACTTGTCTATGCTACCATTTTTGTCAGTATAACTTATGTCACTCGGGTGTAAAAAAAACCCACCCCCAAGCTATATAAATTACACCAACAGAAGTGCCGGTGTGCACAGCGCTATGTTGGTGGGAGAGCTTCTCCTGCTGCCATAGCTGCCACTGCTCGTGGAAGTGGTTTTATGATGCTGACCAGAGAGCTCTCTCCTGTCGGCATAGAGCGGCTACACAAGTGATTTTTACAGTGGCACAGTTGCATTGGTACAGCTGTGCTGCTGTAAGCTCGCTAGTGTAGACATGGCCTTACAGAGGTATAACTATATGTGAAAAATCCACATCCCTGAGTGATGTAGTTTATACCAACTTACCCCCTGGTGTAAACAGTGCTAAGCTGGTGGAGAGCTTCTCCCTTGACATAGCTACCGCCTCTCCTGTTGGCATAGAGCAGAGGTCGGCAACCTATGGCACATGTGCCAAAGGTGGCATGCGGGCCGATTTTGCCTGACACATGGCTGCCAGCCGGGGTCCCAGCCACCAGTCCTGCTCAGCCCGCTGCTGGCTGAGTGAACGGAACCCCAGGCCGGCAGGAGGCTGAGCAGGGCTGGTGGCTGGGACCCCAGATCGGCAGCAGGCGCGCTCCATGACTCCCCCCTCACTGTGCTCGGGTCCTGTGCTCCTGGGTGTGTGAACCGCCGGGATGCGGGGCCCTGAGCCTGCTGCAGGAGGAGTGGCAGCAGTGGATCACACTCCTGGGGGCTGCAGAGTCCAAGCATGATGAGAGGGGAGCTGGGGGGCGCATGGAGGCCGTCGCCCACATGCATCAACTGCAGAAGCCTCCCCTGGGGGGGGCCACCAGGCCACAGCCAGGGCAGGTGCACCCCCTGGCTCCCCCTTCATTGTGCTCGGGTGCTGTGGGTCCCAGAAGTGTGAGCTGCCACTGCCGCTGCCCCTCCCGCAGCTCCCCCCCTCCCGCTGCCTCAGTACTCTGCGGGGGATGGGCTGTGTGCACAGCAGCCCGGCAACATGTTTAGCCTCCATGTGGACCCGGTGTCTGACTGGCATGGGCATGGTAAGGGGAGTCCCGGGGAGCAGTCAGGGAGCAGGGGAAGGGTTGGATGGGTCAGGAGTTCTGGAGGTCTTGTCAGGGGGTGGGGAGTGGTTGGAGGGGTGTGGGAGTCCCAGGGGTCTGTCTGGGGGTGGGGATGTGGATAAGGGTTGGGGCAGTCAGGGGACAGGTAGGGAGTAGGGTCCTAGGGAGGCAGTTGGGGGGGGTCTCAGGATGGGGCAGTCAGGGGACAAGGAGCAGGGAGGCTTAGGCAGGGGGTGGGGTTCTGAGGGGCAGTTAGGGGCAGGGGTCCCAGGAGGGGGCAGTCAGGGGACAAGGAGCGGGGGGGGGTTGGGGGTTCTGATGGGGGCAGTCAGGGTGAGAAGTGGGAGAGAGTGGATGGGGGTGGGACTAGGGCAGGTCTCTCCCCTCTTTTTTGATTGTTGAACTTTTACAAGTGTGTGAGAGTAAAGTGCGCTGCATTATATCGTTCAAAAAAGGGAAGGACCATTGATCTTGCCACACTGGAATCACTGACCCTCAGTGCAACCTCCATTGTGCCAGTGAATTCACACTCTAGCTTCTGTAATTGCTAAAATTCAATACCAAACAAGTGAAGTTTAAAGATAACTCTATGGCTGAGTCTATTACTCTCACACTGTCTTTGGTTTTATTCCAGTGCTGAACAAAAACAGTTTTCAAACCCCCCAAAGTTGCTGTAAAACAGACTATGTTATCCTTTGGACAGCTCTAGTAATTATTCCATTGCTTGTCATTTCAGTATGTGTGTCTAGCAGGGATTGAGGGATCACTCTCATCATGGCAGGATTTCTTTCCTTGTAATGAGGTAATGATTCTGTGGCGACTGGGGCAAAAACAATATTTTGAACTGAGAGGGACAAAAAAAGAGGAATGTACTCCCCACCCCCCGCCGCTTCCTGTGGTCAGGTGATGACTTGTTAAGTGCAACCATGGGAGTCTTTCCGAAAGAATCACTGTTCTATGTCCTGGGAATTTCATTCACTTTAGATCTTTTTCATGTTCTCTAGAGTAGAAAGCCAAGGAGTGAAACCTGCAAGGTATTGAGTGCCCTCAACTACCATTCTTCCACTTTTAAAAACTGCAGTGGTATTAGCAAGACATTGAAGCACTCTGAGCTATGGCAAAATACACTCTTAAAATGGGCCTGATTCTCCACTTGCTTGTACCTTGAGTTACAATTTATGCCTTGTGCTAAGTGGCTGCCAGCTCCAAATAGCAGCATTTAATATCCAATCTGTATAGATGCAAATGACTACACAAGGTACAAGGCAAAGGAGGATCATGCCCTACCATTCCAGCTGACAAGTGTTAACTCTGCAAATGCATGAACAGAATAGAATGTCTCCTATGAGCCTGATTTCTTTAGCCTCCTGTCTAAAACAAGAATTACCTGATATTGCTAAAAACAATCTGAGTATAACCCTCATCCTGCAAAACTGGCATAAACCGAGAAAGCTACTAAATCTAAAACACTGTCTTCTGAGGATTTGCTCAATTTCAGCCTGCAAACAGAAATAAATTTTTAAAAAACCTGAGCCAATAAAGGGATTATAACCTGCAAGACTGTTTCCTCAATAATGTTCTTATGTCCTTCAATCAACTACACACCAGTGCAATATAGAGACAAAACACTTTTATATGCACTTACAATTAAAAGGCTTTTTATATCCAAGGCTAGATCTTTACTTTCTTTTTATGTTTCAGACAGAGAGAAATACTTTCAATAAACAAACAGCCCTAAGTATTCCATTTCTAAATTGTGTAGGATCTTATGAAATAGTAATCGACACCCTAGTTACATAAGGGACCCCTCTTTCCCCTCACTGCTATCGAACTGTAGAGGCTGAGGGCTCAGACTGTAAATTGGGTAAATGCTATGTGGGGGAATGGCAGGATGTAGGAGTTGTGGCAGTATCTTGGGTGTCTAGCCACCACAGCTGTGAATACCGTATTTGCTTCACCTACAGCCATTGTATTCATGGAATAGGTATATTTCCTTTTTTCAAAGACTGCATCAGCTTCCGTTGGGCCCCTCAGAGGAGTATGTATGTGCCCTCTATAATGCCCAGTACAGATGGGATGTTCTCCATGGAATAGGGTTCCGGAACAACTTGGTGCTGCATGTGCCTATAGGAAAGAGAATGTGGTCTGTAACCCTGCAGCTCACAGCATTTATGAAGTATCCTAGGCACACAGAGGCAGAGGGCTGGTTGATGCCAATAGTGTCCCTAATGGGTCTTTGAAAGGAGCAAAAGTCATGGATGCCAAGTGCTGTGCTGATCCTGATTACTACACAGAGTGCATGACACTTGTGGGTCAACTTATCTTGCTCCCCCTTCAGCTCATCACAGAAGTGTCAAATAGAAGGCAGCGGGGGGTAGCTTGTACCTCTGTATGAACTGTGCCTCCGATTGAGGAAGTTCCTCTGAAGTTCACAGAGGGTGTTAGGAGGGCAAGGGCACTTCTTTCTCTGAGCTTTTCTTTCCCTTGCCCGTTGACTTCTTTCTCTGCCTCATGATGTACGGACCCAGAGAAGGTAGATGTTGTACTTCTGTCTCATCCCAAGGATGTCCCCTACCTCTCCAGTGACCCCTCGCCCAGAATTCTATTGTGGGTGTGATGGTGAGGGAGCTGGATCAGTTATATATAACAAATGGAACCAGAGTCTTGACTGGAAGAGCAGCTCAAATGTTAGTGGTCTTAAACTTAGGACTGATTTGACCTTCTGCTGATAAATTGTATAGTCAACTGCTTGACCACACTTATAGTTTGTTATGAAATATACTCGAGACAAATTAACCAGTCAGGTTTATTAATATGGAAAAAAGTTCTATATGATATCAGTCTCTGCAGAGCAGTTCCATGCAACGATGTTCCATTTCCCTTACGCAGAAGGTGTGTCCCCAAATTACACATTTCAGCTGGGATTATTTATCTGATTTTACAGGTTACACATTTTCTTTACACATCACTAAAATCCAACCCATCCAGTTTTCTAACATGTTGTTCTATTCCTTCCTTTTCTTTGTTTTCGATACTAGCATTCCACTTACCAGTCTGTGAAGGTACTTCCCTAACTTGTATTAAAACATAGAATGACAGCATCTTGATTTTGTCAAGTTTCCTCTCTGCTTGTGCCAAATGCTTACTTAAGCAAATGCACGGTGTTATGGGATACTTTGTATAAATGAACAGGATTACGATATAGGCCAGTTTAGGCTATAACACTGTTACAATATTTGTGCTTAATGTTTTTGGTGCTTAATACATACTTGTATACAAGATGCAAATAATACATATTAATATATCTATTTATATGCTAGTCAGCATCTATTAGTCAACACTTCCTTTACTGAAGCCTTTTGGCTGGTGTACAGGCTTAGTCAATTGTCACTAATAAAGTCTGTTCACTGGAGGACCTATAGTTGTACAAAAGGAGTTTGCCTTCCACTTTATTAGACAGATAGGATTTCTGTTGAGATTATGGAATGGATTACTTGCTGCTCACATGGTGCAAAGTCTACAGGTTCAAGGCAGAAACAGTCAGTAAAGAATTTCCGTTGTATAGAGCAGTGCTTCCCAAAGTGTGGGTTGCCCCCTTGGGGAAGGACAAAAGGCTAATGGGAGTGGGGAGAAGGTGAATACATTAAGACGTGTGAGCCTTCAGCAACACACGCTGAAGTTCAAGGGGGGTACAATAGGTTTTGTTCTCCTGAAGAGGAGTTCAGCTTTTGTTAGTTGGGTAGCATAGGAACACTCCCATAGTGTAAGGCTGATGTAGATGGACAAGGCAGAACCTGTACTCCTACCCTGTCGATGAGCTGTCTCAGGGGAGTGAAGTGGAGGGTGGAGTGGGAAGAATGACAGAGCAGAGCAGAGCTCTGCTATGTCAGTTCTCCACTAGTGTAAGTTCCCTAACTTCTACCAGGTTTGACCAGCGGTGGATTAGGGAGCTGATTTTGGTTCTCCACTGTAGATGAAATTTGCATGGGTGGGGTGGAGAATCCAGAACTATTTGTTTATGTGACATTAGCCTGATAAATATAAATTCAATTGAACTGATTATGTTATTTTCAGATGGAAAGGATATTTTATATTAAATTTAGAGAGAGGTATTTAATGATGTATTTTATTTTATTATTAATTTTAGGGGTGTTGGAAAAGTTGTGTATAAAGTCTATTTCTTTAGCATCACAAATGAGGGCTCCACCAAACCACCTACCCAGTTGGGGACGTTAAAGAGAACTAATCAGTCTTTGAATCCATTAATCCCTGGTTGTTCCTCACAATAGATACATATCTGTGTTTACAAGCTGGAGCATAGTCTTCTACTATCTGAGAAACAGAAACTGTTTGGATGATCTTGTCCACAATAACAGCAAAGCCTGCAGAGAAGTGTTGAAATTTACCTGTTCTTCAGGCTCTCTCATCTCTGACTCACTCATGGGTTGTCAACTTTTAGAGCCAGAACTTCACCTAAGCCTGGTGTTTCAAGGCACTTATACAAGGCACTGGCAAGACCTCATTTGGAATACCATGTGCAGTTCTGGTCTCCCATGTTTAAGGAAGATGAATTCAAAGTGGAACAGGTACAGAGAAGGGTTACGAGGATGATCAGAGAAATGGAAAACCTCTGAGGAGACTCAAAGAGCTTGGCTTATTTACCAAACAAAGGGGAGATGGGATTGCTTTCTATAAATACATCAGAGGAATAAATACCAGGGAGAAAGAGGAGTTATTCAAGTTTAAGTGCCAATGTTGACACAAGAACAAATGGATATAAATTGGCCCTAAACAAGTTTAGACATGAAATTAGATGAAGGTTCATAACCATCGGAAGACTGAAGTTCTGGAACAGCCTTCCAAGGGGAACAGTGGGGGCAAACAACCTAAGTAGCCTCAGGACTGAGTTTGATAAGCTAATGGAAGGGATGGTATGATGAGACTGCCTACAATGGCGCATACTGTAGCTCACTTGTGACTGGCAGCAGCAAATATCTCCAATGGCCAGTGATGGGACACTAGTTGTGGAGGAGGAAGGGCTGATAGATACTACCGGGAATTCTTTCCCAGCTGTCTGGCTGTTGGGTCCTGCCCACATTCTCAGGATCTAATGGTTTGCCATATTTGGGATCAGGAAGGAATTTTTCCCTGAGTCAGGTTGGCAAAGACCCTGGGATTCTTTTTGCCTTCCTCTGCAGCGTGGGGCATGGGTCACTTCCTGGTTTAAACTAGTTTAAATGGTTGATTCTCTTTAACCTGAAGTCTTTAAATCATTATTTGAGGCAGGGCCGTCCTTAGGCATAGGCAGAATAGGCAGCTGCGTAGGGCCTCACACTGCCTGGGGGCACCACTCTCCAGGCAGCCCAGACAGTGTAGAAGCAGGGCTGCTGGGTCCTAGAGAGCCGAATGCAGCACAGTCTGAGGAATGGGATTGGCTGCTGGGGTCTCTGGGAAGGGGAGGGGGTGGGGGTTGGGAAAGGAGCTCACCTGTGAGTGTGACTCTTTCCCCCCGGCTGAGGTGAGGTGAGGCAGGCTCTGTGGCTCTGGAACCAGTATCCTTTGTTGTCTCCCATAACATCCATTCTTCTCCCCCCTGCCCCATGGAGCACCCCCTCCTTTCTCCCTCCTCCCCAGGAGCACCCCTCTCTCTCCTCCCTCCCCTCCGTCAGGGCTGGGTTGGGTGAGGTGCTGGGGGGGAGGGGAGGCTGGCTGGCTGTTTGCTGAGGAATGAAAGTGAAAGTAACTCACTTCCTGGGCAGGCAGCCAGAATTGGAATGTCACACAGGGTTTGGCTGGGGTTAGCCAGCTGTGTGAAAAATCAGGATAGGGGATTGGGGTAGGGTGAGCAGATATCCCTATTTTATAGGGACAGTCCCAATTTTGGGGTCTTTTTCTTATATAGGCTCCTTTTACCCCCCCCCCCCCACCTCCATCCCCACCCATCCCTGTTCTGATTTTACACACTTTCTGTCTGGTCACTCTAGCTGGGGGTAATTGGTGCCTATATAAGACAAAGCCCCAAATATCGGGACTGGCCCTATAAAATCAGGACATCTGGATCTGGCCATCCTAGCTGGGGAGCGCCTCTCCCCCAGGCTGGCAGCTGCCAGTGATCCATCTCATCCAGGGGGAGCTGCACAGGGCAGGATGAGCTGCTGTGGCTCCATGGGTGCCCTGTCCCTGAGATCAGATGCTGTGCTAACTTCACCATGGTCCATAAGGCTGGTGGTGGTGCCCATTGGCGTGTGATTGGACCTGAGGGTTTGCTGCTGCTGTTGCCACTCTGCAGCCCAAGAGGTGGATTTTGGGGTCCTGCAGTTTTCCACCTATCTCCTCCTCTACTGCAGCTGTTGGACCAGCGGGCTGGGGGGTGAGCCAAGCATGAAAGCAGTACTGTGTTGCCATTTAGATTGTCATTTAACAACTTTGTTTGCCAAAAATTCTTGCTAACAATCCTGAATCCAATTTCAATATTTTTTTAAAAATAAATCAATATCTTAGCCAAAAACAGAAAATTAAGTTGTTGACAATTATTAGTGACAGGTTTGGTTTGAGGCAGGGAGTGGGCCAGTTTTCATCAGAGAAACAAAAAATGTTGATTGACTTTCCTATAGCCTGTTACTCCTGATAAGAGCCCTCCAACAACTGTAATATGCTCATCTCCTTACTAGTGTATAAAGCAGGAGTCGGCAACCTACGGCACACATGTCAAAGGTGGCAGGTGAGCTGATTTTTGATGGTATGCAGCAGCAGGCTGAGCGGCTCAGCCCATCACTACTCTGGGGTTCCGGCTGCTGCCCTATTGCCAGCTGGGATACCAGCCATCGGCCCCACTCAGCACCTGCTGCTGGCCTGGGGATCCCCAAGGAACCCCAGGCTGGCAGTGGGCTGAGCAGGCCAGCTGAATCATTCAACCTGCTGTCAGTCTGGGGTTCCATTCACTCAGCCGGCAGCGGGCTGAGTGGGCTGGTGGCGGGCTGAGCAGGGCCGATGGGGGGTTGAGTGGCTCAGTCTGCTGCCAGTCTGGGGTGCCAGCAGCACTCAACCTACTGCTACTCCAGGGTTCCGGCTGCCAGCCCCTTGCCAGTCAGGAGCTCAGCCGCCAGCCCCACTCTGCCTCCTGCCAGCCTGGGTGAGCAGAATCCCAGGCTGGTAGCGGGCTGAGGGGGTGTTGGCGGCTGGGATCCTGGCTGGCAGGAGTTGGTGGTCAGAACCCCAGACCAGCAGCGGGCTGAGGAGGGTCTTGGATCCTTGTCTAGGGTTCCAGCCACCAGCCCATTGCCGGTTTGGGGTTTCATTTACTCAGCTGGCAGTGGCCTGAGCAGGACCGGTGGCCAAGACCTCAGATAATAACAATAGTTTATTTATATAATATAGACATAGAGAGAAACCTTCTACAAACATTAAAATGTATTACTGGCACGAGAAACCTTAAATTACAGTGAACTTGGCACACCACTTCTGAAAGGTTGCCGACCCGACCCCTGGTATAGAGTGACCATATGTTGTACTAAGATTCTCCTGCCTTTTTTTTTTCCCTGTGAGTCAGTATAACTTTTGCCAGCCCAGATGTTGGGCAGCCAATGTTTTACGTTTTCACAATGTTTCCTCCAACTTTCATAAAGTAAATACATAGTTAATATGAGTTAAAAAGGCCAGGGACACTTCTTTGTGAAGAATCTGTACAGCAGATCATGCCCATAGACGATCCAGAAAAGAAATTTGAGGTTGAATTTTTTTATGTTGTGATAGATAAAGCAGTATCTGCTGTTGAAAGGTTTAATACCTTGCAAGTACACCATGAACAGTTTGGATTTTTGTATGACATAACTAAATTCAACGAAATAGGAAAACGAGAGCAACTAATGACAAAGTGCAAGAACCTAGAGAGCCTCCTGAAGCACGGTGATAGTTTTGATTTAAATGGACTTGAACTGTACGAAGAATTGAGTACACTGTCATCAATGTTGCCACATGCAAAATCGGTGATGGACATTGTACAGTTTATTCATACCCGCAAACTTGTTGACATATATCCTAATGTGTACATTGCCACTCGTATTCTACTGACAATTCCTTTAACAGTAGCATCAGGAGAACGGAGTTTCTCAAAACTAAAGCTCATTAAAAACTATCTCCGCTCTACAATGAGTCAGGAACGCTTAACTGGTCTTGCTATTCTTGCAATCAAACAAGACACGACTTTGTCTTTGTCATACGATGACATTATTACTGATTTTGCAGCCAAAAAAGCCAGAAAGATTGCTTTTAATTAAAAACAAATCTTTGTTTCAATACCTCTTCATATAAATTTCCAATAAAATTTTGATAAATTAAAAAAAAATTTGCATCATTCTGTCATCAGAATTTTTTCTATAGTGCTGCTTCTTTAGTGCTAGTCCATCAGCATTACAGTATGCTTAATTAAGTTAAACTGGTTTTAATAATGTGAATGTGGCAAGTTTTCCAATACTGTAAGCTTATGTTTGTGTTGCTAAGAGCAGATCAGGCACAGGGGCACCAGTTTAATAATCTCGCCTAGGGCACCATAAATCCTAAGGCCGGCCCTGATTTGAGGACTTCAGTAACTCAGCCAGAGGCTATGGGTCTATTAAAGGAGTGGATGGGAGAGATTCTGTGGCCTGAAATGTGCAGGAGGTCAGACTAGTTGATCATGATGGTCCCTTCAGGCCTTAAAGTCTATGAGGTTTTGAAATAAACTGATAAATTAAATGGGAGTAAGTCATCAAGACCAGAAGATATTCACCCAAAAGTTCTGAAGAAACTAAAATATGAAATTGTAGAAATACTAAGTGCGATATGTAACCTATTATTTAAATCAGTCTCTCTACCAGATGACAGGTGGATAGCTAATGTAACGCCAATTTTGAAAAAACACTCCAGAGGTGATCCTGGCAGTTACAGGCCAGTAAGTCTAACTTAAGTACCATGCAAACTGTTTGAAACTATAGTAAAGAACATAATTATTGGATGCATAGATGCACATGATATGTTGAGGAATAGTCACCAGGGCTTTTGTAAAGGGAAATCATGCCTTACCAATCAAACATGTGAACAAGGGTGATCCAGTGGATATAGAGTTTCAGAAAGCCTTTGACAAGGTCCCTCACCAAAGGTTCTTAAGCAAAGTAAGGAGTCCTGGAATAAGAGGAAAGGTCCTATCATGGAGCAGTAACTGGTTAAAGATGGGAAGCAAATGGTAGGAATAAATGGTCAGTTTTCGCAGTGGAGAGAGGTAAATAGTGGGGTCCCCCAAGGACCTGTACTGGGACCAGTGCTGTTCTACATATTTATAAATGATCTGGAAAAGAAGGTGAACAATGAGGTGGCAAAGTTTGCAGATGATACAAAATTATCCAAGACAGTTAAGTCAAAGCAGCAGAGTGAAGAGTTATAAAGGAATCTCAAAAAACTGAGTGAACAGGCAACACAATGGCAAGTGAAATTCAGTGTTGATAAATGCAGAGTAATACAAATTGGAAAACATAATCCCAAGTATACATATAAAATGTGGTCTAAAATAGCTGTTCCAACTACTAGGAGATCATGGAGTCATTGTAGATTGCTCTCTGAAAACTTCTGCTCAATATACAGTGGCAGTCAAAAAAGCTAACAATGTTATGAACCATTAGGAAATGGATAGAAAATAAGATAGAAAATATAGTAATGTCACTATATAAATCAATGGTACACCCACACCTTGAATATTGTGAACAGTTCTGGTCATGTCATCTCAAAAAAGGTACATTGGAATTGGAAAACGTTCAGAGAAGGGCAACAATCATGAATGGCATGGAGAAAGTGAATGAGGAAGTGTAATTTATCCCTTCATATAACACAAGAACCAGGAGTCACCCAATGAAATTAATAGGCAGCAGGATTAAAATAAACCTAAGGACATAGTTCTTCACACTCAGTCAAACTATGGCCCTTTTTGCCATGGGGTGTTGTGAAGGCCAAAAGTTTAACTGAGTTTAAAAAAGAATTAGATAAGTTCATAGAGGATAGGTCCATCAGTGGCTATTAGACAAAGATGGTCGGGGACACAATCCCACGCTAGGGGTGTCTCTTAACCTCTGACTGTCAGAAGCTGGGACAGGATGGCAGGGTATGGATCACTCAATAAATTGCCCTTTTCTGTTCATTCCCTCTGCGAAGGGTCCCCGGAGTGCAATCTGGACTGTGGGACACTGAGCCCTGCAAATCCACCAGCCTAGGCTGCCCCTCACATTGTGATGCTGATGTCAAGCTACAAGCCTCTGACAGGCCCTGCACTTATACAGTCACCCACAGGCAGGGACACACCCAAATGAGTTACGTGAATGATCTCCCAGCCACTCATAAACCCACAATAGAGAGGCTCTAGCCAATTCCCCTCAGTTCCAGCCCTACATCAGTGTAAGAACTACACCATCTTACACTGGTTAGAAGCCTGATCAGTGTAAGTCCAAAATTTAATTTGCCACTCAAAGGGTAGTGGATGTACAACAGCCCTTGTTAACCTGAGCTGAGATTCCCTAAGCATTTCAACCAAAAGCAGACTGTATTAGATAAAATATAAAAGATTTATTAATTACAGAAAGATTTTAAATTATTATAAGTATCAGGCATAGAGATCAAAGTTGGTTACCTAAGAAATAAAAATAAATTTGCAGTCTAAATTCTAACTTAAACAGACTAAGCAAGATTTGAATCAAACAGTCTCTCACCCTAACAGATGGTACAAGCAGCTTACAGTTCCTAATTACATAGTCTGGACCCCCTTCCAGCCTGGGACCAATCTCCCTAGTTCAAGGTCTTTGTCTTCCATACAGTCTTCCACATGTTGAGATGGAGGGTGTGTGTGAGGCCAAGTGATGATGTCACTGACTTTTATACTTTCTTTTAGCTACTAGAAAGATCCTTGCTATGATATAAATGCATTGTACAAAACATATAATCATATGACAGTGGGGAATATAGGGGTTCCAGGGTGCCACTTTGAGGAACAGCATGCCACACCCTCTGAAGCATATGACACTGGCCACCATCAGAAGACAGGACACTGGGTTAGATGGACCATTGGTCTGACCGTATGGCCATTCTTATGTTCTTAAGTTCAAGGAAGGATTGCTTTGTGACTTGTAAACACAACTAGCAGTAATAGTTATACTCAGATCCTGTGACTTGCATAATGATCTGATATTAAATTACAACAAAGCACATGATAAGTGAATGGCAGTGATTAGCCAGGAGCTTTGGTGTCCACCATAGGCGACTGCTGTGTTTGGTTCAGTCTGCAACATCCCCTGAAGATCAGCTACTCTTTAATTTTGATTGGTGCACAATAAGAACAGTGTGTTTGCATCAGTGACTGGCTTAGTGGAAGTGTGTGAAAATGTTATTAAAATGGGAAAATGCCTCTTCAAGTGGGTTTTGCTTTGCCGCTGAACAGTCCCATATAAATGATGTACAAAGGATTTGGATGAGAGGACGCTATCAGAGATAATAAATTTATTAATAGGAACTAGTCAAGTTTCACTCAGTGGGATTAAGACTCAATCATCTCCCATTTAGGAGTATAGTACCAAGCCATCCTTCTGATAGGACAAGGTTTGTGTTTTTCCAGTGAGGAGGAAGAGTGGATTTTCATTAATATTTTTTAATTTGTGTCAACGATCCTTTTGTGGGTTTGCAGTTCTGCAGAGACCTCCAGGCTCATGCTCTAACTGTACAGTTAGAGGAGGGGTGTAGAGATAGGATCATCATTGCAAACAGTGAGCACTTGGGGTTGCTGAAACAAGTCACTCAGCACAGAACGGGTTAGGGTGGTTGGAGGATGTTTTCTAAGAGGGGTGGAGACAGGTGTGGGTTCCACAGCTCACCATATATGGCTGGAGGCAGTGGTGTAACAGAATGGAAAGGGGCAGTTGTATATTTCCTCACTTTGAGGAGAGAAGATGCATCTTCTACAACTGCACTAGGTGCTATAAACAAAAATCACAGATAACAGAGGGAAATGACTTACTAGGGCCTCTATCCATCCATCCCTCTCTTCCTCAAGTTTTGTCCCATTTACTTTAAGTGCCCCCAGTGAGGGAGCTTCCAACTCTTCTCTTGCGAGTCTGTTCCACAGCTTGACAGATCTCACCATTAGAGAGTTATTTTTCTTGATATCCAGCCTAAAATATCCTTTTTACAATTTCATATCTGTATTATTAGAGCCCATCAACACTGCAAAAGCAGGTGAATCGGGGAAGCCATTTAAAACTTAGTTAAAATGAGTAGTGTGAATGGGCCCTAAATGTGTTGCAACTAGGTCCCTTGATTCAGTTATTTCACTAGTGCAGAAGGTCTTAGCTATGTATCTCTGTGCCATCCAGATTGAATTGACTGATTATCCCTGTGATGTGCAGCATGGGCATTCAGAATTCCACAGCATCAGCAGGAATGGAAACCAGATCCCCCTGCTGGGAAAACAGACCCCTACCACTTGAGCTATAGAAGAATTGTCCTTAGCTGCTAGTCCAGTAGGGCCTGTGACTAGAAAGGCTACTGTAACCAAGTTACCACCAATATTTGTTTGCATTTTTAAATGAATTTGCTGGAACTATGAGTGATGGGATCCCCCCAGGTGCAGCCTGGGACTGTGGGATCACTGTGGCCCCTGAACTCTCTCCAGTTGTCTCTCACAATGACTTGCTAGTAACCAGCAGCAAACCCCTCCAGCTGCTGTTATCACTCAGCACAACCACATGTGGAGACCCAACACCCAGCTAGATAGCATGAATGCTCCCAGAGCCACTCATGAACCACACAAGGAAAGGCACCAGCCAAATCCCCCAGCTCTGTACCCTAGGAATATACCATCTTGCACTGCTCAAGATGAGCAATGACGCTGTATTAATTGGTTCACCACTTAATCAATGGAAAGTGGATGTACACCTGCCTTTGTAAAACCTGAACACTTTTGACGCACACTTCATATGAACTCATTGGTAAAGATAACCAGTAAAACAAATTTATTAACTACAAAAGATTTAATATCACTTAAAATCTGTGATAGGCAAAAAGTCAGAGTTAGTTACCAATAGAAATAAAATATAAGCGCCCAGTTTAAACTCTCAACCCTATTAGACTGGGCAACAACTAGACTAAGCAGTTTTTCTCACCCTTCTGGATATCGCAGTTCATAGTACACAGGTTTCGCCCTTGAAATCTGGGCCAGTCCCCTTAGTTGGAGTCTTCAGAGTGTCCTTGTTGCTTTCAGGGTAGATGGGTGAAGGAGAAATGCCCAGCATGTGGCCACCGAGTCTGTTTTATAACCTCATTCCTATGTGCTTGGGGAGCACAAGTCCAGGCAGGTCTGGGGGCATTGCTGAGTCTCCAGGCAAGGTTGAGCAATTCCTGTGGTGTGGCCTCATGCAGGTGAGTCATTGAATTGTAGCTCCCTTGCTGGACAATGGTTGTTGATGGGTTGTTTTAACACCCTGCCCAGGGGGTTGGTCACTTTCCCCGCTGTTGCCTCTAGGGAGCTAATATCTGGCTGAGTCACCAACTTGCAGCATATTTTAGTGACAACCATACAACACAATTCTCATAACTTCATATGCGTTAATGATATACATATATGGACGGAGAAATGACTTTCAGAAGATCATAACCTTTCCCCTGATACATATAAAGCATGCCTTGTAAGGTAAGATCACAATTATATAAAAATGAGGAATATGGGGGTTACGAGATGCTTCCCCAAGTATAGTAGGTTGCACTCTGTTTGCACCCCTGTTGGTTTGGCTCTCCACAAATATCCTAGGCATCACTCAGAAATATTTGAGACGCATCACTCACTTGATCTCAAAACTATCTGCATTCTACACAAATGTGGTGTCCCCTTCATTTACCGTTGAAAATGACCTAACATCAGAAACGTAGATCCATGAAAGTGCAGTTGTAGACTGAGGTGTTTACACTACAGGAATGACTCCCACAGCAGTGCATCTCCAGCAGAAATAACATTAGTGTGTCCTTCTTTGTGTCTCTGTTAACTTTATATCCCTCTTCTGGGCATTGGTAGATAAGATTCAATGAGAATGAGTTCACTGGCAGGAATTTTAACTGTATATTGTGGAATAGTAACAGAAGGTGAATTTTGAATTTTTAAATGTATTTGTCCTGGAAATATGATACTAAGAATTATATTCATCCAATCAGAGAAAACAAACATACTGCGTCACCTAGGGCGGCAATCAAAACAGCTGAAATGTTGAATACGCAATTTTCACAACAGACTGCTTGTAAATGGACTACAGACCAAGAACTTTTTGGCAAATTTAAAATACTTTTGAGAAAAAAATTGTGAATGTGCTATTTACAAACAGAAAAAAAGTGAAATTCACTGAGTAAATTATTTATTATAGATATGCCCAGCTGACATATAGTTGTGCCGTTCTGATTTCACTCATTAGAGGGCAATGGTGCGTGCGTGCGTGCGCACGCACACACGTGCACACGCACGCACACACGTGCGCACGCACGCACACACACACGAGCCTCACTATGCTCCCAGAAAAGCCATTACCTTTAGTCACTTTTAATGTTTTTTCTAGATTCCCTTCAGTTTGTCAACATCTCTCCCATCTTCTATTTGGTTATTCTATGCCCAGATCATCATGGTGCCTTAGGCCCAGATCCTCAAAGATATTTGCAGTTTGGTCCAGATTCTTAAAGGTATTTAGGTACCTGCAGGTCTTCCAGAATTAGGAATTTAAACAAGCAGACGTATTCTGGACTGGAGATGCTCATAATCGAATGCAATATCTTGAGATGCTATCCCCAGGTGAGCACAACAGTTTGCAGAGGCCTCCTTTTTCTATGATTTTCTATTTGTCAACCAACTTGAACTTTAGTGCTGGTGAAAGTCCATTAGCCTTGGGCTAGATGGATGTAGGCATTGTATAAATGTTACATAGTAAATCTGATATTGATTAATGGGCACCAATTAATTTAAAAAAAAGGAAATAGCAGCCTTGAAACATTTATTTGAGGAAAAAGCCCACAAAAAATTCCACAGAGATTGCAAACCAACATGATTTAAAAAATAAGATTTGCCTCACATTTTGGACATGGTGTCTTTAAGAAACCTGTATGCTGCCTTCAAGCTGTCTAGCTAGTATTGACTCAATGTAAAGCAATTCCTGCAATTGTGTTTCTAAAGAACTGGTGCAAAGTGATATGAAATTAAAATAAATGGCACCATTAAGTGCTCCCCAGGGTCAATAGCACTGACACTTAATGGTCAAAGATGTACAGGAGGCAGCGCTAGGAGCCTCTGCTCTGTGAAAGCCCTATAGACAGACTTCCAGCAAGATTAATCTGCCAGCAGTCTTCATTGTTCCTTTCCAGTAAATAGGGTTGAGGGGGGGGAATGGTCTCAAATTGATACATTGTTATTTTCACTGGTGTAAAGCCCGGCATGGCCACAATGTGCAATCACTCCACCTCACTTCCGTCCTGCCCTAAAACCTTGACAAGTTCTAATATCTCCTGCTAAGCTAGTCATTCCCATAACACACAGTTATTAAAGCATTGTTAGGAAAATGAGGGCTTGAAAAGTGGAATGATTTTGACAAGAAAATCTCATTTCTTTCAGGTTTATTTTGCTTGAATTGGAATTGAATTACTTACGTTATCTTTTATTTATTTATATTGCATTTCTGAGCCTAGCACTATGTAGTTAACAGGTGAGTGACCCAGAAAAGTTGATTTTAAAGGTTTGGGAACTTCAGTACTGAACATTTTAGCCTTAAGCCTGGTTAGTGCTGTAATTACTCATATAAAGGGGAGGAGGGGGAAACACCAGTGTGATATGGTGCAATTCTCCCTAACCACTGTAACTGGTTAGTCTAATCACTACAGCTAGCTCCAAAGAGTGAATCACAAAGTTTAAAAAATGTTCAAAATATATGCTAAAAAAACCAAACAACTTAGCTAGAAAATTGCTGCCTTTATAGCCTGGGTGCCGTGTAGGACAGCACTGAGATGGCAGCTGCTATATGAATGCATAGAAAACAGAAGTTTATTGCTTTTTCAACATTTTCAGCTAACTTAATTTGTTTTAACTAACAAGCTTAATTTATTTTACAGCAGCTTTGGAATAATCTCAGCTCTCCCTGTGCATTCAAAGGGTTCCCCATTCTTGGAGTCCTATCTCAACATTCCCCACACTGGAGCTCCTACATGGGAAGCATCAGTGCAATTTCTAAAGACTTCAGAAATTCTGTTTTTATAAAGAGAGTGGGGTGAATCCTGAGAGAGCACCTGCACTCCCAGTAACTTCACCAGGAGTAGCAGGGGCTCAGAATCTCTCAGGAATGGTCTTACTCAAAGGGCTCAGTCCTGCAAATACTTGCACATGGGAGTAACTTTACTCATGTAAGCATCCCCATGGAGTCCAATGAGACCCCTAATGATGCTCAGTAGAAGTGTCTGCAGATTCAGGCCTGTAGGTGCTACAGGGAACCCCAACAGTTTTCGTCTAAGACTGGGTCTTGCTCTTGAGGTGCTTTGTGATTGATCTCGTTACTACATGTTCTTTAGTCGAAGATTTAGGCCTTGTCTATGCTATGGGTGTGGTAGTGGCATATCTATGCTGCCATAGCTAGGACATTGTAACCTCCTGGTGCAGAGACAGTTACAGAAAGGGAGCTTCCATTGCTAGAGGGACGCCACCTCCCTGAGCAATGGTAGCTAGGTTGATGGAAGAATGCTCTGTTGACCTAGCTGTGCTCACCCCAGGGATTAGGTCGGCATACCAATGTAGCTCTTGGGTATGGATTTTTCACACCCCTGAGCACTGTAGCTATGTTGACCTAAGTTTTAAGTGTAGACAAGGCCTGAACAGTAAATGTGTTACAAGTCTACACTGCTACCCTTTCAGGAGTATTCACAGTGCAGTCCTTTCTTTCTCAGCTAAGGTGACCAGATGTCCCGATTTTATAAGGATAGGCCCTATATTTGAGGCTTTGTCTTATATAGGCACCTATTACCCCTCACCCCATTTTGATTTCACACTTGCTAGCTGATGACCCTATTACCCGCACAGCCCACCAAACACCATTCTGAACCAGATCATGCTGATAATCATATCTTGTATTTCTCTAGCAACTTGCATCTCAAAGTATTGGACCACTTGCTGCAGCACCTTAAGTTTTCTTTGGGAATCTTCCACCCACATTCTGACCAAAGCCAGTGCTGCTTTGCTTGTGTGTTCTGATAGGACTGCAGCTCAAGATGGCAGGGACTACTGGAAACACTACTTACTGAGCTACTTGTCAGGCTGTTAAATGCCTGCTCACAGTACGACCTTAGATATTGTTTCTTTGTACTGATTATTTTTGACTAATCAGCCCTTCTCACCAGGGCCGGCTCCAGGCACCAGCCCAGCAAGCAGGTGCTTGGGGCGGCACATCCAGCTCTTGGGCGGTGGGTCCCTCACTCCCTCTTGGAGCGAAGGACCTGCTGCTGAATTGTCGCTGAAGACTGAAGCAGTGGGATAATGGGGGTGGGGAGTAACAGCTACCTCAGCCAGCTGGGAATTGCCCAATAATCCCATTGTGTGCAGGGACAGAGCCAGGGTTTTTGCCACCCCAAGCAGCAAAAAGGGGGGGAAAAAATGATTGCGCCTCTCCGCCCGCCCCCCATTTTTTGCTGCTTGGGGCAGTAAAAACCCTGGAGCCAACCCTGCTTCTCATTACTTCTCCCCTTGGCCTCCCTCAAATTTTTTTTCTCCATTTTTCCCCCCACTGTACTGGAACAGCATGCACCAATGGGGAAAAACAGAGATGACAAGTGGAAATTTTACTGGTACCATTACATCAGAGCAGGCCTTCAATTAGCAGCTCTGAAGGGAAGAAAATCAATTCTGCTTGTATCTGTTACAGACACACGAGAAGGATGCTAAACAGATGGAGACCATTCTTCATTAAAGGGAAAGGTGTTTTCTCTAACCTTGCAAAGGTTTCTAATCGAACACTCTCCTTCATTTTATGAGCTGTTCAGTAGGGTTTTTGGATGCCCTAACATCTGAAAGCAGGAGAGGAACATGGAGGAAGCAAGATCTTTTTAGCTGCCTGCAATGTGCTGCTTAATTTTAGTCTGTTAGTCTTGTTTCTGAGGAGAGCTAATTCTTTTATTAATTGCTCTGCTTTGGCTTATGTTAGATTTCATTGGGGATTTAGCTAGAATCCCATGGTCTAACACCCTGTGTCTTGCAGAAAGTGCCATGTGATCTTTACCAAGGGGGTCGGGCCTTGGTTTTACCTCTGATCCGAGGGATGGCCTCAAGCTGCACAATGGTGCTGCTTATCCTGGTTTCTCCAGAGCAGCCCTGATTTTTGGAATGGATTTGAACTGTCCAGTCTTGAAGGGTCTGCCCTCCATTTCTCTGCAATACCATGTTTCCATTGCAGTAAGTCTCGCAAAGATGATTTGGTTCTCCCTGCTCCAGTGCCTCTTCTCCAGGATCACAAGAGGTTTCCAAAGCACTTTTCCCTCTCCGCCAATTTCTTTTTCAAACTATAAAGTTAAACTCCTGGATGAACCATGCCAAACCAAACCACTTACTCCATTTAGGTTGGTAGTATTTTGTCTGCTCAGCTGGATGGGTCTGTGGGAATAGCTAGTTTCCAGACCATCAAGGCTTCTTCCATTTGGATAAGAGACCACTCAGGAATTCCCCCAGAGAGTATGGGAAATGTCTAAGATAGCATTAGGGTTTAGTTATTAAGAGGAAGATACTTGCAACAAAGACTCCTGGGAGCTGGCTGTTGAGAAATGAGCCATTGTACTGTCTGCCTGCATGATGTGGTCCTGTCAGAAAATCATTGTTAAGAAAACAGCAAGTGTTGAAGTGACTCAGATGCCTATATTCCACTCCCAGGTTTCTGTGCTGTCTCTCCCCAGGGCTGCAAGACCTACATGGTTTCTGTTTCATGACATTTCCTCTCTCCTTGTCTACTGCTCAGGGTATTATGTGTTAGGCATTCATGATCCTTGCTTCCCTAAATGCTCTGTGCTGGTTGGTCTCGCAGGGTTTGAGGTAAGCATAAGAGGCACAGAGAGACATATAAATGTAATAGGGAGAGGTGTAAAGAGATACAAATAAAGCTGGTCAGGAATTTTTCAATGAAACAATTTTTGATAAAAATGCCAATTAGTCAAAACAGAAACAGTTCATCAATTGGTAGATTTGTGGAAATCAATCTTAACTTGAAATATTTAGACTTCTTTTTTTTTAATTCAGCATGTTTTCTTTATGACAACATTTTCAGAGTGAAAAATTCTAATTTTCCAGTTTGAAATGATTTTTTTTTTAAAACTAAGCTTTAAAATCTAAGACTAACTAAAAGGCTTTTTTTTTAAAAAAAAAGGGCAAAATTGAAACAAACATTTTGAGTGATACAAACTGAATGTTTAACTTTTTTTTTTCAGTTCATGGAAACTTCATGACTGATTTTTCATCCCAATTTAAGGGGGTGGAGGAAGAAAATGTCAAACTCTTAAAACTCCGATGGACAGGAAAACAGTTTCCTGCCCAGCTCTAGAAATGAAAGCCTAAAAGGAGGGGTGAGTAAAATTTTCAACAGTGCCTAAGTGATATAAGAACTTAAGACCCCTTTGCTATCATTTGTATGGAGATCATCAGACCTAAGTACATTTGCTGTAGGAGATAACAGTCATGAAAATATGTAAGATAGGCAGCTGTCACAGGGTTCATGTAATGCTAGTGGCCACCTCCTGCTGGCCATCCTGGGGATTAGCTCTAGTCAGGCATCACACCCTCCCCGGTGGAGTCTCTCCTGTCCTGTCTCACCTTGCAGCCCTTCTTGCTTCAGCAAGCCTCCTCTTCTTGACTCAGCCCTCCAGCCAGGTCACCCTACATGTTCCCCTCCTTTCTGGGGTATAGTCATTCAAAGTCTCTGTCACTCCCACAGTGATCCAGGTAGTCTTCCAATTCACTGCCCTGCTGGTGCCACTTCCCCAGTAGCCAGCAGGGGAACCCAGGCCTGCCCTCTACTCCAGGATCCCGTACAGGGATCCTCTGGTTAGTAGCTAAGGCCTGGACTGCTATTACTTGTTGCCATTTCCTTGAGCCTTCTCCTACCTTCCTAATCTACTCCCCACCCCCTGTTGGGTTTGTTAGCCTCCCAGGGAGTGAGTCCAGCCTATTTTTCTGCAACCCCCTTCTGTTACCAGCTTCCTGGTTTATAAAGGCCATGCCTATCCCTGCCCAGCTGGTCCTCATGTTTAATTAATCAATTCCTGCCCCCTGGCTCCTCCTCCAGGTGCAGCCTAGGTAGTTAATTGGGCCTAATTTACCCTCTCTGGGCCAGTGCTGGGATTACATCCCATCACAGCCCCTAATTCAAATCCAGAGGTGTCATCTCTCTGAGTTGCTGGGGGTGTGTGTGTGCTTGACCCTTGATCTGCCCTAGGCCCTGCCTCCATTCCACCCCTTTTCTCAAGCCCCCACCCCCGCCCCACCTCTTTGTACCCCCGCTCTACCCCAGCCTCACCTCTTTCATTCCACCCCCTCTTCCAAGTGCACCTAGCCCATGCTCCACCCCTTTCTCCCCCCAGTGATTCCTGCACGCCACTGAATAGCTGATCACTGGGGGTGGGAGGTGCTGGCTGAGGAGGGGGAGGAGCTGATCCACAGGACATGCTGGCAGGTGGGAGACACTGGGGGAGGAGCTGATCGGGGAGCGGGGCTGCCAGTGGGTGCTGAGCACCCACTATTTTTTTTCCCTTGGGTGCTCCAGCCCCAGAGCACCCATGGAGTCAGTGCCTATGATTCAAATCTATCCAGATCTGTCACATTCTGAGTGAAGGAAAAGAAGTTGAGAATGGATGTAGGTTTGCAATTAGAACCGCCACTAACACTCTAATAAACACAGGGCCATATGGTTTGCTGGCTGGATCAGACAATTGTCCACCTACTTGGGTATCCTGCTTCTGGCAGTGGTTTAAAACCCTCCACAATGCACCTGACCAATTGTGTGTGTGGTAGGGTAGAGCTGCACTCAGCACAGACCCGACGCAGTGAGTGTGTAAAATGCTACCACTGGCATAAGGGAATGAAGAATTTGGATTTGGTAGCATTTTATACTGGCATAAAGAACTACACAAGGCAGTGGAGAATAATGGGGCTGTACTCCCAGGGCTGGATTCTATATATCTCTTTACTTTAGATACTTATATAGCCCCATCATGATAGTAGCTGAGCATCTTAGATACATTAATGAATCTATCTTCACAACCCCCTGTGAGATTGGTAATTATCATTATTCCCATTTTACACATGGGGATCTAGAGCAATTGAGTGGCTTATCCAAGGTCACACTGGAAATCGCTCACAGAATAGGGAACTGAGCCCAGATTACTTGAGTATCAAGCCAATGATTTAAAGACTACATCATCCTTCCTCCCTATTTTTGCTCTCACACTGGCATAAAGGAGAAGTAACTTCACTGAAATCAGTGGAGTCATTGGTGTAAAACTGGTGTAATCTATAGGAGGCCCTAAATCCTTTAAGTCAGACATAAAACTGAGGGTCTGACTTGTGGCCATTGAAGACACATACGTTCTCCTCCTATAAAAGAAAGGGTGCTAGCTCTGGATACTTCCCCTCCCCCAAAGGAGATGTATATTAGGCCAGTGTTCAGGTAAAATTCCAACCTGAGCAATTTAAACTCTAAACTCCACATGCAGGTTCAGCTTGGCATAAAATTCTTCAATTCCAGACCTAAAAAACTTCACGGCAATGCTGTGCTCTCTTAAATAGCTGCTGTGTCCAGCCCTGTGGTAGCTGCTCTTGAGTGAATTGATTCTTGTATATGGAATAGTTTATAAAGAACTTTGGGCGCCTTCAAGATAAAAAAAATACACTACAGAAAAGTAAGAAATTTGTTACTAATACAAGGGATCTCTTGTGTAAACAACAGCCATCCTCCCCCAGAGAAATTTGGAAACTTTCCTCTCCCCAAAATGACCTTTTTATTTTTTCTTTGTTTATTTTTGATGACTCGGTAGAACAGTTCTGAAGGGATTGAGAGGCCATTTGTAAGATGTGAATGCTTCAGTGAGGGCATTTCTACATTGTACAGTACAAACATTTCCAAAAGCCCAGACATAGATCCCTCCCTGGCGTATCAACAAGAGGAAGAGGCACCAGATTCCTTCTCATGGATCTTAGAGCTGCAGAAGGGATGTGAAACAGACACAGTAAATCTATACACCTTCAGTGGGTAGCTTCTCTGTCTTTTTTTTTTGTTGACACCCTTTCAGTTCATTTTCACTCCAGCCATCCTGCTTCTTTTCTACTGATTGCCTTCCCATAGAGTAGTTTTGTTTTGATGACAGTGGTTTGCTGGTGGTCCATCAATTCCAGAACTAAAAAGGTGGCAAATCCTATTGAAGGAACAAATCACAGAAGGAAAAGGACCATTAGATGATTCAGGCCATCTCCCTGAGATCACGAGAGGACTGACAATCATCCAATCTCATCCTGGTGTAACTCCACCGACTTCAATAGAGTTATGTCTGAGAGAGGATTTTGGCCTAACATATCTGCTGCAACTCCCTGGGTGTGAAGTGAATGTGAATCCTTTGCCTGATCTAATAGCAGGTCACAGTTCAACTCTGAGGAGGGGTGGGGAAGTTTTTGTCACCAAGGATGGAACGTTTGCCTCTTATTCTCTGCAGGTACCAGCCAGGAGGATTTAAAATGTAAAATGCCATTTCAATGTTTAAGAATAGCAAGTAATTTGGTGGCTCTAATAGAAATGTTTCCAGTCCTTTAGCAATGTGTTCCAAATCTTCATAACATTGCCTATAAAATTGCCTTTGGATTCCCTGCCTAATATTCTAGCCTTTCTCTCATTCAGCAAAACACAATAGCTTGCTCTAAGCCTCCCTGGAAGGATGGCTAACAGCACATTTACTAGACACTTCAAACATTTGATCATATTTCTCCTGAGTGTATTTAATATCTGTTAATGCCAGCAGCCCGGCCTGATCGAAAAGCCCGCATTGCTGGGAAAATTGTTTAATATAAAGACGACGCAGGTAAGCAATCACTTACTGCTGTCTTTTTTGGAAATGGATAGGTGATCACTGATGCCCCCCTCTTTCCTCTTCCACCAACTGCTCCCCCTCCCAAGCCCTATCCATTACCAGTCCTGCTGCTGTGTGCTCCTCTGGATGCATTAGAGCTGTTATTCTAAGTACATAAGAGATGCCAGGAACAGTTTCGGGTTTCCTGCCTCATCAAACTAAACCTGATCTGTAAAAAATTAATACACCCAAAAGGAACAGTTAAAAGCATCTCCAATCAATTAATGCTGAACCAGAGGCAAGAAGGGTCGATTTGTTAAAGGAAACCCAACCCAGCTCAGGCTGATCAGAACTCAAGAGGCTGCAGGTGGAGTTCTGGCCAATGAGACAAGCCCACATGCTTTGAAGGTGGGTGTGATGCTGGCAGACACTGAGTGCCAGCTCACAGCCAGGCTTTAGGCCTCAGCTCAGCACTGACAAATACATTGCTGGACTCTAGTCTGTTTTCACCTGTGTGTTAGGATGGTGAAGATGGGTATTAAAGTTATAACAATGTGTTTATCGGTTAGAGGTTATCAAATGCTTGTGAGTTGCTCCAGGCGTTAAGCTCACTTATAACATCTTTATCACATGTTATAAGATAATATTTAGGTTTTTGCTTCATAAATATTTGGTCTGAAACTGTGAACTCAATCAGGAGCATTCATCTGTTGCTTATCAAGAAGAAGGCCTATCAAAACTAAATGGGCCATTGTGGGACATCACAATACAAAGACTTTATTAATTGCCCTTTCACACTGAGGGCTCGTCCTATCACATTGATTTCTGGGAGAAGGAAATAAAAATAGCTGACAAGAAAATTTTTCATCTCTCTCTTACTCTTTGGACTCTCACAGGGTCAGAGGTATGAAACAGAAGCTGAGCTCCCCTGAGTCAACTTGGGTAAGCCCTAAAAAATATTCAGAGCTGACAGATTACTACAACTCTGTCACCCTTTAAAACTATAGCCTGTAACTCGTTTATGTATATATGTTTGCCTGCTTTAACCTTCTCTCACTTCTTTTTCCTAATTAATAAATCTTCAGTTGGTGTATTACAAGACTAGTTGTCTTTAGTGAGAGATCTAAGGTATAAATAGACCTGGAGTAAGTGACTGGTCTCTTAGGACTAAAAGCGACCTGAATATTTTGTGATCTTTTGTGTATATCAACCAACTATCACTAAGTCTAGCTTGCCTGGGAGGCAAGAAAGACTGAAATGCCCAATGGGAGCTGTCTGTCAGGGCCAGTGTAACCGCTAGGCAAACTAGGCAGCTGCCTAGGGTGCCAATATTTGGGGGTGCCAAAGAGCGGTGCCCCCAATTTTTTTTACACTATTGCTTCCAGCGTGGAGATGGGCCACTCGCGGCTGCGTTAGCACCTACCTCTGTGGGCATCCTCTGCAACCGCGGGCCCTGCCGCCTCCCTCTGCCACGCCACACATCACTGCCCACACGCCCCCCCCGCCAACCTGGAGCCGCCTCCTCCCAGAGCCCCCGGGCTGCCGCATCGCTCCATAGCCCACTCCCTCCAGCTCTGGCAGTCCCGGACCCCTTGCTGCAGCAGTGGCTACTGCCCAAGGGCTTCCAGCTGCAGATTGGAGCAGGTGACATCAGCCCGCCTGCAGCTGGCCCTATTGACAGCAATGCAGCACTGGGAGGGGGGGTGGGGGTGGGGGTGGGGGAAAGGAAGAGGAGACTGTGGCCACCGGTCCACTTGCGGGGATGGATCATGGTCCTGCCAGAGGATACAGGGTTAAAGAGCTGCAAAAGTGTAACCGTCCTCAGCACATGCCACCTTCCAAGGCTTCATTCCCATCCATACCTGCAGTCCTGTGGAGCAGGTAAATAGAGCCCCATTTTTGGGGAAGCTGAGGCAGAGAACAGGGATGTGACTTGCCCAGGGTCACCCGGGGAGACATTGTTGGAGTCCTGCTTTGAACACAGGAGATCGAGGCTCCTAGTTCTGCGCTGGCTAAGACCATTAGACCAGAGACCTTCAAGCCCTGAGCTCTGCATCTGCCCACACAAGGTATTAATCTGGGATTCAGGGGCAAGTTTTCAGTGATGAAACATGTCTGTCTCGAGCCCTTATGGCTACAAGGAAAATCTTCCAAAGGTGATAGGCGTCTAGCTGACACAGTTCTGTCTGCCTGAGTCTGCAGCCAGCCTGGGGCAACAGCTCTAGGAAATGCGGCAGTAACTGTTAAGTCTTATTACGACACCATCAGAGCCAGATTTTCATGTAACATGGGTGACCAGTTGCATGGCACACAACCACTGCAAGTGTGCGAGCAACTCAGGTTAAGTGCAGCAGAACCCTTGGCAGGCTGCAGCACCCAAGAGATTTTTGTTCTCCCACTGAATGACAGCAGATGCACCAGTAACTTTATTAGGTAGAAGTTTAGTGACCACGTTAGGGCCATATCCTCCCCACTCCCAGCATTGGGCCAACTGGGCCCCTCATCATTCTCCTGATTGCTTGTATTGTTATTGATGGGAGATCTGCTGTGGATTGAGGGGTGTATATGGACCTCCCTTTGCAGGCTCAGTCCTGGCCCAGCATTTGAAATAAATTGCCCCGAGTTTCAGAAGTATTCAATCCTGGAGTTTCCACAGACATCGGGGGAACTGCTGGTGCTCAGCATCTCTGAAAATCAGGCTCAGAATGACACTGACTCCCTGGGACAGTGCTCTCTGAGTAAGGGGCTTCAGCAGCGATTGGCATGGGGCAGAGTAAAGCAACCAGGACGGTCATGATAGAGGCTGGAACTCTGTCCTCACCTCACACCTGTGGGAAAGAAAGGCCTTCAGACACTCCCTTCCACCTGCATTGCACTTTCCAGCCCAGGAGCAAGGAACATTTCACACCTTAGTGCTGGGGAGAGCTGAAGCCCAGAACGGGGAAGTAACTTGCCTGAAGTCATCCAGTGAGTTGGTGCCAGGGTGGAGAATAGAGGCCAGATCCTGACTCCCAGCTCTGTGCTCTGATCCCCAAAACAACCCTTTCCAGATCCGGGGGGGCGGGGGCAGGAGGGACTCTAGCCATGTGCAGGAGACCCAAGGCCATTTATTTTATTAAATAAGTAGATTAAATAATGAAATTAATAAATTTTCAAGCCGAATGTGTATTAATTCTAATGAACAATGCCACATTATGCAGTATTCATTTTTGAAAGTTTATAATAAGCGATGCTCCAGGGGGAGGGAGGGCGCAAAGTGGAAGTTTTGCCTAGGGCGCAAAATATCCTTGCACTGGCCCTGCTGTCTGTGACTCCATGGTAAGACTATTTAAGTGCTTCAGGAGTTCACATTTGTTACTATGTTGGTGAAATCTAATTATAGAACATATAACTAGTTTGAGGTCTCTGCTCTGCTTCTTGACAGTCTGTCTTGAGGTTGGCACTCACAGTCGTGAGCCACTCCAGACGACATGACAGTGGGTAATCACCTGGAGATGGGGTTTCAGTTGTTGACATGTGAACTTCACCTGTTCATTGGTCCAGTCTGGGTGACCCTCCAAATTGTTCACACCCGAAAAGATGCTCTTACCAAGCTTTCAGCAAAGCTGGGAAGTTTTTCTTACTGGTAGTATGGTTCTTCTGCCTTTGTTCCTGGCTAATACTGGAGCGAAGATACGGTGGGCAACTTCAAGTAAAGAATGCAGCTGGTGCCCAAAAGGGATCTGCATATTTACTCTAGCAGCACTTCATAGCGTGGCCAATCCCAGCGGTTCAAATAACAGAAGTCAGTCTCAAAAATAAAGACATTGTGGCAAAAATCATAAGATTTAAATTCAATAATAATGTTGGGGTCTTTTTCTTTGCCTCCTGGTTTCTGAGCCTTTTGGCTGCACTCAGGTCTTGTTTTCAAACTTTTCTTCATCACCATGAGAAATAGAATTTAATGATAATTAAAAAAAAAAAAGCTGAGATTGTTGCATAATCATTTGTCTCCAGGAGGTGGGACTTTACAAAAAACACCAGCTCTTGTGGGACCTGTGATGAAATCACAAGAGCTGGCAACACTATCATAGCAAAATGAAAGAAAAATTGAACTAACTCACCGGACTCTGGTCCTGGAAACCTCTGGCTGTCTTTGCTCAGATCAGTGGCCTTCAGAAGGTGGAAACTGACCCCTCTTTTGTTCCCTAAGAATTTCCTGCTTCCTGACTTCTGACCGTTACTGAACTCCCTATTCGAATTTACTCTTTGACCAGAGACTTTCCAACCAGGTTCTCCTGGTAGCTGGTACTTTAAATCTAAGAGGGACAACCAAGCACCACCTTATAGTGGTCATTTTGCATTTGACTGCTGTTGCTTCAGGCTGAGCCTTATTCCCTTTCTGCTTGTAAGAATTTAGATCCCTTTAAGTTCTATCTTGTCTTTTTTCCTGATCTCTCTTGAGATGCTACATCCTGTAACAGGGGGTGCTATTAGCAGCTACAAATAGAGCCACTTTTGGGAGCCACTTAGAAGAATTCACAGGACACTGGATGTAGTTAGAGCAGGAGGGAGTTAGATAGTCTGATTGGGTTTGGATGTTTAGTGGGGATTGTTGGCACCCGTAGAGAGGCTTATGAACTAGTCAAGTAATTAGCTGACCAACTGAACAGCTGGGAGAAGAAAGCAAGCAGTATAAAAGGCTGAGGCAGGGAGCTAGGGTGTTCTTCCTGTTCTCTGCTGTGTTGTACTTGAAGTATAAGGCAAGAAATGATAATAAAGTCAGTTGATGAAGGTGCCTTGGCAGGGCGTGTGCTGTTCAATCACTGGGAGGGTTTACCAGCCAGAGGTTTCTAGGGCTGGATAACCTGCTTATACATCCTTGTAGCCAGGGAGCGCAGAGACAAGCAGAAGTGATTGACAAATGGTGGGAGGAAGTTAATTCAATAACCCCCCTTTTAAGCTTGGCTTGAGATCAGTGTTTTTATCCAAACTGATGTAGCCCTCTGTCCCCATTATCAAATTGATAGGATGCCTATACGTTAGGATGTGTTTCCTCCCGTAGGGTGGCGGGACTATGGAAGTCTGGAGGGACAGGTTGAATGGCCACCTCTGGGAGGATGGCTGCTTTGGCCAATGCAGCTTTTTCACTCTAGTGCAGATCTCTCTGGAAGCGACTCAGTGGGAAGCTCCATCCTCCGTCATGCATCTGACGAGGTGGGTATTCACCCACGAAAGCTCATGCTCCAAAACGTCTGTTAATCTGTAAGGTGCCACAGGACTCCTTGCTGCTTTTACAGATCCAGCTTAACACAGCTACCCCTCTGATACTTGACTTCATTCTTAAGGTATCTGTTTATTACAATAAGCATGTACAGAGCTTTATTTATTCTTTACATTATGGCAGCACTATTGTGCCGGCCACTGTACAAACTTGTAGTAAGAGACAGTCCTTTCTCCAAAGAGCATATGGTCTAAATAGGCAAGATAGTTAAAAGGTGAGGGGGGAAACTGAGGCACAAGAGATGCCCTACACTAGGATCTGAAAATATGCCAGTTCCTTCTATAAAACAGTGTTTAAACATAGTTCTTGAAACAATTGGCTTAATGTAATTTCAATCCTCTAAATCCTGATTGGGTCAAAATATCCTCTCCCTTACAGTGGGGTCACTTAACTGAAGTCAATGGGATTGTGCAGGTGTAACTGAGGAAAGAATTTGGCCCTGGTACTGTAGTTGCTCTTTAGGTGGGCTGATATGCTCCACCCCTTGCACAGGGGAATGGTGAACACAGAAAACCCCTGTTGTGACATGTGAAGAACACAAACTGCTTCTCCCACCTCTGCTTAGTCATCAGAATAGTCCATGCAGAGACTCCTTTCAGGATCGGCAGCCTCCTTCTCTGGAAGTCTATTTGCTTTGGGAAGGGGGAGTCCATGTGTATTTACCTGGTACTTTGGCTGTGGGTACAACTGGCACTTAGATCTTTACAAGGGGTCCCATGGAAGAGAAACTGTGGAAACTCTATTCAGCTTTTAGGGAGGAAGCTTCTTAGTCCACAGTAGCAACATTGCCTGCAGTGGAGATGTGCAGTGATCCCAACTCTTGCCCATGTTTTATCTGAATTTGGAAATAACTCATCCCTCCCCTGCAGCCCTTCACCCCACCCTTTTTCACTCCTTTCTGCCTCAGGCACCACGCAACCTTCCTTCCAGTTGAGAGGGAGCAGAGGCTGGAGCTAGCTGAAGAAAAGCCCATTGAGACCAAACCTGGCACTCATTAGAAGGGATGTCTGGAGCATTGCAAAGATCTGACCCCTCCATCAGCAGCTAGGTATGCTGCTATCAGTAGCAGGGTAGCACTCAGAATTTGAATGCGGGTCCCCTGCATGCTGAATTGCAGGCCAGTTCCCGAAAGGACTTTGGAAATTAATCACAGCTCTATGGGGAGTTTTCAGACCTCTTGTATTCTATAGAACAACTAACATAAACTGTTCTTAAAGCACAGGCCAGTGTCTTTGTTACATTTACCCAAGTTGAACACAGTGAATGACACACTCATCCCTGCAGTCAGGTGTAGGGGACAGTGTGGGTTAGTCTTGTCCCTCCTATGATACAGGAATACACTGTGTGATGCGCTTTCAGTTTAATACAAAATAAATATTTTCATAACCTATCAAATTCCTCTAATATATTTATCTGGGAGAACACAGAGGTTAAAGAAGTCCTGCTAATTCTTTTATCTTTCAGATACAGTGCTGGGAACAAAGGCACCCAAACCTTGGACTGTTTGCAAGAGGAAACAGATACAATTTGTGCCACAGGTTTGGCAGCTGGGTTTACTCAGAGCTTCAGGTAAGCTTCTTTCCCTAAATTGTTTAGTTTCTCAGTTTGTGCTGTTCCTAAGGCAATGGAAGGATTACACAGATGAACACACACTCAATTCTCTGCCTTGCTGCCACAAAACTTGCAGCCAAGAAGGAACATAAGCAGCTGGATCAGTCCTGAGGTTCATTTAGTTCAATACTCTGTCTCTGACAATGGCCAGCTCCAGATGCCTCAGAGGAAGGTGTTAGGCTGCCACAATAGGCAGATGTGGGGAGCAGATTATCCCACCTTAAGTCTCATCATGGTCTCTAATAACTGGAGATTGGCTTAAATTCTGAAGTATGAGGTTTTATGTCCCTTCTGCAATGTTTGTTAAAATTAATTATAACAGCTCTGGAGTTCTTGATCTCCATATAAATATCCAGTCCTTTTCTGAATCATGCTAAATTCTGGCCTCAACAACTTCCCATGGCAATTAATTTCTTGTTCTAATTAGAAGTTGTGTGAAAATTTCTTTTTGTCAGTTTTGAGTTTTCCACCTTTTAATTTCCTTGCATGTTCCCTGGTGTTATGAGGCAGGGAGAACAGGAGCTCCTGATCTATCTTCTCTAGATCATTCATTATTTTATCTGCTTTTATCGTGTCCCCTTTTATTAATCTCCTTTGGGTAAAGGAACAAGCCCAATCTTTTCAATCTTTTGTCATATAAGAGTTTTTCCAGGTCCTTGATCATTCTTGTTGCCCTTCTCTGAAATGCCTCTAGTTCTGCAATATGCCTTTTGAGATGTATGACAAGCACTGCCTGCAATGTTTCAGATGAGGCTCCACCACTGATTTATATAAAGGCATATGGTTCACTATTTCATTCTTGAATCCTGATCCCTTGTTAGGCTTTTTTTTTTTTGTACCTCAGCTGCACATTGAGCTGTCTACAGTGATGCCCAGGTTCATGTCTGGAGCTGATACAGTTAATTTAGAACCCTGTAAGTAGCACAGGGCTGGAAATGGTTTTCCCATTCCAAAAAACTTAGATTTCAAAAAATGTTCTGTTCTGCAACAGGGCAGAACCAAGACACCTCAAGAAGGTAGACACTAGACTTGAACTTGGGTCTTTTGTATTGTAAGGGAGTGCCCTGACCACCAGGCTATTTGTGTGTGTGTTTATGTGTTTGTCCCCCATGACATGCTGTGACCTCGTCCAATCAGTATTTTGTATTTCAAAATGCCTGTCCACCTCTACCTGTAAAGTGTCCTGGTAATTTAAAGTTTTCCCTCCAATGTGCATTATTCTGCATTTATCAACATTGCATTTCATTTGCGGTTATGTTGCCCATTCACCTAGTCTGTTTAGGACCCTCTGAAGTTTCTCTTGGTTCTCTCAGATCCTGACTCACCTCAGTAACTTTGTGTTATCTGAAAATGTTGCTGCTTCATTACCCACGCCCCCTTCCCAAACTATTAATGAACATATTAAACAACACAGGATCTAAGATCAACCACAAGGAGATATTAAGAACATAAGAATGGCCATACTGGGCCAGACCAACTATCCATCCAGCTCAGTATCCTGTCTTCCCACAGAGGCCAATGCCAGATGCTTCAGTGGGTTTCAGAGGGCTTCAGAACAGGGCAATTACTGAGTGATCCATCCACTGTCATCTAGTCCCAGATTCTGGTAGTCAGAGGTTAGGGACATCTAGCATATGGGTTTGCATCCCAGACCATCTTGGCATCTTGGTACATTGATGAACTTATCCTCTATGAACTTACCTAATTCTTTTTTGAATCCAGTTATACTTTTGGCCTCCACAACATCCCCTGGCAACAAATTCCACTTTTGTTTGTTTTAAATTTGCTACCTGTTTATTTCATTGGTGACCCCTGCTTCTTGTGGGGTAAATGTTGGAGAGCACTGCCTGGTACCTTTCCCCAGTGTGATCATCACAATTCTTCTGTAGTACTCCCAGTATCTGTTGGCTCAGAGTGTGGGACCTCAGTAGTTAAGACATTAACTCTCTTCACCTTTCAATGAGTGGTTTCTAACCATAGTTACATGTAATAGGGCTAGTTCTTCAGACTTTTGTGACTGGTCAGCCAGGCTCCCATTTCCTGCTTTAGTGTGCTGGGCCCTGGCACACAGCCACTCTCTATCCCATTACTCCATACATATGCTAACCCATCATGGAGCTCAAGCTTGAGTTGTGGAACAGCTGAACCTTCATAGCAGGCTAATGACCACTGCAGAATCAGAGGTGAAGGAGATGGGCTGCTCCAGCTGAGGTCTTAGCTTAGTGACTTAGCACAAATACTCAAAAAGGTTGGCGACCATTGCTCCAACTAACCGCATCTTTCTCATTGGCAGGAGCTGAGTTCTTTCATGGAACTGTTACATAGAGACATGTAGGATGATAGCTTTATTGGGGGATCAGCTATTTGCTCAGGAGACTCTGAGATGTAGCAGTTCCTTGGGCACCATAGATGTATTTACAGTATTTAAAGATCAAGCAATCTTTCTATTTCCCTGTTTGCTACAGAGGGGATTTTTGAACATTCTCATTACTCCTTGTGGTGTTTTTTTGGTTTAAGAGGATTTCTCTGTGCGACTCTAGTTATTACGATGTGGTGAGTGTGCAGTGAATATGTTATTACTATAACAAGCTTCTTCTCATAGCAGATATTTATTTTAAGTGCTGGAAAGCTTTTAAACTGGATGCAAGTGTGGAGGTGCAGACTAGATAGGGTAGGTGGCCTGGAATGAGGAACAGGAAGCAGGGGAGGACAACTTGTAAGTAAGGCACAGGAGTGATAGGAGCTGTGGGATCTGGTACTGCCTCTATCACTGGCTTACTGTGTGACCTTCAGCAAGTCCCTTCATCTCTCTAGCCTGAATTTTCCCCTGTGGATGGGAGGGAACTGTGAGAACTGGCCATGGAACTGTGAGAGCTGAAACTTACGAATATTTCTCCTGCTGCAGTTTGCCCCCTCTCTCTGGGACCCTCCTAACCTGTAGATGTGCTGAGAGCAGCAAAAATCTTGTAGATCTGAGGACACTGGTTTGGAGATCTCTACCTCTGCCCTATTTCCTGGACTCTCCTTCCCACAGGTTTTGTGCTGCGCCCACCCCCTTGGAGGAGGGGGTTCTGTCTGTGAAGGGGAAGGCAGCATAACATTATTTGCAAATTTCTCTGAAGCTTTTTTTTGTTTGTTTGAGGGTGAAGGAGAGGATGAATCTGATAGTAAAAGGAAAGCTAAAGGGAAAAAGCCAAGATCTGACAGGATCAAGGACAGTAACAAGGAGTTTTTAAAGTATATCTGGAATAAAGTGGCACAGACCCATTACTAGATGGAGATGGTAAAGTTAATAATGATGCAGTGTTTAGAAGGTATTTCTGTTCTGTAGTTTGAAAGAAGTAGGATGATCTACTCAGTTCAAATGAGGATGATGAACTACAACCCAGCCCATTAGTAACTAAGGAGCATGTTAGCTAACGTCTACTAGGTATAAACATTTTAAAATCATCAGGTCTGGATTACTTTTACCCAACAGTCCTAAACGAGTTGCCTGAGGAGACTCTGGCCTGCTGATATTAATTTGTTAATAAATCTTGGAATATTGGGAAATTTCAGAAGATTGGAAGAGTGCTAATGTTTTGCCAAAATTAAAACAAGGCAAGTGGGATGACCTTTCTAATTATAGTCCAATTAGCATGATATAAGTTACGAGCAAAATAAAGGAAAAATTGATATATTCAATCAGTAAAGAATGGGAATATAATTCATACCAGTTAACACAGTTTTATGGAAAATAGGTCTTGTCAAACAAACTTGATTTCATTTTTTTTATGAGATTACAGATTTGGTTGATAAAATGACTATTTAGGTGTGATATATTTTTGTAAGGCTTTGTAAAACATTGTACTTCACAATGTCCTGATTACAATGCCAGCAGAACAACAAAACACATGTTACATGGATTAAGAACTGGCTGACTGATCTCACAAAATAATTGTCAGTGGGGAGTCATCACTGAGTGGAGAAGTTTTGAGTGGGGTTCCACAACAATCAGTATTAGGCCTGATGCTGTTCAAAGTAAATATAAAATCACTGCTGATTAAAAAAAAAATCGCAGATGACACAAAGATTAGCACAATGGTACATAATGATGAAGTCAGGACAGACATACATAGTCATCTGGATCGCTGGGTGAGTTGGGCCTTGTGATAAGACGTTCACCCCACACCCAAGTGGAAGTGGTTAATGGAGACCTTGGGGGCCTGCCACACTCCATCTCAGAAAGGAAGGTGTGTGTGTGTGTGTGTGTGTGTGTGTGTGTGTGTAAGTAAAAAAAGTCATCCTTGCAGCCTAGGGAGGCTGTGCAGGAAGCAATCAATTGGAAAGAAGCTGCACAAAGCAGCCAATCAGGCTAGAGGTTTAGTACAAAAGGAGCAGCAGGGCAGAGCAGGGTCCATTGCTGGGGGGAGGTCAAGGAGTGAGGCCTGTGTTTCTAACAGGCTGCAGCAAGGGTAGCACCTCAAGCAGAGCGGTTGCTGACAGGGACTAGGGGAGAAAGAGGGAGCTCCTGGCTGGTGGCTGGCGCTTGCTGGCTGAATGCCCTGAGAACAAGGCAAAGAAGGTGCTGGGGCCATAGGGAAGTAGCCCAGAGAAATGAAGGAGGCTGCTATCTATGCGGTCCGTGCGCTGGCACCAAAAGTAGTGAGCAGGCCTGGATTCCCTCCCTCTTGCCCATTTGCCACTGGTAGACAATGATACCTACCCCCAGAAAGGGGAAACTCAGATTGTGGCACAACCAGAGGGCTGAGTCATGAAGAAGATGTTGCGGTACTTGAGCTGAGGCGGGCCTGCAGGTGGAGAAGATGACAGGAAAGGCACCACCAGAAGAGAGTGCACTGGCTGGCAGAGCTAATCCCCATGACAGCTGTGACAGAGCCCCCAGGTGAGGCTCTGGAACTGCTCCCCACAAAGCCAGTCAGGACTTTGGGGAGCCTCCTCTCCCTTGGAGCAGACTGTCTTCAGGGCAAGAAGCTCACATGGCTTCACTTCCTGGTCTGACTTTGGAGCATTCAGCATATGCCCCTCTGTGCGCTTCCCACAGCGAATCTGCCCAGGTGGGGTCCTGGGGAAGCCAGAGGGTCCTGCACCCCCATTTCGCAGTCAGACATGACTTTTAGCCAGACAGTAAAACAGAGGTTTATTAGATGACAGGAACAGCGTCTAAAACAGAACTTGTAGGTACAGAGAACGGGACCCCTCAGCCGGGTCCATTCTGGGCCCAGCGAGGCAGACCACCCCGTATGCCCTCACTTCCAGTCCCCAGCCAGCTCCAAACTGAAACCCCCTCCCGCCCTTCCTCTCTGGCCTTTGTCTCTTTCCCGGGCCAGGAGGTCACCTGATCTCTTTGTTCACCTTTAGCTATTCCCTCACAGGGGGAAGGGCCCCAGCCATTTGTTGCTAGGATACAAAGTGTCAGCAAATTATGCACACTGGAGACTTAGGAAACGCATAAGGGAAACTGAGGCACCCACACAGTATTTAGAGGAAACATTAAGAACAGTCCCACTTCATCACAATGGCCAGCAGGAGGCACCATCAAAGGCCCATTCAAACAAACATGTTTTAATACAGTCCAGAATAAGGTCATACATCTAGGAGCAAGGAATCGCACTGGCTTGGTTGACACTTATCCATGGTAGTTTTAACATTGTGCTGGTTCCTGGAATATGTATGACATGAGGGTATTAAGTGTGTATGTGCCTTAGTGATCTCCCATCCATTCACTGACAAAACCTGTGAGGAAAGGTTAAAAAAACTGGGCATGTTTAGTCTTGAGAAAAGACGACTGAGTGGGGGACCTGATAAGTCTTCAGATATGTTAAGGGATGTTATAAAGAGGACTGTGATCAATTGTTCTCCATGTCACTTGAAGATAGGACAAGAAGTAATGCGCTTAATCTGCAGCAAGGGAGCTTTAGATTAGTTATTAGGAAAAACTTTCTAAATACAAGCGTAGTTAAGCTCTGGAATAGGCTTCCAAGAGAGGCTGTGGAATTCCCATCATTGGAGGTTTTTAAGAACAGATTGGAAAACACCTGTCAGGGATGGTTTAGGTTTACTTGGTCCTGCCTCAGAACAGGTGGCTGGACTTGATGACCTCTCGAGGTTCCTCTAGCCCTACATTTCTATGATTCTATAAGACCCATGCTACTGAGCTTGTGAAAGCTGATGAGATCCCAGTGCAAGGAAAGCAGTTAGCTTTATTAAAATAGATACCCTGGAACTGAACCAATTTCTCAAATTTGTTTCTCATGGCATTAACCCAGACAGATCAATGGAATTAAATTTCCTTTTTCTTATATAAACACCAAACTGGCTTTGATAAAACTAAATATATCTTTGAACCATTATCTGTTTCTTTCCAGGAGATCAGATCATGATACATGTCGAGTTACAAATAGCCCACTGGTTGTTTAAAGCACTCTTTTTAACTCCTGTGGTCTAGTATTGAATAGAATAATACATTGCCTGAGATTGTTAATTGTACTAATTATGTCTCTTTCAGAATTTGTTCAAAGGATTATTTACTGTCACCTACTTTTGAATAATTAATTAAATGGATGTACTAGTGTTTGGATTTTTTAACCCTCTACTAAAGCATTTGAAATTAAGGGATCGTAATGTGAAGTAATTTGTAATGACTCCGTCTTTGTAGGGAGATAAGGATATGGCATTGATCTCCCTTAGCACACACATACATAGAGCACTGAGTCAGGACTGTGTGGCCGAGACTGCCCCTGAGCCTGATTATCCTCTTGCTTACACCCTTGTAAATCAGAAGCAACTCCATTTAAATCAATAGTTAAACCAGTGTAAAGCTTGAGTTGGGCCCGCTCTCTCGGACAAATGCAGACACGCAGCCCCAGGATATGTCATTTGAAGTCTACCTGACAAGAGAACTGAGGGTCATGAAAAGAACAGTGTATGAAACGTGCACCAGAACAGTGCATCTGTATGAGTCTTACTAAAGAGCCAGTATCCAGCTTCCTTCTATACCTACAAGGTAACAGATATGAGCCCCCTTTTTGTAAAAGGGAAGATGAAGGGTGAGAGGTTTCCCAGACCCACACTTCCTCTCCCTCTCCCCGAATGGCTTACAGTATATGTTAAATAAAGGGCGTTGTGGGGAGCTGTGCTTGTAATATCCCCTACTATACCTCCCAAACAGTGTTTCTTCTGTCTGTGGCCGTCTCTCACTGGCACGCTTAGCACAGCTGTAGATAATATTTTGTGGACTGCACATGCCCCGTCTCCCCACTGTTTTGCAGCGTGACAGGCAGGCAGAACAGACTGTCTTAGTGGCTCTGTGCCATGTGACAGTATGTGCGCCTATGCTGGGGAAGTGAGGAGGAAATGAAGAATTCATCCCAGCTTCTATTATTACCTTTGCTCTCCATGTCAGTGAAATTCCAACATCTGTAAATATTTCTGTCCTCCAGAGAAGATATTGCTCATGCTGCATTATCTATGAAAAATCCATGCCCCAAAACCCTATTTGTGGCTCCATTAACCTAAAGAACTCATCTGAATGCTCCATTTGCCTTTTAAATAAAGAGCGAGCGATTGTTCAGGACTCGAATCTCTATCATTTCATGTTGCTTTCCTCATTATGAGTGGAACATAAGGGTCCCCCGATCATTATTTCTGACTCTGTCATTAACAAAGGTCTGAAAAGCCGCATTTTCACTCCATTAGCCTTCAGAAAGAAAAAGAATGATTGCTTAAGTCGAGAATAATTATTTCAACCAGGTTTCCTCAGCGTTTTGCCATGGAGCAGGCTGGGCCCCATACGCAGACTGACAAATTAATTTCTATTATTTATATTTTGTTGAAAAACCGCCCCGCTCAAGACTCCTTTAGCAATACAAATGGCTTTATTTGTGGTTTTATGTGCTTCTCTGGTCACCCATGACAAACAGCAGGAAGCTTGTTGTTTCCCCCATGAAATCTGTCAAGGTTCCCATGATTTAAACCTGGAACCAGTGTATAAAACGGAGGTGCCTGCAGCTGTCATAGGCCTGCTGTTAGCCACAAGTGGGTGGAGCTTTTGGTTGACTGGGACCTCTTTCTGTAGCGCAGGGGTTCTCAATCTTCATTGCACCGTGATCCCTCTTTCAAAAATAAAAGTTACTACATGACCCCAGGAGGGAAGACTGAAGCCTGAGCCAGCCTGAGCCCTAGGGCGGGGGGAGGAGGCAAAGCCGAAGCCCAAGGGATTCAGTCCCTGGCAGGGGCCTGTAATCTGAGTTCCAACACCCAGGGCTAAAGCCCTTGGGCTCCGGCTCCAGGTGGTGGTGCTCGGGCTTCAGCGTCAGCCCCAGGCCCCAGCAAGTCTAAGCCAGCCCTGATGACCCCATCAACATGGGGTTGCAACCCACTTTGGGATCCCAACCCACAGTTTGAGAACTGTTGCTCTTGTGTTCATTGCTGCTTGGGGTTCACTCTATGTGACTCTGGTCAGGGGTTGAGCCAAAAGGACCTGAGTGGGGCTGTGCCTGTGTTCAAGGCAGTTCTCCATTCACTGTAAAGCAGAGCTGAGATGAATCTGCTTTTCCCTCCCATTTGATAGAATGCCAACTAGTAGCTATTGGAATTCTGGATCCAGAGTTAACATTCTGTAGACTGGGGGGAGGGGGGATTTGCAATCTGTCATGAGAGACACCCACCAGGAAACAGGGCTTGCAGAATAGGGATACACTCAGTGCTCTGTTTATGCAGGATAGCTAATCACTAGTGAAGTGTGGTCTGCTGTTAGAGAAAGGAAAGGAGTCAGGACCAATGAGATGGATTTCCATCTTTGCCGTTGACTTGCTGTATAGCTGGAGGCAAGTCTCTTCACCTTCCCGTGCCTCCATTTCCCCAGCTGCAAAAAGGCGACAATGAGGAGTTCTGAGGATTGATTTGGGAAGTCTGCCAAGTGCTTTGCTGGAAAGTGCTATAGGGAAGCAGAAGTGTTGTATTTGTTATTCAGAATGTGAATGGCACTCCTTGCAATTATTAGAGGCTGTGAAGATAACTGCATCCCAGCTGAGAGCCTGGGTGAAGCTAAAGGGGTCAATTCTCCTCTCTTCCCTAAACAGACCCGCTGCCCCTCCACTGCTTAACAACGGCTAGTAACCATCTTGAATTGTACAATAACATCTTGTGCAGACCATCACTTCCCTTTCCCACAGCAAGCAGTGCAGTGGTTGGTAGGAGAGACTGGCACCCAAAAAGTCATTTGCAGGGGGTGGTGATTCTCCAACCTCCTTCTGCCTGTTCTCACTGAGAAGATTGAAACGTGATATTGAGCAGCAATTATTATTTTTACAGGGATCTAAGTTCAAAGACAAGGTTCCTGCCCCAAAGAGCTTGCAGCAGTCTCATTTTAGACTTGATGCCACAAGTGAGGTCAATGAACAGTAGGGTGGCACTGAGTGAAGAAGTACAAGGCTTACAGCAATAGCAGCACATGGTTCCTCGGCCCTGGGTGTATTTGGCTCATGAGGATTCTGTTAGATATCTCAGTCTGTTGTGAATGAATTCATGACCTCTAGATGCCAGGGCAGAAGTGAGGTTTGAGGAATGATTTGAATGAGGTGTGGGCTGTGGCTCGGAAAGTAGGAGAGATGATTTTTCCATGCACAGAGGGCAGCTAGGAAGAAGACACCTAGGCGGCAGGTGTGAATGAAGAAAATCAAGGTGGTGCCCAGGCTGGAGTTATTGGCAGAACACAGTAAGCTGGGGGGAGATGTAATGCTCTGGTTATGCAGGATGCCAGACAAGATGATCTAATGGTCCCTTCTGGCCCGAAACTCTATAATTTCTTCAGAACGGGGCAGAGAAAACTTTAAGTACCATGTTTAGTCTGCTCTGCCATAGTACTCCAATCCCAGTTTGGGAGGCCATGATGTGCCTCAGCAGCCCCTTTATATAGCCCGGCCTCTTTATCTAGCGCCGAGGAGCACTCTTGCCTCTTGGTATGAATGCTTACATCCCTGTCCTCCTCAGACTCTTGGTGATTTCTGTCTCACCCTCTGTCTTTGCTGGGAGTTTTGAATCCTGCATTCCTGAAGCAGCAGAGCTGAAATCTGGATGCATTGTAATTAATGCACTAATGGAGTCTTCATTGCACTATTAGGACCTTTTAAAATTTACTCTGGGAAACCTTTCAGCACTATTAAATACACCTTTGTCACATGATGAAGTGCTCTTTATAACAGGCTCATTAACATTCATCGAGTAATTCAACCCTATCTATTAACAGCTGGCAGGCAAGATTTTCCAAAAAAGACCCTGGGAAGCTCTTTCCCTGGCCAAGGGCATGCTTCCTGATGCTACTCATTAGTCAAATGTTGGATGCTTCGTGATGGGGAATCTGTCAGATCCCCCATGTCATTCAAATATATTACAGAAGGCAGCTGAAATCAGTGGGGGATTTGGAGATACCTGTAGAGAGCTTCTACCTTGGATCTCTGAAGCATTTATTTCAAATCAGCAGGTGCAGTGAGAAGACCCCAAACTTGTGGAATTTCTATTGGTATTTTTCTCCTCTTCTCTTCTGCTTGGCCTGACTCTCATTTAAAGCCAGGCATTAGTTGCCCTGGGTAAATGCATTATCTGGATGTTCTGAATATGGTGATTAGCAGTGAAATGGTTAACAATGGCATTTGAGAGGTTGTCAGTAGACTTCAAAGTTAAATATCTTTTCCCATTGAGATAAAGGTTAGGTGTTGGGACCCAGATTCTTCCAGGTCCAGTAAATACATTAAAAAGCTTGTATTTGCCCCATTTTGATAATGTCTGAAATTTGATATCCCCTGCGAGATCTTTAGGACCTATGTGAGTTGGAGGGTTGTCAGCTGTCATGATTTTATCATGTGTCTTTCTTAAAGTTAGGTAATTACGAGAGAATGACTTACTTTGTCCATTCTGTCTTTCTAAAAAGTAAATTTCTAGCCTTCCTATTTGTGGAGCAAATATCACTCATGGCAAATAAAATCAGAAGGCCAATAAAAAGAACCCTGAATGAATTAAAAAAAAACCAAAACACAATTTTTAAGCCAGTCTTGTGATTTCTGGGGACCAGTCTTGTGATTTTTTAACACTAGGAACTGTCCATCTGGAGTTTTCAGGCCAGTTCCTACTAGACATGGCCACAAAATAGAAATCGCCTCACGATTGCCACGCTTAGCAGATGGGCTAAAGGCTACCTATCTGAGTCATGAAAAGGGAACCACTCTCTCCCCATTAGAAGTGGCTGCTCCAGGGGAGGGTTAAGGCAAGCTGACAGGCAGTGGTGTGTTTGGGAGGCTTGCCCTGAAGATAAATAAGAGGTTCTGAGTCGTCAGGATGTCACTCTTACCCATTTTACCAGTACTATGTGTGATGGGTTAGACCTCCCACTTCCGGGGTGCCACCTGAGTGCTGGGGTCCCACTGAGCCCGCCTGTCCCACCAACCTGGGCTCGCCTTACTCTGTGCTGCTATGACAGGCTCTCAGGCCCCCTTTCAGCACACATAGAGGTAGGGACACACTCAACTGTGGAATCACACAGAGTCTACAATCAGCTCTGTGTAGGAGGACTCAGCTTGGGGAATTGCCCAGCACTTTGGTGCACACACCCTTTGGTGTGTAAAGCCAAAATTATATTGTCTTGTGCTGTATAGAAGTTTATACAGCGTAAGCTCATGAAATCCGCTCCCTCTCTCAATGTGGAGGAAGATATGCACAGCTTCCCCTCCCACCCACCCACCCCCCAGGTATGAGTTGCACAAACTGGGTTTTGGAGTAAAAAAAAAAAAGTTTATTAACTACAAAAGGTAAATTTTAAGTGATCATAAGGGATAGCAAACAGAACCAAGCAGATTACCGAGCAAATAAAACAAAACACACAAACTAAGTTTAATACACTAAAGAATACTGGCTACAAAAATAATAATTTCTCACCCTACATTTTGTTTCAAGCAGGTTGCAGAGTTTCTTGAAGGTAAACTGCATTGCTTACAGCTTAAATCTCCAGGGATTCCTTTTACAGGCTGATCTATCTTGCTTGAGCTCAGCCCCTACTTCCCCCAGCTTAGTTCCTTTGTTTTTTCCGGTGTTTTCAGCAGTCTTCCTTCTTGGGTGGGGAGGTGGTGGAGAAGAGCCAAGATTAACTCACTCCCCAGCCTTAAATAGGATTTTCATATGGCGAGAATCTTTTGCTTCCCAGTTTTGACCCTCAACCCCTTCCTGTGGAAAAAAAGCAGCATTTCAAGATGGTATTCTGTACCAGGTGACATGATCACATGACCCTGCAGTGTTAAAGCAGCATCTCAGGAAACTTATCAGGAAGGAGGGAGATTAATATCTTCAAATTCCTATTGTCCTTCCTAATGGCCGATCCAGGCTGATTGCATACTGTCTGGTGGGCAGTCTCCAAGTACACACATAGTAGTCATTGTTACATAGTCAATATTCCTAACTTCAGATACAGAAATGATTCATGCATACAAATTGGATAATCACATTCAGTAAATCATAACCTCTCCAACAATACCTCACATGACCCACCTTGAATAAAACATATCTTAGTTATGCCATATTAATATCATAACAATATTTCTATGAAGAATATGAGGCATAATGTCACATTATAATAACTTATGGGAGCTCCTACCTCTGGCCACCCTAGAGCAAAATCCATAAGCAAGCTATCCATCAGTTTTCACTGTCAGGGTTCAACTTATTCAAAAGGGCTAACAGTGTCCTCTTTACCCCCAGGGACAGGGTGGTTCAAGAGACTACAACATAACTGAAACTGTGAGCTCTTTGGGGCAAACCATATATTTTCTTTACAGACAGCGCCTAGATGGTGGGGGCCCCAATCCTTGATTAGAGCCTTTGGGGCACTACCTTGATACAAATAATAAATAATAACGCACAGGAAGACCCTTGGAATCCATGGATTTTTCATGCTTGTGAATTTTTATTATTCCACTTTGCCTTTTTAATTTTAACTTGGGAAATACTGTTCTCCTTTCCTGATCTACCTTAATCCAAACCCTGCCTTTTTTGCTCCTGAGTGACTAATGGGGAACAGATCTTTCAAAGATATCTTTCAGGTCCCCCACACCAGACCCAGACAAATACAAGGTCTAAAATGCAAACTGTATAAAGCTAGAGGCAAAGATGTGTGAGAAACTCAACGTTATGAAGCAGAAACAGCAGGGGAAAGCAGAAAGTACATCCTACTGCTAGAGCCTAATGTGATTTAGTGAACAAACAACAAGACATTACAGTTAGGTTTTACAATTGCTAAATGCATTAGTCCTTAAACAAACATCTAATGTGATTTTAAGCTTTGCTTCCTTCAAAGCAATAGGTTTCATGGGATAGCTATTTTCCTGTGGCATGTAGCATCATGTCTTCAAGCTGCAGAATTCTATCAATGTACCTTTAAAAACATCATCAGAGTTCAGTCCAGGACACATTTCAGGTTTTTCCAACTGGTTATAAACCATGTTATTGTGTATAAGGTCTTTTGTGAAAGCTTGTAATGTTCTGAACTTGATGGCCACGCTGAGATATGTGTACAGACCGTGGTTATGAATTTATATATCTGTGGAGATATAACACTATGCTCATAATTTGGCTGCAACTTTCAGCTCCAAATCTCATAACAGGGAGGTGGTCTGTTAGACAGGTAGGGGCTGTCTCCCAGGCAAATAAGACTAGCTCCAAGCACCTAGCATTGCACCACCCAGGAAAAGACTAATGATGGGCCATTAAATTTAATGGGAAAACACCAAAATAACTTGAAATTGTAAAGAAAATTCCAATCTTTGAAAACTAAGAAAGGAGGGAATTTTCCACTATCATGAATTACACTGGTCTACAACTTTTGAGAAGTCGTCTGCTTCAGAGATAAAATGTGATATTTATTATGTATTTTGGCATGCTGAATTCAAATATGACAATTAAAACAACTGATTGGCTACTGTTTCTAAGATATTTAAGTTTTTACATTTTATGTCTATGTATATTGTGCAGATAGTAGAGTTTTAATCATAAATTGTAAACCTAGGTCTTTTCATGTGTTTATGGCTGCTTTACATGATAATATTTCACCTGTCCTGTTTATGTAACACTCTAAAAATCAGCAAAAGGGTTCTATACATAAAATTTATTATGAAACAAAAGGCAACAAACTATTATGTACGTAGTTTAGTCCTATTCAGTGTCTACTTGGCACTTCTTGGCTTGTCTCTTGTATTCATTAAATGGAGCATCTCTTGTCACTGTCCAGCAATAGTCTGCAAACATTGATGGGCTCCATTTGCCCTGATAGCCTGCCAGGAGATTCCACTGCTGTAGTCTGGAGCCCAACAGCTCTGCCTTACTCTTGGGTAGTTCCAAATCCCTGACAAGGTCATTCAGTTCACCTTGTGTTATGAGGTGTGGTTCAGAGGAGGAGGATGGGAGAAAATGTGGGTCCTGTGACATTGATGGTTCAGGACCAGAAGTTTCATCCTCTTCCTCTTCCTCGTCTGACTCAAGTGAGAGTGATTCTGGTGCATCAGGAACCGGCAGTCCTTCTCCGTGGGGTACTGGGCGTATAGCTGATGGAATGTTTGGATAATGCGCAGTCCACTTTTTCTTCTTTGACACACCTTTCCCAATTGGAGGCACCATGCAGAAGTAACAATTGCTGGTATGATCTGTTGGCTCTCTCCAAATCATTGGCACTGCAAAAGGCATAGATTTCCTTTTCCTGTTCAACCACTGGCAAAGATTTGTTGCACAAGTGTTGCAGCATATGTGTGGGGCCCACCTCTTGTCCTGATCTCCAATTTTGCAGCCAAAAGAAAGGTGATAGGCTTTCTTAACCATAGTGGTTATACTGCGCTTTTGTGATGCAAAAGTCGCTTCACCACAAACATAGCAGAAGTTATCTGTACTGTTCACACAAGTACGAGGCATGTCTGCTCACTTTGGCTAAACAGAAATTTGTCCCTTTGCAAAATCAAACACTGATAAATAAGAGAGCAGGACACTGTATGATTTCTAGAGCTGATAGAGGGCAATTTGTTCAGCAGAGTTATGTAAGCTTCATTATGATTGCATCATCAGTGACTTCTAGGAATAACATGATGCAATTCATATCATGTATGATGCAATACCAGCTTCAGATTGCATCATTCATTGTTTTGCCTAAAAAGCAAGTACTGTCCAAACCCAGTCATAGATTTATTCATAGATCCAGTCAAAGATGTATTTTAGTCATTTCTGGTTTAAATTGAGATCCTTTCCCTTTATAACTCACTTATCCTCCGCCATTCCCAAGTCAAGGGTCGTATATACTGACCCAATAGCATATCTTGAAAACTAGAGCCAATCAACAATTTTAGGCATCATTTTCATTCTCAGTGACCCAGAATTAGCAAAGTTGGACTACATTTATTTCAGAAGCATTTTGGCTGTAGAGCAGTGTTACCAGAGTCTGAGAGAAGGAACACCCCCAACCCCAAACCCTGTTAAAAGAAAAATGGTTTGAAGAGAAGACTAGCCAGAAACTGAGGGTCAGCATCTAGCCGCATCTAGGCGGGATGTTGTCTATGAAGTGCTGGACTTCACTCTATGACGGGGATATGCTGGGAATGCAATAGGTAACTTATATTAGAAAAGGGAATTTAGCTAATGTAGAAGTGTAAACCTGAAGTTGTGGCTGTGTTTATTTTTTGTATAACTTGTGTGTGTTCATTTTCCCTTACTGTTTCATCTTTGAGTCTGGGGGTTTTCTATTAAATAATCCTTTTGTTTATTTTTACCTCAAGCGGGTCTCCGTTGTGCAAACTGTGTTGAGTGTTTGTGTCCCCCAAAGTGAACTGATAACTGGGGAGCTGGTTTCACTCCTTTGGAGGTGACGAACCAGAGAGGAAAAATCTGAGTTCCTGGTAAGTAAGAACTCTGAGTAGATGGATTTGGGAAGACTTTGGACTGGAATGGCTATTGTCATCCTACAAGGGGTAGCTAGGCTGGTAGAAGCCAGGATGCAGGAGTGCTACTGGTGTCAGAGCTCTGAGCCACAGCAGCATAGGATTAAGGCACCCAAAGTTAAAAGGCAGGTGGACTGGGTGATCCCCAGAACATCAACCCCTAAACCTACTATTTTTCTGCCACTACCCATTCCTGGCCCTCTCTGTGGTCCTGGAGATATCCTTACTGCTCCAAAGTGATGTCTTCAACTGTTCAGTCCACTCTCCCCCAGCGCTTGGGTCTTCATGTTTGTGGCTGGCAGCATGCTCAGCACGGTGACCTTGTTGCAGACACATATGAGGACTGGCCAGCTGCCATAGCCTGTCATCCTCTCCTCTGGTTGCTTGTAGATCACCTGAATTGCCTCGGCTCTCATTTGTGGCTCCTTTTCTTGACTCTTGTGCAGTATCCAGTAAGTGGCTGGCAGCTGTTACATCTTGGCATTCTGTGTAGCTGTGCATAGCAGGAGTATCAGTTTTCCTAAGAAGGTTCTGGAATGGCAGCAGGCATTTGATGACTGCATTTTCAGTAGAAACACAATGGAAAAGGGTGGTATTACTGAGCTGCAGCTGGCGAATCTTTTATATGGAAATCGATTTGAATTCCAAATTTAACAGTAGCAATCAGGTGTGAGACATCACCCCACTTCCCTCACAAAGAGGCAGTTTTGAGAAGGGAGGAGCATGATACTCCCTTGGGACTAAATTAATTTAGGGTCTATTAGCAGCAGGCAGTAGCAATCTGCTACTAAGCACGCTGCCTGCTCCTTCTCTTCCCATCTCTGTCCCATTGCCAGCATCTGCCTCTCTGCCATGGGCACTAAGGATCCTTTAATAATCCAATAGTGTGTCCCAGCTCAGGATCACAGTGAATATATTTCATCATGAGATTTCCTCTTCCTAATGTGCCTGCCTCTTGCTCTCATGAGATTTCCTGCTCTATTTCTAGGCCAAAGAGATTTAGAGGAACAATCCAACTTTCTGACTCTTAATCTCAACCAAACTTCTGTCTCCAAGGGACAGATCCCCTCTCACTGACACTGGTGGAAAACAGGGGTAATGCCAATTAAAGTCAGTGGAGATACAATGGTGTAAAACCAGTATAGTGAGACTAGAACCAAGCTCCATATCTTCAGGGGTTCCTGCCATTGTGTGGCTCTCCTCCCCATCCAGTGCTGGACAGCTTTAACAAAAATCTCTAGTTAAAAAGGACATTTCTGACTCATCTGCGGCTGATTTACGCAGTGGCCAAATGTGAAGAACTGTACTTTGGTTTCCATCCAGAGTTAATGGGAGTTTATGCATTTTGCTGCTGCAACAGCCAAGGGATGTGAAGCCAAATGAAATTTTATCGCCGCCTCAAGTGCCATATAGGGTTGCCAATTTTGACTGGATGAATTCCTGGAGGTTTCATCACATGACAGTTTTTAATTAAAGATTCATCTTTAATTCCTGGAGACTCCAGGACAATCCTGGAGAATTGGCAACCCTAGTGCCATAGGGTATCCTGGTGCCTCACCAGCATTCCTTTGGAACCCTGGCTTGTCCCGGCTCTGTCCTCGTGACCTCCCATGGAGCAAGCTTAGTAGCGAAGGGGTTAACTACCAGACTGATCATGTTAAATGGTTCTTTTTTTGAAGAGGAAAAATTATTTTCCTTATTTTCCACTTGGTACTAGGGACAGATAGAAACTTGTTTTCAGTCTGCATGTTGTCACTCTCCCACTGGTGCCCAGCCTTGATGCAACCGAAAGCCTCTCCATGACATGAGCTCCCAGCCACTTGGGAGTCTGAGGACAGAGCCAAATTCATAGCATGAAAAATCCTGAGCTCGCCGATTCTTTTTTGCTACCAGGGAGAACAAAACCCCTGTCTCCAGTGTTTTGATCTCCAAGGTTCACGTTTATTGTAAGTGGTTTGTTTCTGTTTAGGCTCGCTTCCCTTCCTGCCCCGCACCCTGTGTTGTCTATTGGTATGGTGTAAAAATGATCTGTGTTGACACAGAACTGAGGAGGCACTTTGTATTATCCGCTCCAGCATTTGCCTGGACACTTTATTTCAAGCAACAGAAGTGTATTTCATAGCAAGATGGTTTCTTAAAAGGTTTCCACTGACAATTTGTCTAAAAAGAGACACTGAGGTGGCTATTTTTATCAAAGGCAGAAAGCTGGATTTCTTAAATGCATTCAGCAAAGTTACTGGGAAATGGTAGAATGAGATTTGAAGGGCCATGAGAATAGGGATGTAGGGTACCAGTGGCAACACCATCACTGGCACCAGTACCAGCAGCCTATGAGCTGCCACTGCACTGAAAAAAACAGTTATAGGCCCCAGTTCCCCAGTTGGACTGAAGAGCAATCGGTGCCAGTGGGGAAAAAGTGGCTTTAACTTTGCTTTGCTCACTTCCTTCCATCCCAGTCCTGGGACTGTCTGGGTACCAGTCCAGACCTTCTTGTTAATTAGAGCATCCTGCTTAAATCTACCTGCATGGCCCCCAGGGATTAGCTGGGTCCTGACATGCTTGGCCATGCCCTCTCTCCCTGGCCACACCTCTAGTGCTGGTAGCTTGGAGGAGGTGGTGTAGCAGCCACCTGTATACAGAAAGAGCTGCCATTTTGTTCTCAGAATTGTTGTCCAGACACAGTCGCACACTGTACTGTCAGCTGAAGACGTGACTTGGAGCTTGCTCAACTCTTGCTTATATTTTCATTCATGGGACTTTGCCCAGGTAAAGAAGTTCACCTGATCAGCCTACCTTTAAAATAATGGGATGGCAACAGCTATCTTGAATCTCTTCTCTGCACAGTGCTTGGAAATTATAAAGCAGTGAATCATTCCAAGGCTTATTAGAATTCTTTGTAGAAAGACAGTGGTGAGGATGAGGTATGTTGATAGCCTGCACTGAAAACCGGGGTCTTCTCCTGTTTCTTGGCGAATGTCAAAATTCTGAACCTAAGTCCCCACTCATGTTCCCAAGGTATCACACACCATTTTAGCCATGTAACTCTCATTAGCTTTATCCAACTGGAGAATTAACTCTTGGGTGTCTTTCTTCCCTAGACTTTTAAAAGTGCCGCTCACAATTATCAAACCTTTTTAGGTCAGACTCTGCTGCCAGTGCAGGGTGCCCCCTGCTGGTAGTGAACAACCTTCCTCAGTCCTCATTAAACAAAGCTCATGTGCCTGCCACACATGGATTTCCCTTCCCTGGCAAGAGGCTGTTTTCCATTGCTGTTGGTCTAACTGTTTTTAATGATCCACTTTGGACTTTCTTCCTGGTGCTTTGCACAATAATCAAGTTAATTACAAGCAGTCAGACAAATTGGTCTGCGAGGCAAGGAGATGAAGCTGACAGAGAGGTACTAGGAGTAGGGCTGGAGTGGAATTCAATGAGGGAGAAATGGCTGGTGTATAGACATGGTGGGCTACCGTTTGGGTAAGCAGGTATTCAGAATGAATCAAGGGAGTGTATTGTGCAAAACTTTACTTCTTTCCCTGTCCCTGATGCACTTTCCTGATGGTTTGTTTTTACAATTTGCTTCTGTGACACCATCTCCAATGTCAGGCAAGTTTTGGCAGCATTGTCAGATCCTGAAAGGCTGTGGGAAAAATGAGTCAGAGAATAGAAAATCAGAAGGCTGAAAGCACTGGAAATGTTGCAGGTGTTTCCAGAGTTTTGTAAATATTCTTGGGTGTCTGAGGTGAGTCCTGGCAGAACTCCGAAGTCTGAGGTGAGTCCCAGACCAGGTGGGCTCTGGAGTCACAGACGTGTACCAGGTGTGTACAGCAATTCTAGATGTGTCCAGGGTGTGCCAGATATGTCCCAGATATGTGCAGGAGATCCCTTACCAGCTAATGAATGCAGTTTTATTACCAGACCCCACGGGTGTGCGCTTCTATTTTTTCCATTTATTTATGACTTTTTTTGCTACAGTTAGAAAACAGTAAATTAAATGCAGAAATGCCAAATTTCAGCCCACACTAAGATGAAGCCCAGGGTGCTTTTCTAATTGGCAAGCGATAGGGGGCTTCATCCACTGGCTATGCAGACACCATAGTCATTAGTTAGCCTCATGAACATCTGCCAGCTCTTGTGTAGCTTCAGTTCTTACTGGTGAGAAAAAAATGTCTGCCTGCTCCCTCAGGGTTTTCCTAAGCAGTAGGAGAAGATGTGGGGGATGGCAGGAGACTAGCTTTTGTGTGCCCCAGAAGCAGGAAATGTGTAGAAGCAATGATGACTCTGGAGGCTGGTGGAGTCAGTAGGTTGCCTGGGGCTGCCAGTTTCTAGGGGTAGGGTGCCAGAGAGGATGAAGTGTTGAGGGATCCTGGGGTTTGGACAAGTAGAATCTGGGGGTGTGACTTTTTTGAAGGGCCCAGAGACTGGAGCAACCTAGCTAGGGGAGCCTTCCCCATTCTGTCCTTCCTCTGCCCCCTTCAGACCTTGATTCTTCAATCCTTGCATCCTTCCAAAGTGGGTGAATATAATACAGATATGGGCAGGCATGACAGGTGCTGCCAAATGTGTGAGCATCACCTGTGATCCCTGATATTTGGTATATGGAATCTGGATGAGACGGCAGGGACTTCTGTTCTCACAAGATGGATTATTACCCAGTGAGCATCTCAGCTAGCACAGCCAGCAGAGGGAAGAGGTCTGGGGTGCACATACCCATACCACAGTGTTACAGGGCCTCTCCCTGCCAGCTCAAGCAGAGCTTGTGATCAACATAGAGTATTTTGAGGTTCAGTGTGAGTCAGCATGTGGCCACAGGCATGCAAACACCCCAGCCATCAGCTAATCCAAGAAGGCATCAGGGGCTACTGCACCCATGACAGCTCGCCCCTCTACCTGGCAAGTGAAAGAAGCAGTTCAGGCAGTGCAGACAGACTTTGTAAACTTGAGCCGTCTGACATATTGCAGCCAGCAGAGGACAGTGCCACTCACATACACCAGTCACTTCATTACAACCTTACTCTTACGTGCCTAGGCATTGAAGTTCTTCTGGTATGAAAATTCTTTACTGTTGTGAGACTCTCTCTGTGTCTATGCAAACAAAGAATTAAGAGCAGGGTAACTCACTGCTGTCGGTATAAATTAGATCCTTAAGGTTAATGTACTGTTTATCTATTTTCCACATCACTTCTTTTTTTCTAATATGATTTGCAGTCCCTTTAGGCCTACAATTAGCCGCAGGCGCCTTCTAATGTATGCAGAACATATCATACCCCCTAGCATCCCCTCCAATGTGCTGTGCTGGTGAAGGTGAAGGAGAGAGACCGTAGAATAACTGGATTTATCCTACATAACTTTGGATTTGAAAGAAATTGCCTCTAATAAATCCCTAGCGGACGTTTGCCCCTATCACACAACCACTGCATAATTCAGCATGGTTCAGTATGCTTGGCCAGCTAGTCTTAGGGGCTCGAATAGCACTGAGATAGTCAGAGCTGTGTGCGAGGAACCGAGGACTGGAATAGCGAAGGGGAGGCTGTGTTGTAGGAGAAGACTTAGGAGCAATGGCAGATTTAATGAGGAGGCAAAGCTAAAGTAGCAGCAAATGCTGCAGATCAGAGATTAGATGTATTAGCAAAACTGGAGTTGGGGGCCGGACTGGAATAGCAAGGTGTGCTGTGCTGTGAGTCAAGATTAAGATGTTGTACTAGCTGAGCACGGACTAGGATAGCAGGAACTGGTAGAGGTGCAGATTGAGGTTCACTGTCAAAGCCAGATTGGGACCCAGGACTAAAATAGCAGGGTTGCTGCAAATTGGAATTGAGAGGCCTTAGTAGAGTCCAGAGGAAGGAATGATTCCTTATGGACTGTGCTTTCTCTCCATATTCCTCAAAAGCATTTCTTTTGATTTGCTGTATCCCCTTCTTTTGCTTGGGCTGCTGATGCTCAGTCCGTGTCTGTATGGATGGTGCCAATGGCAGATGGGGCCATAATCACCTCCAGAATCCTCACTGGGAATGGACTCCACAGGCCATATTCTAAGTACCCCATAAATTATATCACACCTTCTGCCATGTGCCTTTGTGGTATTTTTCTGGGGTCTAAAATATTAATTTAAAAAAAAAGCCCTTTTACAATACACCACTATATTAAACTTACAACACTATAAATCGGGGCCATAAAACTGTAACTTGATGACTGAGTGGAAGATGAACCAGACACGCTGCTGTGGGAACGACAAAGATCCTAACAAATTGCATCATATACAAGTTCCTGCAATATACATAAAACTTACTATTTTTCACTCTTATTAGTTTGTTTTTACAATATTTTCATGGGCGAAATATAAAAATGGCAAGAAACACACAAGCAAATCAGTTCACAAAAATAAAAAGTGACATGAACATGCATCCAAAGCGTGAGCTGAACTTCAAAAAAAAATTTTTTTTTGAGCTTTGAAACATTTTCCATTTTCTCTCATTTCTGTGTATCTGGCTTCAGGCTGGGACCAGAGGCAGAAGCACAATGAAATAATGTGAGAAGGATTATTTCTTGTGCTAGTCCCATCCTGATCTGAAGCAGAAAGTACCCTAAGTCTCACAAGAAACTCCAGTTTCACCAGATTTCCACCCCCAAAACAAGAACAAATTGCTTTGGTTTCTGCTTTATTATGCATAAAGATTAGCTTAAAGTGTTGGTTTTTCCTCTAAAAAGAACTTTTCTTGTGTTTGTCTGTTTTGTTTTTATGCTAGAAATGTGAAATATTCACTTTCCTCTCTTAGCTGGACGTCCTTGGCGAGAACTTTGGAGGACACGAATAATGATGTCATAAAAGGCTGTAACTGGGCTGTAACTTTTTCTCTCTGGAGCTCAGGTAGCTGAGGGGATGTAGATTGTTAGATTCGCTTTCCATTGGTTGAAAGGAAAGTTGCAGCTCAGTTTAGAGCTTTGTATGACATCGCTATTCGGGTCATTCAGCTATGAGAGGGAAGCAAAGGTAAAATATTCCAAAGTGGGTCAATATAAATGCAGGAAAAACCCCTTTTATTTGGGAGCAAGGTCTGCAGTGCTGTATTTATCTACCACAATGGAGCAGTAAAAGGCACAGCATTGATTTCTTGTTTTTGCTCTGTGGGTCAGCTTCTTGAGGTTTGGACTGTTGGGAGAATTTTCAGAGACGCATCTGCCTGTCTAGATGCTTTTTAAATGTCACTTGGACCTATTTGAGGTTTGCCTCTCACCAGTATTCCTGGAATAATACGAAGGCTCAATCTGGAATCTGGCCAGGACACGGAACTGAAACTGCTGTATTGGTACTGATGGATGATGTTCTGCTGTCAATGGATAGAGGGAAGACATCCATTCTGCAGTATTTGACATTGTCAGCCATGAGATACTGCTGTCTTGTCTGAGAAAGGTGGCAGGGATCCAGGGTAATACAGTAGAATGTCTGAGTCAGGAGCGGTGCCAGGGTTTTTGGCGCCCTAGGCAGGGGTCCTTCTGCGCTCCTGGTCGGCGGCAATTCTGCTGCGGGGGGGGGGGCCTTCCATGCTCCCAGTCTTCGGGGCACTTCAGCGGCGGGTCCTGGAGTGAGTGAAGGACCCGCTGCAGAATTGTCGCCGAAGACCCGGAGCGCGGCAGGACCCCCCGCCGCTGAATTGCTGCCGAAGACATGGAGTGTGGAAGGACCCCCGCTGCTGAATTGCCGCCGAGGTCTACAAAATGCTACCCTCCCAAATCCTGGTGCCATAGGCGACCGCCTAGGTCACCTAAATGGAAGTGCCGGCCCTGGTCTGAGTCTTTCCTGGAGGGACACACCCATTGAGTAGTAATGGGGAAAAATTGTGTTTCCACCCACTAGACATGTCACTTGTGGGAGTCCTTCAAGAATCATTTTTCGCTGGTCCTATTCAATATCTACAATTCAGCCTCTAGGGTTAATTGATAAGATGACATGGACTCAAGTGCCAGCAATATGCAGATGAGACACAGATCCCCTATCCTTCATGCACATGAGCACGCTACTACTATCAAGATGGCTTAGTGATTAAACGAGATGAATGAATGACAGATGAAAAACAGTTGGCTGAAGCAGAAACTGTGCAAGACAGGTGATGCTGGTGGGCAAAGGCATGTGAAGGGCTTGTAGCCACAGTCCAGTCTCTTTTGGTTGAAGGTACACACTCACAATTGGTCAATTCGGTCTGTAGCTTAGGTATGCTCCTGGATTTCTCGCTGCTGTCAAGCTCTCATGTAGCAGCTTCCTGAGTAACATTCTCTATCCTCTCTGATTGGCTAGGAAACTCCATCCCATCCTGGTGGATGATGGGCTGGCCTCAGTTATGCATGCATTTGTAACCTCTTTTCTGTACATCAATGCAATATACCTGGGCATGAGCCATTACCCCTTAGGAAATTCCAACTAGTACAGAATGCTGCAGTGCATCTTCTTACCCACAAGGGTTACTGTGAGCACATTGAACCTGTCTTCTACTCCTAACATTGACTTCCCAATTCCCATAGAGTAGCCAGTCAAGTTTAAGATCTCAGTTCTTATCTTCAAAACACTCAATGGTCTTGGCCCAGGATATCTAAAACACCATCTAAAGCTCTGGGGTGAAGACCGTGGTCAACAATTCTGTTCCTCTGGCACAGTGAAAATTTTTACAATAAGGGTGAAGCTCATCCGTGTGAGAGACAGAACTTTCTCAGGGGCCAGTTGAGACTGTGGAAAAAACACCCACAGGAGGCAAGGGCCATCACAAACTTTGCCACCTTTTACTGCGAATGCCAGGGGTACTTCTTGGATTTGCTTTCTCCAAGCCAAAGCACATGTACATAATAATAATAAAAAGGCCTAACCAAAACGAAACACTCCACTGTAGATCCAAATCTGCCCCCAGGGAGAGGATGAGAGAACAAACCACACGTGGCAGAGGTTAGTTACATTGCTTACAGCTCTACAGGAAAGTGCTCAGATAGTATGATGATGTGTTGTAGAAGAACTTATGTAGAATAGGACAGGCTGGTGTGAGGATATTAAAAAGCAAAATAAAGCAAGAAAAATCCAATAGTTTATGAAGGATAATAGTTTTTTTCCAGATAAATGGGCTTTTGTTTATTCCACTGGAACCACAATTCAGGCACACACTAAAATAACCAAACACTCTACTGTTGCACATTCCATCTCCAGCATAGGATAAACAATAGCTAATTAAGCCTCACATCTGTCAGGTAGATAAGTATTATCCCCACTGTACTGATAGGAAACTGAAACATAAGAGGTGAGCTCCTCAAACCCACTCTGGCTTTTTACTTCTCATAAAAGGCTTAGAGCAGATGTGCAAGGATCACCCTCAGTGAAGACATTGCCTGGTGTAGGGGGCATGCCAGGGGTGAAGCTGGTGGGGGGAGGAAGAAGCTTGTCAGGAGTGGAGCTGGAGGAAGGATATAACACTGCAGAAATTCCAGGCAGTGTTGAGACACCCTGGGCAGTTCCGTGAGGCTACTGTCTCAGTTACACCCAGAGCCTCACCAGCTCCCAGAACAGACCAGGATCAGGAGGATTCAAAGGTGCCTTAAAGCCACTGTGATGTTTTGGGGTTCAATCCAGGCCTGTGAGAGGCTGTGCTACTGCCTTCCTGTAACCTTGGATGCTTTAAATGCTGGGCTTCTGTAGCTTATAGCCCAGAAACCAACAGCCAGCAGATAAGCATGTTGTTCTCTGAGGGTCTATGTGCAGTGCAGCCCTGATTCAGCACTCTGATCCCAGCAGCCTATCTACACCACAACAGCGTCACCCTAATCTTCTCTAGTCTTTGTTACTACTTGCACGGTAACCCCAACACACCCCCAGTCCTGAATTTCCCACAAACCATCTGCCCTGAAGTGACCAGTCCTCTTTTGGAACATGCAGAGAAGTAATAAGGTTCATTTGCTCCTTTAAAGAGACAAAAGCACAGCTTGTCACTTTTAACGGGACTTGACAATCCCTTCAATTCAAATACAGCACTGTGTTAGTTTGCATTAAAATTAAAACAAATGTATTAGGAAAAAGAGGAGTTTGAAATGAGTTCAACTAGAAGAAATAAAGACAAAATGGTTACAAGCAAATAAAAGTAAAATATGCTTCTAGGGGCTAAGATTAACAAGCTATGGTCTTGGTTCAAAGTAGATTTATTACCATTTTTTTCTTTACAACCATGGCTGATTTTCTGTCAGTCAGGACCTTCCACAGAAGTACGAGCTGCTGGTTTCCCTTGTCTTCCTAGGTGAATTATGCCAAAAGGCTCTGTCTTGCCCTTATCTCTCTCTCTGAGTTCATTGAGTTCTTTAAGAAGCAGAATGGCCTTATACTGTTCTTTCCTTCCTGTTGACTTCCCCTCCTTCTGCTGATCAATAAATGGTGCTTTTGTTGTTCTAATTCCACAATGCTTACTTCACATAGGAAAAAGATAGATGGCTGCCTGTTTCTCCCTGTTTTTGGTCACAGACTTTAAAGCATAATATCAGTGAGTATCCATAATGCTTCATAGTGTTAATGCACACATTTCACAATGATATTAATCACCAGTGTGTCGTAGGCTTTCATAAAAGACCTTACTTTATACACTTTTATAATATGTAACTATTGTATACAACCAGTTGATTCACTTATTGATCATTTGTGATAAATGTATCTTTATAGTCCAGTAAAACCATTGAAAATGTAGTCTCAGAGAGAGATCCTTTTCTCCTTCTAGGAAGAGATGCTATATGGTGGTAAAGACTTCATGCTGGTTCCTCCCCTATTGGTGATAATTGAGTATTACCTTCCTCCCCGCGCTAGCTTGATGGTTTGTTTACCTTTTATGTAAATGCACCTTCATTGTCTCTGCCGACAACCAGGCTGGTCAGACAAACAAATACTCATTCCTTTGTCTAAGGAAGGCTGGCTTATGCATTGCTTGCCATAACATTTTAAGAACATAATTCTAGCACCTATTCATATCTTTTTGCACACACGCTATACATGCATCATACAAGAATATTAATGATCAGTGAGCTGCTGGTTTTTCAATTATATATTTACTACATACCATCTTTAGGTATATATCATGGTAACAGTATGTTAGGTGTAATGAGTACATCAAGAGCTGACAAGAGTTGCTGACTCAGAATAGTGAACCACCAAAGGGCCTTTGTGATACAGCCACCTTGGCACCATCTTTTCCTGGACTGTGAGCACAGAATCTCACCTGGGAGGTTAGTGGCATTGTTTTCAGAGCCACAGAGCACTTGTCTTCACTGAATTGTGGATGCTCATTAGTTCTGAAAAAATAGACCCCTTGTGACTTGACCAAGATGACACAGCAAGTCACTGCCAGAGTTGAGATTAGAACCTGGGACTCCTGGATCTCAGTCTCACACTTTGGTCACTAGATAATGGTGCTCCTGGAAGTGATGGCAGCCTCACTTCCCTGTGCAGTATATAGTCTTTCCCTCCCTCTCAGATATCTATATAATTTTATGTATATATACTTACAGATTTCTATAGCTCTTTAAAAATCTTAAGTGGGCTCAGAATCAAGAGGTGAAAGGAAACATTCTGTGATATTCAGAGGACTGTAATATTAACGAGAGAGACAATTCCTGGTGTTCTTTAGTATAAAAGTTAATTACAGGCACCCAGAGGTTTAAGACCTACTGTTATTGGGGGATGGGGTGTGTGCTAGCAACACGAGGGGATGACTCTAACATTAAACTGGGATTTAGCATGTACAGTAGGTTGTCAAGAGGGAAAAAAAAGAACAAAGGAGACTATTATTATCTTTTGCTATTATCTTTTAATTCCCCCGTTTTCCTTTCACGCGATCTCTTTTCTCAGCCCTCTCTTTTTCAATAATTACAATAATCAACTTGCAATGATAACAGAAATAATCTCCTGCAAGATAACTAAACAAACCACTTGTTATCCGTACTGTACTGTGCTCACTTATTGTAAGTATTTCATTTTTTGTGGAAAAGCCAATAAAATTTTAATTAAAAAAGCATGTAGGTTGTCAGCTGAGATGCAGAAGGGTGTGGGGTGTGTGTGTGTGTGTGTGTGTGTGCAAAATGGTCCCTAAATCACTCTTTTTGATAAAGTAGGTGGGAGGGCAACATTCCCTCCCCCCCAAAAAACCAAAACAACAAAATTTCCCCCCTCCAGATTTCAGAAACTATGCTGCTCCATCAAGGGTACTAATTGCTTGGGAAGTTAAAGGGAAAAAATCCTACAAATCTCGAGTGACAGTCACAGCCACCTCTGTCAATGGTGGTGGCAACTGCTGCAAAACCTAATTAAAGATTTTGCATCTCAAACTGTAATGTTGGTTTGTTAGCCCTGGCTACGGAGGTACAAGCAACTCCTCCTACACTCTGTATCATTAATGTGACTCAACCTTGCCCTTCAGGGACTGCCTTTCGTGATTAGGGGACATTCAGTCTCCATGGACCATTCAGTGCTTAGCCTCTCAGTTGAGACTACCAGCAAGGCAATTGTGCCAGTCCCTGGACAGTGAGGTTGTTGGAGGCATGGGACGAGGCATGAGGAATAGACTAAAGCAGTCAAGGTGTAGCTGTGAGGAAGAGGTGGCCTGCTGAGCCCAGCTAGGATAAAGGTTTGTTTTTTATATATTTCTGTTGAACTTTGATACAGGATTCAGTGGCCTTAGAAGGGGCTGGACTCTGCAAAGTGGTCTGGCTGGAGGGCCAGGACACTCCTGTGGTCAGAGTAGGTCAAAAGAAGGTGGGGAAAACTGAGGCAAAATGTGCTGCAATATTACATTCTGCTAGTAGAGGGTATGTTGAAGCAGCAACTTTGCCACATTTGGGGGATTGTTTTGGGGTAAGACCCCACAATGGTACCTGAGGTGGGCTGTCAGGCCTCCTTTCCTCAAGGAGGGATATCTGAGCACTGAGACACAAACACCTTCCCTGGTGGTGAAACATTTCCCTCCCAGATCTGTATAAGAGAGGCCAGCTGTGGCAGGGCAACCTCCTAATTTTTTGAGGCAATGGGGATGAGACAACAAGGAGGGAGACGTGGGGCTCATCTAATCACATGTGTTGACTACAAGCAGGCAGGGCGTGTAAAGTAGGTCTGTCCCTATGGGAGCAATGGCTGTGAGGCCTTCCCAGATGCCCAGAGTACTAAGACAACTGGGGCGTTTCTGGCTATTAGGGATGTCATACTCTGAGCCAGTGGGACATAGACTACTACAGTCTAAACAAACAATTGAGAGGACCCATTTTGGGGCAAGAAAGCATGAGACCCTGGGGAATCATTTTTGGTTTGAGAAACTGGGGCACATAGAAAGATCTCTCCTTACTAAAAGCTGGTCTTTTGGGTGGATGAACTGAAGCGATGGGGAGACTAGAGTCTGCTGGGATAGGCCCATATCGAGAACTCAAGGAAATGGACCCTGGAGTGTAAACTTAAAAGGGGGAAGTTGTCCTGATGGTTCAACATCCCTGTTGGTTGTGGAAGGTACCCCGACTCCATTCTCAGCCCCAGTTGGTAGAACCTTAGGGACTTTGGACTGTCTTGTTATGGAAACCAGGGGTAAATTACAACAGGGTTATATGGCAGAGGGCACCCAGCTGGAAACTGACTCCAGGTTTCTAGGGAGCCAAGGAATTGCTGGCTGCAAGATTGGTGTTGTCAAATAATTTCATAAACTGTAGGCCCAGATGAATGATTTCTACTTAGAACTTGGATGGTCAGATAAAGAGCAAATCCTGGAATTAAAGAAAAGCAAGCCCAAGTACTCCCGGAAGCATTGACTGCACATCACAAATGAACAAAGCAGGTAGAAGCAGATCTGGAAAGGGCATGGCAGGCATGGGAAAGTGACTATTCTATACTGGCCAGTGAACTTAAGAAGCTTCTGTTTGACAATGAAAACATTCTGCACATATGGAGACAAGTAACAGAACGGCCACTCAGTCTGAACAGCAGCTCAGGAAGGCTGAACCAGGTGGAGAGCCTGTTTTACACCTGTTGATGCTATGATGGACCTGAGGCCTGACTACGGGAGTGTTACAAGAAGAGATGCACCAGGAATTAAAGCTGCAGAGCAGGTGGAGGCTGAGAAAAACCACGTCAAAGAGCAGCATGTGAAGGAGCCAAACTGAATCGAGGCGTTGAGAATAAGATTGCCTTCCTAAGAGGCAGAAAAAGGACGCAGAGTATCTACTAGTTTGGGAAAAGAACTGCTACTCCTATGACAAGGACAAGTAGGAATGGGTTGCAGTCAAAGTTTAGGAACTAGAGAAGCTCAGGCTTACTCTGGAAAGGGAGTGGGAGACTAAGGCCAGTGAGCTCCAGGGGTGATCCAATGAAGCAGTAGCACTGGGCCCCTTGGCAGAAGAAGCTGGGTTATGGAGAAAGCAAATCCAGAATCATATTGGAATGCATGGCCAGGGCACTGGAACGTTTGTGGAGACATGCAATAAGATAGCGAGCATGGGAGAGCCATGACGAGTGGCTGGTATCAACACAAGTGAACTGACTAACACTTCAGATCTCCAGGAAGACCATTCTGATGGGATTGCTGGAGGTTCAATAAACAGGCTGTGTATCCTGAGGTATACTCACTGAAATGAGATTCAAGATAAATGCTGCAGTATTGGAAGTAGCCTGTACAACTACACAGCAGACCCACACAGTGATTGACCCTGGGTGAATTAGAAGAGAAGGCCACTTCTCTTGATAGTTTCCAGGCCTAAAACCTCATGCTACAAACCAAAATCAGTGAGAGCCAGTGCAAGCTAGAGGAGATCCACTTGCCACTTGGAAAGATCCTGCCACAAGCCATTCAATGACAGCAGGAGCTGACCTGTATGGAATTGGAGAAGGTGATTGGGTAGCAGCAATGCTCTTTGGTACAGAAGGAACTAACTAAGCTCCAGAACCAGCTGAAAATCCAGCCTCAGATGAAAAACAACCCAGAGACTGATGAAAAGCTGAAGGGCTTAGAAATGAATGTGATATCCCCAGGGGATGAACTGGAAGTATGCTGGGAAGAGGGAGCAAGGCTATTTCAGAAGAAGAAATGACGGGACACCAAGGTATGTCAGTCAACTCAGGCCACGGGTGTCACAATGGAGACTGCAGCAGAAACAGAGGTCACCAAGGCTCAGAATGTGGAACAGAAAAAGTAATGGAAAAGCCTTTGCTGACTGGAGAGTTGGAAGAGACTCTGCGAAGATCGAGTGAGGGCACTATGGAGTGGAAGAAATTTACCTCATGGAAAAAGCAAAATAAGAGTATCCCTGCTGAGGTGAACAGCATTCGGAAGTTAGCAGAGGTAAAAAGGAACAAAAATGGGTGTTGCTGTGAGAGCAACTAAGAGCATAGTGCAGTTGTGACTCGTTGGGAGGCTCAGAGAAGAGGAGGCAGGAAGTGCCCTCTCCCTAGGACGCAGCCTGGAAGAAGGTTGAGAAGTAGAAGGGGAGAAAAGTAGACAAGCTGCTCCCAGGGTGGGCTAGAAGTCTGAGTGGAGGCAGGAACCCTGAGGAGCTGCAGTCTCCCCAAACCTCATGAGTGAGGGGAGGAGTGTGCAAACCCCTGGACAGTGGGTTGTTGAAACAGGAGCCTGGGGCACAGGAGGGGGAATAGACCATCTCACGCAAGGTGTGGCTGTGAGGAAGAGGCGGCCTGCTGAGCTCAGCTGAGCTCCAGGTTTGGTTTTTGTATATTTATGTTGGACTTTGATAAAAGACTCTGTGGCTACAGAAGGGGCTGGACTCTGCAATGTGGTCTGTCTGGAGGGTCAGGACACTCATATGGCCAGAGTAGGCCAAAAAGGTAGGGAAACAGAGAGAAAAGGTGCTGCAATGCCACATCCAGACAATAGGAGTTGTGTTGGAGCAGCAGCCCTGGGGCAGCACAAATGGGGGCTTGCTCTGGAGTGAGACCCCATGACAAGGATCAATGAACACCAACTGATATGTGGATGGCTGAACCACAGGAATATGGACCTTAAGTAATTATTGCCTAACTGTGAGCCACAGTAGCTCAGAGGGATTTATATCAGTGCTATCTGCCTGTTCTAGTGATGTCAGGAATATATCAGGACTATCTGGCATAGAAACCATGAGGAAGAACAGAGTCAGTGCTCAAGTACTGTGGGTTCCTGCTGTGAACCAGTCCTTTTGAATTTCCTTTTGAAGGTTGGATGAGCTAATTGATGGCAGCAGAGAGCCAGTGCTCTGAAGCATGTTAGACCCTGAGCTTGTTTTGGAACCTTGCTCTCTTGAGTAGTTCCTGTGTAAACAGTGCAAAACTCTATTCTGAGATGTTCACCCACTGATGTTCCACCTCTGGGTCACTCCAAGGGTGTTGGTTTCACCGCTAGCTTTGAGAGTTGAAGTGCACAGGCCTCCTCATGATTCTACTACTTTAATCAAAATGTTCTTGCTTCAGGATATCACTGGGGGAAAATTTCAGCAAGGGTGGGAAGATCACTGTTGGCCACCAATCACCCTTTGCATCGATGTTCCTCTGTGAGTGACTAACACTCCCCTGGGACTGCACTCTAGTATTGAGACAACCCTTCATGTAATGAATATGCTGTCTTTGGGCAGCATGAGCATCCAGTGGTGGAATCTGGCCTTTCCCGCCTCATGGCTTAATCTTTTCATTTCAGTTGTAATGGACAGGCATCCCACCAACAGATTTCTAAAGCAAGTCTTTCCAGATGGGTGATATGCAAGACTATACGAAGCAAGGCTTGGTTCACTGACAGAGCATTATTCCAGTACATATCCACTGCTGTAGAGCAGTGCATACTGAAGATATGAATAATAAATAACATTTATGTGATGTCATGTTTAAAGCAAGCCACAGGCACTAACTAATAAAAACTCACAATAGCTGTGTAAGGCAGGTCAATAAGAATTATCCCCATTCTTCACACTGGAAATGGAGGCAAAGGGATTCAGCGACACGTCCAAGTTTACAGAGATGGGGGTTGGTGACAAAGCCAAAATTAGAATGCAGGACTTCCTGATTCTCAGTCCTCTGCTTAACTGTACGCCTCTGTGACTCACACACACACATTATTAAGATTGAGAATAACGATAGGCTAACATTTATATAGCATCTTTCATACCAAAATCTCAAAGTGCTCTATAAACTGATTTATGTACTCTTTAGGGGTCACTTCACCCATTATCTAAATGCCACAACCTTCGGTGCATGAAAGTAGTAGCCTTTAAATAGTGCACAGCAACTCTATCTGACAGTTTAGAACAACCTCTCCAAATGAATCTGCAGGGGCATTTAGAGAGTAATTATCTGCCTGGAACTTGGCCAGGAGTATGGGACTGCCATCCCAACTCTGATGAAGAAGTGCCATGGGATCTTCACTGAGCACAAAGGGCCATGATCTTAGGTTTATGTCTCTTCCTAAAGCAATAACTGCATCCTGTTGCAACCCTATGGAATCGACTGTCTCTCTAGCTTGGAAAGATTTCCCTACGTTTCACAATGTAAAGTAAAAAGAACAGGTGTACTTGTGGCACTGTACTCCTGTTCTTTTTGCAAATACAGACTAACAGGGCTGCTACTCTGAAATATAAAGTTTTTTTCCTTTGCAGCTGCTGGTGACTGGCAGCTGTTTTTTTTTTTCCTTTCATATTTTGATTACAGAGTTACTCTGTTATTCCAGCAAGTCTGAAATTAGATACAGGTGCAAATGAACTGTGTAAGTCATAAGTGCATTAAAATTGGTAATTTTCCTGTCAAGAGTCATGTTGAAAGGTTGCAAGGAATAATAAGAGCAGACTAGAGCCAACTGGCTTGCACAGGTGCACCTACAATTCAGTGTGTTCTAGTAGGTGGTGTGTGGTTATGTCGGGTAATGTTTTATTTTTAGACAACACCTTGAAATCCTCTCCCTTTTGGTTAACTTTCCATCACTCATCTCTCATTTGCCACTCCAGTGCCTGACCACGATTCGTTTAGAGGACTGTAACAAATCCAAGACACCGGGGGTCTCTAGGTTACACACCCTGGCCTCCCAGACCATCACAAACACAGCAGGGAGAGGACCCAGATCCCCCTCCTCCAAAAGCATGAGCCCCTATCACTTTTGCAGAAGGGGAACATCCATTAGCTATTAGCTGTATGGAGCCTATGCCACAAAGCTGAATATGTCTGATTCCATCCACCTGAGGACAGGCATATATGCACCCCATTCTCCTACAGTACTGAACTTACAAGAGAGACATGGATGGGTGGTGTGTGAGGGGGAGCTTCCAAGAATTCAGTGTAAAGTGATAGTTCAATTGATTCAAACTCAAACAGCAAATCAAGGACCTTATCTTAATTTTGTATGTATAAACAGAAATGCACACCTTCTAGAGAGACCATCTAAATAACAGATGTGCTGGGGTAGCCACTATACGTGGCACTGGGAAGGTGCATCTGCTAGGAGCTATTCTCTTGCAGTTCACAGCTGCTTAGTTGTCATGTTTCTGAAGACTTTCATTTCTAGCTTCTGTGACAATCTATTCACTGTGCTAAATTCAAGCATGGTGAGTTTGGTGGGGTTCAGTTCCAGCTCCCTCTTCACGAACTTACCACCATGCTCGGCACCGATTAGCTATAGAGAGACAAAGAACTACATGGGCCACGGCGACTGAACTATCCCTGTTACGCCTAGAAGAAGTTGTGCCTCTGTCTACCAGATCAAGGCTGCAACATGCTGGCAGAGCAGTGTGTCAGTGGAGCCTGCCCTATGTCTGTCTCATAAATAAAGAGAGAATTTCATTCATCAAGGCTGTCAAGCAAATGCTTTCACCAGCACTAAATCCACACAATTTATTTAAAGCTGAAATTTATGGTTCTGGATAAAATAGTTTGTAAAAATGTAAATTAGTTCATCATATAATATGCATAAAATGTCACACATGACACTGCACAAAACTGGCAGGTCTAAATTTTCTTTGCTTTTCAGTATGGTATATAGACAACATTGCCTCCCATCTGTGTGTGGCAGGGTGGCAGGAACTCTGGGTCTGCATTCTTTGGCCTGGGCCTGGGGTTAGCTGGCTCAGCCCTCAGGCTGGTTAATGAGCCCAAGGGGGCTGCAGCAGAATCACGTGATTGGGTACAAGGAGCCTACAGGTCTGCATTTAAGCTAAGCAGCAGTAGTAGCTCAACACTTATTCCTGCAGCTGCAAGTGCTCCTCTATCTGCCTTGTTCCCTGTTCTGGGCCTGACCCTTGGGTCTGACCTCTTGATGCTGTTTCTGGTATCTGAGCACCACTGCTCTGACTGCTTGGCCTGACTACCCACACCCTGATCTGTGACACTAGGTCACTTGCCTGCCACACCCTGTGCCCACCTGCATGCAGCTGAAGCACACTTCTGCCCCCCTCATCTCTCTTGCATGTGGCTGGGTTGTATGCCGAGCACTCCCTGCCCCTCACTAGTGTGGAATTAGGGTGCCTGCCTGCCACAGTCCGCTATTCCAGCATGGAGTAGGTTGTAACCAGCTTTGCCCTCTGTGCAGAGCTGGCAAATGTCCATAATACCTAGCTGCAGCTGGTAAGCATTAGCAAGTAACACCCAGGGCTGACTGACTGCAGTCAGCATATGCAGTATAATGCTTCCAGACTGATGCATATGTTGTCTTTCTAATTTGGCTCTTTATTTTGAACAGATGTCGCGAGAGTGAAAAAATTAGCAACAATTAGTCACTTTTTTTGTCACAAACAACACTGTGCTATAACTGCAGGAGTAAGTAACAGACCCGGGTGTGACTTCAGAAACATTTTCCATGAGATGTCAAAGATAAACGGCCACTTACTGAATGCATCTTTCCCATGGTGCTCCCAGCATTTCAGAATGGACCTGAGCCTATTCTTGCCAGTTCCCATGGCCAGTGTGGTCCACCTGACACAGAAATGGACTCTTTTTCTTATCTGCTATGTTACTCTGCACTCCAGTTGCCCTTGGTTAAGGCTAATGGGTCCTATTCCTTTCCCAGAATATATATTGTCCCACTCTGCCCTTCCCCAGTTCAGTAGATTTTAAGGGGGCTATATGGCATGTTCTCACACTCACCATTGTCTTTTTTCCTCCCCAGATCTCTCTCTTTGTAGTTTTCAAATAAAGGCAGATGTGGTGCAGGCAAGAAATTTTAGGATTAGGTAAGAGGAACATGGGCTGTAGGAAAGCACCCCTCTTATTATCAGGCTCAGCCCCCGCCCCCAACCATCTCTCTCTTCACTTTAGTCTTGTTAACTACAAAGGAAGCTGGAAACCCTAATTAAGACCAACCCCCCACACTGCAAGCCTGTCTTCCTTCTCCCGCATCTATCATTGGTTAATGATTTATTCCTAAGAAACCAAAGAGGCAAGATTAGGTGCAAAACAAATAACAGTTTATTAAAGGACCCTCAACAACTATACACAGTAAGCAAAGAGGAAAACCACTCTGGTGTTAACAATATAAACAGGCTTTCAGCCAGGGCCGCAAAACCATACAACACCAAGGGTGAGTAAGACAAATTAAAGGGATTAACACATCACCGTTCTTGTTGTTTACACAGGACCCTGGAAACACTGGAACCCAAGACACCACCAGGACCACAGGACATCAAGGGACAGGAACCACAAACATGAACATCAGGATACTCAGGACAGGATCAGGTAAGCAATCTTCTATCATCTTCCTTCTCAACTTGACATGCCATCTCAGCGGGGAATAGACCTTAGTACTGGGCTGCCTCTATGATGGGCAGCTGCCATCACAGGGCGCTGTAACCTTTTATCACCTTTAGTTGCTGGGCAGGATTCTCTAGGTCACCTTACCCTTTCCCGCCCAAATGTACAAACGGTGCCAATACTTCCTGCCAAAGTGCTGCTGCTAGACAGATTATAGACAGAGAGAGAACAAGAAGTGGGAATGTGATATGGAGGGTGAAGTGCAACTCAAGGAAACCAAGATGGCGAACTGAAATTTCCTTAGTACAATTAAAAATTGTAGATGTAACCTAGCAGGGGATTAGGGAGGTTGAATAAGTGGTGGTGTATTTACATGGGGAAATATATAAGAAAAAAGGAAAACACTGACTGAGGTTAATTAGTCTTTTACAATTCCTTGTGACTAGTCTATCTAATGTCAAACCGTCTTAAGAGGCACACATGCAAAGGATTCTTGAACATTCCAAACAGTCACCTTCAGCTGGCAAAAACTAGGGAAAAGGTGGCTGCCTGGGAGAAGACAAGAAATGCTCCTCTATCATCAATTTGTATAATGCTAGTGTCCAGAGGCTCCAAACAGCATTGGAACCTCATTGTGCTGGGTGAGTGAGCACAAATGAGTAGCTTTTCTTGTGAGTGGGAGGGAGGGAGGGAGAATATGTGTGGAGCAAATATATACATATATTGCACAATGTTTTTTATGGGCAAGAGGGACAAGTGTCAAGACACATGCTCAAAAATTAACACTTGCAACTTTTACTATGGGCCTTTCCCTGCTCATCATTCATTCAGGGTCTGTAGAACCAACAGGGACAGCAGATTCCAGGCATGAGATCTCCACTGAGAACACCCTATCCCCAGACACTTGAATATAGGTAGCTTTAACTTCCATGAATCTTATCTGCTATGGTGATACATAGAATGAGAGGAAGGATGAACGCCATGTAGTGCTTTGTAAATCACACAGGCAACATGCTGAGTTGTGAATAAGGAGCCAGACAGTTGCTGGAGAGCTGATATAATTTGTTCCCTGTAGCAAACACCATTAATCGGGGGGTGACCACATTCTGCACTAGCTGTAGTTTCCAAGTATGCTGCAATAGTACGGTCCATATACATTTCGGTTTATAACCCAAGATTTGGGACGTATGAGGAGTGAAAATCTTTCCAGTCTTCCTGAACATTATACTTCTCTAGATGTTCTCTCTCTAGGTAACAATTTGCTAGAACAAACTCTTCTATAGTGAAGGTCACACAAATTGTTTATACTGTCCAAACGATTATTTTTTACTTGGGGGGATCATTCATTAGAACAGGAGGTTGATGTTTGGTCCACTGGCCTTTGTCAGAAATTGGCTGTCTCAGTAACCTCAGCTCTAGGAAAGTGACATTTGGTGTTTGTTTGCTAACTGCTGAATTCAGCTGATCCTAATCTTGAGGCACATAAATCGTTGACAGCCGCACCTCTTACTCTAGAAAGAAAGAAACAGTGATAATATTATCCACTATTGTTGCCCCCTTTAATCCAGAGGGCTTCACAAGTCCGATATAAACGCTACAGCACCAATGAAATGCAGCCATTCGTGGGATGGAGGCCGGAAGCTAACTAACTGGGGCACAAGCACAACAGTGGCAAAAAGTATCGTGGGATCGTCAATGCTCATGCATAACCCCATGGCCTGATTTTCAGAGTGTCTTAGTGACTCTAATTGCATGGAACTCTATTTATCTACACTGGAAAGATGAAGGGCTGAGAGGACCATGCTGGGATCTGAACCTATAGCTCTAGGGAGTCTTGATGCTTAACTTAGTAGGCCATCTCCTCTACACAATATTGACTGGAGATTAACCGTTTAATCTTCTCTTACTGTAATAGAGGTCACGTTCCTCTTGTGCTGAACAGAGTTAGGAGAACTGGCAGAGAACATAGAGACCACACATGTTTAGGAAAACCCAGGATTTATTTGTTTTTTCATTTCAGAGCCTCAGGATGGAGGCCAGAGGCCTGGAGGGGACAAAGATTTTGAGTGTGCCCATGCTCCCGCAATGAAAAACTAAACATTTTTCTTAAACACGCCTGGTCTTTTTGGACTCTGTTATCCTGATTTGGGGAACAAAGTCATCACCCAACAAAGTCAGGGAAAAATCCCTCTTCTCCAAAATACAGCATTGCATATTTGGAGAGATGCATTATGGGGGTGGGGAGAGGGAGGTGTTACTCCTTCCTGTGAAGCATCAAATATGAGCTGTTACCTGAGACAGAATACTGAACTAAATGGACTATTGGCCTGTTCTGGGATAGCAATTTATGCGTTTCCATTCCTGGTGTTCACCAGGGGTTCAAGTTCGTTTGGATCTTCACACTAAAGGAGGCATTATGGCTAATTTCTCTGAAACAAATAGCCTCCCCTCACCCTCCCTGCATTTAAACATCATAATTGAAATCTATATGCAAGGAAGGCAAGTTGCCTCTTTAGGCAGCATAGAGGCTATACATCCACACGCACATATTATACAGAAAACAAATGAACCCACTGTTAAAGCAAAGACTAATTTCTCTCTGCATCGGCCTCTTTAAGCCCAAAGTATGGTTGGTCAGATCAAAATTAGAACTTTGCAATACTTTAAAAGTCCCTTGTCCCCAGAGAGGGCTCTTGAATTTATAAACTCCAGGGTTTCACATAGCTACGGTTTAATTTCTAAAGTGTTAACCAAAATTTACTACAACTGCCATTTTATACTGGCATATTTGTTGTTGTTACTAAGGTAGCTATTCCATAGTTACTATTTTGGTTCCCATGGTGATTGCATTGCTACCCGAGTCTGAGATGATAAAATTGCTATGTTGACAGATTCTGATTGACTGTTGATACCGGTTGGCAGCAGAAAGGAAGGCTTCCCAATAGGTTAACATGTATATTTTCAGGAAGAAAAGAAGACAGCACAAATTAGTTTTTGATACAGTTAAATTTTAGTAGCTGCAGAACGGAGAGTTCAGATGAAAACATCTGGCAGCCTAGAGGCCGGGTGGTGGTGATGGGCCTGAATTTCCATGGGGCCACATTCTAGGTGGTTGCCTTGCATTGATTTCTCAGATGGAGCAGAAGTCAGGGGGTTACCCTTCTAAGCAGTTGCCTGCTCATGCTCTTCCTGGGATGGATGTCTAAGATGTGAATTCAGCAGGTATTTAACTTCTATGGAGGATCTGACACAGTGAAACTCAGACTGAGGCTCATGAGCTGCGAGTGGCTCTTTAATGTGTCTCCTGCAGCTCTTTGCCGCTCATGCTATTAAAACATGGTGTGATTTAATTATTAACCCATCAGGACGCTTTTACTATGTTATTTACCAGTTGTTATCAACTTACACTAAGAACTTATTTGCTGTGAGAATAATATATAATATAAAAATGAAATATTTTCCCTGTCATTCACACTATTGTGGCTCTTTTGGGGAAAGTTGATCACTAGCTTGACTCCTGAACCACTGAGGTCAAGGTATAACAGGATTGTAATGAATGTGTTGCAGGTCATCACTGAACAGTGTGTTAACCCCCAGCTCAACATCCAGCCAGTAGAGGACTCTGAAACCTCCACAGCACAGGAAAAAAAGTACATCCAGAGGTCACCTGGCTCAGGGAGGAGCTGGTTGCAGCCATTAGCCTTGGAGTTGGCTGTGGGGGAAAGGTTGTGCAGCGAGTGAGCAGCCTGTGAGCTGGGATAGGAAGGCTGAGAAGTGGATGGGGGGCACACAGGTGTAGGCAAGGAGCCAGTAGCAGCAGGTGAACTCAGGGTTGCAATCTGCTGGCAGGTGGATAGTGTGGAAGGGTTGCACTAGGATGCTGTTACCTTCATGCCTTTGGACTGGACTCCCTACTAAGGTTGTCTCTTTTTTGTGTGTGGTTGTGGTGACCATTATATAAGTGTGCCTAGGAGCTTTGCAGGGTTTATTTCTGACAGCCCTAGTAAAGGGATCTTCTTTGTCATTCTATGTGTGTGAGAACCCACCGAGGACTAGAACCTGAAGAACCTAGTGCCTGCAGTACTTGTCTCCAAGCTGGTGGTTCACCTGGTACACAACCAAACCTCTTAGGTACTGGTGCACCATAGCACTCCCAGTGACTCCCTGCCATGGGGTTGGTTAGGGTACTAGCTCAACCACCTAGGTCTGAATCCAATCCCCTTCCCCTAGAAGTTCCCTGGTAGCCAAGTGAAACTTTACAAACCTGCCTTTATAAAGATACTATAGAAACCGGTCACACCCACAGACCCTGAGTGTAAGCTCTGGGGATGTGGCTCATTAATGAAGAAAGCTGTAGAATATTTTCCTAAAAGTAGGCCTCAAATTTTGGCATGCCTTTGTGCTTCCTGGGAGAACCTTGTACCCCACCCGATTGGTAATGGTCCCCTCCCAGATCCTACAATACCTTGCAAAGTATTCCTTACCCAGGTCCCTGTGAATCGAATACAGCATCCATCTCGCCTTTGACTGCATGGATGGGAATTCACTACATCTCCTGCAGCCATGAGGGTTGGCCTCACAACCAAACACAGTGGGCCCCATGCAATCTGGTGTGTGGTTCCAGCCCGTAAGGCCTCATTCAGTTTCCAGGGAACTTCCAGGGACTTCTGGCTACAAGGCAAGACTGAAGGGGTGACACAAGGCTTTCTTTCACCTGCACCACATCAGAGCAGTGTTACACCCTTGTGAAAGGTTTTTGTGGCCCAGGCCCCTGAGATTCCACCAAGCTTGGGCTGTGCCTAGAATTTTGGCTGGGCAGAAAGACAATGGTTTGAGAGTTGAAAAGCTGCACTTCCTTCCTGATGAAGAATGAAAGGTTGAAAAAATGGGGAAAATTAGGGCAGGAAGAGATGGAGGGAAAAGAAAGAAAAGGGAGTGCAGAAAAGATGTGGTAGAAAGAATGAGAGAAGGGAGAAAAAAGAAGGATGGGAGATGCCAGGGAGGTTGTTGTCAGAGTGGGGCTAACCGATGCGTATCTCTCCTTTCACATTTCTTTTATTTGCATGATAACCCTGGACTATCATTCAGAAATGTACACAAAGCTGATCCCCTCCTTTTTAGAATATGTGCAATGTGCCTCAGGTAGCACGTGACCAGGATTCATCTCTGAATTTGGTCCACTGGTTGGATGATTAGTTTCCCCGGCCTGGGCCAGGTACTCTTGGAGAGTGCAACGTGAATGCTGATCCGTGAGCTGATCCCCTTTCTTAATAGCATCCCCTGGAGCAGCAGTTCCTAATTTTTTCTCTTGCATGACCCCATTTTCAGATGGGTTGCTTCCCCTGACCCCAGACAGCATGAAGGTCACCATTTTAAAATGGCATCTTTTGCATGATGTGACCTTGCATGCACCATATGTAGGAGGTCATGCCAAGCAGAGGATGCATTTTGTAAAATAATGTCCTCTGCACACTTGGGATTGCTGCGAGCCCATCTGCTGATGGAGTGACCTCTAGGGAACTGCTGCCCTAGGGCTTGGAAATGGCCATGTTTCCATCCCCATTGCTCCTTAAAAGAAAGACAGGTTTGATTATTGTTCTATTTTCTTATTTTGGTAAATGCTACAGTGCTTTACTGCCTGCCGCTTCCAATCTCCTCCTAGCCTCCCTGCAATCTCTTTGGCAGTGACTTGTAATTTACTGTGAATTAACCCAGTCACTGGGGAGTGCCTAATGGCCATTCTACAGGTTCACAGATTATCTTAAACAACTGATATTTAGTGCAGAAAGAGGGAAAACTTCTAAAAGGTTTAGTAAATGTCATGAAAAGTCTATTCTGGAGCTCAGTTTTTATCCAGTGCGGTGTTGACACAGCACGGCTTTCCTGGATCCAGCTGAATGCCAGGCTAGGCGTACTGTGACTTCTGGAAAGCCTTTAGAGGAGACTGTGAGATGCATATGTGTGAGAAAGGAGGGCACCTGCCATTTCCCCTTTTACATAGCACGGTAGCACGGAGAAGAGGTGTTTCTAATCCACCGAGGCTTTATCTGCACAAAGATGCCATGTTGTTCTTTATCTCTCTTGTGTTACTTAATGGCTGGGCTGGTTCATGCAAACCCAGATTACAGCAGATAAAAAAACCAAAGCTCTGCGGAGTGGGAGGACGACAACTTGGGTTGCAGGATGAAAGGGCTGCCTTGCATGGAGCTGCCCAGGCTGCTGTGTTTCATATCTAAATCTCTTTACTCAGCTTAAGCTTTTGGCCCTTAATACTTTTTGAATCAAAAAGAGGCAAAGTGTGGCCTTTTCGCTGCATTACTTATAGTCAATGTGTACAGCCTGGTAAAATACTCTTGTGTTAGGCGTCTGCAAGACTTTCTATCCTTATGGCCCTTATTGCAGTAGATCAGGGCTGTTCAATTCAACACACTTGTTCAGCTTTTTTTTCTCTGTTGTTTTGGTTTTTTAGTTCTGTTACCCAGAGATTACTCACTTGTCTTGTCTTGGGGGCCTGGTGGGAAGGCTGGAAGGTTTGAACAATAGCCTCCTAACAAGGGGTTCTTTTCTTGCTGCTGTGTAGGTCTAGAGATGCCTGAGAGGACAAAGGGAGGTGTGGGGAGCTGGCTGGGGTTTTACCATATTGCTTTGCCACCCATCACACTCCCAGTCAGACAAGAACAGTTACTTTCATGGTATTAAACCACTCATAAACTAGTCTCTTCAACAGCTAATGACAGCACTGTTCCACAGACTAAGCACGGGTTCTGTGTCTGTTCTTTGAACAGACCAAGCAGTCATCTTTTTATCCATAGCTTATTTAAGTGATGGGGTGATTGCAGGTGACCTGATCTCCCCAGAGAACTCCCTCCTGCTGCTGTGATCAGGAGCTTCACCTCCAGCAACCAAACAGAAGCAAAGTCCCCAGACAATGCAGGAGGTGGTGTTTGCAGCTGCTAATCTGGCCTTGTTGTTGTCCTGTGTGGGGCGGCTAGAGTTTACTGGGTTGTTTTACCAATACTAGACCCAGCTGGTGAAGAATAGAAGCCCGAAGACAGCAAAGGTCTCTATCAGTCCTGTTGTCTCAGTTACAATGGGACTGATTCTGGTCCCATTGAGGTTAACAGGTGCTGAAGGTGCTCAGCACTTCTGACAATCAGGCCGCTGCGTCAGATGCTTACATTTGTTTTGGTACTAAGTTTTGGAAATGTTGGTCTACATGACTTGCTAAGCTGAGACTGGAAGGAACCCAGCATTCCTGACTTCCAGTGCTGTTCCTCTGGGCCATGCTAACTCATAGTGACTCCCCCTTTTATCCACCTCTGGCTGGGACCTTGTCTAATCTCATAAATTGTGGAACAAGTGACCCAGCAGAGGTGAGAGTCAAGACTGAGGCCCTAACCACTCCCGGGAATTAGAGACTCTTTGGCAAACATTCACAAGAGTTCGGGATTTAGCCTTGGAGTCCTTGCTAATTTATAACTTGGGTAACTACATTCTCCCTATCTCAACTCTTGCAACAGTTTCAAATGAATTATAGGCTTCTTCTTCACCTTCTGTCCTAAACTGTGTAGTGTGGGTGTTAAACAGCTGTAGTGTGTCCCTGCAGAAGTGGCTGCATTTCTTCGCTTAATGCAGTGATTTCAATAATTAAATTTATAAAGGACTTTGGCATCCTTTGGGATGAAAGGCACTCCAGAAATGTATGATACTACTGTTATTATGGAGGGAAGCCTCAATTAGAGTACAATCCTTCAGTTCAAAGCTCACCTAGAGGCCTCTGAACTTTTGCCCCAGAAATCTCTGAATGCGACCAGGGCTTAATGGGTTGAAACACAACTCCTGCTCTCCAGCATCAGCTTTTCAGTGTCTGTTACAGCCCTTGAGCCACACATCGGAAAAGCACGAGCTTTCATTGCCTTTTCTTCCTCATCAGACACGCTCAATGACCTTCAGGCAGTATAACGATACCATTTCAGGCCTCTGTCCCCCTTCCACTCCGCCTTTCTGCTCTGCTCTCAGGTACAAAGCATATACAATACAAATATTTATTACATTCCATGGGGGATATCATATTTGCAGTGAGCCAGGCTCTGAGATCCCCCCAAAGACTGACTGAATTACTCATTGATTAATAGTACATCTTGTGGTCTTCTCGCTCCTTGCAAGCAGAAACTTGAGCCTAAGTCTTGTAAGGGAGGTTTGGGATATTTGCAATGTTGAAATGGCAGCACACCACTGCTGACATTAATCATAATGCTGGTTAAAAAGAAAACAAGACAGCAAAATTATCAGAAATATCAAGGAGTTGATTTAATTACGGGGAGTACACATGCTGCAAATGCTTCTTAACATTCTCCACGTCTCAATTAGATCAAGTTGGAGTTCTCTTTGTTCTGGCTTTTGAACAGTCTGAAACTCTGCAGGTTTGATCAATGGCGAGGGACAGAGAGGAAATGAGCAAGAGACGAAAGGGCTGAGTGTCTCTAGAAGCTGTCATGGTAATTTATGGCTGTGGCTGATAAAACTTTTAGCTAGTCAGGTATGACTTGGGAATAGCAAAAGCAAGGTGGCAGCTCTGAAACTGCAAAGAGGTTTCCCAAATTGGAGAAGAACTCATCTGGGGAAAGGAACCGGATAATGGGTATCCATCCTCAGCTTTTTGCCCAGGGGGCCTTTCAAGAGTGAACTCTGGATGGCTTACCTCACTGGCGCATTTCTGATAACCTTTCCAAGTTCTTGAACAATTAGAATAGGATCAGTTGACTTGCAGAATGTTTTAGTGTCATCAGGGCTACTGCAGCTAGAGAGCAACAATCTGGCTGCTTGGGGCAGGTAGGCCCAGGGACCAGGAGATACTTGTGGCCCATGCCAGCTGGGAAGTGAAGATGCTATAGGAGAGAAGACAGACTATTTCCTTGTCAACATTTCTGTGGTGATCACCAAGGTAGCATCTGAGTGCTCTATGATCTGTGTCATAGCAACTATGCCCCTTTGGGCTCTGCTTTCATTCCACCCCACAAGCCAAGCAGCATTTGTCAGCATGAGTACTTGGACAGGAGACCACTACAAAAAAAGTGTGCTCTTCCTTTTGAGTCACTACCAAACTAATGTCTCAGCATGACAGCATGAGGGTGCTGCGCTGTTAAAGGCAGCATTTTCTGGAGGAGAGAGAAAAAAACCCGCTGACCTCTTCAGTTTATTACAGATCCCCAAGCACTCCTCCTAAGAGTTACGGATATTGGTATTCTGGTCTAATTCTAACTCAGGTAGTTCACTCTAGTACTTATGTTCTTCCAATAGTTTCATTGTTTGTTTCTGATCTTAAGCTGCTGTGTGTTCCTGAACAGCTGCTACACCTAATCCCCACCGCTAGAGATGACTGTATGATGAGTGAAGGGACTTCTGTATATTGTTTATAAAATGCTTTGGGGTTCTTTCAGATCAGGGGCCCTACAGAAAACAAATAATATTGGCTAGAGCTGATAAGCAGCTTTGCTGACAGGGAGCCTGAAGTCCCCTCCTCTCCCAGCTAGTTTGTTTGAGACAGAAAGCCAAGGAAGGAGACAGTTTGTGTGGGTTCATGCCCCATTACCCAGATAGTGGAATTTACAAACCCCTTTCCTTCCTCATTGTTTGACGGTGACTCGTCACAGAGAGGACTTAACCACAAAGGAATCCATTACTAGCCAGTTGTTGTCCTGCCCTTCACCGCAGCTGAGATTCTAACTGAGGCCCTCGGTGCAAAGGCAACAGCAGTTCTGTGGCGCCCTCCTAAGCCAGCAGGAGCTAAGTCCTGGGCTTGGCTGGGAATCATGCTGCAGATCCTCCTTCCTCTGTTGTTAGAGGACACCCCACTCCTATCTCCTTTCCCTCACTAATGAGTGGAGTGCTAAGCCATAGAAAGTCACCTACTTAGCATCTGGAATTTCACCCCAAGCTGCCAAATCTCGCTCTCAACCCTTTCCTAGAGCTACAGGTCAGAGATGATTTAGTTAATTATGAGGTGATGCTACCACTTTGCTGATAAAATAGTGTCCCAGCTGCTTTTGTTGCTGATAAAGGTGCTGCTGAATGGAGTATTGGAGACACCAGTGAGATAGATGGTAGGGTGGAGAATGGTCAGTGCAAGTGACCACTAATGGTCTAAGTGAACTTCTCCCTCCTGCAATTCTCTTCTCATTTCCCACATTCATCTTTTGAAAAGTCTCATATCACTGCACCTGAGACATCTACTTACTGTTCGTGTCTCTGAATAGATCAGTTCAACACAGCATACACAGACCACAGTCTTGTACTCTGGTCAGCATTAGTATATCTGCGTTGGTATTTTGAGGATCCATCCCTGCCCCTCAAAAATTAGACAATTGGTGACAAACTGCTCCCAATCTGTATTAATTTCATTTTGAGAGGCCCACAGAGTGGGGCAACTGACAGGCAAAGAAGGAGAGAAATCTGTAGTCTGCAGGCTACAGAATTGTTCCGTGTGCCACACAAGAAGCCCTGTTACAGAACAGCTGCTTCTCTATGGCACTGGGTGAATCCACTGCCTAGTCCTGTGAACACAGAAGTTGTATTTATTGATTTGCCCCTGCACGCGTAAGAGGGGAGATCAGAGAAGAGTTGCTGTCAGTGGCAGTGAGTAGGTGACAGAAAGTTGTGTAGCATGCATACATGCACACACAACACAATGATATCTCTGGATCTGACAGGTTAGAGGTTCAGTTTGGTGCCTTGGGTACCTGTCAGGAACCTAAAGTAGCAAAACCACAATACTGCTCACAGCCTTGCCCTTCTTGCAGCACAGGCTTTTGCAGTCAAATAAATAAATACATACATACTCCCCACATTATCCAAACTGAGCCGACGTTTGAGCTAACACAGTTAATACATAAATCCCTAATGTGACCAACTGCTACAGCGGGCTGTACCAAGTAATTGCTTGACATATTTGCTTACACTGTCTATGAATCTGATTATCTTATCCTGGAAGGATAACTCTCAGTGTTCAGTAATCCACTGGGTCTCTGTGCTGCTTCATACAAATTGAAAAAGATTTTCTAAAAAAATCGGCCTATAAATATGCCGTATATCTGGAATCAGTATCCAGTGATACCTTTATGGTATGCTCTGGTGGAATTTAGCACCCACCTAGAACCACATCACCAGCTCACCCATTCCTCTCCCTGTGACTTTTTCTAATACTCCAAACTCCTCAGCAGCTTCAAACAGCCACTGTTTTTTGTGGCATTTTTAAAATCAACCTGTCAGAGTAATATTTCCTTCTTTTTTCTGCCAAATGTGGAATTTCTCCTTTCCCTTCTCCTTTAAATTACCCCTGCTCAAGGCCTTGGGTGATTTAGAATTTGTGCCGGGCCAGTAACTGGTGTCATGTATATAAAATTGTCATGAGATTGATTCTCATTTACACCAAGCTGCCTTTACACCACTTTAACCGTGTAAAGAGGCCTTAAAGATCACATCTATTACTCTGATTTAAAGGCCCCTTTACTTTGTCATGGTCATTTAAAGGGACCTTAGTGTAAACGAGAACAGAGCCGGCGCTAGGCATAAGCCGACTAAGCAATTGCTTAGTGCAGCTCAAGGGGCCCCCCTATTAATTATTAGTATGTGTTGTGTGGAAGGCCCCCCAATATATTCCTGAGTAGGGCCCCAATGATCTAGCGCCAGTACTGAATGAGAATCAAGCCCTGGAGCTTTAAAGACAGTTAGCTCACATTCCTGTAAAGCTGGGAAAGGGATTTGTATCCACTGGGAAGGAGAAATTACCAGCTTTCCAGTGGGAGTCAGAGCTGCACTCATTTCTAGTCCTGGAAGGGCCCAAGAAAAGCCACCTATCTCTGAATGCTTCAGGTGAAGAAGTTGCTCTGGAAGTTGGTAGAATTGCTCTCTCTGGGGCTATTGCAGGCTGAGACCTTACATCCGCCTGTCAGAGTGTGGTTTGGGGATACTGAGATCAGTCTTGACATGATGGAAAAGGACGGGACCAGTTGTCCCCAGCAGGGGTCTCTGATTCTACACACCCCACTCACGCCCCAACACTTCTTCCATTCCACAGAGTCAGGAGTGCAGCCCTAAAACAAGGTGCTTGCCTGACAAAACAGCCAATTCACCCCTAAACTCATCCCACCTCCAGTATATTGATCCTCCTATCCCCTTTCCCTTGACCCCAGCCCAAGAGCAGCTCATAGGGCATGAGGGCCAAGGGACACAGACTGCGTGAGGTGAAGGGAGCATATTTACGGAACATCTCTCTAGACTGGCTATCCCCCAGGAGCAGTGTGCTAATGCTCTCTGTGGTGCTGTCACCCCAGGGCTGCTGAGTCAGCACTCTTCCCTGCCTTGCCACCTCCCCCAGCCGCGCACACACCTTGCTGTCCTCTCTCTCTCTCTCTCTCTCTCTCTCTCTCTCTCTAACAATATTTCTGCTGTCCCTGCTTGTTCAGTGGCCTTTGCAGACTGTCCTCTGGATTTTATCAGCCCAAGTCACTGAAGCGAAACCTGACCAGCTTAAGCCGCCTGGGCAGCAGCAGCTGGGCTATTTGACTGATTCCTCCTCCCTGCAGGAGACTGAATGTCACCCACTAATATTGTTCCTCTCTCGAGGGAGAGAGATTTATTTTGTCTTTAGGTCTGAAGCAAACAGCGTGTCTCTGGCTGCCGGAGGGTTTGGCTTAGAAACTAGGTTTCAGCAGCTCCAGCCTGCATCAGAGGGTTTACTGAAAATTACAGTGGGAAAAGCTAAGAATGCTCCAACTGGCCTGGCTTCGAGCTGCTGCTGGTGGCGTGTATGTGTATACAAACTGGAGCAAAGTACCCACGCTTCCAAAATCAGTGTGGAAAGGGACTGACGAGGGTAGACTGGGCTTCTGGAGAATTCAGACATCCTCAGAAATAGACAGTGGAATTTGGAATTGTATTTGACAGGCAAATGGAGAGACACAGAATAGGAAATCAGTAACCTAAACAAAGCAAATTGTCTGTAAAGGATTATGGGGCCGTCATCAACCAGGAACAAAGTCATTTAAACTATTCATTCACGTTTCTGTGTTGTTTAATTGACGAAAAAGCTCAATGAAACCTTATATGTAATGTGTTGTGATGGTAAAACAAAGTAAGCAAAGTGCTAGGATCCATTAGAAATGGGATAAAAAGAAATACGGAAAATATGAGAATGCCATTATATAAATGTCTGGCATGCCCTCGTCTGGAATGCTGTGTGCAGTTCTAGAGAGTCTATCTCAAAAAGGATCTAGCAGAAATATAGAGGGTTCGGATAAAGGTGACAAGAATGATCAAAGGCCAGGACAGATTTCTGAGTGAAGAGAGACTGAAAAGACTGGCCTTGTTTATATAGAGACGAAAAGAGGGGAAGTGATAGTCAGATACAAAATAATGAGTGGTGTAGGGAGGGCAGATTGGGTGCTCCTATTTACTTTCTCTCATTATAGAATAATAAGGAGGCAATGAATTAAACTGAAAAGAAACACATTAAAAACTGGTCTGAGGAAATCTTTTTCTTATACAATGTATAATTATTCTGCAGAACTCATTACCCCTAGGTATCACTGAGGCTAAGCACTAAGCAGGATTAAGGAAGAAAGATTGGACCAAAATATGGACAACAGCAACATCGACAATTACATGAGAAGGAATATAAATCCTCCTACTTCATGGCGTAAGCCAACTGCTCACACGTGATGGTTGGGAAGAAACATCCTCTATGTGCAGGCAAGTTATTGTATAAAGTATCCACTGCAGGGTTTTTTGCACCTCCTTCTGAAGCATCTGCAGCTGTCCACTGTCACAGCCAGGATACTGGGCTAGCTGGAGCCCTGATGCAGTACAGCAGCGCTTATTTCCTAATGTGAACCTAGCTTGAAGATCAGGGAGCTTTAGGATATGAACACAAGGAAATAAGTAAATTTTGTTTATGTTGGCAATAAATATAGTGAGATATGAATGGCAAAGTGAAAAGTTCTCCTCCTGCTGAGCCTGCTCTCCCTGGCATTTCCTGCCACTTAGCCATGTCTCCTGGCAAGGTCAACTATGTTGCCAAATAGACACCTGCACAGATAAGTCTGAGACGGGCAGATCTGGTAGTATTTGTACATTTTTGTTAATGGTGGCTTGACAGCTCTGGGGACTGAGGTCTTCTTTTTATTCCCACAATAATTACAGTATGTGCAGCATCAGGGCAAATTCTCCTTCCAGTGTGGCTTAGCACTGAGCTGGAGGAGCATCCTCTAGGGGGTAAGTGGGAAGATCAGTCTCTGTGACAGTCCTTGGCCTCTCGGCGAAGACTGAACAACTAGTGCCCATGGTGGTGGTGGAAGCAGTATTCATAGAATGGGCTGAGATCCACTGAGTCATTTCACACAAAATACTGAACAGCCATGTAGTGTACTTAGATTTACAGAAAGCCTCTGACAAGGTCCTTCACCAAAGACTTATAAGCAAAAAAAGCTGTCATGGGATAGGAGGGAAGGTCCTCTCATGGATCAGTAACTGGTTAAAAGATAAGAAACAATGGGTTGGAATAAATGGTCAGTTTTCGGATTGGAGAGAGGTAAATAGTGGTGTTGTCCAGGGGTCTGTACTGGGACCAGAACTGTTTAACATACTCATAAATGACCTGGAAAAAGGAGTAAACAATGAGGTGGCAAAATGTACAGATGATACAAAACTACTCAAGATAGTTACAGCCAAAGCAGACTGCGAAGAGCAACAAAAGAATCGCTCAAAACTGGGTGACTGGACAACAAATGGCAGATGAAATTCAATGTTGATAAATGCAAAGTAATGCACATTGGAAAACATAATCCCAATATACATATAAATTGATGGGGTCTAAATCAGCTGTTACCACTCAAGAAAGAGATCTTGGAGTCATTGTGGACAGTTCTCTGAAAACACACTCTCAGTGTACAGTGGCAGTCAACAAAGCAAACAGAATGTTGGGAGTCATTAAGAAAGGGATAGGTAATAAGACAGAAAATATCATATTGCCTCAACATAAATCCATGGTATGGTCACATCTTGAATACGGCATGCAGATATGGTCACCCCATCTCAAAAAAGATATATTGGAATAGGAAAAGGTACAGAAAATGGCAACAAAAATTATTAGGGCATGGAACAGCTTCCATATTAGGAGAGATTAATAAGACTGGGACTTTTCATTTTGGAAAAGAGATGACTAAGGGGTGATATGATAAACATCTATAAAATCATGATTGGTGTGGAGAAAGTAAATAAAGAAGAATTATTTACTTCCTGTAACACAAGAACTATGAGTCACCCAATGAAATCAATAGGCAGCAGGTTTAAAACAAACAAAAGGAAGTATTTCTTCACACAATGCACAATCAACCTGTGGAACTCCTTGCCAGAGGATGTTATGAAGGCCAAGACTATAACAGGGTTAAACACCAAGCTAGATAAGTTCATGGAGGATAGATCCATCAATGGCTATTAGCCAGGATGGACAGGGATAGTGTCCCTAGCTGCTGTTTGCCAGAAGCTGGGAATGGGCAACATGGGATGAATCAATTGATGATTATCTGTTCTTTTCATTCTCTCTGAAGTACCTGGCATTGGCCACTGTTGGAAGTTGGGATACTGGGTTAGATGAACCTTTGGTCTGAGCCAGTATGGCTGTTCTTATGTTCATGGTAACAATGTGAAGTTGTACTTTCTACCAGCCTATAGTGGATTCCAACTAGCAACCTAGGCCTGGGCTACTCCACAGCCAGTTCCTTCTCCCCAGCGATCCAATTCCTTGTGCTTTGTTTTTCATGGTAGCTGTCATTGAGACTTCTGCTCTTCTCTTCCCTCTCTGAATTGCCCCCTCTCCACTTAGACAATGGAGATCAATCAACTCTACGGAATGTGACTGTGAAGCTAGGAGTGCGATGGTCCTGTTCCTCCCCGGGTGTTGATGATGAACAGACGTAGGAACAATCACTTTCGTACACACACACCTTGCTGCTGGTGACAAGTAGGTACGCATCATGCTATATATCGCTGGCGGGAAGTTCATTGAGAGATTTGCTCTGGATAATGGAACATTTATTTCAAAGGCTCTAAGCCAGTGAAAGATCTCAGGGGAGCTGCCCTATGAAATGATGCTGCCCTTTCTGTTACACTGTTGCTGTCAAGAATCCATTCAAGCGATTTAACCAAGTTTATCGGAAAAGCAGTGGAGGCAACCTGCGCACATGTTAGCATGGAAGATGGGTAGAACAAATAAATCCCCATGAGTGGGAAACCCAGTCCCTCCACATGTGAAAACAAATATATGGAGATATACCTATCTCATAGAATTGGAAGGAACCTGAAAGGTCATTGAGTCCAGCCCCCTGCCTTCACTAGCAGGGCCAAGTACTGATTTTGCCCCAGATCCCTAAGTGGCCCCTCAAGGATTGAGCTCATAACTCTGTGTTTAACAGGTCACTGTGCAAACCGATGAGCTATCCCTCCCCCCAACTGTTACAGCAGGAGACTGGGAAGTAGGGCTTATGGGTTCTAGTCCCAACTTTGCCACTGACTCAGTGTGTGGCCATAGGCAAATCACTTATTTTCTGAGTACCTCAGTGTCACCATCTATAAAATGGGGATAATATTTACTTAATTTTGAGTGCTTTGAGATCCTAGAATGAAAAAGACTGTATGATCCAAGTATTAATTATTATGATTGTATTATATCACTTCTTGTTCAGTTGACCAGTGTCAGCTGGTCAGCAATCTCATGAATCCTGCGGTACATTAAAAAAATGTCTGAGGGACCTGACTGTCAGAGGCGCTGAGCACCTGCAGTTACCACTGAAGACAATGGAAGCTGTAAGTGCATAGCACCTCTGAATAAACCTAAGCCCCGTATTTTACTCAATGCCCATAAAACTTCAAGAGCTAGTGCAGTAAATGGATGTTCAGGCAGAACTACGTAATATGCTAGCATTGTGAACTGCATCTGTCTCTGCAGCTGCATCTCTCTCTCAGCAGGTACTGGACAAACTCACACAGAAGTCAATAGGAATAGGATCCAGGAGTCTTGACTGGCAGTCCTGTGCTCTAACCACCAGTTCACACACAACTGACGGTGGACCTGATTCTCCTCTTCTGTTTTGAAGCAGTCTTGGAGCCCTGCTGGTTTCAATAGCACAACTCCTGATTTACTCCATGTGAAAGGAGGATCAAGCCAAGTGTGTGAGTCTAAATATACCTAAAAGAAGAGGGGACGAGCCTACAGCAAACTGGCGTGCAGCATGCAATGCCTGGCCCAACAATGATTGTTGTGGAGAGAGAGACACATATTAAGTCCATCGCCTGTGCTGCTCCAGCCTGGTGCCTCATTAACAGGTAGAATATATTAGTAACTGTCAAACAATGGGAGAGCTAACTCGTTGGGCGAATGGATGAAAACACATTAGCTCCCACAAAAGGGGGAGAGGCGGTGATTAACTGGTGGGATGACAATATGAAATGTCAGAGGCACAGACAGTAAGCACAACTGTTCATTATTATATTAACAGCCCTAATTTTCTGCCTTTAACCATCAGCTCCCTGTCAGTTCAATTAGATTGTGTGTGTGTGTTTAATTTAGACCAATATACTGCTGCGTCTGTAGTTTTTCTCACACATCCTTTGTGCACAGTGAGAAGCAGACCAGCCGGCAGGAGCCTTTTTTTTTTTTTGTCCTTGAGGTGAAAGGCAGTTTGTGAAGAGGGTATTTAGGTGATGCATGTTCCTATGTTAGGTGAGACTAATCTGCAGTGATTTGTGAAATTCCCACACCATGATGGGAGGGGGGAAGGGCAGGGAGGGAAGGCACACAAAAGTCGCAAAGTGGCAGGCTGAGGTAAATAGCCCATGGTAATATATTTAGCAAATGACATTACAGACTGCGGGAAAATACAGAGGAGGAGGAGGAAGGAATAACATTCTGCTTATCAGGAGATTACTCAGGGCCTGATTCTGATCTCAGTGAAGCTGGTGTAGATCTGGAGATGCTCTACTGAAGTTAACTCTGCATTGACCCTAGTGGAAGTGGAATCAGGCTCCGGCCCTGGATGTTCAGGGATGGGATTTCTGCCTTCTGGGAGAATCATTATTCATTTGAGCACTTCTAGATTGGAATAGGGAAAGCCCAAGGAACTCAGTGGGGTTTTCTACATCACCCAAAACAATGTTAAGGGGACTTTTTACTGGACCATTGCCCGCCAATCTGAGTAAGAGTGAGGGGGGGACAAAAATCATCACACTGCATCTCCCTCTGTCCTACCCACTCTGCTGACTTCGGTGTAGTTGAGCGCGTCGTACTCCCCCCTCCTGCTTTCTGATGGGTAGGAAGATATGCAACTCCCACCATTACTGGGACCTCACTGAGTGATCAGGAGAAAAGGGTATCAAAACATGACAGCATGTATGCTCTGCCCCCAGCTCTGACCCCTTCATTTTCTTGGCTCTCAGTGCTTTGTCTCTGGATCTCATCACTGTATGTGTTCACTGGGGTTTTCATTTCCTCCTGAAGCCTCTGTCTGGATCAACAACAGTATGACTCAGAGAGGCCTTTATTTTTAGTAGCTAATCACATTATTTTGCTGCAATGCCCTCTATAGCCTAGATCTTCATCAAGATCTTTATCATCCTTCTAAATCTTCTTGGATCCTAATTTTTGTTCCTTGGGTCCCAATCTTTTGAGCCTGGCTCCTCTGCTACCTTCATTTAGCTTTGGACTCTATCTACCTGTTGAGTATTGTCACCCAGCATCAGAATACATGACTACATTTGGCCTGTGTTGCTAAGAGGACCTGAACTCCAAATCCTAGATATTGATCTCTAATTCCACCTAAGTTTTCAGTCTGGAGACCTATCCCTCTCTTGCTGAAGAATCATAACCTTTGATGATTGTATCTGGCCTCTTTGCCTTGTAATAACTATATTAATGTCGTCTGTTTCTTGCACATCACTTTTGAGCAGCTCATTTATCCCTTCAGCATCTGCAGGCTATTTTAATCTCCTCCCTTAGATGTCTTTTGTCTTTTCTGCAGACACACTAGATTTTCCTCTGATTGCCCCAAGATTTCTCTGACTTGAACTGACGTGGGACTTTTGATCATTTGGGTAATTTGACTTTCACCATGCTATTTGCCCGGGTTCCATTGACTTCTGGGCCCCAATCCCCAACTCCTCTGATTCCCTGTAATGTAAATGTCTGGGCAGCAGAGAGAGATGGAGTCCAGTAGGAAACGTGCTTTCACCCTTGTTTACCATACAGCAGGGAGCTGAATAAACAGCAGAAGATATTCCAGCAAAACAAAAACAGAACACTTCATTTAAAATAAGGACAAGCAGAAAAAATGTGATCTGATAACCTGCAGGAACGGATGGGCAAGAGCAAAACCAAGGCAACAAAATCCCACAGATACAGCACTTAAAAAATGCATACCATAAACTCACTACCTGAGACAGAGAATACAGCGCTGGGGCTGGCAATTCCCCAGCAACTTCAAGCTAATAGAGAAGGAGGCAGTGAGTTTGGGCAGCAGCTCCTGACACTTTGGAGTACTAGGAAGTGGATGCTGGGTCTGGACAGCAATGCTGGGGACTCCAGGAGTTTAATATTCACTATGCACCATGGAAAACAAGCACTGTCATATCAGATTAAACCAGCAAAGAGTCTTGTGGCACCTTATAGACTAACAGACGTTTTGGAGCATGAGCTTTTGTGGGCGAATACCCACTTCATCGGGTGCAGTGTTCCAGTATCATGTCTGTGACAATGGTCAGTATCACGTGTTCAGAAACATCATGGTGGACAATTATGGGCGACTAGGCTGGTATTTGGAGTTGGGTGATAGTTTAGTTTCCTAATATTTGGATGATATTCTGATCCCTGCCTGTCCTCATCCCCAGGCCTAACACTCCCTTCCTCCCAGACCCCAGAAATATCTCCCCTTAGCAGGCATGGCTATTTCCCTTACATTAAGATGTCATTTGGGTTGCCAACTTTGTGATATTTAAAAACCAGACACCCCAGCAGGAGTGCCAGAGCTTCCCCTTCCCCGCCCCTTCCCCCTGAGGACCCACTCATGCCCTGCTTCTTCCCCCGAAGCCCTTCCCCCATTCACTCCTCTTTCCCTCCACCCCCTATCACTCACTGCTATTCCCCTCTCTCCCCCATCTCTGCCTGGGTTGGCAGGGACTTGCCTGTGGAGCCAGGGCTGGGCGCTGCAGCTGCCCAACACAGGTAGGAGGTGGCCCTGGCTAGAGTAGGGGTTGGCGTGGGTGATGGCTCAGTGCCTCCCTGCCTCCCCCACCCACAATAACTGGACTTTGGGTGTCTGGTCAGTAGATCTGACCGGAGACTGTCAGGTCCCCTTTTTGGTTGAAAACTGGGCACCTGGTCACCCTAGATGTCATCTGACAGGGTGGCCCAGTGGTTTGTATGACCGCCTGTCCCAGTTCAAAGTGTTTGGCTTCAGCATTTGGTTCTGGCCCATTCTGGGAACAGCCTGCCTCATTGGCTAGTGGTGATTTATGCTCCTGGATCTGAACTCCTCCAAAGCGCAGAGTGTTGAGATCCAGCGGTTTGGATCGGGCTCATCTCTAATTCCAAGAAAGCTTCATTACACATCCCTGTATCTCATGCCGGGCTCTGGAGCTCTCACTGAACACGGACTCCTGGCTCTCTAGTTTTCCTGCCCCTCCCCATAGAGCTTCTTGCTGGGTTAGAGACTCTTCTGTTTACTAGTTCTTCCCTTCCTCTCCCCAGACCTCAAAGTTAACAAACTGCTGAGTGTGCAGATGCATTGGTTAATCTCCTTGTATCCTGAGCCTGGCCCTTTCCACTCCTCGAGCAGGAGCATAAACATTACAAATGAAACCTCCAATAGGTAATGACCGAACAATCATTTAAAAAGTTCTTTTTTTAAATGCACTTCAGGGCTTTTATCAGCAAAGCATCATGTCCATTAAAAAACGAATTAAGTCATTCTGCAGCCAGGCCAAGTGCCATGATTTCCATGCCAGAATTAATACTGTCTATTTCCACGGTGGATGTTTAAGGATCTCTTCCCCCTTCTCCTCCCTCCTGCTCTGGGATTACAGCTACTTTTAGTTCCTACAGAGGGAATTAATCAGCGATGCTCCTGTGCGGAGTGCCTGAAATAGAAATCACAAATCAGGGTGGCTGGGAAGGAGCCTGTGAAGTGACAAACGTGAAATTATGTTGCATTTTGTTTGGTGTGGCAGGATAGTTGGAATGCAGTGGCTTCAGGGACTCTCACCAGCTCTGGGGGGCTACTTCCACTCTAAAGGGGGCGATACAGAGGGGGGCTGTTGGAGAGTCCAAAGGAAGAGGTGAGAGCAAAAGCAGAGGGACAAGAGGCAGAGAATCTTTTTTTAAATCACAAACTGCTTTTTACAGGAGTTTCTAGGAGGAGATAGTCAAAGACTATCCTCTAAACCTGCAACATGGCTCCCAGTAGTTTGGGACCGTGACCCTAATTCCCAGGTGAGTTCAGAAAGCCGCTGAGTTGGTATAACTTCCACCATCATCCGGGCTCCTCAGTGTGTATGGAATGTTACTTCAAATTAGACTCTCTTCAGATTCCTTCACCCTAGCCCCTGAGATATTACCTCTTAAACTGGCCCACTGAGTCTAAGGTCTGGGCTATATACAATCTTTGCACTGATTTAACTATTTCAGTTCAGGGTTTGATTTTATACCATTCTAGTGAAAACAGTAGAACCTCTAGTGTGAATGCAGTTATACTGATCCAAATGTGCTCACACTGCTATATGAACTAGAGTGGAATAGAACCTTTATATAAGTATAAATAAAAAGAACAAGGAGTACTTGTGGCACCTTAGAGACTAACAAATTTATTTGGGCATAAGCTTTTGTGGGCTACAACCCATTTCATTGGATGAAGGGGGTTTTAACCCACAAAAGTTTATGCCCAAATAAATTTGCTAGTCTCTAAGGTACCACAAGAACACCTCGTTCTTGTTGCTGATACAGACTAACATGGCTACCCCTCTGAAATAAGTATAAATGTGTCCACAGGAAGGGGGTTGTACCACGTCTTTTGATTTATAAACCAATGTCGTGACAATAGTATAAAAAAACTGTGTAGACACACCTCAAGGGAGTTAAAATTTGTATAATTCACTCTGAGGAGCTAATGTAGCAGTGAGGGCTATAGCAGAGGAAGCCATTAATGGGAGGGTGCAAAAACATGCAAGCGAAAGCATCCCTGCCCTTTAGAAATGTTCGCCTTCTTCCAGCCCTGTGTGTTCTCCTGGCATGGAATTTGGTTAGAGTAAAGGATAGTGCAGGTCATGCTCAAACCTTGGGTTTTCTTTATCCAGTGAAATTGCTCTACACGGAGAGAGGATAGTGTCAGGCTATCAAAAGGCACAGTTCTGATCCCTGGAAAGGAAGGAAGAAAGCCACAAGCAGTTTTGCCAACATGCAAGTGATTTGGTGTCACTCTTGAGTAGACGTGTCATATTTATCCAATCACACAGAGAGATATACAGTCAGAGACAGACACACTCTCTGCCATGACAGTATCTGTTTCTGCTCCTGCATCTGATTATTAGGGCTGATCAAACATTTTCCATATAAACTTTTTTTTAGATGAAAAATTGGGTCTTGATTAAATGAAAATGTTTACAGAATGTGTCAGCTTTCCTTGAAAATTTTTGATTTTTTTTTCAGAAAATGAGACACCCAAAAACTAAAAATATTTTGTTCAAACCCTGATTTTTTTTTTCACTTTTTGTTTTTTTTGATGGAAGGTCAAAAATTTCTGTGGGAGAACCCCCCCCCATTTTCTGACCAACTCTACTGATCACCCAAACAAGTAAATGAATAAAGATACCACCTGCCCCAAATAAAGAACCCCAATAACATATCCAACCACACTCTCCCAAGAGTGATGGAGTGGAATTCCATATCCCCTTGTTCTCCTTGGTTTCTTCTCTTTCCCTTTCACATGTCACCTTTCTGTATACCTGGAGTCAGTCACTCCTTGTTGTGTTATCTGTCCACTTTAAATTGTGAGCTCTTTGGGATAGGGGCCTATAAAATGCCAATGTCACCAATTTATGTACAATATGCATAATAGTGAAATAATCACAGACACATGTTTATAATCAGGTACAATTACCCAAGGGATCTTTGCTTAGGGGTGAGCAGATGCTCGTCTTCGCTGTACCCATTAGGAGACCCAGCCATCCAGACATTCTGCAAGCTGCATGACTTGTACAGGTGACCCAGGAACCTCTCGGTGCAAACTGGCAGAGGTCACAGGGCGTACCTAGAGTTTTACAGGGATCCCTTGGGTCAGATGCATGCATATTAAGATTACCAAAGGGTGGTGTGTGACTCTCTATGAATTGTCAATAACCCTCTGATTTTCATAATCATTGCAGGAGGGATGGATGGATAGATAATGGTTAAGGAATTATGTATCAATACTAAAACGTGCTCCTGTCAGCTAGGAAGGAAGTGGCGCTTATCTCTCTGGTTGGCCATGTGCTTATTGCGCATTGTCCGCTGCATAATGAAGGCCTGTCTACAGACTAAGCCGAATGCTAATCAAGAGCTTGTGAAATTGACAAGAAAGAGAGGCACAGGAAAAAAACCTCACCAGGGGGTGTCTTATTTATAAGTAAAAACAATGGATCATGGGGGGGCAGTGTAAGTGAGGGTAGAGCAAGACACTCTGGATCTTTTCCATGGAGGAGGCAAGCTGACAAGAGGGCTGGTCACATGAACAGGAAATCACAGTCAAGCCTGTCTGTAATGTGCTGGAAGGGTTTGGGGTGAGGTTTTCCTCTATAAGACATGACAATAACTAGTAAAGTAAGTCTTGGTTCTAGAATATGTGCTATGATTTTATTGCATATGTAACCATTTATTTCTAATACTTCTACCGTTAGAATCTCTATACTGTGTTCAGTAAACTTTGATTTGCTTTCACTATACAAAGTGCTGTGAGTGAAGTGAAGCAGTGAACGGAGGTGTAACTGGTAAGCTGGGGTGTAGTGCTTTGTTGGGAACAGTGGATATGTAACTACTGTGAGTATCCAGTGGAACTGGGGCTGGACACTCCAGGGAGATGCTTAGGGGATGAAGGTGTCTATTGCTAACCTATAGAGAGAGAGCGGGGCCTGCACAGGCTTGGAGGAGAGTGTGTGTGTTGTCCGTAGCTGGTAGAGTCGGGGACCTTACGTGCACACACTAAGGGCTTCCTCACGCTAGGGGCAGGTGATAGTAAGGTGCCTCACAGCCCTAAGTTCCCCAGATGCATGACTTGTATGTCTCCATATACTCCTACTTATATATATAGTGGGTACTTTCTGTGCCTGCCTGGAACTTACAGTGGATCCTGACTAATAAAACGTTCAGATGTGTGGAAAGAGTCTCCTCTTACTCATAGATATTAAGGCTAGAAGGGACCATCATGATCATCCAGTCTGACCTCCTGCACGTCGCTGGCCACAGAACCTCGCCCACCCGCTCCTGTAACAGACCCCTAACCTCTGGCTGAGTTACTGACGTCCTCAAATCATGGTTTAAAGACTTCAAGTTACAAAGAATCTGCCATTTACTCTAGGTCAAACCAGCAAGTGACCTGTGCCCCATGCTATAGAGGAAAATGAACCCTCCCCCACAGGGTCTCTGCCAATCTGATGTGGGAGAAAATTCCTTCCCAACCCTGAATATGGCAACCAGTTAGACTCTGAGCATGTGGATGAGACCCAGCAGCCAGATACTACAGCTAATTCTTTCCTAGGTAACTCAAAGCCCTCCCCAGCTAGTGTCCCATCTCCTGCCATTGGAGATATTTGCTAATAGCACTCATCAAACTCCATCTTAATATCTTATCAAGGTCCATCTTGAAAAAAATTCATTTTTTTGCCCTCACAACTTCCCTCGGAAGGCTGTTCCAGACCTGATAGTTAGAAAACTTCATCTAATGTCAAGCCTATACTTATTGATGGCAAACTATATCCATTTGTTCTAATGTCAACAATGGACGTTAATTTAAATAATTCCTCTCCCTTCCTGGGGTTTATTCCTCCAATGCATTTATAGAGAGCAATCATATCTCCCCTCAGTCTTTGTTTGGTTAGGCTAAACAAGCCAAGCTCCTTAAGTCTTCTTTTATAAGGCAGATACTTCATTCGTGTGATCATCCTAGCAGCCCTTCTCTGCGATTGCTCCAGTTTGAATCCAGCTTTCTTAAACATGGGAGACCAGAATTGCCCACAGTAGTCCAGATGAGGTCTCACCAGTGCCTTGCACAATGGTAATAATACTTCCCTATTTCTACTTGAAATACCTCCCCTGATGCATCCTAAGATTGCATTTGTCTTTTTTTCACAGCAGCGTCACATTAGTGGCTCATAATTAGGGCCCTACCAAATTCACGGTCCATTTTGGTCAATTTCACGGTCAGAGGATTTTTAAAAATTGTAAATGTCATGATTTCAAGCTATTTAAATCTGAAATTTCATGGTGGTATAACTATAGGGGTCCTGACGCAAAAAGGAGTTGGGTGGATCGCAAGGTTATTGTTGGAGAGATTGTGGTATTGCTACCCTTACTTCTGCACTGCTGTTGGTGGCAGCGCTGCCTTCAGAGCTGGGCAGCTGAAGAGTGGCATCTGTGGCCGGGATCACGGCTCTGAAGACAAAGCCGCTGCCAGCAGCAGCACAGAAGTAAGAGTGGCATGGTATTGTACTGGGACCCTTATTTCTGTGCTGCTGCTGGCAGGGTGCTGCCTTCACAGCTGGGCATGCGACCAACAGCCACCACTCTCCAGCCACCCAGCTCTGAAGGCAGCATAGGAGTAAGAGTGGCAATACCACGACCCCCTTAAAATAACCTTGCGACCCCCCTGCAACTTACTTTTGGGTCAGGACCACCAATTTGAGAAACACTGGTCTCCTCAGTGAAATCTGTACAGTATAGGTTAAAGGCACACAAAAGACCAGATTTCATGGGGGAGACCAGATTTCACAGTCTGTAACGTGTTTTTCATGGCCATGAATTTGATAGAGCCCTACTCATAGTCATCCTGTGATCATCCAATACACCCAGGTCTTTCTCCTCCTCTGTCACTTCCAACTGATACGACCTCAGCTTATAACAAAAATTCTTGTTAGTCCCTAAATGCAAAACCAGACCCTTTACACTATTAAATTTCATCCCATTTCTATTACTCCAGTTTTCAAGGTCATCCAAATCTTCTTATCTGATATTCTGGCAATACCTCCTAACTTTGTGTTATCTGCAAATTTTATTAGTACACTCCTATCTTTTGTGCCAAGATCAGTAATGAAAACATTAAATAAGATTGGTCCCAAGACTGATCCCTGAGGAACTCCACTAGTAACCTCTTTCCAGCCTGACAGTTGACCTTTCAGTATGACCCTTTGTAGTCTCCCCTTTAATCAGTTCTGTACCCACTTTTTGATTCTCATATTAATACCCATCTTCTCCAATTTAATTAATAATTTACCACATGGAAATGTACCAAATACTTTACTCAAATCCAAGTAGATTAGCTCAGCTGATTTTCTAGACAAAGGAAATGCAGTAATCTTCTCAAAAAGAGATCAGGCTGGTCTGGCATGATCTACCTGTGGTAAAACCATGTTGTATTTTATCCCAATTCTCATTTACCTCTGGGTACTTTACTTTCTCTTTCAAAATTTGTTCTAAGATCTTGAATACAATTGAGGTCAAACTAACAGGCCTGTAGTTTTTCAGATCAGTTCTTTTCCTTTCTTAAATACAGGTACTGCATTTGCCATTCTATAGTCACAGAGTCCTGTAGTAGAAGGAAAGAGCCTGAAGAATGGGCCAGGTGCAAGGCTCGAGGCCTGAACCAAAGTCAGCAAAGTTAGGCTATGAGCAACAGTCAGGCCCTGCCAAAAGCAAATGCTTGCCTGCAAGCCAGTGTCTGATACACAAACTCAGCACCAGTATTGCTAGCATTGCTAAAACACACTACATATGTAAACACATATAGACTCATAGACTTAAAGGTCAGAAGGGACCAATATGATAGTCTAGTCTGATCTGCAAAACTCAGGCCACAGAATCTCACCCACTCGCTCCGGCAACAAACCCCTAACCTAACCTATGTCTGAGCCACTGAAGTCCTCAAATCATGGTTTAAAGACTTCAAGGTGCAGAGAATTCTCCAGCAAGTGACCTGTGCCCCATGCTGCAGAGGAAGGCGAACCCCCTCCGACGCCTCTGCCAATCTGCCCTGGAGGAATATTCCTTCCCAACCCCAAATATGGTGATCAACTAAACCCTGAGCATGTGAGCAAGACTTACCAGCCAGACACTCAGGAAAGAATTCTCTGTAGTAACTTAGATCCCATTCCATCTAACATCCCATCACAGGCCATTGTTCATATTTACTGCTAATAGTCAAAGATCAATTAACTGCCAAAATTAGGCTATCCCATCATACCATCCCCTCCATAAACTTATCAAGCTTAGTCATGAAGCCAGATATGTCTTTTGCCCCCACTGCTCCCCTTGGAAGGTTATTCCAGAACTTCACTCCTCTGATGGTTAGAAACCTTCGTCTAATTTCAAGTCTAAACTTCCTGATGGCCAATTTATATCCATTTGTTCTTGTGTCCACATTGGTACTTAGCTTAAATACTTCATCTCCCTCTCTATTTATCCCTCTGATATATTTATAGAGAGCAATCATATCTCCCCTCAACCTTCTTTTGATTGGGTTAAACAAGCCGAGCTCTCTGACTCTCTTATCATTCCAGCAGGCCAGCACAAGAACTCCCCAATCTAGCACACGATAATATGGTTTGACAAAAGTGATGAATCGTGATATTTTGTCTGAAACCTCAGGGATGGAAGTACAAAGACAGGTGGTGAATAGGAATGTTCTGTCTGAAACATCGGGAGGAAAGTACGAGGGGAGGTAACAAATATGTAATGAGATGCAGATGGTGATCCGTAAACTGTTTATCCTAGATTGTTTGTCTCAGTCTATAAATGTTGGAATACCTCGCCTTAGCCATTCGTCCAGCCTAGGGGGCAGTGGAAAGTCCTGCCATTGACTGAGTTGTGTCCATTGTCATGGGCATATATGCCTTAGTATCCTTGTACAGTCTGCCAGGTGCTATTACCGTGCTTCGTTGACAATAAACTTGGCCGGGCAGCTCTGCTACTAAACCAAGTCTTGTGGTCATTGAACAGTTCAGCTGAGGTCTGCTGTGCCAACTATCTGCGCAGAGCTGGGACAGCACACAAAGAACACACATGCAGCCAAACATCTGACGACAGGTACGACCCCTGAGTTTAGGGATTCATTAAAAATCATTGCTTTTGGCCTTGAAATTTCATGTTCCAATTTCTTTCGTGTTCTTGGATGGAGATTATTCAGGCCCCCCGGTTGGGTCCCGTTAAGAAGTTTGAGTCTGACTTGCACTTTGGGTGTGCTAATTTCTGCTTTCATATCCTCGCTCATTAGCTACACTGCCACTGATCCTAGGCTACTCATTACACTATTAGAAACTGAGGTAAAGTATTAATTTATGTGTTGGTCCATGCCTAGATTACCTTTAATCTCCACCCCATACTCAGTGCTTAGCGGTCCCACTTCTTTCTATGTTTACCTTTTATTTATATAGCTAAAAAATCTTTTACTAATGGTTTTAATTTACTTTGCAAGGTCCAACTCTGCTTTGCTTTTGGCAGTTCTGACTTTTCACTTACATTTTCTGACCTTCAAGAGGTAGCTTTCCTTGCTGATCCATCCCTTCTTCTATTTGTTGTAGGCTTTCCGCTTTCTTTTAATCACCTGTTAGAGATGCTTGTTCATCTAGTTTGGTTTGCAGTCCTTCCCTCGGACTTTTCCCCATTGTTGGGATGCAGACTTCACATAATTTCTGCAACTCTGACTTAAACTAAGTCCAAGCCTCTTCCACATTCAGATCCATGCGCTCTTCGGTCCAATCCACTTCCCTAACTAATTCTCTTAATTTTTTAAAGTTTGCCTTTTTGAAATCAAGGACCCTAGTTGCAAACCTGTTTTTGTTTATCCTTCCATTTAGTTTAAACTGAATTAATTCATGATCACTTGAACCAAGATTCTCCTCTACACTCATTTCTTCTATGAGATCCTCACTGCTTACTGGAATGATAAACTGTATGAGACAAATACATGGACACAAATCTGACATCAGGAATCATAACATTCAAAAACCAGTGGGAGAACACTTCAACCTCTCTAACCACTCAGTGACAGACTTGAAGGTGGCAATTTTGCAACAAAAAAACTTCAAAAACAGACTCTAAAGAGAGACTGCTGAACTCGAATTAATATGCAAATTAGATACAATTAACTTAGGTTTGAACAGAGACTGGGAATGGTTGGGTCATTACACTAATTGAATCTATTTCCCCATGTTAAGTTCTCCTCAGATCTTCTATGAGTCATCTCGATTATCACTTCAAAGATTTCTTTTCTCCTGCTGATGATAGCTCATCTCAATTGATTGGACTCTTCCTGTTGGTATGCATACTTCCACCTTTTCATGTTCTCTGTATGTATAAATATCTCCTGTCTGTGTGTTCCCTTCTATGCATCTGAAGAAGTGAGCTGTAGCCCACGAAAGCTTACGTCTCTAATGTGCTACAAGTACTCCTGTTCTTTTTGCAGATACAGACTAACATGGCTGCTACTCAGAAACCTGTATTAGACTGTTCAGCCACTGGGTGGTGCTGTGTGTAAAATACCATATTTAAATAAACTCCAGCCAGACCTGGCAAAGCATTAAAGGATCTTATGATGAACACATCTGGTGTATATTATCAAACTCTGTGATCAGTCCATGTCTGGTACAGAAGAACATAATATTTCCCAATACTAAAGCAAAATTACATCTCCTCTTGTTGATTCAGTGACTATACGGTGAAAAAAATCTCTCAGCTATCATATCCAGGAATATCTAGGTCCTACCACTATTAGTAGCACTTGTCTTCCAATCTATATCTGGGAAATTAAAGTCTTCTATAATCACATAATTCCCAGTATAATTTATTTCATTAAAATATTAAAGAAATCTCTGTCCATATCCAAATGGGGTCCTGAGGTCCTGTAGCAGACCCCAAGCACTATCACAGTGGAATCTGTTACCCTTCTTCCCCAAAGTGATTTTGACCCAAACAGGTTCCATTTTATCCATTCCATCAGTTCTAATTTCTTTACACTCTACCTTGTCATTAATATACAATGCTTCTCCGCCACCTTTACCTTTATTTCTGTCTTTTCTGAACAGCATGTATCCTTCAATAGCTGTATTCAAGTCATGATAACCATTCCACCATCTTTCTGTTAGCCCTATAATATCTGGTTTCACTTCCTGTACCAGTAATTCTAGTTCTTCCACTTCGTTACCCAGGCTCCTTGCACTAGTGTATAGATATTTTAATTGTTTCTGCTTAGCTTCACCCAGATTCCGCACCCAACTAGGTACAGTCATTTTACTGCCAGTATTGCCTACCTGACTGTTACTGTCAGTGGTATTGACAATATCTTTCCTCTTGGCATTGGCCACTTTTGAAAGACAGGATACTGTGCTAGATGGACCATTGGTCTGACCCAGTATGGCCATCCTTATGTGGTCCTCTCCTACCCTCTGTTGGTCCTTTCTCCATTGCTGTATCCTCTTCTACTTGATTTTCCTCCCACTCAATAGTAGAATCAGGCATGGAGATTACATGAGCATCTCCCAACCATCTCCCCTGAGTTCCCAGTTTAAAGCTCTTTAAATCAATTGTGCTAACATCCATCCCAGAGGCCTATTTCCCTCTCTACTCAGGTGGAGTCTGTCCCATGAGAACCGTCGTCTGTCTGTGAAGGACTATCAGTGGTCGAACACCCCAACGGTCTCCTGATAGCACCATCGCCTAAGCTATCTATTGATCACCCTAATTTTTTCTCGCCTTCACGCTCCTCCTTTAGGGACAGGTAGAATTTCTCTAAATATCACCAACATCTCCATTTCTTTAAATGTCTTCGCCAGCCTGGCATAGTTTTCCTTAATGTGTCCCAGCAAGAATCTCGCAGTATCATTTGTTCTCACATGAAAGCCAGTGAGTGGAGTCGCTCTCATTCCCCTTAGGATCCTCTTCAGCCTCTGATCCACATCCTGTATCTTAGCTCCTGGCACACAGCACTCCCTACTGTTCTCTGGCTCAGCTCTGGTGACAGGCCTGTCTGCTTTTCTTAGTAGGCAGCCCCCAATCATGTAGACCTTCATGTTCCTGACGATATTCCTTATCCCCACCACCTCAAATGTTTATGATACATACAAAGTCACAGACACATGAATAGAGAAATACACACTCATGTACAACCAGAGACACAAATACCTTAGCTTATTATAAGTCAGGCATGGCCAAAACACAGCTCGTGAGCTGCATGTGGCTCTTTTGCAGCTAAAGTGTGGCTCACGGAGCCCCACCCCCCAATATAACCCGCCTATTCTCCACCTACCAGACTGTGGTGAGGGAGCTTGGGGCTTCTGCCCTTTGGCAGAGTTGTAGGGCTAGAGGCTTCTGCTCTGCAGGGAGTGGGGCTTAAGCCCCACAGAGAGGCATCAGGGCAGAAGCCCCGTGTCTCAGCAGGTGCTGCCCTTTGGGGAAGGTTGTGCATGTCTTGCGGCTCTCGAACTTCTGAAGATTATTGTATGCAGTCAGTAAGTTTGGCCACCCCTGTTGTATGCTATCCCCAGTCTCTTTTCAAGGCAGACTTCCTTCACTGTACGTGCTCAGCAGATTCCATCAGGACAGCAAGAATATCATTCACTGAGGGTATGTCTACACTGCAGTTAAATATCTGCGACTTGAGCCTGAGGGGCTTGGGCTAAGGGGCTGTTCAATTGCAGTGTAGGCATTCAGTCATGGACTGGAGCCCGACCTCTGGGACTTTCCCCCCTCACGGGGTTCCTGAGCCCAGACTCCTGCCTGAGCTGGAATGTCCAGCCCGACTCAGCTGACAGGGGCCAGCCATGTTTTTTTAACTGCAGTATAGACATGCCCTGAGAGAGCCATGTGCACTGTGCCCCAGAGCAGTCCAGATGCCTTGACCTTTATTCCTGTGCTTGGAGGGGATGCTTTTCTTGTAGGGTAGCAGTCTAGCAGGGATAAGCCCTCTCAGTGTCCTGCCTCACTAGTGAGGCCTGCAGGAGGGTCTAATGGTAGGTTTCTTTTTCTAGCCGGACTGCAATATAATATTAATCGGGGGTAGGGAGTTGTCACCTGAGGCCATGCCCATATGGCCACCCTTTATTGCTGCATTTCAATCTTTTCGACGGTGTTGTCCAACTGTGACCCCCAAACCTTCATCTTGCTTCCGAAGTGCCATTCTCCAAACAGCCTGTCACTGCTGCTTGCGGCACCAGAGAAAAGACTCAGTGACCAAAAGTCAGCCTGTCTGACACCAGACTTCTCCATTGTTGCAAGCCAGAGACTCTCCAATGCTTGCCCACTGCAGTCTTGGTGATCCGATTTTGACCTGCTTGGAGCTTGGGCGGGGGAGGGGCGGGGAGTGGAGAGGCAGAGGTGAGGTGTAGGGAAGTGCTCCAGGAACCTAGCCTGACCTGGACGTTTTGCACCCGCACTCGAAAGTATTGATGTGTATGTGGCTTCTACCTTGACTAGGGCTGTGTCACGTCCCTCCCAGACCAGCTGCAGTGAGGAGAGGGGGTTGTAAGAACTCAGCGACTGTCTAGTCAGGTGGAGGCATCTTAGGAGAATGCGTTAGCTGAACGAAGCCCAGGAGAACCAGTTTTCTCCTGCCCGCTTGGCAAGGCATTTGGAGAATGGAAAATTCCCAAATGTGGCACCAAGAAAACAAAGTGTTGCTGCTCACATTTAAAATCCACAGCATCTCTATGGGCCGGGGGGAAATGCGCAAAGAGAGCTACACAGGTACTTTTAGGGCAGGATGGGGGAAGAGATGAACAGGCTTTTGTAGCAGGGTGGGCCTGGTTTAGCTGTGGGACTAACCAAAGTCAGAGAGTAAGCTGACTTAGGGAGAGGCAGAGACCCTAGGGTTGAGAAGTCAAACCAGAAGCTGCAACAGAAGGATCCTGGGAGCCCTAGAGAACTCAGACCCAGGGCTGGGTGAGCAGGGGGTTGCCCTGGGTGCCAACGTCCTGCTGTACAGTTTGGCTTTTTTTTTCTTCACTGATTGGTGGCTCACCCTGTTTGTTTGGTTTTGCTCAGCTGTTCTGGGGCCTAGGACTGGAAAAGTTTTCTGCCCTGGCCAGCAAAATGCCTATGGCCATTCCTGCCCAGCCCCAGGCCCAAAGAAAGTTCCAGAGTGATGAGGAAACAGAGGCAGAGAAATGTGTGTAGAGTTTATAATTGTTCTATATATCTGTGTATTTCTTGTGTGATTAAATCAAAGAGCAATGGTGTTCTAGGTCAGTGGCTCTCAACCTTTCCAGACTACTGGACCCCTTTCAGGAGTCTGATTTGTCTCGCGTACTCCAAATTTTACCTCATTTAAAAACTACTTGCTTACAGAATCAGACATAAAAATACAAAAGTGTCCCAGCACACTAGTACTGAAAAATGTATGACCTTCTCATTGTTACCATATTGTTATAAAATAAATCAATTGGAATATAAATACTGCACTTACATTTTGGTGTATAGTATATACAGCAGTGTAAACAACTCATGGTCTTACGAAATTTGAGTTCATACCGACTTCGCTGGTCCTTTTTCTGTTGCCTGTTGTAAAAGTAGGTAGATATCTAGATGAGTTGATGTACCCCCTGAAAGACCTCTCTGTACCCCCAGGGGTACATGTGCTCCTGGCTGAGAAACACTGTTCTAGACTCCTGGGCAAGGTCTGATGGTTTGTGTTGTGTGTTACACCTATCATGTGCCCTTGAAGAGTTACTCTGTGACCCACGAGAGCCCACACAATTGGAGCTGTGGGACAGGATGTGTTTGAGCATGGGAGAATCTAGGGGTCCGTATTGGTGCCATGGGCTAGACAGTGGGATCATGGGCTCTCAGCTCTAAGGAGGGGGTGCTCCACAGAGAATCTGCACCAGGAGAGCATGTCCGGGGATCTCAAGCTAGAGTCAGTGTCTGTACGCTGTTCAGACTCCAGAGGCGTACAGCACACGGGGATTCAGTGGTTGGATCTTCATGCCACAGTCCCACAGGGGAAGCTTGACTCAATGTGTAACAGGGACCCATGGCATAGGTCAATAGGTGGTCTCTGAGCCACCCTCCTGCTTTCCTTGCATATGGGTGCTATGCTCCCTGCTCCAGTTTCAGTTCACTTTTATAAACAGCCAGCAAGAGGATAATCCCGCTCCCGTCTGACAACCGGTCATTGTAAAGCAGAAGGGATCTTTTTTTGGTGCTCACTTGTTGGGAGGGAGAGTTGGAAAGGGGCTGGGATTCTTCTGTTCATAGCTTCAGTTCCAAAAGGGTGGAAGTGGAAGATGAATGAGCAGCACTTTCCTATGGGAATGTGGCATGTCAAATCGAAGCACGGGGCTGTGTGGCCCCAGTCTGGGTAGAACTTGGGGTGGCCACATATATGGCCAAGAAAGGACCCAGACAAGTAGTCAGGAGAGGGGGAGTGAGATGAATTTGGCTCCACAATGCAACATAAGGGATTTTGAGCAAACGTGAACCCAAGGTCTGCTGTACCTGCAGTCCGCTTGGGACAATGTGTGTGGGCAGGGGAGGACAATGACATGGAGGAAAGGGAAAGTAGCAGCTGCACAATGTGCAGACTCATCCAGGTGGTTTTGGCAGCAGCCTCTCTTCCACTGAATGATGCATCCAGGAAATGACGGGCAACTGGAAGTGTAGTTCTTATGCTGCAGCTGGGCAGTGCAGGGGATTGAATCCCTGGCCATCTCTTTGCAGTGGCTCAGCAAATCTTCAATGCGACCACAGCCTCTGAAACAACTGTGGCCCTTTATAAATCTCATTGCAAGTTAGATTTTGGACATTGCTCACCTCTGGCCCTGCCGCCCTGCGGATCTATGTGTCTGATTCTTCATGTTTCCTTTTCTCCCTTCTTTTCCAACCACTCCTTTGGGGGTGCTGTGCAGCAGGTCATTCTCCTGGGAACCTGCGTGATGCTCTCATCCCTTTTTACTGGAACATAGAGGATAATCCCAACAAAGGAAACCAAACACTTTGAGGGCCAAGGAATACCGCCTCTAATTGTCTGCTCGCTGCTTTCTGCAATGAAATATTCATGGGCGGGCAGGGAGTATTTGTCATCCGCTGTGCGCAGAGCCCTGCTGGATTCTGAAACCCACCATCAATTATCTGTTTGTGGAGCAGTTAAACCTGGGGACAAGTCTGACAGGGTGGGAGATGTGATCTATGCATATGAGCCCAGCTTCAGCCCCTCGCTGCCAGCTGCTGGGGAAGGAGATGCCCAGTCCATGGCAATGCTAGTGCGGGAGTTCAAAAGCACTGGTACCAGCGATAATAAAACTACTAACCTCCTGAGCAGCTTGGTCTGAGCCTCTCTGAATTTACCTCTCCCCATAGGGAATTTAAGGAACTAAGCTCACAAATGTATAGGGACAAGGGACATAAACTGAGGTGACCACTGATAAAAAAATTATAATTTATATTGTGCCATAAATATACCGGATGCTATACTATGTGCAAATGGGTTTATCAGAGTCCTGGAGCCAAAGAGCTTGCGTGCAAAAGGTCCAGTCTAGTAATAACCCCTAGCTCTTATATAGCACTTTTCAATCGTAGAGCTCAACATACTTTACAAATTAGGTCAGTATCATTATCCCCATTTTATAGATGGGGAAATTAAGTCTTGGAGAGGTGAAGTGACTTTTCCAAGATGAGCAGAGGCCAGAGCCAGGAGTAGAGCCTGAGTCTCCTGCATCCTGATGTCATAAACAGATAGTTAAGGGTTAATGTCTCTTTTGCCTGTAAAGGGTTAAGAAGCTCAGTAAACCTGGCTGACACCTGACCAGAGGACCAATAGGGGGACAAGATACTTTCAAATCTTGGTGGAGGGAAGTCTTTGTTTGTGCTTTTTGTGTTGTTGTTGTTCGCTCTCGGGACTGAGAGGGCCGGGACATCAATCCAGGCTCTCCAAATCTTTCTAAATCAGTCTCTCATGTTTCAAACTTGTAAGTAATTAGCCAGGCAAGGCGTGTTAGTCTTATGTTTGTTTTCTCAACTTGTAAATGTTTCTTTTTGCTGGAAGGATTTTACCTCTGTTTGCCGTAACTTTGAACCTAAGGCTAGGGCAGGGGGCCCTCTGGTCTATAGGAATCTGATTACCCAGTAAAGCATTTTCCATCCTGATTTTACAGAGATAATTTTTACCTTTTCTTTCTTTAATTAAAAGCTTTCTTTTTAAGAACCTGCTTGTTTTTTCCTTGTTTTAAGATCCAAGGGGATTGGATCTGGACTCACCAGGGGTTGGTGGGGGGGAAAGGAGGGGGATGGTAAATTTCTCCTTGTTTTAAGATCCAAGGGGTTTGGATCTGTGTTCACCAGAGAATTGATAAAGTTCCTCAAGGCAACCCAGGGAGGGGACGAAGTTTTGGGGGGACAGAGTGCCCCAGACACTGGAATTCTGGGTGGTGGTAGTGTATACCAGATCTAAGCTAGTAATTAAGCTTAGAAGTGTCCATGCAGGTCCCCAAATTCATACCCATAAGTTCAGAGTGGGGAAAGAAACCTTGGCACCTGGTCTAGTGCTCTGTCCACTACAACAGGGCAAATGTAGAGTTGACTAGAATTTGGAGGCTGGATGTTTCACAGGGAAGAGTTTTCTGGAGGACATGTATTTTAAAGTGTATAGACAGCTCTCCTGTTAACACTTTAATCTGAAAGGTGCTATATAAGGGTTGCAGTGGGAATTGAGGGACCTTGCAAAGTTGCGCCCTTCATAAATATTGGACCAAAGTAATCTCTCATGTAACTCCACTGACTGCAGTGGTTTTACACCTGGGATTAACCTGGGTCCATTATGTAATATGTGTGATTTTGAGAAAACATGTACCAAGGGTCCAGCTGTACCTTTAATTGCTTAAGCCTCAGAGATGCGGCACAACATGTGCAGACCAGGAGGAGGCAGGGCCAGGATGGCTTTCAGTACTTTTGCACCTTCAGGAGTCTGCTTTGCTCTGGAGACCAGTGTGGCCCCTGGTGTAAGTTAGAGCAGCCCCAGAGCACACACCAGATCTCATGGTCTGATCTGGTCTTGACTAATCTAAATAAATCTGTCATCTAGAATTTTTGCCACCTTACTAGTTGCTCCCTTTTCCTGATCACTAATAAATATATTAAACATAAATCCTAGTACAAAACCTGGTTGCACCTCACTGATGATCTTTTGCCAGGATAAAAATTGACCATTTTTTCCTATTCTTTTTTTCTTTCTCTTAGCCAGTGTTTGATCTGTGACAGTACTTGGCCTCTCACCCTATGTCTACTTAGTTATCTAAATATTTGTTGGTGAGACACTTAGTCAATGTGGGAAAAAGTGGAAAATAGGTCAGATTACAAAGGATGACTATAAAAAAACTCCACAAGCATATAGGGACAAAATTAGAAAGGCCCAGGCCAACAACTAGATCAAACTAGCTAGGGATTGAAAGAGTAACAAAAAAAAAAAAAAATTACAAATACATGAGAAGCAAGAGGAAGACCAAGGACAGGGTAGGCCCATTATTCAATGAGGAGGGAAAGACAATAACAGAAAATGCAGCAATGGCTGAAGTGTTAAATGCTGGTTTTGTTTCAGTGTTCACCAAAAAGTTAGCAGCGATTGGATGGCTAGCATAGTGAACATCAGTGTAAATGAGGTAGGAGCTGGGACTAAAATAGGAAATGAACAAGTTAAGAATTACTTAGACAAGTTAGATGTTTTCAAGTCAGCAGGGTCTGTTGAAATTCAGCCTAGAATACTTAAGGAACTGGCTGAAGAGATCTCTGAGCCATTAGTGATTATCTCTGAGAACTCATAGAGGCCAGGAGAGATACCCGAGAACAGGAAAATGGCAAATATAGTTTCTATCTATAAAAAGGGGAATAAGGACAACCCAGGAATTTATACATCAATCAGCTTAACTTTGGTACCAGGAAAGATAATGGAACAAATAATCAAACAATCAATCTGTAGGCACCCAGAAGAAAATATGGTAATAAATAGCAGTCAGCAAGGATTTGTCAAGAACAAATTGTGTCAAACCAACGTAATACCCTTCTCTGACAGGGTAACAAGCCTTGTGGATAAATAGGGAAGCAGCAGATGTGATATATCTCAACTTTAGTAAGGCTTTTGATAGTCTCACTTCTAGAAGATGTTGGCAGCACTGCTCAAGACTTTTCGGGTCACCAGGGTTGACATCAGTTTCCATTGAATCATTCACTTTGCCCACCACTGTCATTCACAGGAAATTTTCCCACGCTGCAAGCACAATAGGTTCTGCATTCATACCACCAAAGGAGCAGATTTGCTGTGTTCTAAACATTCTCATAAACAAACTAGAGAAATATAGCCTAGGCAAACCTCCTATAAGGTAGGTGCTCAACTGGATAGAAAACTGTTCTCAGAGAGTAGTTATCAGTGGGCCACAATTGAGCTTGAAGGGCATATTGAGTGAGGTACTGCAGGGATCTATCCTGGGTCTGGTTCTATTCAATATCTTCATAAATGATTTGGATAATGGCACAGAGAGTACACTTATAAAGTTTGCAGACGATATAAAGCTGGGAGAGGTTACAAGCGTTTTGGAGGTCAGGTTTAGAATTCAAAGGGATCTTGACAAACTGGAGAAATGGTCTGAAGTAAATAGGATGAAATTCAAAAAGGACAAATACAAAGTACTATACTTGCGAAGGAATAACAATTAGATAAATACAAAATGGGAAATGACTGCCTAGAAAGGTGTACTGCGGAAAGGGATCTGGGGGTCATAATAGCTAACAAACTAAATATGAGTCAACAATGTAATACTGTTGCCAAAAAAAGTGAACATTGCTCTGGGCTGTATTGGCAGGCGTGTTGTAAGCAAAATACAAGAAATAATTCTTCCACTGTACTCAACAGTGATAAGGCCTCAATTGGAGTATTGCATCCAGTTCTGGACGCCACACTGGGGAAAAGATGTGGATAATTTGGAGGAAGTCCAGAGGAGAGTAACACAAATGATTTAAGGTCTAGAAAACATGACTTACAAGGAAAGTGTAAGCCGGTCGTGTCGGGGCTCGTCCCTCTCAGGCGCGGTGGGGAGCCAGGGTGCCTCCTAGCACGCTGCAGTCCAGGTAGGCTTAGCCCCTCCGCAGGTGTTGAGGGGGATACAGGGTCTGCAAACAGGGTAGAGCCCCGGCCCTCTAGCCGGGGTCGGGGCTCTCAAAGTAAATAAGCCCCAGCCCTTGGACAGGGCGTGACAGTAGCAGTTCAAGCTCAGGCCTCTAGTGGGGCTGAGCAAACACAGTATCAGCCCAGGCCCTTGGCAGGGCGGGGCACCAAACACAAGTCTAGTTAGCTCTGGCCCTCTGGATCAGGGCAGAGCAGCGGCAATAGGCGGGAAGAGGGGGAGTCTGCCACCCGGTTACGGGTGGCAGGGGGAACGCAGGCCCTCCCACTCCACTGCATTCCAGCCCGGGGCCCTAGCAGTGTTCAAGACCCGCTGCGGTCAGTGGGGATCCTGGCCGCAACACACTGACATGGGTTCGGGCTCTTCAGGAGCCAAACCAGGGTCGGCTACTCCCGGGCCACTTCCAACCTCCCCCTCTCTGGGTACCTGGTCCTTGCCAGCGTCGTCTGGGGGATCCCAGACCATGGGCTCCTCCGGGTACCGGTCGTGGGGAAGCTCAGGCCACTCCTCAGGGTATTGGGTACACGGCAGGTCAGGCCGACATTCCTCCAGGTACCGGATCTGAGGCAAGTCCAACCAGCGCTCCTCTAGGTAGTGGGCGCGGGGCAGGTCCGGCCAGTGCTCCTCCGGGTAGTGGACGCAGGGCAGGCTGGCCCCGGCGGGAGCCCAGGCACCAGCGTCTGTCCTCTCCGGCAGCCTGCACCCAACTGAGCGCTGGGGCTGGGCTTTTATTCTTCCTGTCCCGCCCCTTGACTTCCGGGGGCGGGGACAGGCAGTGCTGGCTCCGCCCACTGAGGCACTTGCTCTGGCTCGTCCCTCTCAGGCACGGCGGGGAGCCAGGGCGCCTCCTTACACACACCCCCCTCAAGGCTGGCTCCCAGGCAATGGGGCCAGGCTCGTCCACGCCCCCCAGGCAGGAAAGGAAGTCTGCGTTGGCGTGGTCCTTCCCCGCCCTGTGGCGGACGGCGAAGGCGTAGGGCTGCATGGCTAAGTACCACCGTTGAAGCCGCATGTTGTGGTCTTTCATGCGGCATAGCCATTGGAGGGCGGAGTGGTCAGTGACCAAAGTGAACGGGGCCCCAAGGAGGTAGTAACGCAGGGCATCGCAGGCCCACTTCGCCGCGAGGGCCTCCTTTTCGATGACTGCATAGTTTTGTTCTCTGGGGAACAGCTTCCGGCTGATGTAGAGAACCGGATGCTCCTCCCCATCCACCTCCTGTGAGAGGACAGCCCCGAGCCCGACTTCCGACGCATCTGTCTGTAAGACGAATGGTTGCTGGAAGTCCGGGCTAAACAAGACTGGCTTGCTGCAGAGGCTTGCCTTAAGTGACTGGAAAGCCTCGTCACACTCGGGGGTCCAGCGTACGTGTCGCGGGCTGTCTTTGCTGAGGAGCCCGGTCAAGGGGGCGGCCATCGCTGCAAACTGGGGAATGAACCGTCGATAATAACTCGCCAGCCCCAAGAACTGGCGGACTTGGCGCTTCGTTGTTGGCGGTGGACAGGCGGCAATAGCCTGAACCTTGTCCACAAGAGGTTTCACTTGTCCATTGCCAACGGTATACCCCAAGTAGGTGGTCTCACGCCACCCGATGCGACACTTCTTAGGGTTGGCCGTTAACCCAGACTCCCGCAAGGACCTTAGGACGGCGGCGACCTTGTCCAGGTGGATTTCCCACTGCCGACTGTAGATGACCACGTCATCTAGATAGGCTGCGGCGTAGTCGTGATGCGGTTGGAGGAGGCGGTCCATCAAGCGCTGGAACGTTGCGGGTGCCCCATGAAGGCCGAAGGGCATCCGCGTGAAGTGGTACAGGCCGGTTGGAGTGGCGAACGCGGTTTTCTCCCGGGAGGCCGGATCCAGGGGAATCTGCCAATACCCCTTGCTTAAGTCCAGGGTCGTGATATAGCGGGCCTCTCCCAACCGGGCCAGCAGCTCGTCTATTCGGGGCATGGGGTAGGCGTCAAATTTGGAGATGGCGTTAACGCGCCTAAAGTCGATACAAAAGCGCTGGGAGCCATCAGGTTTAGGCACCAGGACGATGGGACTACGCCACTCACTTTGTGACGGCTCAATTACTCCTAGGTCTAGCATCACCCATACCTCGTCTTCAACGATTCGCCTTCGGTGATACGGCAGGGGTCTGGCCGTGGCCCGGATCACCACCCCCGGCTTCATCTGAATCTGATGATAGGCCTTGGAGGTGTACCCCGGCTGAGCCGTAAAAGTAAGAGGGAATGCTTGAAGGAGTCAGCGGGTTTGCTCAAGCTGTTCTTCTGTCAGCGTTTCCCCAAGCTGGGGTCCCTCGGGGTCTTCCTTAGTGTGTACCTGGGGCCCTAGTTCAGGTTCTGGATGACAGGGATTGATCAGCAACCCTTCTCGTTCCCGCCAGGGCTTAAGGAGGTTAACGTGATACCGTTGGAGCTCTTTCCGTCGGTCGGGCTGACGAATTTCATAGGTGATGGGGCCCACCTTTCGCACCACCTCGTACGGGCCCTGCCATTGAGCCAGGATCTTGGACTCGCTGGAGGGGAGGAGGAGTAAGTCCCGGTCTCCAGGTTGGAAGTCCCGGGTGCGCGCATCCCAGTTGTACATCTGGGCCTGCATCTCTTGGGCGGCTTTTAAGTTTGCTTGTGCCAGGGTCCCAGCCTGTTTGAGACGCTCCTGGAGCTGGATCACATATTGCAGGAGACCCTGGGCAGGTGAGGGGGTTTGCTCCCAGGTCTCCCTCATCAGGTCCAACAGGCCTCGCGGTTGGTGGCCATACAATAGTTCGAACGGCGAGAACTTGGTTGAGGCCTGGGGAACCTCTCGCACCGCCAAGAGCAAGGGCGGGAGTATCTGGTCCCACCGGCAGAGGTCTTCTGGGGGGAATTTCTGCAACATATCCTTGAAGGTCCGATTAAACCTCTCTACCAAGCCGTTGGTTTGGGGATGATACACAGAGGTTCGCAGTTGCTTGATCCCCAGGAGCCTGCACACCTGCTCCAACAGCCGCGAGGTGAAGTTGGTCCCCTGATCCGTGAGGATCTCCTGGGGCAAGCCGACGCGGGTGAAGACCTTAACCAGTTCGCCTGCAATGTGCGGCGGTGATGTTACGGAGCGGGATCGCCTTGGGGAACTGGGTGGCGTAGTCCAGCATCACGAGTATGTACTGGAACCCCACAATACTCTTAGGGAGGGGTCCCACCAGGTCCATGGCCACCCGCTCGAAAGGGGTCTCGATTAACGGCATCGGGACCAGTGGTGCCTTGGGCGTCCTCGCCGGCGCGGTCAACTGGCAATCCGGGCACGAGGTACAATAGTCCTTCACCTCGCGGTATATCCCCGGCCAATAGAAGCTTCCCAATATTCGGGCTAGGGTCTTTTCAGTGCCCAGATGTCCGGCAGCTGAGACGTCATGGGCCAGTTTCATGACCGCCCGCCGATGACAGCAGGGTACGAGGAGTTGTGATCAGGGCTCCCTGGTGTGTGGGTCCCTCTTGACCCGATACAAGCAGTTCTGTCGCAACTTGAAGTGTGGCCACCGGGCAGCTTGCCCGGGATCGAGGATAGTCCCATCCACGGCGGCGAGCTGTTCATATGCCTCGCTGAGGGTGGGGTCAGCTCTTTGGTCCCGGCAGAAGTCCGTGGGAGCTGAGGGATCCCTGGCCTCGCCCGGGGAAGCATCGTCCCCATCCTCAGCGGCGGGGTACCCTGGGGGGTCCAGCTCATCCTCTTCCATTTCTGGGGGCCCCCGCTCATCGTCCTTCCCTTCTGGGGCCTCTCCTTCCAAGGCTGGTACGGGACCCAGGCCGCCTCCAGCATGTCAGCATAGGATGGCCGGAAACCCGGGCCAGTCCCGGCCCAGGATCACTGGATATGCCAGACTCAGGGCAAGACCTACCACCATCCGTCGGGTCTCCCCGTCGATTGTCAGTTGGGCCCAGGCACTGGGGTACGGCCGCACGTCGCCGTGGATACATTGTAAGCGAATTTCCCCCAGGCGTGCATCCGCCGGGGGACCTAAGTGGTTGCAGATTAATGTCTGTCCGCAGCCGGAGTCGAGGAGGGTACCCCTCGACCACTACAGGCGCCGTAACCTTGGCAGGCTGTTGGTGCCGGGCCCGAGCCTCCCCGGAGCAGACTTGTCCAAAGGTACACTCCATTTGGGGGCAGTCCCTCTGGAGATGTCCTGACTTGCCGCAGGAGAAACACGGCCCTAGGTCGGGTCGTCCGACTTGGGGCCGGGTCCTGGGGGAGTCCCTTGCGGGGTTCCAGGGCACCTTCCGGGGAGTGGGGCTTGGGCCGGCTGTGCTGGTGGGGCTGCAGCCCGGGGGGGGGTGTCGCCTTCTTCTTGGGGTTGGGGCGTTCTGGCCCCGGTGGGGTTGGTCGGCCTGTCGGGCCCACCGGGGCTTCTGCCACTAGGAAGTCCTCCATCAGGGTGACAACGGTGGCCAGTGTTGCCGGTCGATGACGGAGGACCCAGGCTCTTCCTCGCGATGGAAGGATGTGGGTGAACTGTTCGAGGATCACTTGCTCTGTTAGCTCTTCCGACATTCGACGGTCGGGCTGCAACCACCGCCGACAGGTCTCCCACAATTCCTGGGCCACCATACGAGGCCGGGCCCCCGTGGGGTACGTCAGGCCCCTGAACCACTGTCGAAATGTCTCTGGGCTCACATCGAGGGTGTCCAGGATGGCGGATTTCACTTGCCTATAGTCCTGGGCGGCCTCGGCAGACAGGCCGCGATAGATGGCCTGAGCCACTCCTGTCAGGTACGGGGCCAGGATGGAGGCCCACTGGTCAGAATTCCACCCCGCGACGGTGGCCACCTGCTCAAAAGTGACCAGGAAGGCCTCAGGGTCATCACCAGGGCCCATCTTGGTCAGTCGGATTGGTGGGCGGGGCCCCGGGCCACCATCGGTGCCCCCCGACTGGACCTCCTCTCGGGGCCCCCACTCCGCTGCAAGATGCTGGAGGCATTTCAGCTGGAACTCCTGCTGCTGCTGAACCAGATCCTGGATCAGCTGGCGCTGTTGAGTCCCCAGCTGCTCGATGAGCTGCTGCTGCCGCTGGAGCTGGGCGGACTGCTGCTCCTCTTGCCGTCGTGACTGCGCCGCCTGCTTGCCGATCCTGGTTCTCGGTCAGAAGGGCGGCGAGCTGGGTCAGGTCCATCTCGGGGGAGGGGGCTCCCTCTCCCGCAGCCCCCCGTTCACCGACGTTAAGTGTCCACGTCCACATCCTGGGCGACAAGTCCCTGGTCAGGTGCCACGTGTAAGCCGGTCGTGTCGGGGCTCGTCCCTCTCAGGCGCGGTGGGGAGCCAGGGCACCTCCTACCACGCTGCAGTCCAGGTAGGCTTAGCCCCTCCGCAGGTGTTGAGGGGGGTACAGGGTCTGCAAACAGGGTAGAGCCCCGGCCCTCTAGCCGGGATCGGGGCTCTCAAAGTAAATAAGCCCCAGCCCTTGGACAGGGCGGGGCAGTAGCAGTTCAAGCTCAGGCCTCTAGCGGGGCTGAGCAAACACAGTATCAGCCCAGGCCCTTGGCAGGGCGGGGCACCAAACAAAGTCTAGTTAGCTCTGGCCCTCTGGATCAGGGCAGAGCAGCGGCAATAGGCGGGAAGAGGGGGAGTCTGCCACCCGGTTACGGGTGGCAGGGGGAACGCAGGCCCTCCCACTCCACTGCGTTCCAGCCCGGGGCCCTAGCAGTGTTCAAGACCCGCTGCGGTCAGTGGGGATCCTGGCCGCAACACACTGACATGGGTTCGGGCTCTTCAGGAGCCAAATCAGGGTCGGCTATCCCCGGGCTACTTCCAACCTCCCCCTCTCTGGGTATCTCGTCCTTGCCAGCATCGTCTGGGGGATCCCAGACCATGGGCTCCTCCGGGTACCGGTCGTGGGGAAGCTCAGGCCACTCCTCAGGGTATCGGGTATATGGCAGGTCAGGCCAACGTTCCTCCGGGTACTGGATCTGAGGCAAGTCCAGCCAGCGCTCCTCTGGGTAGTGGGCGCGGGGCAGGTCCGGCCAGTGCTCCTCTGGGTAGTGGGCGCGGGGCAGGTCCGGCCAGTGCTCCTCCGGGTAATGGGCGCGGGGCAGGTCAGGCCAGCGCTCCTCTGGGTAGTGGGCGCGGGGCAGGCTGGGCCCGGCGGGAGCCCGGGCACCAGCGTCTGTCCTCTCCGGCAGCCTGCGCCCAACTGAGCGCTGGGGCCGGGCTTTTATACTTCCTGTCCCGCCCCTTGACTTCCAGGGGGCGGGGCAGGCAGTGCTGGCTCTGCCCACTGAGGCACCTGTTCTGGCTCGTCCCTCTCAGGCGCGGCGGGGAGCCAGGGTGCCTCCTTACAGAAAGATTGAAAAAACTGGGTTTCTTGAGTCTGGAGAAGAGAAGACTGAGGGGTGCCATGATAACAATCTTTGAATATGTAAAAGGTTGTTATAAAGCAGAAGGTGATCAATTGTGCCCCTTAACTACTGAGGACAGGATAAGAAGTAATGGACTTAAATTGCAGCTAGAGAGATTTAGGTTAGACATTAGGAAAAACATCCTGATTGTAAGGGTAGTTAAGCACTAGAACAAATTGCCTAGGGAGGCTGTGGAATCCAAGTCACTGGAGGTATTTAAGAACAGGTTAGACAAACACCTGTCAGGGATGGTCCAGATAACACTTAGGCCTGTCTCAGTGCAGGGGACTGGATTAGATGACTTATCAAGGTCCCTTCCAGTCCTACATTTCTATGATTCTATGAAAATCTTTTTAAAAGTCCAAATACATTACATCAACTACTTCTCCTTTACCATTTTACTGAAAAGTTCAAAGAATTCTAATTGATTGGTGAGACATGATTTCTCTGTGCAAAACCCATGCTGGTTAGTCCCTATCGTATCCTGATCATGTGTTTTATAATTATATTTTAAATGATCATTACAACGAGTCTATAATTCCCTGGGTCGCTCCTGGTGCCTTTTGAAAAAATAAGCTCAAAATTTGCTACCTTTCAGGCCAGTTTAGAAGCTGATTTTATTGTATGCTTTGTTAGAAGTTCAGCAGCTTCATTCTTAAGCTCCTTCAGAACTCTTGGGCCTGGTGATATATTGCTACTTAATTAATCACTTTGTTCCAGCATCTCTTCTTTTGACACATCAATCCCTGGCAGTGCCTCAGCTATATTATTTTTTATTATAGGCAGGGTTGGTAAAACTACCTATTAGTAAGGTTGCCTGACACGTCCTATTTACAAGACCCTGTTTTCAGTTGCTTATAACTTTTGCCAAATTTTAAATATTTTGACTGAAATTTTTCATACCAAGTGTCTACCTTAGCCTGATTTTTTAAAAAGGAGACTGACATTGAGAAACTATGGGGAGAGGGGAGGAATGAAGATGGATCTGATGAGAGCTGGGACTGGCTGAGCAAGGAGACTGGTACAATTAGCTCAGGTGGGGGGTAGGGGAAGGTAGGGACACTGAAATTAGACAAAGAATCTGTGGTGGGGAAATTGGGACTGAAACAGAGAACATGGGCAGGGGGGCACCTGGGCACCTAAGTAGGGGAGATAGATGAGATGAGAAACCAGGGGGTGTGAACTGGGACTGGCTGGGCAAAGAGATGGGAGTCAGGGAGCTGGGGTGAGAGAGGATGGGAATGGCTGGGCAAGAAATCTGGGACAGAGAGTCTGGATGGGTGAGACTGGGTGGTCAAGGAGACTGGGACTCGGATGAGAAGCCTGAGGAGTGGAGACCAGGATGGTTTAGCGCAAGAGAATGGACTAGGACAAGGATTTGGGGGGGGAGAAGAAACAGGACTGGGACAGAGATAGGTTGAAGGGCATGAGGCAGAAAGAGTCATGCTTGTAGGGAATGGGCAGAAAGGTCTGTCCTCCTAGAGCACACTCCTCTCCAGAGCTTAGAATGAAGTAGGTAGGAACCTGGTGGAGAACTTGAGTCCCTAACCTTCCTGTCTGGAGGCAAGAGTGTTACTAGTTGCATTGCACTGCCATCAAATGCTCCATCTTGCATGCAAATGTCCATGTGTTTTATTGTACTCAGAACAGAGCAATAAAACACAAACGGGGAAATCAAAGCCATATTTCTGCTCTGCTTTTATATTACCAGTTGTGTTTAATGCAATGCACTTAAAATGCCTCTAGAATACATTAGGGTGTTTTGATGGTGAATTTAACTGCCAGACTATAGCCTGTGTTGCTGGGCTTCCTTCTCTTCTTTATGCCCATATTATTGTTATCTAACTTCTCCATTATGGGATGAGAGAGTTAGGCACTGCAAGGCTATTGAGAGGTAAACCAGGGAGTTGGAAGTCATTCCTAGGCTGTCTGCTATCACCCCGGAAACCCACTCTTGCCTGTGCAACAACCTTTGCCACATTGACACAGAAAGCTTGACAGGGATCTTCTGGTCTATTTTGCTGACAGATCTCTCTGTTTCCCACTGTACAGAACTGCCCAGTGGCTCATGAGTCACCTCAAACTGTTTCAGCCCTGCTGTTGAAGAATACTGGCCAGAAATAGAGATGAGAGAGTGTCAATATCTGTTCTTCCATTTACAGACACAAGAGGCCTTTGCTAAACAATTCAGTTTCACCCAGCTGCTATCCAGAGGCTGCCATTTAAAAGGATATTATCAGCTCAAATTTGACCCCAAAGTTAGATTTCTGTAAAAAGTAAGTTTACCGCCCCAACGAACAAACAAAAAGTCTGAGACCAATACAGATGCTCCCATTGATTTGCTTGTGAAAATTCCAAGGGAAACAGTTCTGTTAAAATAAACTGACATTCCCCAAACATTCTCACAGAAATATAGGACTGGAAGGGACCTCAATAAGTCATCTAGTCCAGTCCCCTGCACTGAGACAGGACCAAGTATTATCTAGAGTAGACCATCCCTGATAGGTATTTGTCTAATGTGTTCTTAAAATCCTCCAGCGACAGAGATCCCCCAACCTCCCCAGGTGATTTGGTCCAGTGCTTAGCTACCCTTACAGTTAGGAAGGTTTCCTAATGTCCAGCCTAAACCTCCCTGGCTGCATTGCGCTGTGTTAGTGCATGAAAGTCAAAAAGTGAAATTGACTAGAAGCTAAAGTGAAACTGATCCATGAGCTTTCATGGGCCATTGGAGAGAGAGGCCAAAAACAAGCACACACCAGAAAGAGTGGAAATAAAATTAGATTTTGAAAACTCTTTCATTGTCATGATTATGAGGTATTTGTAACAGACAGAACATAAGATTTTTAACCTGACATTGTCCATTAGTTAACAGTGACTATTACTTTAATTTTTTGCAAGAGCAGCTGTCCAGATAACTAAGCCCCCCAATGGATTTGTCAATGGTACCTATACTGCCTCTGGAGAAATATGCAAATTTGGATCCAAATGGCTCTGCTAGAGCTTTACACTTTCACAGACAATAACTATGATGCCTGTAAATGCCAGACAATTGATTCCAGAGGATGAATTTCTCACCTGAGCAGGGATACTGGGAGTTCTGGAGCTGCACCTTCCTAGTGTAAACAAGCTGTCAGGCTGTATTGGGCACTCAACCTGAGCTAAATATTATTAGGAAGTGCCTTAGGCACTGTAAAGCAAAACTGCTCTAACTGGGTTAAAATGGGACATGGAGCTGCAAAGAGTCTTTGGAAGGTGGGCCTGAGGATACTTTCATAAAGGAACAGAAGGGCGGGGTGTGTGTGTGTGTGTGTGTGAGAGAGAGGGAGAGAGAGAGAGAGGTGTGGCAGGACCAGGTATTGAAACTCAAGTATTGTGACATTGCAGGGCTGTTCTGGAGAGTTGAGGTGACTGTATGGTCCAGATCTGCAAAAGTATTTAGGCACCCAAATTGCACTGTTTTCAATGGGAATTGGGTGCTTAAATACCTTTGAAGAGCTGGCCCTATTGTGAGCAAAGATGTGTTGCCATAAGTCACCAAATATAAGGATCTTCACTAGCAATTCTGTTATTGTTGGCAATGAGGACAGGAATAAGCAATTGTTTTCTTGTAGTAAACAGGAGGTTCAATCAGAATAGAAATTCGATGGGGATAAAAGACTGCATAGCGTAGGGAAACACCACAGTACACTGGTTTGAATTCAGCTGTTAGACAGTGACTAAAAGCTATTCTGGGGCCTGTTTGAAATGAGTTGATAGATCTCTGTGCGCAGTCATCAATATCTTCAAGCCTCCACCACTGCTAGTCCTAATTGGCTCCCATGTTGGCAGTCTCAGCAGAGAGGCCAAGGACTAAATAGGTCATAGAGAGTGAACTCGTCTCCATCTGCCTCTAGACTGAAGCACATTGGCAGGGCAGCATGGGGGAGGGAGAGGAAACTTGCAGTGTCCCTGCCTGTGCTGACCCTGTTCTGTGGATAAATAAAGGCTTTAGGTCATTAGAACTGTCAATCCAGGACCTTTCACCAGCACTGAGCTCATTCCAATAAAGAAGGGAAGAAGAGAGGCAAGGATTTGTAGCCTTGTGCCTTTAATTGTTTGGCTGTTTCAGGTCCCATTCATTTCATTTTAAATGGAGAAGTTTAGACAGTGTTAAATCTGGTAGCATTGCCTTTCACAGGAGCTTTACATTATACAGGAGACAGGCTTACATTTTGTGGTGACAAATATTTTATCGACATTGATACAATATATACACTGCAGAAGAGCATCCTGAATCAAGTCTCTTTCTATTTCAGCGAGGAGACATCTTTGCTATGCAGATGACTGGAGTAAATCTGGACTCACAATTAAAATCTGTTTAGAGATTGTTGCAAAAGTGACTGATGAATTAGGCTCTGTGCTCCATCAATCCACAACACACTTGTCTCTGTGGAATAATATTGACTTCATATCATAAATAGCCATTTGTACAAAGTGCAGGAACTCTCTAAGAAGCAGTTTATAGCCAGCATATATATTCCAAGTGGTAGACAAAATGCAAAGTGCCTGATCTTTTAAGAAACAAGGGCAATGGGCCATGCATGGCATGCAACTGCCTATCTGTTTGCACCGACAGTGCCCCACAGAAACACATGAATGGTGGCATTATTAATATTCTGGTAGCATCCAGAAGGTACTATGCACTATTCCCACATACAGGAAGACACAGTCTGATCCCCTAAAGAGATTGGGGCAGTAGGCAGGATTTTCTGGCCAAATTCCTGTCTGGGTATTTACAATCTGCCTCCTTAAGGTCTCCCTGAACTTTCAATTGGATGCAGTACTGCTCCTCACTTCCTGTCCTAAGCTCACCTTGCTGTGCACTGCTAAACAGCTTCCATGTTTCTCTCTAGAAGTGCTTGATTTCAGTGCTGGGGGGAGTTACATGTTACATAAAGCCAAATTCCCAGCTGTAGCACTGAATACTTGCAATTCCCATCGATTTCAATGGGAATTGTAGCTGCTTAGCACCTCTCAGGGTTTGGCTTTTGGATTGTCCGGGGTGTTGGGATCTTTTAAAAATAAAGCCACTCAGGAAGTGTAAAATATTAAGATAATAAAATGGCTGAGGTTTTAGGCATTCGTAGTTAACACTATGGCCACTGAGGGCTTCAAAGGCACGGTGCAGAATGCAGATCCAGGCCTTCAGTCTTGAGCCAAAGGAAGATCTGCATTAGCTGGTAGTGGGGAACATGGAGGAGAGCCTCCTTTAAAGCAGCTACTATAGTAATATCAGGCACAACCATGTTAGCTGAGCAGCAGGCTCATTCCCAACCCCAACGAGGGCTGAATAGTTCCATCAGGAGATCTGGCTTTAGCATTTTTAGTCAGTCTCATCCCCAGAGAAAACTGTCAATGAGCCACTACGATCACACACCACTATGCACAGGCTGGCACACGGGTTTCGGGGAGGGTCAGTGAGATGGCTTTGTGATGCACCCTAAACTTAATGGACTCATTTTGCTTTAAAAATGTGTATGTAGGAAATGGGATCCTTCGGTCCCACTCCCTCCTCGTGCTGCATACATGGAGTCCTGTAACTGCTTGTTCTTTTTGACCCTAGTTTTTGGTTTGTAGCCGTTACATTTTCAAGGTTATCTTCACAAGAGAAAAGGCAAGAAACTTACTGGACAGGAGAGCTGAGATTCTCTTGGAGAGGGCCCAAGGCCAGTTCTGTTAACAAGGGGCACATGCAAGTCCACACAGGCCCCCTCCAGCTCATCAGATGTATTACCTTATTTGTTCATGAGGAGACTGTTAGCAGAGGAGACTGTTTCAGTACAGCTGTAATATGCTAGGTTATCTGCACAGTTGCAGATTACTGATGTCTTCAGAGCAGCACCTAAGGAGGACCAAAAGTTCTATAGTGCTAGTGGTTGCTTCTGACACCAAGTGTAAAGTAATTAAATTAACTGGACAGTATGCATGGCTACTTTGGGTGTCTACTGCTATCCGAACTCTTAAACTGTGCCACAGGCCCTATGCCATTACCAGTTCATAGAGCATCTCCTTTAGCTCAAATGGTAAGGGGCTTATGCTTCTAGAGCAGAGAAATCCAAGTTCTAGTCCTGCTATTACCATGAACTTCCAGATGATCTCTGTGTGTAGCATTGTGACAAATGTGAAAGATCTAGGGACCCACAGATTTGTTACAGTGAGCTCTGTAACTGAAGGAAGCTGTCAAGAGGAACAGGCCCTGCAGAACGGGGGTGTCCAGATTTCTTAAATAAGAAAATAATCACTATATGTTCATTATTAAGACCAAGTCAAATGAGTGTTTGTTAAATTAATAAACATTTTTGGAAATTACTATCACTCCTCTGCTGAGAGGTAGTAGATTTGGGGACCATGTGGGTTGGTTTCCCATCAGAGAGGAAATCAGTGACACAGAATTTAGCTACTTCCTTAATGTAGCTTGCTTTGTTGACTCTATATACCGCAATCCTGTGACAGAGGTGATCAAGCAGCATGCAGGCAATCTCTGCTTTTGGGAATATCTGCCCAGTTCCCAGGAAGCATCCCTCCTCCTGAAATAGACTCTAGTTAGAAAGATTAAGCCAGAGAGCAAACTCTTTTGCCGTTTACTAACACAACTCCCCACCCCCCAAAGCCTGCACACCACAAAAGAAAAAACAATAAATCATTTCTTCCAAGACTGTATATTATTTGTATGCTAAGAAAAAGAACTTGTATGACTACGTGTAACAACACCGGTGACTCCCACCATAACATTACTTACGGGAAGATTTTCAAAGGTGCCTATGGGATTAAGGAGTACACATCCCATTGATTTAATGAGTCAGTGCTGCTTCAAAGAACATTAACTCCCAAGCATATTTACATGGCACCTTGCCAGGTCATCCAGGAATGATACTTGCATCTTGGCTTTCTCTATCCTGATTTACCCCCAAAGTCTAGGAGAGCAGCAACTCTACCAGATGGGCTTCTGCAGAGTCCCAGACAGGAGGAGAACATGCTGTGGAGCTGCTGCTCCCCTTTTTCTGTGATTCCTTCTCCCAAGATATCCACTGAATCTGAATCCTTTCTGCTTGGAAAAGCAATAGTGACAATCCAGCCTCCAGTATTAAATGACTAGAGATCTCTAAACATTAGTGTAAATTATGACTGGAGGACAAGTTCCTTCCCTCTTCTCAATGGTGCCCTTTGCTAAGTTTCAGAACTTGCAAGTTATATTTTCCTTTGGGTGCAGAGTACAATTCTTCTCTCTGTTCTCATGTGGTTTGACAGCAGTAGTAAGGCTTGGAATCCATAAGAAATTATATACATTTATGTGTTCTTGGCTCCATTCTGGTTTTGGAACTCAAAGCAGAAATCAAGCTATTGTCATATGCGCCTCCTAGTGAAATGGGAATGGGCTAGTCCTCCATCTGGCAATGTCTAGTGCCTGAGAACTGGGGAGGGAGCTATTGCTTTTGTGAATAGATAGAAGCCCATCCTGACACTGGAAACTACATTCCCCTGTCAACAGGATGAAGTAGGCTCCAAAAGCCAAAGAAGCCAGGGTGCATGCCAGCAAAACCCATCTGCTTTCCTGATGACACTAATCCAAGGTGCTATCATATTTGGATTTAAAAACATATCTGAATGAATATATGGAAAATGAATTTTAGACTATCAATTAATCCTACTGAACCCAGTTCCTCATGAGTGCCTGGGGATCTGCATCAGTTTGCAGCAGGGTGGTCACCCTGCTCAGGTCCAGAGCAATTAAAAACAGCCCTGGGAGGGGGTTGTAGCTGGAAAAAGCAGCTTTTAGGCTGGGCTGATTGGGGGAAGTGGTTGCAGCTGGGGCCATGCCCCAAACAGATTCAGTTGGCCCTCTAAAGGCAGAGAAGCCAGGAGCAGTTTCCCTCTGCCTGTAGAGGGAGAAGGGCCTTGGTGCAGACAGGGTACCTGAGTGGAGCAGGGCTGGGCAAAGGCTGGGGAGCTCCTGCCTGGAAAGCCCCAGGCTGTGGCCTAGCAGAAGGCAGCAGGTACTGAGAGTTGCAGAGGGTAGCGCAGGGGTAGGCAAAGGCAGCAGGGCCAAACCCAACCTTGCCAGTGATGAGTAGGCTGATACTGCAACCTGCCCCAGGGCACAGGGGCTAGACAATGATTGGCAGCACCCATATACTAAGGCAAGGTGGGGATAGTGGGTGGGGGTTCCTCTGGGAGGGGGAGACCCTGGGGCTGAAAGGAGTTACTGCCAGGGGCAGCACCCCAAGTAAATGGGGCACCAGGGTCCTGGGAGGGCCACAGGTAAGGTGGCTCACTGGCCTGCAGAGGGTGCTCCTGGCTGACAGTGAGCTAATTCCCTGAGAGACCAGCAGGAGGTGCTGTAGGGGTGAGTCTACACAGTTAAATGGATTTCTTGGAATATTCATCTACACCCTTGTAAGTTATTCCAAAAGGATCACACTTTCCTTCTATCATAAGAGGATCCAGGCCTTTGGGGACCTTTAAGTCGTGTGTACAGATGTCTGCATGCATAATTTGCGGGTTCAGTTACACAGATTGCCTGTGCAAATTGGTTATTTGTGTTTGCAAATAGCTGACTGGTGCATGTAGTCACAGTAATTGTGTGCAAATTTGGTCTGCAATTGTGCATAGCTCCAGGCACTTAAGCTTTTGAAAATTAGGCCCTGAATGTCCCAGGAAGAACTGTATCCTCATTTAACACTGACTTTCAAGGAATGTCTACACTGCAGCTGTGGTTGTTATTTGCATCTCCTAGATGTACCCACAGTAGCTGTACTCTAGCTGTTTTGCTAAAAATAGCAGTGAGGATGCTTTGGTGTGGGCTTCAGTGACCCTTGGCCCCCATTGGTAGATGCTCACTTGTGCCACAGCATCCTCACTACTGTGTTTAGCAAGATAGAGTGCAGCTAGTGAAGGTATGTCTACATGAGCTGCAAATCACAAGCCCTGCTGCAGTGTAGACATACCCTAAGTGAGAATGGAAATAACCAGCTGGCCACGCAGATAGGTAACTACCAAACTAGGTAACTGGTTTCCCATCCCATGCTGGCTCCATGTAGGGTGACCAGATAGCAAGTGTAAAATATTGGGATGGGGGGCTGATAGGCACCTATATAAGACACAACCCTGAATATCAGGACTTTCTATAAAATCAGGACATCTGGTCACCCTAGTGCAATCCCTGGTGTGGACTCCTAAACTTGCTAACAAGTTCAGTCTATAACAGAAGAAAAAAGGTAAGCAGATCTGGAAATGCCTATGTATGTGTAAACAACAATTTCTCAGGCCATTCCAACTAAAGACTGCACATGAGGACACCTCCTATCCATTCGCTCTAGTGATTAACTGTGACGAACTGGGAATGTTCTTAATGTTTTCTCGGAATACTGTGTTGGTGCCTCAGTGTCCCCATGGCAGTTCTTAAGTATCTGGCAGAGCAAAGGGCCAGTGCACCTAAATGCCTGACCCTCTGTCTCCTAGCAACTGATGGCCTGGGCCCCTCCCCTGCAAAGGTGCCAACTGAAGGGGTTGGAGACAAAGGGATCAGGTGACCTCCTGGCCCAGGAAAGGGGCTGAGGAGAGAGGAGGGGCTGGGAGGGGTTGTTAGTCTGGAGCTGGCTGGGGTCCAGGGTGGAAGGCAGACCTGGGGGTCTGGCTCACTGCCCCCCAGAATGGACCCAGCTGAGGGGTCCGGTTCGCTGTATCTACAAGCTCTGTTTTAGACCCTGTTCCTGTCATCGAATAAATCTCTGTTTTACTGGCTGGCTGAGAGTCACGTCTGACTGCAAAGTGGGGGTGCAGAACCCGGTGGCTTCCCCAGGACCCTGTTGGGGGGGACTCGCTGAGGGAAGCGCACGGAGGGGCAGAGGATGCTGAATGCTCCAAGGAGAGACCCAGGAGGTGAAGCTGTGTGAGCTTCTTGCCCTGAACAAGTCTGCTCCAAGGGAGAGGAGGCTCCCCAAAGTCCTGCCTGGCTTGGTGGGGAGCAGTTCCAGAGCATCGCCCGGTGACTCCGTGACATTAACAAACTGGAAATAAGTGTATAGAGAAGAGAGAAGCTATGAGACAGTGACCTGTGTGCTCCTGGCCATATCAGGGAACAGAAATAATAGGACTTGGCTTTACATAATGTCCACATAGTGAGTCCAGAGCAGATCAAAGCAGATGTAAACAATGCAGCTGAAAAACACTGACCAGTGTAGGGTGACCAGCTGTCCCGATTTTTATAAGGACAGTCCTGATTTTTGGGTGGTTTTCTTATATAGGCTCCTATTCACTCCTCCCCCGTTCCAATTTTTCACACTTGATGTCTGGTCACCCTAGACCAGTGTCTGCACTACTTCTTTCACCACTGCCATTACTACCACTGGGGGCACTAAAGCAACAGGAGAATACTTCTGCCAAAAAGACCTCAGTCTCAGGTAGGCTGATCCATTTCTTTCAGCTGATTGACACGGGAGAGACCCCAGTGGACTCCAGAATGGCACATTGCTGCTTCTGCTCACCTTATGCTTATAGCATTAAAAGATACAGGAATTCCAGGCCTAGATTTTCAGCCCTTTGCAACACTTAGTCATTCCTTTCAGCCCAACTTGAGACATGGCTCAGACAACAAGAGGATTCAGAGGGAAGCCAATCCTCCTGTTCTTCTAGTCAGCTAGAATAAGGTGATCCTCAGATAAGGAAGGACCGCAGAAGCTCCTTGTAACAGGGTAGCTGGCCCCGTCAGTGAAGTCAAGCCCAGCTTTTCTGTTCCTGTCCAGGTGTAATGAGGAGTTTGGGGCTGCCCCTCAAAGTTCAGAATCCTGAGAAAGAGGAGCCCAGAGTGGGTGCTCATAAGTAGGACAGGGCTTAGAGCATAGGTGGGGGGACAGTGGAGCTGGTGAAAGCAGAAGGCTGTCAGGCCATTGAGAGAGCACCTGCAAATTTCCCCAGGCCAGAGAGCTATGGCTGAGAGCAGCACAGGAATGATGGAGTAGTGAACCAGCTGATGTCTCTGGGCAAAGCTGGAATTATACCTGGGAAAGAGAGAGGGCAGAGAAGCACTGCAGCTAGAGGGGCTGGGGTAAGGTGGGGTGAGAGACACTGGAAACATACATGAGAGGTGGGATGAGATGCTGGAGCTGCACTTGGTGTTGCTCTGTTGGGACAAATGCACTGTCTGGGGGCACTGACGTTTATGGTAGTGGGACTTTAGGTAATAAATTAACCCTGCAAAAAGGGCTATTCATAAACTCCAAAAGCTGTACTGAGTTTATTTATGAACTAAGAGGAAATCTGAGACAAGTGGCCACTTGCAGGGCCACCCTCAGGTCACCAGTTCACATTCCTTCTCTCCTGGGATGCTTCATGCTGAGGCAGAGCAGCAATGACAGCCAGAAGCTTCAGAGGGGAAAGAGCTCTCTACGTCCCGTCTCTGTGAAAAGGAAATAGTACTGCTCTACAGAGCTTCATTTGTATAGTCTCCCACTGGCTCAGGTTGCTCACTTCCTCTGGTGACACTTGGGCAGTCACCACGACTGAACACGAACATGGATTTTGGAGGGTAGTGGGTTCAAAGAGGGGGAAAAATCTCTTATCGTGGGGCAAGGAGCTCATTCTGAAGCAACCAAGATTCTGATCAGAAGCTGGGAATGAGTGACGGGATGGATCCCTTGATGATTCCCTGATTGGTTCATTCCCTCTGAGGCCCCTGGCATTGGCTACTGTGGGAAGAGAGGATACTGGGCTAGATGGACCTTTGGTCTGACCCAATATGGCCATTCTTATGCTCTAGGGTCTTAAGTGCTCTTGGTTCCACTCCTGTGGGGATTTTGCTGCAGACCAAGGAGTTCACTGTGAGAGAAAACAGAGTGAAGGCTTTACTCTGAGAGCTTTCACAGAAAACAGAAGTAGAGCTGAGCGGACTCTGGTGAGGTCCTGGCCACCTTCTGCCTCAATAAAGCTGAATCGCTAAGCTAAAAAGGGGTTAGTAGAGGAGTGGCACACTCCACTGATTTGATTGACTTAACAAGCCCTCTTTACACACATGCATATCATACATCATTCAAAAGCTTAGTATGTTTACTTTAAGAGGAAATGTTATGTGTAGCTGTAAAGTGGTGCCAGTATCATGAAAATGGGGATAAACAACGACACCATCAACATATTAAAATGACCACTTTGAAATATTTGCATTTGTTTCTGTTAGTTTAATTACTTTGTTTTATTTTCAAAACCTAAAACTGGATTTCTTCGTGACCTCAAAGCATCATGACAACCATTGAAAGGGTAAAACAAAATCTAATAAATGTGTACAGGTGTAATTGAAATGTAATAGTGCTGATATTTCTAGTCAACACCATTATCATCATCTTGTTCCTCATGTTCTCTGTTGAGAGCACGTGGAGTACCACAATCTTTTTTGCCTTGGCATGTATACAGTTCTGTGAAGAGCAGAATGTTCTGATTACTGACAGTTGATTTTTCTCAAGTCCTTTTTCATGGCAAGCTGGTTCTGGATGTGTTCTAGGTATTTCAAATGCTGCACACTGCATAAGAGACTCTGATTTCCTGGGGAAGCAAGTGCCTTTTCTTTCCCATGCTTCAGTGATAATTCTTGTGATGCCTGAACTATCAGCAGACTGTTCTTGAAATACCACTGTAGCCATTGAATGGAAGGTATTCGTTCTACCAAAGGTCTCTGTGTTGATGTCTATATCATCATGCCGGTATAAATCTCATCCAGGAGAGAGCTGAAGTAGTACAATTCCACGTGGAACCAACAGATCTCCCTGGAGTCTTTCTATTTCAGTTCTTGCAGCACCAGTAATGAATTGCCTAGGTTCATCCTAAGAGATAGAAAATCCATGAAGGTGTCATATGTCAATTGAATTGTGAGACCCAAACTCATGGTGTAGCTGTGCAGCAAGGCTTATGGGCATAGGTATGACCATTTTGGAACTGAAATGCTATGCATTTGAGAAGCACTTTCTCTGAATGTCTTCTGAAGGAGGATACTCATTGCTGGCTGAATTATATGCCTCTTTATCTATCAACCAAAGGACAAACTCCTGCACCAACTGGGACAGAAAAGTAGCTGACCTCTGTAAACTACAATCACCTGGCTTTGGATAATATTCTGGGGCTTTCATTTGGGCTATTTAAGACAGATAGATTGAAGCAGCATTATATGAAGCCTCTTGTTCATTTGAAAGCTGTTCATCAGGCTCACTTGCCAGAAGAACATCCATAAAACATTTGGATGACTTAATTCCTGCTTCAGATTACTAGCAGCTTGGATAGCATCAGCTAATGTTATTGTGCCGCATAGAACAATGATAGACTGTCACTTGCCTCACCCAGCTGTGCATGGAATGACATTGCAGAACCACAGGGTTTTTCTAATCTTGCCTATAATTTACTACTGGAATAGCTTGGAGTTTCTACATGTGAGGGAAGTAGGGCTTTATATCTTTGTAGCAGCTTGGACAGGAGAAGAGCCGCCTTCTTGTATATAAGATCATTGCATTTTATCAGCTGATTGAAGAGACAATGCCTTATGATGACTGTGTTGTGCAGTGTAACTAGATGCTTTTGCTTTAAGATTTGTTTTACTCAAGTAGGAAGAAAGGCATGTTGGGTGATAAACGGCATCCTTAACAATCAAGTCTTCCACAGATAGTCTGTGCAACATGTCATCTCCTCTTTGAAGTGCTGCCTCCATTAGAGGAGTTGATCTCTCAGATGTTTCTGTTGTATGAAGTTTCTTGTCCTTCTTGTGTGTTTTGCTCAAGCAAACAATGCAAAAGGACCAATTACTGGCGGACGTGCTTGCTGTAGTGGCTATAGAAGTAGGTGAACATGTTACTCACTAATCAGATTCAGAGTCTGTTTTCTTTCCTGCATTCAATATAACTCTGACATGTGCCAAATTTGACTTGCTTGTGTATTTCTGCAAGCAACCCCTGTGACAGAGTATTGATGGCACATCATCTAAACTAGAAAACTCATCCAGTAGCCGCCAATACAATTCATCTCTCCTGGCATCTGCTGCCAGCATCACAGAATTCTGTGGATCACTGGTGACTTTTGACAATATTTCATTCGTTTGATTTTCTTAACAAATTTAAAAGCAGCAAAGAATCCTGTGGCACCTTATAGACTAAGAGACGTTTTGGAGCATGAGCTTTCGTGGGTGAATACCCACTTCGTCGGATGCATGTAGTGGAAACCACTACATGCATCCGACGAAGTGGGTATTCACTCACAAAAGCTCATGCTCCAATACGTCTGTTAGTCTATAAGGTGCCACAGGATTCTTTGCTGCTTTTACAGATCCAGACTAACACGGCTACCACTCTGATACTTGACAAATTAACACATTTTTCAAAGTTTGTGGAGAGTGTTTTTCTCTTTGATGTAAGTTTTAAGGGGCTTGTATCCTCTATGTCTTTACATACTGCAACTTCTCTGCAGAAGTAAAATTCCCAGAGTATATTGTTAGCATTACCATACTAGCATTTTTTATTTTGTACAAGTATACAAACTATATTTATGATCTATAATTTAGTACCAAAATTGCCAGTTTTGTTTAGTGAGCATGTTAACTGAAGCCCAGTACAAAGCTGTGTATTGACATCGCTAACACTAAAACTGACCTGTGCATAAGTGTCACAGAACTAAAAAGCTAGTTTCTAGAATATTTCAAAGGCTAGTACTGCATGCATAGGCAATTACAAATTAAAACCTTCTACTGGCAGATTAGATGCTACACTGTATGTATAAAAGCTTAAAAATGGAGGTGCATTACATTAAGAATTCATGTACATTTATAACTATCCACTACGAAGTGCAAACTCTGAGCATGGTATCTATTGCTACTGGTGCACAAACTTCACTGTGAGACTGATCTGGTCAGCAAATTTCAATTGAAAATATAGAAAACTGTTATAATCACTTGAGATAGTTTGCCAATCAAGAATGTGATGTGAATGCATTCCGTGTTGGTAGATTGCAAAATGTTGATCTTTGTCATTTTTGCCACATGCTAAACAGCATCATTTCTGAAAACATAATACACGCCCATGCAAAACCAATAAAAATCTTTTAATACGTTCTCATTTTGTAGTTTTGATACAGGAACACCACTTTTGTCAGTCATGTTGCAGTGTTTCTGAAACTGTGCACAAAAACAACACTTTCTCATTTTGGACACCATTGTTTCACCTTAGCTAAAAAAGCTTTCAAATGATATATGATGTGGGTGTATATAGGATGGGAACATTAAACTCCAATAATATGGCCCTTTATGGAGAATTGCTGCATGCCTAGAGGCATTGGAGCCTCTAGTCAGGACTAACCAAGCAGTTCTCTTGAGACTGGAGACAGACCTATACAGAGACACTTGGACTGCAGTTATTCACTGATCCCAACCATGAGTGCGGGTTGGTGGACAGCTGAGATGGTGTGGGGACTACTACCTATGGAATACTCAAACTGCTGCCAGATGGCTGCCAGAGTTACTGGAGGAGTAGAGTAATGGTGTATATATATTCTGTTGCTGTGTTTTCCCAAGTTTACGACCATGTTCTCTTTTCCCTAATAAAGATTTCTGTGTTTCTACAGAGTTTGAGTGCTTCTTGGTCTTTTAAATGCAGCCTAGGAGGGTGCCTTTAATTTCTCCAGGTTTCCGAGTGGGGGCTCGAGCCATTTTAGTTATTTGCCAAGAAGGACCTAGATATATTGAACAGAGCCCCTCTCGCTGCTGTTAACCAGGTGGTAGATGAATTATTCTGCAACCCTCCAAATGTAACCCAAAAGTCTAGGTGCTTTCCCTCAAACTATTATAACCTCTTAGGTCTGTAAAACTGAGATGGAAATCTTCAGAAAGTGGGTCTTTTTCTCATGCGATTTCTGCATTTCTGGAAATTGGCTGTACAAAAATACATGAAAAATAAATGTATTGAATCTGTGATCAGCTAGGACTGCACAACTGACATCAAGCAGCTTGCCATGGCCACTGAGCATTTCACAGTGGCAACAGGGACAGAACTCAGATCTTCCTGATGCAAAACCTCAATTACTAATCCTTGAGTTGGAGGACCTCTGACAGCAGAGGGTGTATTACAAACTGTTGAGAAGCTGTGATTCTATAGAGAGTAATAATCTCTCTCACACATGGACTAGTAGGACACCCAGGTCTCAAACTGGGGTCTTTGGCATGTCTAGTTAACTGGCACTTCTTTGCTTGCACCTCTAACTTAGTGGGTATTCAGACTATGAAACCTGAAGCTACATCAGGGAGACTTCCTTTGGTCCCTGATTGGAGGAACACCTATACTTCTGATTGGTCAGGACTTCCTATTTAAACCCAAAGAGCCACAGGCAGTTGTTAGCACAACTAGGCACTATCTAGCTGCTGTTTGGCCCCTTTGTCTGGTGCTACAAACTCTGACCTACTTGAGTCCTGATATTCTGACTTTGGTTTGACTCCTGGTGACCTGATTAGTACCTGACCCTGTTGGGATTGGTTCGACTGGCTCCTGTCTGATTCCTGGTAACTTGAATATAACTCCTCTGAACTAGGTTGCTAAGCACTAGCCATTGCCCTGACACACTAGCCTTTTCATTATGGCAGGGGTAAAAAGTGATGGGAAACTTTCTGAACCTCTAAAGATGCATCCATGTTCTTTAGAATAAGCTGTTTGCTCTTTCTGGGCTGTAATGACACCTGATGAGATTTTGATGTGAGCAGGTTCTTCTGTCTCATTGGGGGAAAACAGTGACTTGGGGCTGTTTTGTTTTGAATTTACCTTCAGTCCCAATCTCATAATTCTCTAAGGTACCAATGAAGAGGTGGAAATATCCTTTCTCCTGTACACCTCCCCCATGAGCATGTTATTTCACAATTGTCCATTATGGGGTTTTATGCCTTCCTCTGAAAGATCTGTAAGTGGACATTGTAGGAATTGGGAGCCTGAGCCGGATTTGCCATTGACAATTCCTGTGTCAGAGGCAAGAACACCACGTTGCTGCACTTCAGCTTTATTGCTTTTCCCCCTCACGCTCTGTATAAGCAATGCTGTGCTGTTAGAGAAGGACAAATGTGATGAATAACAATGTAAAACAAATCTGCCCAGATGGATATTCTACTGTAAACCATATGTCTCCATCCACTGCCTCTGCAGGGTCATTTCTAAAAATGGCAGGGTAATAAACAGTGAGATTCCTTACATTTCCGATAATGTTTCATGAGCATCCAGCACATCAAGTGGTGTGGGACTGACCAAAGTTTAATCCCAGAAGGCCAGTAGAAACTCCCCATCTCACCTCCTGTGTGTTGTGCAGGGAAGGGGTTTGGAAGCAAGTGCTGCTGTTTGCCAATCTGAGAAGATCTTGCAGCTCCTCATGCTGCTGGCAGCACACATGATACAATCATTCGGCAAAGGAGAACTGTCATGGAGTGCCGGGGTCTGGTCTATGCCCCAGCCTGTAACTGGTCTCACAGGAGTGACTCACATTAGTATGCCAGGACCCACACTGTACCACTGGGGCAGGCCTGTGGCACCTGCAATCCCTGTCTCTCCCTCTGTGGCTCTCTGCAGTGAATCCAGCCAGGCTAGACTCCAGTGGGAGGCTTGTACTGTCCCCCTTCACAGCCCAGTGCTCTCAGTGGGTATTCACAGTGACTCACGCACATTTTTCAAAAACAAGGTGGTAATTTATTAGTCACCTGGCACACAGAATCTAAAAGTCCTTAAATTAGCAAAAAGAGGAGGAACTTAAGCCACAGTCCAGTGTTGTCAAGTCAGTGCCTTGATGAGCCACCCAAACTGTAATGGACTCCATTTGTGGCTCTTTCCCCTGTCCTCTTTCTCTCCTCAGGTCAGAGCTCCTGAGTTCTTCCAAAAGGGCAGTCCTTATTCCAGTCACCTGACACCTTGTTCTCCAGCTCGGTTCACAGAGCTCACCTCCTGGGGGTTCCTGCTGTTAGGCTGTGATGGTCCCCTCTGGTATTATCCGGACCAGTGATCTGCTAGGTCACTCCAATCCTTGACTCTGAGAGACAGCCTTTCCCCGCACTGCTGTGAGAACCCCCACTCCTGGGCTGTTCACGCAAAGCCTCTGGCATGTAAGCTGCTCCTTGGATTGTGCAACCAAATGATACTAGCCAATGTCTCCGGTCCCAGACACAATCCTAGGAACCTCCATCTTGCAGTGTCCAGTTATACCTGCTGGATGCTGCAAACTCATATAGAGTTTGTCAATTTAACAAAGAAATTGATATGTACCAGGCTTGTTATCCCAAGGGGAGTCTCTGACACACTTCAAACCAAATGCACTGCTTCAGGTAGAATAAACAAGCAGATTTATTAAGTACGAAGATACATTTTAAGTGATTATAAGTCAAAACACAAGTCAGATTTTTGTCAAATGAAATAAAAGCAAAATACGTTCTAAGCTGATCTTAACACTTTCAGTGCCCTTACAAACTTAGATGCTTTTCACTACAGGCTGACTGGTTGCTATTCAGCCAGGCTCTTCTCTTTGATCAGCGCTTCAGTCACTTGGTGTGGTGGTGCATCTGTAGATGTAGGTGGAAGAGAAATTAAGAGCATGGCAAACATCTCTCCCTTTTATCATGTCCTTTCTTCCCTCTTGGCTTTGCCCCCCACTTCAGAGTCAGGTGAGCATTACCTCATTGCAGTCACAAACTGACCAAAGGAAGGGGGGTGACTCACTCAAGAGTCCAACAGAGCCTTTTGTTGCTGCCCAGGCCAGCGTCCTTTGTTCTTGTGAGGCTGGGCTGGGTTTGTCCCATACATGCCTTGATGATTTGTGAACTGCCACTCTGCTCTTAGAGAGTTTTTGCCTAGGTTTATTTTAAGCGATGTGGATACATTTTCAGCCTTATAACTATATACATGAAATTATAACATACTATAACATTACTGCAACAACAATTACTATAACATCACTATAACAACAATGCTCAGTGCATCATGAGTCTTCTGAAGACCCCCAACATGACAAACTTTGCATCGGATACCACACAATCATTTTACTGTATAAAGATGAACATGGGCGTGTAGGGTGTTCCCATGAGGTACCGAACGTCACATAGACGTTGATTTGTTTGGAGATTGGGATGTCTCTTTGTCTTGGGGGACCTTCTGTTGATTTGAGTCAGTTTCAGCCAGTTCTTTAATGACTGTTCATTCCACCCCGATAGCTGGGCGATACTCTCCTTCCCAGCCTGCCTCCTGCACTGTTTCAGGAGCAGTGTTAACCCATTTTCACCCACTAGGTAGCAATGCAAAAAACAGAGGGCAACTGAGGCATGCCTGGGATTCATACAAATATCACTGAAAACTCCCACTTTGTTACAGGAGGCTCATACACCCCATCTGTCCCCATATTGCTGGTGCTTGTAAACTGATGGTGATGCCACTGGATGAAGCTTAGCACAGAGTGGGAAAGCACTGTGCAAACTTCCCCCCTTGCACCACATCTACCCATGCATCTCAACCCTACCCTGTAGCCTCCCCTGCTATTCTAGTCCTGATGTACCTCATTCTTGATCTACACCGCCACCTTCTGTCACACTGTCAAGTTGTTGTTGTTCCAAAGGAACTTCATGCTAATCGGCAGCATTCCCTGCTGTTCCACGCCTGGCCCTCTCCTTGGCAGAGACTACTGTCAGGGTGATTTTATGCTAACCATTAATAGGGGCTAGGATGAGAGTCCACCAAACTCATTTCATTTGTAACTGTAGTCAGGATATCAACCCATACCTGTGGAGGTGGAACATTGGTATATTAATCCCTGATGGCCTGGTGGCATCTCATTTCATATTTGCCTAGAATTGCTTACTAATCTCTGGCTGAACTCTGAGGCTGCTGGGCAGAATGAAACAGGTATAGGATTGTTTTCAGTTATAACCCATTACCTTAATGAAAGGGCACAGGGAATAGATAATGCTCCTACATGAGCAGAGGCAAAGGACCAAAGAGTAAATAGCCTTTGTGAGAGAGAATTCCAGGGAGCAGGGACTGCAATATGGGAAAAACATTGGGGAAGAAACTGAAAGGAGTAAGAAAAATGAACACTATTGCAGGGCAGAAAAATCCAGGGTGGTAAGAGATTGCAGAAGAGGCACAGCTACTCATATGAAAACGCCAGAGCTGAAGGGAAACGAAAAGGCCAGGATCCTCTTGGATGCTGGAGATATTTTGGTGTTTTCTGTGGGATTGCCTTTGGATATATTTGGCTTCCTGGCTGTCTTCATGAGCCTTCAACTCACCATTTGCAGGGAAGTGGCTATGTATAATGATGTACAGATTCCAGTCTGGTTCATCAGTCTCTAGGCCAGTTCTCTCTCCTTCCTCAGCCTGCAAGAAATAGATGGTTTAGGGTCTGGAGGAATTAACCTTGGGGAGATCAAAAGAGCCATCAGAGGCATGGTCTACACTACGCATTTAAGCCGATTTTAGCAGCGTTAAACCGATTTAATGCTGTACCCGTCCACACTACGAGGCCCTTTATATAGATATAAAGGGCTCTTTAAATTGGTTTCTGTACTCCTCCCCGACGAGAGGAGTAGCGCTAAAATCGGTATTACCATATTGGATTAGGGTTAGTGTGGCTGCAAATCGACGGTATTGTCCTCTGGGCGGTATCCCACAGTGCACCACTGTGACCGCTCTGGACAGCAATCTGAACTCGGATGCAGTGGCCAGGTAAACAGGAAAAGCCCTGCGAAATTTTGATTTTCATTTCCTGTTTGCCTAGCGTGGAGCTCTGATCAGCACGAGTGGCAATGCAGTCCCAAATCCAAAAAGAGCTCCAGCATGGACCGTACGGGAGATACTGGATCTGATCGCTGTATGGGGAAACAAATCTGTTCTGTCAAAGCTCCGTTACAGAAGACGAAATGCTAAAGCGTTTGAAAAAAAATCTACAGGCTACACAATGCTGCATGACAAGCATAACGTGAAGCCAGAGACTCAAATGGATGCTCATGGAGGGAGGGAGGGGGTACTGAGGACTCCAGCTATCCCACAGTGCCCAGCAGTCTCCGAAAAGTATTTGCATTCTTGGCTGAGCTCCCAGTGCCTGTAGGTTCAAACACATTGTCCGGCGTGGTTCAGGGAATAGCTCGTCAATTTACTCCTCCCCCCCCCCCGTGAAAGAAAAGGGAAATAAATCGTTTCTTGACTTCTTTCAATGTCACCCTATGTCTACTGAATGCTGCTGGTAGAAGCGATGCTGCAGCATTGAAGAGCAGTATCCACTCCTCTCCCCTGCCTGGTGGCCGATGGTGTAGTAGGACTGGTCACTGTCTTTGTCATCAACCTGTGAGTGCTGCTGGCTGGCTTCAGGTGGGGCTGGCTTGGGGCACCTGGGTGAAAACAGGAATGATTCTCGGTCATTCCCAGTAGATGGGACAGAACGGCTGGTAACCATCCTCATCATAGCAACTGGGGGCTGAGCTCCACCAGTCCCCTCCCTTTCCTGTGTAAAGAAAAGATTCTGTCCTGCCTGGACTATCATAGCAGTGGCATGCTGGGCTCCTCTCCCCTGCACCGCTTAATGTCCTGCTTGGACTGTCAATATACCGGGAGGCTGCCTCCCCCTCATTTTATCTCACTAACAAGTCATTGTTTCTTATTCCTGCATTCTTTATAACTTCATGACATAAATCGGGGGGGGGGGACACTGCCACGGTAGCCCAGGAAAGTTGGGGGAGAAGGGAAGCAACGGATGGGGTTGTTGCAGAGGCACCCCCTGTGAATGGCATGTAGCTCATCATTTCTGTGGGATCTGACATGGAACAGCTGTGCTCTCTGATACACTGCTTCTCTAGTACATTTGCCCCATATTCTAGGCAGGACTGACTCTATTTTTAGAAACCCTAAAGGAGGGATTGACTCGGGGAGTCATTCCCAGTTTTGTCTTTGCGCCCCCAGCCAATCTCAGCCAGGGGCACCCATGATAGCAGCAGACAGCACAGAAGGACAGATAACCGTCATCTCATTGCCAATTTACACCAGCAGCAGACGGTACAGAATGACTGGTAACCGTCTCTGCTATCAAGCAAAAGCAAATGAATGCTACTGTGTAGCGCTGGAGTATCACCTCTGTCTGCGGCATCCATTACACATACGGTGATTGTAAAAAAAAAAAAAAGCTGAATGGGCTCCATGGTTGCTGTGCTATGGCGTCTGCCAGGGCAATCCAGGGAAAAAGGGTGCGAAATGATTGTCTGCCGTTGCTTTCTCGGAGGAAGGAATGACTGACGACATTTTCCCAGAACCACCCTCGACAATTATTTTTGCCCCATCAGCCACTGGGCTCTCAACCCAGAATTCTAAGGGGCGGGGGAGACTGCGGGAACTATGGGATAGCTATGGAATAGCTACCCACAGTGCAACGCTCCAGAAATCGATGCTAGCCTCGGACCATGGACGCACACCATCGAATTAATGTGCTTAGTGTGGCCACGTGCACTTGACTTTATACAATCTGTTTTATAAAACTGGTTTTGTAAAATCAGAATAATCCCGTAGTGTAGACATACCCAGAGCTTCAACACATCAACTGACGGCCATGGAAGTCAGGATACAATTCCCTCACTTGTTCCAGCCTCCACTCCCCTGCCCCCCTCCATATACACCATCAAACAATTAAGCAGGGTTATTGAGGAGATTTTAGCCCTACTCGTAAGCATCTAGTATTGGCCCCTTGCTGCTCCATCCTTCATTGGACCTTTAGCTGCAAATCAAAGGGCACATCTTGGAGAGGACTGTAATATCAGCACAAATCCAGAATAATTCACTGGACCTCAGTGGATTTACTCCAGATTTATATCAGTGTAAGTGAGAGCAGAATTGGCCCCTGCTTTTTCCACTGGTGATCTGTGGGGGAAGTGAGATTATTTTCTTAATATATATTTTAGATGAATTTAATGAATTTTAGACCTCATAATAAAACACTAAAAACCCGTCAAACTTGCTCTTCTCTGCAGAGGTGAAGGTGAAACCAATTCACTGAGTAGGGACAGGCAAATTAATGTAAAGAAAACAAACTATTCTGAGGGTTGGAACAGTCCATGTGCAACCTCACTATCACCTGTTCTTAGCATGAGAAAGTTTTGCCTGGGCCTGCTGTAGATCAGTTCCCTAAACTCTCCAGCCTCTGGCAGCACAAGCACTTTCCAGGTCTTGCTCTCTCTGTACAGGTTAATGAAAGACACACATCAACCCCTGGCCTCCCTTCCCAGAGTTTCTTGCCTTGCCTAGCCCCTTTTCTACTGAACATTCACACCATTACCAGGCCTGCTGTTTGCAAAGAATGCTGCACAGTTTGTTAGTTACACTTAGAACATAGCTCTATTAAATACACAGAACTGAGATATATTTATAGTGAGAGCAAAAGTAAGTATATTATCAAAGAAAAGAGATTCAAGTGATAGGGAGTAAGGATATTGGAAACAAACGGTTACATATTAAACAAAATCATAACACACTTTCTAGAGACTAAATTTAACTAACATGTTATACTCTTGTCTAAAGAAGCTTATCTTACCCAAAGTTCTCTCCAGTGTTTTCAACCAAGCCTGTCTGAAACCCCTCTTCTAAGAAACAAACTGGCTGTCCATTTACTTCGTAGGTGAAGGATACCAGGGTGTCTTCTCTGTCCCCCAAATATACCTGAAGATAGGGTTTGTCCTCATACTCTCACAGTTTACTTTTTCCTGTTGGTTTTCTTTCTTTGAAGTTTTCACAATCCTTCATTAGCATTCAATTCAGACTGGTGAGAGAGGGCCATTGTGAACTATACCATGCTTAATTTACATGTAAACAGCCAGATAGATAGAGAAACATTTCTTGTCTGCCACAAATTCTGTTTATTCCCCTTTGCTGGTGACCAGTCACTAGACATAGACCTTAAGAACATGATTTTCAGTGTAGATGCATAACTCCTTACACAATATCTGTACGTGTGTTTCACAATGATATTGATGACCAGTGAGCCCTCATATGACAGACACCCTTTGGTGAACTAGAATGTGTGTACCAGACCCAGAAGATCCCGGTGGTAACCCTTAAGTAGCCCCTCTGTGCCCCTTGCCAGTTGGCAGTAAGAGGTTCCTGCATCACACCACTTACTTTTTAATTAAATAGTCTCGGGCTGCCTCTGAGTGATCTGATTCCAGCTGGCATTGGAAGAAATTAAGTATTTTGAGAGAGGCCATTCATGTGGAATTACATTCTTCCCTGGTCCAACTCCACTGAAGTCCATAGAACAGTTACTCCAGGACTGGTGTTTTCAGCCTGTCTGGGAGGAGGTAGCATGACAAATCTCCCAAGAGAGCCCTTGCTCAGGGGATTTCTAATCCAAAGAGGCTGGGGATATGTTTGAATAAACAGCATCCAAATCTGTAGCTGCCTTTCCAACACAAATCTTTTTAGGATGACCCATCACTAGTGTTAACTTGCTGCACTTCTATGGACATAGGATGGGTTAAGGCAGAATCCACAGACTCTTGGGATATGAACCCCATAGTCCAAAGGGTACCAGATTAAGCTGTGAGTCAGAGGCAAAGCAATAGGCAGGTCATCTGACTGGTAGCAGCCAGTCATCTGTAAGTGTGAGTTAGGCTGCTTTTGTTGCCAAGATGCTTAAGAACGTGAGAAGGAAGAAAAATCTGCCTAGGTGGAGAGCTTGGGCTCTAGGGAAGAAGGTGAAAGAGGCTTCTGGAAACAGAGGAAGGAGGGCTGATAGACTGCGAGAAAGAGTCTGGGGAAGAGGAGGCAGGAACAAGAGTCTATCCATTGGGCCTGAGGGAAATAGAAGTGAGCAAAGTTTTGGCATTATAAAATATTAGAGAGTCAGTGCTCTATTTAGCCTAATCCACCCCCATAGAGGCCCATAAAAGTAGTTTGTTGTGACGTAGGTTTTGTCTCTCACCTACCACAAGAGCTCCCTCCCCCTGCATCCATCACCTTCAAAAATCAGCCAAGGCACTGAGTTTGGATTTAGATACCTGTCCAGCCTACCGCAAAGTTTAAGGGGTTCAGATGCAAGGGTCTGGTTTAGTTTGAGCAGAGATAAAGTGTGCAGCCATTTTAGCACTGTGCCCTGGAGACAAATGTCTGGTGAGGGAGAGAATTCTCAGAGATCTGATTACTGAGGCTTGTGTTGAATCTCTATCTATAGAAAACCTCATCCCAGAGCTCTGGAGGTAGGACACCTAGTCCCATTGTTGACTGGATAGGAGTTTCCCTTAAAGGTCATTCATTTGAGTTGTTTGGTAGCAGAAGTTTTACTTGGCCTCTCTTTGAGATCCTCACCTCCTCCTCCTGGTGCTGAAATGGGAGGAAGTGGTTTTGTCATTTAAAAGAAAGAAACAGATGGAATTTGTGGCAGCGCTAAAAAGCTCCAGCTTGTTGCCACGGTAACTGAAGGGGATTTTTAAAAATTATTATTTTAAATTCTTCATTGTCTTCATTAAAGGTAACAATGATAATAGCAGAGAATAAATAAAGCAGAGCCCCGCTGTGCAAATCAGTCCCTCAATAAATAAAATTAAATGAGAACTCTGTGTGATGAATGCTGATACAGTCACTGAAAGGATGGAAGGACTATGGGTTAGCTGAGGAGGCTGAATTAAACATACGGGTGGCTTTCTGGGCAAGGTAGATTTACACCTTGGCTCTGCCCCATGAATCATGGCACCAGGCTACACAGGTTAGGACTAATGTGCTGCTTAATGTAAGGAGCGCAGGGTAAAAACAATCAACTCATTTTTCAGGGCATCACCTGGTTGACTTTCAGGATCAGGAAGGAATTCCCCCATCCACATACACCATATATAGCATTAGACAAGTACATTATGGAGATTTGCACCTTCCTCTGAATCATCAGGTTGGTCACTACTGGACATAGACTAGCAGACTTCTTGAACTAGTGGATCTGAGGAATTATGACAACTTCTGGGTTCCAGTGTGAGGGGATATGGTCCAGGGTCTGTAAAACGATGAGTGATGGCTGACATTTTATAGCAACTTCCATCCAGAGATTTTTATGGCTTAACAAACTGATTATAAACTATGCAGACTGGTATCACTTCACTCACCACTGAAATGAAGTTACCTCCAATGTGGAACACAGCACCTGCTGTCCAGCGCACAGCAATACTGCACAACACTTCAGGACAGGAAGTGAACAAGAATCATCAGCCAACTGAAACTACATGGTAAATGTGAGGCAGCAGAATGCAATTCCTTAAACTGGAATTTGGGCAGAAAGTGGAACTAACATTAACATCAACAATAATCATCACTGGGCTTTGGTTCTGGAAGATACCACCTCAAGATGCTTTCACTTCACTCGTTATGTCAACTGGAGTCAGGCAGGCATAATCCTTAGATAGCTGAGTTACAGGGGGAAAGAACTTCAGAAGAATGAGCATAGCACAATCCACCATCAGGAATACGCAGCAACATTTCTTTCCTCGTGAAGCCAAGGTCAGTGAAGTGAGTGTGTGAACATGGTCAGGTCTAACTTGACCCAAAGTGTAGATTTTGTGAAAACAAGCTTACACAAAATGCAAGGCTATTTATTTATTATTATTATTATTTCCCATGGATTAAACTGATATGATCTGGTGTTATTAACATAAGGAATTTTTTTTTTAAATGGCGGTGAGGTAGTGTTGTTCTTCTCCAAGATCTGTGCATGGACTTTCTATTTCCTGCATGGATATAGGATCTTCAGACTCCGTGGCACTATACTTAGAGCCTGTGAATGTCTGTATCTGAGAGGGGCAGACCAGGGATGGGGTCTGGAGGATGTGTATCAGACCCACCCCCTAGACGCCAGAAATAGATATGCCCAAATTTAACACTGCTCCCTCTCCCTCCCATATCAGTGAAGTCTGATCACCAAAATGATACAAAATTGCCCTTAGAAGGGATTGGACAGCAATCTGCATTCTCCATCCACTAACTCCATCCTTCATTGGAGTCTTAGTTCACTGAGCAGTTATAGGCAGATCTTTTTCAGGCGGAACATTTGGGCGCAGTAATCCATGATTCCCTGCCTATGGTGCATGATTCCCTGCTCCCTTAGGAGCGGGGGAGCAATAAGCCAAAGAGATATTGTATCTTTCCCTCTGCAGACGCTTCCAGCTCTTGTACATGGCTGGAATATGTGGTAGAAATCTCTAATGCAGAAACCTTCCTTTAAGTACATGAGCCACTTCTGAAGTCATGTAAGCAGAAATGAAATTCACTGATATGTCATAAATGTTCATCTTATTACTGACTTTACTGCCACAGTGACCCAGTTCTTCTGTGCCTGGAAAAGGGAAGAACAGCTTGAGGGTCACATCGAGTCACTGTCTGGCGATTCCTTTATTACCAGTTGTAGTCCTCTTCCCCATGTTCCAACAAATTACAAGGAAGTTCCCCATTTGGTTTCTGTATTGCTCTTGGATCCTACATAATAGGAAGTGAATAATACTATCCTCTCTGCCATGGAGTAACTTCTAGGGTATAGCTGACTCCAGCTCTTCTGGGCACTGCACACATGCTGTCTTTGAGCCTTCCTTTTCTCCCTCCCCCTCTTTATGCGCACAAAAGCTGAAATTCCTGTTATTTCTGTCTACTTTAGCTAGTTTTCCAGTGCCATTAACTGGTCACTGGTTCAGAACTGGGGTTCAGTTTGAGTTTGGTATGTGTGTGCATGGGGGGGACCTTGGGTTGGTCCTTCCTTTATTCAAACCAGCTCTTCCTTCCCTAGATAACCCTAGGAAAATAGGAGACATTGGCCTTGAACTCTCTCCACACACTGGTGAATGTCTTTCTGACCTTCCCATATAGCAGAAACTTCAAGCAGGTTGTGATCTGTTCATTGAGCTAATGGTGGTAAACCCACCAAGGATCACTAGGGTCAGTAGCTTATATTGTCTGATAATACATTAAGTCATACTGTCACATTAATCAAAATGCCCCCTGGGAAAATGCGCTCCATGTTGCTGACGAAGTCTTTGGAAGAACTAAAGTCAACACAGATCCTGATGCATCCACCCCAGGTTTTATACAGACTGGGCTAGATCACTGTGAATGTTCTCGGTCAGTGCTAGTCCGATTCCCACCCAGGTAGGATGGATGCATTCTATAAAGAAGCTAATTCTTGACTTTGGTTCTGATTTTTAATGTGCAGTGTGCCTGTCTTGGGGGTATTGGTTCATGCCTCTTTCTCCTTTAATATGCATTGTGTAACAGTCTCTTCTTACTGAAATGCTTGTGTGTGTGTGTGTGTTTATAGTACAGTCCTTACTGAAAAGATCCAGTATGTGGAGAAGGGAGGAAGCAGCTATGTGAGTAGTGTGGTCTCTAGGCACCAGCACATCTCTGGAGCAGTGATAAAATCCTCAGGGGGTACATGCAAAGGAGGTCAGTGAATTAGGCTTTGCAGTCAATGTTTTCTCATTGGTGCAGCCCCAGATTTCCAGAATGGCCCCATCTCATGTCAGCAATTCTCCTGGGGGCCAGAAAGACTGACTGTGGATGGGACTTCTCTTCCAGGTTCTTCCATCGTGGTACTGACTGATAGGGAACAGAAGATCAGGGAACTGGGAGAGGGGAATAAATTCTTAGATCTCCTTTCCTCCCTATCAAAATAAATGAAGGAGCAGTTTTCAAGAGGGTGGAGCATCTGACCTCTCTAATTTTATCTGTGAGGGTGCAGATCTATTCTTTTCAAAGCTGTTTTCAAAGTGACTCTGATAACAGAACTGCCTACAGACAAGACTGCAATGATTATTCAAGGCATTAATCAGGGAAAAATTATGCCAGTTACTGATTAACTAATTACTGCAATCAAATATTCACTCCGCTCTTTGGAACAGTGGGCATGGCATGGGGAAAAAGCAACAAAAAAACCTCACAACAACCAAGAAGTTGAATTAATATTTTGAGGGCCAGGGGGTCCACTGGTTGGAGCCTGAGGCACATGAGAGAGAGCACTAAACTCCATGCTGTGTCCCCTGGCAGATATCATCCCAGGGCATCTCTGCTGCTCCAGCTTTCCAGATGAATGAAATAACGGGAAGGAATGGTGAGTGCCTCATTAAATGAGAAGCAGTTGAAAGTGACCCCTGCTAATCGCAGCAAATTACAGATTCAATAATGCCACTTAGCTCCATGTTTCTGGGGGCACATCCGCCAGCCTCATTCTGCCACACCGGCACTTTGAAACACTGGTAGTGGCTGTGCCCCCAGAACAGTGAAGCGGAAAACTCCAGAGGAAGGCATTTCAGTTGCACGGAGGAGCTTTCCAGGAAATCCCCCTCTTACAGATTCTGCACTGCAGGGTTGAGCAGCAGAGGGTAATAGGAAAGTTGGATGGTGGGAGTGAGGACAGGGGAAGGGATTGCTCTTCCTGGTTTGAGGGTGATTCTCCTAGGACTATCCAAACATTGCTAAGATCCCAACTGGCTACCAATACAGCAGTAAAAAATTAAGGACAATAGGTAAAAGCACAGAACAGCAGCAAATTACATTATTTAGCCCAGGACTGAATATCCAAGAGAAATTTATGACTATGAAATGTATTAGGTTGTGAAATAAAACCCCAAGGTTAGTGCCCTTCCATAAGACATTTAAAAAGAGCTAGGACAAAGCAGTGGACTGTACACTGTAGGGCATAATCCTCCTTGGCAGGGGGAGGGATCAGATCCAGGAGTCTCAGACTGGTGCAACACTTCTAGGTAATCGGTGGAGCTGCTTCTCTTTCAAAGGGGACTCTTGAATTAGTCTCCAAGCAGTGGGGCTTCCTGCTAGCTGGAGCTCAACACCAGAATCTCTTAGGGCTTTCAAAGGATCTTGGGGGGGTTGACCATTTGAAGACCAATCTGCACTCTGCATAGCTCCTATATGCCTTTCTTTGTTAGGTGGTTCATCTTGTCTTCCTAGCTATTCATATAAACAATTATTACAGATGCCAGGAGAAGGTAAGAGATCAGAACAGGGAAGGTATCTATGTGAGGATCTCAGTGTGGCTTCACTCTGAAAATGGGCCCATCACACTCAGCAGGTTCACCCCCTGCGTGTGTATCAGAGTTAGATCTGGCTACTTTGATGATTAAAATAAGAGTTTTTTTAATTAGTTGTATCACTTCTGGTATCCTTACAGGACCAGTATAACTCTGGGGGAGTGAGTTGGATTCTATTTCTTCCCTTGAGGTCTTAACAATTTTTTTGCCAAATTCCAATTACTTATACCTGTGAAAACCCACTGAGGACAATGGGGTGGCACAAGGGCCTCCAAGGGCAGAATTTGAAGACACTGGGGTTGCACAGGTGTCACTGATGGCAGAATTTGACCCACAGAGCTTTTGTTACTAGTGATGATGCACAAGAAGAACATAAGAACTGCCACACTAGGTCAGACCAATGGTCATCTAGCCCAGTATCCTATCTTCCAACAGTGGCCAGTGCCAGATATTTCAAAGGGAATGAACAGCACAGGGAGAAGGAAAAACCCTGCTTGATACTCATCTCCCAAGATGAGTTTGCAGATGGTGAAAAGAACCTTGAATTTGGAGTTGAGAGGTTCAAAGGGGGACATTTATCGACATGACCCACAATGAAAATGAATACATTGTCAACATGCATCTGTTAAGGCCGATGAGGTAAAGCAAAGCCCAGAAGTTTAACAAAAGGATTTCATTTTTATTTTTTTGAATTTTGACACATACTATTGAAATTCCTTACCAAGTAATTTTATTTTAAAATGGACTTACATTTTTCTGCTAACCGGAAGTTTAAGCAAGAACTTAGATACTAATTGCTATTAATTCAAAGTGTAATGACTGCAGAGGTTGAGCTTCATACCCGGTTCAGACATAAATTCATGCTTGATAATAATCATATTTCATAATGTTAGCTTCTTAATGTTTTTATTTTAAGTATCATCAAAAATTCTCTTCTAGCTCACTAACGCCCACACACTCATCCACTCACGCATCCCCTCACACACACTAATTTGCTCTCAAGTATTATTTTAAACATTTAAGTTTTTCCTCTCCGTAAATTTCAATCACAAATTATTTGAATTTTTTTTCCATTTGTTTTTGATCAGAACAAGAATTCGTCTGACATTCACAGATTAAAGTCTAATTCTTCCAAGAAATAAATAGCAAAGCAACCCCTCGCCCCCAAGATCAATGGAGCCATAGTAGAATCAGGCACAGCTTCATGGGTGGCGGGTATCACAGGCAGGGGGAGGTTGTGCCTCACCAAACAGCCTGGTATGGCCCCAGCCACACTTTGCCCCTAGACCTCCCCCTGCAGTTCCTAACTTCCTCCTCTTCCATGGCCCAGACTGGCTGGGGCTGGGGCCAGGGTTGCTCTACCTGGCTGGTGCTTGGGGTGCTGAGACCACGCTGCTGTGGCCACACCACCTGGCCACCTGGCACTCCAGGGCTGGGAGCACTCAGGCAGCCTGGACTGGGGGCCAGAGGCTGCGGTTGGGGTGCTCTGGGATCCTACAGTGGAGGGGAGGCAAAAGGGGAGTGATGGGGTCTCGGAAACAAGGGAGGGCCTGGGAGCTAGCCTCCCCCAACGGCTGGTTCACTAGCAGCCCATTCACAACTTTTATCCAGTCACGCCATGGGAAGGAGGCCCTTTTTTATTAAACTGCCCAGTGCTTTGCCTCATTTCCTAGTGTGCTTCAGCCAATGGAAGTTACCTTTCTAAAATAGCCGACTTCCTCTTCTCCGCATGGACTTCATTTCCTAAATCTGCAAGACCCAGTTCTCAGATAGTTAGCCCCTTTCCCCCCTCTCAAAATGGTCACTAGTAGGGCTTTGGTAGCCTACTTACCATTGGTAAGTTTCACTGCTTGGCTTGGTCTTCTCCCTTTCTTCCATAGACCTTGCACAGGGATTTGGGGTGTTGGACCAGAATTACACTGTGTGAAAAACTACAGGGAGAAATATACATTGCCTGAAATTAGGCAAACTAAGCATCTTGCTTAGATTATATAGACTAATAACAGTCTTCACATATGTTTATAAAGAGGACAGTAATCAATTGTTCTCCATGTCTACTGAAGGTAGAACAGGAAGTAAACTAGTTAATCTGCAGCAAGGAAGATTTTAGGTTAGATAATAGGAAAAAACTTTCTAACAATAAGTGTAGTTAAGCTCTGGAATATGCTTTCCAGGCCGGCTGTGGAATCCCCACCACTGGAGGTTTTTAAGAACAGGTTAGACAAATGACTGTCAGGGATGGCCTAGCTTTACTAGGTCCTGTCTTAGCACAGGGGGCTGGACTAAATGATCTCTCCAGGTCCCTTCCAGCCCTATGCTTCTATTATTATAGTATAACAAGGGGGCTGTCTGTCCACCCCCTGGGGAGCTCCAGCCCACCTGAAACAGAGCTGGAGAAACATGAAGGGCATCTTTCCTGAGCCCAATATCACAGAGGGATGTGGTAGAGTCCCTCTTTACATCTGATTTTCTCACTAAATAACAAATGGTTTCTCAGCATGAGAAAGGCTCTCAAATGGAAATACAGCACAGCAGCCCCTCTTGCTAACCCCTGGAGAACACTCATTCCCTCTGATCCCAACTGCAGTTATGGGCCCCGATGTAAAGTATTGTATAACAACTGCTTCCCAGTCAACTGAGCTTCCATTCACTCAAATACGTTTGATGCCTGTCTGACACTAGGGGGACAAATGGCTGTTCTTGTAGCAACCCTCTCTCCTCCCCTGGACTGCTTGCAAGTGGCACCAGAATACCAACAGGAAAACCTTCTCTAGGTTGTTCTAGAGAGAGGAGGGTCATACTTATATTGCAGGTGGCCTATTGCCCAATCAAGATCAGATCCCCACTCTACTGGTGCCAGTAGAAAAAAATAAACTCCACCCAAATGAGCATACCAGTAAATATAAGTACAAAAGCTATGGGCCAAATTCAGGTTTGGTTTAAGCAGGTGCCACTCCACTGAAGTCCACAGAGTTACACCTGCTTACACCAGTGCTGAATTTAGTTCATTTTCTCCAATGAGCCAAACCTTGTCTCCAAGACCCTGCTCCTGCTGTCATTCAAGTCAACGACAAAATGCTCAATGGGGATAAGAGCAGAACCCATGACAGTAACTAGATCTGGGGAGGGGTAAATGCTTTTGACATGCCTCAGCAGGGTCACAGCCATGGCTACCTGAAAAGGGGGCTCCCTCCCATCCAGCAGTAATGACATACTTTCTATGGTTGGTGAAGTGAACCTTGGGTATAATATATAGATTCAGGATTCCAACTGTGTCCATTTCTTCCTTCTGAACGCTGCTATAGAAACATACAAGATTATAAGGGAAGATGAAGTCACTCAACTGAGCATTAAATATTCATTCCCTTACATGCTTCATTTGGTTTGTTTTAAAATCCTTCCCTTGATTTTCTTGTTTCATTCCCGTAGAGCAGATGTGACGCTGGCTGCAGTTGTGGCTCTTCATTATTATTGTTATTTATATTGTGGAAATAGGCTCCAGTCAGGAGTGGGACTGACTGTGCTGGCTATTGTACAAACACAGGAAAACATGAGCACTTCCCTAGAGAACTCACAGTCTATAAAGAAAAACATCAGAGTAGTGGCGGAAAGGGATCCACCACACAATCAAAAAAGCAGCAAAGAGTCTGTGGCAGCTTATAGACTAACAGACATATTGGTACCAATATGTCTATTAATCTATAAGGTGCCACAGGACTCTTTGCTGCTTTTACAGATCCAGACTTACACTACTACTCCTCTGACATATAATCAAAGTCGCCTGGGTGATTGCAGCCACATGGCAGCATAGTTCTAGGACTTTAAAAAAAATTAGTTCATCTGTTTCACCTGGCCATAGTTTTGAGGGGGGTCTTTTGTTTTTTGGGGAGCACTCAGGGTTGGAATTGGGAAAGACAGGGGTGCGTGGAGTAAGAGAGGGGCCTGGGTAAAGGAAGGAGGAAACCTAAAGGGGTAGGAGGCATACAGGGCAAAGAGCAGAAGGGAGGGGAAGTGAAGGAGAATTGGTGATGAGAGGGGTGAGGTTGGGCAGTGGAGGGCAATTGTAGGGGAGTGGGCAGAATGCAGGGAACCATCAACCAGTGGCAATACACTGAGCAAGGAACAATAGAGCTGAGAGTCCAAGTGGGTATTCACCTATGAAAGCTTATGCTCCAGTACGTCTGTCAGTCTGTAAGATGTCACAGGACTCTTTGTCGCTTTTTGCAGATCCAGACTAACACAGCTACCCCTCTGATACTTGACAAATTTCAGAGCTGAGTGAAGATGCCAGCAGGAGCATGAAAAGGCTTGTGCTGCTGCTGCTACCCATCTGGAAGGGAAAGGAAAGGTTGCCCTGGGCAGGTCCCTCAGGCTCTGGGGGTGAGGGACAGTGGGATGCTGGAAGGACTTGACTTAACCCTTCCAGTCTCAGTTGTTGTTCAAAGCTGCAATCCTTGTTCACACCAGAAGAGGGCACCCCTTCAAGTGTTTGTTATGTGACACTCTTCATGAACACAACCACATGGCTAGAGGAGGTAACAGGGAGATAGAAGAGGGGCCTGCATGGGGTTAGGGCTGGCTCTTATCTCCATTTTGTCTGCTGACACACCAGGGTTAAGATGTGTGTGTGCGTGCGCGAGGTGCCACAATAACTACAGGGAGATGCAACAGAAGGAAGCACGAAAGCAGCTAAAATGCTGAGAGATTAACTCAAGCGGAAGGGATCGTCTGAAAAGAGAAGATGAAAGGAAAGTGAGGGAATATCAGAAGAGAGGCAAACAGAACAGGCACATTCGGCGGTAACTAACCCTGTTGGAAGAAGGTCGGTGGAGCCAAGAGAAGATGAAAGGGACTGGTAGGGAGAGTGATAACCAAACAGACATTTACCATGGGACTAAAGAGGGGAAATGATGGATGAAAAATAACCCCCTAGAGAGGGATGAAACAAGTGCTTTAACTAATCAGCTTGTCCAGCTGAGCTGAAGGGTTAATCTGGTTATGACACAGTGAAAAGACTAAACACATGGCAGGGGTCAGCTTAGCTGTGTGACCTCCATTTGGTCTCGCTCTGAGAGATAGTGAGAAAGGAATGGACAGGGATTGGGCAAAGCTTCAAATGGCTCAGACAGGCACCCAGAAGTTTGGTTGCTTCCTCAACTCTGGATTTGCTGAAAAATCTTATCCGCACAAGTTTACTGGAGGCATTTCCAGAACCTTCTGGAAACACAGAGATGTGTAATGACATCTAAACCACCCTGAGCCTCCAAGCTTGGGGTGAGGTTGGGAGCGGTGGCTTCAGTCTGAGTTTGGGAGGAATCATATTTTATCTGCACTGGTCACGTGTCTTCAGAAAAGAAAGAGAGTGAGGAAGGATGGTGAGGGAACTTGTAGATTGGATTGACACCCACTAGTTTGAAAGTAAGCCTGGCTTATGGTCTGTATTAGAAGAGACCAGCTGGACAGCCACTGTGCCTGTGGACCAGGATAGAAGTAGGGTTTATAACACTGGGGATGTTGCATCTCTGGAGAGTGGATATGCTTTCTCTGATATGGCAATAACAGCCCTTCACTCTCTCCCCTGCCTAATCTGGTGCAAGTCCTGAATAAGAAGATCAGTGATTCCTGGACATACTTAGGGTTGGATTACTGACATGATTTTTGCATATGTAAGACAAAAGTGATATTTTATAAAATCTGTTTCAATCGCTGTTAAATGCAGGTTAAATACGGTATCTGTGTAAGCTAGCTGGGATTGGGGCGACTGTAGCAAGGTGATCACCCCACTCTGGCCCTGGAAGGGTAGAAGCAGCCCTGGAGAGGGCTGCAGCTCTGAAAGCTGGGCTGATTGGGAAAGCAGTCACAGCTGTAGCTGGCTTAATAAGGGCCCAGCTGGCCCTTATAAGAGGGCAGTGGGCCAGGAGAAAGCAGTCTCCCTCTATCTGAGGAGGTAGATGGACCTAGCTGCCTGAGTGCTAAAGGATACTGGAGTGAAGCAGGGCTGGGGAAAGGCCAGAGGATGCGATAGCTGATGGATTCCTTCACCAAGTAGTTGGAGAACCAGCAAGAGGGAATGCCATTTTAGATTTGGTTTTGGTGAGTAGTGAGGACCTCATAGAAGAAATGGTTGTAGGGGACAACCTTGGTTTGAGTGATCATGAGCTAATTCAGTTCAAACTAGTTGGAAGGATAAACAAAAGTAGATCTGGGACTAGGGTTTTGTTTTTTTCCAAAAGGACTAACTTTAAAAATTAAAGAAATCAGGGAGGTGGATTGGACTGAAGACTTGTGGATCTAAAGGTGGAGGAGGCCTGGAATTACTTCAAGTCAAAGTTGCAGAAACTATCAGAAGCCTGCATCCCAAGAAAGGGGAAAAAATTCATAGGCTGGAGTTGTAGACCAAGCTGGATGAGCAAGCATCTCAGAGAGGTGATTAAGAAAAAGCAGAAAGCTTACAAAGATTGGAAGATGGGAGGGATCAGCAAGGAAAGCTACCTTATTGAGGTCAGAACATGTAGGGATAAAGTGAGAAAGACCAAAAGCCATATAGGGTTGGACCTTGAAAAGGGAATTAAAACCAGTAGTAAAAGGTTCTATAGCCATATAAATACGAAAACAAAGAAAGAAGAAATGGGACTGCTAAACACTGAGGGTGAAGTGGAGGTTAAGGATAACCTAGGCATGGCCCAATATCTAAACAAATACTTTGCCTCAGTCTTTAATGAGGAGCTCAGGGATAATGGTAGGATGACAAATGGGAAGGAGGATATGGAGGTAGATATTACCACATGTGAGGTAGAAACCAAACTTGAACAGCTTAATGGGACTAAATCAGGGGCCCCAGATAATCTTCATCCAAGAATATTAAAGGAACTGGCACATAAAATTGCAAGCCCATTAGCAAGAATTTTTAATGAATCAGTAAACTCAGGGGATGTACCGTACGACTGGAGAATTACTAACATAGTTCCTATTTTTAAGAAAGGGGAAAAAAGTGATCCGAGTAACTATAGGCCTGTTAGTTTGACATCTGTAGTATGTAAGGTCTTGGAAAAATTTTTGAAGGAGAAAGTAGTTGAGGACATTGAGGTCAATGGTAATTGGGACAAAATACAACATGGTTTTACTAAAGGTAGATCGTGCCAAACCAGTCTGTTCTCCTTCTTTGAGAAGGTAACAGATTTTTTTAGACAAAGGAAATGCAGCGGATCTAATTTACCTCAATTTCAGTAAGGCATTTCATACGGTTCCACATGGGAAATTATTAGCTAAATTGGAAAAGATGGGGATCAATATGAAAATTGAAAGTTGGATAAGGAACTTTTAAAGGGGAGACTCCAACTGGTCATACTGAAAGGTGAACTGTCAGGCTGGAAGGAGGTTACTAGTGGAGTTCCTCAAGGATCGGTTTTGGGGCTGATCCCAAAGATCTTATTTAATCTTTTAATCTTTTTATTACTGACCTTGGCACAAAAAATGGGAATGTGCTAATAAAGTTTGCGAATGACACAAAGCTGGGAGGTATTGCTAACACAGAGAAGGACCAGGATATCATACAGGAAGATCTGGATGACCTTGTAAACTGGAGTAATAGTAATAGGATGAAATTTAATAGTGAAAAGTGCAAGGTCATGCATTTAGGGATTAATAACAAGAATTTTGGTTATAAATTGGGGACACATCAGCTGGAAGTAACAGAGGAGGAGAAGGACCTGAGTATTAGTTGATCACAGGATGACTATGAGCCACCAATGTGATATCACCGTTAAAAAAGCTAATGCGGTCTTGGGATGCATCAGGTGAGGTATTGCCAGTAAAGATAAGGAAGTGTTAGTACCATTATACAAGGCACTGGTGAGACCACATCTGGAATATTGTGTGCAGTTCTGGTCTCCCATGTTTAAGAAGGATGAATTCAGACTGGAACGGGCAGGGCCGTCCAGGGGGGCAAGTGGGGCAATTTGCCCCAGGCACCCGCAGGGGCCCCACGAGAATATAGTATTCTACAGTATTGCAACTTTTTTTATGGATGGGCCCCTGAAATTGCTTTGCCCCAGGTCCCCTGAATCCTCTGGGCGGCTCTGGGAACAGGTTCAGAGACAGGCTACTAGGACGATCCGAGGAATGGAAAACCTATCTTATGAAAGGAGACTCAAAGAGGTTGGCTTGTTTAGCCTGACCAAAAGAAGGCTATGGGGAGATGTGATTGCTCTTTATAAATATAGACCAGTTAGTTTAACTTCTGTGCCAGGGAAGATAATGGAGCAGGTAATTAAAGAAATCATCTGCAAACACTTGGAAGGTGGTAAGGTGATAGGGAATAGCCAGCATGGATTTGTAAAGAACAAATCGTGTCAAACTAATCTGATAACATTCTTTGATAGGATAACGAGCCTTGTGGATAAGGGAGAAGCGGTGGATGTGATATACCTAGACTTTAGTAAGGCATTTGATACGGTCTCGCACGATATTCTTATAGATAAACTAGGAAAGTACAATTTAGATGGGGCTACTATAAGGTGGGTGCATAACTGGCTGGATAACTGTACTCAGAGAATAGTTATTAATGGCTCCCAATCCTGCTGGAAAGGTATAACAAGTGGGGTTCCGCAGGGGTCTGTTTTGGGACCGGCTCTGTTCAATATCTTCATCAACGATTTAGATGTTGGCATAGAAAGTACGCTTATTAAGTTTGCGGACGATACAAAACTGGGAGGGATTGCAACTGCTTTGGAGGACAGGGTCAAAATTCAAAATGATCTGGACAAATTGGAGAAATGGTCTGAGGTAAACAGGATGAAGTTCAATAAAGATAAATGCAAAGTGCTCCATTTAGGAAGGAACAATCAGTTTCACACATACAGAATGGGAAGAGACTGTCTAGGAAGGAGTATGGCAGAAAGAGATCTAGAGGTCATAGCGGACCACAAGCTTAATATGAGTCAACAGTGTGATACTGTTGCAAAAAAAGCAAACGTGATTCTGGGATGCATTAACTGGTGTGTTGTAAACAAGCCACGAGAAGTCATTCTTCCGCTTTACTCTGCGCTGGTTAGGCCTCAACTGGAGTATTGTGTCCAGTTCTGGGCACCGCATTTCAAGAAAGATGTGGAGAAATTGGAGAGGGTCCAGAGAAGAGCAACAAGAATGATTAAAGGTCTTGAGAACATGACCTATGAAGGAAGGTTGAAGGAATTGGGTTTGTTTAGTTTGGAAAAGAGAAGACTGAGAGGGGACATGATAGCAGTTTTCAGGTATCTAAAAGGGTGTCATCAGGAGGAGGGAGAAAACTTGTTCACCTTAGCCTCCAATGATAGAACAAGAAGCAATGGGCTTAAACTGCAGCAAGGGAGATTTAGGGTGGACATTAGGAAAAAGTTCCTAACTGTCAGGGTAGTTAAACACTGGAATAGATTGCCTAGGGAAGTTGTGGAATCTCCATCTCTGGAGATATTTAAGAGTAGGTTAGATAAATGTCTATTAGGGATGGTCTAGACAGTATTTGGTCCTGCCATGAGGGCAGGGGACTGGACTCGATGACCTCTCGAGGTCCCTTCCAGTCCTAGAGTCTATGAGTCTATGAGTCTATATATCAGAGGGATAAATATCTATGTGGACTAAAAACCTCCATTGTATCCTTGCTCAGTATCCTCCATCTACAACTTTACCTAAAGCCCACTGAGGCATAACTGAACTCCCTCCATCATGTCTGCAGGAGGGAGCTCTGATTAGGTGGGCCTCATAAGATTGCTCAGTACAGGGTTCCTCTCTTGCAGACCTCATAAAGCAACCTGATTTAAACAGGAGTGGGTGAGTGAGATTCTGTGGCCTGCGTTGTGCAGGAGGTCAGACTAGATGATCATAATGGTCCCTTCTGACCTTAAAGTCAATAATTCTATGATCTAATCCTTATTAAAACAACAGGGATATTCACAAACAATATACCCCTTCCCCACCATAATCCACACATTCCATAACAGCAAGCAGATCAATCACTTCGTTTCATAACAATATTCTTCTTCTCCACCAACACGCGCTCTGTGAGAAAAGTCTATGGAACTCTGTCATGACAATGTATCTTGGGACTATGGTCCTTTTGGAACCTTTACTGCTCATTTAATAAACACCGTATGAAATCACTGTGTCCATCTGTAGTGAGGTGGTACCCACCTCTAGCGAGTGCCTCGTTGTTCACGTGTGTGTCTGCACCTCTTTCAGTCTGTAGTAACCTCTTCTGGCAGTTTCTGTGGTGGTTTCTAGGGACACAGCCTCTGGCCAAGTCACGCACAGTCAGTATGGAACACAAGTCATACAGACCCCTTCTGTGCCATTAGTCCAACAAAGTCTTTAAGTGCTCCTGGTGCCATGAGAGGCAAGTTTGTAGAAATTTTGGTGGTGCCCAGAACCTGCCCCCCTAACTCTGCCCCTCAAACTCCACCTCCACCTGCCTAAGGCTCTGGGGGGGTTTCAGGGGGGGAGGTCTCAGGTGCAGGTCCTGGGCTGGGGATTAGGGTGCAGGAGGGGTGCAGGCTTTGGAAAGGAGTTTGGGTGCTGAGTGCAGGCTCTGGGCTGGGGCAGGGGGTGGGTGTGCAGGAGGGGGTGAGGGCTGCAGGCTTTGGGATGGAGTTTGGGTGCAGGATCTGGGCTGGTGGTGGGGGTGTAGGAAGGGGTGAGGGGTGCAGGCTCTGGGAGGGAGTTTGGGTGCTGGGTGCAGGCTCTGGGCTAGGGCAGGGGCTGGGTGTGCAGGAGGGGGTGAGGGGTGCAGGCTTTGGGATGGAGTTTGGGTGCAGGCTTGGCTGGGGGGGTGTAGGAAGGGGGAGGTGGTGCACGCTGGGGCAGAGGATTAGGCTGCAGGGGAATGAGGGCTGGGGCTGAGGATGAGGGGTTCATGATGCAGGGGGGCTCAGAGCTGAGGCAGAGGCTCAGGGTGCGGGGGGATGAGGGCTCTGGCTGGGGATGAGGATTAGGGTGCAGGGGGATGAGGGCTCTGGCTGGGGCAGAGGATTAGGATGCAGGGGGATGAGGGTTGGGGCTGAGGATGAGGGTTTGGGGCATTAGAGAGGCTCAGGGCTAGGGCAGAAGAGCAGGGTAAGGGCAGCCTGCCTTGCCATTAGTGGATGGCAGGCGCTAGGACCCTAGGGCAGCAGACAGCAGTTCTGCCGGGAGCCGATCTGCGAGCAGGCAGGGACGCGGCGGAGGGGGGATGCAGGGGGCGGGGTGGAAGGCAGAGGCCGGGACCCGCTCCAGGCAGGGACACGGTGGGTCGGGGTGGTGGTGGGAGACCCGCGGGGGCCGGGGCCCGGGCCCGGGCCCGATCCAGGCAGGGCCAGGGGAGAGACCCAGCTCCAAATATTGCTGGAGCAGGGCACCCGGCCCTGAATATTCCTGGATCCCGGGCACCTCGAGCCCATATAACTAACTGCCTATGCCTGGTGCTAGTAGGGAGTCGTGCCTCCAGGGCTTCCGCCCTGATGACTCTTCACCCACTCTAGTCTGTTCTGGCCCCCGCTCTCCAGCTGGGCCTCTTAAAAGTTCATTTCCCCTTCTAGGGGTTTATCACTGTCCCGTTGTAGGCCACTTTCCCAGGGGTTTATGGGGAGGATCTGAATTAATTACAAAGCAGACCTAGCAAAAGGTGACAATAAAATAGCACGCAGGTAAATGAAAGGATTCTCAGCCCTTTTCTATCCTCTTTGTACCTATCTGGCTGTGCAAAAGGGATGGAAACTGGCCAGATCACCTCTGCTGAGGACTCCCCTAGTATTCAGTTGGCACATAGCTAGTTCCTACCCCATCATCCATCCCATCCCTGGCATACTGGGCATGTGGGGTGCATGCAGGGAGGTGTGAGTGAACCACACTGTGCTTTGGCTCTCCCCGGATGGCAGACAGTCATTGCCAGCCATTGCCAGCTAGCATAGATCAGAGTAGTACCCAGGTTACTCTGACTTCTGCTAAAATCATGCCTTGGACCAGTGAAGAATGGGCTCAAGAATCAGGCAGCCTGTAACCAGTTTTCTGATGGATCTTCCTCTCTGCTCTGCAGAGCAGAGCTCTGCCACAGCTGAGAATTTGGGTCATTTTATCTAGTGTTCTTCCTCTTCCTCAGTGTTTGATAAAGGTCTGTAAGCATTGTCATCCTCCCTTTACAGATGGCCAAAATGAAGCACAAAGACTAAGTCCAAACCCTCAAAGGCATTTAGGCTCTTAACTTCCACTGATTTCAATGGAAGTTAGTAATTTGGCTGAGATCACTCATTCAACAAGTTAAGACTAGAACCTTGCAATCCAGACAGCCAGTCCCAGCCATTGCAGCATAGATGACTAGTTTAGTTAGCTCAAAACCCCATCAGAACTTTCGTAGACAGCAGCGTTATAGAAATAAGAGCTAAAAGAACCATCCACATCTTTGTGTTTGGACTTCAGGATATGTATAGTAGGGAAGAGTGAATTTACTGGGTGAAATTCTGTGGGCTGTGTTGGGCAGGAAGTCAGACTAGATGTTCATAGTGGTCTTTTCTAGCTTTAAAGTGTATGAACCTATGAATCTTTGGCAGAAAGTTCAGCTGCCACACAGTAAGTACCAGAAAGAACTTGGTCCCAACTTTTCACAGATGGTAGATGGAGTTCTCCTGCTTCAAACAACAAATAGTGCACCAGAGACTTAGAAAGACACGACATGAAATATTGATAAGAGTGGAACATTGGGAGAAATGTTTAAAAAGAGCAATCTTAGCTGCTTTTTCTTTCCAAGAGAGCTAGATGGAGGGTCAAATTCAGGAAATGGCCCCTGGTGCATTCCCACCCCACAGAGAGGGGAATCTACAAAGTTGGCTGTATCTAGGTGGAGTGAAGTAAAAACAAGCTGTGTAAGAGCTTAAATGGAATATTCCTGAGCCTCATGCAAAATGAAACGTGGCATCCAGCCCAAAGTAAATTCCCTAATATCCCTCCATTATTTTGACACTTAAATCCTCTGATCTCATGTGTCTGAGAATCTTTCTATTTAATGTTGGAAGAAGCCCTGCAGCATATATACCCAAGGTACCTCAGTGACATGCTAGAGTTCTTTGCTTAGTGATACACCTTCCCAGGGGAGTGTGATCTCCAAAGAACTTGTCATATTGTGCCTTATGTTGTACATGAAGTGGTGTTTATATGCAAAGCATATATAGCCAGAAACTGTACTAAAAGTTAGAGATAGAGGAGAACAATTCAGTCATCAAATACACCCCATGGTGGTCCATGTGAGATTTTTTCCTTACAGTGCAGTTTTAAATGTCCTGAGTGTCCGGGCATTTTGAGAAAGTCTGACATAACCTGTCTCTGGTCCTCTCCTGCAGTACCTGTTCTTGTTTTTTGTTTTTCAGATTCTCCAAACCAAGCCCCAAGTGTGTTTGGCTCATGAGATCTGTCTGGATCTCCGCATAGAGTCACCTGGGTGCAGTACAATCAGTATCTCTAAGCTCATGCAGCTTTATTTCCTAGTGCTTCTCTCTTAGAACTGGCTGTGGGGAGCTGGGGTTTGGCTGACTTGCATTGTTGCCTTACACCCATTTCTCTATCATCTTTGATTTCTAACTGGTGTTGCCAGTGGCACTGGAGAAATATACAATGGGACTGTGAAACTGCGCCTATGTGATAGAGGGTCTGGGGGTTGTAGTAGCCCCAGTGTGCTGGTCTCTAACTCTGACACGCTCTGTTTGCTCTTGAAAGCACTAAAGCAGTAGGCCAGATGGCCAGTCCCCTGCTGCCTTCTATGCAGCCACTGGAGCATTAGAACAATGTCGCCTGTCACTTTAACTGTATTTAAGCTGCTGGAAAGGCAGGAAACATAAGGTCTGAGTTTATCAGTGGAACTACTTCAGATAGTAGTTGGGATGGACAACATTTATCCCTGGAATAAAAAGTTGTACCCCACATGAATTAACCCCCGGAGGAGGGGATAAATAAATCCCATATTGTATGGCTGGAGAACTGTTCTACCTGGTCCCTTTGAAGTGGTTGTTGAGAAGCAGTGTTGTCTAAGTGCTGAACCGAGGCAATCTGAAGTCCTGTTCCAGGTCCTACCAGTGACTTGCGGGAAATCCTTTCAGAAGTGTCCAACTTACGTTGTGACTGCATTTTAGGGGGTCTGGCTTGAGGTGTGTGTTTGCCCTGAGAACTGTTTCAATATAATCTCTATTTTTAAAAGAAGCCTTTCCGCTTGTGCTACTGTGCAACACGTCTGACTGCGTGTGAAAGGAAATAATGCCCACTGGGCTTTGCCAGGAGGCATGCCTGTTATGAGGTGCTGCTGGGTGTTATTTACACACCTCAGAACAAAAAGTCATAGATCAGCTAAGAAAGGTCTCCTTAAATCTCTTGGTAAATAAAGACTGGGATGTCTGTTATCTGACTTCACAGCCTTTCAGTTTAATTATGTTAATAGCCATCATCAAGGGGGCAGCCTGGATTCTGGCAATTGATTTATAACCTGTGAATTCATCAGTCTTAAATTTCAAAGTCACTGTACTGCACCGTGGAGACCCACTGAAGGCTTAGTGTTCTGTGCAGGAGGTTGATGCCAACATTATGGATGCAAGTTAGCAAGGGTCCCCTATGCTATCCTTATCTGGCCCCATTCAGCTGTGATGGTGATATTAGAGCTCCCCATTGAATGCTGCTGGCCTGTGTATCCCAGGTGTGCAGTGTGATGACTTGCCTTTGAAGTACAGGCTGCTGGATAAAGATTGTTGTTATTGGGGATACTCCATGGACACTGGCTTGGCTCTCGGTGCTCTTTGAGTGATGGTGGTGGGTGAATCTATCCTCCAAAGCTTTGATTTGGAGTAGCAGCAACAATTTAGCTGTTTCTCCAAGGTACACTGCCAATTTAAAAAGTGGACTAAGGAAGCAGAGTGAGGATGTTCATGTCTTACCCTGGAAGTGAGTGAGGGGCTTGCAAATTTTACATGAAGTCAGCTGGAACTCACCTAACCAGCTGGGCAGTTGTATTTTCTGTGTAACCTGTGTTGGTTTAGACCCTGTTCAAATGAGATGACTGTCTTGCACATGTGTGGTGCTAGCTTGGTTTCTGCCACATTATGAGCAGGGCCTAAGAGATCCCTGTTCTCTAGGGATGTCTGGGGATTTTCCTAGTCTGAGTAGGAGCATTGCTCCAGTGCCACTTCAGCTCTAAGGCTACAGGTTGCTCTGACCAGGTGCAAGGGACAATCAGAGCTTGGGGCACCTGAAACTCAGACCTGGGGTCTGGATGTGCAGGGGATTGGGATAGATACAGCCTTTCGGATCTAGGCCAACAAGTCTAAATCCAGCCCAACACAGAGGTCACCCACAGTCATTAATATTTAGTTTGTGGGTGAATGGACTCTCTGAAATGGCCAACCCATTTCAGGCCACTTCCTAGCATGGGCTGGCCATTTCGGAGAGTCCATTGACCCACAGGACAGCTTTAATTCCATCCATGTCCAAAGCTGCTTCCCATGTGCTCCAGTCAGAGTCCACAAGAGTTGAAGCTCAATTGTTAAGGAGAGGGGAAATGGAGAGCAAGGGAGTGCTGCGTTTTCACCCAATCTCCGTTTTATCTGTACTTTGAAATGATATCATATTTCTTATTCTTGGATGCCTTTCCTCCTTGCTGAGTCCTTGCTGCTTCCTGCATCTCATACATAGCAAGGCCCTCACCACATCAAGAATTCATAATCATCCAAAAATATTCAATAGGAATATAAAATATTTACATGCAAAAGACTGTCAGATGGAATGAATCATTTGTGTTACTTCACTGGAAATCGTTCACTTAGAAACTGTATGAAATGTGCCAAGTTGCAATGCAATGGGTGTATGATCTAGCGCCGTGTGTATGATGTGGATCTGGGACCCCAGGTGGGCTCCCCATCTCCTCTTCTAAACTGCTATGTAATGTGGAGATGAAAAGAATTCCAGGCCTGGACAGTCTCCTAGTGTCTGCGGCTAGCCAAGCTGTGTCCCGTTAATCACAGAGTAACAATATCAGACAGAAAGAGGCCGTGTGGCTGGGCTTGGTCCATCCACCTGACACAGCTTATATTTTTGTCCTGGCTTCTGAATCTACCCCACACAGCCTTCATCTTCTTGCATAATGAGGACACTCCTGAGAATTGCTTCAATACCTGACTCCTTTCTTAGCCTCTGTTCATGCTCTCTTGTTCTTGAGCCTGTTTCTCTCTCAAATGCTTTCTTTTGGAACTGTCAAGCTTGTCTATCCAGTCCTCTCATAATTGCCTTCTCCTTTGTAAACAATAGTCAAATTCTGCTCCATTACAATGGGGGTAAATCTGGAGTAACTCTATTGATTTCAGGGAATGACTCTGAATGTACATTGGTGTAACTGAGAGCAGCATATAGTCTTGTGTTTTGAATACTCTGCAAAGAGTATGGGATAGTGAGTATGGGATAGATGAACTAGGATTCCCCTGGGGAGCACACTTGGCCCATAATTTTCAACTGCCAGCCAAAACCCCCTTACAAATGAAACACATGGGGTTAAATATCAGATACCCAAACCTGAATCAGACTTATAATTGTAACACTCTGCATAGTTGTAGTTGTATTTCCTAGTGATAGGAACCCTTTGGATGCTGCATGCCATGCTGGTCACCTCTTTGGGTGGGGAGCTCTGTAGTCTACTTTCATATTAATGTATGAATGACTAGCAAGGAAGATGGTGAAAACAGGAGGACGAGCATTCAGAGCAACTCATTCAGGCAGTCAGAATAAGGCAGACAAAGTAGTCTTAACAGTGGGGATAAAAATGCACTCTGTTTATTTCTAGTGTAGTTTCTCTGCTTGCATTCTTATTCATATGCTAACTTGCAAAGGCCTTCAGATTATTCCGAAAATTAGGGACAAGTGGATCCCAAATTCTGTATTAAACTTCAACATGAAGGTGAACATCATTCCAGAGAAAACATTGTTAGGATGTCATCACAGAAGAACCTACACTCTGGGTGGAAGGGAAGGAGCTAAGAGGACCTCAGAGTTCCAGGAGCCCATTCCTACACTCAGCTGACAGGCTAAGTGAAGGAGTGTCTGACCTTCTCACATTTCATGGAGGTCTTGGAGCTCAGGGATCTTCTTGGTCAACAACTTCAGCTACCCTTTGGGTACACCCCACTCCCCCAAGACTCACTAGTGTTAGGATCTGGATGTGCCATCCCCTAGAGGATGGATGATCTTGTAGTTAAGGTAACTGGATTGGGAAGCATCAGATGTGGATTTTTTCCTGGTTCTACCACAGATTTGCTGTGTGACCTTGGATAAGTCACTGATCTTGCTGCACATCTCTGTCTCTAAAACAGAGGTAATGATATTTACTGTCCACAAGAGTGGTGTGATGCTAAATTCAGGAAGTGCTCAGATACAAAGGTGGTGGTCAGAGAAAAGCCCACTATCAATGCATAGAATGTGTTAGAGTTCAAACTAGAAAAGAGTACTTTGGAGAGAGACTTCAGACCAAGTTAGAATGTCACACAAAAAAAGTGTGGCCCACAAAGTGTCTGAAGCTGAACTGTGAAAATATGAAATATAACTTCCCTGCTGACTCCAGATTCCAGCATCACCCTCTCCTTCTCTGATCATTTCCTCCAGTGATGGGGAGACATTCACACAGTTTCCCTGTCATTTCAGGATAGAAGTGGAAGATGAGGATGAGAACCATGTAATTTAGAAATGGTAGAAACCTGGGGATTTATATTGCAAAGCAAGGGGGGAAAAATCACTCAAGAATATTTTATAGAGAACAATCCTGCATTGTCAGAAGGATGAACGAGGTGACCTAATAAAAACCGTTAGAGACTTTTTTCAAAATCTATCACATAATAGAGGACTTCTTTCTCCAGAGCTGTCAATCCAATACCTTTCCCAGCTCAAAATTCACTCAAAAATAATCTTCATGAAAGGAGAAAAATCTTAGTTAACTGCTTGCCTGGGGCAAATAGAATGAAGCCAAGAGGCATGTTGGCAAGTAATTAACTATGCACTTTTAGCTGTACAGGTGCAGGAAGCACAGCTTAGATTTTTATTTATTAACATCATTAAAATTTTCATTCCAGCCATAGCTCTGGCACCAATGGGGCTCACAAAATCATGAGCAGGGCAAATAAAAATTGGCAGCATGCCTTATGCTGGGCAACACAAGTTCAATTGCTTAATAGAGCGAAGAAAATGCTGATTGAAATATTCAATCATTTGGGGGGTTCCTACATGCAATTTACATGAGGGGAAGGGTGGCTTTGTGGGAAAAAGACTGGATTGGGAGTTGGGAGATGCAGGGACATAGGAAGTGACATCTGAGATCAGGCCAGTGGTCCATCCAGTCTAGTACCCTGTCAGAGTGGCCAGTACCAGAAGCTACAGAGAAAGGTGCAGGAGACCTTGCAGGGCACGGTTATGGAATAACCTGTCCATAGGGGAAGTTTCTTCCTAACTTCTGTCAGTTAGTGGTTGGCTTATCCCCTGTATCATGCAATTTTACAAGCATTTTATATATGTGTGTGTGTGTGTGTGTATATATATATATATATGTATTGTTTCTAATATAAAAGTGGATGTTGTCATTATCCACACTTGTGTCTCTTCTTATTATCCACATGTGTCTCATCCTTTCTTGAATTCTGCTAAGCTCTTGGCCCTAATGAAATATTCTGGCAGTGAGTTCCACAAGTTAATGGTGTTGTGTGTAAGAAGGCATTTCCTTTTATCATTTTTAAATCTGTAGTCTCTCACTTTCATAATCTAAGAACAAAGGGATATTCCATGAAAGAGGGTAAATAGTAGCATCCAATGTACCTTTCTCTAGCATTTATTGCACACCTTTATGAATAAAAGGGGGCACAATAATCTTTATAAAGTAAATAGTCCTGTATGGGAAGACACTGAAATGTTGGCAGTCTTTCCATGCCTCTAATATTTTTATTGCCTACCTCTGGAGCCTTTCCCTTTCTACTATATCATTTTATGAGAGAATGACCAGAGTTTACAGTGTTCAAGGTGAGGGTGCACTATGGACTTAGATAATAGTATCACGATACTTGGGCATTTTCTAGCCTAATCCTTTTATACATGCCAATGTTTTGTTTGCTTTATTGACCAAAAATGAACACTGAACTGATGTTTCCACTGAGTCTTCTACAAGAATGCCCAGTTCTTTTTCCTGAATAGTTGGTTTTATTTAGGACTAGCAACGTGTATGTAGTTCAAATGATTATTCCTTCCAATGTGCATTTGTTAACAATAAATGTAATCTGCCATTTTGTTGCCCATTTCCCTAGTTTGGCTACTTTTTCATAGTCTTCTCTAGTCTTGACTTAAATAATATTGTATCATAGGCAAATTTTGCCACTCACAGTTCATTCCCCTTTCCCAGATAGATAATAAATATACAAAAAACCACCGATCCCTGCATTGAACCTTGAGGCACTCCACTGCTAACCTTTTGCCATATTGAAAATTGAGCATTTATTCCTCAATTTATTTTTTTCTGTCTCTTAGCCAATTTTGAATCCATGACAGAACTTTCACTCCAGATCTACTTAACTTAATTGTCTCTTGTGAGGGCCTTGTCAAAGACATTAAGTGTCCAAATAAACTATATCAACCAGTTTTCCTTTACCTGCTATTTGGTGACATGCTTAAAGAATTCTAGTAGATTGGAGAGGCATGGTTTTCTTTTGCAGCAACTGGATTGGTTAGTCCCTACCATATCCTCATCTAGATATTTTATAATTCTGTTATCACTTCAGCCAGTTTTCCTAGTATGGAAGCAAGGCTCACTAGCTCTGTTATTCCCAGGATCACTCTCAGCACTCTTTTTGAAGATAGGTTTGCTGCACTTAGGGTGACCAGATGTTCTGATTTTATAGGGACAGTCTCGATATTTGGAGCTTTTTCTTATATAGGCTGCTATTACCCTCCACCCCTGTCCCGATTTTTCATACTTGCTATCTGGTCACCCTAGTTGCACTCCAGCCCTCTAGTAGAGTAGTTGATATAAATGAGACCGGATCCTTTTGGTAGCAGCTCAGCTACTTCATTCTTAAATTCCTCCCCTCAGTTCCTATTCCTGGCTTTCACTGATTCATGATGTGGCCTCAGTCAAATGGCTTAACTGCTCTGGGTTGCAGTTCTCATTTGAAAAAAGAGGTAAATTAAACTCCTCTCCCTCACAGTGTATTGAGTGTTTGTTCATATTTGTAAAGTGCTTTGAGTTCTTCAGACAGAAATTGCTACAAAAATGCCAAGTATTGTTATTTAAGACCTTAGATAGTTATAATATAAAGCATTTCAGTTCACCTTTTAAAAGTGTAATTGAATTCTATATACATTGTTTCTGTCATCTGCCCTGTTTCTGATGTATTCACATGGTAGTGCACATGGGAAAGAATTGCCTCCCTTTGGATGGATGCTCTAGACTAATTGTTTTATCCTGTCTTTTTCCTGCAAACATCCCTTACATATTAATGTGTGACAATGAAAGGATTATGATGCCATGCCAACTGCAACCTTTAGTTAACGTTTTTTCATGCCATCTCCATTTTTGAAATTCCAGCTTTAAAATGTTTCTTTTCCTACTGCTTTTGTCCTTTTCCACTTGCCAAATAGATCATATATTTTTCCCCTCCTGTGTTTCTAGTAAAGCTGAACATATGACATGAATTTGCTTCTGTTTATTTGCAAAGCAGCCTTCATAACTTAGTCAAAACTCTGGGAACTAGGATTGCTGTACTACCGTGAAACCAGGCTTCCCTTGGCAGATTAGTCCACACCCTAACAAATCTCAGTTAGGATGAACTTCCTCCTTACATATTCCCTTTGTATCTTACCTTTATTCCTAATTGTATCACCTGCAATAATTCCTCTCCTTCCATTGTGTGTTAAGTATTTTCAGACTGTTACCAAGTGCCTCCTTTAGTTGTCTCTTAGACAAACTACAGATTTAGCAATTTTTAAAAATCTTTTCTCGTATAAATCTCTAGCCCCGTGATAATTTTTCTTGCTTTTCTCTGAACTTCCTCCCTGTCCAGAAGTGATATTTACTATCCTCAGAAGCATATTACCTGTTAATTGTTTTCTGTGGTGTGAGAACACGGATACAGATGAATGAGTGTTCCTGTTGCTTGTTCATCAAGCAGGAAGTGGCCAGTCTGCAGGAGTGGCTCCAGGCCCCAGCACGCCAAGCGCGTGCATGGGGTGGCAAGCCGTAGGGGGCGCTCTGCCGGTCGCTACGAGGGCGGAGGGCAGGTTGCCTTCGGCAGCACGCCTGCGGGAGGCCCGCTGAAGCCGTGGGACCAGCGGACCCTCTGCAGGCAAGCGGCCGAAGGCAACCTGCCTGCCATGCTTGGGGCGGCAAAATCCCTAGAGCCTCCCCTGCCAGCCTGGATATAGGATTTTCACACCTGGCTCCACCCACCTTTAGGGCTCTGTGGTGGCAGATTCCCCAGCTGATGACTTTCAAAGCTGCATAATATAGGTTAGTCTGTGCTACCCTGAGTGACCAGAGTTAGGAAGGTATATCTACAGAGCAGTGAGGAGGGCACTTCCCAGCATGGATGGACAGATGTACTAGCTCCTTTCAAGCTAGCATGTTACTAATAGCAGTGTGGCCACTGCTGCACTGGTTCAGGCTAGCCTGAGAGTCAGATGGGGTTGTACTTGGGCAGGTAGCCTGAGCCCGTCATCCATGCTGCCGTGTCTGTGTACCCATGCTTGAAAGCACCTCCTAGCTGCTGTGTAGACGTACCCTCAGCCTAGGCCTTACATTAATGAGACATTTGAGTGGGTGTTTGCACCAGTGTAATTTAAAACTGTAATTAATATGTTTAACTGTACTCAGAAGCAAGGATCCACAACACCCATTGAAGTCAGTGGCATTACTTCAAATGTACTGTTTGCTAATGTAACTGAGATCAGAATCTGACCTTTAGTAAGAGAGTTCCAGGCTTGTGGAAAGCTGCAACGTTACACCATTGTTTCACTCCCAAACATCAAACCTGCTTTACTCCAGAGCTCTCTGGCAATATAGAAATTAGAGATAAAAGAATACCTGTTAGACCATGTATTTCATCCTCCCCCATGCCCCCCCTTCCCAGGACAAGTTTGTCCCCTAAACTCTCTTTTTCAGGGCTCTATCCAGTCTAGTTTTCAAGTGTCCCAAGCAGTGGGACTTGAGGTATTTTCCATGCTGCTTGAACACATTGGGACTCTCTGCTCTCGTGTCTATTCTACTAGCAGTCCTCAACGGATGACCTGGCTGCACTGCTCTGACTTGCTGGTGATTCTGAGGGACTCTCTGGCATGGATTTTGCAGTACTTGAACTCCTTTGCAGAATTTTGTGGTAACTCAGTAATGAACATTGCCATCCAAGCTCCCTGAGGAAAGATGTTTTCTTCTTTGTCTCCCCACCCCCCACCACACACACACACAGACACACACACACACATGTGGACTGGATGGGACCGGAAAGAGCCAGGTGTCTGCAGCATGGAGAAGCAATTTGTGAACTGCAGGTATTTTGTCTGTTTACTTGAAAGCACAAAATTTGTCACTTGTGTGAGTAATTTGCTGCTAATTATGAGCTTACAATCTGCAGATAGAAAAATCAGAGCCAATGTGCATTTTCAGAGGAAAAGGAAAATTACCCCAAGCACTGTATAATTATGCACTTAGTGGAGACTCGCTCCTGTGCCCTTTCCAGAATGTTGCATTTGCTGTACAACTTGGGACGTTTACACACAACTATGTGTGTCAGAAATACATATATAAAATGCCATTACCAATGGTAGAGAGAAGTTGAGGATAAAATCTGGGGCACCGAATGGTTGGAATTTACTTATAAAAGTCCAGGATTGCAGTAGCTATAGCCCCAGACACCGAGCAGGCTTCACCTAGCCCTGCTCTATACCTCACTCCTGACCTGCAGCCCCCCTGCTATCCCAGCCCTGGGCTCCCCACATGCTCCTCAGCTATAGTCCCCCTCTTGTTCCAGTTCTAGGATTCTCATGATCACATTGTGCTAAACTCAACAGCATTTTTGCTTATTACCTCTAAGTGAGCATGAAGAATACTTGAGAATCTCACTTTTGTTGTTGACCAAATGTGGGATTTGAACTTAGGGTTCCCAAGCTGAAAGGCCACAGCACTAATGCCCTGCAGCATGTAGCTGAATGCCAAGCAGCTGTGAGAAGGGATGTGCCAATACAATGCAGTACAGCGTTATTTTGTGTCTCTCTACATAGTGAAGCCCAGACCATAGTAGAGAATTAAATTACACTATTGCTGAGATAATAGCAGAAGCGCGAAACAAGAGCCAGAGAGGTAAGAGATGTAATTTGAGATGAGATGGAGAGTCGATGAGGCAGAGAGCTACAGGAAGGAAAATGTTAAATACTTAATTGAATTTGCATAAGTGATTCCTTAATGATAAACTAGGGACAGGTAAAGTGGAGAAGTTAGAGATAGAAACGATTTATTAGGCCATCTTGCCCATACACCAGTTCAGATAAAATAACACTCTCCCGCTCAGTGCTGCTGTCAATCTCTGACTCACTCTTCTCTCTTTCCTCCACCTCAGACTCATGTCAAATATTTTCAGCTTTTTTTAAAAAAAAATCTCTTTTTCTTTGAGGTGCTGGGCTCACTAAAATCCTTGGAGACTGGAGCTCTTGTCCGTCCACACAACAGATGCAATGGGTGTTCCTCCTTCTCCTCCACTGCCTCTTCCTTCTGATGTAGAGGGACCCCCTCTTGGGTTGAACAGGGAATGGGCCACAGTGACTTGAACTCAGTCCTTGGTCTGTCCCCTGAGACTTCCAACTTGGTGGGCAATTAATGCCAAATATAGCTGCAGTTTTCATTGCGTAGATATTTGTCTTCCTGGCACCCAGCCAAACTCATTATTCACAGGCTGTTGAATAGCTGTGAGTTGGTCATGATTGTGGATTCCTGCTCGCTCTTGGGTGACTCTCAAGACTGCTTCCGAGAGGCAGGCACTCTGATATAATCCAACATCCCTTTTCGTCCCCAGATCTGCCCTGAATTCTTTCTCTAGTGGCTTGAAGTCTGGTTAACTTTTGCTCCTGTTTTAATTTTCATGCCTTGTGGTTCCATCTGGGACCTTGTGAGAGAGGCTGGGGCTGGAGCCAGAAGCAGGAATGTGTTCTAGAGACCCTGATAGGGCAGGGAAGCATGCATACTTTTGGGTGCTTAACTGAACCTACAAATATTATGAGCTCCACCCGTGACAATAATCAACTCCAGAATAAAGCTTCATCTGCCAGCGCCTTTATAGAATTATTTATGGATTAGCAGACTCTTCTCCTTCCCACTCCACAGAAGGATGGTTAGGAACAGTGCCAGCATTGCTGGAGACAAGCTAACACTGCAAACTCATTTTTTCATGAATAACTGTTTGAATTTTTAAAGTGAATTTTCTTCACCTGTGTTCATGCTGCCTCTGCCCTCCCCTTGCTCCAAATGTTGTCACAGACAGGTTTGCTGGCAGGACCATTTACAGAAACAGTGAATTTTAAGCGATTATTGGAGAATGAGCGTGAAAAGCAAATTTCAGATTCGTAGTGGTGAATATTCTAAGAGTTTACTCATCCAGTCAGAGACCAGAAACACACCAGGTGACCTATAATCCCCATCAAAACAGCTCCAATTTTGCACAGCAAATATTTGCAACAAACTAGCCACTAACTGAGAATTATTTGCCAGACTTTATTCAAATCATTTCAAATAACAAATACACTGAGAAAAGTGCAGTTTGTCCATAAATAGCCAGAAGAGAGATGAAATTAATCAAATAACCAATTTATGATTTATTCTCCCAGTTCCAAAAATCACACAGGATTCCAACTGCAGAGTAAATTCTTTCTCATCCAAACTCCTCTGGCTCCTTATTGAGACTTCTCCTTTAAATGCTGTTGTATTGTTGGCCTAAATTATTCATGTGTTGAAATAAATTTATTGGTTGTGGACTTGTCCCATATTCCTTTCCCTTAGCTGAAAATATTATTTAACTTCAAGGTGGCAGTTATGCAATTTAGTCTTTGTCTTCCATTATTGATGAATTTCAACATAAAATATTTAGGCACTTCCCCTGTTCTGCTTTATGTAGCACTGGCCATAATTATGTCAGATGGAATTTTCTCCTTTTTTGAAGAAGTATTTAGTAGAAGCCATCCTCTGTGGCCCTGACGTTGGGTATTTAAATGAAATAGTAATTTGTGCCTCCTTATTTTTAGCCCTTTTGGTAATATGCTGTTTTCAAAAAATGACCCTTCCAGTTCCTAACAATCTGTTGGCCCTGATCATACAATCCTTACTTGTGTGATTAATCTTTACCCTTCCAAGTAGTTCCACTGAAATCACCATGGCTATTCATGAGAGACTAAGGGTGACAGGTTCAGTCCCTACTTTTTGACCATCTTTTCTCCGCAATAATAAGACTTTGCCCTGTGTTAGCACCGGTTACTTAGGTGATATCAAAGCACTTTACAAACTTGAATTAAACGTCACTCAGTTCCTGGGAGATAAATCCTATTATGCCAATTTTACATATGGGAAAACCGAAGCCCAAGTTCATACAGAGATTCAGAGCTGGGAATATAACTTTAAAGCACTGACTGCCCCCGATCTCTACACCAGACCACACTACATCCCAGAACTGTGATTAGAACACAGCAGTAACACTCAGGACTCCCATGCTCTAGCCTCAAGAGCTGTCACTGTCTCTCTCCTTTGCTTTCTGGTGCCATTATTTTCACTTCTGATTGCACACACAGATGGAAATCAACAGATCATTAATAGTATCCTCTACTTAATTAACATGCAATTAGCTTAATGAACATCTAAACCTCATTCTGTAATTATTCATCTTTATATGTTGGGGAAGTCTGGTGCCCAGCTATGGTCCATTGTAAAGACAAGCCAAATGAGGTTTACTTCTGTAATTATTTCCAAGGGACTTGTTTGTGTAGTTGCTCCTCTCGGTTCTTGTTTAGTGCATCTACGCTGACGGGGCTGGGCTGCACAGCACTGGAGAGCAATGAACTGCATCTGATGTGGGAAGGACCGCTCAGCACACAAACAGAACCTTTTATGAAGTTTAAAACTGTCTTTAACATTTCAATTAAAATGCTGCTAGTGTCTGCCTGCCTCTGCGCTTTCTGCTTTCATCAGGGGTTGGTGGAGGAAATAACCTCAGAGAGGCTCTGACAGAGAGGGGGCAAGAGGGGAAATACTGTGTGAGGGGCTGCTTCCAGTTAGAGTATCCCAACTCACCCCTGCAGGTGGCTAAGAGCAATCAGCTGTGAACATCTCTTCTGCCTGCCTCACTGCTGAGTTTGCTCTGCCTGCCTCTTGAGTTTGGCGTCTCTGAGCACAGAGCCAGGACCCCAAATAACCTATCTCAATTCTCCTGCCTGCCTGCAGTTAGGCTGTTCTTTGTCCATCCAGTCCATCTTGGGTATCAGGCATCCTGTGTGTCGATTCCAGGTACATATACTGAGAGAGTGGATAATGGATCTGCATGGGGTTCAGTGGCTGAGCACTGGAGCCTTATCTCAGGGCAATCTCTTAGCAAAGAGTTTCAGAGGGCAGTTGCTCCATTCTTGGTTCCTTCCCCATCTCTGTCTTGCTACATTGTTTGGTTGTATAGTGGACACCAACTGGCATGAAGTGCAGGAGAACAGCAGACTCTCTTCCCTGTCCTTTCTCTCTGAGTTTGAATCCCAGGACAGGCAATGCGGAAGCCTTGTAGAGCTGGGTCAGAGCCCCATAGGCTGCACTGGGTATTGCACAGCATCTCAGGGCAGCTGATCTCTATGGAGCCATATTGGGAGTTTCACTTGGAGCAGGTGTAAATTTTAGTCCTCACTAGCATGTCGCACACTAATTGGCCTGTGTGGATCCTACGGGCTTGCACTAAAAGTTCCCTACTGTGTGTTATTGTCATCCTGTTTTGAACAGTCCTACATAAATGCACACTAAGGATTTTTACGTGTGTGTCACATAGGCCAGTTAGTGTGCAACACGCCATTGTGGATGAAAATTTACATATCTCTTTTCTGGACCAAAGTGCCATGTAGACAAGCAAGCCCAGAGTCTGCCCGGAGCACGTGAAGATGCTCTGGTGAGAGAGGGAGAGACTTCTGGCCAAAAGTAATATAGGAAGCAGGACATGAGGGAGAATGTGTGTCCTCATCAAAGCGATCTCCTCAGCAAGTCACCATCTAGGTGTCCTAGTACTGCCTGGCAGGAGGCTGGATTTGATTCTCAGTCTTCATCTCCTGCTGTGTCAGCCAACAGGCTCATGAAAGCAGAATGCTTGTCTGATGGGGTGAAGGGAGCATCTTGCTGGTTCAATAGCAACCCCGTTAGCTGACTACAAAGCAGCATTAACAGTGTCTGAAAAGGAGACCTGTTCAACCTTCCTGGGCTGGAAGGATGGTGGCAGAAATAGGGTGCCTATTAGTCTAGCAATAGAAAGAGGGATGTGGAAGAAACACTCACTCCCATCATCCCTCTAGGAGGAAAATCAAAAGATTTGTTTTCTGTTGATATCTCAGCAGCCCCCTCACCTCCTCTCTCTTGTCATTACAGGCTGGGGGAAGGTAGTCATGCTTTCTGCCCTATGCCTGGGGAAACTTGCTGGCAAGAGCCATTCTGTCTTTATGGGAATCCACACAGAGAGAGCAATGGATATCGGAGATATTAAAAAAACAACCCCCCTAAACCCACTCCAGTAAAATGCCATTGTAAAGTGGGGGAGGGGAGGGGAAACCACACTGAGCATTATTTCCTCCAGGCTGTGTTTGTTGCTGTTTTGAGTCAGCAAGGTTAACCAGAGAAATAGAGCAGAAAGTTGAGATTATTGGGAACAGCTGCAGCTGGGTTTTCAGATCCTTTCCTGATACTTCAATGGAAAACAACAAACTTTATTTACCCAGCACACACCCTTGCCTCCTCAACCTGGTACTGGCTTTGCAGAACGGGGGGTGGAGGGGGTGAGGGATGAGATCAGAGAGGAGCACGAGCAAACAGTAGGCACAGGGATGAAGAAGGGTATTTTCATCAGAGGGAAATCACCCCCACGCAGCCTCACCCAACCGCAGGGCTGATCCTGCAATGTGCTGAGTGCCCTTGTTGAATTCACATGGCTTTAATGGTGCTCAGCTACCCCCCAGGTCAGGCCCAAAGTTCTCAGTCAACTAGTTCCCTCTCCTAGTTAGCACCACTTTTTAAAACTCCTGCCGTGTGATCACACAGCTGTTGTCCTTATGCAGCAGTGGTGTTCAGTGAAAGAGCACCTTCTTGATTATCCTACTGAGCAGGAATGATTTGTGGGTGCACATGGGTCAGGCCATGCAGGCTATATAAAGAGCAATAAGTCTGTGGTACTAGTCTTCACCTGAACTCTTAGGAAAAAAATATAGCTAGAGTTGTGTCGCATCCGGAAATCTAGAGGACTATCCGACATCCCGCAGTATTGTGACTGCTAAAGTCCAGACAGACACCAGGACTGAAACCTGCCCTCTGGCTTAATGGAACATGTGCTGAGCTAGGATGCCATGAGTTGAAGTCTCAGCTCTCCCTGTTACTAATGTTAATATTTCTGGGCACTTCAAGAGCCCTCATGCTGAGCAAGGCCTCCTGCCTCTACCCTAGTAGGCAAGAAAATATCCTTCATGTTATAGGTGAGGTAATGGCGAAGCTGCACAAGGCCACATGTTACAGAACTAGCAATAGGACCCAGGTATCATCCACTTAGCCACTGTGTCTTTGAGGAAGTATCTAGGGTGACTAGGTTTTATAGGGACAGTCCCAATATTTGGGGCTTTTTCTTATATAGGCTTCTATTACCCCCCACATACCTGTCCTGATTTCTCACACTTGCTACCTGGTCAGCCTAAAAGTATTTAACAACTCTGTGTATTTGAGTATCATAAGCCAAATCCTCAGCTGGAGTAAAATGGTGTCTAATCCTTGACTTCAGTGGCATTATACTGATTTACACCAGCTAAGGATCAGGTCCCCTGACTGTAATTGCACCAACTAATACAGTACATTCCCTTCCCAGATTCCTGATTCCCAATATTGTGCTGGTCTCAAGGAAATACCTGTGTAACCCATTGGCAAAGTGTGTGTCACATATCTCTTTAGTGGCTGTTCCACAGAGAATCAAAACTTGCCACTGCTACCAGTTACTCCTTGAGCACAAGTGGCAGAGATCTCTGTTGGGTGCCTGAAGGGCCCGCAGTCAAAATGTGCTGATGGCCCCTGTGTTGGAGGAATACGTGCCCGCCTCATCAGTAGTGCTAAGTGAGAGAGTGGAGACCTCTGAGCATTGCTCATAGGTATTAGAGCCTTACACTTGTAAGTCACCAGTCTGAATCCAGCCCACCACAGTAGGGCCTGAAAGTTGTTTCCATCAAATGGATTTTTGGTGGCCTATATAGGAGATGAATTTGGTGGGCCTCAGTTCTGGTTTCCACATCACAAAGTCCCCATCATGCTTTGCACTAACTGGCAGATGCGGTGGAGGCCAAAGACTGCTCTCCCCACATCTGCCAGCATGCCTCAGTGTGTGTGGGAAGCTTGTCCTGCTGCTGGCGTTCATTCACCAGGGCTATCAATCTGACATACTTCACTAGCATTAACTCTGCAAGAGAAAATTAAAATGAAAGGATATAGTCATATGCACTTTATTTATGAATAGGCAAATTACGCTAATCAAGTATTTTTCATATGATATTTGCATGCCAGCAATTAAGTATCCCTATTTTTTTCCCCTGAAGGTAGTAACCATAGGTGCTGTCAGAAATTAGGGCTTGCAGTGGAGCCTAGGACCAATTAGCTTCGCCTTGTTCCCAGGCTTGGACCAGTCCAAATTCTGCCTGGCTCCTGTCCTGCTCCAGCCTTACTCCCCTGCCCAGTTCCTGACTCCGTTCCTGACTCTAGCTTTGACCACTAGGCATGACTGCCCATGCCTTGGTCTGTGACAGTTTGAGCAGCCCAAATAAAAGGGGGTAGCTTTCAGGATGAATCCTATGGAGCCTAACATCCCCTTGTTGGGTTTGGGAGACCCCTGCAGAATTTACAAACCCAGATTAGTGCCCTGCATGTGCAGAACTCTGCTTTCCAGATCCAAGCTTGCCCCAGGTCTATGGAGAACTGAAGCTTCCTTTACCGGGCAAGCTTGATAGGGATCGCAGAAAGATCCATGGCTTCCTGAACCAGTGTCTGTTCCTGTTCTTATTATACCTACAAACCAAGGTGGTCCATGGTGAGGCTCAGGGCCGTCCTTAGGCATAGGCAGAATAGGCAACTGCGTAGGGCCTCATTCTCCCTGGGGACACCATGCTGCAGGCAGCCCAGACAGTGTAGAAGCAGGGCTGCTGGGTCCTAGAGAGAGCCGAATGCAGCACAGTCTGAGGAATGGGATTGACTGCTGGGGTCTCTGGGAAGGGGAGGGGTTAGGGATTGGGAAAGGAGCTCACCTCCCCTCCGCCCCATGGAGCACCCCCTCCTTACTCCCTCCTCCCCAGGAGCACCCCTCTCTCTCTCCTCCCTCCCCTCCGTCAGGGCTGGGTTGGGTGAGGTGCTGGGGGAGGAGGGGAGGCTGGCTGCGTGCTGAGGAATGAAAGTGAAAGTAACTCACTTCCTGGGCAGGCAGCCAGAATTGGAATGTCACACAGGGCTTGGCTGGGGTTAGCCAGATGTGTGAAAAATCAGGATAGGGGATTGGGGTAGGGTGAGCAGATATCCCTATTTTATAGGGACAGTCCCAATTTTGGGGTCTTTTTCTTATATAGGCTCCTTTTACCCCGCCACCTCCACCCATCCCTGTCCTGATTTTACACACTTTCTGTCTGGTCACTCTAGGTGGGGTAATTGGTGCTTATATAAGACAAAGCCCCAAATATCGGGGCTGGCCCTATAAAATCAGGACATCTGGATCTGGCCACCCTAGCTGGGGAGCGCCTCTCCCCCGGGCTGGCAGCTGCCAGCGATCCATCTCATCCGGGGGGAGCTGCACAGGGCAGGATGAGCTGCTGTGGCTCCATGGGTGCCCCATCCCTGAGATCAGATGCTGTGCTAACTTCACCATGGTCTGTTGGGCTGGCGGCGGTGCCCGTTGGCATGTGATTGGACCTGAGGGTTTGCTGCTGCTGTTGCCACTCTGCAGCCCAAGAGGTGGATTTTGGGGTCCTGCAGTTTTCCACCTATCTTCTCCTCTACTGCAGCTGTTGGACCAGCAGGCTAGGGGGTGAGCCAAGCATGAAAGCAGTACTGTGTTGCCATTTAGATTGTCATTTAACAACTTTGTTTGCCCAAAATTCTTGCTAACAATCCTGAATCCAATTTCAATATTTTTTTTAAATCAATATCTTAGCCAAAACCAGAAAATTAAGTTGTTGACAATTATTAGTGACAGGTTTGGTTTGAGGCAGGGATTGGGTCAGTTTTCATCAGAGAAACAAAAAATGTTGACTGACTTTCCTATAGCCTGTTACTCCTGATAAGAGCCCTCCAACAACTGTAATATGCTCATCTCCTTACTAGTGTATAAAGCAGGGGTCGGCAACCTACGGCACATGTGTCAAAGGTGGCAGGTGAGCTGATTTTTGATGGTATGCAGCAGCAGGCTGAGCGGCTCAGCCCATCACTGCTCTGGGGTTCCGGCTGCTGCCCTATTGCCAGCTGGGATACCAGCCATCCGCCCCACTCAGCACCTGCTGCTGGCCTGGGGACTCCCAAGGAACCGCAGGCTGGCAGTGGGCTGAGCAGGCCAGTTGAACCACTCAACCTGCTGTCAGCCTGGGGTTCCATTCACTCAGCCGGCAGTGGGCTGAGTGGGCTGGTGGTGGGCTGAGCGGGCTGGTGGCGGGCTGAGCAGGGCCGGTGGGAGGTTGAGTGGCTCAGTCTGCTGCCAGTCTGGGGTGCCAGCAGCACTCAGTCTACTGCTACTCCGGGGTTCCGGCTGCTGGCCCCTTGCCAGTCAGGAGCTCAGCCGCCAGCCCCACTCTTCCTCCTGCCAGCCTGGGTGAGCAGAATCCCAGGCTGGTAGCGGGCTGAGGGGGGGTTGGCGGCCGGGATCCTGGCTGGCAGGAGTTGGTGGTCAGAACCCCAGACCAGCAGCGGACTGAGCAGGGCCTGGGATCCTTGTCTAGGGTTCCAGCCACCAGCCCGCTGCCGGTTTGGGGTTTCATTTACTCAGCTGGCAGTGGCCTGAGCAGGACCGGTGGCCAAGACCTCAGATAATAACAATAGTTTATTTATATAATATAGACATAGAGAGAAACCTTCTACAAACATTAAAATGTATTACTGGCACGAGAAACCTTAAATTACAGTGAACTTGGCACACCACTTCTGAAAGGTTGCCGACCCCTGGTATAGAGTAACCATATGTTGTACTAAGATTCTCCTGCCTTTTTTTTCCCCTGTGAGTCAGTATAACTTTTGCCAGCCGAGAAGTTGGGCAGCCAATGTTTTACGTTTTCACAATGTTTTCTCCAACTTTCATAAAGTAAATACATAGTTAATATGAGTTAAAAAGGCCAGGAACACTTCTTTATGAAGAATCTGTACAGCAGATCATGCCCATAGACGATCCAGAAAAGAAATTTGAGGTTGAATTTTTTAATGTTGTGATGGATAAATCAGTATCTGCTGTTGATGAAAGGTTTAATACCTTGCAAGTACACCATGAACAGTTTGGATTTTTGTATGACATAACTAAATTCAACGAAATAGGAAAACAAGAGCAACTAATGACAAAGTGCAAGAACCTAGAGAGCCTCCTGAAGCACGGTGATAGTTTTGATTTAAATGGACTTGAACTGTACGAAGAATTGAGTACACTGTCATCAATGTTACCACATGCAAAATCGGTGATGGACATTGTACAGTTTATTCATACCCGCAAACTTGTTGACATATATCCTAATGTGTACATTGCCACTCGTATTCTACTGACTATTCCTGTAACAGTAGCATCAGGAGAACGGAGTTTCTCAAAACTAAAGCTCATTAAAAACTATCTCCGCTCTACAATGAGTCAGGAACGCTTGACTGGTCTTGCTATTCTTGCGATCGAACAAGACACGACTTTGTCTTTGTCATACGATGACATTATTACTGATTTTGCAGCTAAAAAAGCCAGAAAGATTGCTTTTAATTAAAAACAAATCTTTGTTTCAATACCTCTTCATATAAATTTCCAATAAAATTTTGATAAATTAAATATTATTTGCATCATTCTGTCATATCAGAATTTTTTCTATAGTGCTGCTTCTTTAGTGCTAGTCCATCAACATTACAGTGTGCTTAATTAAGTTAAACTGGTTTTAATAATGTGAATGTGGCAAGTTTTCCAATACTATAAGCTTATGTTTGTGTTGCTAAGAGCAGATCAGGCACAGGGGCACCAGTTTAATAATCTCGCCTAGGGCACCATAAATCCTAAGGCCGGCCCTGGTGAGGGTCATCATCAGCTTGCTAAGCAGCAAGCTGCTGTTCTGGGCCTCTCTAGTAGTGGAGAAATCTAGCCCCTCCTGAGCCAGTTCAAGAAGTTTGTCTGTGCTATGGAGGTAATTTTCAGTGACCCAAATCAAGTGCATGTAGTGGCAGCCATGCTCCAGGCCCTGAGGGATGCCAATGGGGCAAGAGGAATAGCTCAGTGGTTTGAGCATGGGCCTGCTAAATCCAGGGTTGTGAGTTCAATCCTTGCAGGGGCCATCTGGGGCAAAATCAGTACTTGGTCCTGCTAGAGAAGGCAGGGGGCTGGACTCAATGACCTTTCAAGGTCCTTTCCAGTTCTAGGAGATAGGTATATCTCCAATTAAGGGGAGGGATATAGCTCAGTGGCTTGAGCATTAGCCTCCTAAGCCCAGAGTTGTGAGTTCAATCCTTGAGGGGGCCATTTAGGGATCTGGGAATAGGTCCTTCTTTGAGCAGGTAGGTGGACTAGATGACCTCCTGAGGTCCCTTCCAATCCTGGTATTCTATGATTTGGAACTTTAAAACAGCTCTTTCAAGAATTAGGGACTGCTCACCAACTGCAGGTCAGCAACAAAGTCTTTCTCCACAAAGCCAGATCATTGCTGCCATCATAACAATTTTAAGGCAGACTTTTCCTTCTATGACCATATTTAACACTTGACCCTGGTTTGTTTTTTACAGACTCTCAGTGGCTTCCCTTGTAAGAGGCATAGGCAACCTCCCACCCCATTGCAAATTTCAGTTTAAAATTACCAGTTGGTTCCTATTGGTTCCAGCTAGCAACTCAACTAGGTTTTGGAACATGAGCAACTACTGTATTGGTCTTCCAGTTCTTGAGACTCCAATAAAAAACAATAGAGACCAGCTGAAAGATACTTGTTGAGTCTACTGGAGTTTCCAATAGGTCTGCTAGCTAAAGGTAGCTCATGGCATTTTACAATATGGCTGGTTGCCACCATAATATTCATCTGGCTCTAGTTTATGCATATTTGATACAGCCCTCAGACCTCTGGCAGGTGACTAGTGCAACCCTTAGCTGAACAGTTAGGCACCCGCTTCCTTATGGTAAAGAGTTTGAAGCTGCACTGACCAGGGCCACCTAGAAGATTCAGGGGGCCTGGGGCAAAGCAATTTAAGAGGGCCCTTCCATAAAAAAAGGTAGCAATACTATAGAATACTGTATTCTCGTGGGGGCACCTGTGGGGCCTGGGGCAAATTGCCCCACTTGCCCCCCCTTCTGAGCAGCCCTGGCACTGACTTCTTCTGGCTTCCATCTGCAACTCAGCTGCTGTTGAAGACATGGGGAGAGTGAGAGGGGTGCTTGTGAGCTGCAGCTGGAACTACTGGTCTGTGGAGTTGCGCTGCTTGCCTCAAACCCACAGGCAGCATGACACACACACAAAGGGAGTTCTCCAGAGACTCCCAGGCAATGCACATGAAACTGACTCATCTCTGGCTGCCAAGAGGCTCTTCTGTCAGATGGAAAGAGCTGAGCTGTGACAGTTACAGCAGAGGATACAGTAGCAGCAGCACCTTGTCCTCTTCGTGTGCTTTCATCACTGCTCTCTGCCACAATTCACAGCTATTTTGCCTCCTAGCCAATTAAAACCATGCCCTGGGTTGTATTCTTTGTGTATTGTTTTATTTCTGACAGTTCTGGTCCAATGTCAACTGTGGTTTATAAAGAGAATAAAAAACTACCCCCTTCCCCCTAATTCCCAGACTTAATCTCCACATCAGCTCTTTTCCACAAATAGTCATCCATATGTATAGATGTGGGCTGTGTGTGAGAGAAAGAGTTGGGGGCAGGAGACAAAATGCAGAGTCTCAGAAGAGATTAGTGTGCAAACACAGCAGTCGGGTTTTCCTGGAGAAGGCAAGATGCTGGAAGTTCAGTATTTCCCCTTCACTGGTGATTGATGGTCTCTGAGTCTTGTGGGGGCATTAGAATTCTGCATTTTGATTCACTCTTGGCAAGTCTAAAGCTAACGAACAGTGTCCCTGAGATGTGAAATCAGGCCTCAGCGGACTCTCAGAAGACACGTCTATCTCTTGACTTTGCAAATATGCCTTTTTAACATACATTATTATCTATAATGTTTAATAATCTCTTATACACTTATGAGCTGTAGCACTTCTCATCCCCAAGCACTTGATAAATGACTATAAAATGAGTAAATGCTGCACATAGTGTCTCCCCAGGCTTGGGCAGATTAGTGCAGATTAAATTCTGCACTAATATGCCTGCGGCCATGAATGTTCCATTATATTTTACTGACTTCCGACAACTCTGCTGACAATATTTTTGTGCTCCTTGAGCAATTGAAAATATTTTTAAATCAACACTAACCTGTGTGTGTGAACACAACATAAGAATACAATGTTCTCAGTGCTGTGTAAGGAATGGACAAGGTCCCTTCCCTCAGGAATTTACAATCTTACATACATTTTTTTAAAAATGTATGTGAAAGCCCAATTTATGGGACACCTTTGAACTTTTGTCTTGGGAAATTTTGGCTTGAAAATGACCAGCTCGACTCTGAAACCAAGGGGGAGTGCGTGCGTGCGTGCGTGTGTGTGTGTGCGCGCGCGCGCGCATATATAATATACAAAGTGTGTGTGAGCGTGTATATGCAATATTTGAAGAAAAGTTTCAAAAGATTTGTGAGTTACAGTTAATTAAAAGTGTAACCTCTGACATTTTCCCTTTTGCATAGACCCCTCTATCTCACAAATATCTTGTTTATTAGGCTTCAAACTTCCTGTACAGTGAAAGCTTGTTGGAAGCTCATGAACTAGCTATATATGAAGAAAATAGATTATATGAAGTAAATAAGCAACTTTATTAATTATTTTGTTGGTGCCCTGTACTGCTCCCATTGATTTCAGTGGAAATTGCCTGATTCTATTCCCACTGTTGTCAATAGAAGTTTGCTACTGATTTCAGAGGGAGCATAAGTGGGCACTATATGTATGTGAACGTATTGCCCTCTATTCAGCTGGTTAACTATAGGATTTAAACTAAAAGCAAAGGGGGTGCTACCCCTCCTCTCTGTGGCTTGGGTAGCAACGTTCCTCTACGGCACCCTTCCCTCTTAACGGGCGCAGAGAGCATTCACTTTTTGTTCCAAACCACTGTTGGCTGGTGGGTTGTTGGTGAGAAAGGACATAAAGGTCTGTTCTGTATGAGATAGTGAAATTACGCACCTCCTTTAGCTTTGAGAGGTAGGTTCTGTCTGCTTGCCGCTGTAGGATAAGAATTCTAGACCCGGCTTCTCAAGTGTATATGTGGCTTGTCACAGCAAGGTAGCAACCTCCTCAGAGTTAAGGTTACAGCTAGGGGGCCATTATGAGGTTGCTTTTGATCCTCTTTGTAAGAAAAAGAAGGAAGAAAATAAAATTCCTCACATTTGGGCATTTCTGCAATTAAATTTCGTTGGCAAAAGAATATTTTCTGAAAATTTTAAATGAATTGAATTGATGCATTTTGAAATTAAAATACTTTAAATGGTCTCCTTTTAAAAATGTGTGCAAAGTGCCTACTATTTCTCCCTGCCCAGTTAAACTGCATTATATCACACAAAGTTCAGTATAGGTAGATTTTTACAATGGCTTCTGCAAGAGGCAATTTACATGGTCCGGAATAGTAAATGTTTAATAAATTGCTGTTATTTGAAAACTAGACACGATTCTTCATCAATAAAGCCAAAGAAGAATCATGTATTAATGGCGAATATTTTTGTTGGTGGTGTCTGAACCAGCCCAGACTCCTTTTCAAAAGAGAGTGGAAACTCTAGGCCAGGGGTCAGCAACCTTTCGGAAGTGGTGTGCCGAGTCTTCATTTATTCACTCTGATTTAAGGTTCTGCATGCCAGTAATACATTTTAACGTTTTTAGAAGGTCTCTTTCTATAAGTCTATAATATATAACTAAACTATTGTTGTATGTAAAGTAAATAAGGTTTTAAAATGTTTAAGAAGCTTCATTTAAAATTAAATTAAAACACAGAGCCCCCTGGACTGGTGGTCAGGACCTGGACATTATGAGTGCCAATGAAAATAAGCATGCGTGCCGCCTTTGGCACCCATGCCATGCCCTACCATGCCATGCCTACCCCTGGTCTAGGCTCTAGTAAAATGATTCTTTCTTTTGCATTTCCCACTAACATGCCCTCTTGATCTACGACAAAGTTCAGAGTTCCATTTTTCAAGAGCTGGCAAATGAGGGACAGAAAGCTTTAACTTGAGAAATGTTAATAGGACATTTTAGGTCAGAGGGGGAAACAGAACCTGCTCTGTGAGCCCTGGTCTACACTTTGAGTTTAGGTCAAATTTAGCAGCATTAGGTCAATTTAACCCTGGACCCGTCCACACGACCAACCCTATTTTGTCGACTTAAAGGGCTCTTAAAATCGATTTCTGTATTCCTCCCCGGAGAGGGGTTTAGCACTAAAATCGACCATGCTGGTTCAAATTTGGGGTAGTCTGGAGGCAATTCAATGGTGTTGGCCTCTGGGAGCTACACCAGAGTGCTCCATTGTGACTGCTCTGTACAACACTCTCAACTTAGATGCACTGGCCAGGTAGACAGGAAAAGCCTCAAGAACTTTTGAATTTCATATCCTGTTTGGCCAGCATGGCGAGCTGATCAGCACAGGTGACCATGCAGAGTTCATCAGCACAGATGACCATGCAGTCCCAGAATCGCAAAAGAACTCCAGCATGGATCAAACGGGAGGTACTGGATCTGATCCCTGTATGGGAAAAAGAATCCATGCAGGCAGAACTCCGTTCCAAAAGACGAAATGCCAATATATTTGCCAAAATCTCCAAGGGCATGATGGACAGATGCTACAACAGGGACACACAGCAGTGTCGTGTGAAAATTAAGGAGCTCAGGCAAGCCTATCAAAAAACAAAGGAGGCAAACAGTCACTTCGGATCAGAGCCCCATACATGCTGCTTCTATGATAAGCTGCATGCAATTCTAAGGGGGGCCCTACCATCACCGCACCACTGTTCGTGGACCCCTGCAAAGGGGGAGTCTCACACAACAGAGATGAGGATTTTGTGGATGAGAAGGAGGAGGTGGTTGAGGATAGTGCACAGCAGGCAAGCAGAGAATCCTTTTTCCCCGACAGTCAGGAACTGTTCATCACCCTGAAGCCAATCCCTCCCACGGTGGGCTCCCAGACCATGAAGCCAGAGAAGGCACCTCTGGTGAGTGTACCTTTGTAAATATAATACAGGGTTTAAAAGCAAGCATGTTTAATTATTAGTTTGCCCTGGAGACTTGGGATGCATTCGCAGCCAGTACAGCTACTGGAAAAGTCTGTTAACGTGTCTGGGGATGGAGTGGAAATCTTCCAGGGACATCTCCATGAAGCTTTCCTGGAGATACTCTAAAAGCCTTTGCAGAAGGTTTCTGGGGAGGGCAGCCTTATTCCATTTTCCATGGTAGGACACTTTACCATGCCCCTTACTCTCACAGAGATCATGGAGCGCACAGCAAGCAGCAATAACGATGGGAATATTGGTTTCACTGAGGTCTAACCTAGTCAGTAAACTGTGCCAGCGCGCTTTGTGCATTTGGATGTTTAATTCTACCATCATTCTGCACTTGCTCAGCCTATAGTTGACCTGCTCCTTACTGCTGACCAGGCTGCCTGTGTATGGCTTCATGAGCCATGGCATCAAGGGGTAGGCTGGGTCCCCCAGGATAACTATAGGCATTTCAACATCCCCAACGGTAATTTATGGTCTGGGAAGTAAGTTCCTTCCTGTAGTTCTTCAAACAGACCAGAGTTCCTGAAGATGCAAGCGTCATGCACCTTTCCCAGCCATCCCACACTGATGTCGGTCAAATGTCCCTTGTGATCCACCAGTGCTTGCAGCACCATTGAAAAGTACCCCTTGCGGTTTATGTACCGGCTGCCAAGGTGGTCCAGTCCCAAGATAGGGATATGCGTTCTGTCTATCGCCCCACCACAGTTAGGGAACCCCATTGCAGCAAAGCCATCCACTATGACCTGCACATTTCCCAGAGTCACAACCTTTGATAGCAGCAGCTCAGTGATTGCCTTGGCTACTTGGATCACGGCAGCCCCCACAGTAGATTTACCAGCCCAACTTGATTATTGACTGACTGGTAGGTGTCTGGCATTGCAAGCTTCCAGAGAGCTATCGCCACTTGCTTGTGAACTATGAGGGTTGCTGTCATCTTGGTATTCTTGCGCTTCAGGGCAGGGGAAAGCAAGTCACAAAGTTCCATGAAAGTGCCCTTACGCATGCGAAAGTTTCATAGCCACTGGGAATCATCTCAGACCTGCAACACTATGTGTGGTCCCACCAGTCTGTGCTTGTTTCCCGGGCCCAAAATCGGTGTTCCACAGCAGGGCCCTACCCCATTGTCACCATGATGTCCAAATTGCCAGGGCCCATGCTTTGAGAGAAGTCTGTGTCCATGTCCTTATCACTATTGTGATTGCGCTGTCGTTGCCTCCTCACCTGCTTTTGCAAGTTCTGCGCATACTGCAGGATAATGCGTGAGGTGTTTACAATGCTCACAACAGCAGTGGTGAGCTGAGTGGGCTCCATGCTTGCCGTGGTATGGCATCGGCAGGAGAGCAGGAGACCAGAGTTGCAGTGGAAGCAGTGGATGATGACGGATGCAACGAGAATAGATATTTATATAGAATGATGAGAGGACCTGAGAGGTGGATTCACGGCACTAGGAGAGCAGAGTTGCAGCAAAAGCGGAGGATGATGATGGATGGCACGAGAATAGATATTTATACAGAATGTTGAGCGGACCTGCGAGGTGGATTCATGGCACCAGGGTAGCAGAGTTGCAGTGGAAGCAGTGGGTGATGATGGTTAGCAGTCCTACTGCACAGTTAGCTGACAGCTGCACCCAGGACATAACGGCAGTGGTGACTGTGAGCTGAGCTGAGTGGGCTCCATGCTTGCCATGGTATGGCATCTGCACGGAAAAAAGGCACAAAATGATTGTCTGACGTTGCTTTCATGGAAGGAGGGGTGACTGATGACACGTACCCAAATCCACCCGCAACAATGTTTTTTGTCCTATCAGGCATTGGGCGCTTAACCCAGAATTCCAATGGGCGGCGGGATAGCTACCCACAGTGCACTGCTCCGTAAGTCGATGCTAGCCACAGTAGTGAGGACACACTCCGCTTAATGTGCTTAGTGTGGACATACGCAATCGACTGTATAAAAATCGACCCAATTTCATAGTTTTGCTAGAGTTGCTAGAGCTATATTTTATCCACCAAACCTCATTGCCTCCTGTGCCAATTGCTCCAATTGCTCCAACTCCATGTTGCCAAGTGTCATGCATTTGATATGACACTTGCACATTTGGCAACCCTGTCCCACTTTGCCCTGTCCCGTCTCCTTACATTCGGCTGTGTTTTGGGAGTACAGCTGCAGTTGTTTCTCCTGGCCACTGGGGGTTCAGGCAGCCAGCTGGCCTTTCTTCATCTCCTCTCTGTGCTACCCCTGCTGGCACCAGGTGTGTGGTGCCTCTAGGGAGGAGATGGTGCCTGGGGCAGCTGATAGGCGGGTGATGGGAGCAATGGGGGAAGGGGACAAGGGGAGGGAGGAGGAGAAGTGGTGGAAGATTGGGAGGCTACTGAGGAGAGGGGCAGGAGGAGGCCCAGGGCTACCCATAACCCCAACATCTTCCCCGGCCCCAAGCTTCTGCTGACCTTCTAGTCACCCTGCCCCACCCGAGTAACCCTTCAGCCTCTTGCCCCACCCCAGCCGTCTTTCTTCCAGACCTTTCCCCCCACCAACCTCCCCTTTCCCCCAGGTAACCTCTGACTCCTTCCCATCCCCTGGTCCCCATCGCTCTTGGTTGCCCTTGGTTCCCTCCAAACTTGCCTTGCTTCTGGGATGCCGGAGGAGTAGGTTTCCTCCCCTCTCCCAACACACACCTACTGCCCCGATTGAGGGAAGTGAGAGGGAGAAATCAGAGACTTTTTCACACTATTGAGAAATGTCACTCACGGAGCTGCACAAACTTGGCAGTAATGCACATTTCTATGCTTATCTGTACAGTTCATCACAACACAACAGCCTTAACTCTGATCTCAGCTGAATACCATTCTCTTAGAGATCAGGTTATTGTGTTGTGGAGCAATATGCATTACTTTATGGTTGATAAGAATAATTGGTTTATTTCGTGGGTGGTGTAAAATTTACAGTATCTTTTAACTATTCATTTCCTTGCCTTTAAGTGCTAGAGATTGGTAAATGATACACTAGGGAAGTCACTGTTGTCACTCAGCAACCATAATTGGATTTTGAAGTGAAGATTTGTTTGGTTTTGCAGTAGGAATCACTTCATCCTCCACTGAAACATAGCCTCCTTTGGGATAGGATGGAGCCACTGTTTAAAAACATGTTGCCACAATATGCAAGAGTTTAGGACAGGATGGGAAGCGGATGAAAAATTCTTCAGCTGCTGGAAACTAACGAAGGAATTTTGCTCAGCACAATGGGCACCAGGGCTAATGTTGTTGTTCCTTGGGGAGACGTGATAGTGTTTCAGGGCAATGCATGCTCCTGTTTATGAAGATATTATGATTATTGTTAAATAGCTTATTTCAGTGTCTCACAGGATTGCCATCCACGAAGACAGCTACATTGTGTACAGAAGGCAATTACTAGCTAGAAAAACAAATCTGTAATATGTGAACAACAGATCTTCCAGAGAAACTAGGGCAAATCACAGGACAAGTTCAAGCTAGAAAAAGCCTCACATACAACAAGTAAACTGAGGCCCATCTTGGAAGCCAGATGACAGAAATGCATGGAGCCACTATCATCTCAAGCTGTCTATATTCTTCCCAGCATCCCCCTTGCCTTGTGAAATGCTGAGAAAGTGTGTGTCATAAAGCTGATTTGTTTTGTTGTCTCCAGGGAACTTATTGTAGGGACACTAATGCAGAAACACGAGTTTTACATTTCATTCTGAAGATGGTAATCTCCATGATCGCTGTAGTACGTGGTGACATGATTCAAGTGGTGTGAGCTAGTATCAGCTAGTGTGATCATGCTATTTTTGTTTGCAACTGAAAGATCAAACTTCAACCCTTTGGAGGCTGTGAGAGGTGAAGCTGCCACTGGGGAAGGGTGGTATGTTTATTCCAGGGAATGGGAGGAAGTGCAGGGAAAGAAGAGGTGCATCTCCTTTGCATTTTCACTAACTTCACTAGGGGGCATGGACCAACGTTCACGGGGCACTCCCCATCAGTAGCCGGCCCAAGATGGGGAAGCTGATAATCCAACTGGTGGACCAATTTGGTAGTGAATCCTGGTCACGTGCCACCTGAGGCATGTTGCACATATGCCAAGAAGATTGGCATGACGTTCAGTTCATTCAGGAAGTAACTATACAGTGGCAAAGTAACTGGCCAGTGGTAAAGGGGTTTGATTACACTTGCACTCGGGAATGTGGGAGTGCTTCCTAATGATTAGGGCAGGGGACTAGGCCCCTGGAGTCTGGGATTTGTAGCTCCGACTTTGCCTCTGATTTGCTTTCTGAACATGTCTCTCAATTTTCCCTACCTCACAAGAGGGGTTAAGAATTTATGTTTGTAAAGTGCTTAGAGACCCTCAGAGGAATGAGAAAGGCACAAATGTGATTGTTATTTCTGTAATCTCCTCACACCAGGATTTTTCACTTTGGTTTGTTTTAGGCACAGTCTAACATTACTTGGATTTACAGTAACGACTTCCTCTTTTTAAATGGAATCTGTATAGAAATGTGCTATAAAAATAACCATGTAAATCAGGACAGCTTGTTTTCTAAAGTTTTGCGCTCTAAAAGTTTTGAGGTGAAAAACTGAACAGTCTGCTTCCACTAGGATTCAAGGATGTAGGGCTTTTCTATTGTATCATGTGATGGAGCGGTCTGTCCCTGTAAGGGCAGTGCTGCCTAGGGATTGGCCAACCCTGTAATGTGGCATCGCCCTTTAAGATTTTGGGAGGTCTCATGTATACCAGGACCTAGGATATATTGGGAGAAAGTAAGCAGTCCTGGGACGAAATCCTGTTGCTGTTTCTTTAAGGCCCTGGGACCAGGAGCCTCTCCGAGTAGGAAGGACAAGGTTCCCCTCTGCACCAGCCAACTGGGATGAGCTTTAGGAAGGTGACCAGCATATATGCTGCTTCCTCCCTTGTAGTAGGACAGACATAAGCAGGAAAAGGCTGGCAATACTTGGGGAAGAGGGGTAGCTGAAGGAGAAGCTAGTTAAGGCCCTACAGCTGGCCTAAACTGCACCACCAGCTCCAAGGAGAACTGGGAGAAGGGCCTTCCTGTCTTACGGAGAGAGACTGTTCAAAATAGAGCCCCGCTGCTGCCAGAGAGACTAAGCGCAGCTTTGTGGAAGCTCCTCGGTAAATAGTTGGGAAGAGGCTGTGAGAAGCCACAAATCCAATGTGGGAATAGCAGTCTGCAGACCTGGTGAAGACACTGGAAAACTGGGCAAAAGTAGAAGAAGCCCAGGGAAGTGGCAAGGGATTGAAGGAAGAGCCCTTATCGCCCCTAAAGCAGGGTCCCTGGGCTGGAACCCAGGTGAGAGGGTGGGTCTGGGTTCCACTATCTCTTCCCCCAGACCAAAAAGGGAAGTACAGTCTTCAAGACTGAGAGGCTGAGAATGGGGGCTTCCAGATAGGGTTGAGGACCTGGCATAGAGGGCACTAGGCTTTGTGCTCTTCTGTTTTAGCTGTTATCCCTAGAGGGGAACTGGACTGACAGGTGACCTGGTTGATGGGCTAGGCCATGGAAGTAGCAGACTGCTCGGAACAAGGGGTTCTGGAGTGGAGGAACACCTGCAATGCTGGGTCCTGAACCAACCGGGTGCTCTGGTGGTGAGTGTGCACCATAAGGGCCAACAATACACTTAAAGCATGTAAAGGATAAGCATATGGAATTCAGTTGACAGCTCTCCCAAAATATGTGGAAGGAGCTGTAGTCCTTCTGGGGATCTTAGTTTAAATTGAAGTAGTTCCAAATATTTTACTCACTTCTGTATTTCTTGGCATTCTTGGCTTTGTGTACATCTATAAAAATATATTAAAATATTCTCTGACTTGGCCAATGTGATTAATTTAAAGTGTACTTGTAACTTTTTTTCTGGACAGGAGGGGAAGGTGTGTGCGCATATCTCTGCGTAAAAGCATAGGTCATTAGGCCCTTGAGCCTAGAGACCTCCCGTGAAGGCCAATGAAATCTGAAAGTAAATAGCCTAAACTCCCTTCAAAGGTAGGCACAGCACTATTTACGGCATCCAACAAAGGTCATTCTGTGTGTGGCCCTTCCAAGGCTCTACGGTTGACCTGAGTCTTGCCATGAAAAATCTAAGTCATTTGAGTTGAACGCTTTGTGAGCTGGTTCTGTGCAGTGCCTGGATTTGGGCAACAGCTAGACAATGGCATCTACATAAAGTATAGGTAAGAGATCTCAAGAACCCTTAGTGGTATCTGCCATACTTCTCTTGGACATTTTGATTCTTAATGTCCAATATATGCCAGTTTAGCTGAAAGAAGCGGTAAGTAAACACATGTGGCACTTGTGAGGAAACTGCTGGGAAATGGAAGTATGGACTTTGAGACCCAAAAAGCAGCTCTGGTATGTGAACTCAAGGAAAATATCCCTTAACTCAGAGGTGGACAAACTATGGCCCAAGGGCTGCATCAGGCGTTCCAGACATTTTAAATTTGGCTCTTGAGCTCCCGCGAGGGAGCGAGTTCAAAGGCTTGCCTCACTCCATGCGGCTCCCGGAAGCAGAAGCATGTCCCCGTCTGGCTTCTACTTGCAGGGAAGCCAGGGGGCTCTGCACACTGTCCCCATCTTAGGTGCCAATGAACCATAGCCAATGGGAGTTGCAAGGACAGCGCCTGTGGACAGGGCAGTGCGCAGAGCTGCTTGGCCACGCCTCCTTGTAGGAGCTGGAGCGGGGACATGCTGCTGCTTCTGGGAGCTGCTTGAGGTATGTGCTGCCCAGAGCCTGCACTCCTGACCCCCTCCCATGCCCCGACCCCCTGCCCCAGCCCTGATTCCCCTCCGAACCCCTCAGTCCAAGCTTGGAGTCCCCTCCCACAACCTGAACTTTTCATCTCTGGCCACACCCCAGAGACTGCACCCCCAGCTGGAGCCTGCACCCCAACCCCCAATTTCATGAGCATTCATGATCCACCCTACAATTTTCATACCCAGATGTGCCATCGGGCCAAAAAGTTTGCATACCCCTGCCAGGGGCGGCTCTATGTTTTCTGCCACCCTAAGCATGGCAGTCAGGTGGCCTTTGGTGGCATGCCTGCAGGCGGTTTGCTTGTCATGCGGATTCAGCAGCATTTCTGGGGGTGATCTGCCAGTCCCACGCCTTCAACGTACCCACCGCTGAATTACTGCCTAATCCGCGGGACCAGCGGACCTCCCACAGGCATGCCACCGAAGGCTGCCTGACTGCCACGCTCATGGTGACCGGCATGCTGCCTCCCGCGGCTTCCCGCCCCAGGCATGTGCTTGCTGCGCTGGTGCCTGGAGCCGCCCCAACCCCTGCCTTAATTGGTAGCAGTTGTAGCAGCTTACACTATCCCTTCAGGTCTCTAACCACTAGGGGGCGAGACGACTGCAAACCAAAAGCAAGAAAAGCCCAGCAAATTGGAAATTTGTAGTGTTCAACAAAGCAGCAACCTATCTTCCCTCTCTGGCTCTGAAAACCCTCCACATCTCAGGGATGCTAATTCCCATTTATAATTCCCCCTGAATAAAAGCAGATATTCAAAATTGCTCAGCACGCTGGGTATAGCTGTCTTTTGAAAACCTGGGCAAAAGTAGCATTTTAAAATTAAATAGGTGACCAACCACATCCTACTACAAGTGCTTGTCTCTGCTGGTGATGTGGGAAATGGTGAACAGCCAGTGAGAGAGCAGAGATGGAGGGCTGTCATGCTCCTGAGGAATTGTGCTGGTTAACGAACACTGAATTAACGCAGCAGGTAGTCAAGGTGGAACTCCTCCTGTATGTGTCATGGTTATTGTTATCTGTATGGGGGCAGTGCACAGAGGCCCTATTCACTCTTCTATTTAAAACTCCTCTGGTGTTTCTTCACTCTTGATGTTACAGAAATCCTGGCTGGAGATGCAATCAGATACCTCACTGATGAGCACAGTATAGATACTTAGATTAGATACAGATCTGGATCAGTCTTGTCACAGAATTTCATGGTATCACTGCAATAACTCTGCATCATTATTGGAATGGCTCCTTTGTGTAGCTGCTTCTCGTGGCTATTTGCAGTCTATGATCAACAGTGGGGGAGATTCTAGAGTGTCTGGCTTGCATGTTCCTCCTCTCTTCCATGTCCTTGATAGCTACTCTTCCTTGTCCCATGAGGACCTTCTTTTCTGGGGGCATACGGAGACCATGGGCCCTCACATGCTCAGTTTCAATCCCATGCAATGTTGACTGATCAGTTTCCTGTGTATTTAAAGAGGATCCCCAAAATAGATTCTAGTGACCCCACACTCAGAGGGATGTAACCAATGAGGACAGTCTCCTCTCCAGAAGCTGGTCTTAGGGTGTGTGTGCATCTGGCAACTATTACAGCCCAGCCTCAAATGGATCCTTTAAAAAAATGGGTCTACAAGGTGAACCCAAGGGTATGGAAGCCATACTAAGCTGGTCCTGGGTGGGCGTTTCCTCCCCCTGGGGCTGAGCAGGCAGGGGCTGTGCTAAACTGGCCTCTGCTGGGAATGACTCTTTGCAGATTTTACACGGACTCATGCCAACCTGTTTCCTGCGGTGAGGTGGATTTAAAATGCTTTACAACAAGCAGCTCAAAAGGTGCAGTCTCCTTGCAGTGACAACACCAGCTAGAGCTTACACCCGAGGCTGACGCCATCTGTTTCTGGAGCCACTCTCTCACCCTTTCCAGCAGTTTTGTACCATTCCCAAGGCAGAGCTCAGTGGTCTCAGATCATTCATTGGCACCAAAAGGATTAGCAGTCAATATGCCATCTGCTGATTATGGTGGAGCAGAGGAGAAGGGGAGATTTGAGACATGGATGGTTATGGTTCCCTTTGTATGAGACTTTTGTTGTTGTTGTTGCATCACTTTGACTTAGCATTCACAGAGGTGTGTGTTGAAAATAGGTGGCTGGGGTGATGAGGAGGGAAGAGAGAGACAAAGGGAGCATGAGTTTCTTTAACTAGCACCAGTTTGTGTGGGGTTTATTTTGTTTGTTCTAAGAGGGAGGAGAGGAGAGAGGAAGAAAGCATGAATATAGAAGGAGGCAGAGGGAGGGAGAGAAAGGAATGGGGGAAAGAAAACTAAGAGAAAGATGCTACATGACAGTGGTAGGGTACCAACCCTTTGTATATTGACTTCAGCCCTCCTCTGAGCTGAAGCAGAGAAGCAACAGATCAGCAGCATGTAAGACAAACCCTCAGGTAAAAGCAGTGCCAGAGGGGAGAGGGGAATGTAGGGCCCAACGTCTCCAGTTTTAGAGCACCAGGGTGGGGCAGAGTAGAGCGCTGGTGCCCAGGGTAGAAGAGCAGCTAAATGCACTGACCAAAGTGCTGAGGGCTCACAATGGCAACAGAAGGTGTCACAAAAACCTTATCAGTGAAATGTAAGCCTCCCTCCCCCCCACCAAGTAGAAATCAGGTGAAAGCAGGAAAAGGAAACCCCAACAGAACAGTGACCAACTGCAACAAATACCCGCCTGTCGCAGAACAGCTGCATCAGAGTTGGTGGGGAGGGGGCATGAATATTAAGTTAGAGAAACAGAACCGGATTCACTCCTCATTTATTTCTGTACCGAACATTCGCTGTAAGGAAGGAAGTTAATCAAAAGGGCAGAGAATACTCAAGAGGTTCCCCGGCACTATTAATACTGTAAAATGAATCTAGGAAGGAAGCAAACACAGCCTAGGGGTGTATCCCCCAGACGAGGCCTGATAACCGCTGAGAGCAAAGCAGAGCGCCTCACGTGCATCAGCCCACATCGCCGCCACCTTGGCTGGGGGAGCAGCGCGCTCAGATGGAGCAGGCAGGGGCCCCCACCTTGCCACAGCATTCGGAGGGAGCGGGAGCTCCTAGGAACCGAAGAACAGGATGGTATTGGAGGCGGGGGCGGGGTACTGCTTATGTGCTGCAACCTGACAGGTGTCCCCCTGCTTTCCCAGCTCCCCACTGCTGCAGTCACAGGCGTCCGTCCGTCCGCCTCCTTTCCTATGGATCGCCGCTCCCACCAGCGCCGCAGCGTTAGGAGTCTCCTGCATCCCCAGCCGCCGCCTGCCCCAGCCAGCCCCACACTGCACTATCATCACCGCCCTGTTTTCCCATCTCCCGGGCTGAGAGCCGGGCTGCGCGGTTCCCGGAGAGCTCGCGCTTCCGCGTGTCCCCCAGCTCTTATCAGTGCCGCAGCGTTAGTCACCCTCCTTCCCCATCTCCTGGCCTCAGCCGGCACGTTACAGGGGCTCCCTCCCCCGCCCCCCTTTTTGTCACTTCTCGGGCTAAGCCCTAACAGCAGGACAGTGGCTCAGCAAACCCGCACACCGTGCTTGTGCCTGTGCCTGTGCTCACTCCCCTGTGTAGCGGAAATAAATAAAACCCAAGCCCCTGGGTTACGTGACAGAACTGGGGAGTAGGGCGGAGGGGAGGGAAATGCCAGACACCAGAAACCGGAGCGGATCGGTCCCCAGGAAAGGGGCGAAGGGATGGAGCGCGCTGGACTGCAGCGCGAAAACATTGACACAGGGAGGATGAATGTTTTAGTAACTGGACCTTGGCCTCGCCCACTTCATCAGTCGTCTCTAGCCCGGGGCCGCTGTGCTATATATATGACTGCCTCTCTTTGAACACCCCGGCTGCTCCAGAGGCTGTCTGCCTCTTCATGTCTCCCTGAAATATGTGCCGGAGTGTGTATAAATATTTCAGACGGGCAGGGCTTATTTGACAAGCGGGGACTGACAAAGAGACCAAAGGCACTTAGTTGTGAGGATGGGACTAATGTGTTCACTATAAACTATTTGGGGAGGGGGCACCGACCCTTATCCATCTTTCTGACAAATGGAAACCCTGGGGGTTCTGGTTCCCTTGTAGTTCGATGGCAGAGAAACAGGGCTGGTAAGTGTAGGTGGTTTTTGTCTTGTGTTTCCCATTGGAATCACTGAAAATTAATATTTTTTAAATGCTACCTGGTTAGACCTGAGCAAATCATTCATAAAAAATTCAACAACCGTCGTCTCTTATTGCTCCCAGAATACCCACGAACAGATCCGTTTCTGCCAATTACTCATTAGTCAATTACTTTTCTTAACTCCGTAGACTGATCTCAGCCTGTTCGCTGCAAGAATACCACATTTGCTATTCAAGCTGCATTGTTCGAGCTCTGATTAGTCAGTTAATTGCGATATTTCTTTCTGTTCCCTAATTGGATGACTTCACAGGTACTTCTGGCACAAATACTTGGGTGTGCTCATTTAAAATTTGGTAGCTGTAAATACTTTGGCGCATTATTTTGGAACGCATTTTCCATGGTCACTTGCTCAGTGAGACAGGGGCATGCAAATGTTCGCAGAAAGTTAACATAAAAGGGGTATGAATATGGCGGAAGCAAATTAATGTAAAACTCTGAGTGAATATTGCTGGATCTGTGCACCATTCAGATAGCTCTGTAACGCGTTGCTGGTACAAATCCTTAGCAGAGGTTAATAACTAAATTAAAAACCCTGCAAAGGGTTTCACAGGTTACAAACTGTACCATACTTATGCTTATCCCAGTAATCATTTTAAAATGTATTTCCCCATGTTACTGATAACATCGAAGTGCATTAAATCTGAAAACCTGTAAACATCTGACACTTCTCACTATTTGTTTCCTCTTTGTGCTTCACTTAGTTTTGATCAATTCCACGTTCTATCTCTAGGCGGTTTCACTTCCCTGCTCTCCACCTGCACTAGCATAAAGTTCTGCGTCTCTCTGCAGTTGTCTCCTGTGGCCCTCTTTAGGGTAGCAGCCGGCTGTAAGGAGCTGAATTTAAATCCCTCCCAAAACAGGGTGTATTGAAAGTTCTTAGACGTCAAGAAGACATTTCTACTCGTATGGAAGTTTGGAATCTCCCCCTGCCCCCCAGCTGTCGATAACCAATAGGGTTGAAACCTAGAGCTACTGACGAGTGTTCCTTTTACCCATCTTTGCAAAACTCCTGATCCTGATTTGGGGAAGAATATAGGCCTATTATAAACCCTACCGGCCTTCTCTGCCCCGTTAATAGGAAACTGGTCCTTATAGTCCAGCTAGTCTGGCTGCTCATGCTGCCTCTGTCACTGCTGCACATTATTGCTCCTCTCCATGGTTGAACACAGTTTACAATAGAAATACCTGCTCACTAATTAGCAGTTCTAACTGTGAATTGCTTATCTGTTAGAGCATGGATTAGTAAGCAGCCTTTCTCTGGGCGATCACTCTTTCTTTCCTGTGTGTTTAACCTTGGGTCTGATTCTTGTTCACACGATTAATCAATCCCTGCCAGGGCGCCTTTTACAAGTGGTTTTTCCTTTCGGTGTAACACCTCTCTCTATCTCCGTGGCAGCACAGGTTCCGATTCAGCGACCCCAGGGACAGAGGGATGAGTATCATCTCCGCTGGGGGTTCACTGTACCAAGGAGTGTCATTAGCAAAGGCAGCTACTTTCCTTAATGATCTATCGCAAAGTGTCTTCTAAAATCGCGGATAACTACAGCACCGATGATGCTAGTCTAGAAGCATGTTTGGGGCCAAGATACTAGGAAATCTCCAGCTGGTTCCTGCCCTGGAGAAGACTGGATATGTCTAAATACCTTACCTTCAGGCGGACTCTTGATTGGGTCACTTAAAAAAATAAAAGCTGCAAAGAATCCTGTGGCACCTTATAGACTAACAGACGTTTTGGAGCATGAGCTTTGGTGGGTGAATACCCACTTCGTCGGATGCATAGGGCGAAATGGGTATTCACCCGCGAAAGCTCATGCTCCAAAACCTGCGTTAGTCTATAAGATGCCACAGGATTCTTTGCTACTTTTACAGATCCAGGCTAACATGGCTACCCCTCTGATACTTAATAAAAATAGGGCTTGAGAGTTGAATGATCCCCGAGAGAATATTCCTAGCGGAACAATCATACCCACGAACAGAGGTTTCTAGAGATCTAGACTAGCCCTCCGCATCTGAGCCTGAAGGAAACAGCCGGCTACGCCAGAGACCTCGGGAAATGGAAACTCCCCTATTTAGACTTGCCAGGGACAACTTCGCTGGCGGCTCCTACGTTCTGCGTTTGCTGATTCCCTGCGCCCCCGGCTCTGTCGGGCGCGGGGGGGGGGGCATTGTGGTATTAGCGTTCTGATGCGTCGAAGGGAGTCCAAGAAGCAGTGAATAGCTAGGCAGGCTGCAATGGGAAAGGGAAGAGGCTGGAGACCCGCAGAGAGGCTTAAATTCCCCCCCTGGTCCTGAACGATCTTACCGGTGGCTTTCCAAGCCATGCCCACACGCAGAGATAAATAATGACAGATCAAGCAGGGGTAATGAGACATAGAGGAAGAGGGGCACAGATCCCTTTAACCTCCCCTTCCCTGCCTCCCCCAATAATCCAGATATCTTGGAATTCCTGATTATTCTTAGCATGTTTACAAAACCACTGCAAAGAGAGCTGATAAATTCTACTGCTATCTCCAATACAGCTCCTCCGAAACCTCAGTTGTGAGGGCAATGAGGACAATATTAGCGGTTTCTCTCCTGAAAAACGTCAGTGCACTTGCAGTATCCCCCGCAAGGTTCCCTGCTAAAACACCCCCCACCTTGAAGCGCGTTTGCTAATCTGCTCAATGTACAATCTGGTTGCGAAGAATAAAGAGCGGAGTCTTTCCACGGGAACTCGGGCTCGGGGGCTCGGTAGTTCATTAGACATATTTTGCTTCCCACTGGAAGCAAAACTCAGCAGAACTCTGCTCCCAGCAGCTCCTAAGCACTCTCTGATTAATATTGCAACAGCTTCTTCTACATTCTCGCCACATCTTACCTCCAGCCCCACAACTAATCATTTTTAACAATATGGGGGGGAGGGATAGATTTGATTCTCTGAGCAACTTTGATTTAAGACCCCCCCCCCACCACCACAAGGATGTGAGTGTGTGTTGGGGGATGTCTTTCACATGGAGTTTATGGAGGAAAAAGAAGCTTCCTGACCTACTGAACAGAAGTAAGACGTTTGCTCCACCACCTAGGAGCAGAGGGGACAGCTGGAGCATCTCATTCACTGGGTCAGAGGAGAAGCGCCTTCTTTCCGCGAAACCAGGCAGAGACGTTTACAAGAAAAGCGGAGTTCTTCCACCGGGGCTCTACAGGGACCTGCAGCAATTGGATTATTATTATTCTAGGGGGATGGTGTATTTTTTTTTTTCATCTCCGGATTGCTCTCAGCCGTGCTCCAAACTGCCGCGGGAGGTTGTCTTTCCCGTTGCTCTGCGAGGAGAACAAAAGCGCCAGGCGTCTGGACGATTGCAGCGAAAGTATTAAGAAGCAGAAGGCAGCCTGGTGGAGAGTACTCATTGCTCCTCCACAGGGCTGCGTTCGCGGCCAAGCCCCAACGCGAAGGGTGGGTAAAGGGAGCCTCGCGCACCAGCCGCCTTACACACACACGGACAATGTGCAAATGCACGCCCGTGCAACGCCAGCAAACGTGCAGTGCAGACCCATCCTACACAATCACACCTGTGCACGAGCATCCGGCGCGCTTGGACCATACGCAACTGCGCACCCCTGGAACACAACCATGCAGGGACAAGTGTGCAGAAACATATACACTACACAAGCACACACCCCTGCAACCCAGGAACTATAAGCGTGCAGGCCGTGCAACACACCCAACACCCCGGTGCACCAACAGACACACCCGTGCGTTACCCACCTAGGCACCCTGCGTGCACACACGCTTCCTGCACATCACGGACATGTACCACAATGCTACACTACGAACACGGTCCAACTTGTTTGTATCGCACCCATCCCCATGCTCATTGCGCCAAGCGTGTGTACCACCAACTCCTCCAGTCTCCTCTGCCCCTGGCCTTTTAGGAATGAGCCCCCGAATCCGCGTGTGCCCCCAGGCTGAATGGATCGTTGCCTGGTTTCTGGCATTTCTCTGCAGGGGAAGGAGAAAGGAGGCGAAAGAAAAGCCGCGCAGTTTCGATTTTTTGCCCAGCCTGTTTTCTTTTCTCTAATTTGTCATGGGTGAGGCCGGGGAATTAGGCAGGAGGCAGGGCTGTCTTCAAGCACAGCTGATTTAATTGGCTTTTCCCCACTCCTACCTTTAACCGAAGGGGGGGGACCAAATAGTGGAGAGGAGTGAAAAAAATGAAAAGCCCAAGGGGGGAAAAGAGGCAGAACCTGCAGCCGGGTCTTGGAGGATTATAGATTCAATTCGGGGCAGAGGCGCAGCGAACAGACGAGCCACGGTCACTCCCGATCTGCACAGCGGCTCAGGACATCTCACTCGTCGGGCCAGCCCGAGGCAGGAGCGAAGAGGCCAGAGAAGGTGTCGGCCAGAGGCGCCGAGCTCGCAGGGGTGGCTAAGTCTCTGCCCGGGCGAATGCTAGTCGAAGGGGAGAAGTAAAGCCAGATCCAGGCACTGGATTGTGCAGTGCACCCAGAGTGAGCCTCGGATTCCTCAACTGCCTTGAAACTGCGGATCCAAGATCTTAGGGGTGGGGGCGAAGGAAGAAGGGAACCAACCCCCCCCACCTCGGACTTTCACACTTTGGGAGGAAGGGGCGGGGCCAGGACCCATGTCTCCGAAGCCTCCTTCAAGGAGAATCCAACTTTCTCCAGCCTCCTAAAGCCTCAGCTGGCTTTGCAACTCTAGCCACCTACTAGGGGGGGGGGAACCACATTAAAAGCCCTCATCACGGCCAGCTAACCCGACCTCAGGGAAACTTCGGAAGCCAGAACGATCTGCCAGGTTGGCTGGGGGAAGGGAGCGAGAGGGGGAGGGGAGAAGAGCCAAGCTGAGCTGCAAACCACTAAGCAGGGTGCGTGTGTTGTAGCGATTCCTCGCTCCCCCACAGGCTAGGGGGGCTGGTACGGTGCACCTGGGCAACTTCAGGCTGGGGACCGAAGCTCAGCAGCTGGGGGAGCTATTGGGAGCTGCTGTTAAACGAACCCCAACCCCCTCCCTGGATTTAATGAATGACAACACCGCCCCTTCCCCAACAGAGCTGGAGACTAAAAGAGAGTCACCTATCCCCTCCCTCCACCCCTTTCTCCTCCTCCTGCCTCACTTCCCCTTGTGCCTTCAGCCAGCGCCTCCTTAGCGGGCGGGCGGCCGGGGACTCTCAAGTTGGCCCCAGTTGGCAGCCAGTTCGGGAAGCCCGGGAGCTCAGGAAGCGTTTGGGGTCTCCTTGTGGTCCCCTCCCCCCCAGTGACAGGAGCGGGGCAGAGCAGAGGGAAAAGCAGCTGGAGTTTGTCTGGATTCTGCTCCCCGCTGGATCCGTGTCTTCTGGGCTCCGGTTTGATTGTGTGTGTGAGTGTGAGGTTGTGTTGATCTTCCTGGAGCTCCTAAGGAGCCTGGGAGGGAAGAGGGGCCCTGGTTTGGTTTTTCCACCTTCCCTCCTCTCTTCTCCCTCTCACACCTCCCGTTTATTTTTAACTATTGCTCCTATTTTGGGGTATTTTTTTATTTCTTCCAAGTTGACTGTGCAGAGATCGGCGACTTCCAGGCGGCGCTGACTGACTTCGCTGGCCGGGCTGAGGCGCTCTGCTCCCGGGCAAGCCTCTCCTGGATCCCTCCCTGCTCAGAGGCGGTGGAAGTGCTGGGGATGAAGTAGCTTTCGCCTGTTTCTCGTTTTCCCCCCACCGGATGCTGCCTGGCCTTTTGGGCTGCTTTTCTTCGCCGGCTATGAGGGATCTGCCTTGAAGATGGAGATTATTTGTGTTTTCTTGCTGGCGGTGGTGCCGGTGTACATCCAGGGAGACGGGGTTTATGGTAAGAGACGTTCTTGTTCTATCCCGGGTTGGGAGGGGCGGCTGGGGGTGGGGTGCGGACCAGGCTATCAGGTCCAAGTTAAAAAGCACCTGCAGGAGGAAGTAAATGACTCTGGCACAGCTAGTGGCAGCCCGAGCGAGGAGATTGATGCAGCAATCGGGCTTCCCCAGACCTTGTCGCTACTTCACAATTCCTGCCTGGAATGTACGAGAGCGGGGAGATTGCACCGCGCGACCCTTTCCTAGTCTCTCTGGGTTGATGCTTTTTAAGGGAGAAAGCGGCAATTTGTGTCACACGGATCAGCCCCACCAGGTCTCCCCCTCCCAAACTAGAGACGTTCTAGGCCAGAGACTCGGCTGCAAAGCCCAGTGTCACTCTTGTACTGACAGTTGCAACAAGAGCTCAAAGTTGCAAGCTTCCCTGTGGGGTTTGTTTGCCTCTGTGCTGTCTTGTTTCCCTCGTGCGAGGACACCACGTCTGTCGGCTCTTTCCTGCTGCCGCTGCTGGGCTTCCTTTGCTGAGGCGGTGTGTGGAAAAGGCTCTGTTGGTGTGTGCGTGTTGGGGGTTTGGATGCTCTCCTAACCGGTCTGGCTTTGATCACCGTGCTGAATTGACAAAGGGCCGCTGCGCTGGGAGCTCCCTCTGTCACCTGCTGCAGGGGGAGCAGTAAAATACAAATACAATAAAAGCGCTTGTTTGGAAGGGAGTGTGGGAGGGTGGATGTCAGTCCACGCCGCGCTGGGGTTTTTGAAAGCAAGCGGGTCCAGGGTAATTGCTGCAAGAGTCAGCGCACGTGCGCTGAAGCTGTTAGGAGCTAGATAAGAGAGATGCTCTGGGGGCAGTGATCAAGGTGTAGACTGGATGCGCCAGGCTGGGTTAAGAAAGCATCTCCCCAAATCCCCAAGGACTGTACAGATCTAACTGAAAAGGGGTGTGGGGGCGACTTTGCCTTTAAATCCTACTGAGCTGTGTTACTTTGCTGTCATTCTTTAAAATTATTTCCTTGGCAGAGCTCAGGTTTAGCTGCTGTTTGTTGTTGCCCATTTGCAAATGAATGCAGGCAGCTAGCAAACTGCAAACGCAGATGACACCCAGCGTGGGACGGTTCCCACGGACACAGATTATTTATCCCTTCAGCTTCCAGGAGAGCAGCAGGGCTGACCAGCAATACATGTTGATGAGAACAGTCCTCTGTCCTGAAGACAGGCTCCAAGTTGATCGTACACGCAGGATTTGCTTTGGCAAGCACAGCAGTTCCGAAATACAGCCGCCCGCCCGCCCCCCTACTGACTCACATTTTTTGCTTTGCAAGGAGAGCTACATTTCCAACAAATAAACTCCCCCCCCCCCAGCCGACATGCCTGCTTTATCTTGGCTTAGATCTCCATTGTGCCTTGCTATAAAGTCTGTCTTGAAGATACGCCTTTTCCTCTAACAAGGAGAGCTTGAGGATAGACCTCCAGCGAGAGGCTCCCAATCCTTATGTGTTTTTTTTTGAAGAGCACGTAGCTAATCTCTTGTGTGAGCTCTGATAATGCTGAGTTCAGTCTCACTGACTGTGGCTAAGTCTTTGTAGGTCACTTTTTAATGATGTATGTCTTTGATGGGAAACGATTCTTCCTCTCCCCCTCAGGGCTGGGATGTTAATTTGAGTTTAGATCGGTTTTGTACAAAAACTGCTTTAAGTAGAGGCTTTACTTTTTTGTTGCAGTGTGTGTGGGTAGAGGAGGGATTGCAGGTTCAGAGGGAAATTGGAGGAAGCGCCCAAGAGCAGTGAGATGGGGAGTCTAATGTATTTATGGCAACAGAAACATGGCATGTGCAGGTTTTTTTAATCCTTGAGGATGGGTATTGTGCTCCTAGACAAACTTCTACATTTAATTAGTAGGACGGCTGCTGTCCAACTATTACTAGTTTTCTTTGCTTTAAAAGGCCTCTTCAATCAGTTTTAAGCTCTCTCGCTCTTGTCACACTCCTGTTTTGTATACACCTTCCTTCGAATGTGGTTAATTATACTGTTTATCTGGCCAGGGAATTCATATTTTAGCAGAGATGCTGCAAAACTAGATCTTCAGAATATCTACCTGATGTTTTTTCAGAAAGAGAGAGAGAAACTAAGATGAAGGCATCCTTTAAAGTCAGAACTGTACACTACTCATATTTATTTTGCTATTTCAACTGCACAAATAAAGGAAAAACCCAGCCTCCTTTCCCCCCTCCTCCTTATGCTATCTGTCGAGAGAATCAGGGTTTTTAATATAGAGCTGTCTCTGTGAGTGCAACTCAGAACATTGGATGCTGCAGTCAGCACACCACAAACTTTTATGGTGACTAATAGTTTCATATCCTCTTTTCTGATGCTTCCTCCGGCCTCTCTTCTAACACTCGCTCTGTACAAGCTCCAGCCAGAGCTGTTTGTTTAGATGTGAAATTGCTGTTACTGCTGGCTCGCCCGTGCTCGAGTGAGGCCATTATTTGCAAGAATATCTAAAACTGGATTAGAAATGCGTGCTTCCCTTACTTTTGTCCTGAATGTTAATCTCTAGCTATAGCCCCAAGCTAAATATAGTTGGAGTGTTTTGTGGTTGAAATGCTTGTCTCGTGGCACTTCATTTGGGAATTCAAGGATCTTGTTTCAGAACATTTTTCCTTCTTTTGAAATATTCTAATGGCGGAGATGGGAGCGGAGGAGAGACATTTGTATGAGGACTATAAATATATTTAATTAAAGTAAATCTAGTGCGATTAAATCAGATTAAACCAGATAAAATATCCATATGATGTACCCTTTAAATAATACCCCCCCCCCGCCCCGTGGATGTGCACAAAAGACCTCTGTCTAGGAGAGCTGAGTTGTTGGAGAGGTTTATTGAGATGGATGGTATAAATTAAATGTGTGTGAGGATTTGGAGGGGAAGAAGTGCCTAAAAAGGAGACTCAATTTAATTAGGAGTCAAGGTACTTTTAGCCTGTTACCTGAAGAGGCTTGTTACACAAATTGGTGTTTGTTATAATGACTGAAGCGCGTCTGAAACCCAATAATTTTTCCTCTTCTCATTAGCTGATTCCATCTATTCAACCATGTTTGCTAAAAGGGTATGATGAGGCTAGTCAGATCAGTTCATATAGTATGGCAGTTCAGTGGGCTGCCAAGAGACAACGCCTGCTAGCCCACTGCTGACTGTGTGATAGTCCCATTCCCAAATGACGTGTGTGTTTCCTGAGGGCTAGCCACACTCATGCCTCCAAGCCACATGCTGAGGCAAGCAGCAGGTTGTGATACACTTAGCAAATGATGCTCCAAAATGCAGAAAAACAGACAAGCGAAAATGCTTCCCCTGGCTGGGCAGCGCTGAATGTTTAGAACAAAGGAACCAAAATGTGGAGCAGGGAGGATTCTCTCTAACTATTCCTCTACAAATAACTAATTGGAGTTTTTGAAGGGGGATGGGGCAGGGGGGAGGGGTGTGCCCTTTTTCCATCACTTTATTTAAAGTCAGCCCTGTGAACTTCAAAATCTTCTCCAGCTTTGTCTTAGGCTGCTGCTCTGCTTATTCCACGAACAGCGGTTCACAAGCACTGATGGAGTGTTTTTACTGATACACTGTCAGCTTCTCAATGTTAACGTACTGCTTTTGAGCTGAGTCAAAGATGGTGGGTTGCTGTCCATTCCACCCCAGCCCTCCAGCTGCAGAAAACAAGAGAGAACTACCTTTCAGGAGTGTTTTAGGGTAGAAGCAAGGGCTATAGCAACATGCTAATGGGAGGAAAAAGATTTTTAGCCTGGAGATCAGGGAAAATGTCCTGGATGTGAGATGTGATGGCCACCTAACCAGAGGGGCTGGAAGAGACCTGTCATTTGGGTCATATAAATCTGACCAGGCATAGTGCTTGCAATATGGAGCAATCCTGTCTCGGCCTCTGAGAATGGGACTAAAAGACCAGGAAATCTCTCTCTGTTAAGACTCCATGACCCTGAAAGTCAGCTGTAGATTTCCCAGTCTAATGGGGTGGGCTGAAGGCAGCATAAAAATCTATGCGGGAAGTCTTTCCTTGCTTCTGTCATATGAGTGCTTTGGGGAAACATGTCCTAGGCTAGCACACAAACCCTCAGTCTCTTTCATTTAACACACACAAGCATTCCGTTTGTTTCCTGAACCCTTGTCTCTAAGGCCAATCCTCTGCTTCTAGAGCTTCTACATCACCTTCACCCAAGCAGGACTTCTCCTCATCTCTTACAAGCTTTGTGTGTTTCAGTGTTGGGCCGTGAATGCACGCAGATACACTGTAATATTAATCTCTAGCCAGCTGATCTGAACCAACAGCTCCTCTCCCTCTACTTCCTTTGTCCAGATGTTCCACCAGCTGAGCCACAGTGCCAGATGGCCTGCTTTGCAGCCTCTTTGCCATTCCACCCATCCCTCCCTTCGGGGCTGCTTCTTTAAGACCCGATTCTGCCTACACTGAAGTTGATGAGTTTGACCGTAGGCTTAACTGGCAGCAGGGTTGCATCTGTAAGCTGCTTCTTGGCATATTTTTATTTTGGAAGGTGTGTTGTAGGTAGTTTGTATAAATACAGTGGCTCTCTTGGCTCCACCCAATGTGTCCCTTCCCCTGTGATCAGTCAGGCTTCCTTGTTAGCCATTGGATTTAGATCATAAATACCCTTCAGCACAAGACCTTTGTGTTATATCTATAAATTGCCATTTATATCTCTGGTGCTATATAAACATAATCTCCCACAGCATGCAGGTTGGGCCAACACTTCCTGAGCATCTCCAGCAACTCCTTAATATCAGTGAGCTAAGTATTCTCAGCACCACTCTACAAATCCAGTTTGAGTCATCCTGCCCTCCTCCTGTTGTACAGCCTGTTGGTTCTTTCCCTTTGCGTAGCCAGAGCCTTGTTTTAGGTCAGTGGAACTGTGCTCCAAACAAACCCTGAAATTATTTTAATATGCAGTACTCGGCAACTGACATTATCCTCCTGACAGGTTGTTTGCAACTTACTGGTAGAAGTCAAAATATTTCACTATAGGTGTCATCAGAAACCACTATCCTATGCTAATTTTTGTGGGAACTCGAAGACAGATGTTGAATAATTTGACACGAGCAACATAGCTTATAAAATTATCACCATGTCAGGTTTTTGTCGGATTTTGTGGAAATACATATTTCAGATGACTTGAAAAGAGTACGACAGAAGGGTGTGTGGATACAGCAAGCAGCTCCAAAGGAAAAGCCGTGGTGCTACAGGCAAAGGCAGGTGGTGCTCTTCCCTGCTAGTCTCTTCTACCAAAGAGGTACATCAGCAGTGATGACGAGGCACGGTGCTGCTGGGGCCACTGCTATGTAGCTATTAACGATCCTATGACACTCCCTGAAAGCTAGAGCATTGGCCCTAGTGCCCTATACCGATCTCACTTTGCATAATTCCTTTTCACTTACCTTAATTCATTCTGCAGTTTCAACTACAGAAATTATTTTTCATACTTTTATATCTCTCTCTGCCTCACACTGCACCTTCTATTTCCCCCACCGAAAAAAGAATTTCAAACCCCAACCACAAAAAAACCTTCCACACCATTCTAATTAGCTATGCCTGGTCTACGCTTACAAGTTTTGCCAGCACAGCTATGTTTGTCTGCTTCATCTCAACTAGGAGAGTTTGAACCCAAGTTCAAATCCCTGCTCCGATGGCTATTTTATAATTTATACCCCATTGGCCAGTGTCAAGAGGTGGGATTGCGAGAGACTTGCCTGAGGCGACCCCATATTCCAATGTCTAGGATGCTGTGCTGGCATGTGGAGGCTCATGTTCAAAACCTGGCTCCACGTTAGGCAGAGGGAGGAACTTGGGTTTCCCACATCGCAAGGGAGTGCCTTAGCTACTAGGCTAAAGGTTATCAAGGAGCCAGCTTTCTCCTCCCCCAGTTTTGTGACTGGTGCCTAAGTCCTGAAAAAATGTTTTGGCTGAAACTATTTGTGTCAAATCCCCTAATGGTTTTGGGTGGGCTGAAACTGCCTTTTTTTGGGCCAATAAACTATTTATCTCCACTTTTATCCAGCTCTACCAGCGAAGACTTTCTAGTGTAGACAAGGCGTTAGTGTTACCAGTGCAAAATGGTTGCTGGGAGCCATCCCCAGATGTGACTGCTTATCAGTTCTGGGTGAATGAGTATACTGTTTGTAGTGCGCTTTTCTTTTTCCAAATGAAAGGCATTGTACAATGATATTTCTCGTTACAAACGCAGCAGGTGCATTCACCCAAAAATAACTCGGTGTGTGTATCATCTCCCTATTGAGTGTTTAGCATGTTCACCAAAGCCGAGTGAGACTAAGCTTACTGAGAAGAGCCTTCCAAACTTTCCACTCCAGAGTGTTCTAGGCCTGGAGTGCAAGAGCCCCAACCCAGTCCCCCTTTTCCAGGTGGTGGCTGCCAGTGCTGCATTAGCAAGTTGTTTCATTCTGAACCGTGCCAATATCCTCCAGGCTTGGGGGATGTGGAGCTGACACCAGGCAGCAGAAAGCAGATCTGGCGGATCCACCAGGAGAGAATGATACATGGTAAGGAGTGCGAGGTGGGAGAATAGGGGTGTGGCTTTTTTGTGTGCACGCTTGTGCACACCAGTGTTTAATTAGAGATCTACCCAGTTGGGATCTAAAGTATTTGTTTAATTTTTTTAAAACTGGTTTAATCCTCCCTTTCATTTAAGAGACTCAAAGGTTTGTTTTTGAGCCGAGAATTAGCTTAGCAATAAAACCGCTTCTAAAAATGCTTGTTACTCCATGGAGGAGATCAAAACCACAGCATACATTAATGATGAAGGGAATCAATAGCTGGAGCAAGGGAAGGGGAATCCTCTTGTCCTAGCTCAATAAAAGAGTTAAGCTAGAGACGGAGCGCTACCAAAGGGGTAATGGGTTACTTGGGAGTCTTGCTGAGCATAGCCTGGCAGGACCTGTTCTGAAGCAGTGACCTTTCTTGCCCAGCATTGTGTGTTCCAAGAAACAAGGGCCCTGAGTCTCCTTTTGCTCACTCCAGTTTTATACTATTGACATCAGTTGTGTTATTGTTGATTTTACACCAGTGTGAGTGAAAGGTGAATAAGGCTACCAATGAGCAGCAGCCACTGCTGTTTCACTCAATCTGTAGAGTGGCCAAGTGTCCATCAGCATCAATTCCATTGCAGTATACAGTTCTGTATGAACGTCTGCTATGGATCCTGCTTCCTTGAGCTTTTCCAGCCCTTGTTCTGGCCTGGCCTGTCTCACCTCTGTCCACTCAGGTTTTTTCCACTGACCACAGGTGGGTGGGTGGGTGCACAACGGGCTAGGGAGCCAGTGTTGTTGATTCACATCTGACCATCAGGGGGAGCTCTTGCCTACAGCATGCCTTATCTGTAGTTTCTGAAGGTGTGTGTCTGTGTATCTGTCCTAAAACCTGAGCGCCCCAGGGATCAGATGAACTTGCGATTGCTGTTTTCCATTCTAGTAGAGCTTATCTGAATCATTGTCACTTGTGCCACGTTCCCACTCATACACACACACGCTCACAAGTGTGTGTGTAAATACACTCATAGAACTGATGATAGTGAACTCAGTGAAAAACGATGAAAAGAGATTTGTTTTATTTCACTGCAGAGTGCAAATGGTGCTTTTAGTGATAGTGGCTCTCTGCCCATGGGGAAGCTGGTGCATGTGTTTGTGTGTATGTGGAGGGAGGCCCTTTAAGTTGCCCTTTGTGTTTGGAGCTAAGGTTGCACAGAAACGTGCACTTGAAGCAAGACTAAAATTTGTTTCATACTTGAATGATTGAACTTAGCCTCCACGTTTGGCCCAGTATTGGCCTCTGAGGACAACTGAATTTTCTGTGTAACTTCCTTCATAAACTACTTGCTAATTTGTGAAAGAATAATTTTAAAATCGCTCCTTTTAAAAAGCTTGTTCTGTTCTCCTCTTTCTTCAGGTTCTTCTGGCCAAACTTCCACAACCTCTAAATTTCACAGAGTCCTGTTCTGATGTATTGTAGATATAGGCCACTTCTGTAGTGCTAGGTACAGAGTACAAAGTGAACTGAGGGAACAGCTAGAGATTGCTGCTGGACAGTTCCCCTTGTGTTAGCTCCCGTCTCCAAAGTGCCTGAGCAGACCATGGTACAGTGGAAAATCAGGCCCATTGAGTTATTCCCCATATTCAGGATAAACTAATGGAGCTACACCAAGATTAGCCAAAGGAGTTACTCCCATCCAACAGCTACTTCCATTTTCCAGTGCTGACTGCCCAGTGATGGCTGCTTCTTTACTATCTGTCTGTCTAATCTTTAGAAACGTATATGGCCCCAGCTAGCATAGTATACAAGAGCCTTCTCTTCAACATATTTATCGTCCTAGCACTGTCCTACCCCACAGAGATGTTATTACCCCCATTTTACAGATGGGGAACTAAGGCACAGAGAGAGTAAGACTATGTCTGTGCTGCAATTAGACGCCCAGGCCAGCTGATTTGGGATTGCAGGGCTTGGGCTAAGGGGCTGTTTAATTTTGGGGTAGATGTTGTTTTGTCTTTCTGGGACCCTCCCACCTTGCAGGGTCCTGGAGCCCAGGCTCCAGCCTGAGAGCAAATGTCTGCATCACAATTAAACAGCCCCTTAGTCCGAGGCCTGTGAGCCAGAGTCAGCTGGTGAGGGCCAGCCAAGGGTTTTTAATTGCAGTGTAGACATACCCTGAGTGACCTACCGAGGTAGGGAATCTGTGGTACAGCAAGGACTTGAATGTAGGTCTATCAAGGTCTGGGTTAGTGCCTGAACCAGTGACCATCCTTCCTTTCCTCTGCGCAGATCCTCGGTCAGGCAGGCAGTTTGAGCAGTGGGGAATATGGAGGTAGGTTCTGGGAGATGAGCAGAGATGAGGGGAGGAGGGATTTTAATGTGGTATTTTTGGGAGAAGAGGCTAGTCTACAGGGGAGAGGATGGTTGTGGTAGGAGCCCTGCTTGGGCAGGAAGCCTGGTGTCTTTGCCCAGTGTCTCTGGTGCACTGGGGCTGCGGTGTCATGGAGAGATCTTCATGTGCCAATGCATCATCACAGAGACACTTTGGCTCTCTGGAACACCATTCAGTGAGGCTGAGTGGCTCTGTACCAAGGCATCATGTGCTTCCCATAGCTCTGCTGCTACCTTAACATGCCAGGGGAGGTCTTTGTGCCTGAGTACATTGGATCCACTTCATTCCCGGTCTCTCCTTTACCACCATTAGCTTTTAAACTTGGGCTGTGGCTGGAGAAGGGAAGTAGTTAAGACTGAGCAGGGGAATGGATGAATGGAGTGCAAATGGGCGTTGAAAACTGAACTACTTATTTCCACGCCTTTCCCACCTTGCCTTAGTGGGCTATGCAGTCTAGCAACTTTAACAACAGTGTTTTGTGAGGGGATATATCATTAATCTAAATCTCTCTGGGGATTTCAGGGACTTTTAAATTCCTCTGAGCGGGGACCTTTGTGCTTGTCTGTGAAGTACCATGCACATTCCTGGTGTTCTATTAATAATAAAAGACTGTAGACATGTGGTGATATCATTTTAGTGGCTCTTAGATGTAAGGAGAAGTGGACCACCAGGGAATTACAGTGGGTCCTGAGAGGCCTGTCATACTTGCCTTTGCTAAGAATAAAATCCCCTTTAGAATGGCTGAGGTCCCCAGACGGCCAGGTCACTGCTCTGTAACATTGGAATGCAAAGCTCCAGACAATAGATGGGTAATATTTCAGAGCACAAAGAATTCAAGTGGCCTTTATGGATCTCGCCATTGTTGTTTCCTTGTGCCTCTCTCTCTCTCTCTCTCTCTCATTTTGCAATACACTCAGAGATGCATTGTGTCTTGTTGCCCTTGGTAGTCTATCCCACAGACTAACTATCATCTTACATATGGAAGGTCCCACACAGCTCACTTGGTGACCATTGTATGTGTGAAAATTTGTGTCTAGCCAGGATAAAATGGCTTGTGATTTAAACTACTCTTTGGAACTATTCATAGTATAGGGTAAACGGGATTGAAGTGCTCCTGTTGGGGTACTGTAAATGGAAAGATTGTCAGGATGAGGATGGAAATTGTCACAGGTGTTATCTCTGTAATTTCTGTAGAGAAAATTTGCAAATGTTACCCGGAGAGAAACTGACAGCGTATTGAAAATTAAAGTCAAGCTGCAGGATAAAGGTTTTGGATGTCTGCAGGTGAGCATAAAATACAGGGATAGTTGTTTGCTGTTACTGTTTGTTACTAAAGAAATGGGCCTTTGCTAATTGGCAGAAATTGGCTTAACAAAATAAATCTGGATTGGAATACAGTATATCGCTTGTATGGTCTGGGTTTTTGAATTTGATCATCAGAATCTGTTTTTGATTCAGACAAGGGCTCACCGAAAAAGCATAATGGCAAAATGACTTGGACTTAAGAGAATGTGGAATGACATTTTTAATACTCAAGCTATGCTTTGGGTTTTTTTCAAGAACCTGCAGGAAAGCAGTTTGAGGAATTACAGAAGCAAAGAATGATTTTTGCTGTTGAGTTTGGTGAATGGGCTGCACTGGGGGCTGGCAGGGGGGTGTATGTGTGAGAGAGAGGGAGGGAAGAGATGTGTTTCCCTAAAACTGATGTCAAGATAAAGATTTTTGTGACACCTATAATGAAGTTGTCATCAAACTCCTGCTTGAGATCGTTTGGTGACTAGTTCCAAAACCATCAGATGTATTTGTTAACTTGCCAGGAGGAGTGAAGTTTATAAAACATGATTTGACCCAAAAACTTCCACTGATTGTGTAAAGAGGATTATTTTTTTTTAAGGATCTGTCTCTATCACTGAGTGCACAACTGTGGTTATTTAAGGACTTATGGCCTCCATTACTGTAGTGTTTGATCGTTTCACAAATCTTTAACAGAGCTATCTTACAATGCCCCTCCTTTGGTACTGTTACCCCATTTTAAAGTTTGGGAATTGAGAGACAGAGAGGTTAAGTGATTTTTGCCCACAGTCCCACCATGAATCTCTGGCAGAGTTGATAGATTTGAGCTCAATTCCCTAATCTAGCCCCTTAACCATCTTTCCAATTTTTGAAAGAGTACCACGTGCCATAATTAATATCCCTGCTGTAGCCCAATGAATAATTGATTGAATTCTCCAAAGTTTAAATTTTGTCTGCTAGTTTAGAGAACATTTTTAAAGAAGTATTAATATAGGGAAACTGTGGAGAAACCTTGAAAGTTCTAAAATGGTTACAAAAATCTGGAATGAGGATTGGAAGAGAAATGTGCTTTCTTTCAGCACTAAGTTGTTTGTTTAGGGCATAGCACAGATTCTGAGTGATCCATCCTTTCATAGGAAGAAAAGGCCATTGAGAGTCTGACTGTAAACCAAAAACATTTCAGCATCGATAACTTTTTAAAATGATGTTAAACTACTATGGAAGATTCATTCCAAATTTGTCTACACTAATAAATCCAAGAGTTGAATTCAGCTGGCTCCTGATGGCTCAGCAAATTGGCATTTATTTTGGAAGCTACCGTCTGGCAGCGGGCCAGAGTCTGAACTTTCCTTTACAACAAACAATTGAAGTCTGTAGCAGCCTTTAGGGATAAGTAACCCCTCCAAATATGAACCTTTTGCAAATTGTTGCAGTAGTGTCTGCCTGAGTCTGCAGACAGCCTGAAATACAGCTCTGCAAAATGTGAAATGGCCTTGTTCATCACAATGGGGTGTTGATAGCAGTTTTGTTAACTATTTCATTGATAGTAAAAGCAAACAAGTAAGGAATGATTATGCTATGAAGTGCTGGCATTGCAAGGTGTGATAAAAGAGACAGACAGATAAAGGAGGAAAGCAGAGTTTTGCAAGGCCCTGAAGGCAAAGACAAGAAATTTGAATTTGATGCTATAGAGGAGTGGAAGCCAGGGGAGGGGGAAGGATTCAGAGTTGGGGGTGACTTGGTCAGAAGATGAACAAGGGGAAGCGTCTTGGGAGCAATATTCTATACAGATCAGAGGGTGACAACATGAGTGTCGGGGAAGCCAGGGGTGAGGAGCTCACAGGAGTTGAGACTAGGGGTGATGAATGTAAAATAGGTTTGGATGGAAAAGAAAGGCAAAGGTTTTGAAGACTGAAAAGCAAATCTGAGAAATTCCACCATTTGGGTACATTTTAGTCCAGAGTTTATTACTATGAGCAGGTGATGCTCTTCATTATGTGCAGGAGCTGTAACAGTTTACATGTGCAAAGATGGAAAAGAGAAAGCCATAACATTTGCTTCACAAATGCTTCACAAAGGCTGCAGTGAATTACACCCTGTGCTGCCTTCTCAACTGAGGTATTTTTGGAGCAATTAAAATTCACAAATACACATTTGAAATGAAATCTACCTTGATCACTGATCAAAAACCTTGAGTTAAAAAGGCCGCAAAGAAAGTATTCCACCTATCGCAACAGCTAGGATTCAGAGATGGGCTTTAATCTTAGCTGCATATCCAAGTTCTACCTAGTACAAGCCTGGATGAAACTTGCTCTCTGTTACCTCTAGAAGTAGGGACACAACTGGAAGCAGAATCAGGATATAGACTCTTCCCATTACTGCTTGAGAAAGAAGTTACATTTTTCTCAAACATCTAAATTTGTTAGGAGCCAAAGGGCTTGTCTACACTAATACTTAGTTTGCAGCAAGCAGGGGGTGTGAATCTACCTCACCTAACCTGCTGTGTGCACCCTGCTGACATGTCCTAACAGTTTAGGGTGCTTTGATCTAATCCCATTTCAAAGCGGGTAAAAGCAAAGTGTAGTAACTGTTAGTGCACATCAGCGGGGTCCAGCAGGCTAGCTCAGAGCAGATCCACACCCCAGTTTGCCACAAACTAAATATTCATGTAGACAAGTCCGTAATCCTACTTTGAGAAGTGGTTGGAGGTATAGATCCTCAAAGATAGTTAGGGACCTAAGAAATGAGAATTAGACACCTAACTACCGTTTGAGGATTTAGAACATAGGCTCCTAATTCCCATTGACTTTCAAAGAGATTTAGATGCCTACATCACTTTTGAAAATGGGACTTAGGTGCTTTTGAAAACGTTACCCATAGAAATAAGATCCTTCTTTGGGTAAGATAATGTGGTGTAGTTTTTCTGGTTGGCCAAATCATATAGAAGGTGAGAAATTTCATCCTTATTCCTATAGAAAAATGGAGTTGACAGCAGAGAATTATTGTTTACTATCGGTTATAAGATTAATACCGTAAAGCACCCATGCTAAAATTACAGGAACGTCACCAAGGCAAAGTGAAAATGAGAAGTGTGGTGGTCAGACTTAAACCGAGACATAGCAGAAGAAATTAGCCAGTGTGAACTCTGGAATGTGCCAGAAATTGTTTCATGGCAGTGGGGTATTAGGCCTTGGCGAAGACAGCGCACTGATTTATTTCCCCCCAGATCAGTATAAGCATATGCACGTTCTTGTAGCTGATGCTTTTTCCAGGAGGTTGGCAGTAACTTGTACTATATTGCAAATGCTTTTGCTGCTCAGACTATTGAGCCAGTGCAGACTATGCTGGCATCATATGGTTTGTCTAAACAGACGAGACATTCAGTAAATCGCACTTAATCAGTTTTATCTTTCGGCTTCAAGTGGGTCAGTGGCGTGTTTTTGTTTTGGCACTTAAAAGGGCAATAGACAGAAAGGAAGGTAGAGTCCTGCAATGTTGCATTGCAGACTTTGCTTGATTGCATAGCTCAGCACTACAGATCCCAGCCCAGGAAATTCCAGCAGCGCTAACTACCAATAAACATCAGGTAAGAATTAAATTTGTTGAAGCAAATCTATCAAAAGAAAGGAGACAAATAAATAGCGCAGAGTAAGAAACCACGATACAAGCCTCCCAGACTTTTGTGTGTAAACCAAAGAGCATCAGTTTTAAATTACAGAGGAAGGCCAAACCAGGGAAAGGTGCTGTAAGAAAAGCGTTAGGGCTAGTGACATGCTTGGGGAGGTATATAGAGAAATGATGAAGAAACATGTTGTCTAGCTGTTACTAGATAAAAAATAGTAATTGCATGGTCACCAGCAACATCAATTCCTTTTCTAAAAGTGAGAACCTTTGTTTTTCTCTCTCTCACTGGCCTGGTGATGATACCAATGATATTGTTACGGTTGAAAACAAGGAACTGGAAGAGCAAGTGACAACAGCTCTCCCTGACATGCAAATCTTGCCAAAGCAGGATCTCAGAGCTTCCAAAAGATGAACTTTGTAATGTGAATATTACACAGGAGGAGTCTGGAGTTCTTAAGAAAATGAACCATGAGGATTGTGTGTGGTTCCTGTGTGTGTGTGTGTGTGTGTAATATATATATTGTGACAGACCCAGACCAGTGGACTACAGGAGTCTAGTAGAGGGCAAACATACTGGTCACTGGATGAGTAGTTTTCTGTTCCCTGAGTGACCAGAGCAGGGGCTGCACTGGAGTAATCAGGGACTGCTAGAACCAATTAAGGGAGACAGGCTGATTAGAACACCTGCAGCCAATCAAGGCAGGCCAATCAGGGCACTTGGGTTTAAAAAGGAGCTCACTTCAGTTTGTGGTGTGTATGTGAGGAGCTGGGAGCAAGAGGTGCAAGGAGCTGAGAGTGAGAGGGTGTGCTGCTGGAGGACTAAGGAGTACAAGTGTTATCAGACACCAGGAGGAAGGTCCTGTGGTGAGGATAAAGAAGGTGTATGGAGGAGGCCATGGGGAAGTAGCCCAGGGAGTTGTAGCTGTCATGCAGCTGTTACAGGAGGCACTATAGACAGCTGCAGTCCACAAGGCCCTGGGCTGGAACCCCAAGTAGAGGGTGGGCCTGGGTTCCCCCCAAACCTCCTAACTCCTGATCAGACACAGGAGAAATTGACCTGGACTGTGGGTTCCACCAGAGGGGAAGATCTCTGAGGTGAGCAAATCGGCCAATAAGTGCAGGGCCCATCAAGGTAGAGGAGGAACTTTGTCTCTCTCTCTCTCTCTCTCTCTCTCTCTCTCTCTCTCTCTCTCTCTCTCTCTCTCTCTCTCTCTCTCTCTCTCAAAAAAAAATATTTGAAGGTCTGGAACATCATGTGGCATAGTCAGAAAAGCTGTTGTTTGGAAGCAGTTGTAGGCTGAGTCCAAGAATGGAGTAGGATGTGTAGTAGATAAATCTATCAATGTGTTTGAGGGGATCAGATGCTATTGTGAGGGGTGCAACGTAAGTACACAGACAGGAAAGCTTGGATTTTGGATGTGGGGGGGTGGGGGTGTAAGAGCCTTAATGGTTTTATGGAAAGATGTTTGATTTTGACAGAGTCTTTGGTAGCTGTTATGTGTTGGTCCATCGAGACTCTTCTGGAAGCTTCTCAGGTTTTCTGGAAGCTAATGTAACCACCTCCTGTTATCCAGAAGCAAAGGGAGTGTGTGTGGGTGTGTTTTAACATTAGAGGAAAAGTGAGCCAGAATATGTTTAGAAGTCCTGTAGCCACAGGTTCTGGAAAAGCAGTTTTCAGCTTTGATTTGCTGCGCTACATGTAAGACTCAGAATCTTAATGAAAAATATTTGTAGTTTTTAATCAGTGCAGTTATAATGGATTCTTATCCTGGTTCTATATTTTGAAGCAATCCATGTATCAGCTCGATTACACCCTGCATATACCCAATGGTACATGTACCTCAGCTTGAGAATTGCTCTTTTCTGCATGCCAGTTGACTAGAGTAGTGACTGTGCATGGTCACAGTAGAGCAGATGCCCTGTTGAGACTGAATGTGATGTCTGGGGCACAGTTATTGAGGAGTTCTGATGAGTTCTAGAAATGCCAAGCTCTGTACTTTGCTTTTCAGGATCTGTTGTCCAAAGAAGGTGGTCTGTAAGCGGTTTCTTCGTTTCCCTAGGTACTAAAGATCCAGTGACCACTCCGGCTCCCGGACTCAATTGATCACTGATTGTGGTTGGCTTCTCATCCTTTTCTTCCTCTCACATCCACACCATTATCTGCGGCCAGCCTGGAGTAATGGGGCAAAGGGTGTCTCTGTTTCTCTCTCTTTCTCTTTCTCTGAACCAGCAGCGGTTCCCAAACTTATTTGATCACACCCTCCTCCTTTACGGCCCCCTCTCTCCAGTCAAGAACATATATCAATTAAAAAAAAATCAAGATGCAGCTCTCACTAAATATTAAAAACAGTACAGCATTGATTCAAACAGAGCCATTTAAGACTATAGTAATGCACATTTAAAGCGAGCTATTGCTTATTGGCATCACACTGTTGCTACTAGTGCGATGAGGGCACCTGGTTTTTGGAGCAGAGCAATTCCGACCTGGGTTGGCAATGCCATACCATGCCACCCTTATTTCTCCGCAGCTGTTGGTGGCGGCACTGCCTTCAGAACTGTGCGGCCAGAGAGCAGTGGCTGCTGGCCAGGTGCCCAGCTCTGAAGGCGGTGGCCCTCCCCCCACCAGAATGCATTCTGCGCGTGCACACACATGTGCACACACTGTTTGAGAACCTCTGCCCCACAGCAGAAGAAGCTGGCGGTGTCAGTACCCACCTCTTCCTGGAGACCATGGGGACCGTAATTGTCATGGTATGCAGTTTCCATGGGTCTGGGTAGGGGGCAGGAGTTTGCTGTCCAACCTTTGCTTTCTGGCACGACAGCTTATACTGCTGCTCTGCTGGAGTATTAGGAGACTTTCCTTTTCTTTGTTTTATTACATTATTACTCTTACTTATATCTGCTCCCTGAGCATCTCTGGATCATCTTGAACTGCTCCCTGCCCTCCTTGGGGTGGGGTTATAAGGTACAGAAGGAAGCATAAAGATAAATGGAAGTAAAGGGGAGCATCTTCCAGTCCTGGCTCCATGGGAGCTGACGTTGCTCAGCACCTTGCTAGGCTGAACCATATAATTTTTATCTGAACAGTTTTTTTCAAAAGGTTGGTCACAAACTGCTAGTAAGTGACAGCTTGAGAGAGGAAAGAGAAGGTCCCTGAGTCCGTCTCCCATTTGAGGAGGCTTTCTGCTCTTCTCCTTCCCTTCCCAGGGATTACCATTAGGGAGGCAGAACCAACTCCGCCTCCTGTTTGTTCATGGTGGCCCTGGCAGATGTTCCACAGCTTCCGGGGGCACAGGTCACTTCTTTGTTTTGTGCTGCATTTTCTGAGCACTCGGCATGCTGGGAAAGATGCACAGGTGCATCCAAGCCTTGGATGTTGCTGCTGACTTGGGGATCTGGGCTGCTCCTGTCTTCTACAGATAGGCCTGTAGTTATCCCAGGTGAAGGAACAAGCAGATGCAGAGGCTGCGAAAGAGCTACCTCTAATTGTCTGAGAAGAGCTTGGGGATGCTGTATCTCTGAACTCTGCTGCTAATTATTCCAAACACACTTGTTTTCTGGCTGTGCCTCCCTTTCCCTGTCAGTCCACCTGCATCGGTTCACACAAATCTGAGTTGGTCAAAATCATTATCAGACTTTTCCAAAATATTCTCTCTTTGGGAGGAGGATGAGGTGTGGCGGTTAGCAGGGGAACTGGGAGTCAGCTCTTCCTAGGTTGGTCAATGATTTTGTGTGAGACCTTAGGTAAACTGAGGCAAAGTGACCTGACCATCTGTTTTTATAATATATACCTTGGCTTCCCCCACAAACACATTTGTTACTTCTGCTCCTGTCCTTTCGCTGCTGAGCACTTGTGAGGCAAGTCCAGCATTTTCTCAGCTGTGCCTTGGTTGTAAACAGCTTTCTCTCTCCTCTCTAACAGCCTCTTCTGCCTCCAGTCCTTGCTGACTCCTCTTTGCTGGCCATTCTCTCAGCTTCCTCCTCCTCCTCCTTCATCCTTCCTGCACACAAACTAACTAGGACTTCTTTGCCTAGGTTCTCCCTAGATTCCTGAGAAGCAGGTTTATCAGTATTGAGCAGGATCTCTCACTGGCTCTTTCCCTCCTCTCTTTTCCAGCTCCAATTTTATCCTCTCCTCCTTTATTCTTGCTTTTGACTTGCATCTTGCTTCTGTTTGCCTCTCACCCTCCAACAGGTTTGGCAGGACAGACACCCTTGAGTCCTATATAGTCAAAGGGCTTTCCGTGGCTGTCTGATCTGGCTTACATTGGTTTTATGCTGCAGACTTACTCCTGACTTGCACCCATGTACAAGAGAAGAATTGGGCCCTGTGCGTAGAACAGCCCATGTCAATGGGAAATGTAGGACTAGTCAAAATCTAATTCTAGCCTTTCTGGTAGTGCTTTGCCATGTCCGTTGAGCCCCCGAGATACCCTGATCAATTTCATGCTGCTAGAAAACTTGGTCAGAAGTGGCCAGTTCATGTCCTGTAGTCCAAGTGCAGAGTTTTCCAGTGCAGCCAAGCTGCACACATCTTTGATACACTATGATGCAGCCCATAGATGCTGAAGTTCCTAATATGTGATGCTCCATCTTGCTTCAAGTAAAGTTTGGCCCAAACCCTGGTGTGGGAATAGCTCTGAAGATCAAGTGTCCTGACTCGACCAGGCACCTGCTTTGAAAATGATACTTAAGGATATAAAGACTAAGCTATTGGCAGGGAGGAATTTAGTTATTCACTTTTGCTTCCAGCAAAACTGTAGGTTTCTTACTGAGGCTCTGGACTGGATTGTGCCTCCAGTTACCCCCTAGAATAAGGCTGGAATAAATGAAGCTTTACAGGTGGGATTTGGCCAGATGGCAGAATTTAATGTGGCCAGAAGCTGTGGGTTCATTCAGAGGCTGTCTGGTGTAGAGGCTCTCATGTGACTGCTTGGATGAAGAGGGCTCTGGTTCGAAGGGGTGAGATATTTTGGATAACTTGCCCTTCCTGTTGTTTAAGTGTCATTTCTCTTCACAGCAAATCAAGCCCCGTAACTTTGGAGGCTGCTCCAGTTTAATTACTTGTCATGACCCCATTCAGCCTAACCAGGCCCATGGACAAGTGCAACCCCCCCTCCCCAAATCTCTCCTATCCTCTACTGTGTCTGACTTTTCTCCATTGCTCCCTAGTATGGCTCCTTGAAGTATCAGTGCCCACACACTACAGCAGTTAAGTGCCAAAGAATGAACATGTATAATAATAAGACTGTGGTTTGGAGACATTTTGGGAGGATTTTTCTTTTTTCTTCCCTCATAATCTGTTGGAGTCCATTGGAATCCCTGCCTGGGGAAAGGAGCTGCTTCTGGATTGTTGTGTGTGTATTTTGGCCTTTTCCTTTACAGTCCTCCCAGGGGAAACAGCGTTACTACTGGGTAATTTTGAAAATCAATGCCTTTTAGGAAAAAATATTCTGTTTCCTCAGAGCTGAATTTGACTGAAATTGGTGGTGCTTGGGGTGTCTGTGAGCCACAGTCTCTGGGATCCCAGGGCTTGGGGATTAAAATATATAATAAATAGAACTAAAATCCATATAAGGATTCAACTGGGAACCCAATGAATGGGCTGAGTGAAATTCCTACTTATTGCATGCTCCCCCACAGGCTAGGGCCCGTGTAAATAGATGGATTTTCAACAAAGGTGTCAGCAGATTCGGGATCCTCCAAACCAAAGTGTGAACCAGGTTTGGATCAAGCCTTTCATTGAAAATGCCCCGCCAGCTACCCACAGGTATAGAAATCTAGAAACACATTATTAATACTAGTGGTGTTAGGCTAGAGACAGGCCCCTCTGCTCTTGCTCTAAGGCAGAGAGGACTCAAACCATAAAGACCATGGTAAGTCAAGGACAACACACTGAGTTGCACTGAGCTATGATGAGAAGTCAGTGCAATAAGTGGACTACCAGCAGAATGTTCTCCCTACAAGGAATACCCCTAAGTGGGGAGCTGTCTTTTGCAGAAGCCTGAATCAGGGTGGGGAGATGCCAAATCCTAGAGGAAAGTTTGCAACCTCCTGGCCAGGAGAAGGTGGGAAGTGTGGGGAGAAGACTCCTGGCTATGACTGCACTTCGTGCATCAGAAATCAGCCAGGAGTCCTATAGAAGCCCTGAACGATGCACCTACTAACAGAAAGTGGCCAAGCCCTCTCTGTGGAGGGGTAGATGGTAGCTTGGGGCAGGGGCAGCTCTAGACATTTCGCTGCCCCAAGCATGGTGGCATGCCGCGGGGGGCGCTCTGCCGGTTGCCGGTCCACCGGAGCTGCGGGGGCAGCAGACCCTCCGCAGGCATGCCGCAGAGGCTGCCTGCCTGCCGCCCTCCCGGCAACCAGCAGAGTGCCCCCCCGCGGCATGCCGCCCCAAGCACGCGCTTGGTCTGCTGGGGCCTGGAGCCGCCCCTGGCTTGGGGGCAATGGAATGGGCATGTTGTGGATCTTTAGCTCCGTTTCTTAGGGGGACGCACTGCAGAGGGAGCAACAGGAGCTGCTCAGGTCCATGAGGTCTCGGCAGCTTTCCGTGTGGCTAATAAGCAAAAAGGGCCCAGACTCATGTGGTGTGTGCTGGGGTTGCTTTAAGTTTCAAGTTCTCTATATAGGCCCAGTTGGCAGCTTTGCACTATAGTGCAAAGTATCGAATTCTGAGGCTCAGTAACTCGCCTCACTTTATGTTGGTCTGGTTGTATGTGGTGGTGGTGTTGCTGTGGGGCAGGGTTTTGTGGGATGCTGGGGAAGGGATTTGAGGGGGTAATTTTACTCCCATCCTCAGATCTATTTGGGAAACTTGAGCACCTTTTTAAACAATATTTTTAAAAGGTGCTTCCAGGCTTTTGATCATGGACAGCTCCAGATGAAAATGAGGCAGAACTCGCATGCAGATACCTGGGTTGTGAGGAAGGGGTGGCAAGATTAAGGGGTCTGATGCAGGACCCTTGTGGTCTGCTGATCAAGAGCCAGTGAGAAACTGTACATAACTTCTCCCTCTTCACCTCCACTCTGCCACTTTCTTACTTGTTGACTGTCAGCTGATCTTTTAAAGGGCAGGGATGGTCTCTGATCTCTGTCCCTCCTGGGGTGTCAGAGCCCGGGCTCCAGTCTGAGCCTGAATGTGTGTACTGCAGTTTTGCAGCCCTGCAGCAGGAGTCTCAGGAGCCTAAGTCAGCTGACGGATGTTGAATTGCTGTGTAGACGTACCCCAAGTGTCTCTGAAATCCAGCCCCTGCATAACGACACACCATTATATGTACCTAAGCCAACTGACCAGTTTTATTTGTGATGCTTGAAACCTCATTGCCGTACCCTTGAGTTTTCTGACAGGCTAATGGGAATCCAGTTCCTGCTCCTGTTGTGTGCTCTGTGTGTGTAAGAGAGAGAGTGAGTGTGTATCCCATTACTACTCCAGAGCTCTCTCCTCACAGGGAAATGGCAGCCCTGCCGTTTCACTGGCGAATATTAATACATGTAAACATTTTTCAAAAGGCTTTACTGCTTTCTGCGTGGACTTTGTTACATTCCCACAAACATGACTACTTTTGATAGATGGGTAAACAGGGAACAAGGAGGGGCGAGGGAGCAAAATAAGCACATGAGCCTGCTGTAATTCAGAGCAAGGCAAAATCAGATTGTGCGCTTTGGCTAATTTTCTTATTCAGCTATTGATCTCGTGGCTGCTCTGGAGTCTATTAGCAGTCAGCCAGTGAAAATATTTCCCATTGGGGGCTCTGACCTGAGACGGGGGTGAATCTATAGCAATTTGTTCAAACAGAGGAAAGCTTTTCCCTCTGATTTGTATTCCAATTTGCACCATGTACAGAGGGGGCTCCTTCCTGGGGGTTTGCCGGATGGTGCTTGTCAAGTGGGAGTCAGGCTCCAGCCAGCTGAAGAAAGCCTGGTTAATACCCAGAGCCACTCTCCACCTGTCTCTCTCTTCATTATCCAGCCTCAGTATCTGCCCCTGTAACCGGTAAGCGTCTATCTCCCAGGGGAGCATCCTGGCCCTTTGTGCCTGCCAGCAGTGGGAGGATGGAGGGCTGCGTCCTGTCAATGCTGCCAGCAAGGGGTGAGGAGGCACCTCTGAAGAGAACTGTTTATCAAAGAGGAATAGTTGTGGTGTTAGGGGCATATGCACAGACACTCCACCACTTCTTGCTGAATTTAGTGCTGATCTAAGGTGCCAGTCTGACAGCAGCTCTGAAGACTGAAGTCATCTATATTGTGGTCCTGGCCACTTGAATCTACCTGCACTGAAGACTGAATTAAATTGAAGAACATTGACATGCTTCCTGTCCTGCCTTTTAAGTAGCCAGGACTGTACAAATGCAGGCAGTACAAGCTTCCTGTGCACCCCCATCCTATCCAGCACGAGCAGTGGTAGTTTAAACTTCCCTTGAATGCACCCAGAGCCTGCTACCAATATGCTTCAGTTCAGGCTCTCTGCTGGTTAGATCTTTGCCTTTTCTGTTTGACAGTGCACACAAAGGTGCTAATTGTAATGAGTGCTTGTGCGGCGGGCCCTTTTCTATTAGGAGCTCAACTGAAACCCACCAACCCCTTTCATGTGGGCTGCTAAACAGCCAGCTGGTAAATTTCAGTCGCTGTCTTCCTGGGATGGATTTGAACTAGTGTCCTAAATATGAAAAGTCCCCCCTCTCATTCCCCTGAGCTACTGGTTTCCAGTGAAGGCACTTCTTCAGGGGTAACCTGAGTGAAAGATCATTTTCTTGGCAGCCTTTATTCTTATTCTTGGGGGAATTTTGTAGAGCACTTTGAGATTCTCAGAGGAAAGCACTAGAGCAGTGGAAAATAACATGGGAGTGCATGGGGTTGGCAGCCACTGTCTGGAGAGGTCACAAGCAGCTCCAATTCTCTCTCTGGTCTCCTTCTGAAGTGGACTGACTAGGCTGGATGCCAGAAACTCCCCGAATCCCATTGTGTGGGTTGCTGTGACTGTCCCTGTCTAGGAATTAGTCCAAAAGTCTCTGGGATGTATTGGAGGACTGGTTAAATGTGGGATCACAACACAAAAGGCTGAGAGTTGGCCCAGAAAGCTCTCTGTTTGTACAGAGGGGTGTGTGTGTGTGTGTGTGTGTGTGTGTGTGTGTGTGTGTGTGTGTGTGTGTGTGTGTGTGTGTGTGTGTGTGTGTTGACGCTGAGAATCCCCAAAAGATTTGGACTCTCCAGTGACTCTAACCTGCCAAACACTAGGGGGCACTGGGAATTGGAGGGCATCTTTTGAGGATGCCTGTATGTTCTAAACTGAATAAATCCCAAATTCTTAGTAGGCCATTAGGCTTCAGTATGGACTGATGTCAACATCTAGTACATCTCAGCTGCTTGCGGCCCAGGTGGGAGAGTTGTTCTGGGATTTCAGTGTGGAAAGTCCTTAGGCATCTTGTATTTAAAGGGGTAGAAGAGAAGAGGGGTGGAAGAACAGGCAAGGGGAACAGGGGAGATAGGAGGGTTGGATTAACACGCCTATTAGTTTTTCAAATTTTGGAAATTGACTAGGGCTTGCTTGGCCTTTACTGCTTTTGGCTTTAGTTTAGTGCCAGTCATTGAGACAGCTGGACTTATGCAGCGAGAGGGAGAGAAGAAGTAGGGTCAAGAGGGGAAAATAAATCAGAGCTTTAAATCTTAAGTCCATTCAATTTTAAACCACAAGTTTATTCTTGACTTGGCCATAACTTTCAGGGAACCAGCCTGGATTCCAGGGAGAGCTGTAACTCCAGCTTCAAAAAAGAGTGCAAGTTTATGAGCTTTTTAAAGCAGTCAAGCAGAGGTCCCTGTAGGAGCTGACATGAGGAGAGTGAGGAATGGGAGAGTCAGTGTTTTGTAATATTTAGGGGATTATTTAGCAGTGTCGGGGTTAGCTGGGACCTGCTGCTTCTATAGGGAGTAGAATGCTTATTAATGTACTGAGTGGGGAGAGAGAATTACCAAAAGAGGCTGCATCCCTTCTGTCCAGCCAGGAGGGACATTGAACGCAAAGAACCAGAGCCAACTCTTGTTATCTGCCTGTTCCCTACGTTTGAGGGAGATCCTGATCCCATCAGCTGAGCACATGGCTTCAGGGCAGTAGGCAGCGTGGGTGCTACACAGTCAAAGCAAAGGAAAGCAATTAAAATCCAAGGTGATGCTTGATGTACACCAGTGATTAGGTCCCATCAGGAACAGGTGCTTGAGTTCCACGCCAGATAATTGGACCAGTAATTATAGTGTCTTGCTTAGGGCATGGCCAGTCCCTGAGGCTTTAGAGAAAGGTGGAATGACTCATGTAATGCAGTACATTTGTTATTTTACATCCTCCCCTGTCCTCTTCATCATTCTGAACCTGCTGCCCTTTAATTCCATTGTCTCTTTGTTCTTAGGTTGTGAGATTGGCCCCAAGGAGAACTGAACAGTTTTTACTGGGTTCTTAACACTTTGACTACTGGCTACAGTGCCAGTCCCGCAACACAGGAAGCAGGTGGTTGTTCTGGAGAAGATGCTGCTATGACTGCATAATGCGCTAGTGTGATTCCCATCTGGGATTCTGTAGGCAGGTCAGAGGACCATTCCACAGGCAAGAAAGTGCCTTGGTGAGAGGGTACCAAGAGGCAAACAAGATGCACTGTCTTGAGAACTAATCTTAATGAAAAGTTCAGGGAGTTGAGCTGATTTCCTTTGGAAAGAAAAGACTTGAGGTAATAGTCTCCTCAGATCCTCACATGAATTGAGTCCAATGGCTTCCTCTGCTGAAGAGTCTGCAACCAGCAAACTGTACTTTTATTATAGAACACTTTCTGCAGAAGCACTCTAGAAAAACATATGGGTTATCTGTAGAAAACCTAATAAGTTACGTATTGGAGTTTGGGAAAGTTCTGTAGAATACTAGCCTCTGGGTTCATGTGGCTCTGTAAGAGCTCAAGGTTAGTGAATAATCATCCCATTTCTCCTCAGGACTGTTCCATGTCCCATCTAGTTCAGTACCAAGGACAGCAGCCCTCATTTCTTTCCATGGCTTCTGTGGATCCAACCATTCCAATGTATTTCCTACAATATATTGTTGTGAGGTAACATGGCTGGAAGACGGGTTAGATTCCCTGAAATGTCAAAGGTCGCCTGTTCTTCATAGGCTTTAACTCCCAGACTCCTGTTTACACATGCCTGCCCAACCACATTGTAGAGGAAATCAGGCTGCATAAGAAGGGAATGAGCTAGTTGATCCCAAGTCTCTTCCAACTCAAAATCCTATGCTTCATAAGTATGTGCACAGTCAGGTGCCAGACATTGATGTCCTCTCTTAATCCCCAGGACAAGCCCAGCACAACCAACAGCAGGGCAAGCTTCCTACACTTTCCCTTTCCATTGTCTCTCTCCTGTCACCCAATATGTGGACCTCTAGGAATGCGAGAGAGTTCAGATTCCATGCTATGGTGCAGTGATCCCCACCAATAGGGGTAGTCAGTCACAAAATGGGGGCAGTTTGTACTGTAGGCATCTGGGCACTAGACTAGAGCCGCCAATTGACTTTCACACTGGCCATGAGAGGGTAATGACTGTCCTTAGCAGACTGAGACCCTTTCTGTCTCTCTCTGGGCTAAGTTCTGAATTTGTGTGTGAAGCAGAGAAGGGAAGAAAACTGAGAGGCAAAGGGAAAGCAACTTAGCTAAGCAGGAGCATTTGGGCCCATCTCCAAGCTCCTCTGAGGCTCTGCCCCCAGTGTTGCTCTGTGTTGCAAGAGGTTGAATCTCTTGGGCTACAAACTTGTCTGCTCCCTGATCCATGACTTGTATTGTGTTTGCAGCCATAGTCAGAAGGAGATTCTGAAAAATAGCCAAAAACAGAAGAAACCTGAGGCAGAGTCTCACTCTAGAATGAAATCAGCCCCTCTTGCTCCCCACAACAGAAGCTCTGCTCTCTCCCCATCACTGATCCCTCTGTCTCCCTCCTCTGAACAAAATAACTGCTTTCCTGGCCCCCAGCCAAGTGTAAGAAATCCCTTCCCCCAAGCAGGCCTAAAGCCCCCTGCTTCTTCTCCGACAATAACCTCACTTCCCTGCAAGCAACCATCCCAGGCTCCTTAACTGTACTTCCTTATCCTGTATTGTCAGAGTGAACCCTCACCGCTTCCTGGCTTAAGGCTGGGTTTGGCCACGGGGAGGCGATGAGTGCTGGGGGAGGAAGGGGAGCATATGTGGGTGGTGGTCCCAGCAGGACTTTAGCGTTCCAACCTGACTTTGCCTGCTTAAGGTTAGAAACCCTCCCTGTCATAATGCCCTTGGTGGCCATTCAAAACCCTTAAGGACTAGCTAGTCTCAGGTGACCTCCTGAAGTATTCTGGTACCCATGTGCATTCATGGTAGGGTTAGCCAGTTTCCAGAAGGTTAATGGAAGAGCATGACAATGGAGGCAGTTCTAGGCTATTTTATGGAGAGCCCATCTATCCACCCCTGCAGGGTATTGCATATCAGCATGCTCAACCAATGAAATACCAGCCTGATCTCATCAGCACAAATTGAGGGCAGGACACTGTTTCATGCAGTTGCTTGAAAGCTGCCTTTTATGGATATTCTATCATTCACATCTTTTATCTGGGAGTGGGAATAACACACTTCCCACCAGCCCTGTGCATGCTAAGTGTGCTTTGCTCACATGCCATTCCATCTGCCCATCTTTAACCCCAGCTTCTGTAGCCTCCACGGCCTGTATGCAGCTGTGTACTTCTGGGAAGTCTCGCTGAGCTCTGGTGTGCAGGCTGTGCAGAAGCACCGGATACAGAATTTCTGAGAACTCTTCTACTCAGCAGCAATGGGGAGCTTCTCCAGGAGTGGAAGGAGTGTTCAGCCAAGGGGATGTGCTGAGTACACGCTTTCCTGGTAGTGTGGTGCACCTGTAAAGCTGCAGGCTGTACACTAATGGCCTGATGCACCTGGATACCGAGAGAGATCTCTGTTACACTGGAGGGTTATTGCTCTGGATTCTATTCTTCAGCTGAGGAGTCAGTTTCTGCCCATCTCTAATGGGCTGTCATGGTGGAAGGGCTCTTTACCTATAAAGCTGATGGCAATCCCCTTATGCTGCCTCAGTCTGTGTGTGAGGGCTGCTTAGTGCAGTACAGATGCTATATTGCCTTGCACAGTTGCTGCTGGTGTCTGACTCATGATTTTGTACAGCACTTGCAAACACTGAGACTATGACAAGCACTAGAGAAACCCAAATATCTCTTGATTGATGGTCCTGGTGTCCTGTCATCTGGGGCCACTGCTCAAAGGAGATGTGATGGTACACGAAGAAACCTTTGCTTGATTTTAACCTTACTGGGGAATGGAGGAGCTTCATTTTTTGGTACTGATCCTATTAAACATTAGGTGAGATTTTTTTCCACTTCCTGTCCTAATTAAGTACAGCGGCTGTGCTCTGCCCTGATGTGAATGCATTTCTGAAGGTGTGTGGGGAGGGGTGTGTGAAACAATTTGTGTTGCATTTCTGGTTATGAGGGAAGAAAGAGCTTGTGCGAGAGGCTTTCGTGCCCCTCATTTGAGGGGCTCTGAGCTACACCAGGAACCCAGGCCAGATGTCAGGTGCATGCTTAATAGCTGGGCAATTCTTGTTGAAACGGGCCTTGTGCCTTTCCCAGGGCAGGGCGCGGCCTGGGTCAACTCTGAACTATGCTGCTGGGATAACAGGGAGGGCTGCACAGGTAGCTGGTTTTGGGGCACAGATTCCCTGGTTTCCAGCTGACTCCCATGATCCAAGCTGGTGTCACTTTTAGCAGCCAATGTGATTTTACTGCTCATAGATGAATGCTACAGCTCTGCCTCCTGTATTTTGCATTTCTCCCAAACTGATCCCCTCCTCTATATGGCTGCTCCTTTAGCTGGAAAGTGAAATTGTGCCTTTTCCTGGTAGATACTGCGGCCTGCCTAGCTAGTGCCTGAGGGGCAGAGCCTGCTGGGTGCCTGGCTGGGTCTCCAGGAGGAGGTTGGCGATTCCTAAGGAGCATGCTCATACAAGGAGACAGACTGGAAACGAGAGGCCCACAGCTGGGAAGGGAGCCGTCTGGCACAAAGAGAGAGCCAGACAGGAATGTGATCAGAGTAGAGGCCCCTGTGAGACAAGTCACATACTGCTTATGTGCCTAACTCGGCACTAACGCTTTTCTTTTGAAAGATTCAATAGCTTTGGTGCAGGCTCCTGCCTGTAGGTGCTGTTTTACAGCCTGAGTGCTGCCGTGACCTGAGACTGCGAGGAGGAGTGACTGCCTGTGTTATCAGTTCCTAAGAAGGCTTGCTCTGGTATTGCTTGTGCAGCTCTCTTCTTCTGCCTGTTATTCCACTAGGGCCATATCTGTCCATAACCAAAGAGGGTAGTTGAAGATGGAAAAGAAAGCCTTGCACTTGCAGCACCTTCCTTCCAGAGATCTGAGTGTTCTGCAGGGTGTGTGTGTGTGTGTGTGTGTGTGTGTGTGTGTGTGTGTGTGAGAGAGACAGACAGACAGACAGACAGACAGACACTCGGGCTGTAAGCAGTTGCTCAATAGCCACAGTGCCCCCAGCTGTCATGTCATGATGTTGCAGGGGTCCTTTGCCTCTAGCGCCCCTATTCCCACCATTCTACTTCTGCCACACTCTACATCTTCTCAGTCTGAGCTGTCTGGCCAGGCCACCTTTCAGCTCTGTTCCTCTGGGGTAGCCAAGAAGTGCAAAGGAAAATGGAAAGCCTTAGTGACCATGTAGCAGGCCTTCAGCCCCTGTCTGGGCTCAGTAGTCCTTGCCCCTCTCCTGAGGCTTACACTGCCCCTCCTGCAAGGAAGTGGTAGGGATCCCAAGCCCACTCTCTTCTCTGGATCTCAGTCTAGGGCTTTTTTTATCAGCAAATCTGGTCTATTTCTTATGAACCCTTGCTGGTTCCCTGAGCTGCTTCCTGCCTTTGCCAGCTTGCAGGTATGTATGGAGCTGCACTCTCCAGACTGCTTTCCCTGCAGTTTTATTCCTCAGTTGCAGCGTTTCCCAGGCTGTTGCTAAGCAGCTTTCCCTGGATGGCGCCTGGTTTCTCTGGCAGCTGCCTGGAATTCATCCCTTTTGCTGTTTTCTGCCTTTAAGGCCAATCTCAGGGCATGAGCTCTCCTCTGTTCTCCCTCACTGGTCCTGCAGTCCTTCCTGTATAGGAACCACCCAGTCTGGTTCCCCTTTGCTGGGTCTAATCTGTCATTAGCTGTCTTCTCTCCAGGTGCCACAGGATGGGCCCTCAAATACCGTATTAGCCCTTTACTTGTCAGTGTGGGACATGCGCCTCATCACAAATGTCAGGCAGCTGATGTTAATGCAGCCTGGCTACTCTACAGCAGCAGGCACTTGCTGTCTCTGCTGGGCTGAAGAGGATGGTAGACGAGGGGGTGCTCTGTGACTATGGAGCCTACTTTTGCTCCTCCCTGGTTTCCTCCCTCTCTCGCATCCGGGCAGAGTTCCTCTGGGCGGCGTCCGCTGGCTCCCTTGACGCCATCGAGGAGCAGTGGGCACTGTCTTTGGTCCTCTGCTCGGTGTCCCCATCCGGGTCCCTTCATTTAGCCCTGTGACCTCACTCCCATCCCTGTTAGATCTTTAGTTTTCCCCCGTACTTAACTGAGATCCCAGACCTTGTGGATCCTCCCCTGAGGCTGGGGGAGGTCCTTTAGTAGTGCCTGCCCATCTCCAGTATCCCAACAGACTGCCAGAGGACAGGTTGGCAGACATGTGGCCGAGCTGCTGGAACATAAATAACAGAGTCGGCCCACTGGAGACTGTTCCCCTTGGTTCTACCACTAAGAGCTAGAACCATCTTCAAGAGCAGACAGGGACAGAGAGCTATGGATTGAACATCAAGAGCTCCTGACTCTGACACTGACTCCTTCTGTGCCTTGGGCAATTCCTTAATCTCTCTCTGCCCCAGTTTCCCACCTGTAAAATGTGGATACCGATACTGACCTACTGCAAAGAAGGGACATTAGGTTTAGGGTTTTTGAACAGCCCTTTGCAGATCAAAGGCCTGCATCAGTGCTGAGTGGAGAGGGGTTGAACCAAAACCTGGATCCAACCCCCGCCCTCCGATCTCTCCCTAAAATGCAGATTGGCTCAAATGTAGAGCTGGCCTTCGTGGCTCAGGCCCCTCTCTAGCGTGTGATTAAGTGTTGTGTGTGCCCTTCTCTGTAGCAGAAGGGGGACAGGGCAGGGCCTTTTCTCCTGGAGAAACAGATGTGATCACTCTCTTTACACTCGATCTGGAGCCGATTCCCAGAGGGACCCCACACCAGACCAGAGTAGATGCGATTTATGCAGAAAGCAAGAGTAAAGGGATAATGAAAATGAAGGGGGAGAGGCATCTCTATTATCTAAGCCTCCAGAGACCTCCTTCCACCTGGGTACCCCCAACTGCCCTTGCCTAGAGAGACATTCAGTTCATCTATGCACGACCATTGCTCTGAAAATCTTCTCTCCCGGCTCCTGACAGACGGCCATCATTGTTGCTGACAGCTAATAAAATTATGCTGTTTGTGGCTAACGTGTCCACTAAACAATGTAATCTGTGCACAGTGAGAACAATGCATCATGTGGGTCCGCAGGGCCCAGTGATATTGAGTTACTGTTAGTCAGCAGAGAAGGGATGCTGAATTGAATGCAATAACATTCACTCAGCACTCTCCGGGGAGAAGGGGAGCAGAAGCTGAGTCCTGTAAGGAGGGACATGAATTACAGGTAGAATCTCGCTTAATTAATCTTCCGAATTCTCAGGCAGCTTGGTGCTCCAGGGTCTGCCTGGCTGTAGAGGATGCTTAGCGAGGTGACTCGGCTTCGTTACAGCTGATTGTTCTGCAGCTCCCACCCCATTTCTCAACTCCATTTCCCCTCCTCATTGCTCCAGAGCAGCCATAGAACCTGGCCCAGTTCTCAGGAGTGCCTGAACAGCCGCTGAAAAGGATCTGTTGTTTTCTGCAAATAGAAGAGCTACTGGGCCCCACTTGTGTCAGATCTTGACCCCCATTCCTTCCTCCACCCCATAGACACACACTGTCTACTTAGTCTCCTGCTCTTTGACCTGTATGAGCCACTCTGTGGCTTAGTTAAGGGGAAGGGAAAAGTGCAGCGATGGGTCGCGTCCCCAGTTACCAGAGACTCCTCAGTTCATGGTGCTGAGACTTGATAGTAAGGTATGTAGCTCTGACCTTTATTACTTATGCCAGAAATTGCCTGGGCATCTGCATGGCACTGACTAGACTCTCAGGGTATGTCTACATCTACAATTTTGCAGTGCTGGTTGTTACAGCTGTATTAGTACAGCTGTATAGGGTCAGCGCTGCAGAGTGGCCACACTTACAGCAACCAGCGCTGCAAGTGGTGTTAGATGTGGCCACACTGCAGCGCTGTTGGGCGGCTTCAAGGGGGGTTCGGGGAACGCGAGAGCAAACCGGGGAAGGAGACCAGCTTCGCCGCGGTTTGCTCTCGCGTTCCCCGAACCCCCCTGCAAACCGCAGGGAAGGAGACCTGCTTGCTCGGGGATTCGGGGAACGTGAGAGCAAACCGCAGGGAAGGAGACCTGCTTGCACGGGGGTTCGGGGAACGCGAGAGCAAACCGCAGGGAAGGAGACCTGCTTGCTCGGGGGTTCGGGGAACGCGAGAGCAAACCGGGGAAGGAGACCTGCTTGATTACCAGAGGCTTCCTCAGGTATGCTGGGATACCTGCTTATTCCACGGAGGTCAAGAAAAGCGCTGGTAAGTGTCTACACTTGATTACCAGCGCTGGATCACCAGCGCTGGATCCTCTACACCCGAGACAAAACGGGAGTACGGCCAGCGCTGCAAACAGGGAGTTGCAGCGCTGGTGATGCCCTGCAGATGTGTACACCTCCTAAGTTGCAGCGCTGTAACCCCCTCACCAACGCTGCAACTTTGTGATGTAGACAAGCCCTCAGAGTCTCGTCTCAGCAGGTGACAGCCACTCCTGCTGTGTTTCTCTCTCTCTCTGGTAACAGTATCTCTTTAAACATATCATTGGGTTTGCACTGTGACAAGTGACCCATTCTGAATAAAAAAGGAAATGACTTGTATCCCAGCTCAGATCTGAGTCTCTTGAAGGTCAGGCAAGGTTGGTTTAAAACCCCTTTGTATGGTGTGTGTATTCCACTTGCCTTACAAGTTTTTTTTATATTTTGGCCAGGAAAAAAAGAAAAAAACTCCACCACCAAAACATCCCCCTGGCAGTTGTTCTCATGGCATTTCTGGCCTGACTGGAAGCAGGAGAGTCTGGAAATCTCCTGATCTACAAAATTTCCAACCCACAATGATGTCTGAAAGATCTCATCTGCGCTGAGCTATGGCCACCGTGGATGCTTCCCAAGTAGGTGGTGGTAGGGGAATCTCAGATTCACTAGCTCATTGTAGGTTGGATCTTTATCTGAAGTTGTGTGTGCTGGAAATCCTGTTGGATTGGACTTGTGCAATCATAACATTGATTCTGCCCTCTGTTAAATGGATGTAATTTGCATCCCCCCTTGGTGAGAGCTAAAATTGTGTAACCAAGGGCAGAATTGGGTCCACATGTATCAGAAACAGAAAACTCATTGTAGGTCTCCCGTGATCCCTCTCTAAGACCATTGGGAAATTCTTCCCTAGTGTCTGTTGACAGGCTTTATCCAGTCTTGTCTGAACTAGAGCTCTCTCCCTCTCACTCCGTGATGTGTTCTAGAGAGCCTCTTCCTGAAGTCTGAAATCAAACAGCAGCAAAGTTTGGGGTGAGGTCACTGCTTCTTCTCTCTGGCTGCTGCTGCTGCATGACTTATCCCTGGCTCAGAAAAATACCTGGGAACAGCTCATCGTTTTGCCTTTTTGAACTGCACCAGATTGCACCAGATACTGAGTACTTTCAATGCATTTCCTAGTAAAAGAGATCCCCAGGCCTCACTAAAAGTCCTACAGCCCCCTCCCTCCACCCACACTCCTTATTACAAAACAAAGCAACAATATTATTAACTGGAGCCGAGTGAATGATTTGTACTAAATAATAGTCAGTGATTTTTTTTTTAATGTATCTTCTGCAATAGTTAATTCCTTATGGTAGGAGAGAATCTCCCACCCATCGGCTCCTTCAGGCCCCAGTTCAGCAAAGCACTGAAGAATGTGCTTAAAGTTACTCATGCACCTTGCTGGACTGGGGCATGATGACTAATAATAATTCTATTACTATTTCCTGTATAGCACTTTCCAGCAGTAGATCTCAAAGCGCTTCAGGATCTTTTAATGTTTTGCTCCTCAACCCCACTGTGAGGTTGTTACCCCCATTTTGCTGTTCCCAAGAGTTTGCTGGATAGTACTGCCTTCGTTCTGGTCAAATCACCTTCCCTAATGGGACTGGGCTGTGTCTGGAGAATCGAAATGAGCGGCTGCAGTGGGATAAGCTGTAGGGCGCCCCTTATCCTGGAATGGTCCACCTGAAAGCTCCCATCCTTGGGGGAGGGATGCGCTTGGATGGGCTCTGAAGCACAGCATGGCTTAGGTGGCATGGTGTGGCGCCCCAGCAGTGCAGCACTTATCCCGCATCTAGAGAAGGGATAGGAAAGAAGGAGTACAGATGTTTGCTGACAAGTTCTCCAGAAAGGATTGGGGGCTGGAGGAGGCAGTACAACTGTTATGATACATGCTGTGTGTCCTCACAAACTGTATATCACAGCAGGGATAAGGGGGATAGCCTGGGCTCTGGGGTATTAGTCAGACTCACTGTGATAATGTTGGTACCCTGCCAACTGGTCTGTTTCAAATGGCAGGCCCATATCTTCCAGAAGGTCTAACAGCAGGGTCCCTTCCCCCCGGGTCTGGCACCCCAATCAGAACCATCTCTCTCGCTCACTCTGCTGGGCTGTGATTGGGTAGAGAGCCTGATCTCCACGTATGAGACAACAGGGTGCAGAAGAGTTCAGTGCTGAGGATGGGAGAAGATCTAAGGCCGTTGATCCCCCTATGTCCCTGAGCCAGTGTTCAAAGGGGAAGTGGAAACATTTAATCCCCCATCCGGCACAAAACTAAAGGGTCTGGATGTGTCTGGCTGCCTACTTATAATGTGTCCCTCACTAGGGTGTCTGAGCACGGCTCTGTTTGCGTGCAGATGAGAACCGTTTGAGTGTCATGTATGTAACATGTTTGAATGTGCTGATGTGCAAAGAATGCAGGTCATACTGACAGGATGGAGGACTCTATGCAGGGAAGCAGTGACTCTGAAAATGATTTGGAGGTGATGGTGTATAATCAGCTGAATGTGAACTCCCAGTGTGATGCTGTGGCCAAAAGGACTAATGTGATCCTTGGATGCATAAAAAGGGAATCTCGAGTAGGAGGGGAGAGGTTATTTTACCTCTGTATTTGGCACTGGTGGACTGCTGCTGGCACACTGTGTCCTGTTCTGGTGCCCATAGTTCAAGAAGGATGTAGATAAATTGGAGAGAGCTAGGGGAAGAGCCATGAGAATCACTGAAGGATTCAAAACCAGGCCTTATAGTGATAGATTCAAAGAGCACAGTCCGTTTAGCTTAACAAAGAGAAGGTTAAGGGATGACTTGATTCCAACCTATAAGTATCGATTATGGGGAACAAATAGTTAATAGTGGGCTCTTCAGTCTAGCAGAGAAAGGTACTGATTTGATTCCCGTGGCTGGAAGTTGAAGCTAGACAAATTCAGGCTGGAAATAACAGTGAGAAAAATTAACCATTGGAACAACTTAACGAGGGGCGTGGTGGATTCTCCATCAGGACTGGATGTTCTTCTAAAAGTTCTGCTCTAGGAATTATTTGGGGGCAGTTCTCTGGCCTGTTCTATACAGGAGGTCAGACTAGATGATCACAATGGTCCCTTCTGGCCTTGCTGACACTACACATCTATGAATGTGTGGGCATAAGTGTACATGACTCTGGGTGGAGCAGAATCCTTTCCTATCTGTCACCATATGCCACTGCACTGAGCTCCATACTCAGCCAGTCCAGGTAACTGTCTGCAACAGAGTCCCCAAATGTGTATATGACCATTCTGCTGGGGAAGCAGGTGAGCAGGAGACAAGCTGGTTCTTGGGTTGTTCTCTTTCTACTCACAGCCTCTTGTGTATTTTGCTGATCCTTTGGGTCCAGCAGGGACACAACACATGGAATATTTGGGGAATTTTCCATCTACCACCTACTGCAGACTTTTTCAAACGGGAATACTGGTGAGACCATGCTGGTGAACTCCACTGTGGATCTGTTAGAATTGGGCTGTAACTGGAGAAGACACCATTACAGGCAGAGTGGGAGATGTCAGATGTGCACCTGAGAAGGCGGAACGTAAGCGCTTTCCACCTAGGCTGTGAAAACAGCCCTCTTGCTCCTTACCCTGTTGATTTTCAGACCTCGGAAAGCCGCTTTCCCGCATCGGCTCTTCTGCCCATACTGCTTGACTCCCTAGAAAGCTCAGCAGAGTGATGTTTCCAGGAACCCTCCCCATGTGCCCTGATTGTAAATAGCTGTTGAATAAAGAAGCAGACAGGCTTGGAGGGAGTTGGAGCAGTGCTTCTTTTCTCTCTGCTAAATACTCTATTGCTGCACTCTCCCCATGAACACATGTAATTACACACTTATACACCTACACCACAGGCAGTTGCACAAAGGTACATGTTCCTGAACGTGCCCACTGAGCTTGTGCAATACAACACTGTGTGCACAAATGCTCCATATCCGCTTGCAACCCTTACCCAGGCATACTCCTCTCTGTACATGCACTTGCAGATCTATGCCCTGTTGTGTGTAGGTACCTATATTTACGCACACTTGCCCACTTGCCCTCCCACCCCCTCCTCAGTCACTCACCTGTGCACCCATGTGTGCGTGCTCCCCTCTGCAAGCTCCCCCACACCTCCTGCATGCAGTCACACTGCTGTGCTGCCTCCTCGGACCAGCTCTCACCCGCTGTACAGTGATGTTCAGATGAATAAAAAGCAGCATGGAGCAGGCTTCTTTGCTGGAGAAAGCCCACTCATGGTCCAGCACTGAAGTAGTTAATGTACAGGGACAGAGGTGAAAAGGCAGGAGACTGGACTAAATGACCTATCACGGTCCCTTCCCATTCTATAATTGGTCACCCACTGGTTCCAAAAGCCAGCATTTCCCGGCCAGTCACCCATGTTTGGCAAGAATAAGGGAGAGAAGGAGAGACCTCCAAAGGATGAGCAGACACCTGAGGCAGGTGGTTATGGACTGTTCAAGCACATCCCAGTGACACGCCATGGGAATTGGGCATCCTAGACTGCAGAGGGCTGTGAGACTGGGCATGGAGAGTGAGAGAGGCTGGAGAAGAGCTAATGTCCCCTCACTAGTGCTTTACAAAAGGCCTCCAGAACTAACTGATTAAGGACTGGCTGAGAGTCAGCTGGGTGTAGCTGAATGTGCATTTATTTGATTAAAATCCTCTTCCCCCACAAAATGTATATAAATATCACAATAAAAATCCTACACTGGAGAGTGTGTTAAGGTTGCAAAGTCAAACACCCAAAAGTTAGGAAATGTCACAATTAAAGGGGCCAGTGCAACCTTAATTCAACTCCATCTGCATGTGCATTATTGATACAGCCCTTAATGACCTGATCACCTGTGTAAATCCAGTGGGACTTTGTTGACTTGAAGGATGCAAGTTAAAGATACACATTGTGTAGATGAGATCAGAATCTGGCCCAATGTCTTTTGGGTGAAATGCACAACTGAGATCTTGATCACTTGTGGGCACTAAAGGGCCAGTGGCTCTTCTTGCAAGAGTCCTGGCCAAGTTCCAACTTGGGTATTTACATTTTGCCTCCATAATTCCCTGTGTTCCTTCAAATTCAGGCTCCTCCTTCCCTTTATGTCCTAAACCATCGGATAATGTTGTGTACTGTGAAACAGATGCCGTGTACCACCCCAGAGGCAGCTGCATTTCAGTGCTGACTTGAAGTGATCCCTGGATGTAGTTTGTAAAGCTCTTTTGGCATGAAAGAGGCTATAGAAGTGTGAGGCAACATTATTTCCCTAGTTTTGGGCTATTTGGTTTCTAAACTCTCTGTTAAGGAAGATGTGCAGAAGGGGCTGAATATGCCACCCTTCCCATGACATGCACCAACCTCCCTGGATGCTTCTGATAACAGTAACAAGATTCACAAAAGTGCATACAGAGAAGGGGCATCTCTTGTATTTCAGCAGTGTGAGTGTTGCTTGGAGTAACAGGCTGCAAAGAAGGAAAGAGATAAGGGCTCTGTTGGGGAAGGGGAGTGCACCATGTGTGGCAGTTGGAAATTATGATCTGTGATATGGAGTGGGAGTGTGGGAGTATGATTCTGCCTAATGGCTCCATCACTGCATATATGCATCCAATTCTCCAGGCCGTACTTCTACACGCAGCAGCTGGTGATGCTAATCCTTTGCCCTTATCAGGCTCACTGAACAGTGATTATAAGTGTGTCCTCTAAGGAAGCATTTTCCCCCAAAGAGAAGGGGTCTGGGAAGTGCTGATGGCAGAGGTTCTTGTGTCCTGGGTGAATGGTTGGGGTTGGACCGTGTAGTCTGGGCTGGGAACTAGATTGCAAACAGGTGGGATGTTGCCTGGGTATTTCTCTTGAATTGAAGTTACTATAAGGAGCAATGTCTCTTCTGACTGAGAAGTGAGTCAGATGGTGCCTGTTACATTATGAAGGATCCTCATTTAGTTTTGCATGGCCTCTTGTGGACTCCTAAAGGGTCTACGTCGCTTTCATTTTTTTTATCATGTCCCTGATCAGCGTTCAGAGTCCCATTAAAGGTACAGTCCTGTTTTGTTGGCATTTTTAGCCCAACCGGAAGCTGGAATAATCAATTAACATTAATTATTATTATTTATTAATTATGTCTATTATGGTACTATCCGAAAGCCTCAACCAGGGTTGGGACCCTGTTGCTGGGTGTTTTATGATGGCAGCTGAAGAAACAATCCCCACCCCAGAGAGGATAAATAAACCTTGCACAAGATGGAAGCTCTTTGCATTAGCTTTCCTTCCTAGTTTTGTACACCTAAGCCATGAGGGCAGTTTAGCTGAGTATCAGGCAATAGCTTCCAATTGCTGAGCTCTCTGAAGCTGTAGAACTGTCTCCCCAGGGAAGCTGGGAGTCCCCTTGTCTGCAACATTTAAAACTAGACTGGACAAAATACTAGACAACATGCTGTGGGGAAACAATCTGCTGAGATGGGTAGGTGCAAAGGACCTGTGTGATTCCTTCTCAGAACTGTCCCTCTAACCTATCTGAGCTTCATCAGTTAACCCATTGAAACACCTACCCACCAACCCTGGTGTCATTGTGATCTCCTTGGTGGCTAACCAGGGACAGCTGGCACCAGAAAGCCCCATGTGACCAATGGAACTCCAGTAAAAGAGGGATTAATAATCATTTTTAAAACAGCTTCATTTGGCTGTCCTGTGGATTCATGGCTGTGCCTGAGAGTTGTCATTGCTACACCTGGAGTTGCAGACACGGAACAGCGCGCACATCCCCTTCCACCCAGCATGGGGAGGGGGGCATTAGAAATGGGAAATAAATCTTGGCACTGAGCATCCATAGGGCTATTTTGTTTAGTGTGTGTTCTGGGGCCACTCAGCCTTTCAGCATCTGCTGTGTTCAGGAGGCAGCTGGTACTCAAGCAGCTAATGAAATTGCCACTGATCTCCTTTCTCTGGTGAGAATAATTCTCCAAGAAGATCTCTGAAGGCTCTTGTTTCCCTGTGCAGTTTGTAAGCTGTTGGCTTTGCTGCGCAGCAGTTTCTGCATCCACCTCTGTGGGAATTAGTGGAAAGCTGGAATGGTGACAGCCTGGAATGCTGGAATTTGGTGTTTGTCAACTCAGCAGCACTTTAATTATACCCCTGTTCCTTTCAGGAGTGTCCCCAGGGAGTAGCCTGGGGAGTTCTAGCTCTATCTACACCCCTCACTACTTGAGCTAGAGGGGTAACCATTGGCCTCTCTACTCAGACCTTCCATGAGAGAAGCAATAATAGTGATGTTCCAAACACACAGGCACCAAGTCTGCCAACTTGTTTTGCATACAAAGCATTCAAGTGCTCCCCAGGAAGAACTATCAGAGCATGACATCTTTTGAGGACTGTTGATCTGGGCCCTTTTTGAACCACCAACCTTGGGATGACAGATTCCTTATCCCAATCCTTTGAGCAAACCAACTGACCTGCCCTAAGCCTGGACTGGAGATGGTGTCCTAGAAATGAAATGCCTCCATTGCTCATTTTCAACCCATTGAGTCACTCAGAGGATTCACTGAATGCCTTTTGCTTAAATATAGATATTTATTATTTGTATTGCTGTAGCGTCTAAGCGCTGCAATGATGGATCAGGACCCCACTGTGCGAAGTGCTGTCCAAAAGCAGAACAAGATGGGCCCTGTTTATAATCTAAGCATAAGACAAGAGGCAACCAGTAGATGCAGGAGGAATAGAAGGAACCAATGAGACAGTACTGGTCAGTAGGCGGGTAGATGTCTCACATAGTAAATACATGTCTCTAAAGTTGGCTTCATGCATTATATTAAGCTAAAAAGCTAGCAGCTGTTGAAGTCTAGGACAGGAAGCTTCATTACGCACAGGAGACTTGGCTCATGCTCTGCAGTGTGAGTGAGATTTCTTTGCTGTGCTCACACTACTATGGGCTGGCAGTTGGAGACTGGGAACTTGGAGTGCGATGAAAGTATCACAGGTTGCTCTGAGTCTTCAGTGTCTTCCAGATCTGAAACAAGTGGGAGCTTCATGCTTCCCTGACATACAACTGTGTCTCCCTCCATTTAATTCCTCAGGCAGTGTTTGCTGTTTAATGGGGTGTGAGGCTCAGAGCTGTTCTTCCCGTGCCTTGTTTTGTATTCTTAGTTGTGAAGTGATTCTTTTTGGGGCACATGCATGTTCCAGTTACCCAAAATCCATTTTAGGGTTAATGCATGTTCATTGCAGAAGCAAGCAAGTACTTTGTACAATCTTATAAATTGATGGTATCCGCCTTAATTAACACCCGGTGCTGAGCTAGCCATCCACGCATCCTTCTTATTGGAAACAGCTGAGACTTGCTTTTCAACTTTCAATTTTATTAAGTCATGTGTTGCCCAGAACAATAAAGCCCTGATCAGATTATGGAGCATTTTAATCTTTTGCATATCTCTAGCACATTTCATCTGGTGATCTAGGATTGTTTTACAAACATTAATTATGAAACTGCATAACCCCCCTCTGAGGAAGGTAATAACTGCAATAATACTTAGCACTTAGACAGGGCTTTGGATGTACAAACAATAAGCTTTAAAATTGAATACATGGCAGTAATTATTGTCATTCTTGTTACACACGTGAGAAAACTGAGACACAACGAGGTGAAGTGTCTTGGCCAGGGTTATTCATCAAGTCAGTGATGGTCAGAAATAGAGCCCAGGGGGCGTGACTCTAATTCCTGGCTTTAGTTACAAGGCTGCACGCCGTTCCTTGAGTTGGGTCTGAATGATGAAGTCTCAGGGTGGCATAGATAATGGCAACTACACATTCGCTAGCAGGACACAATCTGTAATTGAGCATAATACTGGATTCCACATCTTTTGAACTTTTTGTTCAGTAGTTTGGTATATCTGGCTTTTTGGCCAATAAAAGGTCCTTCATCTGGGTAATCGATTGTCCTGAGAGCTAGATGGTATCAAAGGGTGACTTAGTTGGAATACTTTTGCCATTTCAAGATAACATGAGTCCATTTAACTCATAATTTATTGGGTTTCCCAATTGTTTTCCTGTTAGCATTTGAGATCAAAAGAAAAAGCCAGGTAGAAAACTTGACCAATGACTAAACTTTTATCTTCTTTAAAAAAAAAAAAAAAAAAAAAAAAAAAAAAAAAAAAGAGAGAGGGATTGTGGGACATGATCATATGGGGTAGAAGGGCAATCATTGCAACGTATGGGTCGGTGAATTCCTTTTCCAGGCAGTCAGCGTGCTGTGTATTATCATTGTATTATGAAGTGACCCAACCTCTGTCTCACCTGTAGCTGCAACAAGGCCAAACCTACCTTTCTTCCTAGCCTTTGTCTATGTAGAGTGTAATTTCTTCAGGGCAGGGGCTGTCTCTTGCTATGTGCCTCGTACCATGTGTCCCCAGTCTTGGCTGGGGCCTCTAGGTGCTGCTGTAATGGTACCACTAATGAACCTTTCCTCACGTGCACTTTAATGATGCTAATCTGAAAATAAGATAGACAACCAAATTTGTCCCAGCTAAGTGGAGTAGGCTGATTGGTGCTTGAATGATCCGTGGGGTATCTGATTACTCGTAGAACAAGTACTGGAGAGTGAATTCTATTAGCAGGGAGAAAAGCAGCTCGGCTTCCTCCAGCTGTGGCCAACCCCAATTCCTTCAGTAGGCAGCAGAGATGGTCAGACTGAAGCAGCAGGAGGAAGTAGATAGGAATAAAATGATGCTCTCTTCGATGTGACTAGGGGAACTAGTTATGGTGAAATAAGAACTGACCAAAACCAACTCTTTGAGGTTCAAATAATTGGATTCCCTTTTAAAAATATTTTTAAATCTTCTGCATTCTCTGGCCTTAGTCAGAACTTGAAGTGCTGAAATAACTGACCAATGGACCATCTATTTCATGAGAGAGACTCTTCTTTGTAGACTTGTTGCCCAATTTTGTGCACCAAGAGATTCAACTAAGCACATGTTTTGGGATCTTATCAACTTTTTCCTTCTTCAGACTCCTGGCTCACCTGTAGTCTTTAGGCTTTTCCTGTTCTTTGGGTCAACTGCTGCCAGAGCACAGAGAGCCCTTCAGGAGGGCTCCTTGTATAGGCCTTGAACTAGGAACAGAGGCTGGGTTTGGGACTAGATCTTCCTGTCTCTCCTCAGAGCAGGGCTAGTGCAACCATTTAGGAGACCTGGGCGGTCGCCTAGGGCACTAGGATTTGGGGGGGGCGCCATTTTCTTTGGCAGCAACCGCAGCTGATTGGCGCCACAAGCTTGGGAGTTGGGAGAAGTGAAGCAGCCATGGCGTGCTCAGGGAGGAGGCGGGACAGGGGTGAGCTGGGGTGGGGAAGGGGTGCCTCAGGGCAGAGGGTGGGGTTGGGGAGCTGCCACAATGGGGCGCCTCAGAGTGGAGGGGGGAAGCTGCTGTGAGGGGAAGCGCTTTAGGGTGGGGGGGCAGGGGAAGAGGGTGCAAGGTGGAAGTTTCTCCTAGGGCACGAAACATCCTTGCACTGGCCCTGCCTCAGAGGCCAAAGGCCTGTTGTTTTACTTGCCATGGACTGTACTAGATGAGCCCACCGGCAGCCACAGACCCCAGAAGTGTTTTTAAAAATCCCAAATGTATGAAACTATCCAATGAAACTCAAGAAAAATGGTATTAAAATATCCCTAGGTCTTAGCCGGCCCCTGGACTTGCCTAACTAGGCCAAAGCCTTTTCAGTTACAGACGCGAGAGTAGAAGACTAAAAGCCTTTGTCTTAAGAAACCCTGTGTTTCCGTTGCTTGCCTCTCAAGGCTTTGCCTGTCAGTATTTTAGTCGTGCTGAGCTCCATTTCTTTAGTGTCAGAGATCATCTTGCTAACTTTGATGACTTGTCATCTATCCTTTGGCTTCTTTGATGTCCCCAGGTGAGTCCCAGAGTCATCTATATGTGAGCCACTTGAGAACGGTGAGCTTGTGGAAACGGTATCTCGGGAAGCAAATTAATTTCTGCCCCTCTTCCCAGTGCAATAAGCCAGTTGACAAATACTCTTGTTTCTCAAAACCCCACGCACACATTACACCTTTCCCAGTTTCCTCTTGGAGGCTCTAGTGTTTCAAATGACCTTTTGCTCTGCACAGATATCAAGTAATAAATTCATAACTTTGCTTTCTATATCTCTTGCTCCCAAGCCCATTTGCATGGGTCTCCCATGAGGGGGAGAGGCTGTGTCAGTGTCAACTAGCATGCCATCCCTTTTGGTCTCCATTGTAAAGGTGTTACTGAAAAATGGGGAATTGTGGGAAAATATGTATCAAATGTTTCATGAGGGATAGTTACAGCTGGACACGCCAATGAACAGTGGGTGGGAGAGGCTCAGATTTGGTGTGGAGCTGATGTGCTCTCTCAGAATTGCCGACTGCTCATGTGTTGCAGGAGTTTGGTGAGCTACAGAAAGCACTAGCTGGAAATTCAGTTTGGAGCGAGTTCTTCACAACTAACAGTGGCCTAAAGCCATTCCCAGGGACAGAACAAAAACTGCAATATCTTGATAGTTAATGTAATATACAGAAACTGTGAGTCCAGTTTACTGAGCAATAGCCCCAGGGACAGTGATGAGTGCAGAAGGCCAAAGCGGATAAATAGGTCTTTAAGAAACCAAAAACTGGCCAGGGTTTCATCACTTCTGACATCTCTTGGGAGAGCTGCTCGTCCACAGAGCATTCCTTCCTCCTCCAGGGCTGAGCAATGACAAGCAGAAATACAGGCATGACTGGCATCTGCACAGTGAAAGTAGCATGGCCAGCTGTTGCGCACAGCTGCATGCGAACGTATGGAAAATCTATTAATTGGAGTCGGGACACAATACAAACAGTTTGTTATGGTGTCAAGGCTATTTCATTGCACAATCACACAGCAGATGTGAAGTGATGCAAAATGCTACATGTGAACAGATAGCTGCACATGGGGGGAAATCAGCTCCTTCTGTATTCTCTTATAATATGCTGAATGGTATGGAATGATGCCCAGAGTTTGTGATCAGGTAAAGAAACATCCCATTCCTAGGATTGTACAAAAGGGGGCAAAAGGGAAATTAAGGTAGGAGCCTCAGCTCTGAATTTGTGACTCTTGTGAAATATAAAATCTCAACTTTAAAATTGTAACATGCTAGCTTTTGGGCGTGCATCCCTGTTCCTCTACTGAGTGGAATGCTAGACATGCTCAAGTGTGTCTCATAAACAGTTTGCTGCTTCACTTAAAGGGATACTCTCCATTAGTTCATGACACAGGAAAGGGGCTATGCTTTTGGAGCAGAAGGACCTGAGTTCTGTCCCCACTAATGATCATAAGTCCCTGAATGTCCATAGCATGTATGTTTGTATGTCCCATCCCAAGTGAGCCTCATATGCCACAGAAGCATCTTGCTGGCTGGTGCCTCTTTGTGGGTGTCGTGTTGCTGGGCCTTCTCCTTGGTTGTTGCCTCTGTCTGGGTCTTCCGTGGCCTAGCCCACCGGCCAGGTTACTTAAAAATTGAATCCTCTTCCAGGGCATCCAAGTCCAGCTGTAACTGAACAGACTCCAGGCTGACTTCTCCCAGCAGACCTCTTTAGATTCTCTTTGCCCAGTTCCTCGTGGCCAACAGCAAAGTCCTTCCAAAACAAAGAGAATCACATCAGCCTTTCACAGAGCAGCAGGTTCCAAGGCTTCTCCCTGGCACCCCTCATTAGAATTTCAAATACATTGGCCCTGGGACTGCCTCCCTGGAGTCTGGCCCCTTGTTCTAGGGGCTGCCACAGGAGCTGACCCTCCACTCTTGTGACTTCGCTCTTCAGCTACAACCCAGATCAACTGGTCTCCTCTACAGCCTGTCCAGAACTGCTGGGCTTCATCTCTTTTAAGTCCTATACCCAGGCCATTACAGGTGTGGCAGGGTGGGGCTAATGAAGCAGGGCTGGCTAGCCCTGGGCATCTTAGCTGTGAAAAGCCACCCTGTTGTGGTGTGGCACTGTGGTGGCCAGGGACATATTAGTTGCATTGACTTGTGTGCATTATGGAGATGCTGGTTGCAGCTCCATCGTTAAGGTTGAGTTTGACTTTGCACTTTAAATTCCTGTTTTATCTCTTTGTTATGTATGAAAAAATACAGCATACTCTCTCAAGAATTACAGCACTTACACTTTGAGCACAGAATGAATTTACTGAGCACTTACAAGTAAATCCATTAATTAATTTGAGTTCAGATTAATTTTAAAATGATCCTTTTAAGAAATTTAACATTTGTCAGTCTTGTCTTTGTCCTGAATGATCTTAATAATGGAATAGCACAGACTATTCAAACGTTACATATAATTAAAATGCATTAAATCTTCTGCCTGGATTATGTTTGAAGAAAGTAGGTTATAATTACAATAATTGTTAATAACTTAGTTTATCAAATTATTCTGAGTGTATGGGATACAGACAGGGTCAGGTCAATAGCTCAGGGATGTTGTAATTTCCAAAACGAAGCACTACAAAACCAGGAAATTCACAGTTAAGATTACACTTAAAAGAAATCCAAACTAGTTAGAGTATGGATATGCACAGTTAAAACCTTCAAACAGCCTTACTTCTGCCCTCTCTTACTGCCATATCATAACCTTGCCATTATGATTGAGGGATATTAGTGCTTATTGTCTCAGATTAGATTAACATTGATTTTTAAAGATGCTATTTCTCTTCCATATGTTTCTTGACTCATGGCATCACTATAGGGCAGACATAAGTGTGCATTTCTGTAACCTGACATGTCTGGCTTTCTTTAAGTGTAACTGAATTTCCTGGGTGTGCAATGTTTGCTTTAGGGATAATTACAGCAGTCCTGTACTTTTTTTTTAAACCCTTAATTTACTTGTGTACCTTCAAGTTTAACACCTTTTAAACACTGGCTCTTGTCCTGGAGTACAGTATTAAAAAGCTGATTGCACCGCTTTGCATTGTGGGCATCCCAAATCCTCACTAGCATAGGAGGCATCTCTTATAGGGGAATTTTTCTCCCCTCCTCCCCCCATCTTTATTTAGAGAAGAGGGGAGGTGGGGAGAAAATAAATAATGGACAAAGATGAATAAACTCCCTGAGATTGTGAATCAGTGCCTCTAGAAAGGCAGCAGGAGACTTGTACAGTTTCAGCTTCAACCCCCTTGGCCAAAAGGCCCAAGAGAACTCAGACGAGAGCCCTTTAAACAGATCTCTGTCTTGCAGTCCTTTGACTTTTTTTGCTATTGCTACTTAAAAGAGAAAAGCCTTTTAATATTTAAGCACCATTAACTTGGTTGAATTATTAAATGTCAATTTGCATTATGTGCATAAAAGGATCAATAAACAAAGAGAATAAAACAATGGACTTGGCTGAGGTTAGGGAGATGTCAGCTCCTCTTATCGGAACAGGAGGGAATCGCTTCCTTGTCTGTCGAGCTGTGGTTATTCATTATTGGCGCATGAGAGAGAAAGAACTGGGGACTGCACAGGACTCTTCATACCAAAGGCTTTGCAGGGATTTAAAGGGATGCTCTCAAGATGAAAACTATTTGGCTTGGTTTCCAGGGGTGCTGAGCATCCACAGCCCCCTCAGCCTCTCTGGAAAATCGACCAGCTTTTCCTTTCTGCACTTCCACTCTATTTACATGGTGAAACTGGGCTGTGGTGTGTGTCTTTCTGGTTTTTACTAATTTCACTGCTGATAGTTGCTTTTGGGTTGAAGTTTCATGTGCTGGGAGGATGGGTGGGGAAAACACCACTGAAAACACCGGTTTTTGTTTAATAAAAAAACAATTCCTGAAACTCTATGGCAACATTTTTCTGTTTGTGACTATGAGTTTAGTGCTGAATTAAACACCCCTGGAAACTTAAGGCAGGTTTTGCCATTAAAACATTGGCCTGGAATGAGGAGAGGTGTATTCAATTCCCTGCTCTGTCACAGAGTTTCAGTGTGACCTTGTGCAAGTCATTTAATCTCTTTGTAGCACAGTTTCCCCATCTGGCAAAGGGTGGTGATGATACTTCCTAACCTGACAGCAGCAATCTCAGGATAAATGCATTCAGGTTTTGTGAGGCGCTCGGATAGTACAGGGACAGGGGCTGTCTGAGCAGATAGATCATTCTGTTTCCACAGAATGGGTAGAGCATGGGCAGAGGCGGAGCAGGCTTTCCCTGCACCATCCCCAAATGTGCCTCAGTAATCCTGCCCCGAAGGGACAGCGTCTAGACATCACAGGGGGGTTCATGCTCTTTCACCTGCTCCGTTCTTGACTTCTCTGCTAGTGCTGCCAGCAAAAGGACTGGTTAATGCCAGTTGTGTTGGGTTGGTGATGTGAACACCTGTTCCCTGGGAGCTGGTTTGAGATCAACCAGCTTTCCTTACGCAAGCCACAAAACATTCATCAGACAGCAACAATTCAGTCACTATTGACCTGGGCTGAATTCAGACCTAGGTACCAGTGTGCTTAGATCCTCCGTATACACCGCGTCAGACAGAGTGAAATGCTCTGTCCTTGCCGAATACTGTTCTGCTGCAGAAAACCCTGACTGGAAATACTTGAATTTAAGGTAACATTTTTGGTTCCAGCTATTTCAGGCCCTAGTGAGGAAAAAATGGAGGGTTTAAACAAATTCTGGTTGGAATCTCCTACTTTCCCCAGGTCCTCTGCCCTCCATTGTTTAAATGGCTTCTGACTTTCAGATAGGGTATGGTCCAGCAGTGCGTAAACAGGCCCACATGTTGAATCTTCCCCTTTTAGCTGTAAACTGCAGGTGAACCTGTGTGGCACGCTTTCTATACCTAGGAGTCCCCTCCTTCCCATGCCTCATTTATCTGTACCTCTCCTTCTGAGACAGTCACACTGTCTCAGAGCTGACACTGGATATACTAGGAAATGTAGAAAATGAGTGTCCTCCGGCTCTCTCTGTAGAAGGTCCCTCATTTTCTTCTGACAATTCCCTTCTCCTTCTCTCCTCCCTTCCGTCTGCTATCCACTTCCTGCAGTTCTTCTGGGCCTCGATCTCCATCTAGCTGGAAGATGCTGGTCCTTTATTATCTCTCACTTTGAAGGACATTGCTTGATTTGCATGAAAACTTTTGTATTCCTATTCAGTTTAGGGAATTCATAGATTAAAAATGCCAGATGGACCACTGTGATAATCTAGTCTGACCTCCTGCATAACACAGGCTGTAGGGCTTTCCGGAATTAATTTCTGTTTGAACTAGAGCATATCTTTTAGAAACCCAACAAATCTTGATTTGTTTTTCTGAAGCCTCCTTTCCTTATTCATAAACAAAACCTATGGTTTGGGTCTCCTTTATTTTGACCTTGTTCTTTTAAAAAATAAACCTGCTGGTTGAGTCTGTACCTGTGTGTGTCTGTGTTTTGGGTGTGCACATGTGATTGTGGTGGTCAAAGTTTGCACTTGTCCCCAAATGTTCTCAGTGCTGCTTGCCAGCAAACCATGTATGGTACTGTTCTCTCTCTGCCTTTTTGTTCTCTTTCCAACTTGGAAGTCACAGCTGTTGCCCCCTGATAACTTTTTATATGAAAAGGAGCCCATACTCCATCATTGATCAGGTCACATGCACCTTTGCTGCTAATCCAGTCGACAAATGATTAGCAAATTGACATCTTCCTTTCCCTTTTGAAGGGCTGAAGGCTGCATGTGTGTGCTTGCCTTTCATCTCTGTTAAATGGTCCAGCAGTAAAGCAGCAGCCGGAGTTTCAAAGTGCTCTGTTTTCTGGATCCGTAGCTGCAGATGTCTTTGTTGAAACATCGCAGTTGTTGTACCAAAGTGTATGGGTTTTTTTGTTTTTAAAAAAAAAGGGAAAAAAGAACAAGAGAGGAAATAAAACAAACGGCAGTAGCAATGACCTTGGGAATGAGCTGATCTCAAATGCAGGGATGATGGGAGAGAGGCAAAACCCTTGGGATGGTTAAAGCAAAACACACTTTCTGACAGAGGTTATTAGCAGCAAGTAACAGTTTTCCTTAGGACATTCATCTACTAAACTCCGCTACCTGCATTGTCCAGTTGCTGTGCACCTGGCTGACTCTCAAGACTTGCAGTAGCAGCAAAGAATCCTGTGGCACCTTATAGACTAACAGATGTTTTGCAGCATGAGCTTTCGTTGGTGAATACCCACTTCGTCAGATGCTTGTAGTGGAAATTTTCAGGAGCAGGTATATATATGCAGGCAAGCTAGAGATAATGAAGTAGGTTCAATCAGGGAGGATAAGGCCCTGTTCTAGCAGTTGAGGTGTGAAAACCAAGGGAGGAGAAACTGGTTTTGTAATTGGCAAGCCATTCACAGTCTTTGTTTAATCCTGAGCTGATGGTGTCAAATTTGCAGATGAACTGAAGCTCAGCAGTTTCTCTTTGAAGTCTGGTCCTGAAGTTTTTTTGCTGCAGGATGGCCACCTTAAGGTCTGCTATAGTGTGGCCAGGGAGGTTGAAGTGTTCTCCTACAAGTTTTTGTATATTGCCATTCCTAATATCTGATTTGGGTCCATTTATCCTTTTCCGTAGCAATGCCCCTCTGCTATGTACATCGGCCAGACTGGACAGTCGCTACGGAAAAGGATAAACGGACACAAACCTACCTCATTATCTCTAGTTTGCCTGCATATATATACCTGCTCCTGGAAATTTCCACTATATGCATCTGATGAAGTTGGTATTCACCCATGAAAGCTCATGTTCTAAAACGTCTGTTAGTCTATAAGGTGCCACAGGATTCTTTGTTGCTTTTACAGATCCAGACTAACACGGCTACCCCTCTGATACAAGACTTGCAGTGTGTATCAGTCACCACCATTGGGAGAGGAAAGAGGAGAAAGACAGGAAAGCAAAGGGCATGAGATTTGCACAGAGCAGCTGGCTTCTGGCTGAGTTCTGTTCAGGCCCTATGGGTTTGGCCCTTCCAGCTCCCCAGGCACAACTGTTGCTGTTGGATCATTTGCAGCCTGGTGGTCAGTGGGAGCAGAATGGACCTGCTTGCTTGCCATAGGATACAATGACAGTATGCTGAGATGCAGACAGCAGCCTAAGAGCAGGATGTCTCATGAAATGAAGGATCTTTGAGAGGCTTTCCGACTGTTATCATTCAGGGCTTGTGTGGAGGTGCCTGTGTGAAATGAATAGTTGGGTCTCAGCCCAGCTCCTACTGGGCATTGGTGCCCATCACAAACCACCATCACTATTGGCATTAATTGCCCTTCTCCCCTCCCCCCGTTGGTAGTCTCCATAGAGAAGCCAAGGATTGAATAGGACATGGAGATTAGACTACCACTTTCCTCACTGGAGGAGATTTCTGCAGAGGATGAAGCACATAAGAAGGATGGATGGATGAGCGATGGAGTGTGAACTTCTACTGTCCATGCTGTTCTTAACCTTTGTGTAAAGAGAAGTTCCCAGGCTCGAACCCTTCACCAGTGCTGCAGCTAATTGAAATGTTTAAAAAAGTTTTTAAAAAATTGGTTTGTAATTGCAGCTGGAGTGGAACCCAGCTGGGATGCGGCTCATCCTCTGCTGCATCTCTTTTACCTTGTGGCTGCTACAGCGAGATACAGGGATACGGAAAAGCTTTGCTTCTGCAGACAGGGAAGCAAGGCCCAGGTAGTGAAGGAGGACTGAATCCTTTCCATGGCTAGGCTCAGAGGATGAGGGATACTTATTTTCCTCCCATTATTTGGAGTCTATGAGTATAATGTTGCTGTGTAACAGGATCCGAATATAGCTAACCTCTGCAAACAGTATTTAATGCAAGAGAAAGCAAGTCATTTTCCCGACCTAAAGAATTGCACTAGGGATATAAATATCGAGCTGATGCAGGCCAAAGGGAAGCGATGGTCCTGCTTTGGTGGTTAAATATTTCACTGAAGCCCACAATATTCTTCCTTGTAAAACAAATCTAATGCCATTGCCCCCAAATTGAGCCAAGCCTTCTGGTGCATCAGCCACCCTCTCTGGGGCATATGTTCTGCAACTCCTGCTGTTTTTTTTTTTCCTGTTTGTTTGTTTTTGTTTTGTTTTAAAAAGCAATATCTAAATGTTGCTGGAAGAGTCAGTGGTGATTCAGCAGAGGTTCTCCTAGCATGCCGCTGGGGCAATGTTTTGCTGGTGGTGCCATTGTTTGGAGATGTAAAGCTAAGATTCTGACCACTTCTGAGTTAAAGAGCCCATGCCACTTATTATAAGTGGCTAGCTTGCCTCCTGGGTGATTCCATGCCAGTCCCTAAAATTCCTCCCTGCAGTTTCCATCGGAAACAATATTCTTCACTTGTGGTGTAGTGTTCTGGAGGGTCAGGCAAGCTTTGCTTTGTGCACCTCCGTGACAGCTAAGTTTCTGTGGTGGGTGGAATGATTCCTGTATATTTATGTAAATGCCGCAGAGGCATCTGGCAATTTCCAGATGAAGTAAAGCAAGTTCCCTGCCCCCAAGGTACGGCATTTGTAATTGAATATAAGCAGGCAATCCAAAGAGCAAAGCTGGCACTAGCACATGGGGTTCAGGGTGGGTTAAGCTGGCTGGCATGCTGGGAAAAGAGATGTGCTCAGCAGAGCTTTGCTTTGTTTTGCACACCCTTTGGGTTGTGATCGTTAGTGTTATCATGTTAGATTAGTGTCATGGTGGCTTTGTTTTGTGATCCTCTCCTGAGTGGGGCCAGCCGTGCAGAGCACCAGAGTCAGGATAGTGCTGGAAAGGGCGCTAAAAGGAATTTAGGGAAATGGCTTGGTCAGTGCTTAAAGAAGTGGAAAAAGTGGAGGGTCTATCAGACACCACATCTGCCTGTCCCCCCTGCCTCCAGCCCCAATCTGTTCTCTTCCACATCGATGCTGTCCCTCCACATCTGTTCCCCCCTCCCCCCCGCAGCTTCACCTCTGCTCCTCTTGCAACTTCAGGGGCTCTTCATCCCCTCTACCAGAATAGGGAGGCTGCAATGGGGGTGAAAGGTCTTTCTCCCCCTCCTAGACAGGGGAACAACTCCAGGGGCTCTTTACCCCTTCTGCTAAGGTTGTCCACCTCTGAGATGCAGGAAAAAAACCCAGCCACTGGCTACCCACACACACACAGAAAGGGTCCCAGTGCCATCTACGGCTGATTCTCTTCTTCCCCCACCCCCCAGTCATGAGCCCCTATCTCATCCCCTCCTAGGAGCCCCTGCCTCCCCCATCCTTCTCCTCACCCCTTCCCACTGGTGAATCTTGTTTCCATCCCACTTCCTGGCCCTCAGTGCTGAGAGGAACAACCATGGTTTTGATGGGTTGAGGGCCTGGTGTGCAGAGCAGGTGCCAGCTGCACAGTAGTTACAGGATTGCTGCATGTGCACCCAAATTTCAGGGAAGGCTGGTCACAAGTAGAGAAGAACTTGGCACATTAAATATTTTTGCCAGCAACTTCCAAGCCAGGCCAAAAAAATTTGGCCAGGTGGCAGCCCTACCCTGCCCCTTCCCAGCCCCGGTGTTGCAGGGAGGGGAACAGAGGAATGGTCCCTGTTGCTTACAGAAGGGGAGGGGAGAGAAGCAGAGGAATGGTCCCTGTTGCTCACAGAAGGGGAGGAGGGCACGTAACTGCTCTAAGTAGCTGGACTCTTTCTGTTCTCTCCTCCCTCTGTCCTGAGAACAGATCCTGACGGGAGGGTAATTAGACCTCCAGTGGAGGGAAAGTGGGCAGTCAGAAGAAGTTTCCCCCAAGCACGTCTGAAATGTGCTTCTCAGACATTTTATTTGCAAGTCTGCCACCTGTTGTAGTCTGGCATACTTTACACAGAGGAGAGCAAGGTCACTAGGTCCCCAAGAGGCAGTGGTTTTCCAGGCAGAGAGGGAGATGTGAAAGAAGGTCCAGAGCAATGAGTGGGAAGACCCTGAAACTCTCATATCTCCAGAACTCCCGCTCTTAGTGCCTGGTCAGTGAACCTCTTTTCCCCCAACTCCTGAGAGTAACCCAGCTCTCTTAGTGTTAAGGGTCTGAGACCAGCTAGACTCGGAAGTATCTGACTGCCTCAACTCAAGGCTACTCCTGGCTGGGACTCTGAAAACCCACTGTGACGAATTCAGTCACAGAGACCCCCTTGAGGCTGTCACCTAACGTTGGAATTACCTCTGAGCCCATTTTCCCTGCCAGTTTAGCACTCCAGAACCCTGCATTGTTGATCTAGACACATTAGTCCGCTGCAACACAGACCCCAGTTTAGTCCATGCCCCCAAAGCAGCAGACTTTACCTAAAAACAGCTCAGCAGGTTACCTGTCTCCCAGCACCCAGACATCCAGTGCCGAGTGGGATGCAAACCCAAATTAAATCAGTTTTACTCTGTATAAAACTTATACAGGGTAAACTCATAAATTGTCCGCCCTTTGTAACACTGATAGAGAGAGATGCACAGCTGTTTGCTCCACCAGGTATTAATCACTTACTCTGGGTTAATTAATAAACAAAAGTGATTTTATTAAGTATAAAAAGTAGGATTTAAGTGGTTTTAAGTAATAGCAGACAGAATAAAGTAAGTTACCAAGCAAAATAAAACAAAACAGGCAAGAAACTGAATACAGGTAAATATCGCCCTCAGAGATGTTCCAATAAGCTTCTTTCACAGACTAGTCTCCTTCTTAGTCTAGGCCCAATCCTTTCCCCTGGTACAGTTCTTGTTAGTTTCAGCTCAGGTGCTAACTAGGGAATTTCTCATGACTGGCATACTCCTTTGTTCTGTTCCACCCCCTTTTATGGCTTTGGCACAAGGCGGGAATCTTTTGTTTCTCTGGGTCCCCACCCTCCTTCTAAATGGAAAAGCACCAGGTTTAAGATGGATTCCAGTACCAGGTGACATGGTCACATGTCCTGTGAGACCCCAAGCTCTATTCTTTCCAGCCTGACTCACATGAACACAGGAAGGCTTACAAGTAAACAGAGCCATTTGCAACCAATTGTCCTGGTTAATGGGAGCCATCAAGATTCTAAACCACCATTAATAGCCCACACTTTGGATAGTTACAATAGGACTTCAGAGTAATGCTTCATATTTCTAGCTTCAGATACGAGAATGATTCATACAAATAGGAAGAACACACTCAGTAGATTATAAGCTTTGTAATGAAACCTTTACAAGAGACCTATTTCATAAAGCATATTTCAGTTACATTATATTTACACTCATAAGCATATTTCCATAAACATATGGAGTGCAACATCACACCCCCATTAGGATTTAACTCTCTGCCTGGTTAGGCAGGGATCTCCTCCTAAGGGTGTCACTGGGGCAGAGCTGCAGAGCAGGCACCAGGCACCCAGGACTTGTTCACAAGGCAGTGGTTGTAGTGCTGACCAACCAGACTTCACCATTAAGAGGTGACATGAAGACATCAGCCACTTGGCTTCAATTAGATATCACCTGCTGGCTCCTCCCTTTCTTCTATTTGCATTGCAGAGTTAATTCTGACAGACACAGCCCGGTCTTTCTCCAGCCATTAATACACTATTGATTCACAGCGCTCATGACAGTGTTAATGGACACTGATTGTGTATTATTATTTCCATAATCAGCCTCAAGCTGGAGTGAATTTTCCTTTGCAAATGCTCCGTCGATATTGTGCCCAGCTTTCTGGCCTTCCAGGGAAGGAGCAGGCCTGATTATTTGTTTTGTTTAAAGTTTCAGTGGAGCCTTTGCTTTCCATTATTAATAGCTTAATCAATGACACCCGCTGAATAATGAGAGAGTGCCTCCCTGCCCCCCACAACCTTCCTTCACAGCATTTGCCATCCCTTCCCAGGGCTTGTTCTTGCAGACGCATTTTCATGACTATGCAAAACTGCCCCTTTGTGCTAAACACCCCTGCTCCATGTTAGTATCTGCTCGCTATCCTGAAATACCGGCATTTCCTACAATATTAGCGCAAACCCTGCATGTTGTTTCTATTCACTTTATTAAAGCCACAGTAACACTGCATCTCCCGTCTTTAACATTTTTTAGCACAAATTTATTTGACTGTGTATATCAGAATTATCTTAACGGCTTTCTATAATCCCTTTGTCAGGTCTCCCTTGAACCAATGACCATCCAACTTCTATCTTCCCTCGCTCTTATGACTTAGAGGAATGATGTCATTTTCTTGTTCTTGTTGCTGCACTGTATCATTTTTTTTCTTTCAGCCAAGTCTGATCTTGCAGGTAACAATTGCAAATGTCTCCAATTTCATCTATACACTTGGCCATTATTAGCCATGACATCATAAGAATGAGGTGCTGCCTCTTTTGTTACAGTGGCTTTCTGAGCCCAATTTCTACCATGATAGATATGTACTCAATCATTTGGTTTCAAATAAGGTAGCTTAGGCAATCCTCAATCATCATAATTCTTTTGATACAAACTTGGCTGATATTTATACTTATTCCTTTCCTTCTATCCTTTTTGAAAAAGCATAGGTAATTTCCTGTTACATAACAACTGTGCAGGTGCTAAACCTTGTCATAATGGCCATGTTCTATAATTTAATTTAAATCAATATTGATTTCTTCAGCTTTTATTAGTAATCTTTTTTATTATTTTAACACCATTTTCAACTTGTCCATTAGATTGTGGGTAACATGGACTTGATGTAATGTGTCTGAAATATATGCTATGCAAAACTTTTAAACTCTCTTAACTATGAAATTGAGGTCCATTTGCAGTCATTGCCCTATTGGGAATACCATGTATTGCAAAAATTGATTTTAATTTTATTAATGACTTGTTTGGCACATGTGTTTTCTAGTATAGATATTTCAGGAAACTGTGAAAAATAATCAAGAACTATAACATATGCATATCCTTTATATTCAAATAGATCTAAATCTCCTTTAGACCAAGGTATTGAGTTTTCTTGAATAAATGTCAGAGGTTGTTTAGACTGAGTACATCTATATTCTTGAAATTATCTATGGCTTTATGTATTCTTTGTGAATCAATCTGTAATCCCTGATTAGTAAGTGTGTCTCCTAGAAGCATTAATTCTTGCACTTTAAATTTACATTTGTGTTAAGCTTCAATCCTGCTTCTTTTGCTTTAGATAATGCTTTAGTTAATCTTATATCCTGCTCTTTTAAAGTTCTTCTCCATATTCTTATGTCATCTATGTACACTTGTGTGCTACCTATGTTTTCAAAAATCTTTTTATTGCTCTATGAAATATGTCTGAGCTGAACATAAGCCAGAAGGTAATCTTTTTAAAACATTAGTGTCCAAAAAGGTGTGTTAAATGCCCATAGCAATTGGCTTTCTTGCTCCAGTGATATTTGCCAAAATCCATTTGAAGCATCTAAAGAAGAAAAGTGTTTTGCTTCTGACAGTTGTCCAAATATTTCTTCCCTGGTAGGTATTTTAAAATGTTCCCTTTTAACATACTTTGTTTAAGTCTTCTGTATCTAAATATAAATGTAAGTATCCATCTTTCTTTTCTACTATTACTAATGAATTCACCCACTCAGCTGGCTCTTCCACTCTTTTAATTATATCTAAATTACCTGACCTTTCCGATTCCTTTTGTACCCTACTTCTTAAAGCTAAGGATATTTTTCTAGTTGCTTGTATAACTTGTTTCTTTGTTTCATTTAACTCTGTTTTATACTTTGTATCCAATTTACCAATGCCAAAAAATAGTTCTGTAAATTGATGTTCTATTTCCAGTGTTTCAGAATTTTGAATAGTCTGAGTTCTACCGGTTAGATCTAGAGAGAAACGTGTTTCTAAACCTAAAATAGAAATATCTTGTCCCTTAACTACTACAGATCTTATGCTTTCTAAATTGCCTTTAACTAAGACCTGTAATTCACTAATACCCATAGCTTGAATTTTTTTTTACCACTGAAAGATTGTAAATTAATATGTATTTGTTCTTTCTACAGGTTTTACTTTAGACCTCCTATAATGTCTTCTGAAATGAGAGTAGCTTGTGCACCTGTATCTATTGCATACAAAATAAATGTTCCATTAGAAGATAGTGTAAGGGCTCAGTTCTCCTTGTAATTTACAGAGCGACTTGGTTTCGGAATACCCAGAAACCAGTTTTCTTCATCTGTAATGTTAGTTCCGTATTTCTTACTTGATGTCTTCTCTGAGACTTTTGAATTTTGAACTAAATGTAAATATCTACTTTTTTTCAGACTTTTCTGTTTACAAACGTCTGTGAAATGATTCTGTTTCCTGCAGATCTGACAGGTCTGACCATATGCTGGACATTGTCTAGGTTAGTGCCTCCAACCACATCTAGAATGTTCCTTCATATGCTCAAATGTTTTACCTTTAACACTCTATGGACTTGTTTGTTTCCTTTTCCTTAGCAAGTCTATATTCACATCAATTTGTTTTCTTTCTAAAATGTGCAATCGTTGTTAATTAAATTCAGCAGTTTGGCAAATTCTCACTGCTTTTTCTAGATTTAGATCTTGCTCAAACAGTCTCTTTTGTTACACAGATACCTTTTTATACCCATCTTCATTTGATTCCTTATCATGGATTCTGAGGAAATTACATGTCTGACTTCTTACCTTTTAGATCTGTTTAAAAATTATTCAAAAGTCTCTTCCTCCCTTTGATTCCTTAAGTGAAACTGAGATCTTTCAAATGTTTCATTTCTTTTTGGTAAACAGTATTCCTCAAATATTTTTAAGACAAACTCCTAGTCGGCTCCTTCTCCAGCATTAAGCTCAAATGAATTAGATAATGAAATTGCTTTTGTACCTGCAGTATTCACAAAGATAAAAATCTTTTGCTCATCTTCCTTATGAGTAGAGCTGATTGCCCTAAAAAATGCATCAAATTCTTGTGTAAACCTTTTCTAATTTTTTGGCAGCATTGCTTGACATTTTGAGAAATGTGAGAACTCTTCATTTATCCATCTTATTTCGTTCCAATTTGTTTTCACTTCTGAGTAACTCTTACCTCAGTTTTTTTTAACTTCTTCCAGTTTTTAATCACTTCCTTCACTCCTTTTGCCATGTATTGTTTTATGGCCAAGTAATCCACTGGTCTTAATAATAATAATTCAAAGCTAATAATTTAACAAATCTTTATTAGATACATAGTTAACATTGATTTAGTTGAATTAAAATGCTCTGTATGTATCAGTCTAACCTAAAACCAACAGGCTTTTCCCACTGTCCTCTCCCACACCCTTTAATTAGATATAATTAAAGCCACAGTAACACCACAGCATGTGCCATGTGTGCAAAGGTCTCTGTGGTTGCTCTGAACTTTACAGAAAAATTGGGGTAAGACTCTGCCTTTTGCTGCCAAAGCAGAGGCTCCTACCACTTGAGAATCTACCTTAGCTGTTAGCAGTATAAGACTTATGACACACAGTGGAGAAGTTATGATTCCATCCTGGAGAGGGTGGTGATACTTAAACTCTAGGTAGCTGATCACAATACTATCTCAGCAAGAAAAATTGAATGATTTATAATTTAATTCCAATAAACCCCTGCACCCTCCATTTGATGCAACATATTTTAGGATTTTTCTGCTGCTTTCTTGGCACCAGCTGCAAAGCTCATCCACTAGCTGCCTCTTGTGCGAGACAGGAGATGTGAGAGAATATGATTGGCAGCCAGCTGCCTGGCTCTTCAGGGCTTGAGCAGATGGTGTCAATCGGACTTGAAGTGAGTGTTCAACACTGCCCTCTCCCCACTCCCGTGTTCGCTGTAACTCCAAGGAGATTGACCCAGACAGATCAACAAGACAGGGAAAGGGCTCTGCCTTCATATTTTGACCTACTTGCAAAAGAGGATGCTTTATAATCGCACCGGGTACATAGAGAATCACGTGACTGGCAAAACTGGTGTCTTGAGTAGTTCTGATGAACTGTGTCAATGAGGAGCAGGAGGCTCTAGCCTACAGGGGGCAGCAGGGAGGAGCAAAACAACCCGCTTCACGCCAGAGGGGGACGGGACTGGAAGCTGTACTTGACATGTGGATTTTTGGTGCTGCATTAACAGCTTTGGGGGCTGAAGTTCTTTATCCAGGGAGGCAACCCCAGAACAGGTACAGCAAAGGTGGGGGCAGGGCAGCACTGTGTGTAAGGATGAGTTGTCCTCCCAGTCCCCTGTGGAGCACCCTCAGATCTTTCCTGGGATCTGTGTTTAGGAGTGGACGGCATGCTGCGGAGGTCCTGAGATGATGACACTCGTGGTCTCCTACTCCAAGACAAAGGAGCGTGTGACGTATCCATTTTCTCTGGCCTGAACAGCTATCCAGGGTGGATGGATGCAGGCTTGCTGCTGTTAGACTTGTTCCTGAGGCTAAGGCTGCTCGCATGGATTTTTTCTATCCTTTTTAGAACAAGAATATTGAACATCTGGATCTGAGGAGCAGACTGCAGAGAGAAGTGCACCCAGCAATAGCCCATGGATATGAGAAAACAAAAGGGCAGGTCACATTTGCTGACCTGGCTGATGTCTCTAAGAGCCTGGGGGGATTATGTGTAAAATCTGTGAAGAACGGCTTATAACCTCGCTCAGAGCACAGCAGGCCTGACAAACTCAGCCCCAGGGGAGCTGACTCCAAGCTGATTCTGCACTGAACTGCTCTCAGCTGGGAGTTGTCTGGCCTTGGGCCAAACCATTGGAGCCATTCTGAGCAGGTCTTAGCAGAGAGTCATCTCCTGGCATGCTGAGCTGGCTTTGTTATAAGCTCAGCCCAGCGGGAGAAGACTCCCAGCTCAAAGCAGCTCCTTCCGGGGGAGGCTCCCTTTCGGTACAGCTGGCAGAACTGCTCTCTTTGGGCCCGGCTCCGATTTCTGTTTGGAGCTTAGCTGTGGGGCCCCACTAGCTTGTCTGGTATAAGATGAGGGACTTGGATAAAACTTCAGCCTCTTCAGTGTCTGGCCCCAGCCAGCTGACCCAGCAGGTTCTCTCCTCCGTGTGCCCCAGGTTGGTTTTAGGGCCCTGTCATGAAATAGTGTCTGGAGGGAAAATGTTGACCTAATATGAAAAAGTTTGGTGTTCTTCCCATGAAGTTGAATGGTCTGAGTAGTATACAGCCTTGAGTGCACCCTGGGTGTCTTTCTTTCTTTGCCCCAGCCCTCACTGCCTTGCCTCCATCGTTGTACCATCTGAGCCTTGTAAACATAAATGGATTGATCTCCACAACCCCCCTTGTGAAATAAGGAAGCAATGTCATCCCCTTTTTATGGCTGGGATCCAGGGCAGCGAGAGATTAAATCCCTTGCCTGAAGTTACACAAGCCGTGTGGCAGAGCAGAGAACGGGACCCAGCTCTCTTGAATCCCAGTCTGCTGCCTTCCCTACAAGATCATTTCCCTCTCCTCCACTACTTGTTATTAACACGCTTGACCTCTAAAGAGCAGGTGTCTCGTAAGCTTCCCACATGATGGTGATAACATTGTACAGTACATTGCACTGGCATAAAGTTATTTTATCCTCTCCAATTTCCTTTCGCTTTAGTGTGTAAATATATCAAGTGAGAGGCTAGTTAGAAATCTCAGTGCAGAGGCCAAGCGCCCTGTGGGCCAGGCCTTTCCAGAGCTGGAAATATTAGGATGTGCTGTGAGATGGGTAGATTTTCAAAGGCTGCGTCTTTCCCTGAAAGCAGCTGTGAGTGTCCTGGACTGTTTGCTTTGTCTGGAGCAAAGCCCCTTGTGTTGGGCTTCTCTGTGGTGGATTTCTGTCCAGGAAGAATGGAAGTTCTGAAGCAGCTTTGCTTTGGTTGTTGAAAAGTAGACTGAAGCCTTGGAGAAAAGACCAGAGACACAATCCTGCCCCAGCCTCCAGCGTGCATTGGAGCACTTCCTTTTCTGCCTCGCGTGGTTCTTTAGGTTTAGCACACTCAGAGAGGCATCCAGGTTTAGGGAAACCCACCAAAACATGTGGAAATGTCTCCACAAGGCTCATACTTTATGGGACTCTCACAGGGAATGATGGAGATGACTACTTCATTCCCAAGCACCAACCCCCTTGCCTCACAGTCTGATCTTCCTGTTCCTCCCAGGAGAAAGCAGCTTCCACAAAGCCTTGTTTATTGTGACAGATGCAGTCTCACCACCTGGGGAGGGAGCAGTGCTGTCTACTGCACTGGAGACCTATAACCTTTCTGTGTGCTAAAAACCCCATGGGACCCAGGATGATGGGAAATAATAATATTCCTTCCATGTGAGCACCCTGTGAATGGAATTAATCCTCATCCGACCATTTTACAAAGGGATGAAGTGACTTTCCCAAGATCATACAGCACATCCCAGCAGAGCTGGGATCAGAACCCAGATCTTATAGCTTTTAATTCTGTGATTTACCCACTAGGATATCTTTCCTGCAAGACACTGAAAGCAGAGTTTGCCCTTGGCTATCTCCCTGCTGTCTCACTGAAGTAAACATAACTGATGACGAAGTTTTTTCTCTGGTCAGACTCCCATTACGTGGTAGCCAAGTGGGTTCACAAGCCGTCTGCAGATGGTACAGCAGATTTTCTAAATTCTCCATTCAGAAACCTGGGCTCAAACTGGATTTAGAGGACAGATGAAATGTCTTCTTCTTGTTGCTGGAGACTCAGTGCTGTTACTGCAGGAGAGAGTCTACTACTTTAGACAAGGATTGATCAGCAGCAGTGGTTCACTCTCCCAAGGGCCTCTCTCTGTAATCAGGGGAAGGGGTCCTGCTGCAAAGAGGATTGGACAGGGAAAGCTTCCTAACAGTGTGTGTGGGGGGGCTCTGTGCCTCAACAGTGCCCTTCCCATACCGCCACTTCTCCCTGAGGCCCTGCCTCTCTTCCCCCCCACTCCCCCAACCCTGTTGCACTTCCTTATGGCTGGTAAAAAGTGGGAGAACCATGGGTCCTCTGCCCCCAGCGCCAGCACCCCAGGGCTCAACCAAGTTATTGATACTTACCAGTAAAGCTAGAAATATAGTCTTGCTTCTGAGCAATATGGAAATCCACTGGACTAGAGAGAGCTCTGTGGAGTGACAGAGCAAGAGAGGACAAGGAACATCTCTTAGGGACTGTGTACACATGGAAATTACTGGTATAATTATACCAGTGTAGTTACCAGTATAACTCCCCTGTGGGCACTCTGTTCCAGAATATGAGAGCCTTTTTCTGATTTAGCTTATACCACTTCCAGAACAACATAAACTAAACTGAAAAAGGCACTTTTATTCCAGAATAAGTGTGTTCACGTGGGGAGTTATACCAGCATAACCGTGCTGATAAAATCCTCCATATAGTCTAGCCTATAGGGACTGTTTTGGAGATAGGGCTGGCAGACAGGAAATGGTTAATCAGAGGAGAGGAGCAAAAAAAAAACCAGAGACTTCAGTGGGGCATTGACCAGAGGGAAGACAGCCACTGAAATTAGAAGATTTAAAATGACCTGGAGTGTACAGTTAAGCAGGGTGCACAGAGGAATTTAGGGAAACATTTAAGTTAAAGCGACAGAAGCTGAGCTGTTACCACAAGCGAAAGAGCTCTGAGGCAGGAAGGGTCTGCTGGAATGCAGGCAGCCCCACTTCAAGGAGAGAACTCAGGATGAGATTGGGGCGGAGGGTGTCTGTTTTAATCCGCAGTGGAGATTCCTCCCAAATCCAGAATTGGGCGCAATCAGCGTGACTGATAGTTGGCGCTGTAGAGTCAGGATTGAGGTGCCCTGGCAGGTCTGGGGCTGGGGACTGGGAGCCCAGGACTGAAGAGCAGAGCAAAGGACGTCAGGTCAGCACTGAGGGGACACGGCAGAGCTGTGTATGAGAAGATTGCACCACCTCCTCTTGCCCCGCACTAGCCATAGTGCTACCAAGCCCTTTCTGTTCCTTAAAGTGCTTCCACTTTCTCCCTCTCCCGACACGGTTAGCAAACAATAATCCCCCCATCCTCTTGGGAAAGGCAAGTCTCTCATCTGCTCAGTCATATCAGTGTAGCTTTGTGTCCTGGTTTCAGAGTTTTAGTTGTTAATGACAAGACTCTTGTGAGAGCTATCCCAGGAGATCTCTCCAGACGCTATAGGCAGGAGAGGGAAGGAGCGGCAGAGATGAGTGTCCACATATTTGCTATAATATCATTCCAGTAAATGCATTGATTCTATTAGCTCACAGTTGTGTGGACAATACTTATCTGATGATCCTGCCAATAAATTGCCATTGAATTGGAACAAGAGAGGAGACAAGGTGATAGAGGAGGCGTGATCACCTAGCACACCGACCCTGTGTAGCACTACAGCCTGCACATTTGATGTGTTTTATAAATGGCCACCTCTTGGAACAGGGTAACCAGTCATTGAAATGCGACCTTCTTCCCAGTTGAGGGTGAAAGCCTCTGCTATTTTAAATTAGCCTAGTTTGGCTAACGGCAATGGAGCTGCCCCAGCTTACACCAACTGAGGATCAGGGCTTTGGTCTGAGTAACACAACTGCCAGGGGTGGCTCTAGGTGTTTTGCCACCCCAAGCATGGCAGGCAGGAAGCCGCGGGACCAGTGGACCCTCCACAGGCATGCCACCGAAGGCAGCCTGCCTGCCGCCCTTGCGATGACTAGCAGAGCGCCCCCTGTGGTTTGCCGCCCCAAGCACGCGCTTGGCCTGCTGGTGCCTGGAGCCACCTCTGACAACTGCAAATCCCCTTTTCCATTGTCCAAGCCCAGCCTGGCCTGGGCCTGTGCGGCTAGAAAATGCAGAGCTGACTGTTTAGAGCTGCAAAAAGCACTGCTTTCATTTCGCACTGGCTAACAATATTTTGATTTTTTCATCCTTAGTGGCTGCGTGGTGACGGGATCTGTGGCTTACTCCAGAAGTCCCTGCACCTTGGCAAACTTTGTGCCAAAGCTGGTATTTAACTCTGCCTGCATAATGGGGTTTCCTTGCAAACCCTGTGCTTGGTTTGGAGAGCTTTTATAAAACTCTTTGCTTTAAGCCCTTTCTTCATTTCCCTCTCAAAGCTGTCCTGTATTGAATTATGCTGGGGATAATAGGGCTGAGGAGATGAATCCACATGGAAGTGCTGCAGCAAGAAGGAAACACATGCTCCACTGAACTAGTAACATATTCAGGTTTATCCATTCCTTAAAGTTAGGCTGCAGTTTTCTGCCTGGCCAAGCACCGGTGTCCCATGGGGATGCGCACAGTCACATACAACACTCCCCAGCTGCTGCAGTGATCATGAAGGCTCTCAGCATATGGACCAGAGGACTGTTGATGCAGGTCCTCTCAAACCAGATCTTTTTATATATTCCCCCTTACTACTTGTAGAAATGGCTCCTATTCCTGTTGATCAGGACTGACTAGCAGGGTTTGAGGTGAGGCATTGGTTGGTTTAAGGACTTGGTAATGGGATATGGAGCCTTTCACCTTCACTTCCCTCTTAGGGGGAACCAAAAATCTTTCCTTTTGGATGCTGCTGCATTGGCCTCAGTGAAAAGCGTTGATGGTCTCAGTTCAGTTCCTAGTGTTGCCACAAATTGGCCCTTGTTGGAGTCTCAGCGGAAATCTCAGGGATTTAAGGAGCCACAGAGAATGAAGTCCTCTCTCACTGCTAGAGGAGGATTCTTCTAGCACAAGGCTAAGGCATGTTGATGTGACAGCATGGGAGAGACTTGTACCTACCGTGGCCTGTGCTGTAACCTGTTCTGGGGATAAGTACTAATAGCCAGTGCTTATACAGCTCTGCAGAGCCCTTTGGAGTGACTGGCTGATTAACTCTCATAACCCCACTACAAAGTAAATCACCATCATAATCTCTCTTCTACAGGCACAGAGCACTCCTGATTTGACCAGGTCACACAGCCAGTCCCAGACAACACTCCTTCTCAGAGCTAGGAATAGAGTTCAGAAGTTCCTGGCTCCTATTGATCACTGGCTTACGCTATCTCTCAGTGTACTCTAGTCTTCAGTCTCCACAGCTGCTAATCCCAGTTTCTTTCCCCCAGATTAAATTCACGGATGCCAGGGGAGGGAGGAAATTCCCCAGTTTTCAGAGCAATGATGCTCTTGCCTCTCCAGTACTGACATTAGTCTTGCTTTCATTTTCTGCAGCCCAGCAGAGGCTGCGTGGCTCCAGGAGCGAAGTGTGGCAATTCCAACAGTTTTGTGAGGACTTGGATTCCACCTATATGTTGCTGGCATTTCCTGTTCTAATTAGTTCTCTCTCTCCCAGCTCCAGCTCAGGCCCAGATCATCCATGCGGGGCAGGCCTGTGTTGTGAAGGAAGATAACATCAGTGAACGAGTGTACACTATCCGGGAGGGCAACACCCTGGTGCTGCAGTGTCTGGTCACGGGACACCCACGGCCACAGGTAACCTTTCTGTAATGCCAGTCACATGCACCCCTGTGCTTCTCTGTTGGGTTCACTCTAATCTCGCCTTGTAGAGGAGACATTGGGGGTGGTTGGAGGACACATTTCCCCACTACCTTCACTCCTCTACCTTTTTGAAGGTAGGTTCCTCTCCTCTCTTTCTCCCCTGGCTTCCTGGGCAGTAGCTGCAATAAAAGAAAGAAAGGGCTGAGGAGCAGAGACACTGGATGAGTGAGTGTCCTCTGGAGCTAGGGCTGTGGCCTACAACGAGGCCAGAAGTCCTACCACAGTACAGCATATGACAATTTCGCTGTGGCTCGAGTACTAGTGAAAACTGTGTTTTGGGAGCAACAGGGCCTAAGGTGAAATATTGCCCAGTTCTGCCTGCGTGCTGTATATTGGTAGCACAAGTCTCTCTCCAGAGCATCTATCATTCTAATGGACCAGAATGAACTAAAAAGATGGGCTGTGTTGAATTCAGGGCTGTGTAGGTAACACTAGAAACTCCAATCCTCTCTCCACAGGACAGGTACAGCTTGGACAGGGGTAGTGCAAGCTTCCCTGTCACATCTCACCAATGTAAGAGTGAAGTCAAACCTCCGTGGTCTGTTCAGCCTTGGCCTCTCGGACCAGGCCAGCAAAGGGGATCACTCAGTTAGTGGAACACTGGGGAAGGGGGCATTTTTCTGATTTGGACACTTGTCCATGATGACCTGGACTGGGACCTATCAACTCATTTCATACAGTGGACGCCAAGCAGCTGCCAGTGGTGGTAATTTTTGATTGCTACTGTCTAAAGCTGGATTCAGACCCATGCCATAGAGAACTGCAGGGAAATTCTTACATAGCAGCTGATGTGTGTAAATGACCCCAGAACATGGGTAAAACTGTGGCTAAACTTGGGCCTTCAGGGCCAGAATAAACCCTGGGGAGTGAGTTACACTGTGAATGAAGCTCTCCGGGGGAGAGTTATAAGAGGATTGGTGAGAAGCTCAGCTGTTCCTGCTGCCCCTGCAGCAGCCTTGCCAGCCGTAGGCACTGATGCTGATAAGCTGTAGCTCTGTGTGTGCCAGCCACCCCTTCCCTGCACTAACTGACCAGACGCTACTTGTCTCTTGGGCCTTGGCTGGTAGGAAATGACAAAGGAGAGAGAGAGCAGCTCAGCCAGAGAATCCAAGTTAGAATTAGCCAACAAAATGTCTTTTAAGAAACAAAATGATGGTGAGCCAGGATGTTGGGCAGCTGGGCCACTCAACAGAGCCTCTTGTGTGTCATTGTGGAGGATTACCTACCCTAGGCACTTAGGCACACTGATCCTGTGCACAGTGGGCAGATCCTGGCTGTGCAGAATAGAGGCATGGAGACAACTGATGCCCATGCTGCTGAGGAGCATGCAGGCAATGTGATGCTCATGGGCGCTCTGAGCCTGGCAGGACTAGAGAACATTGATGTACCCCTGGTGCATACAGAATGCTGCTGCACAAGAAAGTGTGGCATCCCCAGAACCTGTTTGTTTGTGTGTAACACTAGCACATGCAGAGCCCAGGTGTGCAGATGGGACCCTGGCGTGTATGTCCAAAGAGGTCAGGCAGACATGGAACACTGGCTCACACAGAGCTATGCCCACATCCCATCTCTCTCTCTCCCCAGCTTCCCTTCTCTCCCTGCCTCTTCTCTCTTCCTTCTCTACTTTGCCCATCTACCACATCCTTTCTGTCTCTTAACTCCACTCCCACGCATGCTCTCTGCGCCTTCCCCCACTACTCCAGATCAAAGCTCTTCTCTTAGCCTTTGTCTAATCTTTTCCCTCCCTTTCTTCCGTTTACTCACTGAAGCTTTAACGTGTAGCTCAAATATTTAAACGAAGTTGAAATGAAAAGGCTGGGGAAAGATTAAAGAGCTGACTGAAGCAGCTGTGCAAACAAGAGACTCTGAGATTTGGGGCCCTAAAATGATCTCATCATAACCCTGCCAAGACTAAATAAATTCATCGCATATGGCCATTAGCTGAGCAAATCTGCCTAGCAGGGGAGTGGGCTGTAGAATCCCGCCATCTTTAGAGCAATGGCTCTAGTTCAGCCCCACGTCAACTGGCGTTGGGCGTGGACCAACGTACCCACTCCCCTCCAGCGGCTCTGTCTAGCGTGAGGGCAGTTGGAAATGAATATCCTTTTAGTGTTTGCTTTGGGTTCAGTGCAAAATGACCTGGTGGATCTCAACCCAGTTGCTAGGGGATAGGTGTCCAGATTGCCGGAAGCTACCATAGCAACTGGTGCTTCAGAGATGTCTGTATTGAACTCAAAGGCATAGGTGCTGGAACTAAGGGTGCTGGGGGTGGTGCCGCACCCCCTGGCTTGAAGTAGTTTCCAGCATATCCAGGGTTTACAGTTTGGTTCAACGGCTCTCAGCACCCCTGCTATACAAATTGTTCCAGCTCCCTTGGTCAAAGGTGTGACTGTGCCATGTGCAGACAACCCTAGCTAGCTTGAAAAGTTATAGGAATGAATTTGCAACAGCAGGAGTGGCAGCTCAGGCTAGCCACTCGGGTACATACCCGTAGTCCTGGGTGGGCTTGTACAGAGTGTGCTGCCATGCCTTCCCCCCTATTGTTCAAGCTTGCTAGGTCAAAGCTGGCTCAGGTATGTGTACAAGTGCTGCAGTCACACCTCTGACTGCAGTGTAGATGTACCCTGAGAGCAGAGGCAGCCAACAAAGGAGACTGAGAGGCCAATGAACAAATGGGCCATGGGCATTGATTTCCTTCCGTGCTCTCTGGGTTGGGGTAGGGGAAAGCTTGCACAGCTGCTGTATATTTTATGAGATATACAGATAGGACTTCAGTCTCCAGGGGCATGTTTCTGCATCCCCGCAGTTAATTGTGAAATGACCTACAAATGTGCAGGTGGTGTTCTAAGACTAACCGTAAAAAAATGTAAAATTGTTTGAATTCTGAAGGGCTCTTTTTCTTTTATTAAAGTGTGTTTACGACAAAAGAGAGACTTACAAAAATAACCCTTGTGGGGTCCCCTCCAGAGGGGGAGACAGGCTAACAGCAGTAGCTGAACTTCTCACTTTGGAAGCCAAACAGATGAATATCCCCATTCATAGAATCACAGAAATGTAAGGTTGGAAGGGATCTCGAGAGGTCATCAAGTCCAGCCCCCTGTGCTGAGGCAGGAACAAGTAAACTTAGAATGTCCCTGACAGGTGTTTGTGTGATGCAGTAGGGAGCGAGGCGGATTGACCTGGGAATGTCATCTAGTTTTACTGAGACTGTCTGCATGGGGGATGGGAGAGCAGGGATGACTTTAATTGAGGGACAGTACCTGAGCCAGGAAGAGAGTGGGGCGAGGCAATGCCTTTGCCCAGGAAACTGGACAAAGGAAGAGGGGGAGAGAAGAAGGGGGAGAGAGCCGGCTGGAGGGGTTTTGGTTTCAGTTTGGGCTGGCTGGGAAGATGCAGGGAACCCCAAGTCTGGGGTCTAAGCTCCTTGCCTCCCAGATTGACCTGGCTGAAGGGTCCTGGTTGTACCTACAAGCCCTGCTTGGGACTGTGTTCCTGTCGTCTAATAAACCTTCTGTTGTACTGGCTGGCTGAGAGCACAGTGAATCTCAGGAAGTGAGGGTGCAGGGCCCTGACTCCCCCCCCACTCTGTGACAGTTTGTCCAACCTGTTCTTAAAAAACGTCTAATGATGGGGATTCCACAACCTCCCTTGGAAGCCTATTCCAGCACTTAACTACTCTTTTTGTTAGAAAGCTTTTCCTAGTATCTAACCTAAATCTCTCAGGCTGCAGATTGAGCCCATTACTTCTTCTCCATGTCTATTGAAGGTAGGACAACAACTGATCACTGTCCTCTTTATAAAAGCCCTTAATACGTTTGAAGACAGTTATCAGATCCCCTGGCAGTCATGTGATCCCAAGACTAAACATGCCCAGTTTTTTTAACCTTTGCTCAGAGGTCAAGTTTTCTGTAGTTATTAATTATTTTTTTTGCTCTCCTCTGGACTCTCTCACCCTTTTTCCTAATCCTTTCCTAGATGCACAGAATAGGCACAGTACTCCAGGCCCCACCAGTGCCAAGAAGAGTGAAATAATTACCTCCCATGTCTTCCACTCCTGTTAATACATCTCAAAATATTTGGCCTTTTTCTCAACTGCATCACATCCTTAACTCATCTACTCAACCTGTGATCCACAATAACCCCTTTTCGGCAGTGCTGCTGTGTAGCCAGCTACTCCTCATTTTGTAATTGTGCATTTGATTTTTTTTCCTTCTTAGGTGTAGTACTTTGTACGTATCTTTTCTGAGTTTCATCTTGTTGAATTCTGACCAATTCTCTAATTTGTCATGCTCATTTTAAATTCTAATCCTGTCCTCCAAAGTGCAACCCCTCTCCACTTTGTGTCATCCTCAAATTTTATAAGCATACTCTCAACTCCATTATTCAAGTCATTTAATGAAAATCTTGAATAGTATTTGGATCAAGACTGACCCCTGTGGAACCCCAGTATCTGCGCTCTCCCAGTTTGACAGAAAACCATTGATAACTACTCTTTGAGTATGATCTTCCAACCAGTTGGGCACCTGCCTTATATTAGTTTCATCTAGACAACATTTCCCTACCTTGCTTATCAGAATGTCTTGTGGAACTGCACCAAAAGCCTTACTAAAATCAAGATATACAAAGTCTACTGCTTTCCTCCAACCTCTATGCTAGTAACCCTATCAAAGAAGAAAATCAAGCTGGTTTGGCATGATTTGTTCTTGACATAGCTATTGCTTATAACCCTATTATCCTCTAGGTGCTTACAAATTGATTGATTGTTTATTTGTTCCAGTAAATTTCCAGGTATAGAAGTTAGGCTGACTAGTCCATAATGTCCCGGTCCTCTTAGTTCCTCTTTTTAAAGATGGGTAACTAAGTTTGCTTTTCTCCAGTCTTCTGGGATTCACCCATCCCTGATAAATTATTGAAAATCATTGCTAACAGTTCTGAGATTACTTCAGCTAGTTCCTTAAATACCTTAGGATGAATTTTATCAGGCCCTGTTGACTTGAATACAGTACTTCTGACTTTATCTAGATATTCTTTAACCTGTTCTTTCCCTGTTTTTCCTTGTGTTCCTTTCCCCTTGTTGTTAATATTTAATTGTATAGAGTATCTAGTCACCATTAGTGAAGACTGAAGCAAAATAGGCATTCAACACCACAGCCTTCTTGATGTAATAAGTTATTAGCACTTTTTCCCAGCTAAGTAGAGGACCTACACTTTCCTTAGGGTATGTCTACACTACGAAATTAGGTCGATTTTATAGAAGTTAATTTTTAGAAATCGATTTTATACTGTAGTTTGCATATGTCCACACTACGTGCATTAAGTCGGCCGAGTGCGTCCTAACTATCATGGCTAGTGTCGACTTACGGAGTGGTGCACTGTGAGTAGATACCTCACAGTTCCCACAGTCTCCGCCACTCATTGGAATTCTGGGTTGAGCTCCCAATGCCTGAAGGGGCAAAAACATTGTCACAGGTGGTTTTGGGTACATGTCATCAGTTGCCCTTCCCTCCATGAAAGCAACAGCAGACAATCGTTTCGCACCAGACACCAAGGCAATTAGAAGAGCACAGCAAGGCATGCTGCGCATCAGAGAAGCTTTGAAAACCAGTTTCATGACTGGCCAGGCTTCGGTGTGACAGTTATTTGTGTTTCTCCTTGATGCAAACCCACCCCCTTTTTTATTTTAATTCCCTGTAAGCCAACCACCCTCCATCCTTCGAAATAAAGTAACTATTGTTTTGAAACCATGCATTCTTTATTAATTACAAAAAAAAAATGAGAGAACGGACAAGGTAACCCGGGTGGGGTGGGGGAAGAGGGAAGGACAAGGCCACATTGCTTATTATAGCCACGCTACAAATCAAAACTGTTTGAATGATAGTCTTCTGTTCCTTGGGCCATCCTCTGGAGTGGACTGGTTGGGTGCCCAGAGCCTCCCTTCCGCCTCCCCCTGCCCCTCCCCTTGTGTTCTTGGGCATCTGGGTGAGGAGGCTATGGTACATGGGGAGGAGGGTAGGGGGTTATACAATGGATGCAGCGGGGGTCTGTGCTCTTGTTGGCTTTCCTGCAGCTCCAACAGATACTTGATCATATCCGTTTGCTCCCCCATTAGCCTCAGCATCACATCCTGCCTCCGCTCTTTGTGCTCACTTAATTCTTTCCTGGCCCTGCCATTAAATGCCTCCATGCATTAAGCTGTGCCCTATCAATGCGGGAGGACTGCATGAGCTCAGAAAACATGTCATCGCGAGTGTGGTTTTTTTCACCTTCTAATCTGCGATAACCTCAGGAATGGAGATGATAGGGGGAGTGTAGAAACATTCTATGCTCTACAATTCTGGGGAGACTGCATGGTCACCTGTGCTGTTGAGTTCGCCATGCTGACCAAACAGGAAATGAAATTCAAAAGTTCCCAGGGCTTTTCCTGTGTACCTGGCTAGTGCATCAGAGTTCAAAGTGCTGTCCAGAGTGGTCACAATGGAGCACTCTGGGATAGCTCCCGGAGGCCAATACCATCAATTTGTGTCCACACTATCCCAAATTCGACCCAGCAAAGTTGATTTTAGCGCTACTCCCCTCACCGAGGAGGAGTACAGAAGTCGATTTTAAGAGCCCTTTAGGTCGACAGAATGGGGTTGGTTGTGTGGACACATTCATTTTTAAATTGACCAAACATGGCTAAATTCAACCTAACCCCATAGTGTAGGACCAGACCTTAGTCTTTCTGCACTAAAAAGTTAGGATGACCCAGCTACATCGCTATGGGGTGTGAAAAATCCACACTCGTGAGATACATAGTTAATCTGACCTAACCCCAATGTAGACAGTGCTAGTTTGATGGAAGAATTAGGTAGTATCCACACAGAAGTGCTTAAACAGCGTTGCTGTTACAGTGGCACAGTTGCAGCATTTCAAGTGTAGACAAGCCCTTTAGCCTTTCTGATTTTGTCCCTACTTGCTTGTGCTGTCCTTTTGCACTCCTCCCAGCAATTCATCTATGTTTCCACTTTTTGTAGGATTCCTTTATGATTTTTCAGGTAATTAACGAGCTTCTGATGGACCCATATTGGCCTCCTACTAGTCTTCTCATCTTTCCTTTGCATCAGAATAGCTTGCAGTTGTGCCTTCTAATATTGTCTCCTTGAGAAACTGCCAACTCTCCTGAATTCCTTTACCTCTTAGGTTTTCTGCCCATGGGACCTTACTTCCAGTTTTTGAGTTTGTTAAAATTTGCTTTTTGGAAGACCATTGTTTTGTTCATGCCTTTCTTTTGTTAGAGTCACGCAATCAGTCATTCCATGATCACTTTCATTCAGATTGCCTTCAGATTCGCAACCAATTCTTCCTTGTTAGAGTGCGTCAAGGCTAAACTGGCAATCTCCCTGGTTACTTCCTCCACTTTCTGAAACAAATAGTTGTCCCCAGTACATTCCAAAAAGTTACTGCAAATGTGTTCTGCTGTATTATTTTTCTAAGGGATGTCTGGGTAGTGAAAGTCTCCCATAACTACCTGGTCTTTGTGTTCTGGAGATTTGCTATATGTTCTGTGTGTTTGTTTATTCTCCATTGCCTGGAAAATGATGGTAAAGGTGCCAAGAGAAGTGGTGATAATAGCTTTGTAGCCATGAGCTAGTTACCTGCAAGGCTCCACCCCTCCTGGCCATCCATGCTTGGCTTGCTGGCCAGCTTCTGCCCTCCAAGGATCAGCACGGAAAGCCTTGTGTGTGCCAGCACTAAGCAAACCGGGTTTGGCAAAGGTTTTGTGCTGGCTAATTGAACTGATCAGGAGTGAGCAAATGTAATGCACTTTTGCGAATAGTAGGGGGAGTTTAATGGCAGGGGAACACACAGCAAGATGGGAGGAGCTGTTACATTTGGGGGTCACTGCGGGGCACTAGTGGGTTGCGAATGGACAGGTGCAGCCATTTGGCAGGGACATTTTGGATCAGCTGCTAAACCTGCCTTGGCTCCAGTGAACATGGCTGTGCCTGACTCTGTGGGCATAAGGTGGGGAATGTTGCCTTCTCAGATGAGGGGCACAAAGGTGAGTGTTGCTGTAATCTGAGGCCTTAGAGCTGCGTCCACAGCTCTGAGTCCATTCGTGTGGCTTTTTGCTGTGTTTGCCTCCCTCCCTCTCCTATTCCCCTGCAGGTGAGGTGGACCAAAACTGCTGGCAGTGCCTCGGACAAATTCCAGGAGACATCGGTGTTTAATGAGACACTTCGGATTGAGAAGATCCAGAGGCTGCAGGGAGGCCGCTATTACTGTAAAGCTGAGAATGGGGTTGGGGTCCCTGCCATCAAGTCCATTCGAGTAGATGTGCAGTGTAAGTCATTTAGCGGCAGCCCAGAGCACCCCACAGCTCTATTGTGTGTCTATAACTAACTGTGTGGCCAGCAGGACTCTACATGAACCTAGAACCATGCTCCCCTCCAAGGGACAAAGGGACAAAAGTGGTACCTCCGGAACCCACTTCCCCCTGGGATGTTAGACCCTTTGTGGGGCAGGATGACTTTATCTGTCTAAATCAACCTCTCTCAGCCCAGGGACCGTGATCCCCTCCAAGGGTCCCCAATGGTTATCTGGGCTGGTGAGGGTGTTTGGCTTCTGTTCCCTTTTGTTTTTCTCTGTTTCAACATTGACTTGCTCTCCACTCCAAAATGGATCCACCTTAGATACCTGGAACACCCCAGAAACCATTGCACTGATTCCTACTATGCCTCATCTGAAGCACTGTCAGAACAGTGGGATGCTCCTGGGGAGGCTGCATTGTGAATGGCTAAATAAGGGGTGAGCATAGGAGGAAAGCCAAGAATCCCTCAATTTAAGCCAAAAAGGAAGAGAGCTGATCTGAAATTCCTCTGGCCTTTTATTGCTCTACCTGGGTCTCTCTCACCTTGGAGATTCCACTTATTACGCCTTGTGGGGTGCAACATTTATACATGGGCTGTTGTGGCCAGCTGTGATGAAGGTTAGAATGGGGTTGTGTTGCTGTCGTGTGGATACCCCCTTGTGAGAGAGACCAAAGACCTGGAACCAAGCACGATTTTGAGGGAACTTTACTAGGCAGACACTTTCTGCTTTGCGGAGGATAAGCAGGCACAGTACAGCACAGACTCCCATCAAGCTGCTTCCTTGTTTGGTGGGAATTCTGCTCATTCCTTGGGGCCATCAACTGATGCAATTCCCTTCAAATCTTGGTGGCACCAAACCAAGGTCCTCACTGACCTCAGTTCTGAAGGTCCAATTAAACATTAAGTAAAGGTTTACATTAGAGATTGGCCTGAGCACCCCCACAACTTTGGGAGAGTCAGGATCCAGAACTGTGTCTTGCAGCCTGGGCAGGTTCCTATTTTAAATCAGCTTTGACTGTTGCCTTCTGCTTTGGTTTGAGTTTCTCTCCTCCCTTACCTTGCCCCACTCCTTTACCCCACTAGGGCAGTGTTGGGTGAGTACCATCCTACTACTTAGGCAGGGGGCACATGTAACTCCTCCTGCAGCTAATGCTGCTGTGGGTGGGGTCACTGTTTCTCTGTGGATTCCAGCTGTCTTTGCTCTGAGAAGTTCCCAAACCACCTAAGAACTCTTGGCTTGTCCACCTTTCCACTTTCATGTCTACAGTTCAGGCATTTAATTGCTCCCCTACAAAGGGAACTTTGGTCTTCTCAGACCATGGCATAGCAGCTTGTCCAGGTCTCTGTGTCTTTAGGAATGGGATTGTGGAAAGACTCTTGATATGAGCATTGTAAGTTGTGGGAGGTCCCTTTGCATTGGGGTGCAGTTTGAAAGTAGGGTGATGTAGAGTCCTGTGGTTCCTCATGCATTTCTGACCTTTAGAACTGTGGGGCCAATGGGGTGGCCAAGGGCTTTCTGATACTAACGTCTACTCTGCACATGGACTTGGTAATGCATCTCTTCTGTTTGCGTGTTTTGTGGGAGAAGAGTCTGCTTTCTTTCAGTATTTGCTGTATATAAAAGGGAGCAGTTAGGAAAGATCAGGTAGTTGTTTGAGGGATCACAAGGGCCAGCCTTTAGCTGGCTGAGCCAGAATTTCAAACTATACCCTTCTTTTCCTTCCTCTAATACATAATTGGGAACAGTCCCCATAATCTCAGTGCTGCCCTTAGTTTTAGTGTCTTCAGTGGCCAGCCCTGGTGCTCTGGAACATTCAGTAGGATGTATTGCAGATTGCCTGGGAAGCTCCGTTAGGCACATGCAGATGGTTCCAAGGAGGGTACAGTAGCCTGCAGTGAATGATCCCACTGCTTTGGGCCAGAATCAGAAGGTTGGCTGCTCCCTGTCCTGGTTTGGTGGGGCTGGGGAGTGTCAGTCTCTCTTAGGTCAAGATCAAGTGGACTATGGGAAGAGCAAAACACAAGCACACTCTGGGCCACATCCACCCTTAGTGTCGCTCTCCTGAAGTCAGGAAGTTGCACCAGGCATGGATTTGGCCTTGTCGTGCTTAGTGTGTGCCCGTGCTGGTTCTGAGGGCAATTTGCTTTCACAAGAAGAAAGCTCTAAACTGATCTGGAGACTGAAGCCCCATAGAGGCCGAGTTTCATGGATGGAGGTGTAGGTTGCCATTTATGCACCCAGATCTTCCAAAGTTCCCTATCCTTTGATTTTCACTAAAGCAAGTCTTCCTCTAAGGAGAAAGCAAGGCAGTGTGCAGCTGAGTATCAACGGCTGCCAACCAGCCTTCTGGGCAGGGGGATCTAGGAAGCTGCAGTTGCCAGCAGAAAGTTCCTAGGTCTCGCTGCACTAGGCAGGGATGCTGCTGCCTGGAGCGGTTCCATGCTGGGGAAAGGGAAGACGAATGGAAAGAGGAAGATGCTGTTGTTGAAGCATTCCATGCGGTTGGGTCAGTGCTAAATGTGTCCCTAGTGCAACTCCATTGACTTCAGCGGAGTTACTGTACGCCAGAGACATATGTGTTTCCTTGGTTCTTATTGTAGCATCTCTCAGGAGGGCTGGGCCAAGGGCTGGCAGCTATTAAAAGAGAGTTTGAAGGAGGAAATCTAGGAATATAAAGGAAGATAGCGCTCTGCCCTACCATGGAGAGAGCACAAATGGATGGGGGCTGGGAGTTCTGGGGAGCTGGTGTGCTCTGTCCATGGGGGTTGGAGGAAAATCTCCTATCATAATAGTGAACCTCTTGCTTCCAGTTGACTAAGCATTGGCAGGCTGGAAGGATGTTAGCTGTAACTCAAGTCTTCTAATGTCTTGAGGGATAAAGGAAGGAAATGGAGGAGTGGGGTGGTGGTAGGCTCTGCCCAGGGTCATGGATGAAGGGGAAGGATAGTATAAAATTCAGTTAGCGCTCCTGTTAACAACACGTGTAGAGAAGGGTCTCTTCTCTGTTTTTCTTCTCTCTCTTTCTGTCATTCAGCTAACAGTTCAGCTTATGTCTCTAAATCATGATGCTGTCAGGCTAACAAATCTTGGCTCCCATTATAAATGCTGTCTTCAGAACACACGCCTCATTAAAATATGTAAACAGACTGGTCCATGCGCACATCTCTGTGGGGAAGACATGCTAGTCAGAGAGCGCATTAACAGCGATTAATCTTTTCCCTTTGTAGCTAGATTTCCAAACTTGCAAACATCTGAACCAATATTTTAAAATCCACTGACATGTAAGAACATGGAGTGATGGGAATGCACGCTTTCCCTTCATAGGCTCTGGGGCAGGGGGGGTCGCAGGAAGGCACAAATGAAGGCAGTGTGCATGGGTTTTACTGATAGTTACCTCAGATGTAGCATTCACAGTCAAGTTGGGGCCTGATTCTGAGCTTGGTGATGGGGGGATATCCAGAGTTGCTCCACTAAGATCAGTGGCCACCCTCCCCTCAAAATGTAGAGGTGTGTGTGAGAGGGGTTGGGGGCATGTCAGAATCAGGAGTCCAGTTTGGCCCCATCTCTCCAAATTAGTACAACTTTAAACAGGGCCTGAATGTCAATTAATCTCAACAGTGATGCTGTCTCATGTTCCAGTCCAGGGGTTCTCCAGCTGTTAGGTCTCCCTCAGACAAAGGGGCTCCAAGACTCCATCTCCCCTTTCTGCTCCCACACTAGCCCCTCACAGCACAGGGGCACAGTTTGAGAAGCCCTTTTCTAGCAGGAAGGTTGCAGTGGGCGAAGCCTGCCAGCATGGTGAGCTCTCCAAATGGGACCCTCTGCAGGACTCTTCTTCAGATCCTTTCAAATTAAAGGTTAATACCAGGACTAACATGAGTTTGGTGTAGGGGAAGTGAGAGAGGACTTGGGAGGGTGTTTTTTTCTAGGGAGTGGAGAGAGAAGGGGACAGTCTAATGGATAGTTTTGGAGTCAGGGAGGAAGATATTTACAGTGCTTTTTTAATAGGGGTGGAGGGGATGGTGGAGGGGAGAGAGGATCTGTGCACATGGTAATAGGAAGAAGGGTTTGGGGTGCACTTTTTTAATGGGAGAGAAGAGGCTGCATCCAGATGTTCCTGTGTTCTTACATCCCATGGTTGACATTCCACCAGACTCTTTCCTGTCTGTGAGATGAATTTCCATCTCTGTCCATCTGTTGTTCCCATTTTCTCTTCAGCTTTAAGGTTTTTCATGTTTTTTTCCATTGTCTGACCATGTCCAAGAGAAGGGTATAGCCCCAACTTCCCAGAAGAAATCCCTTCCCATTCAGGGACAGAGGCCACAGAAGTGAAGGGTGGGAGCAGAGGGGAGGAAGGGTGGGGGAGGAGAGTTCTTGAGGTTTGGAGCCCTTTACCTATCAGCTAGAACAGAGGATTGAGATCAGGGAGCAGAGGGGAAGTGATCTGGGAGCTGGAATGATGACATTGTGGTCCTGTCAGATAGCCAATCAGTTAATCTTACTGCCAGCTGGAGGCTGCAAATCAGAGCTTATTTCCTGCTCCTGGAATGTTGTGGAGTGGACTGGAGATGGTTTCTCCCAGCAGTTCCCTTAAGGTTCCATGTGTTGAGTCAGGTCTGCTTCTAGCTTAGTGTTTTCATTGACTGACTGAGTGTGTGTGTGTGTGTGTGTGTGTGTGTGGAGGGATTCCCCTCTTCTCCTCCCTCCTGGAGCTTTGTCTGCTCACCAGGCTGCATGTACCGTGGCCTGAACCTTGCTAATGGCCCCCGCGGACCTTCCCCTCACTCCCTTCCAGATCTAGACGAGCCCATTCTCACTGTCCACCAAACCATCAGCGATGTACGTGGCAGCTTCTACCAGGAGAAGACGGTCTTCCTCCGGTGCACAGTCAACTCTAACCCTCCCGCTCGCTTCATCTGGAAACGGGGTGCTGAGACACTCTCCCACAGCCAAGATAATGGAGTGGATATCTATGAGCCACTCTACACACAGGTGAGAGAGACAACACCCACCCCCAAACCTCACCACTGGCTTGTGTTGGCAAATCACCCACCAGGGCCTGAAGATCATCATGGGTCCATCCCTACCATGCCGTGAGGGGAAATGTTGTCCTCCTCCTGGCACCCACCAGGTTCCCCAATAATCCAGGATCCCTGCACAGTTTATTGTCTGTGGGTGATGCTTCTCACTCCCCGCTTGGCTTGTTCCATATACTAAGGAGAGGGTGGTAGGAGAAGTGTGGATTGCAAGAAGCACTCCCAATACAGAGGACTGTGATGGGTCAAGAGGACTCCTCTGCCTGCAGGCCTTCCCCTAAAGTGTTTAATGTAGACAAAGGGAGAAGAGTGGAGCACGAGGGAGGATCGTAGCTGGGAATTTCTTGTCCTACCATCAGAATGACGCCTGTGCCCAAGGGCCACTGCGGCCTCTTTGGGGATGGAGCCAGGGATGGCTAGGCAGGAAACCTCAGGAATCCAGGCCAAGTTATTCTGTTTCGTTATGTTCCTTAAAGAAGGAAATGGAATCCAGTCCATAGGCCCCTGGTACTCTTCCCCTGTGCTCCCATCTCTCCAGCTGCACATCCCCTAGCATCCCATTGCTACACACATGCTGATGGCAATACACCTTCTCTGCTCATCAGGTTCACTCCTAGAGCCATGTGTGCTGTTCACAGCCAACAGATTTTTAGCCCTTTTTCCTTTTGGCAAACTGCCTGTGAGCAGGCCAAGGTTTTCATGTTTGTGTCAGTTACTCCTAACATTAAATGAAGAGTTTGTGGAAATTAATTTGAATGGTTGAGATGATTCACTGAGCAAGCCATGTGATTGGTTCCCTAAGTCACATGACACTGTTTCTGTTCCTAATTGGATGCCATACGCTTCCTGTTTATGAAGAAAGAATGAGGAGTACTTGTGGCATCTTAGAGACTAACAAATGTATTTGGGCATAAGCTTTCGTGGGCTAAAACCCACTTCATCAGATGCATGGAGTGAAAAATACAGTAGGGAGATATATATACAGAGAACATAAAAAGATGGGGGTTGCCATACCAGCTCTAACGAGACAAATCAATGTACATTGGCCAAAATGGACAGTCTCTATGCAAAAGAATAAATGGACACAAATCAGATTTCAAGAATTATAACATTCAAAAACTAGTTGGAGAACACTTCAGCCTCCCTGGACACTCAATTACAGACCGAAAAGTCACAATTCTTCAACAAAAAAATTTCAAATCAGACTCCAATGAGAAACTGCAGAACTGGAATTAATTTGCAAACTGGACACCATTAAATTAGTCTTGAATAAAGACTGGGAGTGGATGGGTCATTATACAAACTAAAAACTATTTCCCCATGCTAATTTTCCCCCCTACTGTTGCTCACACCTTCTTGTCAACTGTTTGAAATGGGCCAGCCTGATTATCACTACAAAAGTTTTTTTTTCCTCCTGATAATAGCCCACCTTAGTTGATTTGTCTCGTTAGAGTTGGTATGGCAACCCTCATCTTTTCATGTTCTCTGTATGTGTATATGTACATCTTCCTATTGTATTTTCCACTCCATGCATCTGATGAAGTGGGTTTTTAGCCCAAGAAAGCTTATGCCCGAATAAATGTGTTAGTCTCTAAGGTGCCCCAAGTACTGCTCATTCTGTTTGTTGATACAGACTAACACGGCTACCACTCTGAAACCTATTTATGAAGAGTGTTTTGGTTTGGAAATATGCATGAGTGTTTGTAATTGCTGGAACTGACGGTGCTAATAATGAAGAGCTTTTCCAAATGGAAGTATGTGCATCCCAAATACACATGTACTCTTCCTCTCTGTCTGTCTCTCTCTCTTCCCCACCCCTCATCTTAATGTGCAGGTCAAAATTCTCATGCTTTCTTATGCTTGTTTCCTCCCCCCCTCCACACATTGCGCCTCAAGTCCCAGTGTTTTTCTTCTCTGCAACTGTAGTGGTGGTGGAAGGGAATGCTCTTGGGTAGCCTGCATTCCAAAGCATTCTGGGAAATGGAGCCCTAAAGTCTGCTATGGATTTCAGTGCCCCTCATTGACTGCCTTGCTGACACTGCTGAAGTTGGTTAATGAAGCAGAACAATGCCATGAGGCAATGGGGAGGAGAGGGGGAAAGGATAGTTCTTGAGAGGACAGCTTCATCCCTCACATCTCTCTGCCAACCCAACCCCCCTGCAACTGGGCCCGAAGCAGATTCTGGCCAGTTTTTATTTTTTATTTGAGCCACGCCCCAGGCAACCTCTCAGTTATTGAGGCTTTGTTCATAGTTTATTGAAACAGGCCTTCCCTGCATGCCATGGAAATGGGCAGTTGGAAAAAAACCCAAAAGAGAGATGGGGACAGAAAGACCACAGCACTGTGGGTCTGTGATAGGTCAGTGCTACTACTTTGGTCTTGAGGGGATTTTCTGTCTAGTCCAGTGCTGTATAATGTCCAGTAAGGAAATTCTAGGCATTAGAACATCACCTCCTCCTCTGGCTTTCCCTTTTCAGGGAGTTTGAGACTGACTCTCTGTAGAAACTGGATAATGGTGAAATCTTAGGCTGTGGAATAGTGCCCTCACAGCTCAAAGAAATTCTCTTCTGTGTTCCATCTGTGGGTTCCTGTCAAGGGACATCCCTGCCAGGGTCATTCCTACAAATGCCAGCTAGAGGGAACGTGGTGTAGGATTGCCCTGTTTATGCAGAGGTGCCCTGATTCTCCTCTTCTTTCTACTGGCTTAAGCCAGAAATTGAAGTTAGCAAAGTTACATGGATATAGAACTGGTGTGATAGCAGAATCAGTCTTGTCACTCAGATGCCTCATGTTTAACAAATCACAATTCAGTTATTCTTGTACTATTGTATTCTCAGCCAGTCAGGTCAGATACACTGGTGTCAGTATAAGGTTTTGATGACTGACATTTTACAAATGGGCTAAAGGCTTAACAGTTTGTGCTTTTGTAAACTGATTTACAATCTAGGTTTATATACGTTTACCCGACGCTATGTCTACTGATCAATAAACTGGATGCATATGAGCCATGTGTAAATCACTGGTTGACATGCACATTGTAAATGCCCTTGTTCATGCAGCATAGCAACGGATCTCCAGGGAAGTGTTTCTCACTTGGGTATTGGTCTCCTAGGAATTTATCTGCTAATTCAGTCAGGTCAGATACTACATGTTCAATGTATAATAATGTTTGTGAGCTCCATGTCCTGTCCCATGCAGTCATCTCAGGAGGATTTGTCAAGCTGATATCGTTTCACATTTACAGATTTTTTAAATAAAAATCTGTAAAAAGATGTTCACAAATAAAAGGACAAAGGCAAACTGTCACAAAGGCATATGAGTTAGGGGGTACAAACCATGGGGTGCATCTCAGAACTTCCCAGAAGTGTGTCTCATAAATGTGAATATACAGAACCCATATCATGTGAATTTAACAGAGTTATTCTGGTTCTGCTGTGTGCCAATGACTGACAGTGCCAGAATCTGATTTTAGTTACACTTCTATGAAAAATCCAGGGCAACTCCATTAAAGACAGTGTCGTTACTCTGGAAATATATCAGTGTAAATGAGATTAGAATCTTGAGCAAAGGGAAAAGAAAGGTTTGATCATTTCTTTTAATATTTCTCTTAATTACCCTTTTTTCTTCTACTGCAATTTTTTGCAGTTTAACTCTTGAGCATATATTTAGCCAAGTATTAAAAGACTAAAGTCTGGAATCTGATCTTGGTTACCCTGGGTTTTATGACATTGTGACTCCACTGACTAGAGCTACTGCTGGATATCCCAGTGTGAGATCAGAATCTAGCTCTAAGTAGTTAAGAGCCTTTCAATCCTGCAAGATGATCCTGACGCAATTGACAAGAGATGATCTCTAAAGCTGCTCAGTAATGCTTCCAGGTTACATGGTAGTGCTGCTGATTCTGTTTGTTTATTTAATTTATTTAGAGAATGACTTGGGTTGGAATTATCACCACAAACATTTTATTGCTTCTTTTACAAAGGAACGAGGGGCTGATCCAGAGAGGTCCTGAGTGCTCACAACTCCCATTGATCAGCACTTCTCAGAATCAGATCACAGATTTGTAGCTGAAAGCTGTTTGTTGTACATCTGTCATTCAGTTACTCTGCTTCCCTTCTTTCCAAACTCCCAGGGTGAAACCAAAGTTCTAAAGTTGAAAAACCTGAGGCCACAGGATTATGCCAGTTACACGTGTCAGGTATCCGTCCGGAATGTCTGCAGCATCCTTGACAAGACAATCACTTTCCAGCTCACTAACACAACAGGTAAGAGAGCAGCAACAGAAATGCCTTTGGGCCCTGAGCACCTCTTGCTTGCTGAACAGCTGTCCTCCTTCCAAGGTCTGATGAAGTGGGATCCAATCCAATACCTATTAAAGTTAGTGGCAAGACTTCCACTGACTTCAGTAGGCATGGGATCAAGTCCACAATACAAAACTTAGCATGAATCCAACAAAGAGTTGGAGCAGGAAGTGTCCAGCAGCCCTTGGCATTCTTGTGAGCTCTCAGCTGCCATGGCTGGTGGGATGTCATGAGAACAGACTCTGTTTAGGTGTCGAGGGAACTACGTAGATTTTTACCTAGCCAACTTTTTACAAAAAGAAAAGCAACTTTCCTGATTTGCTTTTTGTACAGTTGATATCTGGTAAAATGCTGCACAAACTTTCCCACAAATACTCCGTACAATATTTGGATGATTTTGCTCCACCCTGATTCACACCCCTCATGTGGCTGTTTTCTGAAAGCATTCAAGCCATCAAGTTCTACTTGCACAGATGTCTGTGGAAAGCAGATATCAAAACAAATTTCACAACCACATGCACAAATGTTCATGACAGGAATGCTTGAGTGATCACCCAGTCAAGGAACAGAAAAAATATAACGTGATCATTCAGAGAAGTCCTGACTAATTAACAACTGAATATCGTATATCAAATCCTTGCAGATAGTTGTTCACAACTAATAAATTAAAAAAAGCCCCAAAAAGCAAAAAATTGTCAAATATTTTAAATAATGAATAAATATGAGAAAATTGCTTTTTTTGCTTTGGGATATTCTGTGATCAAAGAAGAGGCTGAACTCACTTCTGTAATGTGATGTCATGTAATGTACTTGTTTGAATTATTCACTTAGCTTTAATATAATACAAAGTAGTTTACATCCCTTGTGTCCTCTCTGTACAACGAAGGCAGAACTCTTGATGGTGCCAACTGTTGATGAGAAATAGTTAATACTGTAGAAAATTATGTATATTGATCTAACTGAGCCTAGGGGCTGAGACAATGAACATGTTTTTATGTATAAATAATTAAATACCTTAAGAAAAGAAAAACCTAGGTTAAATATTAGGGAGAAATGTTCCTAACAGTGAGATCTTTGCAACTGTCTCAAAAGGTGGAAGCAGCATCACTTGAGTCCTTTCAAACTAGAGTGGACAGAACAGTAGAGCATTCATTACAAGGCACAATCCTGCCCTAGTCAAGGGGAATGGGGGCTCAAACAGCTTTTCTAGCTCTGACTTCTGAGACAATATGTTTGTAGATTTATAGAATCTAATTCCCCTTCAGAACCACGCTCCCCAGATAAATGCAAAGCAAGCATCCTTCTTTTCATTTCAGCCCCTTTACTGAGTGAACAAGGAAGCAGGGTTTTCAAGCTGATCAGATCTGGTACCAGTACATGTGCAGTACATGGCTAAATTGACTCAACTTCTTAGCCACTTGCACCAGATCAACATTTGGCCCATACAGCAGATGTGTGTAGCTCTTTTGCTATATATAGATATATATTCATATTTATACATGCACAAATAAAAAGTCTTTCTCTCTATATATGTGAATAATTTTTTAGATTCTCTCTGATCTTGCATAAATCTCTTCCTCCCCTCTTCTGCTCATGCATTAGTAACTTCCTTGTAGCATTGGTTGTGTCCAGAATTCTGAACAGCCTTTCTCATGATGTCTTTGCTTCTGCACCTGGAGAAAAACTCAGGGAGCATAGAGATGCATGGAAATCAATCTTTAAGTATTTATAGACCCAAATAGTATGGACCTTTGAGGGGAAGTGATGGGTCAGGTCAGAGAATCTTCTTTCCCCAGCTTGTTTGCTGCTTCTCTGCCATTTGGCTATAAAAGTGGCTCATATGATTCGTCAGGGGCCCCTTGCTACTGACTGACTGTGGTGCAGATCTGTGCTTTTCCCTGCCAGGGAGTCCAGAGTTTGGGCCTGATGGGTTCCCCCACCCCGACTTGGCTCTTCGATTATCTTGGGCAGCAGCTGAGTGTTGTGGCTGCAGCACAAATGTCTGCAGCACCAGTTTCGATTCCTGTTCTCTATGTGCATCCTCCCCCTGCAGGAGTTTTCTGCCACCGCCACCTCCTCCTCCTTCCTGATGATGCTTTTTGGTTCTAGAGCTCTGAGGCTGACCCAGTCGGTCTGGTTGCAGAACCCAGTCCTGTCTCAGCGCCAATTTGTTGCAGCCTGTGTGTTGGGATCCAGCTGTGGTTGGGGAATGGCTGACATTTTCTCTCTTGATTTCTGCAAAGTTAAGCAGCCCAGCTGGTTAATTCTCCTGCAGTTTTACTGCAGCAAATTGGACTTCAAAGGGAATTGAAAGCGACTCTTTGTTTTTAATGGTCCCCTCGCTCCACAGCAGACTCTGCCAGCAGGTTTTCTGAGCCGAGAACAAAAGGAATCGCCACGGGTTACAAATAAATGAGATTCATCTCCTGCATAACAATGGCTGCATCTTGTTACCCTCCATCCGCTGACTAGAAGAGGATGTGATCCAATCTCAGCTCCCAGAGTAGGAGCTGGGTTCATGCCGTCTAGCTGGAGAAGCATTGCCTTGAGATGTGCAGGTGAACATTTCACAGGTTCCTCCTCTCCTGGTTACACACACCAACTACCTGCCCTGAGGAAGCAGCTGCCCAGTGAGGTCATGTTTTCTGAATTACCCTGCACAGAACATGTCCTCACTCAACAGGATTCTAGCAGTTAGGGCTGGGCAAACAAGTTCAGGTAAACTAAAAGAATAGCCCAAAATCTTTACCAGAACCTGAAGGAGATCTGACTCATGCTTCACTGCTGTCTTCCTACCCTCCTCCCACCAACCCCCACCCCAAGGAAATCAATCTCTGACACTTTCCAGGTCTGCCCCAGAGGAAGAGACTCCCTACCAAGACCATGAGTGCAGTTTCTACCAGCTTGGCCAAGGAGAAGCAACTCCCAGACAAGACCAGCTCAGTGTCAGGGGAGTTGACTACTATTCAGTATCAGCTGGACGAGACCGAAGGTCTCTTGGCTCAGGGCAGCTGCCTTAGGGATGGTCTTGTACCCTGTGTCATGTCTGCACAGATTGTGGGGGTTTGTCCATCCAGAATGAGCCAGGCCACCCTATTAGGGGCCTCTTTGGATTTGTGAAGCCCCCTCAGAGCCTAAAATCACCACTGGCAAATACACAAATTATTTTTGCTTCCTATCATACACTAGATTTGATGTTTATTTTCCAAAACTCCAGGTTGAGGGACCCTCAAGGGACCTGACCTTCGGCTGTGGCCAAGAGAAATCAAAGGAATTAAACCGTGTGCTTCAAACTGATCCTTATGATTGGCAGCAAAAGATGGCAATCCTCTCCCTGCCCCCCCCCCAAAAATATACAGCACTTGCACAGTTGGCCGGGTGCTCCCTGTGTATTTGACAAGGGGGACATTGGCCACTGCTAGAGACAGGACACCATGCTGCAGTGCTCGGAGCTTTCTGGCTGTAGTTATGCTGCTAAGTTATGCTGCCTTCCTGGAGGAGAGAGCAGCCGTCCTAACCTTGTTTGTATGAACCGTAATTCAGAGATCCAGCACAGCTCATTAACACAGAGTCCGGGGAGAGGAGAGGCAGAAATAATGATGCTGTTAAATCAGGCTTCATGAATATGTAACAACGTCTTATTTTGCATTATTATAGCCGTTACTTAAAACGCCCTCTCAGCCTTTGTGCTGTCGCTGGTTGCTTTCTGAGCTCTGTCTGGAGCCAGTGATGGAGCTGACAAGGGCTGTTAAAGGGCCTTTCATGAGATGAAGTGGAGAAGGCAGAGGAAAGCTTTTGAGATCAGTTCCTGGGGAGGGCAGGAATGAAAGAAACCAAACACAAGGATGTGAGCATCCAGAAGATGAGAAGCTGCATGTGCACTTTAAATCTGCCCAACCTGTGCCATAAAGGGAAAGTCATCTGGGCTGTACCCCAAGAGTGTAGAACCATGTATTTGACACGTGCACAGACCCAGGAGGAAGCTAGTGTTTAGCACCAGCTGGTGGTTGGGATACAGGACCATGAATGATCTAGACCAGCAGTTGCCAAACTTAGATGGCTTATGTACAGCCTTCTTTAGTGATATTTGAAGTATCACGAGCAAATTTCTTCTTTTAGTGCCAACTTCTTTTAGGCCTTAATAGGCTTAAAGCATTTCTGGATCCATAGTAAAATAGATTCCTACTGATGTCTGAAGTGTTAGATTATAGCATTTTTTAAACATCCCAGGTTTTTAGACAATGAATCAAAAAGAATCATCAATTATTATGTCTTCCTTGTAATTGAGTAACACAAAACATTTGTCAAGTGACTTGATATATTTTGGTATACTGCTAAACTAAGCCGGTGGCTTGACGGTTTAATTTGTCTCATTTAAGTTCAAAGTTTCTGCTAATTCTTACTTGGATTATTGCTGAACATAACACAAAGGTGTCGTCTTCTATTGACAATAGGTCCCTGATCCTCGCTTGGACACCAGACAGCTTCAGCTCCGATTCACTCTTGTTCCAATGCTTCAGGTTTCCAGCCCCCCTCCAGTTCCCGCTGAACCCGGGAACTGTGCCAGTCTCACTGCAGCCTTTGGCCTCTCTGAAGAACCTTTCACACAGATTTCCTCCTTCTCTGGTCCCTGGACCCAACTCTTGCCCTCTATGTGAGGAACTACACAGCCTTCCTTCGTGGGGCCGTGCCATGATTCAAGCAGGCTTTTCCAGCCCACCAGTATCCAGATTCCATCCTTACTCCACAGAGCCTCCCTTGGTCCTTGGACTCGCATACTTCTTCCCCTTGCTTTCAGGCCTCCCGACAGCCCTCCTTCTTAGGGCCAGGTTCTGATTCAGGCAGGCTTTCCTGGTCCACCAATCTCCCTTCTGGCTCTCACTCTGGTGAGCCTCTTGCTTAACTCAGTACTCCCCTGCAATTCTTCTATCCAGGCTCTCTGCCTGCTACTACTTCGGGACTCACCTAACTTTTAAGGAGGTAGCTGCTTCCTTAACACCCGCCCCTATTCTGCTCCTCCCTTGAATACCTGCTTCCTTAAAGGGGCCATATCCTGAAACAGGGCTTGGCTGGTCCTGGGCCCCACTCCCCTTTAAAGGGGACAAGACCAGCCTTTTACAGCGTACCACTTTCAACAAGCTCCTGTACCACCAGTGGCACATGTACCACACTTTGGGAACTCATGATCTGGACAAGTTCTGTTCTTCCATCCCCTGGGGCTGAGCCAGCAGGGCCATAGCAGTCAGAAGGAAGGTAGAGTGCTTGCCTCAAGGGAAGTTCTGTCCGTACCAGGAGTCTGTTCTGCAAAATGGAGTGGAGTCTCATGATGTGAGTTGTTTGGGATATGTACTTAATATAGATGAGCTCCAAAGCTCCTTCTCAGGCTGGTAACTGTGGAGGGGTGAACTGGTCTGATGAGAGCTGAACCCAAACCCAAACCATCATAGGGATTGGGAAGTCTCCCCTCTCCTTCTTTAGCCATTCCTCACCCCCTATGTGGCTGGGGCAGCCCTGTAGCCCTCTTTGCTGCCTTCTCGCTAGCTGTAGACTTTGGCCTGTGGAAGATAAGGTTAGTTCTCTTCTCTCGCCTCCACCCCCCCGCTGGGCATCTTGACTTGGAGGAGGCCTTTTGCCGTTCTCTGCCACTGGCGGGACCCATTACTCCCTCCTGGATTCTTCTGTTTTTAAACTGTGCTGCACTCCGCACTGCCCTGAACTGGTCCCCAGCAGGGCAAAGTGGCTTCTGAAATCTCTCAGCTGTTTAAAGTTTCACTGAGTGACCCAGAGTGTGGGAGGAAAGAAGAACCCTCTTTCCATGCACTTCTGCTCTTCCATGTTTGGCTGGTTCTCTTGGTATTCCTACCAGACTGAATGCATGGAGTGCCAGAAATCTCATGATCTGAGAGCCTGTTCTCATAAGATTTCTGGCTCTGTTATGCAGAGATGAAAGATTGAGAGAGTTCAGAGCAGCACCTGAACTTGGGGGTCTCTAAGTTTGTGTGTTAAATTAAGGATATCCTTGTGATGGTATCGGAGGTGCCAATGCTTTGGTTGAGCCCTGCTGCACTACTGGTGGAGGTGCATTGCTGGAGAGGAGCAGATAATATGTCCTGGTGTCCAAGCGATTTAAGCAGATTTGGCATCTAGCATGCTAGCTAAGCCTGACCTAACTTTAATGTTTTGACTAGTCTACATGCAGAGTAACACCTTTAGCTAGATTTTGAAAAAGAGTGAGGTTAGGCTTAGCTGGCATGTGTTAACTAACCCAACCCTTCATCTAGTTAAGACACAGCCTCTGTTAGAACGGGCATGGATGTGTACGCCATTCCGTGTGTGTGTGTCCCTTTAACTTCTGAGGCTTGGAGGGGTTATGCCAGTATCTCTGGTTTGAACTGAAGGGTGACTACTGTATTTGGTAACTTGTTACATGTGAAAGGGACATCTGCTTTTGGGACAGTGTGGGAATAATTGTCTGTATTTTCCACTTAAGTGCATAGAGATTGATCCAAAGTCCACTGATGTCTATAGACATCTTTCTTTTGGCTTCAGTGGGCTTTGGATCGGGCCCTGAGTCATTGAGCCCAACCCATGGTGAGCTGGTAGCAAGTTAATATGACCTATTTCAATGAATCTTTTATTTTCATATCTTTCCCCACCACCTCTCCTTCCACTCAGTCTCCTGTGTGCTGTTTCTGTAGGAGGCATAGAGATATTTGCAGTGACTTACACAACATTTTCAGCAGGGGGTATGCAGAGGCTTAGAGAGAAGCCACAATGCAAGTAACTGAGCTTTTGTTCCATCTCGGTGTCTGCAGGCCCCTATTAAAGACAGAGGGAACTGATACAAAAAGTGCAATATAAATTAACCTGTGTGCAGGGGATTTTGATGTTGTTGCTGTGAAAATAAACCCAGCATTGGTTCCCCATTTCTCTGTCATCTTGGCTGGTAATGTCCATCTGCAGCCAGTTACTTGAACTGGGAGCAAAAATCAGCAAGCCTTAGGGCCAGATTCCCCACTGCTTCTGTGTTGGCAGTCGTACTTATGCAAAAGAGTGTAAAATTCTACAGTTCTGATTTGGAGCGGAGAATTGGGCCCTACATCTATAACAGAGCCAGAGCACCTCGTTAACATACTGTTACAATGTTCAGTGTAGATGGAACCTAACCTTGCTCCTAAAGCTTGGACTGTTCAGGGTTTACGCTGCAATCACAAAGTGTCATTGCAGCTCTTGCAGACATACCCAAGCAAGTTGTTAATCACCCTAGCTCAGTCCTGGAGCAGGGAAGCTGCAGCAGTGCGTGCATCAGTCCACCTGGAACCCTGGATAATTATTCATGAAGCTAGCCCATGCTGAAGCATGCGCTGCTGCAGCTTCACTGCTCTGGGACCAGGAGCTAGCTAGATTCAAGCTAGCTCGGATATGTCTACACCAGCTGCAATCTAGATGTATCCTCAGTTTTGGGTCTCCGTGAGGTCCTGTCTACGCTATGCCTTTTAACCCTGTTGTGGCCAGGTCCCCTGCCTTGGTTAGAGATGCAGTGTTGATGGGGCCCTAGATTCACACACATCATGTTTTTAATGAACTCATGGCCAGCCCACACTCACTCAGCTGGACCTGCTCTTTCCCAAGAGCAAACTGAGAGTCTCTCCATTCAGATAGAACTGAGTGAAGTCCAGGCTGGTGTGAGTTTCCTCAGAGCTCACTAGTGTTCCCATTTTTCTCTTCCAGCCCCACCTGCTCTGAAGCTGTCTGTCAATGAGACCCTGGTGGTGAACCCAGGAGATAATGTCACTATGCAGTGCTCCCTGATAGGCGGCGACCCACTGCCTGAGGTAGTCTGGTCTCACTCACCCAGCCCTATGCCTCACAATAGCCTTATTCAAAAGGGTAACCTCACCATCTGGGGGATCTGCATGGAAGATTCAGGCTACTACAATTGCACGGCCATCAACAATGTGGGGAACCCAGCTAAGAAGACAGTGAATCTGCTGGTGCGATGTACGTTCTTCCACTGCGTGTACTTTTGGGGCGTGACTCTGGGTTCCCAGCACACATCATTCTTCATTTAAATAAGGGGTAAATGTGCTACTCCAGCAAGGGACTGGTAGCACTGGCTGGAGAAGGTGCTGTGCAAGCTTCCACACCTACAGCTCTGCTGATGCATCTCATTCCTGACTCACAGCACCCACAGTTATTCCAGTCCTGTCCTTCCATGGCTCTGGAGATGCTTTCTGATCCTGACTTGCAGCACCACAGCAGGCCTTGGGGGTGTGGGGCCATTGTCTCACATGGGGATCTCATTTGGGCATAGGGCTGGGGGATCCCTTGACCAAGAGTGTGTGGAGCCATTGCCTCCCATCGGGCAAAGGGTAGATATCTCACATGGGTATCCCCATTGGGCACAGGGCATTTTGTCTTCGCTAATTGGCTTTGCACCTGTGTTCATCCCAGCCATGAAGAACGTCACCTTCCAGATCACCCCTGATGTGATCAAAGAGAGTGAGAGCATCCAACTGGGGCAGGACCTGAAGCTCTCGTGCCATGTGGATGCCGTCCCCCAGGAGAAGGTCATCTACTTCTGGTACAAGAATGGGAAACCGGCCAGGGTCTCAGATCGACTGCTCATTTCCAGGAACGACCCTGAACTCCCACCAGTGACCAGCAGCCTGGAGATCATTGACCTGCGCTTTAGTGATTATGGCACATATCTGTGCATTGCGTCCTTCCAGGGGGCTCCCATCCCTGACCTCAGTGTTGAGGTGAACATCTCTTCAGAAACAGGTGAGCCTCCACCGTGGAGGCCTGGGGCTTTGAGGGAGTTGGGTCAAGGGGCACAGTATGAATTAGAATCCTGAAACCAACATATTCTTTCCAGCCTGAGCTCTTGAAGACCCTCAAATAAGCCTTGACTTCAAGTGTAAGAGCTCTTGTTCCTTCCGCTTGGGATGACAGCTATGCTGCGTGCCTTGTAGTATCCTGAGATGATGAGGAGGTCGGACTAAACCAAAGAGAGCAGCCCCAGCATGCTACATTTTATGCGGAAGCCAGTGTGTGCTGGGCTGGATGCTGTGGGCATTTCTCGTGAGTGGCCAGTGACCCAGCAGGGATAGATGGGTTCTCAAGTAGCTAGTTCCTTCCTTTAATATGGAGTCTTAATGGGTTAGTTTCAGGCTTCTAGTGACCTGAGGCACAACATGACTGAGGATGTCTGATTACGGATTGGGAAGGCCCAGATTGAAGCCCAAGCCAACCTCAGAAGGTTGAAGAAGGGTTTGAAGAAGGGTTTGAAGAAGCCCTGGCCAAGAGCTTATCGTGAAGGAACAGCAAGGGAATGGGATTTTACCAAATGTTCCAAGGCTGGTGGTTGTGGGGAAGGAGGTAGTGTTCTTTCACTTCTTTGGTGTGACTTAAAAGAGACACTCCCTCTGATATTTTTCCAGAGACTGAGATGGCAGGACCTGGCTTGTGTCCATGGCCACGTATGGTGGGAGCTGTGTGATGTCTCTCATAAACCCTCGTTCCATGAACAGCTTTAGTGTTTAGTGTCCTAATTCTAATCCTCAGGACAGCTCTTGAATACTTTCTGCAGGAGCCCAGACACTATAAATCTCACCCTCTTTTCCCTTCCTAAAGGGCCTCATCCTTCTCCCAGTAGAATCAATGGCAAAACTCCCTTATTTGCTTCAGTGGGAGTCCCAAATCTGTGCTAGCAAAACATCAGATCAGATTCTGTTCTCAGATATGCCCATGCAGTCCCCCTGTCTTCCCTGGGATTGCTCAGGTGTGACTGAGAGCAACGCCGCACCTACTTGTAGATAAATGGTGAGCGAGCCTGAGGGAAGTCAACTGGCTGCAGAATCTGTCCTGATTTTACAAACTGCTTCAGAAAGTTTCCTTATTCATAGTGATGTTAACCAGCTTTAGCTGGTCCCAGGGCTGGTGCAACCATTTAGGTGACCTAGGCGGTCGCCTAGGGTGCTAGGATTTGGGGAACGCCATTTTCTTCGGCAGCGACCGGATCTTCAGCTGCCCTGGTCGCCGCCAGCATTTAGGCGGAGGGAGCTGGCACAGGGGAGCGCGGGGAGGGCCGCCTGCAGCAAGTAAGGGTGGAGGCCGGCCCGCAGGGGAACTCCCCGCCCCAGCTCACCCCTGCCCCGTCTCCTCCCTGAGCACGCCGTGGCTGCTTCACTTCTCCCACCTCCCAGGCTTGCAGCGCCTAAGCTGATTGGTGCCGCAAGCCTGGGAGGTGGGGAAGTGAAGCAGCCATGGCGTGCTCGGGGAGGAGGCAGAACAGGGGTGAGCTGCTTCACTTCTCCTGTTTCACAGGCTTGTGGCACCAATCAGCTTAGGCACTGCAAGCCTGGGAGGTGGGAGAAGTGAAGCAGTCATGGCGTGCTCGGGGTGGAGGCAGAACGAGGTGAGCTGGGCCGGGGTGAATGCCTCAGGGCGGAGGGTGGGGCGTGGGGAGCTGCCGCAGGAGGGGTGCCTCAGGGCAGAGGGGGGGAGCTGCCATGTGGGGGGGTGTCTCAGGGCGGAGGCTCGGGGACGGGAGAGGGCGCAAGGTGGAAGTTTCGCCTAGGGCGCAAAACGTACTTGCATCAGCCCAGGTTGGTTCCAGTGCTGTCCATGACCAATCTGATTTCCTGTCCTGTCTGTGCCCTTAGCAGAAAGTGTTGGAATTGGCTCTTATTTTTCGGAAAACCTCCCTACTCTCAGCAAAAATCTGTAGCAATCTGCTCCAAAGGGAATGTCCCCCGATGCTTTTGTGATAATGGGATACTGATCACTTACTGTGTACTTGCTTTTCAGCAAAAAATAAATTAATTAATTCATTTGTACTCCTAACAGCCATGGAAGGTAGGGGAATGCTGCTCCTCCCCTTTTTACCATTGGGGAAACTGAGGCACAAAATGACATGACTTGCCCCAAATCCCATGGTGAGTCAGTGGCAGAGTTGGGAATGTAAGCCAGATCTGGCTGTAGCAATGGAGTTTAGAGCATACTTCTCCCCATCCCACCCCCGCAAAAAATCCCAATAGCTAATAGAATGTAATAGATATAAGGTCGTAGGAGTAAGATGGCAAAGGTCTGTATGATCACAGAGTCTGTCCCCACTACAAGGGCTGGACAATATTTGCTGACCCAAATGTAGGTACAGGGCTCAGGAGTTAAAAAATCTACAAGGAGGTGGCTGTGGTGGCCCAAAGTTGCTACAACCTCCCTCCCACCAGCAGAAGCTGAAAGGGCCAGCACAGGACATAGGGGGTTGGCTGGGCAGAGAGCATGCTGAGGCTGATTGAGTAATGTGGCAGTCTGGAGCATCCCATCGAGGGTCACTGCCAGCTGCGTTCCTCTGGAGCCAGTGAAATTAAAGCTGCTGTCTCCAGCCAGAACCCCAAGAGAGGGCAGGCAGCAGCACCATTACCTGCCTCCCTTCAGGCTGAATTCCCCCCCCCCTGCACACACTGGGTAATGGGGAGTGTTTGTCCATGCTGGGGCATCTGGCCCTCTGTGTGCATTTAAGGAGCAATAAAGACCCCACCCTTTGTGTTTGGTTTGAACCTGTTGAGTTTTTCCCCAGAGCCATAGTATTGAAGCAGCAAGGTGGAAACTATTCTGCATTCCCTGGCCATCTGCTGCCGCCCAGCAAAACAGCCCCTGATTCGCTGAGATGGCCATCTCCAGTGGGAGGCTCAGAAGAGATAGCTTTAATTAAAAAAATCTCCAAATACAATTTGCAGTTTTTCCCGGTGGTGAAAATTGCCTCTCGCCAGGTGAGCGTCTGCTGGCGGTGCTGACTGGTGGGGGGGGCATCGCTTTTTTCACACCAAACAGGAGAGCATCTGATGAGATTCCAAAGCCCACAGGGGACCTGTAAATTGAAAACTCAACTTCTCTGTTGCATAGAGAGGCCGCTACCAAAGGAGACCGAGGCCAGAGCCATCTTAAATATGCTCTTAATGCAGTTATGTGTTGTATGTGTGTGAAAATAATCCCAGAGCACTCTTTCTCATGGGCAGAGGGTAAATTGAGTGAATAGTGGCCAGTTTGGATTGAGGTGGCCCCTGGACTTTTAAGCTTTCATTTAAAAAGAAAAAATATCTAGCCCTTCCATTTGTGAAAGTATCAGTCCAAACGTCATCCCAGTGCGGTGCTGGCTGCAGAGAGACAGCCTGAAACAAGAGCTTTCCGAGAAGTGAGAACAGTCACATTTGTCTCAATGGGATGTTAACTCTGAAACCTAATGATGACATTTGGAATGTAAACATTATGATTGATGTTCCTGCGAAAACCATCTACGTCTGGATGGGTTCTTGGTGGAGCCTGGAGCATGAACAAAGAGTCCCGTCCAAGTCAACTCCATGTTCATATCAACTGGAGATCTTAAGGTATGTCTACACTGCGATAAAAGACCCACAACACAGCAGTGTCTGGCCCTAGTCACCTGACCTGGGCTTGCAGGGCTTGGACTGCAGGGCTATAAAATTTCAGTGTTAGATATTCAGACTTGGGTCTCAGAGCCCAGGCTCCAGCCGATCTCCCTTGCAGAGTCTCAGGGACTGGGCCACAGCCTAAGTCTAAACATCTACACTGCAGTTTTTAGCCTTGCAGCCCAAGCCCTGCGAGTCCAATCACCTGGACCCAGGCTCTGAGACTCTGTGCCACAGGTTTATCACAGTGTAGACATCTCTCTTAGGCTCCTTATGAACTTTGGCTGACAATAATGGCTGGACACTGGAGCGCGTGTCACTAGAGCTGTGTGAGTAACCTGAGTTTTTAGTTTGGTGGCTGAACCCCACCCCAGACTCAAATATCCAGCTTTTATTTTAGGTCCACCAAAAACAAACACTTTTTGAATTTTTCAGAAAAAAGTCAAAATAGATAATTTTGAGTCACAGTAAATGTTTAGGGGTTTAACTTTTTTTTAATTAAAATTAAAGTAAAATTCAAAAGACTCCAAATATTTTGTTTTCAAAACAAAATGGCAAATTTTACACAGATTCATGAAATGTTCTGCTCGACTGAATCTGCATTTTTGGCAAAAATGGTTCTATCTAGAGCAGAAGCACCATTTTTTCCCAATCAGGAAGGTCCCCTGTCCAGGAACTGGATTTGCTTTGTGCAAGTTCTATACATTGGTGTAGCTCAGGTTCTAACCCGGGGTGGGCAAACTTTTTGGCCCAAGGGCCACATCTGGGTATGGAAATTGTAGGGCGGGCCATGAATGCTCATGAAATTGGGGGTTGAAGGGTGGGAGGGTTCTGGCTGGTTGTGCGGACTCGTGGGTGGGGCTGGCAATGAGGGGTTGGGGTGCAGGGAGGTAATCCAAGCTGGGACCCAGGGGTTTGGAGGGCAGGAGGGGGATTAGGGTTGGGACAGGAGGTTGAGGTGTGAAAGGGACTCGGGAGGCAGGCTCCAGGCAGCACTTACCTCAAGTAGCTCCCAGAAACAGCAGCATGTCCCCCCTCTGGCTCCTATGGAGAAGTACGGCCAGGCGGCTCGGTGTGCTGCCTTGTTCACAGGTACCGGCCCTGCAGCTCCCATTGTTTGCAGTTCCCAGCCAATGGGAGCTGCAGGGGCAGCATGTGGAGCCCTCTAGCTGCCCCTACGCGTAGGAGCCAGAGGGGGGACATGCTACTTCTTCTGGGAGCCATGCGGTGTGGGGCAAGACCCTGACCTCACTCCCCAGCTGGAGCAGAACAAGCCCCAGACCCCATTCCTGGTGGGAGCTCAAGGTCCGGATTAATATGTCTGGAGGGCCTGATGTGGCCCCCGGGCTGTAGTTTGCCCACCACTGTTCTAACAAGAACTAGGCAGCAGTTCTACTGGGTTTGCTGTCATTTACATGGGTCTATAGGGGCTGTACTGAGCTGGTCTCAGCTGTGAGTTGCCTCTCCTCTGGGTGAGCCAGCGATAGCTACACTGAGTTGTATTTCTCTGAGGTAGTTTTTTTTGCACATCTTGGTGAGGATTCACAGTGAATTCTAGTGTAGAATAAGTGAAGGTATTTAACAAATCCAACTTGTGTCTGTGGTTTAGAAATTGACAAAGGTCCTTCCTCCTGGATGTCTATGGAGACTGGGAGTGGAATATATGAAACATGCACCCATAGGCCACTGTCTCCAATTCAGCCCATGTAAGGAGATTGGATTTGGCCTCTCGCTTCTGGGCTACAGTTGGGGAATTGAATGGCTAACAAGATAGAGACTAGGATGTGGAGTCTTTCATCTCTAGATCATCAGTTCTAGCCTGGTTTAGGCTGATAGTGACTGAAAGTGTTTGACAATAGTTCACTGATGTACATGAAGTGAGTTGAGCTGGCACTTTCTGTTGGTGCTGGCACACTCAGAGGCCATGGGAATGAAACACTCCTCTCTGCCTAGAGGTGGAACCTCCATGGGGTGGCTGAGATTGGCTGGGGTAGAGTGTGGGGAGCTTTGCTCTGGCATTACCATCGGAGGGCTGCCAGTATGACATCCTTCCCCACAAGTGCAACCATCCTTCAAAGGTTTCCCTCATGCTCTGCTGGAAGGATGTTATCTTGACAAACAAACAGTTCCTTTTTATTATCTTCTTTTTAGTGCCTCCAACCATCAGTGTCCCCAAGGGCCAGTCCACCATCACCGTTCGGGAGGGCTCCAGGGCTGAGCTGCAGTGCGAGGTTCGAGGGAAGCCCAAGCCGCCCATCATCTGGTCCCGGGTAGACAAGGAGGCCCCCATGCCCTCAGGTGCCATGACAGTGGAGACTTACGATGGGAAGCTATGCCTGGAGAGCGTTAGCCGAGAAATGAGTGGGACCTATAAGTGTCAGACAGCCAGGTACAATGGCTTTAACATCAGACCCCGGGAAGCTCTGGTACAGCTCAACGTACAGTGTGAGTATAACAGCATGATTCTGTAGCTCCTACCTCTGTGCCAGCATGCACTGGTACCTTGCTAAAGTCTGAGCAGGTGATGCTTATGGTGCTGCTTTCAAATAGGGTTGGAGTGAGTGTTTCAGCTGGTGGACTTTGAAGGGTTTATTTACCTGACGTCCACACACGAGCCGACATGCCAGCCAACTAACAACGTATTCCAACCAACCCTGGGGGCATGTTGATCTGCTGTTGGTTGGGTCACCTCACTTGTTCGTGTAGCAGTTGCCTCTGTGTATGTGTTTGTGTATGTGCATATATCTTACCCACATAAAAATTACATTAAAAAACATTATTAGGGTTGCAAAGACAAGCACTCAGAAGCTAGGAAGTGCCAGAATTAAGGTTGCCTGTTCAACCTTGATTCAGTCCTCTTGTACATCTGCATTATGATACTGTCTTTAATTACATGATCACACATTATTTTTTTTCTATAGGACCCCTCCTGCCCCATTCAGGATGGACCTGCTCTGGGGATGAATCAGGGTTGTGTAATGAAGGAAACAGTTGTAGATAGGACCCCTGCCTCCTTTGGTGCAGAAGTTGGAAAGTGTGTAGTGAATGAGGCAGGGAACTGCAGGAAGAGAAAGGACAGTCTCATGCTTAAGACAGTTGAATGCTGCCCTGGAGAACTGGATTTTATCCCTAGCTTTGCCACAGGATTACTATGTGATGCTAGTCAAGTCACTTAAACCAGACTTTTCAGAGGTGGTCACTAATGGTTTGTTCCTCATTTGACTTGACATCTTATGGTCTGATTTGCAGAAGTGCTGAACACACACAGCTGCAGCTGAAGTCCAATGGGAACTGTGATTTGAACATATAAACGGCTATATAGTGCTACGTACTCTTAAAAATCAGGTCCTAGGTGTCTCAAATTTGGCATCCCAAATTAGTGAATACTTTTGCCCTTAATCTCGCTGACCCAGTTCCCTGACTCTAAAATGGGGATCATGCCACCCACTTGCCTCACAGGGGTGTTGTGAAGAGAAATTAATTAATATCTGTGAAACACAGGGTTACTACACTGATGAGCCCCATCAGAAAACCAGTGAGGAAATTTGTCTTCAGAGCAGGGTTTGAATAGTGTGCAGTAAATAAGGTCTGGGACCACACACTAAACAATGAGGAGAAAACAAAACATTGAATAGATGCTCATGAAGTGAGTGCTGTCTGTTCTGCACACCGAATGAGGCAGGGGAAAAAATAGTATGTGGTCATGTAATTAAAGACTGTATCATAACCCATGTGGACAAGAGGGTCAAATTAAGCTTGCATGGGCAGCCTTAATACTGGCATTTTCAAATTTTGAATGCTTGAGTTTGCGACCTTAATACTGTTCTTTTAACATCGTTTTGTGTGTGTAATTTCCTAGCTTTTAAAAGAGCAACCTTCTCCGAAAAAAAAAAAAAAGGAAATTCCATCACGTGGTGTCATACTGACACCCACATGGCTCATCAACAGGATTTTAACCTTTATATCCACCAAATAGGCCTTCACCACATAAGCTAATAGAATAACTGATAGCAGTAGTAGGTTGTCATCCTCTCTGTGGTCCAGCACTAGAGGAGGATGGGAAACATTGCCAGAGGGTTTCACAGATATTTGTTGACAGCAGAGGAACGGTGAGACTCTGGAATCCTGAGTTCCCATTCTAGGCTGTAGAGGGAAGTGTGCTCTAGTGAACACGGAGCCCTCTTCCCCCATTCCCTCCAAGCATGACACCCTTCTGCTCCATCCCATTCAACCTATTTCTGCACCAGTCCTGTCTCTCCCACTCCTGGTTCCTTGTCCCAGTACCCATTCTCCTCACCTAGTCAGTTCCAATCTCCACCCCCCATCCCTGTCTCCTTGCCCAGCCAGTCTCAGTTCTCCCCCAAAACCTTAGAACCCTGTCAGATCTGTATGCCTCACCCTTTAATTCTTCCCTTCAACCCTACTGATTCTCCGGTCTCCATGCTTAGCCAGTCCCTCCCACCTCCTGGTTCCTCAGCCAGTATCTGTTTTCCCCAACCTGCTGGCTCCCAGTCCCCTTGCCCAGCCAATATCAGTCTCCCCCATCTCATCTTCCAGTTTCCCCTCTTGCCTGCACCAGCCTCCAGTCCCAAATTCTATCCCCACCCTGTCATCTTGTCCTAATGTTCTCCCACCTGCCCTCTCAGATCCAGCTTTTGTTTACTCTGCATTTGAATCGGGCAGTTTGCTCCTCCAGACTGCTTGGGCCTAGAAGGGGAACCACTGAGAGCAGATGAGCTGGAGGCTCCCTGCTCTCTTTGTTCAGGTGCCTGGAGCTGGTATGGCCTGCAGCCGCCCAGAGCTGCAACTGCAGGAAAAGTCCTACTCAGATCTGCAATGAACATGCATGGCGTAGATGGAATCTTCAGGAAATCTAGCTGCCAAAACTCTGTCTTTACTGAGCACGTGCAGAGTGTGGCCTCTCTCCCCACCCAGGCTTATATCTTGGCCAAATTTGGGCAGATTTTCATGGGGACATTGGAAGGCACATCTTTGATTAAAATTTGAAGTCCCTGCTCCAAAGCATAGGGGGTGCTAAAGCTTCTCAAAGAAAGGTTGCTAGAACTTAACATGGGCAAAACAATGTATTATTCCAAGTCTGGTTCTTGGATGTGGCAGATCCATTTTGGCTGGAATTCCCCCCGACAAATCAGCCTGAGGGAGGGCACTGGTATGGAATATTTCAGCTTAGATAGTTAAAGTTTGGCAAAGTTGCAAGTAACTGAAAATAGGAAAGTTCAGGTAATCTTAAGGTACGTCTACACTACCCACCAGATCGGCGGGCAGCGATCGATCTGTCGGGGATTGATTTATCGCATGTAATGTAGATGCGATAAATCGATCCCTGATTGCTCTCCCATCGACTGCTGAACTCTAGCTCGGTGAGAGGCGGAAGCAAAGTCAACGGGGGAGCCACGGCTGTCGATCCCATGCTGCGAGGACACGAAGTAAGTAATTCTAAGTCGATCTAATATATGCAATTTCAGCTACAAGAATAGCGTAGCTGAAGTCGGCGTATTTTAGATTGATTTCCCCCCACCCTTCCCGTGTAGACCAGGCCTTAATAATGGGCTGTGCTACCAACCCCACCTATAATATATATATATACACACACACACACACACACACACATAAACAGGCAGCAGGAGACCACTGAGTGGATTTTGCTCTGTACTGCCATCTTTGCTGGTGCCCATGTCATGCCATTCTATTTGGATGCCTTGTTGCTCAGTGATACCTCCCCTGGCAGAAGAATGAGGCTATTCATATCCCAGGCTGGAGTGTTTAGAAGTTATTGGTGATGTTCTGATGTGTGGAGCAGGTAGGGGTCTGGGATAATCTGTGCTCCCTTCTTAGTAATAGTATCTTCAGTCAGTCAAGTGCTGCACTGGGTGAAATTCAGATAAGGAGAATCCAAGCCTAGCTCCTTTCATTTCCCAGATTAAACTGAAGACTGTGCTGAATAATATTGAGTAGTGTGGAGGGCTGAGGCCAAGGTGGTAACTCTGACCACAGAGCTAGTCTCATCAGGAAAGATTAAGTACTGAACTCCTGTGAAGTCCTCCTGAGGATGTGGCAAGCATGGGATTGATGGAGAGAATGTTAATTTGCACTAGCCTGCACCATCCATGTGCTGTGACTAAAGTGCCTAAGTGCGTTGCACAGAGTAATTCATTAAACGCCAACCCCCTCTTTCCCCATCCTCCATCCGTCACCGCTAGAAAAGGGAAAAAACCTACTCTGATAACCTGACGAAGCTGAGCAGACATGCACATTCCATTTCTTGCTGTTGGCATCTCCCATCACTTCCACCTAAGGACAAGCAACATTGAGTTTTATTTGGATTCTGGTTTGGCCCAAATTCAACTGGAAGCCATGCATGATCCTAGAAATTAACCCCCTCCACTTCAAGACTGCAGTCTTGGCCAAATACTGAATGGGTCACAGGGAATGAACTCACCATTCCACCTACAGCTTGGTTCCTCCAAAGCAGAAGTTTGCAATGCCACTGCCTGCCTATCCATTTTGTGCCTAAGCAGTGGACTTCAATTTCCGGTGCTGTCCATCTAGCTCCTTTTATCAGCATGAAATTCACAAAAAACAAACCTCAGCAACTGGAAAGTGGAGCAAAGTCTAGAGTCATCCCTGCCCCCCGGCTAAACAAAACAACCCATCTGTTTATCCAGCTCCCTTTTTGTGGAAAGAGCCGGGTGCCCCAGCAGGGGCTTGCTCTGGTTAATTGAAATGCTGTTCTCCAGTGCGGGCAGCTCATTAGTGTTGTGGCTTGCTCTGGAATTCTAATCTTGTCAGAAATGGGAGTCGTGTGGCTTCTGAAGCCTCTGTGATGAGCATGCTTCCCCTCCCCAGCCCCAGCCTGCTCCTTCCATCTGAGAATCCACTCAGGTGAGGCAGGGGGTGTTTGTTTGAGCTCCTTTTGAACCAGCTTACACAGAGGAGAGTGAATTGTGGGTGATAATGTGGTTGTTTTGCTGATTTGTTCTAAAGCTAGGATGCAAAATCAATACGGCAGATCTGATTAGATGTCAGAACCTGTTTCTTTTTTCTTCTCTTTTTTTTTTTACCCATATAGTTCTGTATTGTGACAAACAGCCCAGAAATGAGCTTTGCTAACAGTGCTGCAATATGGGAGAGAGAAAACGAGATGGGAACAAACCAATCAGCTGCCAAAAATGTGGTGTTTTGATTCCTTTTATTATTTATATATTGTGAAAGTGGGAAAAGTGGCTCTCCTTTCATGTTACATGCTGGAATTGGCTAAGGGCAGCTCTGTGACAGGCCACACAGTTTGTTTCCTGAACTCTGCAGCTCTGGTGGAATAATAGGTTTACAAGAGTGCTTTCTGGCTTTCATCTCTAAGGCTAGGATGAGGAAATATGGTGTAGTGGTGAAAGCAAGGGAGTAGGAGAGTCAAGACTCCCAGGGTTCAGGTCACAGCTTGGTGTGACTAAATCACTTCACATCTCTTTGAAAAGGGGATGAAAGTGACCTACCTCACCAGGTGAGAGTTAATGCCACAAAGCCCTTTAAGATTCTTAAATAAAAGGGGCTATAGAAGGACCAGGTATTATTATTACAATAATAAATATAAAACTGTTTAGCAGGCTTGTTTCAAGGCTAGGTAGTCACTTTCAGAAGAAGCACAGTATGTGTCATAGATGCATATTAAAATTAGGGACAGACAACCAGGTTCAGATAGAGATGGGGCTGATCTGCAGATTGTGGGCTTGGCTTAGTACCGCTGCAAAGTTCAGCAGTGTTTGGAATCTAAAGTGTGGTTTGGGCCATCTCAAAAGAGAGAAGCACTAAATGGGATCTGGTCTCAACCAGGCATCCCAAAGCCAGCAATAACATAGTAACTAATCTTTTGACCCCTCTGGATTTTAAGTATCCTAAAAGCAAGACAGAGTCTTTACAGTTACTGAAAATGGCAGAGGTTAATTTAAGTTCTAACATCTTTTAAACTATTGTCCTTTGAGAGAGTTGTCTTATCACGCTGACATGACATTGTTAGATATTTGCATTGTGGTGTTGCACCAAGATGTAACAAAGCAAACTGTATGATGTTATATCCTGGGTGCAGTATTCTGCCAGGATAATATTACGTCAGTCTGAAAGATTTTTCCGGCCCTGAAAGCCAAGCCTAGTCTGTAAGATGTAGGACAGCTCTGTCACAATTGGAATCCACCTGTTCCAGTTTCCACCCACGTGCCACACAACACCAGAACATCTGTTCCAGAATGTGTTCTGCTAATACACTGGATAAGATCAGTTGTCCATCTAATTCAACTGCCCTGGGAGTGGTCTACACTTGGCACTTCAGAGCAAGTTATACTGCCCTATGTGCCGGGGCTTCACTTACCATGCTGGTGCCTCCTGCTGGTTGTCTTGATTAGCTGTGCAGATTAGTATGCCTATTCCTGGTAATGCTTTACCTGCTGTCACTTCTGCTCCCAGACCCCCCATCACTCCAAGGTCCGTGGCATCCTCTTCATGAGACAGCCCTCCAGCCAGGTCACAATCTGTGTTCCTCCCTTTCGGGGGTGAGTGTTGCAGTCCAACTGTCCCACCAATTCCCCAGTGGTGACTGCAGCCAATTGTCCGGCCACTTCCCTGTGGCTCCAGTACCCTCTTTGCCCTTGCCTCAGGGCCTTAGCCTGTAAATCTCAGCAGTCAGCCAGGATCTCTTCTCTAGCTCCCCTAGTCCCTGCTAGCAGCACTGCTCTGTCCAGGATGCTAGCTTCCTTCTGCCTGCCAGGCACCGAGTCCTCCCTCCTTCAGTTCCAGGGAGCACTGACCCTGCTCTGCCCTGCAGCTCTTCTTATATGGCCTGCTGAGCTCTGATTGGCTGTTCCTCGCAGCCCTTCTACTATTGGCTGCTTCTTGTGCAGCTTCTCTAGGGCCCTCCCTGGCATGCCAGTGTGGGCGGATGCCCCATCACACCCTACAGTACAACTGACCACGTGTCTGGGGATTCCTTTCTGGACCCCACAGGTCAATGGCTTATGCATGAGAACTACTGTCCCTTATACTGTAAATTATCATTCTTTTTCATGCTAAGGTTTACAGATCTGTTACAACGGGTACTTCAGCCTTCCTGCAGCTTGGGGGTGGAACCAGACTGCTCAGTCCCTAGCAGCAGGGAAATAACCCATCTCCTGAAGTGCCTTCCATTTTTTTCTGCCTTCACAGCAGCTGGTGGCTCAGCCAGGCCTCCCTGTTGCAGCAGTTTTCTGAGGGAAATGCAAAACTTTATATCCAATGTTTAGACTATCAGTTTGACTCAATAATGTGTCTGTCTAATTCCCAGCTGTGTCCCAGGGCTGCATTTACCTTTTGGGGGGATTGTCCCCTCAGCTCCGCTTCCCCTTGGAGGCGTCTGCAGTGGCTGGAGCAAGCTGAGAAAAGCCAGAGGGGAAGGGGCTGTGTTTTCCTGCTTCACTCCTTTATCAACTGTCTCATTAGGGAGACTGGCCCGCTTTCTGGGCAGGCCACAGTTTTCTTACCATGGCCCATGACCCTGGGTTGGGTCGCCTCGGTTCCCCTTCCCCAAGCAGGAGAGGAGCCATACTAAACTGGAGAGGTGCGCTGTCAAGGTTCCTCCCCCACTCTGAACTTTAGGGTACAGATGTGGGGACCTGCATGGACACTTCTAAGCTTAATTACTAGCTTAGCTCTGGTAACTCTGCCACCAGCTAGAAATTTCAGTGTCTGGAACACTTCCTGTCCCCCCAAAACCTTCCCCTCCCTGGGCAGCCTTGAGAGGCTTTTTCACCAAGTGAACACCAATCCAACCCTTTGGATCTTAACACAAGGAGAATTTAACCACCCCCCCCTTTCACCCACCAATTCCTGGTGAGTCCAGATCCAATCCCCTTGGATCTTAAAACGAGGAAAAATCAATCAGGTTCTTAAAAAGAAAGCTTTTAATTAAAGAAAGAAAGGTAAAAATCATCTCTGTAAAATCAGGATGGAAAATACTTTACAGGGTAATCAGATTCATATAGCCCAGAAGAACCCCCTCTAGCATTAGGTTCAAAGTTACAGCAAACAGAGGTAAAATCCTCTCAGCAAAAAGGAACATTTACAAGTTGAGAAAACAAAAATAAGACTAACACGCCTTGCCTGGCTGTTACTTACAAGTTTGAAACATGAGAGACTGATTCAGAAAGATTTGGAGAGCCTGGATTGACATCTGGTCCCTCTTAGTCCCAAGAGCGAACAACCCCCAAAACAAAGAGCACAAACAAAAGACTTCCCCCCACCAAGATTTGAAAGTATCTTGCCCCCTTATTGGTCCTCTGGTCAGGTGTCAGTCAGGTTTACTGAGCTTCTTAACCCTTTATAGGTAAAAGAGGCATTAATCCTTAACTATCTGTTTATGACACACACTCTGCTGGGCAAGATGCAGCACTGACTGGGTGGAGGTTGCCTTGGCCCCTCACCTGCCCCCAGCAGGAAAGGAGGCAGGAAGGATTGAAAATGAAGACTTGGATGAACTGATTATTGGTTTCATGGACCACTAGAAAGAAGTCAACAAATAGAACTTACTTTACTGGCTGGTGAAACGTCCATAGTTAAACCAGTGAAGCGAAGCCTTGTGTGACCATAGCCCAGGAGGGCTTTATTGTGGTGTATAATAGCATCCAGGCGAAAAGGTCAAGTCTCTGTAGTATAATGCTCTCAACGTGCCCAAGCGAAGACAGTTTGTGCAAATCTCTCCATTCAATGCTCCCTTAGTGCATCCACCTTATTCTCAATGCTGTGTGGTCATAGAGACCAGCTTTGGAACCTCTAGGCAAAACTACCAAGATGGAACCCCTACAGGAGGTGTTGGTACTTCCTATCCACTAGAGTAGGCTGCTAAATTGTGAGGTTCTCCTAACCCCCCCCCTCCTCAGAGTTGTATTTTGAATTCAGGCTGGTAGTCCTCTCAGCTGTCACAGCATTCATTCCTGAAGTAAATTCAAGAAATACTTCTCCTGCAGTTAAGCATCGAAGTCCAGTCCTTATGAGCACTGGCAGTCTCAGGGCAGAGCAGTCATATCTGCTGCATTGAGACCTATTAGATGGCCATTAGTTCACTACATTTTGCATATTGGTTACCCAGTCTTAGCCGATGCCTTTTCCTTTCTTTTGGCAGAGTTCTTCTCCATGCCTTAGTGCCCAGGGGAGGTGGAATCATTATTTATACATAATCTACCTTGTTTTGGACGTCAATATTTAACGGATAATCCTGCTTCCCACCCCAGAGGCGCACCACTATGAAAATCCCATTATAATGGATTTGTAGAGCTTAGTATGAGGGAGAACAAAAACATTTATCCATGCTTACCTGAGAATTTCCTTTCTTGGAATAAGGTCCAGAGATCTGGCCCATTTGGGAGACAGATGGATCATCGAAAATAGAGATGGAAAGTAACATTCAAGGGTTTGGGTTGTTTGTTGTTGGGAAGAATTTACCATGCTCTCCAGCAGGAGACATTGCTTTCCCTCAACCCAAGTCAAACCCAATCTGTAACTTAAAGTAGATTTGAATTAGCCTGGCAGTAGAAGTTATGTCAACTAGAAGAGAGGCAGGACATTTCTCTGATGCCAACAACTAAAAGGAAGGATTACCTGGTGGTTAGGATAATAGCTTAGAATTTAGGAGACCCAGGTTTGAGTCCCTGCTCAGCAACATACTTAGTGTGACCTTGAGTAAGTCATTTAGCTTCTCTGTGCCTCAGTTCCCAAATAGCTGTGCAATACCTTACTAGTGGTGGTGTGAGGATACATACATTAGAGATTTTGAGGCACCCAGCTACTACAGTGGGGCCAGATACTACAGCTATTACAGAGCGGGCCAGTTAAGTACCTAAGATACATAGGTCTGGTTCTGCCCCCAACCTGCAAGCAGGCTGAAGTGCCCATTGTAACTGTCTGTCGATCTTATTACTCAAAGGAAATTTTCAGGTAAGCACAGATACATTTTCCTCTTCTAGCTCACACACGTGTAAATGTTATTCCTGGTGATACACAGTTGCTTCATCCCTCTTTGGAATCCTGCTAAGCAGTTTGCAGTGCTGTACATTGGGCAAGTAATAGCCAGCATCAATTTGACCGTTATCTGTGGCACTAACAGAAGCGCACAAGGGGAAGAATGGGGCAATACAGTAAATAAGTAAACAAAACAAAACAAAAACATCAGTGGATATACACAACTGGAAATGGAAATGCATTAAACTCTGTTTCAATCAGCTGTGGAAGTCAGCCCTCAATGTCAGAGCTTTTTGCTGGTGCCCTACCTCCACTAAACCACAACACTGCTCTATTAAAATGCTCTCAGGGCTTCCTGGCATGGAGCCTATCCTGGGAGGTGGCTAGAACTTCCAACAGCTTTTTGTGATAGCTGATGTGTAGCTAGTTGCAGAGGCATGAAGCCATGTCCCAGATCTGGGCTGCATGACTGCTGGTGAGGTGACCCATATCTCCAACTCAGGGCTGCCTTCTCCATCTTACTGGATTTGGCCATCTGAGCTGGAGTTTGGAACCACCTGCTAAGAATTTTAGCCTGGGGTGGTTTTATTTGTTGTATTGTCCTTTTGATTCCCTTTGTCTGTAGTCTGCTGCAGCAAAGCAGTTCTCCTGCTGACCTTTCTCGTGGGGCTATGGCTACACTACACACCTTACAGCGGCGCAGCGGCACTGATGCCACTCTAGCGCTCCTAGTGCAGACTCCCTAAGTCAATGGGAGAGAGCTCTCCTGTCAACTTAACTACTCCAGCCCCCAGGAGCGGCGGTAACTATGCTGCCAGAAGAAGCTCTCCCTTTGATATAGCGCTGTCCACGTTTAGGTTGGTGTAACTTACCTTGCTCACAGGGGTGGCTTCTTCACACCCTGAGCAAGATAACTTATACCACCGGAAGCTGTGTGTGTATGTAGTTAACGAGGGTCGGAAGATGGCTTCTTCTCCCTTTGGGAGGTCAGAGCCTGTCTCCCTCTTCTGTACCTGCTCCACATCCTGGGGAGCTCACTATTCCCGAGAGAGACCCCGGAGGGTGTGAGAGCCTCGACCCCTGCCCAAAACTCCGGGGTGGTTGTTTTTTTTTTAGCATCCACATGATTAAAGACCAGCCGAGGTTCTGGGAAGTGAGATCTTTCCTCAAAGTCCTGAGGAAATCCTGCCTTATATGCCTCCAAAGTGTTTGCAACCCCAGGGGGCTTTATTAGTGCAAAGGAGAAAATTAATTATGGTCACATGCATGCCCTTGGACGGGTACTCTTTAAACAGAATGGCAGCTAGTCACAACAGATGTAAAGTCTGATTCTGTCATCCAGTCCCACTTTGTGATGAACACCTCCCCACATTCATCCCCTCTGCTCCTGACTAAACATGCTGTGATCAACACCCAGTTTCTGTGCCTGGAAATACACTGCCCAGAGTCTGTGTGCACGTGCACATGCATGTACCACTGCCCTTTGCTGAATGGAATTAGGACTGCACAGCTGTGTGCCATGGGTGTATGTTGCTAGTAGCTAACAGAGACTTTCCTTTAGCTCTAGCTGTAGTAGCTTGCCCTGCTCCAGTAGGGCTCAGTCCATCTATGCTGTTTTAGTGGTGTTCCGGATGGCCATGGTGCAAAGTATAGTGACAGCTGTGAAAACGTAGGTGACCGTGGGTTTGTTATGCTACTCAGGGAAGGTGTGTACCCTCCAGCAGCCCTGTGGCATAGGTGACCGAGATCTTGACAGCTGCTCCATTGGCATTTTGGATTCCATTTTAGAAATGGATTGTGTCAAATCTGGGAGTTGGGTGACTGATGTGGATGTAACTCCTGCTGGCTATTTAGCATTGTCAGCCTTACCCTCCTGCCAGCCTCATGGCATTGGAGAGGGTGTTCCATTAGTCCAGCACACTGCATTCTACACTTTGTTGCCCGTTCTGCAATGAAAGAAGCTCTGTTCCTGACATCTATGGTGTTTGCAGTCATAGCCTTTGCAGGTCTAAACCAGAGGATCCCTAGAGTAGTCAGTTCCCAGTCTCTGGCATTCAGTGCTGTGCTAAGCTGTGCCAGGGGGTTGGTCTTTGGAGGCAGTTTGTTCTGAGTTTTGCAGCATGAGAATGGGGAGGATTTAGATTTATTTAATTATGTCTTTCTTTGGTATGTAATCGTTAGAACTCTCTGAGGGGCATTTCAGTCTCTCTCTTCTCTGCTTGTTGCTTCATGGAAAGCTTCATGCACCCTACCATTAACAGGAATTTTCTTGGGAAGTCTCCTTTGTGCAGTGAGCTCTCTTGGTTTTATTTATGTTGTTGAAATTGACCCAGCAAAGCTCATCTGGACAGGGCTACGGTCAGGGGTCACCGGACATGGGGCACGGTGAGGAAAGGGGTATCCAAATGGCCTAAAGGGAGCACACACAAGCAGTGGAGATAAGGAGCCTCATAAAGCAGATTGGAACATGCCAGCTTTGCCAAGCTTAGCACCAGATACATTATACTCAGAGAGGTAAAGGGACTGTCACTGCTGTTCTTGGCTGAGTGGCTGACTGGTGGCTGTGAAGGAAGGAGTTTCTTATTTGCTCCTGATACCCAAGTCAGGGCTCTGCGTAGATTAGTGCTGCCCCTGCCTACATATCCTAGTTGGGGTGGGTACAAGACACCAGATGGCAGCCCTGGATCTATATCTGGATGCCGGCAGGGGGAAATGTCCCTGGGATAGGACACATGACTGCTCCTCGGCTAGCATCCTGCCAGTGCTTTCATTCAAGCCCTTATGCAGACTGTTGTTCAGCCCATAAATATCTTTGTGGTTGTAATGAGGGACTGAGGTGAAACTTCATGTATAAATTCCTGGTGCTGAGAGATTGTATTTGTTCAGTTCCAGATGAGAACTGGTGTAAATCTGTTGATCTATTTCTTGGTTGGGGGAGGAGGACAAATACACTTTTCTATAAACTGCCTCGATCCTAATTTTTGGCCAGACTCTCCAGCAAAAAAGGATGTAATTTCATATGAGAGAGAGCACCCTGCAGCTATTGGGTTGGGGCAGTGACTCTCATTTTCTCTGTTCATACTGTGCCTAGCACAACAGGGCCCTCACGTGGTGGAGGTCTCTTAGGTGCTGCCATGATGCTAATAGTACTCCATCGTGTCAGATAGCCCTATTGGGATTCATGCTCAAGTAGCTCTCTTCCCTTGGCTGTGGCTGAGCCACCTGTGTTAAAATAAGCCCCTGGATCCTCCCTGAAGCTTTGCCCCCCAAACTGGAATCTGAAATCAACTCTCCTGAGGTTTGTGGATGTTCAGTTCTGGATTAAATAGGAACAACACAGCTGGCACCCATCTCTAATCTATGTGAATGTTCCCAGGATGGAAATGCTCCCTAGCCCATTTGTAACACACCCAACACTCTGATGAGCTCCTCCATGGAAGGAACCACCATTTTGCCCAGTTCTCAGGGCCTGTCTGGGCTTGGGTTATCTCCCATGTTGTGGTCTGATCTGTAGCACTAACATCACTGGGATGCTGGAGAAGAGTGTGGGGGGTCTGCTCTTAGATCCTCATTCGCTAGGGCTGGGAGCAAGGCAGGGGAAAAGGATGTATGTTTTTCCATTGCTGAATGCTGCATGCACCCCAGCTAATTCTCAACGCCCTGGAGACAGCCACGCTGAGTCCTCCCCATCTGGAGGAAGAGCCACTACAATTCAGGAAGTGTTGGGGGAGCAGAGGAAGAGGAGATCATTGGGGGAGATGAAAGGAAAATGTGGAAGTCTCCAGAAGAAGTTCCCTCCCAATACTAACCATCAAGCTCTGCTCAATGCCTCAGGCATGGTGCAGATAGCACTACTGAATCATGATGAGCATAGAAGGTCATCCCTACCCAAGCCCTTAGGAGCTAAACCAGGGAAGAAGGGACACTAGGACTTTGTGACACTGACAGCTGACACCCAGCCATTCCAAACACCTGCATTTCCCTACGGGAGGAGTTGTAACTGCTTGTTGCTGGAGTTCACAGTTTGAGTATGTCTGTAGCTTTGTCCTTGTCCCAGCTGCAGGCTGTATCTTAGGGCAGGCTGCACTCAGGGGACACTTGAATGACATCCCTTCACTTCCTTCTGAGTCCTATGGGAGGAAGGGACGCTGTCACTGGAGCAGAACCATTTTCCCCCAGAACCTGCTGGAGGACTCCAGCCAGCAGCTGAAGGGAGTCTGCAGAATATAATACCACTTCTGGGGTGAGGGAGGTTTGAGGGGATATAATACAGAGGAGACGTCCCTGAGACACTCCCAGTGTGAACAGAAACGCTACTAGGAAGCTAAGCATCCAGAGAGGGCTTCTGGATTCAAATCTGCCCCCACCATTCCTTACCCAAACTTTGAAACAGAACCAACTCCATTTGCCCAAAGGGAAAATGTTTCCATGCAAAGTAAATACCCAGAGGTATCCAGGGATTCCTTGACAGGTACAGTATTCTCTCCACTCCCAACCTGTGCCAGGACTGTTGTGCTGAGGAAGCTAGGACCTCAGCTCTCTAGAAAGGTCATCTTTTAAAGCTCCCTATAGGAAGATACTATTCATATTCTGATCTGTACTTTTCTGGATGTGCCAATCTCTGATTGAGGCAGAATTTCCTCCCAATCTTTGCCAGCCTTTTCTCTTTGCACTGAGATTGGACATTTTACTGTTTCTGCTCACGTGAATTCTAATGTTCACCCCTACCCCCACTTCCCCACTGCACAGTCTTCTCTTCTTCCTATCCTCAAATTTTAGCTGTGATTTTTGGGTTTAAATGGTCTCCAAAAATCAGATAAAGTTGGCAAGTAACTTGATGAGCCCCAAGTGATGCTGCATATCTTGCATGAGTTCACTACAGAACCCTCATTGGGTCCAGGGACTGACAGACAGGGCCTGAGTCTTGTGTTCCTATGCAGACCCATTGCATTTCATATGGTTTCAGGCTTGACTGTGAGTCTTTCACACAGCTCTGGTCACAACCGACCTTAGAAAACCTAGGAAACCTTTTCATTGCAACTGACTGGGTGGAATCCTGTCTCTAAGCTTGGATTCTTCTCTTCTGAGCTCCTGGGGTGCGGGGAGGGAGGGTAGTTGGGAAGGGTTGAAAACTCCGCTCAGAATGGGACGGGAAAATCTTGCATTGCTTCAAAGTGACCTACGTGGCTGAACGTGGAGTGGCAGTGGTGAGTGAGTCTGACGACCATTCCAGCCAGTCATCTGTAGTCCAAGGTTGCTGCAACCTATTTCTGCTTCAGATCCGATGAGCTCTGTAAATCTCACCCATTGCAAATGTGCTGAAACATGGGCCCAAGTATTCTGGGCACAACTGATAGCAGGAGTTGGCTGTCATGCCAAAACTAATGCTGGTTCCAGAGAGTGGCTACGGGCTAGCTCAAGGGACAATAAATGAAAACGGCATTTGCACTGATCAGGGATTTCCTTACTTAGTGTTTATAGTGAAGAGACATTTTACCATCCTAATTGTGAGCCAGACTATAGTAGCTAATAGCAGTTTAATGCAATATAAATGGGCTTAAAAGTGATGGTCCTGCTGGGATTTCCTTAATAGTTCATAGCATATGCAATTGCATAGTACGTGGCCTCCTGGCCAATTGCTTGCTGTGCTGTGAAATGGGAGACTGGGGCTTTGGCAAAGAAGGGACAGGAAGTGGCGCTCAATGTAAAATGTTTTGCTGGGGACAGGATAAAGGAGAATTTGAAGAGATGAGACAATAGAAACAGCTAGTTGGGTCTGAGGAAAATACAGGGACATGCGGGGGCCAATTTTCTTTAGGCCTCCAGTAGTGATTTGCACCATTTTTTGCTTTGCACTTGTTTGTGCATGCAAAACCTGCATTTGTATGTAGAATCCCAAGCAGTTGTGCATTTTAGTTTGGTGCATAGGCACCTGCCACTGACTTTGCATGTGCACATGAAAAGTAATTTGTGCACACAAATGAAGCTATTTGCTATTTTGTTGGAAAACCCATTAGAAATGTGGGTTTCCTTATGGCTAAAGTTGTGCCTCCCAAATTCTCCTCACAGGCAAAGAGTGAGGTGGAAGCCCACCTTTCGCAGAATTGTGAGAAAGGAAAAGATTGATTGTTCTCACCTTGAGGTTTTTCTGCTGTCTGCACAGGTGGAAAAATTATTTAATTGCCAAGAATAGCTTTTTCTTCACTAATGGATCTTATAGATGCATAATTTTTTTTAATGCCAGAAGGGACCATTATTATCTAATCTGATCTCCCACATAGCTCAAGCTAAAGACCCACACACAGTAATCACTGCATCAAAGCCATCACTTCTGTTTGGGATATAGCCATAAGATGCAGAGGTGGGGGTGGGGTCACATAGGCCATTGCCCAATCACTTTTTGGCCCACAGCAGCCCAGCTTGAGGCAGGTGACCCAGTGGTGCAGGGACCAGGAAAGGGGCAGATCAGGGCATCATGGGGGACAGCCTTGCCTGCAAGCTTTGGTGAGAGCTGTCATAAACAGATAGTTAAGAGTTAATGTCGCTTTTACCTGTAAAGGATTAACAAACAGGGAACCAAACACCTGACCAGGGGACCAATCAGGAGACAAGATACTTTCAAATCTCGGTGGAGGGAAGCCTTTGTTTGTGTTTTTTGGGTTTTGCTTTGTTCTCTCTGGGCTCTGAGAGTGACCACACGTACCTACAGGCTCTCTAATCTTCTATTCCAATTTTGTAAGTACAAAGGTAGAAAGGCGGTATAGTCTTTTTATTTGTTTTTTCTTTATTTGCAAATGTGTATTTGGCTGAAAGTATTTTAAATTGTATTTCTGCTGGAGGAGGTTGTTTCTCCAATTTCTATAAGCTGACAGACCCTGTAACTTTTACCATCTAAATTACAGAGATAACTTTTACCTTTTTTCTTTCTTTTTATTAAAAGTTTTGCTTTAAGACCTGTCTGATTTTTTCCCCTTGTTGAGGCTCAAGGGAACTGAGTCTGTACTCACCAGGGAATTGGTGGGGAGAAGGGAAAGGTGAATTTCCTCTTTGTTTTAGATTCACGGAGTTTGAATCTGTATTGCCTCTGGGTGAAGGGAAAAGGGGGGGGGGAAGGTATCATTCCTCTCTGTGTGGTGATTCAAGGAGTTTGAATCATGGTGATCTCCTAGTGTACCCAGGGCGGAAAGGAGCTGGGAGGAAGGGAGGAGGGGGAAGGAAAATGGTTTATTCCCCTTTGTTGTGAGACTCAAGGAATTTGGGTCTTGGGGAGTCCCCAGGGAAGGTTTTGGGGGAGACCAGAGTTTATCAGGCACTCTACTCTAAGTTATGTTTGGTGGCAGCACTACAGGATCTAAGCTGGTAATTAAGCTTAGGGGAATTCATGCTAGTACCCATATTTTGGATGGTAAGGTTCAGAATTGGAAATTATACTATGACAAGAGCCAATGAGGCAGAGCAAGGAGCCAGGACGGGAGCGTCTGTGGGGTAAGTAGTGGTGCAGACTTGCTCTCTAGTGACTCTCCAGGGGCAGGATGCCCCTTGTGTGGTCCCCCTCATTTGAAATGGCACTGTGCAGCCAGGGGCTGTTGTGTATCTTTTAGAAAGACACTCAGCCTTAACTTAGACTGCAAGTGAGCGTGAATACACCATGGCCCAAGAGCTAGGCACCCAAATACCTTTGAGGATCTGTGCCCATGTCCTGAGGTAAGTTGTTCCAGTGATTTATTACCCTCCCCATTAAAATGTTGTGATTTATTTCTAGTCTAAATTTGTCTAGCTTCTGCTTCCAATCATTGGAGCTCATTATGTCTTTTTCTGCTAGATTAAAGAACCATTTTCTGTTAAAAATCTCTTTCCCATGTAAGTCTTCTAGACTGTGATCAAATCATCTAATGTTCTCTTTAACACAGTAAATAGATTGAGCTGCTTTAGTTTCTCACTATAGTGTAGGTTTTACAGTCCTCTAATCATTCTCGTATTTCTTCTGAATCCTGTCCAATTTGTCAACATCCTTTTGGAAGTGTGGACACCATTATTGGACACAGTATTCCACTAATAGTCTCAATGCAGAGGTAATACTGTCTCCCTGCTCGATATTTCCTTGCTTACAGAAAGAGCCACGGATTGCATTCAACTTCTTAGCTATAGCATTGCATTGAGAGCTTATGTTCAGTTAGTTATCATGACCCCTAAGTCCTTTTCAGAGACAGGTTTCCAGGATAGCTCTTTTATGCATGACTTTACATTCTTTGTTCCTAGACACATGACCTTGCATTTGGCTGTGTTTAAAACACATTATTGTTCAAAAGAACCCACCTTACCAAGCAATCCAGGTTAGTCTGTATTACTGACCTGTCCACATCGTTATTTACCACTCCACTATTTTTAGTGTGCTCTACCAATTAACTGGAAGATAATATAAAATCATTGCCGGTAAAATTTGCAAAGATATTGATAGCACTGATATTGAACAGCATTGGGCTGAGAAGAGATCCCTGTGGGACCGCATTAGAAACATTCCTCATTTACTATTACTTTTTGCATTCTCTTAGTTAACCACTTTTTTAATCCATTTAACATGGGCTATATAGATTTTTCTATAGTGCTAACGTTTTTAAAATCAGAATGTCATGCGGGACTACGTCAACTGTCTTATGGAAATCTAAAGGTGTTATGTCAACACCTTTGCTTTTTTCTCAAAAAACAATATAAAATGTATTTGATGAGTGATTTTTTCCATAAAACCAAGTTTGACATTAATTATGCTGCCATCTTTAAATTCTTTACTAACTGCATCCCATATTGGTTTTTCCATAATTTTGCCCAAATCAGTAAAGAATTAAAAGATTTCCCGACATTCAGCCTAAATTTTTCTTTTCTTAAGTTAACCCTATTAGTCCTAGTTACTCTCTGTTGCTCCATGCTAAATTACTCTCTATCCTTAGTGTTTATATCCTTTAGATATTTGCAGACGATGTTAACTTCTCCGTCCCTTCCTCCAGCTGTAGCTTAGCCAGGCTAAATATATTTAAATCTCTTAATCTTTTCCTGTAAGTCCCTCTACCTCTTTGATCATTTTTCTGCTCTTTTCTGAACTCACATCACTTTGTCACTATCTTTATAGTAATGAAGTGCTCAGAACAGAGAGCTGGAGTTTCCCGAGAGCTGTATAGAGAAGGCTCTCCACACTCTGATCTGGGACATGATCCTCTGAGACCAAGGTTCCTAGATATGAGTGCAATATCTCAGGGGGTTCTCCCCATACATGTGTAGAGAAGGTTTACCCCTTCCTTGATGGGATGGTTCAGCAATCGACATGTTACCCAAACTCATAAAAATGCCAGTGTCACTGCTGAGTGCTTTGAGTGCTAGAGGTGCCCCAATCAATGAGGGGCATCACAAAGAGGTTTCAAAAAGCTGGATGCCACATTACAGAATGAATGATAACTGCAACCCTCCAAATAAGAACTGCTGAAGAACTGGTTCAAATCTGGAACCCAATCCTGAGTTTTGATGCCCTGGATGAGAATAGGGGGATGTACTGCAATTCTTGTTGGTGTAATCAGAAGAGCCAGGAATGAGAGTGACTGATTCTTTGTAGAATGGACCCCTATCATTGCCTTCCTGGAATAAAATCCATCCTGCTATGATAGAGTGGGGAAAGAAAAGCAACCAGAGAGCACTCCAGGCTGTCGTTGAGAAATGTACTTCCTGCCCCTCGCCTTGCAAGCTCCCCTCTGCTGCAAATTAAATCCCCTCCAGTTGATATTAAAAGGATGACTGTGAGGTGCTGCTGCCTCTGCGATAAGTGGGCTCAGCTCCTCCGAGATGCTCCTTTGATGCCAGCCCAGTTTGAAGTCTGTCACAGAAGGAGTCTGGCAAATCAAATGTCAAAACGTGTTTATCTGGTGAGTGGGCTAACAAATAAATCTCTCTCCAGGTCTGAGTCCAGGTGAGATGAGACAGAGCTGTTGGCCAGATAGGGAGGGCGAGGGAAGCAGGCACCGGGGGTGGGCAGCAGGCAGATGTCCATGAGTGGATGCCAGTTCTGTCACTGGTCTCCTTCCGGTGCCCTCTGCTGCAGAAAGCACCCTGAATTCAGAAGAGTAATTTCTATGAATGCACAATGCCTGCAGCTGTCAGAAACCACAGAGCTCTGAATACCGCAGCTAAAGCCAGTTGCTGTAAGGTGCTCCAGAGTTTCACTAGTGGTTTTGGGATGTTCCTTTGCTGTAGAAACACAGTGTCCAAGAGTGGTAATAGGGAGAGAATATGTCAAGTGTCACAGCTTTGGCAAGAGAGTCCCCATTGCATGGCTCATTGCGCCTCTCTGAGACAGGCAGCATTTGCTAGTAGTCTGAGCACAAGACTGAGAGCCAGGAACCTCCTGAGTTCTAATCCCAGCAGTGACACTGACTCCTGCTGAGAGCCCAGAAAGTAGGGTCAGGCAGTTAGACCAGGAGTCAGGGCTCCTGGATTCTATTCCAAATTCTGCCACTGACTCCTTGTGTGACCCTAAACAAATCTTAATCTGTCCCCACCTGCTAAGCGGTGCTGGTAATACCCCAGCTCACATTTCTTCCCACACTAGTAATGTCCAAAAGCTGTTACCATCTAATGGCTGATGAGAACCAAGTCGAACATCTCCCTGCATTTCCATGGGGACAGATCCACAGGACAAATACCACTTCCAGGACTGGCATTGATTAGTGTTTTTTCCTGGAAGCCTCAACAAAGAGCGTGAGGACTGAAAGGATCATGGAGACCGAACTTCCCTATTCCCTCAAGATCCAGATGAGGGGCTGAAAGCCAGTCTGAGGAGAGAGGTGGGGTCTGGGGGAAGCTTGCTCTGACCTTGTTCTGTATATGAATAGGACTGTTGTTGTTTAACCCTTAGTACCCTGCCTCTACATCTTGTCTGTACAATAGGTAATGGTTAAGAATTCAAATTAAACATATTAATGATTAATAGTCAATATTTTGCAATTATAATTGCCTTAGATTGCTTTCCTTCCCCACCATACTCTTCCTGGCTTGGGACCCCTCCCCTTCATACTTTAGGCCCTGCCCTTTGTGTTGACACAACTCTGGTTTTTAATAACTATTTCTGTCTCTGGCTGCTCTCCCCTCACTTCTTCTGTCTGTTTTGGAAGCAGCTAGAGAGTGTCTAGTGCTCCCAACTTAGTATTTAGACTCAAAACAGAAGGCAAGGTAAAGCTATAGCCCAGCTGCAAGCAAAAGGCTCTGACCACTATTGGCTTTGAGGATCATTGCATTTTACAGCAGTAATTCTTCTCCTCCCTTATGATGTTTGCTGTTCAGCAGCACTTTACCTGCAGTTTCACTGTTTTTAACTTTCAGTGAATTTTATTAAAAGGCCCAAACATACAGGGGTCTGGAATTCCTGGCAGCTGGTAATGGGATACAGAACCTTTCCCTTCCAGAGTGCTACTTTGAATCCAGGTTTCAGAGTAGCAGCCATGTTAGTCTATATCCGCAAAAAGAACAGGAGTACTTGTGGCATATTTGAGCATAAGCTTTCGTGGGCTACACCCCACTTCATCGGACGCATAGAATGGAACATATAGTGAGGAGATATTTATACATACAGAGAACATGAAAAGGTGGAAGTAGCCACCAATCCAGCCGGCAATGACCAAGAGCCATTCCTAGCTAATGGCTGTTCTGAGGTCCGTGTGAATTCAGTAGTGGGGGACCAGGGAGTCTCAGCCTAGTTCCTAGTAGGCAGCAATAGACCACAGAAATCAAACCCACAGATGGTGCTAATTGGCTGCTTGTTGAGCAGACTGTAAAAGCCAAAGATGTGTCATTTGGTTTGGATGAAAATATGCATATCCATCTCCATCTGTGCCTTTTGTTATGACTTTAAAGGTGATGTCTTGGGTGCAAGGAGACTAGCATACAGAAGGCCTGCTCCTATGATCCCCAACAGCAGAAAGCATTGCCTGAGCGTCAGACTTCAGTTATGTCTTATTTTACTGGGGAATTCCTTGAAGCGAGGTGCTGAAGCTCCACAGGGAGGTGGATAAGTATGAGCTTTATTGATCAGGTGCATGTTGCATGGGTATCCCAACAGCATTCACTAAATGCCCCAAGTCCTGTCTCAGCAAGCACTGGGCTCAGTATAAAACCTGGGAAGATTAGCCAGTCTCTTCTCCAATTGTTCCAAAGTCCTGCTTGGGAATCTGGAGGGGCTTGTCCCCGGATCCACGCACTGGACACTAAAGGGTCTACTTTCACCTTCTCGCTAATTCTGGGGGCTTAGTTTTCCCCCTTGCAGCATAAAATACTCTCTGTCTGTGATTTTTCTCAGAAGGTGGAAATGGTACCAGCTGCCCTCTACCCTTGCCCTTATTGCTGGGGCTTGTGCATCTGTCTCTGGCAGCCATTGAGTGCTGGTTCCCTGCAGCCCTCTGCAATGCTCAGAAGAGTCAGACAGAGCAGCGCATTCAATTTTCTTTCTTTTCTCTTTTTCCCTTATATGTGACTCTGCTGGCATTTAAAACTCCGAGGCCCCATTTATCCCCAGAGAGAATTAAGCTGGAATGTACAATAAAGCTGTGCTCCTGGCTGGTGACGATCAGAGGGGGAGGAGGAGGGAAAGGGGAAATGTAAAGAGTTAGAATAAATGCCAGAGTGACCTTGTCAAGGGCTTGGATAGTCAGAGTGAAATGTGGCCGAGAGCTTCTCCGGGTGCTTCTTGTGAATGCAGCGGGGGCTGCTGCTTTTCAGTTCTTCCATAGGAACCACAACACCTGCTGGCCTGGGTTTGCTGGGGTACATAGGTGTTCATCCAGGCTGTGTGGAGGACGCTGGCCTTTGGAACTTCTTGCTGTGCATAAGACTGGATGCTAACATTGGAATGCTTTCATAGGCATGTCTGGCCTGGCGTCTTGCGAAATTCTAGTCTGGGGGATCCCATTTGCCTCCCTGAATTCCCCCTGCAGTTTCAGCTGGGACTGGGATTCTTTACTTCTTTACCCTAGCTGGTCATGTAGCTTTCCTGTGCACCATTAAAAAGCAGGATGAAGTGTTTCCTGTCCTATTCTAGAGAGAGGGAGACTCATTCGGAAAACATTTTGGATACAATATAATTGGCTGATGTTGTTTAATGAGTGGTTGGATAGAAACGCCACATAAACTGTTAGGAGTTGAAGGTGTGTCATTAGAAATGAATTTGAATGCCTGTGTGCATGCACACCAATGTCTCCTAGAGAAGGAAACAGAACCTCAACTGTGTGTCATAGGTCCTATATTGCTAACAGCCAAGGGAGATTCTTTTGCTAAAGTTGCAAAGGTGAGTGTTTTTCAGGATAGGCGAATTTGAGCTCTATCTTGGCTGTTGTCATGAAGTTCCATGTTGCTGCCTTTTAGCAAAATAGTGAAGCCCTAATTGACCGTGGCTTGGTTACAGCATTTCTCTCTAAATTTGTGCTAAAATCCTCGATTTGCTCTATGCCATTGATGTGCTAGTAACTAAGACACTAGCATGCTGCATCTTGTTCTAAAATGGATATATTCATTTTTTTAATCTCTTGCATACATGCCCTGTCTGATCTGGTGATGGGTGGGAGTTATTTGTAAACATTACTCTGTGTGTGTGTGTGTGTGTGTGTGTGTTCTGTGCCAGCTCCATCTTTTTCAACTCCTTTTTTTTCTTTCAATTAAGGAAACCAAGTGTGGTGAAACCTAGCATTTCAAGGTAACAGAGCCATGGGAACAATGTGGCTTTACAGTACAGTGGAGTACTTGTCTGTGTAGTGTCTCGTTACCATGAATTAGTTGGACACTCATTCCAAGCAGAGTTCCAAAATGTCTGGACTAGGTCTGCTTTTAGGAGGAGCATATGTGGGACAAAAGGCCTGGAGATTCCCACTCAGAATAGACTCTATTCCGACGCCTGCTGTGGGAAACAGTGGTGTAATATACTAAGCGCTGCAGCTATTCACAGAGTAAATCACTAAACAAAATCTTTACTACAATAAGGTTTGACTAGTTGAGTTAATTGGCTTCGGCAGTTTGTAGAAGAAGAGAGCTGGAAAGCTGAGATTCCGCCTGCGTGTGCCTACGTTTTAACTTGCTTCTCTTTTAAAAACATAAAAGTATGTGACTGGCATTAGGACAACCCTGCTCTTCTCCGAACCCCAGCCTCCCCTCTCCTCTCAGTTCCAAACAGAGTGTGCTTAGACAGATTTGTTGGGTTAGTAAGAATGGCAACTCTTAGAGCGTGGCTTCAAAGCACTTTACGGACACACAATCCTTAGGACTCCACTATGTGAGTGGGGTGGGTATTATTATCATCACTCCCATTTTACGGACAGAGAAACTGAGTCACAGAGTGGGGAAGTGCCTTTTGCAAAGCCACAGAGAGCATCTGTGTTGGAGTTGAGATTAGAACTGAGAGAGCTTTCTTGAGGCTCCCCTGCTCTAACCAGTAGGCAGTACCATTTCCTATTTTGCAAATCAAGCGTGTGCAATTGAGCATGTAAGTGTCCCTAGCATAGATGTTTCCATATGGAAAACTGCTTTGGTTGGGACCCAGTGTGCCTTACTAGTGTACTGAGAATAAGTCCTTCAACTACCTTATATGCGTGTGTGCGCTACTGGATGGCAGCCAAACGGCTCAGCTCTGTGTCACAGCAGTACAGGGCCCAAGTCCCCTTTAGCTCGAGTGGGTAAGGGTCTGTGCTTTTGGAACAGGAGAATGAGTCCTATCCCTGCTGCTCCCTGGTCTGCAGTGTTGTGATGGCCAGGACGCCCTAGATGGCTGTGGATTTGTTACAATATGGTGTGGGATAGGACAGCTATGAGCTGTTACATAGAGTTCCACATATCCTAGGGCCCAATATGCACATATAGCAGTAGCCACAGCAACAGGAGTAGTATCATCATAGATTCACTTCCATTTTCCCCAGGGCCCTGGCTTCTCTGCCTTCCTGTGATCTGGTGCTACTGATAGAAGAGGGGATTCCTGCTTGATTTCACTGCTTGGTATGCTGTGTGGCAAGCCAGCTGGTAGGCCCCAGCAACCTTTAACGGGGTGGTGGTGGTAATGCTGAACCTCAGCGGAAAGAATGAGGAGGCAGCCAGTGTGTGCATGTAATGAGTGCCAGGCAGTTGGTGGCTCCCTCTCCCAAGTTAGGAGAGAGATGGATGGGGTCAGGTGTGTCTAATAAGGCCCTGAGACTGGCACATGCTGGTTTCCCTGCCATGATTAGAAGTTCCATTCATAGATTTTTACAGCCACTTGGGATAGCTTGTGTAATACAAAACCCAGTTAATAACAATCCCTTCTCAGAAAGGGCAGCCTTTCTCACAGGAGTGTGGGGGTTAGGTTCAGTGGCAGATTTAGAGTTAGTGGGGCCCTCTGCATAGCTTCATTTTCCTGCCCCCCCTCAGGACCCAGCCAAGAAAAAGGACATTCTCTCTTATCTCTCCCCCCACCCCGTTTTTCATTCTTTTTTTTTTCTTCATCCTCCTCCTATATTATAAGTAATAGGAAGTAAATGAAAATAAAGTGAGGTACCTTGATTGGGGTGGAGCTTAGGGTGCAGGAGGGGGTGAGGGATGAGGGTTCTGGGAGGGAGTTTGGGTGCAAGGTGCGGGCTCTGAGTTGGGGCAGGGGGTCGGGGTGTGGGAGGAGGAGTGAGTGGTGCAGGCTCTGGGCTGGGGTAGGGTGTTGGGGTGCAGGAGGGGGGCAAAGGGGCAGTGCTTACCTCGGATGGTGTGGCTCCCAAAGTGACCGGTGCACACACCCTTCTGGCAGCGCCTCTTAGGCAGAGGGGGCAGGGGTTCTCTGCGTGTCGCTGCCCGCAGGCACAGCTCCCATTGGCTGCAGTTGCCAGAGTTGGCGCTCGGGGTGGGGGCAATGCACGGAGACACCCCCAGCCCAGGGGCTGCAGGGACATGCCAGCCACTTCCAGGAGCAGTGCGGAGGGAGGGAGGCAGAGTGGACAGAGATGTGCCTTAGCCCTGCTCCTGGCACATCTCTGCGCACCCCATAGGGGGAAGGGAGCAGTAGGCCTCCATGCACTGGCCAGGGCGGGGACAGCGTGTGGAGCCACCTGCCCCCCACCAGGGGCATACAGAGATGTTCCAGCAGCCATCCGTTTCCGGGAACGGTGCGGGGCCACCAGCCATGGCATGCAGGCAACCTGCCTGCCTGAGCCTGCTGTGCTACTGTCATAACATTTCTTCCCAGATCTGGACCTTAGCGTCCAAAATATGGGTGTTAGCATGAAAACCTCCAAGCTTAGTTACCAGCTTGGACCTGGTATCGCTGCCACCAGCCAGGAATTATACAGTGCCTAGCTCACTGTGGTCTCCCCAAAACCTTCCCAGGGACACCAAGACCCAGATTCCTTGAGTCTCACCAAAAAAGGAAATAACCCACTTCCCTTCTCCCTCTTCCCCTCCAGGTGTTCCCTCCCTGGGTTCCTGGAGAGATATACAGATTCAAGCTCCATGAATCTAAACAAAGGGATTCCACCCTCCCTGCTTCAAGACCTTGAAACACAAGTACCGAAAGATCTAACCTCTCTCCCCCCTCACCCAGAGGGTATGCAAAGTCAGGCTTAGTAAATCTAACACAAAGAGATTTCCCCCCTCCCTTCGTTTCTTAGCCTTAACCAATGAAAAACACTCAAACAGGTCTTAAAAAGAAAGCTTTATATAAAAAGAATGAAAAAGGGCATAAAAGGGTCTCTGTATCTAGGTGACAATATACAGGGTCAATTGCTTAAAAGAAAAATGAATAAACAGCCTTATCCAAAAAGAGTACACTCCAGCAACTACACACATGTAAATACAAAAAAAAAACCAATATAAACCTATTGTTTTACTATCCTTGTACTTACAACTTGGAAACAGAAGATTAGAAAGCCTGGAGATTCCTGTGGTCACTCTCAGAGCCAAGAAAGAGAACAGACTACGAACAAAGGACTCACACCCAAAACTTCCCTCCACCCAGATTTGAAAAAGTCTTGTTTCCTGATTGGTCCTCTGGTCAGGTGTTGTTTGTTACCCCTTTCCAGGTGAAAGAGACATTAACCCTTAGCTAGCTGTTTATGACAGCTACTGCATTTTGGGGGGGGCCCTGTCATTGGGGGGCCCATGCCACTGCATGGTGTGTTTAATGGTAATTCCACTCACAGTTAGGTTTGTTCTTTTTCAGTGTTAACTGACCCTCTTAGTTCCTGGATTATCCCAGCTCATGCCCATGGTATAAAATGGAATCTGCCGGAGTTAATCTGTTCCTATCGGCTGTAAGCTTCTGGGGTAGAGGGTTACAGCTCGCATTTTAAGTTTGTGTCAGAGTTTGGAGGGAGAGTTGTGCAGCAGAGCAATCTGAGGGCTGCGGAGAATAAAATTGCTCTCTAATCTAAAAAGACTTTGTTATTTCTATCACTCTCAGCTGGAATTTATTTTCGTATGTTTTGAATAAAAGCTAAGAATTTTCTAAACATATGGCTACAAGGCGATAAAACAGCCAGAGCTGGCCCCTTTCAGCTCATTCAGACTCACGGGGCTCGGGCTGCGGGGCTGTAAAACAGCAGCATAGACATTCAGGTTTGGGCTGTAGCCAGGGCTCTGGGATCTGGAAAGGGAAGGATCTCAGAGCCCAGGCTCCAGCCTGAGGCCAAACATCTATACTGCAGTTTTATAGCTCCATGAGCCTGAGTCGGCTGAAACAGGCCAGCTGTGGATGTTTTATTGCAGTGTAGACATATTCCAAGAGGCTCCAAATGGGTATTCTGTGACAGGGGATGAAGCCTGGTGTGATGTTTAAAGCACAGAACTAGGTGGTGGGACTCCAGGGCTCTATTCTCAGCTCTGCTGCTGACTGTGTGACCTTAGGCAAGTCAGTTCCCTGCCCTGTGCCTCAGTTTCCCTATCTGTAAAATAGTGAGAATACCAGCGCTGAGGCAGCCCGGTTGAGAATTCCTTAGTGTTAGTAAAGTGCTTTGAGATCTGCAGAGTATTAGTTGCTTCTGACTTTGTGTTGCTTAATACATGTAGGTGGTTCTGGGCTTGGTCCCGACCAGAACTGGGCCATGCAGAGGAGCATGGACATTTTTGGAAAAAGCAAGCTAGAGTTCATCTTTTTTCAGTCTGCACAGACCAGATTCCAGCTGCTTGTGGAGGAGACTGGGTTTGAATTTAGGGCTCAGGCCCATGCTGGTGCTGCTGTTGGAGTTGGTTCTTCTAACTCTAGTTAAGTTGACCCTTCTTACATCTGGGTGCTGGCTTGTCCATCACCTTCCCCATGCAACTCAAGCTCCTCCCTCCCCCTCTACAGCTCACTACAGCATCCCTCTCACCTGCATCTCCAGCTCAGGCCCCCTCTCTCTCTGTGTCCTGACCAAGCTTCTCTCCCTTCTCTTCTGCCATCCCTCACTTTGTGCCTTCCTCCTCTACGCTCCAGGTAGGAGCTTCTCAGCTAATGCAAACTGAGTCCTCTGCCCATTTTTCTTACAAATTCCACCTGTCACCCAGAAATCACATTCATGCCTTTGGCTTGTGAGCTCCAGGCAGGGACCTGGGTGTGTCTTTTGGCTTTCTGCATCACATTTTTCACCTGTTGTAAAGCAACAAATCCAGCATGGGATAAATAATGATCCTGGTACCAAGGATCTGTGGCCCCAACCAGGGAAAGATGGGAAGGGGCCACCCAGCCATGGACTCGCCCCACATCCCCACCATGCCAAGAGGGCGCTGTTTGGCAGGGCACTCACCATGGCAATGGGATGCAGAGAAGTGGTGACAGGAGAGTCTACAGTGATGTGAATCCATGGAGAACAACACTTGTGGCAGCTCCCAGTGGGCTGCGTGGTGTGGAGAATGGGATGACTGGCCACACACCGAGATAGGTACCAGCTTCCAGTGACTGCTTGACTGTCTGCTGCAGGTGCAGGTTGGATGTGAAGGGGAGGCGGGCTGTCTCCAAGTCATGGAGCAGTCAAGAGAGCAGTCAGCACTGTTCACTCCTCCGTGTCCAATCATCGATACCACTGCCACCTTTGCAGCTTTGAGTTGAGGGCCACGCAGGGACTGTGCCGCTAATCTGTGCCCTGCCCCGGGTTACACAGAGAGACCTCCTCCATATTATCAAAATCAGTTTTCTCAGGCTTTGTGCACAGAGGCAGGATTTAGCTGTGTTGCTGTCTTGTGACTTGTGGAGCCCGTGACTTTCCTGGGGCTGGGAGAAAGTTTCCTTGACATTTGTGGATGTTCCTGCAGGGCAGGTGGACCCGAGATTAACACATTTCACCGAGAACTTTGGGCGTCACCATCTGGCACAGCCTGGGAGGCTGCACAGTGACAGGCCAGGGAGACTGTGGACTGGATTTCTCACGTGGGAACTTTGACTCCTTTGTGTGGAATGAGCCTCCTCCCTTCTTTGAAGCTAAAATAAAAAGACTTTAAAATGAGTTCTTAAAGGTTGGCTTTGGGCCAGCAACCATTGCTCTGCCCTCTGGTGTGGCAGCACAAGCGTGGTTCGAGTAACTTCCAGGAAACAAAGAAAATCAGATCATGATTGGGGCCCAAAACTCCACCCCGGACACTTGACATTTCTCCACTCTACTTCCCTGACTCCTGCTCTTTTTCGCCACGAGCGCCCTGGGATTTCTCCTAAAAAATAGCCCTGCTACCCCATGGGCCCCATTTGCTGCAAAGCTCCCAGACTGGCTGCTGTGAGGATGCCCCCTGGGCTCTCTCTTGGCTTTCAGATCCCTGGGTTGACCGAGTGAAGCCATCCTAATTGGGTTGGTTTTATTTGTTCCTAACAAGCAGGTGAGTGATTATGCTTTTGACTGTTGCACAATAATTCTGAGGCTAAGGCAGGCTGTCTTGGCCTGTGTTTTCACAGCAGCAGCATCTGAACAAGCCTGCTGGAGAAGTATTGCTGCTTTAACGCTGGCTGACAGGGTAATGCTCTGCCCTCTTCACCCCTTTCATAACACTTCTTGCCATGTTGCTGTTCTCTGGTTTATTTGGCACCGGAGGAAAACAATAGTCCTTGTACATTTGCATAGCATGTTTCATGCAGAAGTATCCTGGAATCCTGTGTATGCAGAGATTGCTCACCCAGGGCTGAATGCAGCCACCCCTGGGGTGGAACATAGCTGGCGCTTTACAGCGCACACCAGCACTACACAAGGGGCTTTAGGGAGGAAATGGAAGGGAGTTTGGGGAACCTGTATGTAATTGCCCATGTTGGAATTTGTCTAGGAAACCAGGGCTGGCTCCCTAACTCCCTAAAGCATGTCACAGGACAAACAACCAGGACGTTGGCTTTATGGTACTTCTAGCGGGACAGCTCCTCCAGCCCCATGCATTACAGTTTGTGAGGTGCTGCCTTGTGTTTGCGGAGGAGGGCATCTCCATCCAGGGAGAAAGGCAATCAGAGGCGACAGTTTATTTTCCCCCAGCACACACACAAGAGAGTGGTGGTCACATATCCTGGTTGCCGTGCAGTCTGAGTAGGGAATCTTCATTCCCACCTCCATGCTGCAGAATGGTAGCAGAGCCCCAGAGCATCTGCACATTCAGAGCTGCAGTAGCCCCTGAGGAAAGAGCTGGGTTCTACCAGCCCTGCCCCTGCTCCCTTCTTGTCCCTCTTCTGCCCTCATCCAGTCCCTCTGTCCTAGGGCTCAGGCAGGGTGTCCCTGGAGCCAGCAAAAGGGACCTTTTGTTTAGCTCCTGGCCCCCATCTCCAGCATAATGACCTACACTGCTGCTGCAGATCTCACGGACCTCCATGGCCTGCTTAGTGCTATGAAATGGTGGCTCCCCCCGCTAGCTCGTTTGCTTTGGCTGAGTGTGTCTGTCGCTGCCACGTTACTTTTGAAGCCTTCTCTTTTTCACTTCCCCAGCCAGTCTCGATTAGAACACCAGGCCCTGCTGGCTTCAACTAAGGAGCAGATGTGACCCAAGAAATGAGATAGCAGCTGGGGATGAAGATGACACTTGGTCTAATCAAACAACTTCTCACATTATAACTCTGTGAGGTGGGAGACGTGTGAGCCAAAGGCAAGTCAGTGCTCAGAGCGCCTGCTGAGACACACCGCTAGCAAGCCATCTGTAATGAGCTGACCATGCCACTCAACACACGGCAAGACACACTCAGTCCAGAGCTGTTTTTAATCCTTTTAACTGCAGAGAAGGACCAGATGGCTGAGAGTTGGGCCAGGTACCTGGAAAATAAGATGGTTACTGTCAAGCAAGGGCGACCTGGCAGAGGAGGTCCTGTTGTACCAGACCTGGAGACGCTCTTGCCCACCATGGCAGAGGAGATTTTTTCACATTAGACATGTAAGGGTGCATGTTGCCCACAAGACTGTAGATGTTACCAGGCTCCTGGAGGAAGAGTAGTTTATTGTACTAGACCTACATAAAGACATCTCTGCTTTCTCTTTTGGAGCTCAGGCTGTCCAAGAGCCAGATTCTGCCCTCACTTATGCTGGGGCAGCCCCACTCATTTTAGCAAGAGAGCTTTTGGTTTTTTCCACTTTTTCTTATTCTTAATCAAAAGTTTTTGTGCTGGTGGAAGGTGCTGGACTGATAGCCCTGACAACTGAAGTCCTCTGTTAATACATAAAATAGGTACAGCCCCCGCAGTGGTGATCCACACTACCCCCATGCTGGGTCCCATCTACATGCTTCACTCATGCATTCCGGAGGTCTCAGAGTGTTACAGACACTAATGGATTTGCAAAGCCGCCTTACCCCCAGAAAAGCAAATAAATGTTGTTAGCCCCTTGTGACTGATAAGGAGACTGAAACATCGAGAGGGGAAGTGATTTGCCTTCCAAGGTCAGTCAGTCAATGGTAAACATGAAAACAGAATCTGAAGTCCTGACATCCAGTCCACTGATCTAACCATTAGACAGCGCTGCCATGTATATCTCTGGCTTCTTGCCTCCATTATAGCCCTCTAATGCCCCATGGCTCTCCCAAGGGGTCTGTGTTCTGTGAGGGTGGACAGGTTTTATCCTAACAAGGGACCAGGATTTTATATAGCTGATACATTTTTAACCCTCCTCTACACTAAGTTGCACAGGAGAAAACCAATGTCAGGCCAGGTCCACACTACAGCATTAAATCGATTTAACGCTGTACCCGTCCACACTACAAGGCACTTAAAATCGATTTTAAGGGGTCTTAAAATCGATTTCTGTACTCCAGCTAAACGAAAGGAGTAACCCTAAAATCGATTTTACTATATCGATTTAGGGTTAGTGTGGACGGAAATCGAAGTTATTGGTCCCATTCTTTTACTGAGCTACCCAGAGTGCACCGCTCTGGAAATCGATGGTAGCCTGGGACCATGGACGCACACCACCGAAGTAATGTGCCCTAATGTGGACGCGTAAAATCGATTTTATAAAATCGATTTTATTAATTTCGATTTTACTCTGTAGTGTGGATGTGGCCTCAGTGTTTGGGAGCTACTTCGCTGTGCTTTATGGTGCAGATCACACTGGCTTGGAGGAATTACTACTGCTCTTGTTCTGATTTAGGGCTTGCGGGGCAAATGCCGGCTGTGGAGCTTGACAATGTGGGCTGTACATTTAATACAAAGGTGCTGCCTGGTGATAATCCAGGACTCTGCATACAATGTCCCACCTTGGCAGTGGGGAGGTAGATGAAGTATTGTATTCTGGGACCTGTGCTCTCCATGGGAGATGAGGGTGACTGCAGCCTGCTGCAGCCCAGCCACAAGTAGCTGGGAAATGGCTGATGTAGCTGTTGATTGGACACACCCTGGCAAGGGGGAGCAATACGCAGTCAAAAGTAGCAGGGGCGTGAGTACCGGGAGATGATGTGGCAGCCAGTGAGGGTCTAACCCTGGAGACAGATTGCTGCTCCAGTAACGGGTTTTCTTCCTGTTCTTGTCATTATGATTTCCAGTCCCTCCAGTGGTGGAACCAACTTCTCAGGACGTCCGCCAGGGCATGGGCCGCAGCGTCACCCTGCGGTGCACCATGCTGAAGGGGAGCCCCATGAAGGTAGCCACAGCCGTCTGGCGCTTCAATGGGAACCTCTTGACACTGCTCCCCACAGAGCAGCAGGACTACTCAGAGCTGATGCTGGACAGCGTGAACCGGGAGACCAGTGGTAGCTACGAGTGCAGCATCTCCAACGATGTGGGGGTCTCCACCTGCCTCTTCCACGTGTCTGGTAAGTCTCACAAATTGCCTCCTCCTTATTATGTTTTTAATTGACTTGCTTACAATGAGTTTGGGCTGGCAAGCCCTGGAGACAGACACCCTCTCTCCGTAGAGCGGGTATAGTATAAACAAGCTGCTGCCATGCCCTCTCCCTACCAGGGTGCTTCAGTTGTGTTCCAGGAGGACTCCCCCTAGGGCTGAGTAGGGAGCTCGGCATCCACGGCTCATACAGGCCTTGGTGCCACTGCTGCCACTGCCTAGATGGGGGCTAGTTAGTGCCAATTGGTTTGGTGCATTTTTGTAATGTGAACACTTGCTCTAAAGGAACAAGAGTGACACACACTAAACTCATTTCACATAGGCCACTGTACAGCTGTCTATTGGTATCCACTCTCACAGCTACAGACAGCCTGAATGTTGACCAAGCAGGCGTGTAAGACTCAGCATCCCATCACCAGCCCTGGAAGACCTCCAGTCCCTTCTTTTAAAACAAAATCCTTCTTTTAGTGCGTATCCTCCTGGTTTCCCCAAATCTTTGTGCAGCAACATCTGCTTGGATAAAAACTAAGCAGGGTCTGATGCTGTTGCCCAGTGGATTTGCTGCTGGGATTTGTGCAAATCCAGCATGTACAGTGAGTGAAATCCTTTCCAACTCCATGAGCAGCAAAAAGGGCAGCGGTGCTTGAGCTCAAAACAAATGTCTGACCTAGCCACTTCTGCTGATCGTTAAAGCAATTTTTCCCTTGACCTGAGGTTTGACTTGGGCCCCAATTTCTACAGAGGTAGATTATACCCCATCTGGCGGCAGATTAAGTATTTATACAGACAAGCCCTTACTCCCTCGGTGTGGGGGTGTGTGTGGTGGCAGGGAGTGGTTGGAAGGTTGGTGGGATCTATTTCATTTCACACCTTCCACTTAGTCATTTCTCAAGCCCTGGTACCATGCTGGCCTTAGTCTTTTCCCTTGATACACTCCAGGAACATCCTATTTTGACCAACTACAGTGACTCCTCCCCTATCCCTTCAGACCTCTGTGCATTTGTGTGGCATTAGGTTTCTTTCTGTAACTTATGCCACTTTCCTCACTAACCAGCAGCCAGCACTTATGCCATCACTGCGAAATGAAATCCATTGTGCTCTGTCAAACCGAGCTCTGACTCTAGCAAGCTTACTCATTCCTAGTGGACTTGGAAATGCTTCCAGCACATGGATTCCTTCCTGGAGCTGGTAATTCATGGATTAATGCCATTCAGTGTGTGGTGCTCAGTCCCATGAGACAGGATCCCCTTAGCAGCCAGCGTGTTCCTTCTGCTCCAGCCTTTCTCAAGAGCCAGGGCATAACTTTCCAGTGCTAGCTTTTGGATTCCATGCTCTTCTGCCCATTCTTATGACCAAACATCTACAGGTCAAGGGAAAACCTCGGCACTCATATAGCCACATGAAACTTTTGAATTCTTTCTTAGCACATATATCTGAGAGGAAGGATAGCCCAGCGATTAGGGCATGAGTCTGGGACTTGGGCCACTTGGGGGGGGGAGGCTATTCTCTGCTCTGCCACAGACTTCTAGCGTGACCTTGGGCAAATCACTTAGCCCCTCTGTGCTTCAGTTCCCCATCTGTAAAATGAGGATAATAGTACTGTTCTACTTTACAAGGTGTTGTGATTCATTTAAAGATTGTGAGGTGCTCAGATATGGGGGCCATGTAAGTACCTAAAATGGATGGGTGTATGGGGGTGTTAGCTTCTTCAACAGATAAGAAATTAATTTGTTACAAAGTTTTACAGGCACAAGGTGACTTGTAGGCTGTCTCGCACCGATTCCACACACACCTTACTAGCAGCACTGCCATCATACTCCTAAGGTCTGGTCAGTGCTAATCCACTCTCCAGCTTCACCTACATATAAGGTCCAATAATATGATTTGAATGTGTAACAGTCTGGTTCTCCTTTCACCCCAAAACAGTTGGAAAAAAGTCCAGCAACAGTTCAACTTTCCAAAAGTGAAGTTTTAAAAGTATCCGATATGCCATAGTCATTATTAAAGGGCTTCTTCCCCCCGCCCTTGCTGCCACTTCCATCTCAGAGTCAATTAATAAGGAATTAATGTTATGCAAGATGGTAATTACCATCATTTCGGAATCCATTATGAAACGACTTCTACAGTCAATACAACTTGAATAAGCAGTAATTAATCTTGGAGGTGGTTCTGAACTTCTTGCTTGTGCAAAAATTTGTCGATAAAAATAATAAGAAAAAAAGACTTGGACATTAACATTCATATTCTCCCTCAGAGTTCACAGAAAACAAACCCTAATATATGGAGATATACCTATCTCATAGAACTGGAAAGGACCTTGAAAGGTCATCAAGTCCAGCCCCCTGCCTTCACTAGCAGGACCAAGTACTGATTTTTGCTCCAGATCCCTAAGTGACCCCCTCAAGGATTGAATTTACAACCCTGGGTTTAGTAGGCCAATGCTCAAGCCACTGAGCTATCCCTCCCCCAGATCCAAATCCTGAATCCTTCTAAGCCTGATTACACCTCCACAGAATGAGAGGGCCTATGCTTCAAGTGGAAAGTGACAGGAGTGTGTTCTGCCAATGGGAGTGGTTGGGGGTGATGCTATTTATGCTCTGCACTCCAGCAATCCATGCTATTTAGAGATGGCCCCAGTCTGGGAAATTCACATCTGCATCTGGACTCCCCCAAAGTCCAGGGAGAGTTCTGATTCAAGCCCATCTCTTGCCTTGCCCCTTTTCACTCTTGGGGACAGATTTTGAGCTCAGTCACAACAGTGTAAATCTGAAGCTACTCCATTAAGCCAGGTGCAGCGACTCTATTAACATGTTTATCAATGACCTGGAAGAAAATGTAAAATCATCATTGAAAAAGTTTGCAGATGACACACAAAATGAGGGACTGGTAAATAATGAAGAGGACAGGTCACTGATTCAGAGTCTTCTGGATAGCATGGTAACCTGGGTGCAAGCGAACAATGTGTGTTTTAATGTGGCTAACTGTAAATGTCTACATCTAGGAGCAAAGAATGTAGGGCGTCCTTAGAGGATGGGGTAATCTGTCCTGGGAAGCAATGACCCTAAATTGATTTGGGGGTTGTGGTGAATAATCAACTGAATGCAAGCTCCTGGTGCAACACTGTGGCCAAAAGAATAAATGCAATCTTGGGATACACAAACAGTGGGATCTCGAATAGGAGAAGAGTGGTTATTTTAACTCTCTATTTGGCACAGATGCAACCACTACTGGAATACTGTGTTCAGTTCTGGTGCCCACAATTCAAAAAGGAAGTTGATAAATTGGAGTGGCTTCAAAGAAGAGCCATGAGAATGATTTAAAGGATTCAAAAACGTGCCTCTTAGTGATAGACTCAAGGAGCTCTATCTATTTAACTTAGCAAAGAGAAGGTTAGGGTTTATGAATACCTACATGCGGAACAGATGTTTAACAATGGGCTCTTCGGTCTAACAGAGAAAAGTGTAAAATGATCTAATGGCTGGAAGTTGAAGCTAGACAAACTCAGACTGGAAATAAGGTGTACATTTGTAACCACTGGAACAATTTGCCAAGGGTTCTGGTGGAGTCTCCATTATTGACATTTTTTTATAAATTAAGATTGGATATTTTTCTAACAGATATGCTCTATGAATGATTTTGGGGAAGTTCTATGGCCTGCGCTTTATAGGAGGTTAGACTAGATAATCACAATGATCCTTTCTTGCCTTGGAATCTGTGTCCCAAATCAGATTCTGGCCCTGGTGCCTTGATTGGTGTCCAAGGATGGGCAGCTCTCACAAGTGCTGGCTGAACCTCAGAAGGCACAGGATTCCATTCAATTAAGCCCTTGGAATTTGGACACTTCCCTGAATCCTATTCAAACTCCGCAAGGCTGGAGAGCAGCTGAAAGCAGCTTTCGGTGTGGTATTTTGGTGTTTGTCACCAGAAGCCTAGAAGCACAGAGGAAAGGGGATGTGTTTTCAAAGAGACTCAGGGGCACTCTTGAGGAAGATTTTGGGTTGGGTCTTATTTTACCCAACCCAGTTCCTGCCGCAAAGCCAGCTCACTTTGATCTCATCTGTGGAGGCAGAGGCAGAAAAAGGGCTGCTGCTGCCCCATGGAAAATCCTTCTGTTACCACCCATCTAGCTTCTTTCTAGAGCATATTTTCTTCTGTCTCTCTCTTCTGGTGCAGCTCTTCATTTCTAGGAGGAGACATTGGCTCAGAAACCAGATCTTTTCCCCCTTAAAATACAAATATGGTCTATTGGCCAAAAGATCTTTTCCCAGGGATTGTTAGCAGGAGGCTCTATGAAGCAGCTGATGAAACAGGAGTAACAAACATACCACTTTAAAGTTGCCTCACTCGAAACTGAAAACAGAAGGGAGATCAGAGTTAGTTCAACGACAGAACTAAACCATTGTCGCCTTCACTGGTGCATTGTTATGGTGTGCTGGGGGTCATTAGGTTGTTACCTTCCCCCAGTAGCTTAGCCAGTGGAAATGGGAGCATAGAAACGTATGGTTTGAATGGCCTTTAAAATGTAAATGAGGTGTTTAGCATGATGCCAGCCTATGCCCCTGTGCACAGAGGACCGCCTCAGCTGCAGTTGCGCTGATGAGGTGGGCAGTGAAGTCTCACCACCCTCACCCTCTCACTCTGTAACTTAAGTTCCCACCCATCCCCTTTCTCTTCTTTCTTTTTCTTTCCCAGCCAAAGCTTACAACCCAGAGTTTTACTACGACACTCCCAACCCCACCCTCAGCCAGAAGCAATCCAAGAACTACTCTTATGTCTTGCAGTGGACACAGAAGGAACCCGACGCAGTGGATCCCATTCTCAAGTACCGGCTGGATGTCCGGCAGGTAAGATCCCTAATCGCTCATCTCCAGCACCCTACCCATACTTGGGAAGACCAGCTTTCAATGAGAGCTGGGAGGAGCTTACCTCAGATACTACCCACAGATTGGGAGCTGCTCTTAGCAGAGTAGCCAGAAACTGAGGGTCTGGCCACTCTTTCCCCCCAAGGAATTGAAGAGGAAAGCCAATTGTGCAGGTCAGTGTTTATGTTCCAGTCTGTTGTAGGGGAGGATTGAGGTGCTAAAAGGCCTCACTCCTTAGACTTTTCATTCTCCATCTTCTGAATGGGGTTTTAATATGAATGCCCTTCTTCCTCCCCCTGTCCCCCCCCCTGCCAAGTCACTAGTAAAGGAGTGTAGGTTAGGTTGGAGACTCAGGCAAGTGGAATTTCAGCCTCTTCACTCATTAAAATAAAGGGAATAAAGTGGCAAGCTCTCTGGGCTGGAACTGCAGGGAAAAGTCATTGTTTGTGTTACGGAAGGTCTTTCATACCGTCACAGTCATGAAGTAATTGGAATTATATAAACTCTGCAGGAGCAGGGGTTTCGGTTTCTAGTTCTGTACAGGCTGGAGGGGAATTGTGGAGGGCCAGAGAGGATCAAGGGAAAATAGGAGAGGGCACTGGCTAGAGAGAATCACAGTCTGACTTTTAAGAGTGTGGTAACCTAACCAAGTATCACAGGATGCTTCCACCCAGGTTTTGCCCCCTCATTTGGGGCAAAATGCCCAAATTTCTCCAGGTTTTTAAGATTGGTGCTTCTTGGGGTCTGGTAGTTAATGTGTTTGTGTGATGTTTGGGAGCAAAAGATTATTTACTGTATATGCAAATCAAAATAATTAAAAAAGAATCCAAGTGCCTCCCTCCTTTGGGTCACATAGTGTGTCTCATCTTTATGTCTGTGTTTGATTGTGAGCTCTCCAGGGGAGGGACTTCTTATATTTGTTTCTCGTACAGCGCAGAGCACATTGTCAATGCTTAACAAATAATCACCACAATATAGGACACAGGGGAGCTTTTTATAATGAAGTCACTTTATCACTGAACAACTTCACTGTAAAATGGGATTCACTGTAACCAGAATTGCCATTTCTGCCTTTGCAACTCTCTGAAATAATTTAGGATTTTCATTCTTTTTCATCCTCAACCACGTTCCTCTCCATCTATAAGGGGAGTACATGTAGTCTCAGATCTGATTCTCATTTACACGGAGGCCCCCTTACACCTTTGTAAATGAGCCTTGAAGAGGAAGGAAATGACATTTACGCTACCGGAGTGGTAGAAAGGCCTTTGTGGAAAGGAGAATTAGTCCTATTGTCTTTGTCTGCATTTCGCAATATATCACTGTTGGCATTATCTGTTTCTCTTCACTGGCATCATTACATTCTTATAATGAAGATTTTCCTGCATTTTCAATCTAAACATGTTTGCATAAATTTATTACTTGCTGAATGCTGCATCAATAGAGTATGATGTCAAGTGGGGCCATAGTAAGGTATATTAATCTCATACCTGGCCATTCTCCTATGACATGCTAAAGCTCCCATGGGGGGAGGTGCATAGAGGAGGAGGTTTGGCACTGAATAAGTATGGGGGAAAAGGGGAAAAAATAGACAGTTCATTCCCCACTCAAGACAGTGCTTGGACACATGCTGACAGAGAGTAGAAGGCAATACGTTTCCACGATACTGAGCTGGTCTGGTTCTCCTCCTACAGTGTTGATCAGTGTTCTGGCTCAGTGGGTGTGTTCCTCCTCCACTTTCCATAGTGGGGTTCACCTTTGCATTCCTCCCCTCGCTTTCCACCCTCTTTCTGGGTGATCTCATCCTCTCTTGTGCTCTCAATGTTTATTTTAATGCTGGTGACTCTCAGATCTCTCTCTGCACTCCTGACTTGTCTCTCTGCATCCAGTCCATGCATCTCAGCCTGTCTCTGGCATTTTCCCCAGATTTCTCGTCATCAGCTAACACTAAACGTGGCCAAAACAGAGCTTCCGGTCTGTCCTCTGAAGCCCTGCCCATCTTCCAGTTCTTATGTCAGTTCAACACCACGCTTCTCCCTGCCACTTGGGCCTGTAAGTAGGGAGTGCCATCTTCGACTCCTTACCTTTTATGCTATTTTCCCCAAGGGGGCATGGCAGGATACATGAACAACCCTTTGCCTTGTTGTTTAATCTCCTGGGTTCCTTGCCTAGTGGAGAACACGAGATTGCTGGTGAATACAACTGTGAAAAGCAAAAAAGGTGCTGAAAAGCTTAGCTGGAAAAAAAAGTGCTTTCATGTGAAGAGCCCTTAAGGGAAGAAAATTTGTCTGGATAAATAATAAGAGTGTGTTTGTCTGTGAACTCTTCTCCATGGATACTTCCTATCTTCAAGGTGCTAGCTATGGTGGAATGAAAGTTCTATTATGGGAAGTCTGAGAGTAAGGATTTCCCTCCTCCCCCATTGTGATGGAACATTCTGCTCAGAGTAAATATGCCTTCTGATCAGTCATGTGCAGTGTCAGTCCCAGGACGTGAGAGACAAGGTGGGTGAAGTAATATCTTTTATTGGACCCACTTCTGTTGGTGAAAGAGACACACTTTTGAGCTTCACAGAGCTCTTCTTCAGGTCTAAGAAAAAGGTGCTCATCAGTCAGCCATTCCCAGTGTTTAGAGAGATCCTAATTTACCAGTCAGCTGGAATTCATCAATTCCTCAGCATCCTTGGAGCTGCTCAGGTTCACTGGCCTGTCAGAATTCATCCCTCAGCACCATGACACCCCCTGAACACATCTGAGCCAACAGAGGGGATTCTTGGGTGCTGACGGGTGAGGGGCAGCCAGGTGATGACTAACTCTTACTGAGTGGAATTACAGGAGGTGCAGGAGGAGTAAATGTAATGATTTTGCTGGATCTCATTTCAGTCTCCTCAGTTTGGTTTAAGGGCTCTTGGTGTGTATATATAATGCAAAGATCCCTAAACAGCTGCATGCTCTGCAGGACCCCAGGGAACCCTTGAATTGAAATTGCCTACTGCAACTGTTGAAAACTGTGTTGGGTGGGAGTAGAAGCATTGCTTATTGTTTGACGGGCAAAGTGGCGCCTAACCTTCTGTCTCTTCCTGTTCAGCAGCTCTGGACAGACAGTAGGGTTAGATGGGGCTGCGCCTTCCAGGGTGACGGATCTAAGAAAATCGAGTACTTCAGAGATGCTGGCGTTTCCTGCACAGAGACTCCCAACAGGGGAGGCCTGTGCATTTTCAGATGGGATTTGATTATTCAGGGCACTGCTGATGATGATTATGAATGACAGACAAACCGGTTCCATTTGGATACAAATTAACCTAAACTTAAAAAATAGCCTGATAGCTTGGAGCTACCCCCAGGGACAGCACCAGCAGTAGCAGTTCAAGCCTCTTGAAAAGCCTTAGTTTTATCTCTCACCTGAAGGACCACACCTCCAGCAGCAGGCCACCCAACTGCACTGTGCAGCAGCACTGGCTTCGTTAGTGCTTTGGAGGGAAGCTTGTTCTGCACCAAAGACTCTGCAAAGCCCTTCTTTTTTCATTTCTTGCTAACCAGGGTCAATCCTGCTTATGAAGTCTAGTGAGTTTTTGCAGCCTCAGGTGGTTTGACTGTGGGCAGATTGTAAGGCCTAGGGTTATTTTTCTTCCAAGCACAGATATTCCTATAGCATGGAAAGGCAGCAGGCACGCTCTGAAAGCTTCCTGCATTGCTTGGGGATTCAGAGCAGCCCACTCAAACCAAACCCTGGCTTAAAAAATAAAATATACTTTCAGTTGCTTGTTTCTTTGTATGTGGTTTATGCCCTCCCAGAGCTCTGCTCTAATATTAAAGGGAAATGAAAAGCCTTTTAATATTGTGTGCAGGTTGCATCCTGGAGGAAGGATCTGAGCTGAGTTGGTGGTTACAGGGGACAGTGGCAGAATTACTGTGCGCTCAATGAGACGGAACCCATCTGTGACCCGAGGCTGAGGAAGAAAGAGGCAGGAGAAGGTACTGGTGCAGAAGGAACGTTTAATCTTCACGCTGCCCATCAGGGGAACCTGAGGCTAACGTTTCCTCCTTAAATTCTGATGTGTGGCCTCCAACCAAAACCGGGCCAGTTTAACACATTCCTGCCATTCCTCTGATTGGAACAGACTCGGATTTGCCTGGCGAAGTGTTCCTCAACAGACCCCCTCAGCAACCTGCACCAGCCAACCATCTGCAGTGCAGGCTTCTCACTTCCCCATTAATTGCAAAGAGCGCTCCCCTCCTGGACCCACTCGCTAAATTAGCTAACCAGGTGGCCATCTCCAATTAATTCCTGCCAGGGAGCCCAGCGTGTCTTTAATGAGATCAGTCCTGTGCAATATCAGAGTGATTGGAGGGGGGGAGAGAGAGAGAGACTCTTTCTCTTTTTGTTGGTGCTTTCATCCTCTCCCTGTTTGATAAACATCCTCTGCTGCCTACAAAACTGAGCTGGGCTTGGGAGCCAGCTGCTGCTCACCCCATCAGCCAGCCAGAGGGTGTTAATGAGGGCTAAGGCGGTGGGGAGCCAGGCTCACCACATTGGAGGTGACCTATAACAGAGCTGCTCGGCCATACTCAGGACAGGGGCGTTAGCAGGGATTTAATGATGGAGATTAGAGTGGAAGGTTAACTCTGCTGATGGCCATTGCAGTTCAGCAGGAGGTGTTTTATGCTAGGTCCATTTGCCATAAAATTGTGTCTTTCTTTCTTGCCTCTAACATATTTTTACCCTCCTCCAACCTCACTCGATCAGTGTCTCTAGATGTTGCTCTGTCTTGTTAGTGCAGAAAGCCAAAAGCCCCACAGGGGAGAGTGCACAGGGGCTGGAGGGGATCCCTTACCTGTGCTCTCTAGTTCCTCCTGCCGGCTGACTGAAGCAGTGGCATTGGCGCTCCAAAGCGAGGTGTCACCAGCCCTCTGTGCTGTTTGCTTTCATTTTCAAAGCCAGCATTCTCAGCTCAGCACATAAGCAAGCCTGTAGTAACACACCAGTGTATGTATTTCCCCATTCAGGAGCAACTTCTGAGCGACAAGCTCATGTACGCCACCCTGTGCTCATGAGCAACCGAACCCTAACAAACATAAATGTCCCGGCACTAACCAGCTAATGTGTGTGTCCCAGCAGGTACAGACAACCCTACAATAACAACCCAGCCCAGCACTCACAAGCAATAATAAACCAGGGCTCGGGTCAGAGCTCATGCTTTAGGAAGGGTTCTGAACGAGTGAAGAAGGAAAACATGTGATGGGTGCCTCTCCTAGCATTCGGCCCCCTATGCTGGGAGATGAACCAAGCCCCTTCTCCAGACATGGTAGCTGCTTTAGGCTAAACTGATCTAGAAATGGTACAGAGATGTCTCGCAGGGGAGGGAGGAGGAAGGGTTACCTTGAGGCTACAGAAACTGAAACTCCTCCTAAGACAGTCTCAGGTGTCTGAACTCGCTTTACAAAAACAGACTAACGTTTTGCCAGCTCATGGGGATTACGTGCTGTCTAGGCAACACCATGATCATCACCAAGGAAACGACACCACATGGGGCTGTGAAGATAGGCCTGTGTCCATAACATAATTATCCTGAGGTTCATTGCCTGTGCACATATTGGGCCAGAGTCTGCTCTCCCACACACTGGTGTCTGACAGGATTTTCACCTTAGGAGACCCTGCAGGAGCTATCCTGGAAGGGAGCAGAGTCAGAGGAACTGAGCTGAAGTTCTTAAATTTAAGTAGGATTTAGTGAAAACCGATCAGTCCTTTTGTCTAACAGTATCCTAGAATGTTAGAACAAGAGATCAGAGGATTTACCAATGGCTGGTAAATTTACAGTGACACAAGTAAAAGGAAATACTGTTCTACACATAGGAATGAATTAAGCTGACTTAGAGTTGCACATGGAATGGGTATGGCCCACGGTAGGTTGTCTGCCTGTAGAATTACTTCTGGAAATGGTTGAGTCCCACACCAAGAGGCTGCATAGCTTTGGGTATGTCTACACTGCAGTCAAAGCAATGATCACAGCACATGTAAACACACCCCAGCTAACTTTGATCTGGCTAGCTCCAATCATAATTAGCAGTGAAGCTGTGGCAGCACAAGCTAGCCACTTGAGTACACTCCCAGGTAGGCTTATACAGCCTGTGCTGCTGCTTTGGCTTCAGTGCTGCTGTTCGAGCTAGCTAGATCAAAGCTAGCTTGGGTATGTCTAGAACAGGGGTCAGCAACCTTTCAGAAGTTCTGTGCCAAGTCTTAATTTATTCACTCTAATTTAAGGTTTCGCGTGCCAATAATACATTTTAACATTTTTAGAAGGTCTCTTTCTGTAAGTCTATAATATATAACTAAACTATTGTTGTGTGTAAAGTAAATAAGGTTTTTAAAATGTTTAAGAAGCTTCATTTAAAATTAAATTAAAATGCAGAGCCCCCTAGACCGGTGGCCAGGACCCAGGCAGTGTGAGTGCCACTGAAAATCAGTTCGCGTGACCCGTGCCGTAGACTGCCTACCCTTGGTCTAGACGTACAGCAATCACACCTGTCGCTGCCATGCAGACGTACCCTTTGTGACCAGTAATTGTAGTTATGGACTAAAATAAGGTAATCGCAGCTCAGGGCATAAATTCATTGCTTTGTGGGATGAGAAGGTCGTTTCTAGAGCTGATAAAAAAAATTCAATGAAATAATTTTCCATCAAAACTTTTAAATTTAAGTTTTGGCTGAATTTTTATCTAGTTATTTTAGATCCAGGGTAGATTTACTGGTCAAAACCAGAGAGAGAGACCCAGACTAGCCCCAGAATAACCAATGCTCACCTGGGATGTGGAAGACCCAGATACAAACTCCTGCTCTGAATTGGGCCGAGCAAGGATGTTAACCTGGGTCTCCTCAGACACCCCAGCGGAGTGCCCTAACCACCAGATTATAGAGTTAGACTTCTCTCGTGTACAATGAATATTCATTCATACAAAGTGGAGCAGCTCCAACAAGTGACATTGAGAGAGTCAGTTTCATCAGCTTGCCAGTACCTCCCTTGCCCATAGTGCAGATACCTGGCCACAAAGTGCCAAGTGCAGGCACCAGATTGAGTTGCATAAAGATGTCTCATATTTAGGATGACTCTCCCAGGTTGGGATGCCTTATGACTCTGGAAAGGTTTTTTTTTAATCAACCTCCTTTTTGCCTTCCCTAGCCACCAGGCTGGTGTCTGATGGTGTCCTATTATAGCAGCACTTCATGTGCAAAGTAAAAATTGAATTGGCTACAAAAATGTCCTTCTCTGGAGTGAGTAACATGTCAGATGAGTAACACCTGGAGAAGGCTCTCAGATCTAATTTACTTTCCACCATTGATGCAATTTGTTTCCTTTTTACTCAGCCAGTGACACTAGACTATTGGCATAAGTAAGGGTGTGCAAGACAGAGCCCTTAATGAGGCAGAGGCCATTGGAGTAGTGTAAACAGCAGGTAGGTGTGGTTTGAAGTTTTTGGTTCACGCGGCCATGAGGCAGAAAAAGCAGGAAGCAGGTGACTGTGTCTTTAAGGTCAGTGAGAGGAAGAGCGGCTTGGGATGTTCAGTAAAATTGAGTGACAGCTTTGCTAGGTGAAAGGGGAACTGTAGGCAGCGATCAATAGCGCATGATGGACAAGATTCCTCCTGAAGCATAATAAGATTTGTGTGTCAGACCCCGGGAAAAGCAGCAGCATCCCCATTAATATCTGGGAACAGAGGAGGCAGGATCATGCTCCATCTGCTCCCACCACTCCTCAGTATTGGGCACGCAGCTGCAGTCACTTCTGCTGACAAGTGTTTAGTCTCTGCTTTCCACTCTGGATGTTTGTCAGTGGGATGTGTTTGTGAGGGCAGCCGCTAGCATGCGAGCTTCTCTGCTGGGTCTGAAGAGTTGGAAAGACTCCAAACTAGTTGGATATTTTGGGGCGGGGAGAGGAGGGAGCTCCCTTTTAGTTTCAAAAATATATATGCTATGCAGACCAATTTCCGTTCTAACTAAACCCACAAAGGATTGCTTCCATTTGGGACCAGCACAGTGGGGCCAGGGGAGGTGACTCCTCCCACCTGGAGCTGGCTTACTGCAGCCACGCGATGCGGGCAGGAGAGTGTTTGCTAGATCATGCAGTATGGTTCCAACTGGCTCTGCCAGGGAGAGGCTCAGAGTGATTCCTGCAGAATCCTGTATGCCAGCAGTGTCTCCAAGCTGATAGCAGTTCAGCCTGGTTCCTATTGGATGAACCAGAGGAAGGTAAATCCCACATTAGACCATCCTGACATCTGTCAGCTCTGCTAGTGAGACTCTGTTTTAGCGCACCCAGGAGGAGTTCAGCAAATGATTCACAACAAATAATTTGATTAATTTTGACTTGTGTTATTCACAAATTGCTCATGAACAATCATTAAACGGTCAGATTTATGCGTTATTGGCTGTGATTCAGGAAGGTTCGCAGCCAGTAATCCTTGGTCTGCAGCTCATTTGCAAGTGCTTAGTTAGGAACACTGGCAATTTCAACTGTGCAGGTTAGAGATATCAGTTCCGTGGTGTTTCTGTTCTCTGACTAGCTGATTTCCATAACTAATCGACACAGACTAGTGAGTAACTTGTGAGTGTTACAATCCAACCAGCAATTCAGAATTTACTTTTCAATGAAAAATTGATCTTAAAATTCACTTTTCATGAGTATTTGTGCTAGAGTAAAACTGAAGTGCTTGGTGGTCCGAGAGAGAACGCAGAAAGCGGGTTAACTTTCTAATACAAACAAATAATTAGGGACAATTTTTTCAATCGTTAGCTCCACTAGAACAGTAGAACTAATACTTCAACTTTTATAAAAGGGCCATATGATCTCCAGTGACTGCTAACTGCAGGGCCTTGTCTACCTGTCTAACTCCAACAGCATAGCACCTCCAAGTGCCCGAAGCTGGAAGTGGATGACTGGATGGATCACTCGATTGCCTGTTCTGTTCATCCCCCCTGAAACACCTGGCACTGGTGACTATTGGAAGATGGGATACTGGGCTAGATGGACCTTTGGTCTGCCCCCCTATGGCCGTTCTTATGTTCTTTCCCTGCTGAGGCTTTGGTTCAGTGCTAATTCAGGAAAGGAGGGGAGAGAAAAGCACCTGCGCTGTATTCCTATGCCAGCCTTACAGGTGTGAGATATTGAGTTCACTCCACCTTGCCTGTTCCTGTCCAGCTGGCTGTTCACATAGTCAGCCACTATTGTACAGAGCTGAGCACAGGAAGAGAAATGCAAGCCAGGCATCAAAGAGAAAAGCAAAAGAGCCTTTTGTGCCTGTCTCTTATCCCCCCTCCCTTTGGTGCCCTTAAGGAGTACGTGCTAGTTACTGAGTCTTTCTGAGAGTCCCTATTGGAAGGTTGGGATGCTGCTTGGGGCTTCCTTTCTTTACTTCATTTACCATTTTCAATAGCTTACCTCCACCGCTCCCTCACTCTCCTCGGCCCTTTTCATGTATATTTGCCCTCTCCCTCCCCTCGCTTTCTTTCCTTTTCTTTTTGTTCTCTTTCGCTCCCCCTGTTCATTCATGAAAGCTGCCTGTGTGTGGATGTGGAGGAGAGAGAGGAGCCGGAGCCAAAGCAGGGGGAGTGCATGTTGGGGTTTGCAATCTCTCCCGTAGCAAGTATCAACTAGCCAGGTGCTTACTCCCCTCGGTGCATGGAGGTGTTTCCCTTGGTCATGGCTCCCTTTGTAAGAGAGAGAGGTGAGTGCCATATTCTGTGGCTGTGATTTGTTGGAAGAGCACATTATCTTGTCAAAAAGAGGGGAAAAAACCTCCCCTCTAGAGCTAGTCTATGAAATGGTTGCAGGCTGGGCAGCTGGATTTCCCCAGCTCAGAAGCAGGGATATAGTCACTGCTAGAAATTGCTTTCTGTAACTGTTTGCAATTATGTACAATGACCTTTTCCCATCAAATAGAACACTAAAAAGCTTCTATAGCCCAGGAGTTGCCAAAGTGCGGCTCACAGAGCTCAATAATGCAACCTCAGGCCAGCCATCTTTCATATCCAGGTTAGGCCCATGGGGACAACAATCCCAGCATGCAAAGTTCTATCTTGAGCCAAATGGGCAGGTGGCTTGGCTCGAGAAGGATTCTGTGCTGGACTCTGTATTCTCCCTTTGTACTAAAGGTGAGGGCAATTGCGATGAAATTAGGAATGGCCCTTGGGTGCCCAGCTGTTTGCCAGGGTGCCCTGCTGTAGGATTGACTTGGGTAAATGGTTTCATTAGGCCTGGGGTGGCGTGCCAGAAAGGGTGCCAGTAGGTTCCATTAAGGGACGCTTGGCTCGAATAATAAACAGTTTTGCACTTTGTTTTGTTTTAAAATAAATATCTTCTTGCCAACTCTCCCACAATGGGTTCTGTCGTCGGCAGGGAGGCCAAGCAGGCAGGCTGTGGCGATGGCATTCCCTTCTGACTCCTAGATGTCGTGTCTCCTTGGCAGGAGTGGGATCCGTTGGTGCAGCATTGTTCCTGGCCCAGGCTCTGCCTGTGCTGGGGATAAAGCGAGAACTTCAGGCTGTGTGTTGTGAATTCAGGTGCTTCCCAGCATGGGCAGATGAAGTCAGGATCTTGTGATCTCGGCCTTGTGGTCTGAGACCCCTAGCCCAAACCGCAGGGCGCTGTGCACCTGCGGGACTGAGAGGGAAAGATAATGGAGCGTAGGGAGAAATGAGGAGGAAGAGCCTGTTGGAGCGCAGGGGTAGGAGGATTAAGCTGAAAGGAAGTGTTTCTGTGATGGGGAGGGGGAGTATTTTGGGGGGCACCAACATTCTGGATGAGTTTTGTCCCACTCAGGCTTGGTTCACACCTGGCTTTCCATAGCACTAAATCCATTTAAATTCAAGGGGGAAAGGAACAGGAGCCCACGGCTTCCCCTCCCAATGTCTGGCCAGATACCTTTATCCCAGCGTAAGGCTCCTCCTCACCTCAGGATCGATGGTGTGGTGCAGCCTCTGTAAGGCCCAAGGCTCAGACAGCTGCCAGGCATCCTTTAGCTTGGCTGAACATTTCACTTGATTCTCTTCCTGATGAAGTGAAGATTAGATCTGTTCTTCTTACATGGGGGACATATGTTAATAAAATACATATTGCTTTCTCATCAGCCCCTAATGAAAGACATCATTGAAGAGTGTGGAACAAGCCGTTACAGTAATTCATGACAGCACCAATTTGGCTTCTCTGGGAAGCTGTAAACTGCTGTTCTTGGCACCTAATGAGGATGGGCAGCTGATCGTGTGGGTGAGAGAGCAGGAGAGAAACTGTCGCCTGCCTTCGCTGGCTCAGGCCCTCCCCTGCAGCCCAGCTGAAGATCGCAATGGCTTTTCCATTTGGAGCTGGAATTTCTTTTCCACTCAGCCCAGTAGGGGAATAACTCTCCTAATAACAGTTTACTGCTAGCTGAAATATGTTTCGGGACCATTCATTTGGCTTTAATAATGAATTTGCTTTGGATGTGGTGCTCGCTAACCAGCGACATTCGAACCATCGTATTTGACTAGATCAGGAGCTCACAAAACAGAAAGACATGAATTTTTAGTTCATCCATCTGTGCAAAGTGGATTTTATATCTGTAAGCAATGATTCTTTCCCCCTGGACGCCTAGAATTTGAATCGTGCTAATCCAGTGGGGGAAGTGGAAACAAAACCAGCTGAGAAATTTCCCCCAGTCCTGGGATGTCTTCTCTTGACAGATGTCCATCCAGACTGAGAGTAGGAAATAACCCAAGACACAGGAGCTTTGACCAAAGCTCAGAGAAATATCTCAGCTGTTGGTTTTGTATCTAAACACAATCACCCAAGCACCCATCTTCAGAGCTTCAACATGGCCAGATACCAGTCAAAGAAATCGCGGTTGTTCCTAATCCCCAGGGAAGCTCTTTGTTTCAGAATGTGGTTGTGTTTTTTGTTTCTCTGAATGCTCAGGAAACAGGAACTGGGCTGGAATGGGTGAGGATTTTTTTTTTGTCTGCCTAAAAATAAATAGGGTCAAAGCTCTAGACAACAAACCAACTTTCTTCTGAAGCCTCACCCCATGGCATAATAACTGGAGTCCTAGAGAAGCATAAACTCAGGCACGCACATCCACTTCTTTATGTATGGGAGGGAAGCTGCTGCAAAATTTTGCAGCACTGTGGAAAATATTAAAGGCCATGCTCTGAAGGAGTCCCCAAAATTCTCTGAACTTAGCCACCTGGTTTGTCGGAGCTTCTGTTAATTCACCATCAGCCTGTTTCCCCCTGATTCTGTTTCCACTCCTTGTGCTCATGTTCCTGTTTTTGTTATTGTTCAGTGTTATAGAATCCAAACTCTAGCAGAAGAGAAAATGGATTAAATTCACTGGGTGAAGGGGGCGATCTTGACAAAATCAAACGAAAGGTACTACCAGCTTAGAAATGAGCCCTTGTACTGCAGGCCCAGGGGCAAGTGAAACACCATGCTCTCTGGTCCAGATTCCATCTGATATTGGCTGTGCTCTGAGATGGAGGCTTGGCATTGGATAGTGAGGAGGGGAATTGCAGAAGTATATGGATCTTGGCAGGATGCCCTGCCAGGAGAGAGCTGCCTGTGTGACTGCTTAAAAAACTCTCCACAGATTCTTCAGAGTGGAATAAATGGGACTTTGGACACCAAATCTCTCTGCAGCATAAGCCCATCAGTGCCACTAGTGCAGTAGGCTTGGGGGTGAGGGGGAGGGTTTAAATCGAGTTTTGGTTTGCTCCCAGCTCCAGTCAAAACGTTTTCTCAGATTTGTGAACCTTTCAGGTGAATCAAGGCTCAGTCTGGAGCAAAACTGTGCTATTCCCAGCTTTGCCATTGATTCACTGTGTCAATCTTTAACAAGTCAGTCCATACAGAATGCAGCTGCCCAAACTCCTCCTCTTTGCCCATCAATGTGATCATGTCTCTCCACTCTTTGAATCCCTACACTGGCTCCCCATCCACCATCAGGACATATTTATGCTGCTTCCTGTCACTTTCAAAGCTCTTTAGCGCTCTGCCCCAAATACATATCTTCTCTTGCAGAGCTGGTCACCCTATGCTCCACCAGCGTCCTCTGCTTGTCAGCTTCTTGCACAGTGCCTCCGCGCCTTTTTCCAGGTGATCCCTTATGCCTGGTACAACTTCTCCAAGCTCCTCAGCAAAGCCCCTAACCTATCCATGCTTAAGTCCCTTAAAATTCCACTTCTGCCATGCTGCCTACAATGAATCTAGTTGATTTATATAGAAATATCTGGAGAGTGGCCAGCACATTATGGGCCCTACCACTAATAAGTAGCAATAATCACTTAAACCTTGTATGTGGTTGTAAGCGAGTTGCTTACCCGCTCAGGGCCTCAGTTTCCCCATCTAGGAAATGTGGATGCGGGCCCTTGTCATAAAGAATGCTGAGCTTGCTTAGTATGAACACCTCCTAGAAGATGTAAAGTTGTACAAATTCCTTACTTTTATTTTAGCAAGGCCATGAACACCTGGGAGCTTCACAGTTGCCTCTACAGGGCTTCTTGCAGTTTCACAGCAGCAGCAGGAATAGAAGAACTTCAGGCCAGGGACTGTCTACTCTGTGTGTTCAGTGCCTTGCACAATGGAGCCCTGTCCTTCGCTGGTTCCTAGGCACTACTGTAATAAACATGATTAATAACGGAACTCACATCCTCCCCATCCCAAAACAGAGGCTGTCATAGTATAATTCCCAATTCTGAACCTTAGCGTCCAAAATATGGGTACTAGCATGAATTCCCCTAAGCTTAATTACCAGCTTAGATCCTGTAGTGCTGCCACCAATCAGGACTTAGAGTAGAGTGCCTGATAAACTCTGGTCTCCCCCAAAACCTTCCCTGGGGACCCCAAGACCCAAATTCCTTGAGTCTCACAACAAAGGGGAGTAAACCATTTCCCTTCCCCCTCCTTTCTTCCTCCCAGCTCTTTCCCACCCTGGATACACTAGGAGATCACCGTGATTCAAACTCCTTGAATCACCACACAGAGAGGAATGTTACCTTCCCCCCTCCTCTTTTCCCTTCACCCAGAGGCAATCCAGATTCAAACTCCCTGAATCTAAAACAAAGAGGAAATTCACTTTTCCTTTCTCCACCCTGCTCTCTTTCCCTTCTCCCCACCAATTCCCTGGTGTGTACAGACTCAGTTCCTTTGAGCCTTAACTAGGAGAAAAAAATCAGACAGGTCTTAAAGCAAAGCTTTTAATAAAAAGAAAGAAAAAAAAGTAAAAGTTTATCTCTGCAATTTAGATGGTAAAAAGTTACAGGGTCTGTCAGCTTATAGAAACTAGAAAGAAGCCTCCCCACCCCAGCAAAATACAATTTAAAATACTTCCAGCAAACTACACATTTGCAAATAAAGGAAAACAAATAAAAAGACTATACCGCCTTTCTACCTTTATACTTACAAAATTGGAATAGAAGATTAGAAAGCCTGTAGGTATGAGTGGTCACTCTCAGAGCCCAGAGAGAACAAAGCAAAACCCCCAAAAAACAAACAAAGGCTTCCCTCCACCCAGATTTGAAAGTATCTTCTCTCCTGATTGGTCCTCTGGTCAGGTGTTTGGGTCCCTGTTTGTTAACCCTTTACAGGTAAAAGAGACATTAACCCTTAACTATCTGTTTATGACAGAGGCTTCTACAACAAGCCAAAAGAGACTCTCCGTCAACTGTTAGCAGCAGAGGGCTGATGACACATGGCTGGGTGGATCTAATTCCCTCCTGTAGAAGGCCATGATGCAGTTCAATACAGCATTTTTGGTTTTATGTATGGGGAACCACTTGGTACTCACTGGGCTTGTTCTGTTTAAACTCCCAGCCAAAGGCAAGGTTTGCGGGAATGTCTGTGAGATCACAGCCCTAGGGGAAGGAGCTCACATGATATGGGTCCTTCTCCTGCTCCTCTCAGACACACTGGATGCTGAACTGGATTTGTGCAGCCTTTCAGAGTAACAGTCTCTCTTGGCTGCCATCACCTTGCTCTCAATCACAGCCCAAGCACCAGCATGGCGACTCCTGGACTGGACAGAAATAGGCTGCTTGGCTGAGGCCGTGGAGCACTAGTGGGTATGCGGGAGAGACAAACCGGACCCATCGCTGCCAGCGTTGTTGCATTTGAAACAGTTCTAAATTGGCTACCGTTACAAAGAGGCCGTCGCAGAGGCAGTGCTGGCTGCTGGGGGTTATTTACTCAGCGCTGCTAGCTGATGCTTTTTTTTTTTTCTTCCAAGCCCCTTTGAGCAGCCTGTTCTCCAGCAGGCAGGAGGAATTACAGGCCTCACACTCTCCTGGCCCCAGCTCTGTTATCATTCCTGTCTGTGCTCTATAGAGATCAGCTCAGGAGAGCCCAACTGCCTACTCCTAACAGGGTCGTTAGCAGGCTCCAAAGGCTGCTGGCTCCTGACAATCCAGTGGGGAGAGGTGGGCAGCATACCACGTCACACACGTGTGTGTATGCCTGAGAGAGACAGTTTGTATACATGGCTGTGTGTTTGTGTGTGTGTGTGTGTGTGAGAGAGAGAGAGAGAGAGAGAGAGACAGGGCTGGGGAGGGAACAAGACTGAATGGTGTCTGTATGCTGGTGGTTTTGCACCAGCTTGTGTTTACACATCTATCTTCCCTCCCTTCGTTCCCTGCACAGGGGCCCATGTGATTGGAGATGGGAGTTGGGAGATCTTTTCCCAATACCCTGGCTAAGTGCTCAGCTGATGATCGTGTGCACACAGCCACCCTCTCCTCATTTGCTGTCTAGGAAGGAACATCCAGGAGAATTAGAATGATTTAAAGAACAGAGGCAAGAGATAAAGAGTTGCGAGAGGAGATATAGGAGAGCAGGGCTAGTGCTCACGCTCCAAGCTGAGACGTAGCAGGGAGCTGGGACAAATAAGGACAGAGAGTGGTAGGAATGAGTAATGACTCTGGGAATCATGATGCTCGTGGTTGTTTGTGTCCCTTTGCTCTAATCTGCTTGTCGTGTATTCTGCAAAATTTTAATATACTTTTTTTTTTCTCGTCGGTTGTGATAATCCCTCTGAGGCTTAGGACTGAAACTGGTTTCCTTACTGCTTGGTTGCTTCTCCATCACACGCACACTGCTGGTTTCTTAAGAGAAGGTTGCTTGTGAGGCTGCATATACCAGCACTAGGACGGCTATGTTATTGTAGGATTGCATGCAAACACTGCGTGTTGTATGGCTTACTGTATTGGTGTGCACCTTGCTTTGTCTGTGTAGGGTTGCTCGTGAATCCTGAACCCATGCAAATGCTGATTTGTTATTGTAGGGTTGCTCGTGATGGCTGTCCAGTGTGCTCTGGTGTTGGTTGTTACAGAGCCATGCAAGAATATAGGGATGACTCACTGACTTGTGATAGGATTGCTTGTGACTGCTAGGCTGAGTGCACTCGTGTGTTGTGGCCAGGTTCTTCAGAAGTGCCGTGCTGCACAGAAACAGGTGTATTACTGTAGGGCTGCTGGTGTTGGGAGGAACGCCATTTTCTTGTTGTAGGATCATTTGTAGCACTTAGTTATTGCCAGGCATTTTATTTATTTATGATGATTAAAACATAACTTGATTTGAAAAAAAAAAGCCCCTATTCCACAATGCCATGGGCTTTGCAAGCAGAAGAAATAGCAAGGTATGAGCCTCTTGCACTCCACATGTCTGTGTGATTTTTGTTTTGTTTGTTTGTTAAAGCAGCTGGGAAGGGTAAGCTAAACCAGCCCAACTCCATGCGTCTCAATTTGAGACACTTGAACATGGAGTCTGTCCTCTCAGTCAGCCTGCCCAATGGCCATGCTGGAAGCAGCACCCTGTAAATGCCAAAGGTCAAGGGACAGGACTGGTTCTTTAGCAGAGGCCAAGCCTGAGGGACCTGCTGGCAGTGTGTGCTGGTGAAAGATTAGAACTAGGAGACACAGTCCTGGATGCTCTTATGCAGGCAGCTGTCAGATTGTGTGTCTGTGTGGAGGGGTGAGGTTTGGGTATGTAAAGCTGCCTGCAATGGCTCAAGAGCATAAGTACCAAGTAGGAAAAGAAACCAGAGAATTATTTATAAGGTGAAAGCAGACAAACATACACACACAAATGTGTTCCAGTTTTATGTTTCAAAAAGTAATAGATGCTTCTATAATAAGCCAGCTCTATATGTCCCTTTGTGCTAACCCAGGCTAAGCATGGAGGATCTCTTGTTTATGCATAGTAAACCTTGCGCTCCCCTGCCACCCCCCAAGTTCAAGCAGCACAGAGATGCAATTCCTTCTTGTTAAGGGTTTTTATTCCCTCCTCCCTTGTGCTCTGAGCTGTGAATTCAGCTGATGGGAGGAATCCTCTTGCATGATTTGTCTTTAAAGCAGGGAGGGCCGAACAACCAATGTATTTTGTCCTCTTTCACATCCCACAATCATCTGTCTGGTGTTGATAGACTTTTCGTGTTGGGCAGGATATAGCACTTCCTGTTGCAGACCAGCACTTCCTGCTAGTTAGTGTCACTCTCTTGTCTGGTGATTTACATGGTCACAGCGCCTCACAACACAGCTGCTCAAATATTACCTTACAGTATGGAACGCAGATGTTAGAAGTGAGATTAATTCATCCAGCAACTCACAAGCATTCAATAAAGTCTAAACACATTCTTCTACTTCTCATATCTCTTTCAACAATACTGAGACACAGGTGAGCCAGTCACAGATGAGTGAGTCAGACTTATTTGTCAGTGTTCAGTGGAGACAGGGGGACCTTGGCATGAGCTGGCATCTGCTTTGCCAGCATCACCAGGCTTTCATATGCTTGCGGGGTATTCATGGCTGTGTATGTGTCCATGTGTATATGAATGCAGGAATGTGTGAAAACTGTGTGCACTTGTTTGTGAGTACACACATGTTGATTGTGGGGGTGACATCTCCCTTCCCTAGCACTTCGGTGCACCATTTTCCACATCTGCTCTCCCCGCCTCCCACATCAGCCTGCATAATGTCTGCAGCAGGCACTTGGAGGCTGATGGGAATGGTATGTTTTTTCCTCCCTGTCCTTATTGTAAATGGAAGGAGGTGAAGGCAGAGATGAGACTGTGCGTTGCTCTGGCTCCACTGGCAGCTTCCTGCTCCCGGTGATGAATGAGCTCATTGCTGAGTCTTGCGTGCGCCCCTTCACTGAGGCTTGGGAATTTCTAATGAAGGGGCCAGCCGTGATGCCACTGTGTGTGTGTGTTGTTAACGGCACAGAGTGATATTAGGCTACAGCGCTGGGCAGCATAAGCAGGAGGAGAAAAGAGAGTGGAAGGGAGAGAGAGAGCCAGAGCAGCACAGAGTGGAGCACAGATTTAGGGGAGAATGGAGCTGGCAGCATGGCATTGCAATGCAAGAATAACAGACACTACTCCCAGATTGCTGTGTGCAGCTGTAACCTGCTCTGCAGAGAACTGCTGCTGTCAGTCCCGGGTGGAAGCACTACTGAGAGCTGGATCTGGCCTCAGCCCTACTATTGTCTGCTGGGCCTGAGCTGGTCATTGCTACCAAGCACCTGCTCCTGGCTTACAGAGCAAATGGGTGGCTGAGGCTGCCTGGAACCAGCCCTTGATCTCGCTCACGCTGCTATTTCACACTCTAAATTGTGCCTTTACCAGTGGCCTTGGCCCCTCCCCTCCTTTGTAGCAAATTTGGGTTTGTGCTGCTGCTGACACATAGACACCCGTATTTCCAAAAACTTCCACCACATTTTGGCACTAGTGTGGACAGTCTCAACAAAGGAACCAAAATCTGAATGGGCCATGGAGAGTGAGTTCCCCTCTGATGCCTAGCGAGGGCCATAGGTGCTGGAACTAGGGGTGCTGGAGGGGCTGCTGCAACCCCTGGCTTGAAGCGGTTTCCATCCTATACAGGGTTTACACTTTGATTCAGTGGCTCTCAGCACCCCCTGGTGAGGGCCCCTCCAGGGCCGGGATATGTTGGTGGGGCAGTGTGGGGAAAGAGAGAGTATTTTTAAGTGCATTTCAAACAACTGAGTAAAGCAGACAGGCCCCTGTGCCCCTGTTTGCCTCCCTTCCCTCTCATGTCTAGGGAAAAGTGAAGATCTCCAAACACCCTAGATGTCACCAGCTGACATCCACTGTGCTTTGATTGCAACAGGCCTCACAAGCTGAGCAAGGCCGGACTGGTTCTGCCCTTGGATATGAACCCCTCAAGGACAGCCTGGGTGCTGCAGGAAGTTGTGCTGGTGATTTAGTAGGGGGGGGCTCCACTTCAAGTCAATGCCCAGCCCAGTGGAGAACCATGCAGTTCGGACCCCATCCCCATCCCCAATCACTGACCAGCCAAAGTGCCCTGGTGTTTTCATGGCTTTGGCTTTAGGCTTCTCTACAGACCTGCCTGTCTATTTGTTTCTCTACCAAGGAGAATGGCTAGAACAGGGAAATGATCCCTGGCTCCTGACCACCATCTCCTGGCTGGCTGTGTCTGCCCTGTGCCCAGGGACTGAGGCAGGTGAATACATCAGCCTTAAAGGAGGGGCTGGCCCTAGGCTTTGGATCAGGCTCCCCCTATCAAAGAGCCCCAGCTCAGGACTGTAATTATCTTTCCATTTTGGCATCATCCTTCCCCCTGCCTCTGGCTCATGAGCTGCCCTTGCTTCCATGGAATTGCTGGTGTGGCATTAACCAGGGCACATGGGGTCGCTGCCACCGGGAGCTGGATACTCTCCAGCCTGGCAGAGCACACGTGAGAGGTGCTGACAGACGGGTGGGCTGAGCTGTAGGGATGCCAGCTGGATCAGCCTCCAGTGTGCTCGTGTGCAGATGTGCCACTATTAATGCAAACGGATCCTAACAGCATCCAGGTCACGCTCTATTCCAAGAGAGGCTATCCCAGTCCTACCTCTGACACAAGAGGAGCCTTACACACGAGGGAATCAAAATGGGGCTTGTACCTGCAACAATTCCAGCAGCTTAGCAGGATTGTGCAATGACCAGTCTTCCAAATGGTCATTTGGGAGCTGTGGCCAAACAACCTGGGGTGAAGGAACTAGGTCTTAGCTACCCTAGGAGTGCACTGGGCTCTGGCATAAGGTCACTCTGGTGGTAGCCACTGTTTTGCATTCTATGAGTGCATTCATAGTCTGCCAGTGAGGGGCTGGAACCTGACAGAGAAGGGAGTGTGTATGCCGTCTCTCCCAACAGCTCTGCTAATGCAATCCTCACCAGCAGCCCCCTTTGCTGTTCCAGTGCTGGATCCCAGACACACAGCTCTGCCACAGCCCCTCAACAGGACCAAATTAACCCATTTCTGGGCCCTAGGCAAACATTCACTTCTGGGCCCCTATCTTGTTGGAGAAAGCAGCAGTTTGTTTACCCAATGCCCTCCTCTGTCCTTGGCTCCGTTGGGCGTGGCACAGTGTGGCTCAGCTGGGTGTTGGGACTTCCTCTGCCAGCCCAGCCCCTGGAGAACTTAAAGTGAGTGGTGTTGCAGCCTGAAGCACGAGGTCACAATGCCGCTCAGCTTTGGCCTGGCTAACCCCTTGTCATGGTGGAGGAATGTCCTGGCCAGATCTGAGTGGTGGGGTGACCCCGTGCTCCAGCTCGCAATACCATTCACTTAAGTATGTGAAGTTGTTTCAGGTCGGGGCAAACCCACATTGGTTTTAAAAAAGATAATCGGGGCCTTAGGCATGTGCCTCTTTTGCCTACATGTTAATCTTGTCCTGCCTCTCAATCCTGACCCATGGGTCCCCATTCTCTCCCCTGACCTTCTAAGCTGGGTGCTTTGCCCATGTATTTTGGCCCCTGCCTACCCTACCCACCTCCACCCCTCTGCTATTCCAGTCCAATCAATTCAAAATTAAAGCTGAATAGGTAGGCTGAATATCAGGTTGCAGGATAGTCAATCAAAGGAAGTGGAGGAAGCTCCATTGCTTGGGACATTGAACACCAGACTGGGCAAGGCAGTGTTGAAGAGACTAAGCAGGGCCCCATGTTCTCTGCAGCACAATGGGACCAAATATTGTGGCCAAGGGCCCCCCTAAATTCTGCAGCAAGAATCCATAAATCCGCTAACGTTGCTGAGCAATGTAATGTAGTTCCATGACATACCCTCCATTCCCACCCCTCTGACACCCAAACACACACCTCTATGACTCATCATTGCAAACACTCAATGATAGATCATTCACCAGTGATCCTTTTCCGCAACAGGCATTTTTGACAATGGACTTTTTTGCTCATTTCTCCAGAGAGCCCAGCACTCTGAGCCGCCCTCAGCAGTCATGATGTTGCCTAGACAGCCTGATTTAGTCTCCTGTCCATGATCGTTGCAGGGTCCATCCTACCAATATGACTCTCAGGTCTCTGGGGGACATGTCCATACCAATGTAGTCTAGCCTCACCCAACTTCTCTGCAGTTGGGCCAGCCTGGATTAGTCCCGTCCCCCGCCCCCCCCCAACCTCATTTCATTTCTTATTACAGAGCATCCAACTACTTGACCGGCCTACTGAAAACTGTGTCGCCACTGTTCAGTGTTGGTTTGCAGAGTCTCGCAGTCTTCTGCACATATCACTAAGTTATCAGTGAATAGCATTTTCCAAGGCAATTCCCTTCTGGGATTCTCACTTATCTCAGCCAGGAGAGCTGAAAACAAAAAAGGACTCAACGCAGACCCTGAGTGCAGGCTGGAAATTCTCTCCCTGCGCTCCATTTGGTTTTTGACTACAGTACTCACTCCAGCATACGTATCTGTATAAGATGGACATATCCTTCCAGTACACCTTTCCATCACAAACTAATTCTTTTAGTATATGATCATACCCCTTCTCCAAGTCCACGCAAACCAGGCCCAGTTGCCATCTCTTTTCTCTGACCTTCTCCATTGGGATTTGTAGAGCAAATATGGCGTCAACTGTGTTCATTTCCATCATAAAGCCATGCTGATCCTTCCAAATTTCAACTCATTTCCTCATGGATGCTTTTCAGTCATCTATCCCACACCTTCATAGCAGGTGATGCCCACTTAAATGGGTGATAATTGACACACACTGTAATATCGCCTTTATTTTTAAACGTGGGCAATATCATGGAACGGACTTGTAAAATCCTTGAAGCCATCCCTTCCCAGTGACTTCAGCACATCCAGACTTCATCTGGTCCAGGTGCTTTCTCCTTTTTCATTTTCCTACACATCTCTACAACTTTTTTCTCCTTTATGGAGGAAGAAGGGAAACTCTTATTTCAAACATAGGGTGTGGGGCTTGAACAGCTGACCTGTACTGCTTGTCCAATAGATATGCTCATGTGAACTGATGCCCAGTGAGCCTGGCTGCAGCACTTTAATTGGAATGAGCAGCAAAAATGCTGAGTTCTGTGCTACATTGTGGAAAAACCATATTCTATGTGCGTGGAGTTATGGAGTCTATGGGCCCTGACTGAGAAAAATGGGGCAATTCTCCTCAGAACCATTGTTTCAGGTTTTCTGTCACATTTTCAAGGTTATCTTCCCATCCGTAAGAGCTAGAAGTTTTGTTTCTTTTAAATGAAAGCTGAGATTCTGGAGCACAGTTCTGTGACAAGGAGTGACTTCTACAGCCAATTTCATGGCAGTAGATTACACGAGGCCTTGACTATAAAGAGCATTCCTGCCTGGCTGTGAGGGAATAGAGGCCTGGTCTGGATGGCCCACAGAGCCTTTCAGATTCTCATTTTCGGGCCGCTAATACTGATTCCATGGGATCTAATTTTTTTTCCTTGCAGCTGAATCAGAGGAACACTGTCCAAACGTTAATTCCTGTGAAGAAGATGGAGAAAGGCCTGCTGCTGGAGCACATCCTGCGCAACTTGAAGGTTCCTCAGAGCTATGAGGTTCGCCTGACGCCCATCACCAACTTTGGGGCTGGTGATATGGCTGCCCGCATCATCCGGTACATGGAACGTAGGTATCTTCCCCCTACATCCCACCCAAGAGAGCAAGGGCAGGGTCCCCCTCAGCGTTGGGTTGTTGGGTTGTGATTACAGGAGGGAGTCTCAGGGTGATGCAGTGTTGTGGTGACGCAGTGCCATCACTGCCCTTTGGCCAGGGCTCTGCAGCCTTCCTCACCATGGGACCCCATGCAAAGATTTTGGTGGGGGGGGGCCAAATTCATTTTACATAATGTTATGTTCTTTGCTTGACAGTGTTCCCAGTCATGCTACATGGCCCCTTTGCTGCTGGATGATATTAGGCTCCTCCGTTCATGTTAGGGCACAAACCATGGGCATTGTGTTGTAGCCGGACTGACCGCAAAAGGGAGCGAATTTGAGGGGCGTTGGAGCAGTTCATTCCACAGCTCTTTTCATAGCTAAGCCAATGTGTTGTAGCTGTGTTCTAACTCATGTGGAGCGCAGGGCCCTCTCCCTGATCCTGCAGATCACTGGACATACACCCAGCTCCCTGCTCCCCACCACATTACTGCAGGACACTGAGCTGCTTTGATATGCTGTCAGATAGTTGCCCTCTCAGTTTCACTCAGGAGTTTGGGCCCCACCAGTTCAGCATGTAAGACCCACCTATTCCATTTCCATGTGATTTTGCACAACCCTCCATTCCCATGGGGTACAATTGTGCCTCAGTTTCCCCAGGGATTCCAGTCCCCTTTAGTTGCATACCCGCACCTAGACCCTATTGATTTCCTGCAGGGTGACAGACCCTATTCTAAGGGCTACCTCAGTTGTCCACCAGGTATGAAGCTGTCTGGATTTCCCTGCTTGATACCAGCCTTCCCATTCCCAATGGATTCCATAAAAGAATCTGCTTGGGTAGCCCTGCATTGCCACTAGATCCAGGGACTTGTGCTGAACAAAAGGTTTGCATCTGGGGTTCTGTCTGCATTTTGAAAATAGAACTGTGAACCCACAAACTCAGGACCTTGGCGTGTCCCAAACACAGGGATTCACCCATTTGGAACTCAGGGGATGTGAGGGGGCTGTGGGTGATTTGGGCATTAGTGGCATTTCTCAAAGTGTTTCTTTTTTGTTTAGGTTTTGATTTTTTTTCCTTTGGAAACAATGCTGTTCTAAACCCTTTTGTTTTCTGTTTCCTTTCCCAGCCATTAACTATCCCAACCTGGCAGGTAAGCAACGAGGCCTCCGGTTTTATTTTTGACTATACTGAGCAATACCTGCCGGGGCAGCCACAGGCAACTACTAAACTTGCCAGAGAGAATGGGGGGAGGGGGAGTGCGGGGTGGCACAGGTGGCTTTGCCAGTTCCATTCCCCTAAAATAGCATGAAATTTACAAGCACTGAAAATTTCCTCCACCACCAAGTGCTCTTTGTTGTAACCCTTCATGTCGACAGGAGAAAAACACCAAAGAAACTCATCCTACTTACACCTGCTGTACATATGACCTCTAACACAGCTCTCCTAACTTTAGCAACATGCTCCTATCAAGGGGAGCATCAGCAACTCAGCATTGTCCCAGCAATGTCTGGCTTTTTCAAAATAACCCATCTGGTCTGAATTGGGAAGGGAGTTGCCTGATACCCTGCGGGATGTTGGAGAATGTTTTCCAGCATGGCTCTTCTTCCCCTGCAAACGCCCACACTCCCATTCCTTAATCTTCTTTCCCAGCATTGTTCTTTCTCCCAGTCATTGCTCTTCCAGTTATTCCCTCTGAGGGATGCACTTCCAGCCCAAAGCTTTAGGAGCTGGCTGTGGGGCCTGATTTTTCTTAGGGTACTGAGCACCCATAGCTCCCTTTGACTTTGAGCTGAGAGTCCTCAGCATCTCTGAATAATCAGGCCCTGCGTGTTTAACAGGAATAGGATGGTGCCCAGAGTTCTTGAGAGAGGATTGTTTAGGGTGGTCCCAGAGGGTTAGAACTAGTGGTAGAATCATCTCCTCTGGGTGAGGGTGGAAGCCCCACTGGCTGAAACACTGGAAACTTGGCCAGGTAAATAGGGCAGAGGTTCCCATGTTGACAGAGCGCTGACTGGTGATCCACAGAGAGCAGGCTGGTCCCATAGTGCTGGCTCCTCCTCCTTGTTTCCAGCTGCCAAATTGAATGAAACAAATTTGAAAACATATATTCAGTATTTTCCTAATGTTCCTTTTCCATGTAAGCAAGTACTGTTGCTGCTACAGGGATGCTGTGATGGTGACTGGGAGGAGAGGGAAGGGTCTAGGCAATGGCAGCTGGGACGGGAGGCAGACAGGAGACATTCTTTCAAACAAGGTGTGGTCCACACTCTGAAGAGGTATTTGAACCCCTGCGCTAGGGAGTTTGCTGTAGGAAAAGGTTCTGCTCTAGCTAGGGGCAATAGCTTCCTATCTAGTCATGAGGCTTTTCTGTCTGTAATTTGTATGATTCTGGGACTTCCCTCCTACTAGCATGTCCCTCCCCCCACGCTGTAGCATGGCACCTCAAGTGTCCCATGTGCCTCCAATTCCCACATCTCTTGAGTGAGAGCTGCACCTTGGCCCCTTCTCCCAGCTCCATGTCTTCTCTCGTGAAGACTCACTGGGAAACATTAAACAAATTGCCAGGGTCCTGTATTCTCTGCGTCCAGAACACGTTCCCTTCTGCACCTGGCCTGGTGAGAGATCCCATCTCAGTGAATAGGAGAAATTCTTCCTTTTGCCACTTCTTTTCATTTCCAAATAACTCTCAAGAAATCCTGTGGGGACCCCTATCCCAAGAGTGATCATGTCCTTGGGCACTTGAGAAGTGGGGCCTCAGCTGTTTGACAAGAGCCACAAGACTGAAACAACACTGATGCAAATGGGTATGGTTGCAGCCCCCCTTATATTTCGATACAGGGGAACAGTCACAGGTCCCACATGCTGTGCTCCATCTTGAGGCAACTGCACTGAATGCTGGGAGCTATGTGCTGCTCCTTGTGGGTCCTACCCACCGCATGAAATGTGTGAGAACAACTGCTTTGTCGTTGCTTTGGCCATCCCCGCTTTATAGCAACGTGCCTTCCCTTCAGACCTGCTGGCCAGTGAGATATGGTCACGAAGGCTGCTGGCTTTGTGTCCATGCTGCAAAGTTAATAACCCAGAATTGCACCCTCCCCCTTTGGAGCTGCTGGCTCCACAGGTCATCAGAATGTCTCTCTCTCCCCTTAACTCTCCTTTCTTCCACTTTGAATTCCCTCCTGAATGCCCAGCTCTGTGGAGCAAAAGGCAAAGATGAGATGATTAATGCCCATGGCAGCCTGATCCAGGGCACACATAATGGTGATTAATTTACAGGCTCGGAGTGTTGCTTAATATAATTATTTCTTCATGCATATTCTCTTCTGATCTAATAAGGTGTTAATGATGTTGGGCCATGCATGCTTGTGGCATGGTTACAGATGCAAGTGCAGCAGCAATCAAAAGGGAGGGGACGGGGTGCTTAACTTTCATGCACTTTGAGGTTAAAGACAGGAGTGACAATAACCAATAAAAATATATCTAACTCTAAGAAGTTAAGTGATACCTTCTGTTGTTTTAAGGGATCCCTGACTCCTTGTGGTCAGTAAAGATCTCCTGGCACTTACTGCAAGAGTAAAAGTGTTAACCCAGGGCCAAATTCCAGCTCGGGTGAGTCTGTTCTTTCTCCCAGAACTCCCCCTGCTGGTTCAGTTGCTTACAATCTTCACTTCCTATACTAAAATCTTGTGCAGAACTTGTGTGTGCAGTCAAACAGCTGCCTTGTTCCACTCCAGAAGTGGTGGGTGAAATGATTTCCCCGTATGTCCAGTCTAGCATTCTGACATCCTTGGAAATGAAGTGTAGTGAAATATAAGAGATTATTGTTTTCTCTGCCACAGGCCATTCCCTTTCTGAGCAGGAGCAGTGTTCCCGTCTCACGGCACGTCATGCTAATGTGATCGGTCATCTGTTGCATGCGATAGAGGGTGATCAGCCCATGGGATTTACCATGCCTGAATAGACCTAAGGAGATTCATCCAGTCCATTGTTTGCGCCTAGTGCTTCTAGCCCTGGCTCTGACAATGGTCAATGGAAGTTGCTCCAGAGAAAGCTGAAGCTCCTTCCCTACTGTAAATGTGCAGGAGTGAGAAATGAGTTGAGTGGTTAGAGCATGGCTCTGAGATTCAGGATTCTCGAGTTCTATGCCAGCCCTGGGAAAGGAGCATGGGTGCCTATTGGCTCGAGCACTGGACTGAAGTTGGAGACTCCTGTTTCTATTCCCTGCTCTGTCATTGGCTGTTTGTGCAATGAGTGCAAATCAGGCTGTATGTTGTGCTCGGTCTTAATCTCCCCACCTGTACTATGGGGATAATGATTGCGTATCATCCCAGGATGTTCTGAAGCTCAGTGAATGAATGTTTGTAAAGCACTTTGAGATCCTTAGGTGGAATGCATTATGGATCTAATAATACTGAACACTCTTATATAGCGCTCTTCATCCCTGCATTCCAAAGCACTTTACAAAAGGTGATTAAGCATCACTGTCCTCACTGTCCAGCTGGGGAAACTGACACACCAAGGGGAAGTGACTTGCCTATAGTCAAACAGGAAGTCAGTGGTAGAGTGGGGATAAAACCCAATACTCTTATAGCCCAGTTCCATGTCTTAGCCATCAAACCACAATAATAACAAGTGCAGGTACCCCTAAGTGTGTTATATGTAACAATCACTATCTGGTTCCCACAATCTGTAAATGGGAATAGCTTCCTTCTTTACATGCACCACAGCAGCCTGACTATCCGGGCTGGGACTGGCTCCCCCATGCCTGATGTGAAAACCTCTGTTCCATTTTTCTAAAAGGGGAAAAGCCTAGAAATGCTAAGAGCCATGGCAGAGGATCACTCCTGAGTGAGTGCAGGGAGGTGGCTGTGACCAGGGATAAATACCAGGGCACTTTCAGCTGCAACTACTGCAAAGCACATTGAGGGACTCTGCCAGGTGAAAGAAGCCTTTGGGAATCCTGCTCCACCTTGGCTCTGACAACCCAGAGAAAAGCTTCTGTGTTCAATATTTAACCCAACTGTTTAATATTAAACAGGGAGGTTCCTTTGCTCTTCTTGTTGCTGAACCAGGATCTCAGCCAGGAGGATGGAATTTGAGGCAGGGTTTGCATCACACCGCCAGGGCAGCCGTCAGGTTACTGCTGTATTCTCAGTGATGCAGGGGATCATTACAAGTATTATTGCATAAGAACATAAAAACGGCCTTACTATGTCAGACCAATGGTCCATCTAGCCCAGTATCCTCTCTTTTGATAGTGGCCAGTGCCAGATGCTTCAGAGGGAATGAACAGAACAAGACAGTTTTGAATGATCCCTCTGTTTTTCACTCCCAGCTTCTGGCGTCAGAGGCTTAGGGACACCCAGATCATGGGATTTTTATCCTTGACCATCTTGGCTAATAGCCATCGAGGCACCTGTCCTCCATGAACTTATCTCATTCTTTTTTGAACCACGTTATAGTGTTGGCCTTCACAACATCCCCTAGCAATGAGTTCCACAGGTTGACTGTGCATTGCGTGAAGAAGTACTTTCTTATATTTGTTTTAAACCTGCTGTCTATTCATTTCATTGAGTGAGCCCTAGTTTTTGTGTTATGCGAAGGAGTAAATAACACTTCCTTATTCACTTTCTCCACACCATTTTATAGACTTTGATTCCCTCCCCCCTTAGTTGTCTGTTTTCTAAGTTGAACAGTCCCAGTCTTTTTAACCTCTCCGCTTACGGTGGAATAGTTGTGTCCTCACCAGCACCCCCAAGTCCCTCAGGGTGTCCCCACAATTCAAATGCTGTTCCTTTCCATGTTTTTAGTGTGTCACACACCAGCCTGCCTGCTCAGTCACTCTGAGTGGGAAGACCGTTTTGGGTAATGACACGCAAATGAGCACACCATGCATTCAGCGAACCACAACCAGCAGCCCGTGAACTGTAGTTAGGATTATCCAGGGGCTAAACCATGGCGAGTATTTCACTCTGGCAGGGCTGATTGTGCTGGTACAGGAGCTGGGCCTGGTGGAGGTGAAGCCAGGCTTGTTGGTACAACCTAAACAGATTGGAGGCTGGTGAATACCAGCCTCCCTTGTTGTGATCTGAAGGTCTGAGCACATCCAGCAGCACAACAGGCCTGGATCTCAGCCACCTTATTCACATAACCCGCTGGAAAGGACACGTAGCAGCTGCTGCCTCACTTCTTCCCCTGCCTTTCAGAGCTGGAGACAAACCAGCCATGGAGAACATATGACCATGATCCCCATGCCTCCAATCTCCCAGGCTCTTGCCAGGGCCAGTCCCCACTTCTCCCTCCTCCTCTTCCAGCTTCAGCTGCAGAGCAGCCCCTGTACTCAGCGCTACAAAGCGATAGCTAATTTGGATTAGGATGCTAATTAGAAATGAATGGACTGAACGGAGAGCACTTAGCCAGGGTTAATCAGAAGTTAAATGGGCAGCCGAGCTCCCTGTGACTGCATTCGGCAGTTTCCTGCCGAGCTCCAGGGGCCTGTATTCAGCAGCAAAACCCAGCTGCCTTGGTCAGTGAACCATTGTGGTTGAGTCCCTCATGGACAGAGCATAAGGCACAGGTGGTAGTGAGGGCCGTGTGTGGATACCAATGGATCTCAGAAGAGTCAATTTCTCTTCCTTTTCACCCTCCCAAGTCTAACATGGTGGGTGCTATCCAGTCCCCATAGCAATGTGCCATCAAGGAGAGACAGGCATGCAGTAGAAAGAGGGGACAACAGTTTAAAGCCCCAAATTCTATGCTCCAGATAAGGTCTCCAGAGACACTGACTGAGCCACTGAAATCCACGTGACTCCGGGCTCTCTCCCAGCCAGTTTCTGAAGCAAGCCAAATCTGGAATCAAACTTATTGGGGATACAGGAATTTGGAAACATAGGAACTGATGTAAATGAGAGTTGTGCTTTCACATGCCCCTAGGGAAAATGTGTTGCTGGTGCTTAGTGCTCAGCTTGTGTCCCAAAGCAGGGGGATTGCTAGCCCCTGTCAGTTTCTCCTTTTAAACGTGTGGCTTTCCAATTTCATTGGGTGCCCCTTGTAGAGAGGAGCTCCTGGTTGAGCTGTCCTGCAGGGGCTCAGGGCAGACTGTTAAGAACCAGGGCACAAACCCCTAATTGGCTGTAGGGGTATGTCCAGACTACCCGCCATATCGGCAGGTAGCGATCGATTTATCGGGGCTCGATATATTGCACCTCATCTAGATGCGATATATTGATCCCTGAATGTGCTCCCCGTCGACTCTGGAACTCCACCGGAGCGAGCGGCGGTAGCAGAGTCGACGGGGGAGCCGCGGATGTCGATCTCATGCTGTGAGGACAAGAGATAAGTCGGAATAAGATACTTCGACTTCAGCTACGGTATTCCCATAGCTGAAGTTGCATACCTTACATCGACACCCCACACCAGTGTAGACCAGGCCTAAGAGCTATACTTAGATTTCACCAGAAAATTATCAGGTGTAAACACCTCAGGCACTACAACTTAACGTGGAGTCCCAGACAGTCCCCTTGGGTACTCCAGGTAAGCCTGCCTTTGTGATAGATGATCCCTTACACCATGAATCACACAAATATTCAGGTTATTCCCAATCCCAAAGAATCGATCACTTACTCCAGGTCAGTTGCACTTTGGCTTGCACACCGAAGTCTATGTTTGTAGCCAATCCTATACTAAACTATCTAAAGATTTATTAACTAGGGAAAGGAAATGGGAGTTATTTACAAGGTTAAAGCCAGTGAACGTGTACACAAATGAGTCACAATCTTAAAATTCAAAAGGTAACAGAAGTTTCTATAATAAGCAAGTTCTATATGTCCTTTAGGTCTAACCGAAGCTAAGCAGCTGGGGATCCCTTGCTTGTGCCTAGAAACCTCCCCCGCCCCCGGAGTCCAAGCAGCAATGAGACATTGTTCCTCCATGTTAGGGAGTTTTATTGCCTTCCCCCAATCTGCTTTGAGCTGCAAACTCAGCTCATGGGAGGAATTCACTTGCATGACTCATCTTTGTGGGGTGGGCGGGGGAGAGTCAACAGCAAAGTCTTTTGTCTTCTTTAAAGTTCCACTCTAGTCCTTCTGGTGCTGATGGGCCTTCCTTGTTGGGCAGGACATAACAACCTCTGTTGGATGCTTGTGTTTCACATTGTATGTCTCTCTTCTGTCTGGTATTTACACAGTTAGAAGCTTACAGTGCAAATGCTCAAATATCACCTTGCAATATGGGATACTAATGTTATAAGTGAGATAATGTTTAAATCCTAAACACACTCTTCTTCTTCTAATACCTATTTTAACAATGCTAAGACACAGGTGAGCCAGGCTGATTCTAGCAATGTACTTGTCAGTGTTCAGTGGAAACATGGGGATCTTGGAATGAGCTGGCACCTGGTCTGTCAGGGTCACAATCCTGATTTACCTTTGCTGCAACATCCACTGATGTGTGAGTTTTTATACCTCACTTGTGTTCCCTCCAATTTGCTTCCTCTCTAAACTGAGCAGTTCCAGTCTTATCCAGGTTCCTGACCTATGGCGCGCGCTCTCCAGCCTCCAAGCATTTTCACTTGCCATCACTGGACCTTGTTCTATTTCTTCTCTATTTCAGCTCCACAGAATCCTAGTGCAGGCATCCAAGGTCAGTGGTTAGGCCTTGATCTCCTTGACCTGGGACCTGTCCTCAGGGGCAGCTCTAGCCATTTCACTGCCCCAAGCACGGTGGCATGCCACAGGGGGGCGCTCTGCAGCTTGCCGGTCCCGCAGCTCTGATGGACCTCCCGCAGGCGTGCCTGCGGATGCTCCACCGGAGCCGTGGGACCAGCGGACCCTCTGCAGGCACGCCTGCAGGAGGTCCACCGGAGCCGCCTGCCGCCCTCTGGGCAACCGGCAGAGCGCCCCCGCGGCATGCCGCCCCAAGGACACGCTTGGTGCATTGGGCCCTGGAGCTGGCCCTGCCTGTCCTTTATCATAAAAGTTCAAGGTGGAGAAGCCTTATTAGGTCCATTTGGTCCACTCTCTGGGAGCCAATGTAACATCAGGTCTATGCTAGAAGCTTTTGCGGAATAGTATTGTCAGTTAGGGGAGGAAGATGACTTTAAAAAAAAATTCTGTACCAACAAAACTGTCCAGGCAGTTACATTAGCATAAAAGTGTTTTTGCTGGTATAGCTTGTTTCACACCAGGTCTACTCTACAAAGATTTGCTGCTTAACAGTATCAGTTAGGAGTGAGGGGGGAAAAAAATCACTCTCCAACCAACACAGCTGTGCTGGCAAAATCCCCTGTGTAGATGAAGCTTATATCAGCAAAAGAGTCCTTTGGCCGATGTTGCTTTTATGTCATTCGGGGAAGTGGTTTAGCTACGCAAGCAAAGGAACTCCTTTGTCAATATAAGTTGTGTCTCCACTAGGGGGCTTTTTGCTGTTATATCTATTACTGCAAAACCTCAGGGTTTGGCTACACTTGCAGCTGTACAGCACTGGGAGTTACAGCTGTCTTCGTACAGCTGTGTAGGGAAAGCGCTGCAGTGTGGCCACACTGACAGCTACCAGCTCTGCAGTGTAGCCACATTTGCAGCATTTGCAGCGGTGTTGGGAGTGGTGCATTATGGGCAGCTATCCCAGCGTTCAAGTGGCTGCAACATGCTTTTCAAAAGAGGGGGGTGAGGTGGACTGTGACAGGGAGCGTGGGGGAGACAGAGAGAGTGGATTTTTGGAGCCGACACTGTGTCAGCTTCCTGCCTTGCAAATTCCGACCACTTCCCCCACCCCTCTCTCATTCACTCTTAAATGCAAATAGCCTTCAGACCAGATAAGCAGCTGCTCGGAAGGATTTCCTCCCCCCCTCCTCCACCGTGCTGTTTCTCTCCTCAGGCAAACACTAGCTGTGGACATTCCCTGCCTGCCTCTGCTCGAGCAAACAGTAGCTGTGTTTGTTTTTTAGATAAGCAGCTCCCGGAGCCCCAAGTTCACAACAAAACAAAGAGAGGCATCACAACAAAACAAAGAGAGTTCTTTAGTTAAAAGCTTTATGGGAAAATTCCAGAGGTCAGTTACAGCGTAGTAAGATTAATCGCTGTTTACACTGGCACTCCAGCGCTGTAGCACCAGCGCTGTTCTCTTTATTCCTCTCGTCCATGTGGAGTACAACCAGCGCTGTAGCCAGGGAGATAAAGCGCTATATGTGCCTTGCCAGTGTGGATGGGGAGTATGTTGCAGTGCTGTAAACCCACCACCAGCGCTGCAACTCTCCAGTGTAGCCAAGGCCTCAGATTCTTCCCTGCAGTGCATTTGCTCATGCTTGGTCCAGTCTGGTTTCAAATATCCTGGCGATGAGGCTTCTACTGGGAGATGATTCCACAATCTAGCACAAGGGTAGGCAATGTAGGGCACACATGCCACAGGCGGCATGCGAGCTGATTTTCAGTGGCACTCACACTGCCCTGGTCTTGGCCACCGGTCTGGGGGGCTCTGCATTTTAATTTAATTTTAAATGAAGCTTCTTAAACATTTTAAAACCCTTATTTACTTTACATACAACGATAGTTTAGTTATATATTAGAGACTTGTAGAAAGAGACCTTCTGAAAACGTTAATGTATTACTGGCACACAAAACCGTAAATCAGAGTGAATAAATGAACATTCGGCACACCACTTCTCAAAGGCTGCTGACCCCTGATTTAGCAGATATCGCTTTCAGAAAACTTTTCTGGTTTATTTAGCTTGAATTCTCCTTTTACCTTTCTATAGCTCTGCCCCCATGGAGCACCCTACTGATTCTCCTTTCTCCTTGGTCTTAGTACCCTTATTCCACTGTTGTAGACAATTACATCCTCTACTCAAGCTAGATGTATCTAAGGTGTCACAAGGAGTCCTTGGGTTTTTTAAGCTGATTAAGCTTTCCTCCCTGGTTAGTTCCCTGCCCACCTATCCCTGTGGTGAAATGGATTCCTTCTGCACTGACGCAGCATTATAGTGCAGTGTCCCAAACGCTGACTCGTGCATTCTCCCCCGGTGAAAAAGCCAAACTGGCAGGTTTGGGGCGTGGTGAAGCTCAGTAACTGATCAGCCCCTTTTCTGCCCACAGATAACACCTGCCACTTTGAGGACGAGAAGATCTGTGGCTTCACGCAAGACAAGATGGACAACTTTGACTGGACCCGTCAGAATGCCTTGACTCAGAACCCCAAGCGCACTGTCAACACAGGGCCATCCACAGATATCAGTGGCACAGAAGAAGGTACGCAGGCTTCCAGTTTTTCTGTTGCTCAGCTCTGTGTGTGTTGAGAGCATGAAGACCCATTGTACTGTGTCTTGCCAAAGCCCTGTCAGGGGCTCCTTAGCCCACAGCCTCCCCATCCCCAACATCCCGAGGATGCAGTGCTGATCTGCTTTCCAAGCACATGCGTCTGCTCTGCATGGGGTGCAGGGAGCAGGCGGTTAATTTGCATGCAACTGATTGGCATTAAATACACAATTAAAACGCCCACAACTTTGTTTAAAGAAATAGTGAGAGCTCGTTACCAGCTAATTGCCTGCTGCCAAATGCCCTTGTCCCATCTGATGCTTGTTTTGAAGTCACAGAGGGAGAAGCAAGTAGGAAACTGCTCTATTACTTAGGAATGTCCAAGTTGGTTCCAACCAGATGTTATCTTAAGGAGGGATCCCAGTGAGGCCACCAGCCCACCAAATCTCTCCTCTGATATTGTTGTTTAAAGATCTTGCCATCCAGGGCAAATTTGTTGGAGCTTCTCACTCAACTGGGCACAGTGAAATTAGAGTGATCAGATCCACTTTCCTCTCTCGTCCATTTCACTCCCCAATTCTCCTGCACAAAGCAGTCAGATTTGGGCTTCTCAGTGCTGCAGGGGAAGGACTTAATTCCCCCCGCCCATCGCCCATATCCCAAAATTTGAAAAGCATGACCTCTGCCATGCCAGCTCAAACTGCCTGTTGCCGCTCCTCAGTATACTCCAGTGGCAGATGAAAAAACCTGAGCAGGATCAGCAGGGCACAACTGGCCAAGAACATGGTTGGGTGTTTTCAAAGCAAAGGCTGCTCAGTCAGGGATAAGAAGAGCTAGCCTGACTCCTTCTCCCAGCATTTCTCTCCATGTCAGAGCCTGCCCTAAATGTTGGTTCTAAGCTGTCAGCATCTCCTTTGAGCTGCAGGGAGGGAGACCTGGTGCATTACCTTTCCCCACCTTTCCCTCTTGGTCTGTAGGTTATTACATGTTCATTGAGGCCTCCCGGCCCCGGGTGCAAGGAGACAAGGCCCGGCTCATCAGCCCCCTGTACAACATCACCGGCAAGTACTTCTGCGTCTCCTTCTTCTACCACATGTATGGGAAGCACATTGGTGAGTCACCCGAGAAGGGGCAACACTGGCCTGGGGTGGGAATCCTCTATGCGGGACAGTCTTCCAGCCATGTCTGCTCTGTGATTCTCTGTTATCCTCAAATAGTCCTTTTCCACTGCCTCAGTGCAGAGCTGAATGGGTCTGTGAGCCCTGCATTTAAGGCCTTCTCTGACAAGGGCACCAGTTCCCTGCAGTGCCTACCTGTACCTGGCAGTAGCCCTTCAGCCCCTGAGCCTCTGCCTCCCTACCACACCAGCACCATGCCGTGATCCCCCATGAAACAGGGCTGTGCTCCCTTGAACATCCCTTTCCTGTAGAACACCTGCTACCCATCACCATCCCCTGCAGTGGCCCCTCACCCCTGCTCTTCTATCTCCTGCGCTGTAGCATAACATCACGCCCTTGCATCTGATCTCTCGTTCTCTCACCATACCGCAGCCATCCCACAATCCCCCTCATTCCCTGCTCGGCCAGCTGTGAGTGTTCCCATCTCTCCACATTAGACAGCAGGGTGTGATATCACAGGAGAGACTGTGGGCCTGGAGGGGTGCAGAGGGAATTGTATCGGGGGGTATTGTCCCTTTGTGGGACATAAGGGGAAAATGGGACTCTGTGGTTGCTGAAGTGTTTTTGGGATGGAAGCCAGAGTAACAGATCTGCGGGGAGGGGGGTTGTATCCTGAGGCAAAGCTGTTCTGAGGGGGCATCTCCTCCCACCCAACTCAGCAGGCAGAGGAGCAGGAGCCCATGTGCTTAGCAAGCACCATGGAAGAGCCTGGCACACTAATGAGTTTCTATATACACTCAGGGAGTAATTGCTAATTTGTCACCTCTTGATTTTAATTTCATTAATTTGAATAATAGATGCACTCTTCCCACAGTGCACTGGGTTATTAATCTCCTGCTGGACTGGAGCCTGACTGAAAAAATCATGGCCCAGACAGGAGTGTGGCCGCCTTCTGGTAAATGGGGTTAATTAACAGCTCTGCCTCAATGCCACTGAGGTCAATGGCATGGAATGTACTCCAGGGACCAGTCCCTTACACCATGACTCCTGTGTGTAGCGAGGCAGAAGAGGCTGGGGTCCAGGATCTGGGCACTTCCTGCCTGGCTTGGACTATTCTGGTTATGTGGCTGTGAACTGCTTCACAGCAATGAGGAGGTGAAGGTTGTCCTAGCGGTCACTTAGGTGTCCACCCCTGGACCTTCAGTGAGGACTCAGGGACCGTCTAAATCAGTGGTTCTCAACCAGCGGTACATGTACCCCTGGGAGGTATGCAGAGATCTTCCAGGGGTTCATCAACTCATCTAGATATTTGTCTAGTTTTGCAACAGGCTATACAAAAAGCACTAGTGAAGTCAGTGCAAACTAAAATTTCATACCTGCAATGACTTGTTAATATTGCTCTATATACTGAAATGTAAGTACAATATTTATATTCCAGTCAATTTATTTGATAATGATATGGTAACAATGAGAAAGTAAGCCATTTTTCAGTACTAGTGTGCTGGGACACTTCTGTATTTTTATGTCTGATTTTGTAAGCAAATAGTTTTTAAGTGAGGTGAAACTTGGGGAACGCAAGACAAATCAGCCTCCTGAAAGGGGTCCAGTAGTCTGGAAAGGTTGAGAGCCACTGGTCTAGCTAATACTTAGTCCTGCCAGGAGTGCAGGAGACTGGACTAGGTGACCTCTCGAGGTCCCTTCCAGTCCTATGAGTCTATGATTTTGCCCCGCACTCAATGTCGTGACAATTCAGCAGGATCTCAATATGCTCATACTTGCTGCATGAGTGAGCCGAGCTGTATTGGTGCTCTCAGGGGTAGGTTGTGCAGAATTTAGACCCATGTCAGTCCCACTTCACACTGGGATTTTCTGTGCCTGCTGGACTCATCCAATCACTCAACAGAGCTTGGGTCACAACGAGATACTTGCATGACTTTGTGCATGGACTCTCCTGACCTCCTCTGATTAGGTCACCCACAATTGTCTGTGGAGTGAATCAGAAGCTTTTGCTGTGGACTGACCAGTGTATGTTTTTACCCAGCCCTTCTCCAGACATCTTAGAAGGCTTTCCCCCTTCATCAGTCCAGCGCAGAGTGAGACAGACCAGTGGCAGAAGGAGGAGTGGCAGGGGAAAAGAGAGCTCCTCCAGCCTTGCTTAGTTTGGACATAGGGCATTGTACCTCATACGGGGCACTACAAGAAACCCCTTCTGCAGGACAAAGACCCTCTTCCCATCGGAACCTTTCAGTACCTACATGTAACATGGTGGTCTGGGTTTGGTTTGGAGGGAGGATGAAATGGATGCAGATGGGAATGGATGCACTGGAGTTATTTTGCTCATTGACATTTTAACCCTTTCTGCGTTGACTCCAGCTTTTAAGAAGCCAGAAAATCTCAATGACTCCAGAGATTTGGGACAACCACTGGGTTCCATTTCCATGCCCCAGCCTCAGGAATCTTTCAGCTTCTGTTCATTTCTCCATTCAGACTTAATATGATCCTCCCTGTCTGGTCCCCGCTCCCCTCTTGCCACCCGAAGGGGCTGTTAAATTTGTGCGAGATGGCTGGATTGTTTAATGTTAATGGCATCTGATGATTTCTCAGGTTTGGTGCTGTTTGAGCTGAGGGTGAATTCTTTAAAATGCAGACTGACCAGATAGAGTCATAGGGGAGAGAGAATGCTTCTCCCTTTGTCTGTTGGAGCTGTGGCCCATGTATTGTGGCCCACCAATGCATTCCTCCATAAACCTGAGTTCACATACTTACTTCTCTCTGTTTTAGAGCAGTGCCCATTGCTGTGCTCTCGAATCAGTCTGGCTTCAGTATAATTTGCTGGGACACCAGGGAAAAATCAGTATGTTCCCAGTAAATCAGAGCACCCAGTAACCCTAACACTGCCTGTCTCGCCAAATCTTGTTCTGTAAGGTGACCTACTGCTAAAACGTACACTTTCCCTACTGCTCGCATGAAGCTGACTAGTCTTCCAGTGCTGGCATATCACCAAGCTCCTCTTCTCATCCTTCTGGACTCTGGCCCAGCATTGGGGATCTCCACTAGCATCCACCACATTTCTTGGACCCTGTCCTTCCCTGGATGCTCCTGCCTTCAGCAGCTCTCCAGCCTGAGGGCTCTCTGGGCAGTAGCTAATCTCCCCCATTAAGGACACGTGTTCCTTCCAGAAGGCTCTGTGGTTAGATCTTCATTTCCAGTTGATATTTCTCGCTCTAAGAACAGTTTTGCTTGCACGATCAGGGGATCAAGTGGGACCAGGCCCGCAGCTTTAGTACTGCTGAAGGGTGCCAAGTGGATGTCCCTTGAGGCTGAAGTCATCCAGCCACAGAGCAGGTCCATCCCACTCAGGGCTCCAGCTCTCCGGTTCATTCAGTCGTTGGCCTCTTCACTAGGAGCTGTTGTGCCAAATGAGGAACGGGACTGAGACCTCCCACCCAGCCATGCGTCACACCTGACAATCTGATGGCGATGACTTAGTCACTGCACGTCTGAGCCACTTTCCTTTCACTCTCCCTAAGCTGTCCATTCCCCATGTGCACCGCGCATGCTAGTGTTTATATCTTGGCCAGCACAGCTGTGCCAGACCCAGTGCTAGCACAGGCCCATTGCACCAGTGCCAGCCTGTGTCCTGTTTGCATGACCAGAAGAATATCAGCAGGCCCAGGGCCAGCATGCATATGAGTCCCAGCCTCTCCCAGCAGCTGGCCCTCCACCGCGGCACCATGCAGCCCTCTGCCACCATGGAAAGAAGCAGTGTAAAAGTCAACATGTATTTATTTTTAATAACTAGTTTATTACCTTTTATTCCCCACCACCACCACCACCACCACAACAGCTTGGAAGCTGCTTTACTCTCACGATTTGACTATAAAATATCCATAGCCATCCAGGCAAATCTTCCCTGGGAGAGTTCCCAGCCCCTGCTCGTTTATAATAGACATGACGAAAGAGAGAAACCAAATACAAATGGAGCGTTTGTAGCCGGGGTATAAAATATTCAGTGACTAACAGAGCAGGGCAATGTTGAACGTCTCTCAGCTGAGCCGAGAACGAGATGGAAGGGAGCTCTCTGGAGGCCCTTCCCATTCCCCTTTGAGTTATTTGGCTGTTGCTTCTTCCACACTCACCCCCTCAGAATTAGGGTTCCCAGTATCCTGTGACCTTGAGATGCCCCAAGGAACCTAGAGGTAGGGAATCTCCTTTCTACAATGCAGGGTGGCAGAGCATCTTGTTTGCAGTAGAAGGAAATCTAGAAAACAATTGTCCTTAGCCCTTCTTTGGTGTGTCTCCATTCAAGGATCCCTTTACATTTCACTTCACCCACATGAATGAATGAATGCGCACACCCCATGAGGGGGCTCAATACCATTAACCCTAGTTAACAAAAGAGGAAGCTGAGACCCAGAGAAGAGTCTTGTCTGAATATCACAATAAGTCAGTGCCATAGCTGGGGCTAGAACCCAGGAGTCCTGAGCACGAGTTTAACCATTAAGCTCCCGCCCTGCAGGATACTAGCATAAGAGATTAATTGCTGGAGCTGCAGCAGTGTCTCTTACCATGACTACTCATATCAAGATTCACAGCTATTTATCTATGGTGCTTCCTGCCGTAGTAGCAGTTGCAATGCTGTGCAAATGGTCCGCTGTTCCAGGGCAGCACCATGTCTTCTCCCCTGCCAGACACACCCATGCACACAGAGCTTGCAGTGGAGATTGGGATACCTCCTTCATTTACTTGTGTTGTCAATTGCAGTTCCAGATGGTGAATGGTTTGGGGGTCTATCAGAGCAGGGGATTTGGCTCCTCTGAGACATAGCACCTTATTATGTGTGGCCACCATGCTAGATGGCTTCATTAGCACAATCAAGTGCCCAGACTCCTGCCCAGAATGCTTCCTCTCTCCTGAAGCAGTAACTGTGCACAAATTGGAGGTACTTGGGGGCTGAATAGCCAGTCATGTGACTACTTTCATCCAATCAGTGAAAGGGATTTTTTTCCCCTGCTTTCGGATTCATGATGTCACTGCTAGCTTGGGTCAAAATGTTCAGGTTTTTTGGTACATTTACTACCAGTACTAGTCGCTGCCATGTGAGGTCTGCATCTGGGCTAGTAGGGGGATGTGGCCTCAGAGAGGGAGCGTGGGAACTACCCCTCCTCCTATCCTGAAGTTCAGGGAACAGGTTTATTATCGTGGGTCTGTCCAACATCTCTCAAACTCAGCTGACGAGTATTAAAGACACTGTTATTCCAATCCACCTCTGACGGTGATCCTGTCTGGTCACCAAGTTAAATGGGGTCTGGCCTGGCCATTAGCTGGATGTCCCAGGGAAACGTGAAGTGATGCTGGTGATTCAGATGGAGATGTTCTTTTTGAGTCAGTACTGAAACCAGTATGGGGATGAGGGGCAGAGAGGTACTTAGGTAGACAGAGGTGCCAGCTTTCAGATGAAACAAAGGCTCTGATATTTGCAGGTATTAATGATCCCAGGGCACTTGTCACAAGATTCAGGATGTTAACCTCCAGGCTCCTGACCAGCTTGCAGGGTGGGTAAATTCATCCCGTAGACCTGTGTGTTCATCACTTCCTGTGTTGTGCAGTGTGAATGAGCACTGTTAAAAACAGCTGCTACTTTCCACCCTGCAGGTGGCTGTTTTTTAGTAGTGGGTGAAGAGAGGTCCCACTCTATAACACATCTTAATAAAACATGTTGAATTGCCTCCAGAGGGCACAGCACTGTATCATGTAAGATTATGTCATTGAGATGAAGTAGAGGAGGCATATTTCTCCAAATGGGCATGATTCACATCCCTCGAGGCTCTTGGGAAATAAGTTGCAATAGGAGCTGAATGAACAATTTGCAATGAATAATTTATTCAGTACATTTAACCCTTTTTTTTGTTCACGAATCATCCCTAAATTGGCTCTGGCTTTTCCTGATTTTTGTTGTTGTTCAAAATGTATTTGACATTTTTATGAAAACAAATATCAGTTCATGGGTTGTTTGCTGTGGGCAAGGAGCATTCAGTCCTCTGCTATACTTCAATGTACTCTGATAGCAGCTGTTTACTTGTTTATTTTATTTTTTGGAAGTTGCTCAACTGCTATGATGAGGAGCAGGATTATAAATACCTGGCAAGATAACCATATATTGTACTATGTTTTTTAGACTCTCTTGATTGAATACATAGGGGCTGACCCAAATTTCACTGAAGTCAATCTGAGTTTTTCTATGGATTTCAATGAGTTTTGAATTAGGACCATAGATTATTAAGACCAGGAGGGACCAATAGATCATCTTGTCTGACCTCGTTTATGTCACAGACTGAGAAATCTGATTACTCCAACTTGAGCCCAATAACTAGTATGTGTCTATCCTCTGATTGGATGAGCTTTATTTTTATTGTTATTTATTTGCATTCAGCACCTAAAGTGTGCCTGACACTTTACAGATGTCGCCTGCCCCGAGAGCTTAGAGTCTAAAAACCAAAGAACACGTCATGGACAAAGAAAAGATTCACTTGATATTTAATTCTGTGACTAAAACCCCTTCTCCTCTCCCTCTTTTTATTATAAATCCATCTGCCCTGACCTGCCGGCTCCCTTGTACTCCCCCACACTGAAAGGGTGTCCCACAGCGTCAAGTTTCCAGTGCAAATACAAATACACATTCAGCATTTGTATTCTTCAAACATGCTCTCATATTTGCTTACAATTCACTGTCTGGCAGCATTCCATCCTGATGGGGAATTCGCTTACAGGAAAGTCAGTGGGAAATGAATCTTCAATGGGTAGAAACAGGCAACACAGATTCACCTACCAATGCCAGTGAATATCTGCAGATAACCTTTGGCACCATTTGCTCACTTCGAGTTGCCATGAAGGGTGTCCTCGTGGGAAGCAGCTTAACCCAGTCATCCCCAGCTGCTCAGAGGAGACCCCACGCTGTCTCCCCACCCCCTTCTGGTTTAGGATTACAGAACCTTTGCACCAGGTTGAGCAGCTGTTTAGAACTGCAGCCCAACCACCTCTCCAGGGCACGAGGTGTTTTCATCAATTATTCAAACCCTGAAATCAAAACTTATCAGACACTTAAGAGAAATAATGAGAAAGTGGGAGGGAGATCTACCTACACAGCCGCATTCCCCTTATATATTGCTAGGCCACCTTTCTGTTCTCTAAGTGGAGCTTTAATTGCTTCGCCACTGCCCAGCAACATAGGTATGTCAATGAAGATTGCATCTATCCTGTAGTTAGTTGATCCAGGTATCTTTCAGCAGAACAGCCATATGTGCTAGTGTTCATTCCTGCTGCATCTTAGGAGAACACCAGCTGGATGTCCCCAGCATATCAAAGTACAATATTGCCTTTTGGCTGCTGAGGCTAAAATCCAGTTATTCTGCCTCTTCCAGAAGGCCTTAGGAAGGCAGTATTGTGCATTGAGAATTAGCATTTTTTTTACATGAAAAATCCTAAAATACATGAACTTGTTGATGCAGGTGCAGCTACTGCCATCGCTTCTATTGTGGCTGCCCAGCTAGTAAAAGGCTTTGAGAGGTTGGAGAGGCACCCTAACATCTGAACCTTTCGAGGTTGCAGGAGCAGAGTGGGAATCCCATCAGAACAGCCAGTCTCCTGCAGAATTTCCAGTCGCAGTCCAGAATGGGAAGGGTCTGTCTTGCCATAATCTGATCCTGGCAGAAAATCAGAAGTAGAACAAGTTGGAACATGTAAAAACATCCTCCTTGGACTGAACCATGAGACTGTTACCCTCTCTGGCATGCAGTCCTTTGGCAAGGCGCACCTCTGATGGGCTGCTGAGGGTGGGGAGTGAGTGGGAGGACAGAAAGGATTTGGAGCAGCACCTTCAGTTCCACAGCAAAGATAGGTGCTCCCTTCTGCTCCTCTTTCACTTGCTCCTCCCCACTATTTGCCTGCCAGGGCATTGCACTGAGCCATCCCAGCTGTCTGCCATGCACCAGCTGCTACAGACGTGGGGCCCAGCGACTGCCCTGCACTTGGCTTCTGGTCTTGGGGCTGAGAGACCACAGGGAGCCCAACCAGTGTGTAAATTGTGCATCAACTGAGCGGCTGGCTGAGTGGCAGAAGATGAAGGGAGCTGCTACCCACAAAGCAAGGTGGAGTGTGCCAGGAGCTCCATGCGATTAGGCGACCCATAGCACAGGCCTAGAGGAACTGGTGGAAGAAGGATGCTGACAGGCAGAGAACAGGCACGAGCAAATCCTCCCCAGTGAAACATCAGTGAGTTTCATCCTGGTCTGTGGTATGTTCCCCGTTCCATCTCTGCCTGCTCATCAGGGGCTTCAGGAAGCTTTTTACCCTCTGACTCTGTGACTGAAGACCCAGCTAAGGCAGTGCCTGAAAGTGAAGCAGCCAAGCCTCTCTCTCTCTCTCTCTCCAACTGCTCTTCTCTTTTGAACCCTCTGTCTCTTAATGAAGCAGACTTCTGTTTCAGCTCGACTGAGAGCGAGCCCCAGCACAGTGCTCTAGCCAAGGGAACTGAGCGAGGGCCTGGCTATCTCCTATGGCAGAGATGAAAGGGGCGGCTATCAAAGCAGCAAGGGAGGGCTCTGTGTTGCACTGCACCACCGAGGAGAATTCTCCTGGAAGCAACTGAACATGTCATGGAACAAACAGCTGCTGAGCAAGTGACTGGCAATCCTGAGAAGGGTCAGCGTTCCCCCTTCGGCTCTATCCCAGCCTCTTCAGTCTGCAGAGCATGACAACCTCTGAGCACAGGCTCCCTCATGGCAAAGGGATAGTACTGCCCATTTCCCCTCATGGCAGAAACAGCCCCAACATCTCTCCTCTCTGCTAGTATCCAGTACTTCTGGGACCTTCCGGTGCAGAGGTGCAACACACAGGAACAATCAAAGTGGGGGAGAAGATAAACCTTTCAGAACCCTTCAAAGGGCCTGGTTCTAGAAATAGGCTAAGCTTCCATGGGGGAGAGGGAAGGGCTCCTGTGATTTCTGAACCAGATTACCCATTGTGGAGAAGGTGGGACGTGTATTTGTTTTATGAAGCAATGTGTGACTCCATTTACCCACTCACTTTGTGGTGTTACCCACTGGGTGTGGAGAAGTAAGAAATGGATGTTGGTCATGTAGGCAGTCTGTGTTGGTATGAATGAACTATCGAGGGCTGTCAGCAGATGAATGGAGTTGCCTTGGAGATATAATGCAAGACCAGTGATTGGCCATTAACTGACAGCCAGGGGAAGGAGAACATGTGGAAGCTGCGTGATTTGAATTGGAAACAAGTATCTCAGGTGTGAGCAGACTGGAATAGGAATCCTATGCTGCCCTGTGCAGGGGAAGATTGGATCCAGGACTGATGGGCAAAGCAAGGCAGTTTGAATGCAAGCCTGGAGTCTGCATCCCAGGCCAGGGCAACGAGGGGGCTGCCTAACTGGAAAAGCAGAAGCTAGCAAGTTAGGTGAGATCCTAAAATACTATACTCCAGTTGACTAATCAATAGCAGTGGCAAAGGCTAGCTGCCCTGTGTCCAAAGCAGCCCGGTTCCTGCTCACTGCTGCCTTTGCTATTGCAGTGACGCTACCCTTTTCAGAGCACTAGGTAGATGAGAGAGCTGGCGTGAGTATGTCTACATGAGCAGGGAGTCGCATCCCCAGCTCCTTGGGTAAAAGTAGCCAAAGGGTGAAGAGAAAACCAAAGTAGTGCCTACCAGTAGCTGGTGTTCTGGCCAGCTACCCTGTACAAGATGTGAAAGCTGAGCTCCACATTGGTTCAATGGCAGTGTCATTGGAGAGACATTTTAGACCCAGGAATAGGTGACCGGCTGGGTAATAAAATGCAGATCAGAACTGGAGTCTGGGATGCAAATCTCCACCCTGTGAATCTTCTCAGGGGCCATACAGAAATTCCTGCAGAACCCACCGGGACTGGGTATACTCCCTGTCCGTGTGGGGATCTAGCAGATGGTTCTGGCAGCCAGCCCTACTCCCCCAGCATTCACCATATGTGCTCTGCAAAGGGTGTTTTGAAATGATTTCTCTTCCTCCCCCATGCCCACCTTCGCCACGGTGCTGTAATTGAGAACACAAGCCTGGTGCTGATCGCTTTCCATTGTTAAAGACATACAAAGGTGCAGCACAGTGTGCCTCTCTGGTGGCACTCAGAGTGAAATGAAGGCAGTGGTGTTTATTTCAGTGTGTACACTACATGTAGGCGCATCTGAACTAAACAGACTCACTGGTTGCTTTGAATCTCACCCTGGCTCTATAGCATTGCAGTCCAAAACATGGGCCCCTCTCTGTCCTTTTTGATGGTAAAATCCAATTTCTCCTTTCTGTACCATGATCAGTCTTCTCATGACGGTCTGCACCCCCAGGTGTATATTTTATTTCACTATGGGTCCACGCCAGGGCTTTTTTCTTTAAAAAAAACAAACAAAAATTTTAATTTGAACCATCTGCCTAATTTGTCTGTCACTGCAGTATCTAAGCACCCAATACTGTAATTAAGAGAAGTAGCTCCTGTTGTGTGGGGAAGGGCCATTTTCTCTGCTTTCCTCCCACCCCACCCCAGGTAGGTTGTATGGCTGTGGGTTAGATGGAGAAGGGACAGGAACAGTCATACTTGCTTTGTGTAGCCTGCCTGGGGGGCGGGGGATGGAAAGGTTGCTCTGTGATGTGAAGGCCTCATCCTGCTGGATGAGCTTTGCCATAGACTTCAGTAGGATTCTCATCAAGCCCTAAACCAAGTGATATCCTGTAACTGGGCGGACCCACCCCTGCAGCGCCTCCTACTGGTCGTCCTCAGGAATTAGCTCAAACTCCAGTTTGGAGTGCCCTCTGCAGGCCGGTGATCCGCCTTGTTCTCAGCTACTGGCCCCATGTCCCTCCCTGGATCCCGGTGCCCCTTTTACATGGGGTTCTGCCCCCGTGGCAGTGACCCCTTTCTCTTTGGGGTTTCCCCCTCCTGGGAACCCCCCACCCTCTGTCCCCACTTTGCTTCAATATTGGCTACTGCCAGTCATTGTCTAGCCCCACACCCTGGGGCAGACTGCAGTATCAGCCACTCATCATCAGCAAAGGGGTTTGGACCTGCTGCCTTGGCCTACCTCTGGGTTGCACCCTGCAACCCCAGTACCTGTTGGCCTAATCCTAGGCCACAGCCTGGGGCTTTCCAGGCAGGAGCTCCCCAGCTCCGCTGCCTTTCCCCAGCCCTACTCCACGCTAGGTACCTTGTCTAGTTCCCAACAGCCAGGCCCTTCTTCCTCTACAGCCAGAGGAAGACTCTTTTTTCCTTCTGGCGCCCCTGGCCTTCTTATACAGCCTTATTGCTCAGTTTGGGGCATGGCCCCCAGCTGCAGCCACTCCTGCCATCAGCCCAGGCTTCTGGCTCCAGCTACAGCCACATCCTGGGCTGTTTTAAGCTGCAAAGGGCAGGAGCGGGTAACCACCCCGCTACACACCCTTTCCTCCCAATCTCTACAGTTGGAGTTCCAGTGTAGGGCTTTCTACCCAAATACCAGCCTGGCCTCTTTCAGAAGCAATGTTGCTCTAGATCATTGAGCAGGGATGCAGAAGGAGGTGGTCCCTGAAGTAGCTAGGCCTTAGCCTCCTCAGAGCTCTGAAGGTGACAGCTAGACCCTTGAAAGGGACCTGGCTGAAGACAAGCAAGACCAAAAGGCTATTTACTGTAGTACATGGACAATAGTTCCTTATAATGGAAATGCCTTCCCTTCCCTGACTATGGCATTTCTAAAAGGATAATGGATACCATGGATAAGACTCTTTGTAGATAGGTGCTATACAGTATCATATGTCCAATGTATAGCAGAAAGCCATGTTTAAGGAACAGGTCTATTAGCAATGTCCAAAATACCATGCCATCAAGGTTGTAGGGCGATCATGAGTCCTGTTGAGTAGGGATGCTGTCTCCCAGTAGGCTCAGTACTAAAAGAACAGCAGCACTGCAGTTGGGACCCAGTCCTGAGCCTGCCATCAGCTGATTGGAAGCATCTAGGGGGAGCAGGTGTGAAGTGGAGTCCATAAGGAAATAAGAAGTCAAACCACAGACACAACCTGCCTGTGTCAGGACAGAGCAGCCCACAGAGAAGGTAAGGAGAGGCTCAGCTCATCATGACATTGAGATCATTGCGCAAATCCGAGACCTTATTGCAAATGTAGGAGCAAAGGCCTGAGTGACCTGTGGGCCCTGATCTTCAGTTCCTTATCACAGGGAAAGGAAGCACCTCCAGCTCACCAGGGATAGAGGATAGTCCTATTGAGAGAGGTAGAGAGCAGGTACAGTCTCCACAGATGCCAGCTGAGATACAGAGCTGTAATCAAGGCTCTCCCAGCCCTTCCTCACACTGCCTGGGGGAATGCAGGTGTTTGAAGACTCATTCAGTTCAAGTTGCTCTTTATTTTCCTCATTGCTGGGCTGTAAATAATCAAGTGTCCAGCTGAGAGTGTGGCTGACTCTGTCCTCCTCTCTTGCCTTCCTTATCCCTGACAGGCAGGTGAGTTCCAGGAGAGACTGACGGACTCATATGCCCAAATGATTATTCTGAGGGCTTCCAAGTGTCAGAGACTCTAACCCCCAGATGGCAAAGTTCGTTGTCTGACCACGAGAGAGAGAGGCAACACCAGCAAGGTCCGATCAAAAGCTCTTTATTAACAAGTGCACGCATCAATAGAGAGCAGCTCGTCTCCAGAGAGAACCAGCCTGCTCTTTACATCTTAGTATAAGCCTATATAGACAGTTCTGTCTCATTATAAATTATTCACTGGAGCAACCCACCCCCTTTTTCTAACAGCTAGAAACTAGACACTTTTAGTATATATGTTTTACAGCATTAGGTGATTAACAATATCTTAGCAAGCACCAGAAGTTAGGAATGTAGGGGACTTAAAACAGACAGAGAACTGAACCAAGGAGTGAAAACAGGGAGGCTGGGATTTTTTGTCAGTTCTTTAAAGGAACTGTTCCTAACACAGCACAGTTGGTACTATACCAGGAATGCAGCCCCTTCCTTATTTTACTTTTTTTCAGCGCTTCGTGAGACATGCTGCTTTTTAGTTTTTTTCCACTTAGGGATTACCCACAAACCTTTGTTAGCCTGACTTTGGTCAGGTTGGCATACCTGGTTTTGTCTGCTATATCTTTATTCAGGCCTAACACTAGGATGGGACTGAGCTGGTGACAGGAAATGGGAATCTGCTATCAAGGCAGATTTAGTTCCCACTTCACCCAGCTCTGTTTGAGCTTTGCAAATTGGCCGACTGACTCCCGTGTGTGAGATAGCAGGGAGGCTGAGTGCAGGGGATCAGCTTAGGGATTTTCAGTTAGTCAGCCTGTCCTGTGAGGGACTTGCCTACCCCAAATCCTCTCTGTCTCCCCCTTTGCCCTGATTGTCCTCTGTTTACACATGAGAAGACTGAGGCAGGGAGAGGGGAAAGTGACTTAACCAAGGTCCCACAGTAAATCAGAAACAGACCTGGGAATAGAACCCAGGAGTCCTGACTTCCTGTTCTTTAACCACTAGACCATGTCCCCTCCCACTCTTTTGTTTTGGCTGTGTTTTCAGTGGGCCTCTCTCTTTAAACACAGCAGTAAATATTCTTAGTTTAAAATTACACAATTTAAAAATCCCTTGAGTCAAATCCTGTCGGTCTTACCCAGGAAGGACTCTTACTGACATCAGACAAGGTTCATGGGCATTTTGCATGATCGACTGCAGCATTTTGCCTGTTATTTTTAGCACAATTGATAAATGCCCCGTGTCGTTCAGCTCTCTATGCTGGAGTACACACAGCGCCTACCCCTAATTACAGCTTCCATAAAATGAGCCAGATTCCCCCAAGTGTAGCTCCATTACAAGTCCACCGATGTCAAATTGCAGCAGGGATGAAGTATGCCTGGAGGGTGGGCGGGGAGGAGGGGGAAGAGACACTCCCATGGATCTGGGCACATCCAACTCTGTTTTCCCTTTGCACGTTTCTGCCCCAGGAAGATGTATGTAGCCCACAGTGAGACTGTACAGATTTGAACCCTGCCAGGCTTTGTCCCTTCCTTCAGGCAGATACTCAACTGGGTATTTTTAATCCCTGGCAAAACCCACAAAATTGCCTCTACCAGGCACAAGTAACTGATTTTTCACAGGTTTGCCATGGAGGGAACATTGCCAATTTAAACACATCATGTTGCCATTTACACTACATTAGATATTGATTTAGAAAGTCATGGCAATAGCAAGAAGGGAAATCTGGTCCTCTTACTCCAAGAACTCAGGCCCCTACCACCTGAGCGAAAGGAAAATCTTCCTTGCTCGCTAGCAGAATAGGTCCTACGACACACAGTTGAGCAGTTCTGACTGCATTCCACAGAGGGCAGTGATGGGTATACACACTAGCCAGTTCATTACAATATGTACCTATCACATGAGGTTAACTCATTAATGCATGCGAAGTGCTTGGAGATCCATGTTTTTTCTCTGACTATGGACTCTGGTAGCACTCTCCCACATGTAGCCAGCATCCAGTTGCACCAGTATTCATTAGGCTACTGAGCCTGCCCTCTGTAAAACTGCTGAGTCTCACTATGCAGAAGGGTGTCTGTCTGCAATGAGCTCTTGAGTCTGGTGTGAGGGATCCAACAGACAGGACTAGGGCTTGAGAGAGCTTGGATGGAATCCCGTCTATTAAAATAGGAGTGAAACGAAGCGTTGAGCAAGCAGGCTTGGGAGGCTGTTGAGAGCCTGTAATTGTGTTTATTACACATATGTTGCTATACAAAGCATCATTAGAGACAATGGAAGAGTAAATACCTCTTATCATAGCACAGAGACAAATTACATTCCTATAAATTACAGCTCAGCGCAGCTTGATGGTATTTCTCTCCCTCCATCACCAATATGATCGTTTTCCCCACTCTGTGTCTCACCTCTGAGTGGTAACTTTCCACTACAGCACCATAATTGAGAACACAAGCCTGCCGCTGATTGCTTTTCATTATCATTCATTTAAATGAGCGAGAGAAAGGCCTGTATTTGTTCCCAGGATTATGAACAGTAATAGGTTCCTTTTGAGGGCTTTAGTTCGCTCCAGGGATTTGCCTGCTCGGAGCTTTGGGCTTGCTTTATGATCAGCTGGGTTAAAATAAACAGCCGTGCCCAGGACACAGTCAGAGGCCTGGTTACAAGAGGAAGGGCTTCGTCTCTCTGCGCTGGGGCAAGGGCTGGGGCCCTCATGTTAGGCTTACAGTTGGCTCTACAAAGCTGTAGTGTATCTGTCTCTACACTGTACATCTACTGTATGGTAGATCACCCCCTTATCTCCATCTCTGTTTAATCTAACCTAGGATCCAAACTCCTTTTGAATTTCTGGGGTGGTTTTTGGATTTGAATCCCCAGACCTGATTGGTTTGAAGTTGAATCCAAATCTAACTTCTGGCAGCAGCCAAAATCGGTTGTGAACAGCTGATCTCATGAGATTTCCACCTTTGGGGGCTGGAATATTACAGGAACATCTGTTCTGAGTTTCACCATCATTGAATCCGAAACTGTACCCCCGCCTACAGCTAATCCAGGTCTGCGCTGTGATCCCAAACACCACCTGGCTTCACGCTCCACTCCATCAAGCTAGAGGGATACAGTATTATGCATACTACTCTGTGGGTATCTCTCTACTCGTCATACAGTCCTCCTTTTCCTAGCCAGACCTCAGTTACTTTGCTTCCTTCCAGCCACACTTTTTAGATCTCTCATCCTTTTGGTCAGTATCTTAGTCTCGCTGTAGGGCTCTGTGTTACCTAAAAGCTCTGTGGAAAATGCCACACTGCTGCTTAAGCTGCCGTTGTTCCCAGGGTTGAGCTTGTCGTCGGGTGCTGTGCCCGCCTCCGTTCCCTGGCTCACTGGCCCACCCGTGCCAGCTGTTCCTAACTTTTTTGCAGTTCCGACAGAGTGAAGTTCCTATCCCATGGCAACGGAAATAAGACCTTTTCATCCTGCAAGCAGGTAACATTTAGCAGCATCCCCTTGGGTTACTGTATCTGGCATCGCAGTTGGTTCTCTTTTGTGTTCACGCCACTCTTCTGAAATGCCAGCTCTGTGCTTAAAGGAGCCAACAGAAGGCACAGCTTACTCGCACGGTAATTGATTCCTCCTCACATATTACAGGCCTTTATTTTCCCCTCTGATTAGAAAAGATGAGATGATACAGATAACAAATAAAATACCAAGATCGCCCTATTGGAGGGAGATACCAATGAGACTGGCAGTGCTCAGGGATTTTCCTCTGTGCCGCTCTGTCACTGTGGGCGCCGACCTGCTGCAGCACTCTAGCAACAGACACCTGGCCTCCCATTAGCTGTGTATCACAAGCAGGTGTTTTGAGGAAAGTCAAACCACAGTCAGATGGGCAGGAGGACGGGGAATGAAAAGAGGCAGCAAAACTACCAGTAAGGATGTGGATTTCTAAATGAGAAACTGTACATCACCGTCAGATAAAACCAGGCTAGAGGCTTGATCGCAGGTACAGCTGGTTGGAAATTTTTTTGGCAAAACGTTTTTTGCTGAAAGATGCTGATTCATTGAGACCAACACAATTTGCGAACCTGGGTCAGAGTCAGCGAAGCACTCAACTCAATGCAGTTTTGGTAACGAAAATCATTTTGAGGTTGTTGAACCAGAAGGTTTGGTGGGGGTTGAGTTGAAACAACTTTTTGTTTGGAACTATTAGTAAATCTACTCTTTAAAAAAAGGGAAAATGTTTCAATTTTGACAATCTTTCAAAATTATCTAAACCTTTTGATTTACCCAAATCAATTTTTTTTCCAGATTTTATGTTTATGAAAATTTTCAAGATTTCAACTTTGCATCACAATTTGGGATGGGAAAATGTCAAAAACTCTCATTGGATAGGAAGAAAGTTTTCTGCCCTGCCCTAACTGCAGGCAGCTGTCCTGCACTGGCCCTCAGGGAATGAATGGAACAGAACAGGCCCATCTCTGATGGCTGTGAGCTGAGGACTGGAGGCATCTCCCAGTTAGATTTTTCTCCTACATGGAGCCACTGGAAAGTCAGTATAATTACTACTCTCCCACTCACTAGCATCTTCCATCCAAGGATCACAAAGCATTTGTAAAGTATCAATTAATCCTCATAATCTTCCTCTGTGAAGTGAGTTAATATCATTATCCCCCTTTCACAGATGGAAAAACTGAAGCACAGAGCGAGAGGGAATAACTTGCTCAAGATTACACAGCAAGTCATAGAGGGCTAGAGCTGGGAATGGAATCCAGGAGTCCTGATTCCCTGTCCTGTGCTGTAACCACCAGCGTATCCTTCCTTACCCCAGGAACTGTACAGTGTCTGCTACTGGGGAATGCCCACCTGGAGCTGTTAGGCAGCCTTTATAAACAACTGGTTGGACATGGAACCTCTGCTCTAGCAGAGGGACATTGGTCCCCTTACGAGCATAAGGTGTTTGGCTTGACCTGAACCCATCTGAAGTATTTATCAGGGAGTTGAAAGTTATGTAGGAAGCAAGGAGGATTAGTAGGGATGAGAGAAGGCTCCTGTTGCACAGAGGGGCATAATCACCAGAGCTGCATGTGGTCATTCGTCAGGACTTTGTGGATCTCAGCTGGGTCCTGCTCACAGAGTTTGTTTTCAGAGGAATATCCTAGAAAGCATGAGGCCATGCACCATGGGCTCCATTGATCACATCCAGCACTCGGGGCAGGATCAACCTGGACCATGACACAGGGCCCTCTCCTGGTGCCTTCCTGGTGCTAGGCAGAAGCTTGCTGGCATTAGACCACATATGTTCACAGCCTATCTGCTGGGGTGGCATAGAGCCGGCCTGCCTTTGCTGATCTTCAGGCTGGCTGGGATCTCTCTTCTCAGCCTGTTGTTCCATCTCTTCAAGTAAGCTGGGGTCTGGTCTGGGAAGAAAGAATCTTCAGTCCTCCACAATCCTCGCAGAGAGAGAGAGAGAGAGTGTGTGTGTGTGTGTGATGCCACCCTTGCTGCCCCAGCAGAAGACAAGGGGTGCGGTGGAGCAGGAGGCACCACTGTCATCCCAGTGAAGCTCTACCATGCCACCTGTATTCCCAGCTAAGTATTCCCAGCTGTTACATTGGAATGGAAGCTGTACTGCTTTTTAGAGCATAGGACCAACAATACCAGATGGTCCCATTTGGAGGCCAGAGCCAAAGGTTTATTGCCAAGAGGAGGTACTCCCATCACGAGGCATTTAAGCTAGGCTGGACCTGGAGACCATTATAGGAAACAAACCAGGACTGACTGAGCAAAGGAATGGACTCTAAGGCCTCTTAAATCTTCCATTTCTTTGGCTCTCATCAGTAGCTGCCATCCTGTTGATTTCAGAGAGCTTGCACTCTTTGCCATGTCTGAACATGGCCCTATGAATCCATCAGAGTAGCAAGCAGAAGGCCATAGTCCCAGAGACCGTCGAGGGGAATGTCTTTCCAAGCATGCTCAGAGAGGCAGCGTGGGTTAGTAATTAGAGCACAGGCTTAGGAGTCAGCAGACCTGGGTTCTTTTCACAGCTCTAACATGGATTTGTAATGTAATCTTGGGCAAGTGACTTAGCTTCTCTGTGACTCAGTTTCCTCCTCTGTAGGCTGGGGCTAGTGATACTGACCCACCTCACAGGGGTGTTGTGAGGCTTCATTGATGTTTGTAAAGTGCTCCAAGATCCTCACCTGGGAAGTGTGTATTATTTATTATATTTCATTTATTTAGTTTATTAGTATTTTTATTACTAGAGATCTTTGCTGGGCAAAAGGTAAGAGCCTTGCTCCTTTTCCCCTGTTACTGCAGAAAGAGGCCTGGAGTTGACAGCCACGGGCGTGCTCAGGATTGGTTTGGTCCTCGATCAGGAGTTCACAGTCAGTGCATAGCTGGCACCAATTCACATTCCAGATGCTCCTCTTAGTCACTTTCCATTTTGCCTTCTCTTTTTTCCTAGGGCACCAAAGTCCATATATTGAACGATTTGTCCCACCTCTGGCTGCTCAGCCAGGCTCTTGCATGGCAGATCCTAGCATCAGTCACTAAAAGAGGTTAGAATAGAGGGTGGCTGTTTTTAATCCTCGCTCACTGGCAGCTTCCTGCTAATTCTTTCCTCTCTCCGCACCTCTCACCTTCCCAGCTCTGGTGGCTATAATTAGCTGTGCTCAACATAGTCTCATTGACATTGATCTATGGGGTTATTTAGTTCCTGCTTGGACCATCAATTCACCCTACGGCCTCAATGAGATTCAGGCTTCATTCTTCTTCAATCAGACACTCCTTCACTGGTAGTTTCTGAGGCCAGCGGGCAGGGAGGACATAAGGATGCCCGTGGCTAAAAGCTGTCTTTTGCTAGAGACTCCCACAGTGACTTCCCTCATTCCAGGCTCCATGTTTCCACAGAGGAGAGCCCGGGTTCACTTCTCTCAGTCTTCCCGAGGTCACGCGACGCTGGCTGACCTCTCTGGAGAGCGATGTGCTGTGTCACATGTCACCTCGGTTTGTGGTGTCAATCCAAGTGCAAAATGGGCACCTCCGGGGAAAGGATCTGCTCATACCATTCGAAGGATTTTTTTTCCCCCTCACTTGTTCAAATTCACCTCCTAGGAATCAGAGATGGAATGTTAGGTCAGCCAATCCATCCTGCCTCCTCACCAGTCCTGACTTAAACCCAAGGTGATGTTTGAATAACTCCAGTCATGGGGTTTCTTTTCCTTTTCTTTGGAGACGATTCCACAATCTTATTGGGAACTTTTTCTTCCTGTTCAGCTTGTTTAGTTTAATCCCATAACTCCTACTACCAGTCCATTGGACCTCCCTGAGCAATTTCTCTTCCCCATTAGTGCTGACTCCCTTTGGCCATTTCTAGGCAATCTCTCTCCCTTCCCCGTTAGTGTACGTCTACACTGCACCTTGGAACTAGCCTCCCAACCTAAGTAGGCAGATTTGCACTGTTTTGCTAAAAACAGCAGCATCACTGTTGTGGTTCCAGTCTCCCAGGCCCACCCAACCTCTGGGTCTGAGCTCAGGTGGGTCAGTTCACGTCTTTGCTGGAGCTGCAACATCCATGCTGCTATTCTTAGCGCACTCGCTCAAGCCAAGCTAGTGCGTGTCTGTCTACCTGGGCTGGAAGGCTTCCTCCTGGCTGCACTGCCGCTGTGCCCATAGTGGTGTGTTAGCCAAGTTACAGATATTTCATGCTTTTAACCTTTCCTTGTGAGTCAGCCACTCTGAGTCTAAACATTTCATCATCTTGATTACACGTCCCTGAACATCCTCCAACTTATTGATAGCTTTCTGACAGTGCAGCCCCCCAATGGGGTCCTGCCACAACCAGAGAGAGAGAGACGTCTGCTGCTGCATGCCAGCTACCTCTGAGACTTGGATGCCATGTATGAAATGCTCCTAGATGCACTGTGACCAGAGCGGTATGGAAAGGGATTGCTCCCTCCCTGCCATGTGCCTGGTGCCTCTGAGAATAAAGTATCCAGGTCAGAACACAGCAGACCAGCTGCAGTCAGACCAGAGGCACATAGAGCGAGGGTATTATCGCCTCCCTGCTCTCAGATATGACACCTCTGGGTATGGAGGCCACAAACACGCTGGTTTTTTATTTTTTAGTCATGGAAGAGCAGCAGTGGCTTCAGCCTAGCCCTTCAGTGCGAGGGCTGGAGATGCCATGATTCTATTCAAGACCTCCCTGGTTCCCATCCCCTTCTGTCCTCTTGCTCTAGGAACATAGTCCTGTCCCAGGTGATCTCTGTGGCTCAGATCTTCAAAGATATAGGCAACTAACCCTTGCTGAAATCATGGGCAGCTCTGTTGGGCAATTGACATAGGGTCATTAATGCCCCAGTTTCAGCAGGACTCTCTGGGACACCTGTGTCATAAACAGATAGTTAAGGTCTCTTTTACCTGTAAAGGGTTAACAAACAGTAAACCAAAAACACCTGACCAGAGGACCAATCAGGAAACAAGATACTTTAAAATCTCGGTGGAGGGAAGCCTTTGTTTGTGTTTTTTGGGTTTTGCTTTGTTCTCTCTGGGTCCTGAAAGGGACTAGATATCCAACCAGGTTTCTTGCCAATCTCCCTGCTACAGTCTCTTATATATTCAAAATAGTAAGTATTAAGTAGAAAGGCAGTTATAGTCTTTTGATTGTTTTCGGTATTTGCAAATGTGTATTTTGCTGGAAGTATTTTAAATTGTTTTTTGCGGGGGGGAGGCTTCTTTCTAGTCTCTACAAGCTGAAAGACCCTGTAACTTTTACCATCTAAATTACAGAGACAACTTTTACTTTTTTTCTTTCTTTTTATTAAAAGTTTTGCTTTTTAAGACCTGTTTGATTTTTTCCCCTTGTTGAGGCTCAAGGGAATTGAGTCTGTACTTACCAGGAAATTGGTGAGAGACAGGGAGAGAGAAGAGGGGGGAAAAAAACCTGATTTCTCTGTGTTGTGATTCAAGGAGTTTGAATCATGGTGATCTCCTAGTGTACCCAGGGTGGGAAAGATCTGGGAGGAAGAAAGGAGAAGGGGGGGAAATGGTTTATTCCCCTTTGTTGTAAGACTCAAGGAATTTGGGTCTTGGGGTCCCCAGGGAAGGTTTTTGGGGGGACCAGAGTGCCCCAAAACACTATATATTTTTGGGTGGTGGCAGTTTATCAGATCTAAGCTGGTAATTAAGCTTAGAGAAATTCATGCTGGTACCCCAACTTTTGGACTCTAAGATTCAGATTGGGGAATTATACCATGACAACCTGCAAGTTGATGGAGCCTGACCCAGCCTCCAGTGTCCAGTTTCTTTTTTGCAGGCTCCTTGAATCTTCTGGTTCGTGTGCAGAACAAACGGGCCATCGACACCCAAGTCTGGTCGCTCAGTGAAAACAAAGGAAACGAGTGGAAACAAGCACACGTCCCCATCAGCCCTCCAGGACCCTTTCAGGTAAGCAGGCACTAGACCTGCCCCCCACCTCTTGGGTGCACGCTATGCCCAGGAAGAGCATCACCAGAACAGCCCTGTCATTATGCGTTGCCTAACAGGGGTCGGACACAGGGTATGTATGGTACATGGGAGGGCACAGGGCAGTTCCCCACTCCCAAGCTTGTGGGGAGGGAGTGAACTGAAAGTCACAGCCAGTTTCAGGGGGGGAAGGAGAATGTGGTTTCATGCCTCTGCAAACCTCTTGCCTAATTCCATCATGCACAAGCACAGATTTGTTACTATCAATCTGCAGTTGAGGCGAGCACTGTCCTGGGAACTGGTCTGATACTGCAGGGTTGCTTGTGAATGCTGGATCAGTGCACTGGGCTGTTACTCTAGCACTTGGGAGCTTCCTGTCGGGGGCAGGGTTGTGCGCTCTGGAGCCATGCACACTGGTTTCTTGTTGTAGGGTTGCTTGTAAGCACTGGGCTTTGCACTTTTTTGGGGCTTGTGAGTGCAGGGGCACACCTCCATTAGTTGTTGTAGGGTGCTTAATGCAATGCCCTGCATGCTGGGTTGGTGTTGTAGGGTTGCATGTCAGTGCTGAGTCTGCGTACACTGATTTGTTGTATAAGCGTGAAGTGCCTATACTGTGGGGTGCTATAAAATCACAAATAAGAGCCTGAGTGCAGCATGTTGCTGGGTGGTGAGCGGGCCATGGTGCTGGGTGGCGAGCAGGCCGTGTGTGCTCTCTCCAGGTAGGGTGACCAGACAGTAAGTGTAAAAAATCAGAACAGGGGGTAGGGAGTAATAGGTGCCTATATAAGAAAAAGACCCCAAAATTGGGACTGTCCCTATAAAATCGGGACATCTGGTCACCCTATCTCCAGGGTAGCTGAGCAGGGACTATAGTGGCCATGCAGGACTAGTAGTGGGGGCTGAGAGGAAGAGGGGATGAGCCAGAAGCTGGGTTTTACCCTCTCCTTAGTGAGTGAGAACTGGCACCAATAGTGTACCCCCTGCCGCCAGCAGGTAGTGATTGAGTCTCTGCCCCTGGGCTGCCAGCAGATTTTGGTAACCATGGGAACAGAAGAGGGAGCTCAGGCTGATGAATGACAGGCTCTGAGAAGGAAGGAGCCAGTCTCTCCAGGATTCCCAACCAGGATGGGTGGCATAGGGAGGGGAGCCCTACAGCCCCCAAATGGAGATGCAGGAGATGCCCCAGAGGTGGAGTGGGAATTGCTGTCTCCTATCTGTGGGGAGCAGGGGCTGCCCCAGTTCAACTTACTCCCACCCCAGTGCTTTAGTGACAGTAGGTCCCTCACTGGCCTGCCCAAGGGCACTCAGGAGAGTGACCCTCTGTGCACTGCAGGCGTGGCAGGTGATAAGCACACGGAGCCCCACGCTCAGGCAGCCGGCGGGTTGGAGAGGGAGAAGAGCCCCGTGGGAAACAGCCTAGGGGCTGCAGGGGAGTGACCAGAGGGCTGGGAGAGCAACAAATCCCACTCAGGGGGCTCAGCCGGGGGGCAGCCAAGTGGCTGTAGGGAACAGAGACTGTTCAGGGGGGGTGACCAGTGGGCTACAGGAGCCTAGGACCCTGGGCTGGGGGTGGAACCCCCTTACGGTCACGGCACCTATGCTGGGCAGTTGGCATCTGTGGATGTGGCACCCTGTGTCCTACCTGTTCTGTATACATGGGCCTGGCCTGTCAGTGAGGCCATTCCCCTGCCTCGGGGCAGCCCCCCTCACTGTTCATTGTCTCTGTCCGCAGATCATCTTTGAAGGCGTCCGCGGCACAAGTTATGAGGGGGACATTGCCATTGACGATGTCACTCTGAAAAGGGGAGACTGCCCAAGGAAGTCGATTGGCCCAAATAAAGGTGAGTGTGTGAGAAGGCTTGAGTATGCATGTGAGTGGGCACCTGGGGGGCTGCTAGATGAAGAATGGGGGGGGATCTGATGTGTTGGTATTAGCGTGTATCGGTGAACAGAGAGGGAACATGTGTAAGTATAAGTACACGGTGTGTGTTGCTGGGTGAGTGTTAGCAGGATGTTTGTGTCTGTGGTGTTTTTACATCAGTGTTGCTTGCTGTGGGTGGGTTGGTGTGTGCGCTGGGGAGGCGGGTAGTGTGTTGGGTGAGTGTTGGTTGTCAAAGGGGTATGTATGGGTGTTTGAGTTGAGGGTATGTTGGTTGGGTCAGTGTAGGGTGGGTGTTGAATATTAGCTGGGTCTGAGCGGACACTGGTGCAATGGGAAGTATGTAGAGTTGAGTGTCTGGTATGTTGAGGGGTGTTGGATATCAACTAGATCTGTGTGGGTTTTGGGAGGGGTGTTAGATGTCAGTTGGGTCTGTGTGGGTGTTTGTGTTGGGTGGACAGTGTGTAGGGTAGGTGTTGGTTGGGTGTAAAGGAGGTTTTGTTGGATGGATGGCATGTAGGGTGACTGGATGTTGGTTGGGTGTGGGGGAGGTTGCTTTGGGTAGGTGGTGTGTAGGGTGGCTATTGGATGTTGGTTGGATCTGTGGGGGGTTGTGGTGGGTGGGTGGTGTGTAGGGTGGTTGTTGGAGGGTGTGGAGGGTTGTATGGGGAAGTATACACTTACTGCTCAGTGTATGATGACACATTATTAAAGCAAAGCCTTCCAACAGGAAAGGGGAAGAGTGTTTAGCTGCCTGATCAGGTAAAACCATGACAGCGTAGGACACAGATCTCTCATGGTCAACGTGACATTGCTGTTCGGTTGCTCCAGAACCTCTAACCCCTGAACTGGAAAATAATAGTCCAGGGTCATTGTGACCTTAAAGAATGAAGCAGAATCCATATGGATGGTTGTAGCGATGTGGGACTCATCCCTGCAGCACCTTCTGCTGGTCTCTTCTCAGAATTAGCTTGTCCAGCCTCCGGAGCACCCTCTTCAGGCTGGTGTCCCACTGCTGCTTGGCCCTCGTGTCCCTCCCTGGACTCCTGTGCCCTGTTATCTTAGGTGCTGCCCCCTGGCAGTAACACCTCACTCTTGGGGTCTCCCCTCCCCAAGGAACCCCCACTTCCCCATCTCCACCTCGCCTCAGTCAAAAGCTACTGCCAGTCACCAACTAGCCCCCGCGCCCTGAGGCAGACTGCAATATAAGCCACTCATCACAGGCAAGGGGGTTTTGAACCTGCTGCCTTTCTCTGCAACCCAGTACCTCTCTGGGGCCTTGAACAAGGCCCTGCAGCCTGGGGAGTTGCCAGCCTGGAGCTCTCCAGCCCCGTTGGCCTTTCCCCAGCCCTGCCTCACTCTAGGTGCTCTGAGTTTCCCAGCAGCCAGCTCCTTCCCCCCCCCCCCGAAAGCAGAGAGACTGACTGCTCCCCAGTCTACTGCCCTCTTATAAGGACCAGCTGTGACTACTTCCCCAATCAGCCCAGCCTAAGGCTCCCAGCCCCAACCCTCTCCAAGGGCTGGCTTTTAACCCCTTTCAGGCCAGGAGCAGGTGACCACCCCTCTACAATGGTGTTGCTGTACCTGCTAGCTGGTCAGAAGCCTGCAACTGGGCACTGAACTCTGTGTTAATATGCCAAGGTCTTGGTCAGGGTATTGGGCGGTTGCAAGACCACTATTTCTGGAGAGGCTTTTGAAGCATCACAGATCCTGTACCAGTGGAGCTGGCTAACACTAGTTATTTGAGTAGCCTTGGAAAGGGGGTAGATCTTCTTTGAGCTTTTAAGGCTCAATCCTCCAATGAGAGACAGACTGCATCAGAACTGAGGGTGCCAGCTAACCCGAGAACCCTAGAATTTCGAGATTGAACAGAAGTAGCTGTATTGGAGCCTATTTAGTCCACCTCTGAGGCCCAGGCAGGACTGTTCCCTAGAGTATACGCTGGAGCTGCTTGTTCAGTCTCATTCTAAATGTCCTTAGCAATGTGCCTTTTCCCTGGGGAGACAGTTCCCCAGCCTAATGAATCCTACAGTCAGGAAATACGTTCTACTTGGCTTCGTTTCACCATCCCACTCTGAACAATCTCTCTCATTTCTTAGAAAATGCACTTTTCACATACATGTAGGTGGATCTCAGATCACCCTCAGTCATTGTTTTGGCAAGAAAGATTTAGTTCTTTCATCTTCACTCAGAAATAAACCCTCTAGCCCCATTATCATTTGTGGTCCTCTTCGCTAAGCCTCTCCAGTTTGACGATACCTTCCTGACATGAAAGGTGTCTAAAGAGGGACCCTTCCCTCCTGGCTGTAGGATGTGATGCCATGGCTGTACTATAATAGCCAGTTTGATGCCACATTGCAGTGGGAAAGAGGAACGCTGGTTTTTCCTTGACTTCTGTCCCTGAGCACGAATGCTAGTGTCCCACGAGCATAATCCCAGCTACAGTCTCAACTGGATCCCCAAGAAAGAGAGTGGGACAGCAGGTATCCAGTGTATGTGGAGCTTGCAGTTTCCTGTGGGGACAGCTGGCACTGATGTTGGTTGACTTGCTTTACATGGTATGTCTGTTTTCCATAACCAATCTCTCTCTCTCTCTTTGGCCTGCAGCAGTCGCCCTTCCAGGGAGCGGCGTCCCAACCCTGCACAAGTCTTCTCTCTGTGGGCCACTGACTTTTTTCCTTTATGTGCTGCTCAGATGATGGCAAGCGAGCATTCCTGTCTTCTGGACAAGACATTCCTGCTCCTTTCCTACTCAGTCACCTCTACTCCTCTTCCTCCCCTTCCTCACTGGCACACCAAAGTGTCCATATGTTACCAAAGACTGACAAGCATGACCACGCAAAGGGATCTGCTCAGAACCTGGTGGATTCCTCAAGAAAGTCATAATGTCTAAAAAAATAAAAACACAAAATGAGAGAGAGAGAGAGAGAGAGAGAGAGAGAGAGAGGAAGGAAGAAAACAATCACACAAGAAGGAATGAAGAAAAATGGGAATGACAAAAATGTAAAGAACAAATGAAGGAGGAAACTCCCCCTCCCCGTGTTTCCTTGGGAATATCTGACAGGACTTCCTCAGGGAAGTGGGAACTTTTGTTTTAAACAAAATATATATATATATTAAAGCACAAATTTCTACCAGAACTGTTAACTTCTTTACTGCAGAGGCCACAGCTTAGGAGACCATGTATCGCAGCGCTCCCCTTTTGACTCTTCATGTTCCACCTTTATCCTGCTGGCTCTGACTGCTGTGTACCAGCTGCGGCGCCCCTACAGTAACATCCCACCTGTCTCCATTTGGGGTAGCTCACCTCCCGTGTGCTGGTTGGCCATAGACTCTCGCCTCATGCTGCATGTGCTTCAGTGTCTCCATCCGCATCTTCCAAACTTCCATATATTCAATTGTCTATGTGTGATTTGCTTTAATCCACCCAGCACTCCTTCTCCCACTTGCTGTGTCCTCCCGCCCCGCCCAAAGAAGTCAACAGCGGAGTGGACTCATCATCTGGATTGTACTGAGTGGTGGAAAAACCCTGGGTCGATCCAACTGCAGCACTGACCACCAAACGCTCCCAGATGTTTCTCTCTCTGCATCTCTCACTTCCCACCACTGGGTGTACAGACTCTGATGATGGAGCCGAGGCTGCAAACAAAAGCCTCTCAGTGGGATGGAGCTGGCAGGGTGATGACATGCAGACAGCACTTGTCAGTCAGTGCACACTGGAGTGGGAGCTGCAACAGCCTTGGGGCCAGGATCTCCTGTCAGATTTTTTTGGTTAACTAACTTCTTTCTTCATTCCACTGTTAGCCTTCCCTGCCCCAAGCTCCTATTTCCTTTCAGACTGTGGAGAGAGGCATGGATTTGCACTCTTTATACTTCCCCACCCCAAACCACAGGCCTCTCCTAGTCTCCAACCCTTGTGCCCTCTGAATGGATCTGAAATTGCAGCTGCTGCCTTGAACTTCAAGAACTTGTGGTCCCCAGGATGTATTAACTACAAGGGAGGTGCAGGGGGGCAACTGGGTTCCCTTCACCAGAGTAACAATCAGAGGAGCCAGGGGATGGAATGGGCACTGAAGCTCCTGGGTGACTGGGCAAAGCAGGTGGCTGGATCCCAAAGAGAGGATCATTCTGGTTTTCACTTCTGTTGGCTGCTGGGGACAAGGGTGCAGGTAGAGAGAAAGTTGGGATTTCTTCTTCATGGAGTTCATGCTGCCACCGTGAAGGAATAAAGCCAATGTCTCAGGAGAGTTGCCTCTTGGCTCTGACCCTGTTCCAGCCAGATCCATCCTGCTCCCTACTGCAGCCATGGCTTGGCCTGGGGGTGACATGGTGTGTAGGTATCTGCTGTACCAGGTGAACCCAGGAGCAAGGTCTCCCTTAGGCTAGCCAAGTAGGAGCCATGTTGACCTTGTTACAGCTGGAAACAGCTCTGGGCCTACCTTTCTCTCACCCCTCCCACCGAAGAATAATGTTAGCTGTACCTGTGGGGGGGGGGGAGAGATTCAGTGAGGTGACACTCTTTCCTCTGAGGCACACCCAGTCTGCTCGCTATTCCAAGAGCACAGCAGAGGTATACTAACCTGTCTCAGGTGTAGACTCACCAGCACACATGCCCCCACCCCACCCTCCTTGATGACTTTATCATAAATTTTGGCTTCTCTGGACAATAGCGTGTAGCTAAATCAGCTCAGTGTATCACCTGCCCAATGCCTTCTGCGATGCTTGGCTTCCCAAAATGTCTGAGGCTTGGCTTCCCCTCACACCCGGTGGGGAGGCCTGTGTTCAGTGCTCTACCTTCCTGTCCAATAGGGCCATCTTCCAGTGCTTGAGCCAACCGCTCACTCACTAGGCCTCTGGAAGATGGCATCTTGAGTCATTCTGCAGTGATCCTCGTGGCCAGTGTAGGAGGTGTGCTGATGGGCTCCAAAGGGCAGGGCCGGCTTTAGGCCGATTTGCCTGATTCCCCAGAATCTGGCCTCGTGCCTAAGAGGGCGCCATGCCTTAGGCGCCTTTTTAATTTTTTTTTTACTCACCCCGGCGGTGGTCAGCTCCACCGGGGTCTTCGGTGGCCCCGCTCTCCTGGCCAGAGCTCTGGCTGTACCGCTGCAGCCCCACGGCCCCATGACCGCAGCCAGAGCTCCAGCTGGAGTGCGGCAGCCCCACAGCCCAGCAATCCTGGCCAGAGTGCAGCAGCCCTGCGGTCCCGCTCTCTGGGTCGCGGGGCCATGGGGCTGCCACGCTCCATCTGGAGCTCTGGCTGTAGCGCGACAACCCCACGGCCCCGCGACCCTGCTCAGAGTGCAGCAGCCCCGCGGGCCTGTTCTCCTGGCCGGCAATCCAAAGTGCTGCCGAAGATTGGGAGCGCTGCCTGCTGAGTACAAGCCCCGCCCCCCTCAGGATTTGGGCCCTGCACTTGCTAAAGCCAGCCCTGCCAAAGGGAGTCCCATCCAGTCATCCTCAGTCATCCTCAGCCAAAAAAAGGGTGTTGGGCTGAGGCGAGCCTTCACAGGGGACTTCCCAAAAGATATCGAAGGGTCCAGCCACGGGGTTCCAAAACTCCAGTTGATTATTTTCCTCCTCTCCAGGACTGAGAACTCTGCCCTCTTCATCTGCTTAGTCCCTTCACCTCTATCTTCTGAGCCCAGATCTTAGTCTCAGTGAACATTTAGCAAGGGAATGTGGTACCTTTGCCATTGGCCAGACATTGGAGTGGGGCCCTGCAGGATAACCTCTCCCTACTGCCAGCAGACACTGGGAAATGCAACCAACCAGCCCCCAGCTTTTTAGAAAATCTCCTTCAGTTCTATGCCCCAGAATGTGGTCTCTACAGGAAGCAGCTTTCTTTCCTCCTTGTATGCTTTCCAAGGAGTCTGATCTCAATCCTTGGAGGAGAGCCGATGCTTTCCACAGGCAGCACAGGGGCCTCGGGTGTTTAGTGCTAATGATTTGGGTCAGCTGCCAAGGTTCCCTATCATGTTGCAGCAGGCCTTGGGATGGAGTATGTTCCTTTCCAAAAGAGCTAGCCATGAGAGCCCATATTTTCTTCTCAGTGTGGGAGTGAGGAGGAGGCAGGTCATGAATTTGCAACTTTTGAAATTTTGGGGGAATGTGGGTGAGCTCTTGTGATTAAGTTCCCCTGAGGAGGAACAGGAGGCATGCTGCAGAGGTGGAGGAGAGGGATCAAGGTCTTGAGCAAGAATTATCCCTGAGCAGGGGCAGGTGAGAATGGACTGATTCTTAAAAAGAAAACCTGTGACCCCTACATCCTTGCTCTACTGCAGCATCTGGCCCATTCACCACACACACAGGAATGTGCCAGAGCCACTGAACTGACCCACCACGCTCAGGGTCACACTCCTGTCCATGGTATTAGGGCTGGAGAGCAGCACAGATTTTTCCCTTAGACTGCAATTGCCTTCTCCATTCATTGGGCTCAAATGATCACTGCTTTTTGGCCAGTTTGCCCTTGTATAAATCTCAGGGAGCCCTTGTTCATCCCTCCCTTCCTAGATTCCCTTCCCCTTTATCTGTGGCTTGAAAGCAGCTGGTGTTGTGTTTACTGGAGCTTCATTAACCCAAGTGCCTCAGCTTGTCAAGAGTATTAAGGATGAAAGGAAGGAATTCATTGCACTGTCAGCAGTGCTGAGTGTGTGGAGCAGAGGAAGGAGCCAGTTCAGCAGCAAGGATGCCTCGCTTCAGGGGGATGGAGACTGCACATGTGAGTGGGAACATGCTGTTATTCCTTAGAGGCCTGGTCACCTTGACACAGGGGACCTCACAAACTAAGCTGGGTTGTGTTATGTGGTATTAAATCAGGGGTAAGCAATCTATGGCACACGTGCCAAAGGCGGCACGTGAGCTGATTTTCAGTGGCACTCACACTGCCCGGGTCCTGGCCACCGGTCCGGGGGGCTCTGAGCTTGAATTTAATTTTAAATTAAACATCTTAAACATTTTATAAGCCTTATTTACTTTACATACAACAATAGTTTAGTTATATATTACAGATTATAGAAAGAGACCTTCTAAAAAATGTTAAAATGTATTACCGGCACGCGAAACCTTATATTAGAGCGAGTAAATGAAGACTTGGCACAGCACTTCTGAAAGGTTGCTGACCCCTGTGTTAAATAGATGGGAGACTCCGAGGAAACTTCAGGTACTGCAGGAAATAGTATTTGTGGTTAGGGGTCAGTACTAACCCCAGCCTCTGCACTGTGCTTTCAGATGAGGTCTAAAACTATATTCTGCACCCCGTGTCATTAAAGATCCCCTGGCACTTTACACGGGTGTTAAACCCAGTGTTCTGGGCAAATTATAATGGTTACATTTCATTACAATGTGCTTCCTTCAGGTTCTGATGCAGTTTCAATTAGATACATTAGTCTTCGCTTCCTGACCTTTACTGTTGTTGTGTGACTATTAAGTAGCTGCTTTGTTCCACTCCAGAGGTGGCTGCATTTCAGATTATTACTCGCTATAGTTTGGCACTCCCCGCAGGAGAACAGGTGCTATATCTGTGTAAGTGACTGTGTTTATTCACAGGGAGATCTTTGGTAGGTAGTTGTAGAGATGAAGTAGGGCATTGCTATGTGGGTGTAATCCAATATATATTCAGCCCTTTTTTTTTCAGTACATGAAACAAAATGTGCGTGCACAGGCATAGATTGCAGGTATCAGATGTAGTGAGCGATACTGTATAGTTAGGCTTGCAAAGGAACTTTTATTTGAAACCTTTCTGCAGTTGCTCAGTGCATTCTGAAAAAATATTTCTTTTTTATTATAATTCCCCACATTGGAGTAACAGCCCCAGTTACAGGTCACCAACCTAGGATTTTCAGCTATGCAAGCAGGCACTCCCACTGCTTGCAGTACAGGTGCAACTTCTTTGGCTGGTACGGTAGTAGACTTTTATCCTTTTACATGTCTCAGCCACTAGAAGGCAACACAACTGGCATGTTACATTTGATCTCAGGTCATGAGCAAGTCCGTTGGAAAGTCTGAGGGAAAATCATTCCAGCCACTTTGGAATGAAAGCAAGCAGGAAAAGAAATATGTATTTTTTGCATTATTTAAAAAATTATTCAAACTTTTTTTTAACACACAAGTTAAAAAACACCTGAAGTTTAAAACGTTATGTTTGACACGTGTGCGAATCTACATCTGTATCGTCTCTCAATGCACTAGTTAATTATCAGCCTTGCAGAAATGTTACCCCGGGGAAGCAGTTTTATCGGGGGGTGGAGAAGTGGGAAAGCAGTACAATACAAATGTTTGTTCACAGGTTTAGCCTGGGATACATTTCATGACAGTTTTGCAAGGCTGATTGATGGTGTGTATATGTATTAATGATCATGCTACAAATGGCATTTCATTCCCAGCTGCTATTCAAGGCAACTGAAATTCTAACTTCGTAGTATACGAGGCCCTTTGGGCCCTAGCCCACTCAGAAACACTGCAAAGAGTCTTCAGTATCCGTGAGAGAACAGGCACTGTAGTTCACCTCCTAGCCTGGTCTGCTCTTAGTTCCTGCAAGCTAGCAGTATCGAGAGAGCTGCTGTACCTCTGGACTGGTGTTTTGTGCTTCTCAACCTGCAGACATTACTGGGTTTACAGTGGCGCCAGTGGTGCCATGGAGCCAGTCCCATGCTCAGAAGGGGCCCCGGCCTGCTCCGCTTGCACTGCGCCCTGAGACCCTGCCAGCCCACTGGCTTCCCCCCCACCCATCACTTGCTCCTCTCGACCTGCCTGCCAAGGACTTCTCTCTGCCCCCTAGCCAGACCCCAGTGCACCTCCAGCACCAGGCAGTCTTTGCTTCCCACCACCTGTGGGTCCCCACCTGTCTCCTTGGAGCTGAGCCACCTGGGACTGGTGCAGAAGCCTGGCCAGTCTCAGGCAGCCGGGGTGAGGGGGACAGTGTGGCAGGCTTGGCTGGGCCCCTCCAGGCAAGTAGATCCTGAGGGAGCCCAACTGGGGCAGTCCCTGGCGTGGATGATCGCACCACTCCTGAGGGGCCAGAGCAATTCCCCAGATTCCTGGGACCAGCCATGGCTGCGCTGCTGGCTCAGCCCAGCAGACACAGTTGCTTCCCAGCAGGGCTGGTGAATGTGGCCAGGAAGCAGTGTATGGGGGAGTGGCTCTTGGGGGGGGCTCTTGCCGGGGGAGGGTGCTGGGCTGTGAGGGGGTGAGGAAGGTGTGTGTGTTGAGGTGCCGGGCAGTTGTGGTGGGGCTGCGGACAGGGGGATGCTGGGCAGGGATGGTGTGCAGGGCACCGTGCATATGTGGGAGGGCTTGGGAGGGGCTCTGGACATAGGGAGTCGGGGCAGTTGCGGGAGCAGGTGCTGTGTGGTGCGGCATGGGCCCACCCCCAATGGGAAGGGGCACACTGGCAGCACAGGGCTGGGGGAGACACTGTTTGTCTGGCAACAGCTGGTTTGTAAATTAGTGCCCTTGCACTGGGCTGGGCAGAGAGGGGCCACCACTGCTATGCCCCTGGCCAGCCCCTCGCTCCAGGAACTGATCTCCCCACACCATGCTCCATTGCACCCATAGGGGCCCACAAATATGTTTGGCACCGGGCCCACAAAAGGTTAATCCGGCACTGCCTGCAGAGGGGATGGTCACTGGTGATTATGGATTATGGATTATGGATCGGTTCCAAGATGTCCATTGGGCTGTTGCCATATAGCTAGAAAATCCACCACTGAGCATTGGGTCTCCACTTTGAATCAGTCCTGTTTTCAGTCATTGGCCGGGCCCTATTGCTAGTGCCTGTTTCTCCCACACTCCCAGCAAAGTTGAGGCAGCAGGTTGAGCCTGAACTGGTGAAGGGAGAAGCTGCTCTGAGTGACCCCCTGTGCAGAGCAGCATCGACAGGTGCCAGAAGCAGTGGCCCCCAGGGCCCTTTGTAGAAGGGCATGAATGGATCTCTGCCTCATCCCACTCAGAGAGGGGTGTTTGCCTTAATTATTATTTCCTTTTCTGTAGCCCTGAGGCACCCTTGCCATGGAGCAGGCCCCCCTGGTGCTGGGCGTTCTACAAACACAGAACAAAAAGATGGTCCCTAATCTGAGAGTTTCCAATCTGTGTTCTTGACAAGAGACAACGGCTGCAAACAGACCAACAGGAGGAGCACAAGGAAACAATGAAACAGAATTAATCAGCATGATAGGCAGTTGGCAAGTGCTTTGCAGGAGCCTTGTGGCAAAGGCAAGTTTGGAAGGAGGCTACAGGGTGGATTTTTAAAGAGAGCAGCCTGCCAAGCATGTGGGGCAGCATGGGAGGAAGCATGATGGCTTGTTTGAAAATGGAACAAGTGGATAGTGGAGGCTGGCAGCATGGGCTGGTCAGAGGCAAGAGTTGACGTCTCAGTAGTAAATGAGAGAGGATAGGGAGGGTGGGACAGGCCACGAAGGGCCATGAAAGTGAAAACAGGCAGCTTGATTCGACAGGGAAGGGGCAGCCATCGGAGGGATGCAAAGAGAGGAGTGACGCGGTCAGAGGGCTGGGCTAGGGAAATGATCTGTGCAGCAGCATTCTGAATGGCTCCAGGCAGGGCATGCCAGCAGTGGTCAAGGCCAGAGAGAAGGATGTTGCAGTAACTGAGACACAAGCGGATGAGAGCCTGGGTGAGAGTTTTACCTGTGTGGATGGATAGGAAAAGCCGCATCTTAGGCTATGTCTACATTACCGCAGTAAGTCGCCCTACGCTACGCAACTCCAGCTGTGTGAATAATGTAGCTGGAGTCAACGTACCTTAGGTCGAGTTGCCACGGGGGGTGGATAGGAGACTTACCTCATCTTCTTGTCCGGGGTGGAGTACAGGGATTGACTGGAGAGCAGTCAGCTGCCGATTTGGTGGACCTTCACTAGACCCACTAAATCGACCCCCATTGGATCGATCGCAGAGCATTGATCCCGGCTGTAGCGTAGACCTGCCCTTAGAGATGCTGTGCAAAGGAAATCTACAAGATTGGGACGTAGCCTGGGTGTGAGAACCTGGAGAGAGGTCTGAGCTAAAGATGACACCCACCTCACAGGCCTGAGTGAATGGCATGATGGTGGTGCTGCCCACAGCGATCAAGAAAGGAGAAATCACGAGGGGGAACAGAGAACTGTGTTTTACACACACTGAGCTTGAGCTGATGGCTAGACATCCATGAGGAGGTGTTCAAGGGACAGGTCAAGATTTTAGCCTGGACAGAAGGAGACATCTTTGGAGCAGAGGTAGATCTGAGAGTTGTCAGCAGGGACCCGGCAGTTGAATTTGTGTTTGCAGATGAGATTACCCAGAGCTGAACAAGGAGCTCAGAGTGGTGTAATTTCGATCCCCTTTGTATGCTGCAGCCCTGCCAATGAGAGACAGCCATCCTGCCCCCAAACTGCAGCATCCCCATGCCACCAGTGCCAGGGAAGGAACGGGGCATGCCAGTCACTGCTGGCTCTGCCTCTGGAGGCTGGGTTCTCTGGGGAGTGGTATTACAGCTCCAGGCAACTGAGATCTGTTCCTGGAAACTTTCTTCTGCCTTTTTGGTGGCAGTGGTGGGAGGCTAAATACCAATTTCCCCAAGCAACCCAGCAGCCTTTCCCCCGCTCCACATCCCTCCCTGAACCCCTTCTCCATGATCCCAATCCCTATCTGCACCACACTGTCATTGTTCTCAGGTGCCCCATGCATACAGTGCTCTCGGCCTCACAGAAGCACGAAGCACGTTGCAGCTGGTAATCTGCAAGTGCTGTTAGGGCTGGAACTGCCAACCCTTGTAGTTTTACCTTTGTCTGATTGCTTTTTCATTCGCCCTGTTCAACCTTGGATGATGCTAAATAAATGAGCAAGACATTTGCAGAGAAACAAGTCCCATGGTGCTTTGGAAATTGCATTTTAACAGGACCCAATTTATGCTCCACAGTAATAGCCAGGAGATGGTGGTTAGCAGCAGGAAACTGATAGCACCAATACACTCAGCAGCCCCGAGATGAGAGCAAGGGCCTTTGAGTGCTGCTGAGTCCCCCTTGAAGGGCGTGCAGTGAATCGGCACCCAGCCATCAGAGTGGAAATGTGCCACAGCCAGTCCATCACCTTGTTTCTGTGCAGTGGGATTCTGGGGGCCGTGAATGGCCACTCAATGCCTGGCAGTGTTGCTTTAACCCAGCAGCAGCCAAGCGTGGCCCCAATGCCATATCTGGCCTCTGGAGGTACAGGACACCCCTGAGCTGCCTTCCTCTTTAACACAGCCATGGCGCCTGCAGAAACCATGTTCCAGGCTGCTCAGGAAGGTAGCATGTTGGGAACCGTCGCCTCTGTGGGCCACACCTCCCTACGAGAGCAGCAGCAATGTGTTTTGTTTCCGTCCCGTTAGATGTGACTCCTGAGGATCCCAGTATTTAGCAACAGAACCCTGGGTTGAGCGTAAGCTGAAAGGGAACCCTGCTTTAACCTTTGGGTCCCTCCTAAACTTGGATGTTACATCCCTCCAGCTCTGATGGGCTGCAGCATGGCAGGAAGTCAGACTTCCCCCGTCCTTACCCCCTGAGGCTGAAGGCAGCCTGAGCATGCAGGTGCCTTTTCAGCAGAGATCCTTTATAGAGAAGAAGAGAAGCCAGAGAGAGGAAGAGCAGTTTAGCCGGGCGAGGGATTGCTTGCCAGCCTTGCCGCAGGCTGTGTAGCTGAATGAACTTGCAGCCACATACAGCGTGTGTTGTGCTTTGCATTCATTTGGTGTGGGACCCTCATGTCAGGAAAGCTATCCCTCCCACTCATCTCCTAGCCCTGCCTTAGCCTGTGTTGGCCTGAGGGTGTCATTTAAACTACCTAATGATTGAGGATGGGGCTGGTGGCAAGAAACATCTCCATTCAAATCTTGACCCCTGCTGTGGCCTTCGCCAAGGCACTTAATGGCTTGGTGCCTCAGTTTCCCCACTGGGAAAAAGGGGGATTGTAGCTGCCCCCATAGGTGTGCCGGGAGTACGGAACGTTGGTAAGGTGCTTTGTAATGGTGAAGCTCTTAAGATTAGAGAGGCAATGGACAGCAAGGAAATCTGAACTTCCCAGCTGGCCCCCTCTCGGTAAAATGGGCCAGCCCAAACTTCCAGCTCCAAACTCCGCATCCTTGCAGGAGCTCTGAGCAAAGTCTGCAGTTGAGGCCTAGTTGTTACGGGCTAAGCTGGCTGCCAATCAAATCGCAGGCCTCACTTCAGTGAGTAGCAAGTGGGCTCCCATGCCACCTGTATAGTCACACTCCCTGGGGTGGCAGTGCACAGGAGGGAGCAGGGGATTGCCTGCTGGATAAGCCACCCACCCTCTCCTCAAGCCCCACTCAGCTGGGTAGCGAGCCGTGCAGCATTTCCTTTGCGAGCGTGTGGCGCCAGCATACTGCCTGTACAGGCTAGTCCTCGGGGAGGCTGTGCAACTGCAGAGGGAGTTCAAGCTGAGCTCTCAGGCACAGGCATGCTCTTGCTAACCCTGCTTCCGTTCATAGTGGGGATTTTCTGTGTGGGGGACAGAAGAGCAAGAGTCAGGGTATGGCCAGGGCTGTTAGGAATGGAGAGCCTGGCAAAGGGAGGGGGGGTTGGCTCTGAGGGCAGAGCTGTGAAGGCCTCGGGCTTAGCCAGTTCTGCTAGGTTTGGGCTGGCTAAGGAGCCACTTGCTCCCATGGGATGAGGTGGAACCTCATTTCACCATACGTTCTAGTCATAGGATTGGGGATTTCTCCCTGGCAGCCAGTGTACAGCATGATCGTTCCCCTAGGATGGCTGAGACACAGCATGGTCCATAGAAGGTGGCACAGGACAGGGAATTGGCCTGCAGCCCTTCATAACATTTGCTTTAGCCAGTTGTGGCAACTGCCAGCAATTTGGCTTAAGCAACGAGCCAGAGGGCAGGGCTGCATCAGCTGGGGTTGTGTGTGTGAGAGATGTTACCCTCTCATGGCTGGGCCTTCCAAGAAGAGAAGGGACCACCTACTGCTTCCAGGAGTTATTTAATTGACGGAACTGGATTCTAGTGTGGCTCCCAGCTCTGGCTGTGATTCAGGCAATGATTGTGGCTGTTATTTGCAGAACAGCGATATGTTACAGCGCTAGGTGATACACGAGGGAGTTTTCCGTAGGTGCCAGGAGCTTGGAGCCTGGGTCTGTTGTCATGGGGCTCAGCAAAGCTAGGGGAACAGGCCCTGACTAGGAGCTGCAATGGGCCAGACATTAGCAGCCCTTATCTTCTGTCCCCGTCTGGACACTTAGGGTGAGGGGTGCCTTCTGTGCTCCCAGAGGAAAAGATGAATGTCTAGTCAGGCTGACAAACCAAGTTTCAAAGCAGCCAGGAACAGACCCTCTGCCACTTCCCTGTCCTGCATCTCAAACACTGCTCACCTTGATCAGTCCTGCCTGGTTTTCTCTTGGGAACCCAGGCAGTGTCATACCTGCTGGGTGCAGGTATTGCCATTGCTTCTGCTAGATCGGTAAAGGGATGGAAGAGTTGTTAACAGCATGCGAGGGTGTCAGGTTTGGGAATTGACGGAGAGTGTCTCCGCATTCCTGGAGACAGCTGCTGCTAACACTGCACTGGGGAGGGACTGCAGGCAGCAGATTGAAAGGATGCATCCGAAGGCAGCATTGTCAGCAGCAATTCAGGGCCCCTGTGCCAATTTACCAGGCAAGACTGCGTCTGAGGGCACTTAATACACTGCATGACTGGGCACTAGGGTAGGAAATCAGTCACAGAAAACTGCCCTACCAACACTGGCACGTAGAGTGGTGGCAGGAAACCACTATAGTGCCATGTCTGTTTGATGTATACTGAGTAACACTGAGATGCTACTGCATTGCTCACTAAACCAGGCGGTGCTGCAGAGTATTCCTACCAGACTGTGCACACATTTTAGTGGGAGAGCACAATCAATTTCCGTATCTTTTAAACGCTGCGAACACGGGCCAGCTGTCATATTGTAAATCTTCTGCATACACCACCGAGGCGGAGATGATCAGAAAGCCAGAGATTTCCCTTAGGACATTCAGCTGCTGGAGTTAGAAGGCCTTTCATGCCGGGGGAAATGTTCATACAGCAGGGAGTCCCAAAACCTTCTCATGCATTTTTGTGATTGTCCTTATGGGTACTTTGTTTGTTACTGAGCAGAGAAGTAGGAATCTCCAAACATTCACTATGGATAATCCTGCCCCCTCACCCCCAACCTCACTCCCCCCAAACCTGGTTGTTTTTTCTTACATCTCCTGGATGTATCCTTATAGGTGGAACCATAGCAATGCTGATATTAAGGTTGCCTAGCAGAAATGCTTTCAATTAGATTAGTTCGACCTATATTCCCTGCTCTTGGAACCCTTGGGGTTTGCAAAAACCAAGCGGGAGCTCTCCCCAGTACATACTCGCACTCTCTCATGCCATTTGCAGTGCAGGCCAGAAATGCTGCAGGAACATGGCCTTTTTGTATTGTGAGTCCCGACCACACCCTAGCACCGCAGCAGCAGCAGCCAAAATGGCAAAATAATCCTTAGACAACATTAACTGCCTTCTTTTGAATCTGAGAAATGTCTCCACTCCAGTTGGGAAGATCGGCCCTGTGGGGTTAGTTTTGTTTTTTCCAGTCAGAACCGTCTTGCCCATTTATCAAACACACCGAGCAGGGTGCATCGGAGAGCCGTCACCCAACAAGCAATTGTCCCATGGAGAACTGACTGCACTGGGGGTATGTTCCAGCCAGCATTCCACATTCCCTCTTCCTGAATTTGTGTCACCAGCCATTTCATTTCCAGTCCGGAGAGATCGGGGGAAACTTCCCTGCTGCGTCCCACAAAGGGGATCACACCAAAACCCTGTCCTCAACTGCAGGAGTGACGGACAGAATCAGCTCAGGCCAAACCGTGAGCCGCTTCAGTGGGATTCGGAGCAGGGAGACTCTGCCGCCCCCGCCCTTCTGCTTCAAGGTCATCACGGCCAGTAGAAAGAAGACGACCTGACCGAAGCATTAGGAACCCGTGACGATGCCACAAACAGACTCTGTGTATTTGGGGGTTTTGGTGAGCACCAGGGAGATTCTTTGATGTCTGTTGTTTTTCCCATTGGCGTCCTTGGTGGATCCTGGGAAAATGGCCCCCTTCACGGCCATTCGTCTCCTATTCACATCAGACCATGATCCTACTCTGCTCCTCCGTGGGGTGGTGTCTTGCAGAGCCTGTCGCCAACACCTACCGCAACATCAAAGGTCACAATTCTAAAAGCACAAACTACAAAGGGACCGAAGGAGGAACCTTTGAAACAGGGTGAGATGTTTTATAAACAATCCTCCGCCCACCCCCGCCCTTCTTCCCCTCCATGTAACCGATAGATTCTCAGCGTGGATTGTTTCATTCAAATAAAGCTGCAGTATGCAAATGAACGAGCATGTGTGTCAGTCTGTGCTGGGTGTGCATGGAGGTTAATACCTCCAAACACATGGGAGTGCTTGGCTCGGGGGACACAAAGATTTTTTGGGGGGGATATTAGCTCAGGGGCCACACTGCAATGTGTGGGGGTGTTGCTAATGGGGGATTGCTTAGCTCTGAGTCACCCCATTGAAATTTGGGGGGAGCTCTGTTGTCCCCCATGCAGAGGCCTTTTCTTCACATCACTGACACTTTTGTAAGACACGGTGCTGACACGCTTTCTTTTCCAAAGCCCCACCTCCTGCCCCAGCTGCCCAGCCAGAGGCTGCCGAGGTTGCTGCTGTTGCTAAGCAGTAGCAGGTCTCTTTCTTTCTTGTACACAGACCTCTCCCACCAGGGACAGGGCAGCAGCTTGAAAACAAGGCTAGTCTGTGAAACAAGCATGGGGCTGTCTGACTTTATAGCAGCACTATCCCCAGCAGGGATGTTCCGCCAAGACACCAGTTCATATATGCACTGGGCCTTGTTCTAGTTGTATGGAACTGGTGCTACACCCCCACTGCCCAAGCACCCAAAAGGGATTCTCAGGGGGAGATGACTGTTCCCTGCCCAGGGAAAAGTACAGGGCTATTCCAGCCTGTCTCTGTGTGCATTGCTTTATTATGGCACTGTGGGCAAAGCTCCACTCTGCCACCCAAGAGACCTAGGCTTGATGCTTGTGCTCAGGTTCTCACGCCCTGGGCTAGTGGGAGCTGGAAGTACTGGCCCAGGGCTTAGTAGATGGCAAAGCCCTAGCTGCTAACTGCAATGTGCCCATGCACAAGACTAATGGCAAACAGTAGGGGCATCTCTACTCCAATTGGGGACCAGCAGACTATTTAAGCAATAGCCATGCTGACTACCTTTGCTATTATTGATGCATTTACTCAATGCCAGCTGGGATTTTGCTCTAGTACACACCACAGCTACTGGCACCGATAGAACTCATACCCTTCTGCTTCAAAAGCACAGCCCCACTAGCTCGTGTGCCATAGGAAAATCTTCATTAGCTCTTATCAGTACAGGATACATGATATGCAATTAAGCAGTTCTAATTCCATCCAGCAGAGGGCAGCAGGGTGTGCATAAACATGCACACACAAACACAGCCCAACTACTTACATCTTTAGAGGTGGAGCCGGTCACGATGCCTATAGTTAAGGTTGTCATAACATTTCTTCCCAGATCTGGACTTTAGTGTCCAAAATATGGGTGTTAGCATGAAAACCTCCAAGCTTAGTTACCAGCTTGGACCTGGTATCGCTGCCACCAGCTAGGAATTATACAGTGCCTAGCTCACTGTGGTCTCCCCAAAACCTTCCCTGGGGGGACCCCTAGACTCAGATGCCTTGAGTCTTACAACAAAGGGAAATAACCCCCTCTCCTTGTTACCTCCTCCCAGGCTCCCCTCCCTGGACGACCCTAGGAGATTCCCTGCTTCCAGTCCTTGAAACACAAGTACTGAGAGATCTAATCTCTCTTCCCCCTCACCCAGAGGGTGCAAAGTCAGGCTTAGTAAATCTAACATAAAGAGATTTTCCCCCTGACTTCTTCCTCCCACCAATTCCCTGGTGAGCTGCAGACTCAATTCCCTCAACTCCAACAGGTCTTAAAAAGAAAGCTTTATATAAAAAAGAAAGAAAAAGACATTAAAAATAGTCTCTGTATTAAGGTGACAATATACAGGGTCAATTGCTTAAAGGAAAAAAATGAATAAACAGCCTTATCCAAAAAGAATACAATTTAAAACATTCCAGCAATTACACACATGTAAATACAAAAGAAAACAATATAAACCTATTGTCTTACTATCCTTGTACTTACAACTTGGAAACAGAAGATTAGAAAGCCAGGAGATAGAAAAATCACTCTCAGAGCCGAGAGGGTCAGACCCAAGACAAAGAACAAAGAACTCACACCCAACACTTCCCTCCACCCAGATTTGAAAAAGTCTTGTTTCCTGATTGGTCCTCTGGTCAGGTGTTTCAGGTTACTGGTCTTACCCCTTTACAGGTAAAAGAACATTAACCTTTAGCTATCGGTTTATGACAAATTCCATCCAGCAGAGGGCAGCAGGGTGTGCATAAACATGCACACACAGACACACCCCAACTACTTACATCTTTAGAGGTGGAGCTGGTCACGATGCCTATAGTTAAGGTTGTCTAACACATTTTTAGGCCCTGTTTTCAGTTGGCTATAACTTTACAAAATGTGAAATGTGCAGTCTGAAATGTCTTATGCAGGGTGTCTGCTTCAGGCAGATTTTTTTTTTTTTTTTTAAATTTCAACTCAAATAGTTCAGCTGTTTCTGAGAGTGAGGCTAGGGGGTGGGGGAAAATCATTGTTTTGTCCAGGTTAAAAATTCTTACAGCTGCTTAGTTGAGAAGCTCTAGTCCCTCCATGCTCTGCAGAGGGAGTTGAAATCTTTAATTACATGATCACATACTATTTTTTTCCCCACAGGACCACTTCTGCCTCATTCAGCGCACAGGCTGGACCTGCTCTGGGGATGAATCGGGTGGATAATGAAGGAAACAGTTGTAGCTAGGACCCTCCCCCCCCGACCTCCTTCACCGCAGCAGTTGGAAGGTGTTTAGTGAATGAGGCAGGGGATTGTAGAAGAGAAAGGATGGTCTCGTGGTGAAGGCAGTTGAATGCTGCCCTCACGAACTGGATTGTCTTTCTACCTCTGCCACAGAGTTCCTCTGTGTTGCTGGTCAAGTCACTTCAACTAAAATTTTCACAGGTGGCCACTAACTGTTTGCTCCTCATTTGGTAGGCATCCAGTTTGATACACCTGGAACTCAATTTGCAGAAGTGCTGAGCCTCCTGCAATCAAAGTCAGTGAGAGCTGTGCTTTGAACAGCTAACCTGCAATGTAATGCTAAGAATTCTGAAACAGTAGGTGAGGGATAGGCAACCTATGGCACATGTGCCGAAGGTGGCACGCAAGCTGATTTTTCAGTGGCACTTACACTGTCCAGGTCCTGGCCACTGGTCTGGGGGGGCTCTGCATTTTAATTTAATTTTAAATGAAGTTTCTTAAACATTTTTTAAAAATTATTTATTTTACATACAGCAATAGTTTAGTTATATATAATGGACATAGAAAAAGATCTTCTAAAAATGTTAACGTATTACTGGCACGCGAAACCTTAAATCAGAGTGAATAAATGAAGACTCGGCACACCACTTCTGAAAGGTTGCCGACCCCTGCAGTAGGTCCAAGGCGTCTCATGTTGGGCGTCTCACGTTGACAGTTTTGGCCTTAATCTCGCTGTGCCGCAGGTCTGCGTGTGTAAAATGGAGGTGATACTAATAATATCACTTCCCCCGAACAGCTGCTGTGATGTTAATTTCATTAAAGTTTGTGAACAGTGTGAATGCACCAGAGAAGTGTCCATGATGATATTACTAAGTGTGTATTCCGGGCAGGAACTGGATGGTGTCTGTAAATAAGGCCTGGGGCCAGACATTGAACGATGAGGATAAAAAGAAATATTGACTAACTAGACATTAATTGAGTAACATCCATGTTGTGCACTGAATGAGAATGGAGGGGTCCAGTAGAAAAAATGGTAGGTGATTGTGTAATTGAAGATTGTATCATAATGCATACACACGCAGGGGCCGCTTTAAGGTTGGCCAGGCCACCTTAATTCAAGCACGTCCTAACTTTCGAGTGCTTGATGTTGCCACTTTAGTGTAGCTTCGTTTGGCTGCAAGGCAGAGCTCCAGTGTCACAGATGCACAGAGCACTTCACAATAGGTAAAACGAGCTCTGGCCCCCAAGGAATGGTGGCTGAGTCCATTTCTGCAAAGCCAAGCCCAGCCCTGCAACCTCGCTCCCTGAATCAGAGGAGCGACTGCCATTCTTATCTGTAAGCAGCTTGGCGTGTGCCTCTTTTACGTCGGGGTCCCTCACACTCACTGAATCTCTTCCCCAGTAAGGAGGGCCCCACAAAGAGGGCTTTGGGCAATGGTTATCACACCAGCAACCAGGTGGGGTGTTTCGAGAGCCCTCATGCCTTCTGGGACATGAACACAGGTGGCTGCAGCGGGAGGCGAGCTGACAGACAAACCAGTTATAGGCATCGAATGGCGGGGCCAGCAAACAGGCCTGGCCTGCAGAGCGTGCAGGTGCCGCAGGATGGTCAGATTTTACAATGCTGCCATCCTGCTCAGCTAGCCTCATTTGGGCTCCGGGTGCCTCAGCCCATCTCTCCCCGGCCCTGATGTAGGTGGAAGGAAAGTTGGGTGGAGCTGTGGGGGTGGAATTCACCACAGAAAATACCTCCAGCTGCTTCAAGCAAATCAGTGCTGGATGCTGGCAGGGGAGGCATGGCATGTGCCTCACCTCTCACCCCTACAGTTGCCGGATGTCAGGTTTTCAGCTGAAACACCCGCTCGAAAAGGGACTTGGCGGCACTGGTCAGCACCACTGACTGAGCCATTAAACTTCCAGTTGGCACAGGGTTGGCAAGCTCCTGTCCCAGCTCCACGTGGCTCCCGGGAGTGGCTGGCATGTCCCTCCAGCTCCTAGGCATAGGGGCAGCTCTGAGCTCCAGCACCAGCGCTGCAGCTCTGGAGGGAAATGCCAGCCGCTTCCTGGGAGTCACCTGAGGTAAGTGCTGCCCAGACCGTGTACCCTAAACCCTTGCCCCAGCTTAGACCCCCTCCTGCACCCCAAACCCCTCATCCCTAGCCCCACCCCAAAGCCCACACCCACTCCTGCCCCCTAACCCGGAGCCCCCTCCCACACCCTGAACCCCTCATTTCTGGATCCACCCCAGAGCCAGCACCATGAGCTGGAACTGTAACCCCCTCCTGCACCCCAACCCTCTGCCCCAGCCCAGAGCCCCCTCCTGCACCCCAAACCCCTTATCCCCAGAGCCTACACACACACACACACACCCCAGCTGGAACCCTCCCACACCCCAAACCCCTGCCCCAGCCCAGTGAAAATGAGCGAGTAAGAGAGGGTGGGGGAAAGCGAGTGATGGCGGAAGGGGAGAATGGAGATAGCAGGGGCAGGGCCTCGGAAAAGGGATGGGGCAGAGGGCAGGGCAAGGGTGTTCCTTTTTCTGCCATTAGACATTGACAACCCTACTCCCCCCCTTTAGGTGCTCTGCCTTCCTCAGGTGGTGCATTGGACTAGAAGGGATGGGGTCTGAGCACAGGAATAGAAACCAGGACACCTGGGTTCTTTACTCCAGAGTCTGCCACCCATTCACTGCACACCCTTAAAGGCAAGTCCCTGCCCCACTCTGTGCCTCAGCTGTAACATGCGGCTAATGCATGGGTGGGGGCTGCATCAGCTACTCTTAGTGCCTTGAAACTGGACCATACATGAGAAATACTGATTCTCTGCCAGGCTAGCAGGACCAGGCAGCAGCATCCCCCACACAGCAGCCAGACTTGGGTATGTGCGTATGGGGCCTGCAAGCTGCCACAGCAGAGATGCAGGTCAGGACTGGGTGGTGCAGAGACAACTTCTCTACTTGGGAGTTTCCCCAGGCAAAGCCTGTAGGTCTCAGGCAGGAGTCACCATCAGCTGCTGTCATATAATGGGACCTTGCTAGGCTTGGGAGTAGGTGAGGACCATGGGACTGGGAATGGGGGAGAGAAAGCAAGACACCAGCAGGGCCAGGGAGGAGCATGTGTAACCCATGGGCAAGTGTACGTTACAGAGGCTATGAGCTGTGACAGCTGACAGCCAGGGAGGCCTAGTTCCTGAGCTCAAGCTGGAGTCCCGGTGTGAGGGCACAAGGGCGGTGGTCACACAGTTCCAGTGTGGAACGAACAGTGGGAGTGAAGAGTGCTCAGCCTGGCGACAGACAGATTCTTGCCTAATCTTATTTGCCTTGGGAAGCACAACAAAGGGCTCACCCAACCTCCTTCCCATGCCTGGGGCTGAACTCCACAACCTCTGCTCCAGGTACACCCACACTGAAGCCATGTGCCCAGAGGAGCAGGGCACAGAAGCTTAAGGGAGGTTCATGTGTCCCACTCAAGGGTGCCGATCCCAGCCACAGGCAGCAGCATCTCATCTGGTTGCAAGTGAGGCGTGGCAAGCATGACAATCTGGGCTGTGCCATGGGACACCAATGCACAGCCACTGTGAGGGGGAATGGAGCAGTCTATGTCTGCGCACTGTGTCCTCAGGCAGAGGGGCCAATCCGCGGTGCAGCAGGAGTTAGGGAGATTCCTGGCAGTGATTGTGCCACCCAGGAGGGCTGTGCAGGTGCAGGCTGGTGCTCCCTGTCCCTGCTCCAGGGCAACTCCCTGCCAGAGAGGACTTGGCTTCTTGCACTGACAAAGATCTATTAAGCCTCATCCATGAGCAAGCGCCTGTGTGCAGTAATATCCTGCACACGGCAATGCCAATTCCAATCAGAGCGAGAAATTCACGCATCCTGGGTACACCCCGATGAGGCGATCTGCCATGTCTCACACAGCCGCTGGTAATAGTTATGTTACCTCTGTGGCTCAACAGCAAATCCTGGCAGGTGGGCTACGGGGAGTGGCAGGTGGGCTACGGGGGAGTGTTAGCAAAAGCAAAAGCAAAAGCATCTGGCAATCCAGCATCTTAGAGTACTGGCAAGTTCAAAGGCTCCCATAGTGCTTCCTAGACTGATATGCAAATCCCTCAGTCCCCACTTCGGGGGCAGAGCAAGCTGTAGATGATTTGAAGGGGGCAATAGCGATTCCACGTAACAGTCTAGGACAGGAAGTAAAACAACCTATTGTATCGACTTGGAGCTATGGGATGCATTTAGCCATGCACTGTAATTTATGCAGGGCTAACTCCTTGACTCTTACAACAGTCACCATGGAATCATTCCTGATGACCTACCCACAGCTTTGGCTAGTCAAGGCTTAGTTGTTGCAAGCCATGGGGCTTCCACCACTTCCCTTGGGAGTGGATCCTAATGCAACTCATGGTTTCCTTTGCTCGGTTTCGTCCCATTAGTCTCAGCCCACACCAGCCACTGCCTCTCCCTTCTTGGTGTCCATTCTTTTCAAATACTCACATAAGATCATCCCACATCCTTAAAGTTACTGCTCTGCCACACAGCAGAGCCTCTGTCTGCAGTACAGTGCAAGGAATAACCACATCCCTAAGCTCCAGCTGCACATACAGCCCTGGAGAGCTAGTAGGGGCACATAGCACCAGGAGTGCAACACTCCAGCAGTAGGACATGTTTTGCTTTGCTCTCTGGAGCTGGGTTCAGACTCCCATCTGTGGCCGTCTGTCCCCAGGATTCCAGATATTCCTTCCTCAGCTCAGCTCGCCATGCTGTTTTCCAGCAAAGTTCCCCTTCGGAGCCTTGTCAGAGCCAATGACAGTGGTGGAGCAGCAGCGCAGCACATATCTCCCCACAGGGGGAGCCGAACCTCTGGGAAGGGATTTTGGGCCAATCTGGCAGCAAGTCCCAAAACATGTTTCCTAGGGAAGGAAGAGGCAAGCATGGGGCATCGGGGGATAAGGCACCTGGCCAGCTGATTATAAGACAAAAGCTGGGTCCAATACAACCAGCCAGGAGACCAAAATGATGGCACCACCTTCCTTCCTTCTCACACATTCACTCTCCTACATTTACACAGGTGCCCATGGATTATCAGAAAATGACCAGCACCTCCTAAAACAGAGGGAGTTGGGTTAGTCCCCTAGTGTCTGAAAGGAGAACTGCCAGCCCTAGCCACACATGCCACTTTGCTCCATCTCTGTCCTCACCCACAGCCAGTGTGTTGCTCTGACTTTTAGGATGCAAAAGACACTAGCTTCTAAGGTGGCCATATCCATCTATCACCCCCGCTGAATGTTCTCTGCAGCCACACCTCTCCCTGCCTCTATGGGGCCATGGCTGCCTTTGAAGAGAATAAAAAGGAGGAGGGAAACCATTCTCTCTGGCCTATTTTCAATCAGGCACTACAACTAACAGATGCAGCATCGGCTGTCAGGAAAAGCAGCTGGCAAACTACAGCTCCCCTAGGTTAGCGCCATCCTAAGGGGTGTGCACTGTTGCAACGGATTGGCTCCAAAAGCTCTTCCTCAGTGCTGGGTCCAAAAGGGTTAAATTGCAATCTCAGGCTGACCAGGACTAAGTCCCCATGAGCAGGACCCTAGCGTGCAGACAGGGGTGCAACAGAACAAGAGAGCTGCCAGAGTTCATCCTGGAAATCCAGTTCAAGTGCTTCACCTGCTGGGTGCACAGTCTGCCCGCAAAGCCCAGGTGCAGAGTGTGAATCCCTAGCCGGCTGTTGCCTTTAGTGCTAGTGGCCCCTGGCTGAGAGCACTCTGCTGCCTCATGCATTACAGCAGGGGTCATTAGCACCCATGGTAGGTACCAGTGGGGTGGTGCTGGGTGTGGTCCCCCTACCGGGGCCTAAAGTCATTCCAGAGACCCCAGGCAATATCAGACCAGCTGTTACCCCCATACAAGCGAGGAAAGAAGAGGACACAGAGGCCTGCACGCCCAAGCAAGGAGGTCCATTTACCTCCCTGCAGTGTAGAGCCACTGCCCTGCCCGGGTGGCAGGAGGGCTCCGCTCTGCTCTGGCCTAGCCCTCATGCTGTGAGCCACCTCCCACAGAGGGCGAGAGTCCTCACGCCGCGGGTGCTTACCTCGGAACACTGTGACCTATCGCACCCTGTGCGGCCACAGGGAGCGCCAGAGGGGTACGGGGGCCTCTCAGTCAGAGGCAGGCTTGAAGCAACAGCAAGCAAACCAAAACAGCTGGCTTCTGTCTGCATGACGTTCCCCAGGACTCTCATCCAGCCGCTAGCCAGCAGCATTTCAGAGAGAGCCTGGCGTGTGATCAGAGAGGGCTGCACAGGAGGCTCTAGCAGCCAGAATTGGACAAAGATTGCCCCGTTTTTAGCCTCCACATACTCAGATCCTCTGGGCTGCGCTCTTAATATCCATCGTTTCTTTGTTCTGTCAGTGAAAACTGCCTCTTGCTTTTGGGAACAACAACAAACACAAACCAAAAAGAATAAAATAAAAAAAAAAAGCCTGAAAAGAGCAATTCCTATTATCAGCACTCCCAGGCTCTGCCAGTACCGCAACCCCAACCCACAGACTCACCCCTGTTATTCTAGTGCCCCCCACACACAGCTCTGCCCCTGCCCTGCCCCCATGACCTGCAGCCAGGCCTCTCCCCCCCACCACACACAATCCCAGCCCTGGGCTTCCCACACACAACTCTGCCCATGCCTCAAAACCCTGACCTGAAGCCCTCTCCCCCCGCCATTATCCCAGCCCTGGGCTCCCCACACAAAGCTCTGCCAGTGCCCCACCCCTGACCTGCAGCCCCCCTGTTATTCCAGTTCCACCCCAACCCCACCAGTTCTTCTAATGTCCCTCAATCTTCATCAAGAGCTCTCAGCTAGGCATTCATGCCTGGGCCATTAGGAAATCAAAGAGCCTGAAACCATTTGGTCCTTTTTTTCGAAGGAGCTGACAGCAAAGCCGTAAAAATGAAAGATTCTTAAAATAACATGCAGCACGGAGAAGTCATGCAACTCCAGTGCCCATCACCTCTCCCTCTCAATGTTCCTAGATGCCTGCACCAGCCTCATCAGCCTCCTTCATGACTGTCTCCATGATTTATGGTGTTAATAACCAAGCCTGAATCCAGCTGCACCGCCAGGGATCAGAGCCAGCCCTCAAATGCATCACGTTGCGTGCTCCAGTGCAGCATAGAACATCGCTTCAGAATGACCCCATCATTACTCCTCTGCCCAGGAGGGCTCTCTGGACAGAACGTCCCTCTTGCTGGGTTTGGAAGATGGATCTTCCATGTTCTTCCTCGGTGGGAGTAAGCTTCTGCATCTTTCCTGGGGGCCAGAAGAAGGCCTGCTGTCTCTTATGAGTCAGTCATGGAACCTCCTTTACAGACGCTGGGCAGGTACACTGTGTGTATGGGCAGGGGGAAGTGGGGAGCAGCTGAGGGGACCCAGGACCACCAGGCTCAGCTTGGGTTTGGGGGTTAATTTTACTACTGGGCCATCGGACTAGGTGACCCTTTGCTGTCAGAAGGGCCATTAGAGTGAGAAGAGTGTGAAGGCCAGGGAGATGGGGACAGCAGGGGGTTTCAGGCACAAGGGGACCGGTGTGGAAGAAGTGAATGCGAGGAGCAGCCTGTCTCATGGCTTGGGTGGAGATGAGCGAGGAGGCCCTGAAGCTGGAAGTGGAAGGTGCAGGGTTAGTCTGAGCCAGTGAGTCCTTGCCCAGACTGTGCCCTCTAGTGGCATTTGGAACCACTTCGTGGCCTGACTGACTGTACACAAGGCTTCCCATCACAAACCACCATCTATTTCTGGGTCGGCAACAGGTAGATAACACCGCAGCCTTCACCAGCAGCCCAGGCCGGTGCATGGCTGGCAGGGTCTAAGGTTCCATACATGCCCAGGCTACCCCCAACACCATGCTCAGCAGGAAACATCCTACCATTGGCCCTTCCCCGGTAATGCAGAAAGGGGGCATGAAAGGGAGGCTTTTGTCAGCAGTCTCCTTTCTTCTGTCCCCCTGTGACGAACTGGGAAAGTTCTTAATGTTTTCTCTGAGTACTGTGTTGGTGCCTCAGTGTCCCCATGGCAGTTCTTAAGTATCTGGCAGAGCAAAGGGCCAGTGCACCTAAATGTCTGGCACTCTGTCTCCTAGCAACTGATGGCCTGGGCCCCTCCTCTTCAAAGGTGCCAGCTGAAGGTGTTGGAGACAAAGGGATCAGGTGACCTCCTGGCCCGGGAAAGGGGCTGAGGAGAGAGGAGGGGCTGGGAGGGGTTGTTAGTCTGGAGCTGGCTGGGGTCAAGGGTGGAGGCAGACCTGGGGGTCTGGCTCACTGCCCCCCAGAATGGACCCAGCCGAGGGGTCCGGCTCGCTGTATCTACAAGCTCTGTTTTAGACCCTGTTCCTGTCATCGAATAAACCTCTGTTTTACTGGCTGGCTGAGAGTCACGTCTGACTGCCAAGTGGGGGTGCAGAACCCGGTGGCTTCCCCAGGACCCCGCTGGGGTGGACTCGCTGTGGGAAGCGCACAGAGGGGCAGAGGATGCTGAATGCTCCAAGGAGAGACCCAGGAGGTGAAGCTGTGTGAGCTTCTTGCCCTGAACAAGTCTGCTCCAAGGGAGAGGAGGCTCCCCAAAGTCCTGACTAGCTTGGTGGGGAGCAGTTCCAGAGCATTGCCCGGTGACTCCGTGACACCCCCCCTAAACCTGCCACTCCAGCGTGCCCCTAAGGCCCAGCTGTCTCCCCACCTCCCTCGTGCTTGTTCCTCAGGCTTAGCCCCTCTGCTCCCAACTGCACTGTGAAGCAAGTCACTTAGAAGCTGCAGCAAGGCGCTGACGGGCTCCAATTAGTCTCTGAAGAGCCTGGCTGCTGCTTTCCAAGCTCTGCTCCTCAGCACAGAGGCAGAGTGCTTTGCATGCTTGCCAGCGAGCAGGGAAATGAGCCTGTCACCAGCTCCACACTAAGCGGCTCCCTTTGCTGTCCATGATACGCCAGCCATCCCCACGCTGCAGCCCAGAGCCCCAGCTCAGCCCCGCTGCCACTTGACATCCTGGTCCTAAGCGAGTCTCACTTTGTGCTGCCAGGAGCCCAAGGCAGACTGCAGGCCTTTGCTGAGCCCAGCAGAGGATCGCAGAGGGGCTGGAACAATTTGTATAGTGAGGGTGCTGAGAGCCATTGAACCAAACTGTGAACTCTGGATAGAATGGAAACCGCTTCAAATCAGAGGGTGCTGCAGTCCCCACCCCCAGCACCCCTAGTTCCAGCACCCATGGGGGAGTGGGGAGGAAAGAGGAAAGGAAACAGAGGGGAATAGGAAAGTCCCACAGGACCCTGTCCAGTCGCTGAGGAACAGGAGCTCAGGAGCTGTTCAACTGGGGCCATTTGCTTTGCTTTGCTTTGAATGCTCTTTAATAGCTTCAACAAGGAGTCAAGGCCTTGGGCAGGGATCCCAGTGCCTGGGAAGGTGGTGTCAGTGGGGTTAATGGTATGTATGGGCAGGTTCCTCTCCTGCCATCCACATCCCCATGGGGTTTGATGGAAGCAAGGCTTATGTCTGGTCTGAGTGGGCCCAACTTTGAGCACCTGCAGCTCCCATTGACCTCAGCTGGACTTCTGGGCCCTCAGTATCTTTGCCAATGAGACCTGTTTCTGTGCTGGGAGGTGCTGGACCCCACCCGCCAGTGACAGCCAGGGCATCTTGGTGGAGGAAGCAGAAGCCTGGAACTACCTCTCCATGCTGCCAAACAAGGATTCAAGCATGGTGGTGAAGCAGGCATCTGCCTAGTGATGAGAGGGGACAAAACCCCACCTACCCTGTCACAACATCACTGGGCCTGCTGAGCCCAGGCGCCTTTGGGGATGGGGCTGGAACAGTGGCTAGATGTGTAGTTTCCTGCCTGCCTGGCAATCAATGCACACTCTCCACCCCCAGCAGAGAAAGTGTTCCACGGACACAGCCAAGCCCACGTGCACAAGTGCAACACACGCATCAACTTAGAGGTGCCTGTATGAGCAATGGGCAAGCCTCCAAAGGTTGGGGTCTGAGTCCAGCTGAGAGCAGCACCCCAAGATGCAGCAGTTCACCTGCCCTCCCTACCACCACGAAGCTGGAAATGCCTCCGCTCAGACCTGCCCCGTGCCATTCCCAGAGGGCCCTGCTCTCAGCTGGGCCTCACTCATGGGCACCATTTGGGCATTCTCCCTTCAGGAGGGCCCAGGCTGGCACTCCTGGATCGAGCATGAGCCAGGAGAGTGAGCCAGCAAACAAGCCAGCAGGCTGTAAGCAGTTAACAGCTTGACTCAGTAATAGCATCAGCGACGCTTTCATGATGAATGAGCCCTGCCCCATGGAAATGTCACTGTCGGAACAGCGTGTGATCTCATTCTCCTTTGCCTCTGATCCCAACACAGCAGCCACGCCAGGCTGAGCAGCCGCCTACCTTTGCTGAGCTGGGGTGATGGGGGCAGCCCCAGCCTGGTGTCCCTCCCCACATCTCCCCATGGTAGCGTGAAGATGCCCAGGCATTCCTGCAGAGGTGCTGGAAGATTTCATTAACACAGCCTACCTGCTTCAGCCCTGCTAGTTAATGAGACAGGGGCTCCCCGTCCCTTGCCGGAGAGGGGGAAAGTCTAAGGATGAAGGATGGTTTAGTTGAGGATTCAACCTTGTTATCTAATTCAAAACGCGGGCAAATGAGATAATTACAGTGAGCTATTGATTCGCAGCAACATGCCCCACAAATGCCAAAGCAATAACTCCCAGCTCAGTCGCAACAGCTGCCCCAGCTCCTCCCCTAGCCAGAGGAAGGAGGCACAGGCTTCATTTTTTTAGCATGGATATGAGGTGCTGGATGGAGAGCCCTGGAGACTGAGCTACACTGAACAGGTACAGCCTAGGCAAGGGCAGAGCAAGCTTCCCCCAGCACCGTTTCCTCTCCACTCCCTCCCCCATGGTGTGCCGCCAAATCTTCTTCGAAAGGCAACACCTCTGGGTGCTCAGATGTCATGCTCAGGACTCACAGCTGGGAGAAAAGAGATGGTCTTGTTGATGCCCTGGACTAGGACCCAGAAGATCTGGGTTCAATTCCCCATTCTGCCATGGACTTCCTCTGTGGCCTAGGAGAAGTCGTGAATTAGGTGCTGTCCGCTTAGAGCCTGCTCCTACTGAAATATAAATATGTGTCTCTTCTGCCTCAGTTCTCCAGCTGTACAATAGGGATGATATTCCTCACCAGTGTGTTGTGGGGACAACGCCATTAATCAATGTCTGGGAGGTGCTCAGATACTCTGGTGATGGGAGCCGTGACTCTTCAGTCCTGGCCTATGACAGGACTGCCAACACGAACATGTTCAGTTAGGTCCTGATCTTCAAAGTCTCATAACTTCCATGGAAATCAATGGAAGTCTAAATACTGCCAAGGATCTAGGCATTAGTGCACAATGAGATGGGCAACGATAGCAATAGGGATATTGGACTGAGGCCCAAACAACTCATTTCACACTTATCATTGAGCAGTCATCAAATTGAAATGGTCACCACCAATCTGGGTCAGATGTGAACCTGTGGCCTAGGGGCAACCAGCCATGCCAGTCCTCCTGGAGTACCCGTGTAAAGGAAATAGAGTTTGCCATGTTCTCCCACAGCCCTGCCCCCTCAGGCAGGAGCATGACTGTACATTTCAGACTCTGTTCCCCTGGCCTTGGTCTGGCCAGCACTGGAGGAGGGAAATCCAGCTGCCCGCTTTTCCTCAGCAGATTGATTATTAGTGATTCATTCCTGAAAGGACTTCTCAGATCCCAGTTAAGCTTGACAGCGTATTCTTAATGGGCTCCTGCCCTGTGGGCCCCTCATGAGAGAGATTGAAACAGTGGCACCAAAGACACTGCTCTGTTTAATGGCTGATGAGTTTCACACAGAGAAGAGGTTAGGATACTTGTGAACATATGTCACAGCTCAGCAGTCATTGGGATACATACAGCATAGAAAGAGCTACCAACCACCATGAATAAGTGCATGCCCTTTTTATACAGCATGTGATTTACAAAGATATAAGATGACAGAGCTCCTGCTGCAGAGAACTTACAATCCAAAGGCACCTGTCTTGTAAGGTGCTGAACACCCTTCACCTTCCAGGACAGTGATGCAGTCAGGAAGTTGATGCTGTATAAGGAGAGGAGGGAAGGCTGTTCCCAGAACTAGGAGTCAGGAGATCTGGGATTTAGTCTGAGTTCTGTCACTTAACCTCAGTTTCTCCATCTGTAAAATGGGTGCCCATTATACTTCCCTACCTCCTCAGGGGTGGGGTGGTAACCCTTAATGTAGTCATGTCTTTAAAGTGCTTTGAGATCTTTGGCTAGAGAGTGTTATAGAAATGCAAAAGTTTATTATTATGATTATAAATGGCATCTACTCACTCTTATTGTCTGCTCCTAGTGTAACTTCAAGTCATATGATGATTATTTCTTGGATAAATGAGACTTCACATACAACTTATGACCTTTTGTTCTAAAAACACAAGCACCTGCTGTTCATGTTAAAGGAGGCGCTACCTTCTTCTTAGACATTGCCTTAGGTTTCTCTCCTCCAGCTCCAGCTTGGATCCCATCTGTCCTCTCCGCTCCACCAAAACTGCTCTCACCAAGGTTTCTAATCATCTTTCTGGCCAGCTGTAAAGGCCTCTACCTAGCATCCTCATCCTTCCTGATTTCTCCATGGCATTTGATGCTCAGTCACATTCTCCTTCTCAACATATGGTGCTCCCTGGGCTGTCACAATGTCCTTTCCTGGGTCTCTTGCCTTCTCTGGTCGGTCTTCAGTATCTCTTTTGGCAGTTCCTCCTCTTTCCCCCTCTCTCTGTGGTGATCCTACAGGGCTCTGTCCTCAGCCCCCTCCTTTCCTCCTTCTACACCCTTTCTTTGGGCAATCTCATCTGCTCATACACCTGCGATCACAAGTATCAGACCTTACATCTCACAAGTCTGCCTGTCCTGTCCCTCCCATCCAATCATGCCACTTGACCTCTTTGACATCTCTTCTTGAATGTCTCACTGTCAGCTGGACCTCAACCTGGCTGAAACTGAACAACTGATCTTTGCTACCAACCCTCCCCACTTCTCCCGTTCTCTGTCGCCCAAGAACACATACTCCTCCCTGTCACTCACTCAGACCTGTAACCTAGGAGTCACCTTTGACTCTTCAATCTCCCTCAACACTCACACCCAGACTGTGTCCAAATCCTGCCACTACTCCTGACTTCCTCCTCTCTAAGAGGTGACCTTCTCTCTCTGTCCAGACAGCAAGAATTCTAATCTGGACCCTCACCTCTCATCCTCCAGCCTCTGCAGCCTCCTCTTCACTGGGAGATGACCTTCTATGCTGACGGCTCAGAAACAGACCTCGTGCTGCTTCTCTGTGAAGGGGCAAATTTCACCTGTGGAGAACACAGCTGTACTTCCACATCCTAGGAGAAGTTTACCTGCTGTGTACTTGAGCTTGGCCCTGTTCCCATTGAAATCAATGGGAGTTTTCCAATAAAGACTGCAAAATAGCCTCACCCTCTAGCACTAAAACAAATGCCTTTACCCAGGAGTGAGGCGGGTGGTCAGATTTCCTTCTTCATACTCCACTAATGCCCTTAAGAGGGTGGTTTTTATTTTCAGATCTGTTTGATCCTAATAATTCCCAGGTACTTAATAGGCTACACTGAAATCATTCATCAGCTCCTTTAGGACACTGGCTGATGATTGTTATTTGAAATTTAACACCCCCAAACACTGATTAAAAACTATCCACTGATGGAGAACATATTTGTTTAGTTTACTCCAAGTTTATTAGATGTTAGACCTAATTAAAAGTTCTAATGCGTGGTAAATGCTTCTTTAATTACAGAGAGAGAAGGAACATTAGAATTGTGTCTTTGTAGAGAAAGTACATCTAATTAGGCGGGTATATTTAGGGCATTATTTCTATCTGTGTGAAATACTCTGCACTTTCTAAGTGTTACTTATCCCCGTCAGAGCTTTAAAACAATTTGTTCCAATTTAAAAATATGTTTTTAATTTTTTTCCCCAGCACCAAATTTATCCTGAATGAAAGGTGCTAGAATGACTGTCATAGATTTATCGACTCTAAGGCTGAAAGGGCCCACGGTGATCACCCCACTAGTCTGACCTCTTGGATAGCACAAGCCAGAGAACTGCCCTAACACAATTCCTAGAGCAGATTTTTTTTAGAAAAACATCCAATTTTGATTTAGAAATTGTCAGTGATGGAGAATCTATCATGACCCTTGGTGAGTTGTCCCAGTGGTTAACTACCTTCCCTGTTAAAAATGTATGCCCAATTTCCCAGGAGAATGAAGTCCCATTTATCTGCAAAACTGGTAACAAGCTTTGTGTAGATCATTGGAGGGACCTTCGCCTTTAAGAGTGAGAGGAGAGCTCCGTCTCCATAGCCAATTCAGTCCTTCATCTTACCACTTAGGCCACCAAGAAGGCCAGCAATGGTGGTGGACGTTTGTGAAGGGAACACTTTTCCCCTGGGAACTGGATTGAGACCCCACCCACCCAAGTTGATCCCACCAAGCAGGGGTCACTGATCTGTCACCAGATTTCCTAGGACAATATTGCAAAGGGCACGCATGCACCCTGATGTGGGAAGCAAATAGTTGTCATAGGGTGAAACTCCACCCTTCAGTCAGGGCTTAAGTGGTGCACAGGCCTGCAGGGGCCGTCTGCACAGGAGGTAAACTTCACTACAAAGAGAAGCATCAACAGAAACTGTACGAAACCAATTCATTTGCTTCCCCCTCACTGACCTAACAGATAGTATTTTGCAGTTTCCTCTGGCTTTCTTGAAACAGACAATATCATCAGCAAGGCAGGCCTGAGACATTTGTTCCAGGAACAAAAGCTTTGCAGGCTTTGTCTGATAAGCCTCTCAAAGTTCAGTTACTCATCCCCAAGCAATCAGAGCATTTGGGGCCTGCAGCTCTTCTGGGAGATCTCCAGGAGGTCCTGTTTCTAGTGATGCTGGAAATACCTTGAGGTCGGCAACCCTGCAAAATGGAAAAATGTAGGAAAGGAAAACATTTAAACCCTACCCCCACCGCCCATCTTTTATAAAAGTCAACCAGCATTTTCCAAACCTCAGGAAAGCCTGGGGCTCTGGTTTGGGGCAAAGGTTCAGGACATCTTTTATTTGAGCAGGATTAGTTTGTTCCAGATGGAAACAGCAGTTTTTTGTCCCAAGAACCCTGATATTGAAACTATTATTACAGGCCCAGGACAATGGGGGTTGCACCTTGCTCTGCAAGCAGGGGTCCATGCCTAGCTGTCCTGCATGTAGCCCCTTTGATCCTTATTCCTTGCTCACTGCCACACCAGCTAGGCCTAGCAGGTTACCCACAGGAAACGAGCTAGATACGCTTTTCTTCTCCACCCACTAGTTCTAGTCCTAAACTGGACTGACACCCTGGGGTCCTTGGTACAGTTGCTCTAGCAAGAGCCCTACTCTGAATGAAACCAAGAGAACCTTACTGGTGAAGTGACGCATTCTCATTGTGTGCTTGAAAAGGCACTTGGGAATATAAGCATGTATCACATCAGACAAGTTCTGATCCAGCCCTCTCCCTCTTTGTAGGGTAAAAGGTATGTGGGGAAGTTGGTAGGAGCAGGTCTCTAAACATACAGCCTAGAGTTATTCTCAGTAAACATTTGCCATCCAGCCCTCTTCTGTGTGGTCATTTTGGACAGTATTAGATGAGGTTTCACAACTCTCTGCATTCTGATTAGGCCTATCCAGGCCACGAGCCTCTCTCTTTTGTTTGCAGTGGAGTTTTATTAACATTTTGTTATCTGTTATAATCCACTCAGCAGTCAGTTCTTTCTGTGAGATGCTGATCTATTTGCAGCACGTAGGGATTCGCACAGGGTGAGTTCTCTGCTACCCTGGCTCACAGCTCTGCATAGGGTTTGCTGGGACCCTGAAATTTGGCCCTTGCTGGAGCAGGACATAAAAGTAACAGCTGCCTTTATTAGATGCAAAGCTGACAGGACAGTGAGTAAATTGTAACAGATCCATGCACACCTAGGACCCAGGATTTTTATCTGTACAGGTATTTATGCCACCTTCTTCTCCATGCTATCGTATCTGTCATGCTGCACACAGGTACTGCGACCTCTCATGACTCTACAGTGACAACAGAACTAGAGCTCAGATCCTCCTGCCATCAAAGTATAGGCCCTTAGCGCTTGCCCCAAAGGAGAATCTGTTAGCAGTACAGCCCCTATGACACACAGATGAGTCTCACCCTCCTGACCTCATAGTAGACTGATTCAGAGTGAAAAGGGCCTAGCTGAGGCGTGAGAGTTCCGCGAGTGAGAATTGTATTGGCAGCAGCACCAGCCGGAACACAACTGACAAGAGCCCTTCATCCTCTGAGTTCCAAGTGTAAGCTGATCAGTGAGTGGGGTCTGGGAGAAGTTTCGCTCCAGGATAAATCATTGCATAGGTGGCCAGACGGATCTTTTTATACCTTTCTCTGCAGCATCAGACACAAGCTACTGTTGGGGATGAGAGAAGGACCTAGATGGACATTGGTCTTGTCTGGTACAACACTGCCCTCCCTTATCCCTTCTTCCCCCATGCCCTTCCTCTACTGCTTGTCTTCATAGACTGAGCTTCTCAGGGCAGGTGCTGTCTCCCCCTATGTAGCTATATAAGGCATAGCACATAGTGCCTGTAGACTGCTGTAATACCAACACAACCTAACCCCTCCACTGCAGCTCCTGGAACACCAACAGCCTCCCTACATACAAGTGTGGTTCTGTGTGCCCCTGCATACGCCAGTGCAGCACCCCTTACCACCCCTCCAGCACACTGACTCAGGCTTTGTCTTCAGTGCAGAAAAGGTGTTTATCTGCAGTGTGAACCATCACTCAGTTTGGGGCAACGAAGAGAGAGCCTCAATATCCCCCCCATTGATCCGACATCCTCATTTGTTGTGACGCTTGGCAGCAGTGTCTCGAAATCCGTCAACCCTGCCAACTATCGAGTCGCCTCTGGGCCGTGAGCACCACTTTCCCATTCCTGCTCACACCATCCTGCCGAGGACCGAGCTCCACCTCACCTATCTCCACCCCTTCACCCCCACACGCAGTCCCCTGGCACCCCCGCCTAGTACCTCACCACAGCAGCTCTCCCGTAAGAGTTATTGTCTAGTAAAAGAGATATACAGAGCAGTGTCCAGATTTTGCACAGGTCTTAAATACACCATAAAACATTCAGCAGCTTTTGCGGCTGGCTCCCTACTCGGCTGCATTACAGATACAGGGCCTCCAGCAACTCATTTGTGCTCTGCCTCATTCTGTCTCCAAACAGCTCTCTGGCTTGCAGGGCTGGCACAGCAGAGACTGTGTAGGCTATTCTAGTGCAGGTCTGGGAGGGGACCTGGACCTGCAGCTGGCAGCATAGGCAGGACATGGGACCTCTACCTTTATTTACCTGGCAGAACTTTACCAGAGACAAAAGACTGGTGAACCTCAAGAGACTCACCACAGCGAGTCCCTGATCCTGAGCTGAGGGAATTCTCCCCCCAACCCATCATGTCTCTGGAGCAACAGGCCCTTTTGCACAGGGCACCACTGTATGGCAAGTGCAGCACTGGGGCTATGCCAACTGACTAGCTTGGGATTTCAATCCTACATGGGCTCCACCACCTATCTGAGCCAGTCAGGTCTGTGTCTTGCAGCCAGGTCCCCTCCATTGAGGCTTCTCTCTCTGTGTGTCTCTCTCACACACACCCTTAGTGAAATAGTTACAGGCTGCAGAAAGTGGGAGGAGTGGGAGGAGAGCAGGCTGGCAGGGAAATCCATCTATGAAAGAAAGTGCAGGGGAAAGCAACATGGGGCATGGATGGGCTGCTTTCCTAGATGCTTGATCTACCCAGCAGAAGGATCAAAGGCACCTACTCAGACCAGAGGGCTGGCATAAAAGGAAGCTTTCAGATAGTAAACTCTGAGCCCAAAGCATGATCCCAGCTGGAGACAGCAAGACTTACAGCACAACCAAATTCACATGGGGCTTTGGCTCAGCCATGTGGAAGGAACTTTAAGGATCCCATTTCCTTCCCTGGTGCCAAAAGGGGTGAGGTTAATATCCACTGCCCACTGTGCGGTTGGTGAGGCCAACCTTGGCTTGCAGGTACCCAGCCATTTGAAGGGGAGCTCTGAGATGCCCTGGTTAAAACAAAACCAGAATCAAAGTCTTCTCAGCCGTTCCATTTGTGATCAGCCATAGTGCATCACCTGGGGTTGCAAACGGATTATTAATCATTTGTATTACATAGTGACTAGACGCCCCAGCTGAGATCCGAGTCCCACTGGTGCTGTACAAACACACAGCTAGAGACAGTCCCTGCTAGGAAGAGCTTGCACTGTAAGTAGACAAGGCAGAAAAGGGATATCAGGGGAAACAACGGTGTCCTGGGCAGAGGCGGAGCCAGGCCTACAAGCCAGCTCTCTTGATTCCCAGCCCAGTGTCCTCGCCAGTAGACAGCGCCACCTCTTTGAAAAGCTGCAAGGATAGAATGGTCCCTAGAACTGCAGACATGTCACTGCAGGGAACGGAATTCCCAGCCCTCACCTCCAAAACACATGGACCTGTGAGGAAAGTCAGCTAGTTCTGCTGCTACGTGGAGTGGAGAGACACTCAAGCCGTTCTGGTGGGATCTACCCAGTAGGGGGCAGTGGGGCATACACCAGACAGCCAATCATAATTCATTGGAGTGACAGGGGGAGGACATATTTCACCCCATGCCTGTGATGACATCTTCTGAGACTCTCAATAGAATGAAGTGAGGATTATTCATTTATCTAAACCTAAGGGAACTGGGTGATTGACCAATGTAATCCATAACTCCTCTGCCTGCTCCAGGAACAGGCTCCCAGAGCACTAGTCAGTTGTGTGCTGGCATAGGAATGTAAGGGCGTTTGCACTGAGCTGCTGGTTTCTGTCACTGCTGTGGTTGGAGCTTTCTATTTCTGAGTCTGGATAGTAACTGGAATAGAAATGTAATTAAACTCCAGGAGCAAGATGGCAGATGATTTCTCTGAGCCAGAGAAACCAGCTCAAAGTACGGCAGAGGGACACTGTGTGACGACACAACCAGCCAACCCCCAGGGAAAAGCTTTATATCAGAAGAACACTCATTGACTGCAGATCCAGAAGGCAGAACCCTTAGTAGGTGCTCTGCCTGTCGAATCTGGAGTCTCCAAAGCTGGGGTGAAGACATCTTGCTCTGGCACTAGGCTTATATTTCTGTCATTCACCCAGCCCTGTTCAATACCAAATGGCATGGCCTGATGCTTGGTGAGTCAATCCCAAGATCACCTTGTGTCAGCCCTGTACTAACTGGCAGGCAGAGAACCAAAGAGCATTATCCTGTACAGTCTGCTGCAGTCCTTCTGTCCTGGACACACCCAGCAGAGAGCCTTAAGATGGCATAAGCAGGGAACACTGCGAGTTTTACCCTTTCCTCAGAAGCATCCAGCCTTGGCCCCGGCTGGAGACAGGATACCAGACTAGATGGGCCACAGTCACAGAATCAGAGAAGTTAAAGATAGTGCCCATGGGCCATATTAGAAATGCTGAGGGTTAGGTAAGAGAGACCATCTATTGAGGCATCTGGCCCTCCCACACAGAGAGTGCAGCATTGTTCTCTGCACCTCTGCTCCTAATCCTAGGGGTTGATGAGTTCAGCTGTGGGCGGCTGGCATGTCAATATCAGAAAGCACACAGACTGACCATTACATGCATATTCAGAGGAGATTAAGCTGAGAATCTGACGAGATTAATTTTTCTACATAATGAAAATGTTGTTTTTAATGTTGGCCACAAACTAAATCTGCTTCAGGATTTAAACATGATAAGAAAAAAAGTAATTTCTTCTTTCCTTGTTTCTGCATTTCGCATTTGGCGTCTTTTTATCTCAGTGGGGGAAAATCAACAACAGCACCTGCTTCCATGAACAGAAGGAATATCTGTTGAGGAGTAGAAGGGCTTGGGAAGAGGATGATCAGAAAAGCTAAGCCAACCCCAGCCATTCTGTCAGAGCAGCCCCTTTCCTATCCTCCATTGAGTGGTATTTGCAATCTGATCAGGCTGGTATCAGACACAGCAGCATCCCGAATTGGCAGCTTTGGCAGGATTATGCTAGCAGAAGCTTGCATCACTAATAGCTTTAGCTGCATCCAACTTCCCACAGAATAGCGGAAACTGCTAACTGTGTTCCATTAAAAGCCCCTAGCTTTACATTATTTTATGCAATTGTATCAAACTGTGGCCACACATTCATCATCAGCAGGTATCAAACCTCAGACCTTTGGCACAGGCACCTGCCACTTGAGTTGAAAGAGTAACTCCATTAAATGTGAATAGCTAGCAGGCTGCTATAATCACCAAGGCCAGCCAGTGTCTAGAGAGAGGCACATGACTGCATGCATTAAGCTAGTGTGTTACACGATATTTGCACCAGGGATATCAAATTCTGTGCCTTATGACTCGCAGGACTACATCAAATGTACATCTAGATTTACATGATAGAAACACAAAAATCTGGACACTAATCCCTAGCATCCACTGGTACCAGTTGTATCTTCCCCCTGGTAAATTAATAGAAATTACTTGGTGCTGGAGCCACTAGTTAGAGGAACCTGCAGCTGTCAACTTGTGCGTTAGTACAGACTCGCTTATACAGAATCCTCAAGGTCTGGGGGAGGGGAGGGCATTTTATGAACAGCTCCAGTCCCATGAGCTATCACACTGCAAAACTGAAAGGTTGGATCTTTGATGAGCCCATCTCCCCAGTGAAACCCTTGGGGGGGACGGACCTCTGCACTCTAAATCACAGAGAGAGAGAGAAGAGTACAGGAAGGAGTGGATTTTGTTGCAGTGCAAGTCTTTTCTCCCTCCTCCATGCCCACAACCCTAAACTGAGACCATCCATAAATCAAGAGGGAGCCATTTCATTCGGCACCAGAGACGAGGCTCCCTCTTTTGGCAGGATTCTAGCATAAGAAAGGTTCAGACCAGTCAGAAAGCGGTTTGGTTCAATATCCCTGAACAAAAAACTGCCTGGTGGATGTTCTGAAAGCATGACAGTCACTCTCCAGCTAAGTCTGTAGGTGGTTTCAATTATAAACCAAGATTTGCACCCCTCACCTGGAACTACCTTGAAAGCTCCTTTCCTCGTGCTCTCTCCTGTCCAGAAGACAGGTGGATTGTGCGGGTGTCTAGAAAATTTGCAGTTAATGGAACAAGCCGTTTTGAGAGTTTGGAAAGGATGAAAACTTGTGCTAGCTTTTATTTGCTCACCCAAAACTCCAAAACAACCTTATAGACAACCTTCCCATGTGGTTTATGCACTAGCCCTCACTGACAGCTGCTGCCCGGGGGTGATGTTTGACAAACTGAAGAGCAAATGTTTTCTGTTATTAGCAAAGATGGAGCTGACCCAACCCCCCAGACCAGAACCCCACTGAACTTTGGTAACTTTTGGCTCCAGAGCTGACCTTTGTGACTTAGGACTGTCCTTCTCCAATTTCTAGAAATGATCTCTGCATCCACTAATAACGCCTCCGAGAGCTCTGGCAAGTGCTACAAGGCCCATTCCAGCTAACTGACATTTTCCTTTCAATAAAGCAAGTCTCCGGTGCCTATTGTTGCAGAAATCCTGGAGCCTCCAGAACGCTGAACAAATGCTGGGCTTTTAAGTCTGTGTCATAAGGACTCTTCTGATAACTCAAAAGATTATTCAAGGTGAATTTAAAGGGAAAGGGGCCTGATTCAATGTTGTGTTACTCAGACATAAAACTGGAGCAATGCAGTGGTGAATTAGGCCCAATGAGATTGTCTCACCTAGTTCAAACTTTGTCTGCCACAGCCCCTGCGCTGAGCTCTTATTCCTGGCAACCCGCCCTCTCTCTGGAGATACAGAGACTACTTCATTCTCATCTCCAGGAGTAGGGTTGGTGCAAGCTTTGCTCTTATCACGTCTTGAGTTTCTTTCAATCCTAACTTCCTGGCTGGTCTCTGTGGTATGGGCCGAGAGGATGTGTTATGGGTTTGTGAGCCATGCCCATGCTGTGTGGCACCCTGTCTCTCCCCAACAGCGGTTAGGGTATGTCAACACTTCAAAGAAAATCCCATGGCACCAAGTCTCAGAGCCTAAGTCAATTGATTCGGGCTCTCGGGGCTAAAAATACCAGTGCAGACGTTCCCCCTCAGGCTGGCGCCCAGGCTCTGAAATCTGGCAAGGGGGGAAGGTCCCAGAGCCCAGGCTCCAGCCTGACCAGGAACGTCTACACTGCTATTTTTAGCCCCACCACCCAAGGCCCACAAGCTGAGTCAATTGACCTCAGTTCTGGGACACAGTGTGGCAGGCTTGTCTTTGCAGTATAGACGTACCCCTAGAGATTGATGAGCTTGCTACAGCCTCGGCTGAGAGCTGGGTCTTTTAGCTCAGGCAGGAAAAGCTCATGCATTAAGATCCAGAGGTGCCAAGATTGATCCTCACTGCTGACAACCTACCTGGGGTCATCGGCACTGCAGGGGTGTAATCCTCTTAAACGTATTCAGCACCTTCTCTTCCCTTGCAAACCCAATTCCCCACCTTCCAAAAAGGATTAGAGCTGGGAAGGGACGATCCCTACCCCAGGGTAATGCACTCCACAGGCTTCAGCTAGTCTCTGATAGGACTCAGCGCTCAGCATCCTCTTCTGGTGAAAGCAGGAGCTGGTGCCTGAGCTGGTAGTGCCTGGGCACTGCCTACAGAAGGATTGCCCTGAACCCCTCGTAGCAAGCGCTGTGCTCCGGGGCAGGGAAGCAGCATCAGTAGCAGTTTCATGATCTGCAATCCCAGAACAGGAGGACTAAGCCTGTGTCATTCCATATAGACAGCACGGGCCTCTTGGTGGCTCCACTGCCTGCCTGCCTCAGTGGGACACTACAGTATGGGCCCTGTGACAAGTGCAGCAGCTTTGATTTGTTGCCAGGTGACCATTGACTCACAGTTAGACCAAGCCCTTCAGGGGCTGCACAGTCCAGCTCCTCTTGCCTGTCTTGGAAACTCCGCCGAGGATTTCATTTCTTTCTAGCGAGGTTATGTTACTGCTGCTCTCCCTGCCTCCACAGGAATCTCTTCCCTTCCTGCCTGTTGCTAATGTGAGGGGCATGGGATGGGCCAGGAGACCAAGCAGGCTCAGCCGCTCGATGCCACTAACATCTGCAAGTGCTCAAGTCACTCCAGGCATTAGTGCCACGTGGGGGATGTTCATTGCCTAACACTCGACACCACACGACTGTCTGAGCGCCACATCGATACTCCCAAATCCATAGGGAGTGAAGCGTCACCGCCCCTTCTGGTGCAGCTCCCTGCAAAGCCCCCGATCTTCTTACACAGGAATTGGGCAGCACCCTTTTAAATAGTTTGTCATCCCTCTCGTAGCCTTCAGAGCCTTCTGTGTTTGAGATGCCACCAGGACCCTGCAGCAGCAGTGGTGCCTGTAGGTAGCTAGGTCTTGCATGTTGTGTTCAGTTAGCAGACATGGTTATTTGGGCCCAGACGCTCAAGGTATTCAGGTACCTAACTCCCACTGATTTCAACTGGAGTTGGGCTTTAGACTCCACTGTGCCCTCTGGCTCCTTCCTGTGACTTTTGCTGTGCAAAAAGCAAAAGACACAATCATTGGCGAGGAGGATGAGCTCCTGAGCCAGGAACACAGTGAATTAGACAGTGACTACTGAAGCCAAGGGGACATGAAGAGGAAACTCTAGTCTGCAGCCTCCGGGACTGTGAGTAACCTGCTCATTTACAGAAAAATAATTTGAAAAAAGGACTACAATTATCTGTTTTGGGGAGGGAAATGGCCTCATTTGATAGCTCAGTAGAAGACTGGCCCAGCTCTATCGAGAGACTAGAACAGTATATAATAGCTAATAGTATAACTGATGAGAAAATGGTGGTGGTTTTACTGAGCATAATGAGGGCTAAGATTTATAACCTGCCGCTTAGCCTAACAGCTCCTATTAAACCTGCAGACAAAACATTTGCTGAGATTGTTTGCTGGAAAATTTTACAAAATCACCTCTCCCCAAAGCCACTGGTGATTGCAGAGCCCTTCTGCTTTTAGAAATGGAATCAATAAGAAAATGAAACAAGTTCTGAATATGTGGCTGGATTAAAGAAATTAACAGAGCATTGCCAGTGTGGAAAGTGTTTAAATGATGCATTAAGGAACCAGCCAGTGCATGGTATTCAAAATGAAACAACCCAAAATTGTTATTGACTGAGGCTCATTTGACACCCAAACGTGCTCTAAAAATTGCTGTATCAATAGAAACAGCTACTAATGATGCCAGGGAACTGAAACAACAACATCATGTACTCTGTGCAACAAATTAACTGGGGGGGTCAAGCAGAAAGCACAGCATGGACAACCCTCAAAGACTAAATGCTTTCATTGTGAGAAAGAGTCGCACAATGCAAATAATAGTTGGTTCAAGGACAAGTCCTGTAGAAACTGCAAGAAATTGGGTCACACAGAGAAATTTTCATGTGCAGGTCAATGCAAAAAGCACAACCACCACCAGGCCACGGAAACATTTACTCTTGGCTACACATCAGCCACCTCTGGTTGCAATTCTTAACCCAACGACGGTACAAGTAATGGCTGCAGCACAATTATGGGGATGCACAATATTCCTGGGCACTCACTGTTAATACTGCGTTCAAAAGCATCGACCAACGAGTGAATGCGGATAGCTTGTTACACTTGCTATTTGAAGCAGCAAGTAAGGTGAAGGCAGTGAAATCGGTGACAGTCACTAAATTCTACATTACGACGAATGGATGGATTTATGCACACAAACAACAGTTTCCAGCTTTCTCTGCCTGAAAAGCACAGTTGAGTATATATCAAGGTGTGACCCAAGCCTGGTTATTCGTATGGAGCTCAGGTCATGTGTACTCCAAGAATTACATGAAGGCCATTTGGGAACTGTAAAAATGAAAGTCTTTGCCTGGAGTTTTGTGTGGTGGCCACAGATTGATACACAAATAGAGGAAATGACAAAACAATGTTAAGGTCATCAACAAAACACAACAAACGCCCACACATGTTCCTTGGAATCCTTGAGAGCAACCAACTGCTCTGTGCCGGCAAATCCACATAGATTACACTGAACCATTAATAGGACATACATTTTTGATTGTAGTAGATGCCCATTTTAGATAGCCTGAAGTATTCAGTATGAGTTCAACTAATTCAGCGCAGACAGTGGAAGTGCTAAGACTATTATTTTCACAGATGGGAGTTCCTGAACAGATTGTAAGTGACAATGAAACTCAGTTCACGTCTGAAGAGTTTCAATTCTTTGTCAAAAGAAATGGTATCAAACGGCACATCAGCACCTTCCCATCCAGCCACAAACGGATTAGCGGAAAGGTTTATCCACACATTCAAGCCAGCGATTCATGTTCTGGCTTCGGATAAAAGTAGTATACAACACAAGAGTACAGATTTTTATTTCACCTGTAGGAATGCGGCACATGCTGCTGCAAATTATACACCAGTTCTGTTGGTTACGGCTGTAATTTAAGGTCTCATCTGAACTTGTTAAAGGCTGATCTACAAGGGAACATTCACAGAAATAGCCTGATTGAATTGCCACAAATAGTCACATCCGAAAGCACAGTTTTCATGTTGGAGAAAACAAAGATACTTTAGAGATAATTCATAGAAACCTGGAGCAATTACATTGCAGACGAGACCCCTGCCTTAGCAGGGAGAAGTGGCACCAAATATGTCATGCCGAAGACATGCACGCCCTGTTGAATGCGTGCTTGCAAGCTGATGTTCTATCCCAGGGAGGCCTAGTGAAAATAAGCTAATAATACAGCCGCAGCTGGTGCCCTGTGATAGCACCAGTGAGCCTCAGGTCCCTGTTTCTACTAAAAGGGACCCCGATACTACAGAAAAGGAAGATGCTGTTGATACAGCTACACCACAAAGTGCAGACATGGCTCCAGACACTGGTGTGATGCCGAAGAGACGTTTTCCAGAGAGAAGTCATAATCCAGCTCTCAGATTTAAAGTGGAGCACCCTGGTCTATTTAATGGCAGTAAGGCATTGGTAACTCTTTTTAAATTATGCCTTTACACATTAAGGGGGGAGGCATATGTACTGCACGACAATGGGTAGTACCTTTGAATAGTTTGTGAGCCCTCAAATGGACCTCACTGTCTTTTATGTTCCAGAAGTCACCAGAACCCTGCCAGAGCAGCAGTGTATGTATATATAGCTAAGCTTTGCATGTTGTGTATAATCAGTAAACACCCCACTGTGCCTTTCTGTTAGGCAACGAGCAAAAGGCACAACAAGAACCATGGCTTTTATTATAGGAGAGCTCTGTCAGGTCCTCCAGTCCGCCCGCCTCAGTAAGAACAGCATTGCTCTCTTCCTTGCAGGTTTCCACCTCCTCCACTGAGGAAGCAGTTACATAGCCACAGTGTTATAATTTGGGTGGATGGGGACTCGAGACTGATCATCCCATGTGAAGCATGAGTGGAAATGCATGCAGCTCTGAGATGGGGATATGGCAAACTGAGGAGGAGGAAGTGGGGAACTGTGCTAGAGCCAGTGTCTGTCCAGGAGCAGTCTCTTTTTTGGCTCCCATACAGAAGATGCTCAGAACCAAACTTGACCTGCCACAGGGACTTAGCTGTCCCTTTAGATACTCACTGGAGTTTTCCCTCAGTTGTAATGGATGGGTCACCTGTTCAGGAATCAGCTGAGCATGAGCAATGTCAAACTGAACCATGTGAAACCCCCAACATGGGTGCCCTCCCTACTCCTCCCTATGGGAGACACAGAGCCATGCTGACACAGGGATATTGGGATAAGTGCCTTGCTGGTGGGAGTGGGATGGGAAAACCCAAGGGCTGCAGGAAGTAGCATCGTATATGGTCTTCCTTCAAAATCAGTGCTGCAGGAAGCACTGTGGTGCAGGGAACAGACGTGGATGACTCAGTATCCTTCTGAATCAATATTGACACCAGGGGTCTAGGGCAGCACGAAGGGATGCTTTGTTGCTGGAGGTGCCAAGCTCCTGTAGTTAGACCAGGGGTCAGCAATCTTTCAGAAGTGGTGTGCTGAGTCTTCATTTATTCACTCTGATTTAAGGTTTTGTGTGCCAGTAATACATTTTAACGTTTTTAGAAGGTCTCTTTCTGTAAGTCTATAATATATAACTAAACTATTGTTGTATGTAAAGTAAATAAGGTTTTTTTAAATGTTTAAGAAGCTTTATTTAAAATTAAATTAAAATGCAGAGCCCCCCGGACCGGTGGCCAGGACCCAGGCATTGTGAGTGTCACTGAAAATCAGCTTGCGTGCCACCTTTGGCACATGTGCCATAGGTTGCCTTCCCCTGAGCTAGAGCCTCGTTTCCTAGGCTCTCATATTAATAGGGTGGCATTTTAAGATAACTAAACATGTGACCCCTAGTTACTTGGGGTGGGGCACGCATGCTCCCCCACAGCATCTCTCCAAGATGTGCTGCCTCCCTGTCACCACAACTCTGGCCAGCAAAGGGGGCCAGGGACATCCTCTGGCCAACACCTGTTCAATTTCAGTTGGGTTCCCCCTTCTTTGGCAGAATCCCCATCCGTCGTCCCATGCCCGCCCTCCCTTCCCACCCACATAGGGGGTGGCTGTTAGTGTAGGAGTAGAGCTACTAAGGCATCACCACAGGCTAGTCAAAGCTCTGGCTCTTTACAGTTCAAACCTGCTGGCTCTAGGAGCAGCCTCTCAATTAAAAAAAATAAGTAAACAAAAGTACTTGAGAGGCGCTGGGGTTTAAGGAGCTGAAAGAAAAACAGAGGGAGAGGGCAGGCAGTTGCTGGCCTGCCTTTGGCATCCAGCCAGCATCAAAGCTTCATTCAATTAAATACATTTTTATTTAATAAAATGCATCTGCACTCGAGTAGTGGAGTGCGGTGCCAGACATGGTACTGAATAGCTCACATGGGAGAGATGGCCGCCAGTCTCCACGAAACCCCTTCCCGATGTCCCCATCAGGCACTGCTACAGCACCTGCCATCCCAAAGGATTACCAAGTAACACTACCTAGCGCTTCTGTGCGCATTTCATCAGTGCATCTCAGAGTGCTTTACAAAAGCCAAGCACCTTACAGGACATGTATACGGAATTGCTTCCCTTGCCACGGAAATGCAGCCACCTTTGGGACAGAAGTGCATTTACCCAGCACACAGCAATGCTACAACTCTCTAGGGGAGGAAGTGAAGAATACTGTATTTAGGTGAAATTTCTGGGCACGGTTAGATCAACACAATGTAGTCACCCACTTTGGAATATGATCAGAACACCAAGGCTAAAAACTGCCACAGGTTCTTTACTGGCCACGAGAGGTCAGAACCTGAGTTTTCGGCCTTATCAGAAAGATGGTACAATCAGCAACACAGAGCTGAGGAACTGGGGTCAGTTCCTCAGTGTTGAGTCAGGGAAAGGTCAGTCACCAACACCACGTGCTACAGCATCTGGGGCTTTCCTTTGGGTCTTCCCATCCAAGTGACAACCAGGCAAGACTCTGCTTAGTAGATGAAATCTGATGAAATCCCAGCTGCAGGGGACACTGATTGGGGCTGATAGATTTCAGATTATTTTAAGGATCTACTAAACATTTTTAAATGATGACTCCCCACTTTTTACACTATTACATAATCCAAGAAAAAGGGGACGATGGATGAAATTGACAGCCTGCACACACATCCTCACAAAACAGGTGGAACGCTCTGCTGTGGCATACTATGGGACTGAGGTTTCAAAGGGGTAGGAAATTGTATGGCCAACAGTAATGTATTTTGTTATGCATTAAAATAGGAAGAATCAGCTCTCATGCTTCAGAGCATCACATAATCACCCAGAGAGGTCAAGAAGGAATTCCCTCCACCCCTAATAATTCTCATCACTTTTCCTTCTGTAGATTTGAAAGCGCTTTCCAAAGGTTGATTAGGATCATTTATCATTCTGACAGATGGGGACACTGAAACAGAGAGGTTAAGCCTCATGTCACATAGCATGTATGTGTCAGAACTGGGAAAAGAACCCAGGAGTCCTGGCTCCTCACTCTGCTGTCTTTCTTCCAGTAGGCCATGCTGCCTGTGGAACATTGCAGAAGAGGTCAAATGCACTCCGAGTGTTCTTCTGAAGAAGTGAATATTGACCTCTGGATACTGGGCTTGCTGAACCAGTAATTTGAGTTGGCACAATCAAGTTGACACTTCCAAAATTATACACCAAAAGGGTGATTTTTAAACCTTGCTACACAGTCTGAAATATGCTGAAGCCTCCAGTGCACCCAGATTTTCAGAGGCTCTCTCAGGGCTCCAGTCGCCACTTGCTTTTCCATCTTCCCTCATCCTCATTCTTTTAAAACCTTCGCGTAACATCAGAAATAAAAGTGCTTTCAAATCTCTTTTCCTGCTGTGGTGTTCCATCGCCTTCCACTCTCCATTGTTCCCTGTTGCCCTTGAAAAATGATTCAAGCCGACTGCGCGCTCCCATCTCTGAGTAGACCTTTTCGTTCCCTTTTAGCATGTCAATTTAAAATGAAAAAGCAAAAAACAAACAAACAAAGAAGGCTACAAAGGCTCCATGTGTGTCTTGCTACCTGCAAAGCAATTCAATCCATTCAATTTTCTCTAGCATCCTCAACACATAGCATCACAGAGCTCTGCACACTGAGAGTTAGTCATAAGCTAATGAGAAAGAGAAAGGATTAAATAATATCTTCAATTCATAGATCACCTTTCATTCTGAAGGGCCCCAATGCATTGTACAGTTATATAATCTATGCAAGCAACACTGAAATGCAGCCAGCTCTGACGAGGGTGGCAATCAACTTGTTTGTGCACTGCACGATTACTATGTAAAGTCATACTCAGACCTGGAGTGAAATGCCTTCCTAAGTCCTATGGACATTGGCTTACAAGCTGGAGCACACGTTTTTATTACCCTTAGTATTATTCTAGCTTATTTAGCTACAAGTATAAGTAAGCATTAAATTATCCAGATCTGTGGACAATAACTTCCTGTTGCGGGGAGTTCCACATGTTAAGCACATACTGTGTAAAGCATTATTGCCTTTGATTAGTTCTAAATCAATTATTTTAACTTCATCCAGAATTTTTCTTGTATTCAAGATACTTAGGGACAAGGTGAATGTGAGACACTGATCAGTTTCCATGTCATACTGAACACCTCAGTGGGGTCCCCTTGAACCTGTCTCCTTTCTAACATTCATACAGCACAGCCAGCAAAGACACAATATGCTCATTACGTCGTCTTCTCTCACTGCCCTCTACATACCTCCAAACTAAAAGCTAATGTTAAAAAATTATATAGTACATGGGTTAAGAAAAGAGTATCTGTACGTCTGAGTATAGTGCTTAGATTATCCACAAATACAAAGTTTGTTTTAAAAGTCATAAGATACATATACTGTATAATCAGCAATAACCCAAATTAAGGTGAATAGATTTAAGAATACAGTTTAGATATTAGCAGCCAAATATTCGGGTACATCACTCATGAAAAGTTTATATAGAGAGTTGGTTGTGGAAAGCAAATATGGCAATGAGTGAAGCTTGTCCCTCAGTAATTGAGAATTTAGGGTAGGTTGTCCACTTAGAAATACAATCCATGAGGGAAGTATTTCAGTTCCTTTCCCCACCATGCTTCTGACCGGCACTCCAGCTTATCTCTCCTGGTGTTGCCGACGTCCAGTGATGTGTTCTGGGTAGCTACAGCCACTGCTAATCTATTCAGTTAGCCAATATTTCCATTCCCATCTGCAAAGCACCATTAGAGATTTAGGTACCAGTGGATTCTGACATGACTATTGCCCTTTAATCAAGTACAGCTGGCTCATTCATGATGCTGTGACAGGCAAAATCCCATGCGCTAACCTTAGGAATAAATATTATTATGACAAGCCCTAAGCCCACGTCCAGACTAACCCGCCGTATCGGCGGGTTAAAATCGATTGCTCGGAGATCGATATATCGCGTCGAGTCTAGACGCGATATATCGATCCCCGAGCGCGCTTACATCGATTCCGGAACTCCATCAACCCGAACGGAGTTCCGGAATCAACACGGAGAGCCGCGGACATCGATCCCGCGCCGCCTGGACGGGTGAGTAATTCGATCTTAGATATTCGACTTCAGCTACGTTATTCACGTAGCTGAAGTTGCGTATCTAAGATCGATTTTCCTCCCCTAGTCTGGACGAGGCCTAAGAGAAACTAGACATATGGATCGAGAGTGCCTAGGAATTCTGGGGAACACCATCTGCAAGAGAGTCTTGAAATTCCTCTTTTCTAGAGGAGGGAGAAATAGAGGCTATGCTCCTCCCATAATGCACCGGAAACCACCTATTCCTAAAGAGAAGGCATAGAAATCCAAGCCCAAAGAATGGGGTGATTGTGGTATGTTGACTTCCCTGTAGACCAGAATTCCACCCACTAGGCCACACTGCCTTTCGGAGAAGCCCTTCTCCCCAGACCGAGCTGGAAAAAAGTCCAGGCACATAAATATCCTTTCAGCACAGCCAGCCTGAGAACGTTTCAACTCAGTGATTTGGTTTGTAAATCTCCTTTCTGGGGAAGAGCAAGCTATAACCATCCCAGTGCAACCGGCCTCTTCCTTACAGTGTGTAGAAATGATATCGTCTTTCCTCATTACTGGGCTGAGTGCCACCTGTAGACCATGTCCATCCCTCCCCATTACAGCAGCCCCTGGGGATTCAGGCTCTCTCCTGCTTAATGGCAAAGTGGTATTAATATTTCAATATCCACATGATATATAACGGGCCATGTTAAAAATCAATCAATAGGCCTTCCCTCATTTCCCCATATCTGCTGGCTTAAGGGAGGAAATTGCTACTGCCCAAGACCTTGAATGCCATTGGTTATTTTTTCCTCTCCATGGATGCATTTAACTCATCATTTAAAAAAAAAACCTTTGAGAAGCCCATGGCTTTTTCTTGATGTACGTGAGGGGGCAGGGAAAGAGTTTGGTTCAGCTACGGGGATGGAAGGCAGAGTCTTGCAGTTCCTAGATCAAGAGCTCTGTAGGGCCTGGGGCAGCGAAGACAAAAGCAGGCCTGATTTCCCAGTATGTGGGAATGAGGCAGGCTCTGCAGGTAATGAGACGGGAAGAGCTCAGCTCCATTCGTAGTGTTTCACAAAACCCCACTGGAAGTGACACGCCCCCTTGTTGGAAGCCTCGGAAGAGAAGCCAAAGATTGCATGAGCCATGGAGACCCAACTCCCTTCTGCTGAGGCAGGGTGTTGCTCCAGGGTAGGGCAGAGGCATTTTGCGAGGAGGAAGGGGATTGGAGAAGAAGAAAAGCTTGCCCTGCTGTTGCCCCTGCAGCATCTGCTATGTGAAGAAATAGGACTTCAGGCTTCAGGACTGCCAGCTAGATATCTTTCACCCAAACCAACATTCTTCTTCTTCAAAAGAGGAACTGAAACATATGAGCAGCTACCGCTGCCTGAGCAGCAGTGCTCAGCTGGGGAGGAATCATATATGGGGAGTGCTGTGGTCAGGCTCCACCTACCATCTCGGAATAGCTGGACGATGAGCAGCGTAACAGCAATCGCTAGTCATCAGAGTTTGTGCCCCACTCAGATCAAGTGGGGAAGCTATGCCATGCAGGGTTACTGTCTCAGGGTGCTGGTCTGCAAACTTAGGCAGACAGCATGATATCAGGGCATCGTTTGAAGGTTTTCTCTGCAGCCATAAAGGCTGGTAACTTCCTTTGTATAATGGAAGCTTAGATTATCCAGAGATCGCTGGGTCATTGGAGAGGTACAGGTACAGCAAACACAGTGACTCACAACAGCTTGGCTTGCCACAGCTAATCTCAGCCAGGTGACTACGCAGTGAGCCTCGTTCCTTTTCTCCTGCAGCATTTCGGGGACAGGTTCGCACCCCAGTCCTGTCACCTTCAGGCTTCTCATCCCTTATATCGCGTCTGCTAAGAACACAACTGGGACCCCACACACCAACACAACTCGTTTCACATGAGCCACCGAACTGGGGAGGGAGAGGACGAGAGAACAAACACCTGACAGATTTTAGTCACCATAGGAAGGTGCTCAGAAACTACAGTGATGATGGTATAAAAGCTTATAAAGAAGAGAACAACTGTCAGATCAGGGACCACAGCTGAGTTCCCAAATACTGTGAAAGTTCAGAGGAGACTCAGAATTCCAATGATTAGACACATTTTCTGAGCTATTCAGTCAGGCAAAGCTGGGCTGGTTATTTCAGAGTCCCTCTTCCAGATGGGACCCACTAGCTCAGAAATGGCATGGAAACCTAAAGAAGAAGTTAATGTTTTTTCTCCAGCATCAGCAAGAGGTGAGGGGAACAATTCATATTTCAGTAGGGCAAGCACTGGTGTTGGAGGAAAATAAGGGAAAGTCAGATGAAAAATGGAGGACATATCTTAAGGGACATTTCAGGGAAATACCAGTTCCCTTAGCATATCAAGTGTACTTTTCTACTGCCCTCAAATATACAATGCAATTATCACAAGCTTCAATTTAATGTTTAAAATGGTCAAAGGATGTCCCTTAAAATAAGGGACGAGTTGTCACCCTATAGTTCAGCCACCTCTGTGTCATTGGGTTATAACTTCTGATCACTAGCCATTACTGATCTGGGACTGGATTGGAACCAGTGACTAAGAGGGGAAGTCTCCATTTCCCATCCTCTCATCCAGTCTCTGCTAAGGTGCAGTGTTTTGCTTCCACTCCAGCCACTGGCCCCTTTTCTGTCATGTCTGTTTAGGAGCCATTCCGGCCCCACCTCAGGTTCAAGCAGAGGTGAAAGTAAGCCAGTCCGATACGGCACAGTGTACCAGCAAGAGCCAGTACGCTGTGCCAGACTGGACTGGCTTCCGCAGCGGTGATTTAAAGGGCCCGGGGCTCCAGCTGCTACAGGGAGCCCCGGGCCCTTTAAAGCACTGCCGGAGCTCCGGCAGCCAGGCTTGGGCAGGGATTTAAAGGGTCCAGTGCTCCTGCCACTGGGGGGAGCCCCAGGCCCTTTAAATCCCCACTGGAGCTCCAGCAGCTGGGCTCCCGTGGTGATTTAAAGGGCCCAGAGCTCTGCAGTGGCCAGAGCCCTGGGCCCTTTAATTCACCCCTGAGCCCCGGGGCTCCCAGCAGCCTCTGCAGCTGGTAGCTCCAGGGTGATTTAAAGGCCCTGGGGCTCCCAGCCATAGCTGGAGCCCCAGGGCCTTTAAATCTTAAAAGGCCCTGCCTCTTCTGGTTGAGGCCATGCCTCTTCCAGTTGAGGCTACGCCCCTACTCAGGATTCCGGCATACTGGCAAGTCCTTTAAGTTACTTTCATCCCTGGGTTCAAGGGAATCTTCAAATTCTCCTATTAAGGAAGGTATATAAGGGAGGGCAAAGAGGGCTGAGGGTAGCGGGAGGTGAACTCCGCGTTCCAGAGTCCTGGAGGAGATGCAAAAAAATGCTGCTGAGAAAGAATAAAACAGAGTGAAGAGGACAAAAACATGGTCCCACCTATTGCAAAGCACCAGACCCAGACATGTGCTGGAGCTGTGTCCACCAACGTCCTCAGAGCTCTGCACCCCTAAAGTCTCTTTCCTGCGCAGGACCCTCCAAGGTAGAGAAGGAACTTTGTCACACAGCATAGGTGAGAGGACAGTCAAGCCCATGCATTTTAAGCACTCTTGCTAGACTCTTCCTGGGTTTTCTCTTGGTAATCTGTTCTGTTATTATTTTTCTGGGACCACACAATGCACAGTCAACCTGTGGAACTCCTTGCCAGAGGATGTTGTGAAGGCCAAGACTATAACAGAGTTAAAAAAAGAACTAGATAAATTCAAGGAGAAGAGTTCCATCAAAGGCTATTAGCCAGGATGGGCAAGGGTGGCATCCGTAACCTCTGTTTTGCCAGAAGCTGGAAATGGGTGATAGAGGATGGATCAGTTGATGATTACCTATTCTGTTCATTCCCTCTGGTGCACCTGGCATTGACCACTGTTGGAAGACAGGATACTGGGCTAGACGGACCTTTGATCTGACCCAGTATGGCCGTTCTTATGTTCACACTGGGAATCATCTCACTCATCCAGAGCAATCATAGCTGGATCTTAGCCCAGTCCAATCCTTGTCACCAATCTTCACCTGTTGTGGGTTGCAGAATCACAAAGCACCCACCTGGATTTTCTTAACAAAACACACTCCTTTCTATTTAATTCAGAATGAGACATCCAAGGAACTTTTAGAAAGCAATGGACATGCTCAGATACTATAGATTTGAGAGAGAGGCAGATAACAGAGCTCTCACTGATCCTCACAGCCAGCACTGCTTCTAGCCGCTCTCAAGCTGCTCTTTTTCACAGCTCAGCCTCTACGCATCATTCATTAAGCACAGGTGCAGACCGGAGCATTGGCTGCAACAGTGATTCACCTGTCACTATTCCTAGACATGTTTAGCCAAAAGGAGAACAGCAACTTGTGTGGGCTCCAAATTAGTTCATGTGGGTTCACTGTGAAACACTTTGCCCTTTGAATTCACAGCTAACATTGTGCAGAGCAACAGCTAACAACGCTCCTGCTCAGATTTTGTCTATAAAACAGCTTTCCATCTGAAGGATCCCAAAGCACTTCAGAAGCTGTATACACAGCTCCAGAGAAATGCAGCCACCTCTGACATGAAGCACTAGGCATACCATGCAGCAGGGAGGGGAAAGTGGACATTTAAGCTAAGGCAACACTACTAGCCTTCCCATAAATGCTGTGGGATCTTTGACATGGACTCAGAGCAACCATGACTTTGAATTGTAAGATCTCATCTAACAGACTCACCCAGTACCCAATTTATCACCCCTCCAGGAGGAAAGACAGTGCTGCCCCTAGCAGGATTTGAACCTGGGTCTCTAGGAACTTTATGTGTTTAAACCTGACAGGACATTAAACTGTCCCATTTAGCTAGGGACAGAGATGCACTGGAGGAAGGTGGACCCAAATCGGCCACATTCATCCCTAACGCAATGTCACTGAGTGACACCAGGGATGATTGTGACCTAATCTCTAGGCAGGAGGCAAAGACAAGATTAAGGATGGAGGGATGGGCAGCTCTCCCGCTTGCCTGACAGCAGAGCCAGTCAGCCCACCCAGGCCACTACACCAACATGGGCAAGCAAGGGGAACTGCTGCCAGAGGCGCCGCAACCCACCCCAAAAGCACAACTGGTCCAGGAGAACCCTGGCCCTGCACCCTTTGCCCCTAGAAGCAGGTGAGTTTGAACATGTACCTGGGAATGTGTGTGGAGTGGGGAGGCTGGTTTCTAGGGGCGATTTTAGGACCCCTGGCTATTCTAGCCCCTGCACCCCTTGGAGCAGTGACTGCTGTTAACCACACTAAATGATGCCAGATCACGTGGTTGTTTTGTGATGTGGACAAGTACCCACTGTGGTTTAAACTGAGCTCCTCCAAACTCATTTCACTTGTGGCCTAGGGCAGTGGCGAAGGGTTGTCTTGCAGACCCAGACAACTGTAACTATAGCAAGAGGAATGGTATTGTTAGGATACAAGGAAACGGGCTCTCAGCATTTACCTCATGCATTTTCTGCCCTGTGGCCCGGGAACACTTTTGTGGGCTGATGAGAGGGGAGAACGGTGGATAATTATACTGGGGCCGCGAGCTCAGGCAGGCCCCCAAAACATCTGTAACTGGGATGAATTGGGAGGGAGTGGGGCCCCAGCGAACGTAATGTACCAGGGATCCAAATTTCTCTCAATGGGTCTTCCATACAGCTGTTAGAGACATGAGACGGGCCACTCTCTCTGTGAGAGCTCATGGTCAGACTAGTGCCTGGATGGGACACTCATGAAAACCCAGGTGCTGCAGGAAGCAGTGTTGGTTACATATTGGGAGTGCTCTTGACTCTGAGTCAGCAGAGGGGGCACCATGCTGCTGGTTTCAGGTCAGATACAACCCCAAAGTTCTAACTGCTTGTGATCACTACATGTCCTATGGCACTTTCATAACAGTTGGGTTGTTACCCCCAGTGTCCTAACCAAATTCCAGCCTCTGTAATTCCCTTCTACCTCCCTGTGGGCCCTACCCAGTGCTCAATTTGCACCAGGGCTTGCCAGGGCTGAGCCTCAGCACCTCTAGGCTTCTCTGTTCATAGCCCTGGCACCTCTGGGTTTCCTGCATCAGTTATGAGTGTAAAAAAAATTGCTTGAGCCCCGGGACCTCTTTCATTACAAATTAAGTACCGGTCCTACCTCCCCTCTGCAGTATCAGTTGCACACAGCATTTCTCTTCACTTCCTGTCCTAAACGTCTGTGTGCTATTTAATCAACTGCCATGTTCCAACTGAAAGTCAGGTGCATCTCAAGAGTTAAAAAAGGGATCCTTTTATACACACACACTATTTTGTGATGTACTCATCTAAAGACTCCTAGTATAGGTTGGCAGCAGAGTTTGAACCCGGGACTTTTATCATTACCAGACGCATCTCTCCCAGCTGAGCTAAAGGAATAACTTCAGCAGCGGGCAGCAATAGTAGGTTATCATGCTGTAAGTGCACCAAAAACACTAGCGAGGACACAAGTGTCATATTTCAAAAAAACATTGTACTTACTGAGGCAATGTGGTTCAGTCGATGGGCCACTGGCTAGGAGTCAACTGGTTTCTATTCGTGGCTCTGCTACAACCTGCTGTGTGAGCGTGTGCTTGTCATGTTACTCTGTGCCTCAGTTTCCCTTCCCCACCCTTGGTCTGTCTTGTCTATCTCAATGATAAGCTCTGTGGACCCGTGATTGTTTTCCACTCCGCATTTGTGTGTACAGCACCTTGGGTGAGGCTCTCAACGGGGTTCTTTAGACACCACTGTAATACAAATAGTGATTGAAAATAAAGCCCAAACAAAAGGGAAGTTCAAACAGAAAACCCCAGTTCTTGCTGGAGACAGACAATGGGGCCTGATCCTGCACAGTTCTGTGGTCAGCGAGACCTCACAGGACCAGGCTCTGCATGTGTGTTAGATGTTTATTGCTTCGTGCATTGTTGAGAGAAAGCAATTCCTTTCAACGGATCTCAGGGAGGGAAAAAGCCTCGTGACATCCCTGAAGAAAGCAACACCTGCTGTGTGTTCCTTTCAGTCTGGATTAACCGCCATCTTGTCCCTGCCCCGCCTGCCGCAGCTTCAGATCTGGTGGGTTTCCGCTTGCTGTTTGCTATTTTTTTCCTACTTTACCTCTCTAGTTAAGACATCAGAAGTGAGATTTGTCACTTAACCATCTGGAATAGGCAACCACTGGAGGTTGCAGCTTCTCTGCCTGACACACTCTTAAACAGTGCTAATATAATTCAGATGTTTTACAAACCAGCAACGACAACCAGGCATGAAATTAAAATGTTTGTGGAGCTTGCCGAGTGGAAAATTACCGCTGGGCTAGGGAAAGGCAGGTGCTGGGATAAATTCTGGGGCAGGAAAAGGCAGCCCAGGGGCACTTGGCTTCCCGACAGCCGAATGGAGCTGCTACATTGGCTTTGCTTTCACAAGGAAGCAGTAGTGTACACGTCTCCACCGTCTCGAGAGGAAAAGCCAGAGGGAGAGACATTGATTTGGCAGGAACATGGAAAGTGAATAAGATTTACCCCTCTTTCCCCCACCCCTTTGACATGTCTTACATTTAACCCAGTACAGCCTCAAGCCATTAGTCCTCTGGGAGGGCTTCAAGCAGCAAAGAGTTGGAGGGTAGGGAAGGGCCACACGGAGTGTACATATCTGGGGAGAACAGGAGCAATACTGGCAGCCAGAAGGTAGGGCCACCCAGCACCCCGGCACTAAACCACTACCCAGCACCCCTGCACTAAACCCAGCAACCAAACCGAGACCCGAGTATTACAGCCTGCAGGAAGTGCGTGTCCCAGAGAGGAGTGGGTTGTGAGTGACAGCAGGGCGAAGGGAGGAAAGGGAATCATTCTAGCCAAGAATCTTGTCCTGCCCTCCTGCTCCCAGCAGCCCTCCAGGGTTCCACCCCCCTCCTCAAATTCAGCCAGCCTCTCAGCCCTACAAACACCTTGTTTTCAGCTGCCACCTATTTGGCTTGAAGGGAATGGCAGGACACCAGAAGTGCAAAGAAGAGACCCCCACCAAAAATGCTGTCAATTTGGGGTAACCTCCTCACTCCTCCAGACTCTGGAGAAGTCTATTGTTCCAGACTATACAGCACCCTAAAAGAGTCAGAGAGAAGAACATGGACTCAATCAAAGGGAGAGGGACACTGTGTGTGTATAGAACAAGGCACTGAAGATAGCTATTGTCTATTTCCTACTACAGGGTGTTTTTATCAGCAGGGAGTGGAGTGGGAAAGGGTTAAAACGTTTTCTAATTAAGGAGCAAGCCTGCCCAGGAGAGCAATTAAGCTCCCTTGTTTGATAAGGTTCATGTTACAAGCTCTGAAAACCTTTCTGAGTTCCAGCAATTAAATCACATTTTTCACACAGTTAAAGACATTTCCTTTCATTTTTGCTCTTATCCAGTCTCCCAAGCACCCCCTAGTGCAAGAAGTCATTAGGACAAGGGTGAAATACCAGCCAAGGTGTGAGAACAAGAGTAGGGTGTTTGAGGAAGGGACAGGAGACCGCCATGGAAATAGTATCTTGTATTTCTACAGCACCAGAATGATCCACAGATTCAACTGACTGATTATAAACCACAGACAAGGGTCTCTGTACCAACCACTGAAATGCAGCCATTTCCAGGGTGGAACATGGGAGCCGTTCAACAGCCACACAGCAATTTAGGATGAGAAGGGAATACTGCATCTAGCTGAAAAACACCAACAGAGAATTTAGATTGGAAGAATGTAACTACCCAAATCAGACTTAGGGCTTGGCTACACTGGAGAGTTGCAGCGCTGGTGGTGGGTTTACAGTGCTGCAACTTACTCACCGTCCACACTTGCAAGGCACATACAGCGCTGCATCTCCCTGGCTGCAGCGCTGGCTGTACTCCTGCTCTGCCTGGAGTATAACGATTGCAGCGCTGGTGATGCAGCGCTGCTCCGCCAGTGTGGCCATCAAAGGCGCTGTAATTGGCCTCCAGAGGTATTCAGAGGTATCCCAGAATGCCTGTTCAGCCACTCCCAATAGCGCTGCAAATGCTGCAAATGTGGCCACACTGCAGCGCTTTCCCTACACAGCTGTACGAAGACAGCTGTAACTCCCAGCACTGTACAGCTGCAAGTGTAGCCATACCCTTAGCCACAACACCCAGGCTAGCACCACCAACTCTTTGACCACAAGTGGTTCTGACTCAACAAAGAACAACACACCCTAGCAACATGCTTAGGCAGTGGTTTAGAGAGAGAAGAGCCCAGCGTACCGCTGACCAGCACCACTGACCAGACCCCACCCTGCTGAGCTAGTGAGACCTGAGTGGACCACTGGGCAAAGAGGCAAAACTACAGTGGACAGGTCACCTCCTGTCTTCCCAATTTGTGGCTGTAAATTTGATAGCACTCCTGCCTCAGGGCAGGGGATTGGACTCGATGCCTGAATTTCTATGATTCTATGTTCCAAGCATCTCCAACATACATTGGTGATTTCCCACCCATGTGCCAGCACTTCATTTCGATGGTAGACTATGAAGATCTTGTCACTATGAAAGAGGAATGGTCAAAATTAAAATGGCAGATATGAAATCGATTAAATACTGGCTAACTGATGAGATCTCAAAATGTAATTGTAAACAGGGAATCATCTTCAATCGAGTGTGTTTCCAATGGGGTCCCACAGGATCAGTTCTTGGCCTTACACTATTTAACAGTTTATCAGTGACCTGGAGGAGAACATAAAATCATCACTGACTTGCAGATGATTGGTAAATTGGGGGAGTGGACAGGTCACTGATACAGAGCAATTTGGATCAATCGGCAAACTATGCGCAAGCAAACAATATATGCTTTTTACTACTAAATGTTAACATATGCATTAGTAACAAAGAATAACTCTACAGGATGAGGGACTCTATCCAGGGAAGCAGGGACTCTGAAACACATTTGGGGGTCATGATGGATAATCAGCTGAAGATGAGCTCCCAATGCTGTGGCCAAAAGAGCTAAAATGATCCTTGGATATATAAACATGGGAATCTCGAATAGGAGGAGAAAGGTTATTTTCCTGGTTATTTGGCACTGGTGTGACCGCTGCTGGAATAGTGTGTCCAGTCCTCATGCCCACAATTCAAGAAGGATGTTGATAAATTTGAGACGGTTCAGAGAAAAGCCAGGAGAATGATTAAAGGATTAGAAAACAGGCCTTATAGAGATAGACTCAAGGAGCTCAATCTGTTTAGTTTAACACAGAGAAGGGTTGGAGTTGATGATCACTCCGAAAGTATCTACAAGGGGACCAAAAATTTAATAATAGGCTCTCTGACAGGGCCGCCCAGAGGTTCAGGGGGTCTGGGGCAAAGCAATTTCGGGGCCCCTTCCATAAAAAAAAGTTGCAATACTATAGAATACTATATTCTTGTGGGGGCCCTGCAGGCTCAGGGTCTGGGGCAAATTGCCCCACTTGCCTCCCCCCTCTGGGAGGCCCTGCTCTTCAAGCTAGCAGAGAAAGGTACAACACGATCCAATGGTTGGAAGTCAAAGCGAGGCAAATTTAGACTGGAAATAAGGTGCAAATTTTTGACAATGAGAGTAATTAACCATTGGACCAATTTACCAAGGGCCATGGTGGATTCTCCATCACTGGCAATAGATATTTTTCTCAACGATCTGCTTTTTATATTTTTCTGGAGCAGTTCTCTGGCCTGTGCTGTATGGGGGGGCGGTCAGACCAGATTATCACAATGGTCTCTTCTGGCCTGAGAATCTATGAAGTGATTAAGACAGTGGCCTGGCTTCAGCTCCCAGCTCTGCTGTGGGCTTGCTGTGTGACCTGGCGCAAATCACTTAATCTTTCTACGCCTCAGTCTCTGCTTCTGTAAACTAGACATAATGGTACTTCCTTTTTCCTGTGCTTTGCCTATGTCATCCATTTAGATTGTAAGTAGAGTCGGCCAAGAGATAGTAATCTTTTTTTTTTGCTGAAAATTGCAGAAATGCATTTTTTTCCAAATTTTCTCTGTAAACTTTTCAGTTTTTCAACAAAGAGAGAAAGCAAAATATTTCTCAGTTTTTTCCTGTCTCTTCTTTATTCCCCCTTCCATAAGAAAATAGAAAATGGGGACGGAGGAGGGAGGACAAGAAAGAAAAAAGAGAGAACTAAAAATGTTTGTGGGTTTCTTTTTTATCAAAACCCAGAAAATTTGACTGAAATGAAAATTTTTTGCAAAAACTTTTGCTTTGGGGGAAAAAAAGGCAATTTTTCATCCAAAAAATGTTTTCAAACAAAAAATTTCTAGTGCTTCCAATTATAAGCACTTCAGGGAAAAAATTGTTTGTTACTATGTGAACATTCATCAGTCCCTAGCACAATTATTAGCATTATTATTATTTAACCTTTATATTGCAGCAGTGCCTAAAGGCGAAAGTAAGTTGGGCCCCAGTGTACTAGGTGCTGTACAAACACGTAATAAATTTCAGACCCTGTCCCAAGAGCTAATGGTGCTGTGATCTACAATATAAATAATTAACAACTCCCTTGGTGCATTTGCAAGAGGAGGGTGTTAACCTTAAATCCTGGTTATTCTTGTTTGGGTCATTTCACTATTAAACAGCTGCCACGCTCTACCCCAGAATTAGCTGCACATTGGTGAGGGTTGGCAAAAGGTTTTTGATGTAGTTAGTAAGCAAATCAAGAGGACGTAGGGGACCGATACACTCCCCGCCCATGGCAAGACAGCAAACTAATGTTATCCTCCTGGGAGCAATGTTGGTGCTGGAATTTGCAAGGAATATGTGAATGACTTAGTTTATCATGGGAGAATCCTTCACAGCCTGGGTCTCCATACTCTGAATCCCCAGGGCTGGTTCTACCTGAGCATGACTTCTCTCTTGCTATCCCCTTCTCTTCTCCCATCCCCCTCTCCCTGCTCCTTGGAAAGCTGTCAGCTCACCTTCCTTGGCCTGAGGAGAGGGAAGCAGACTGAAGAGAAAAAGGTGAGGAGTTAAAGTGCACAAAGGAGAGGACTCCAGCCAGCCCAGGAAGCCAGCTGCCGAGGGAGAGGAAGAAAGGGCAGTGACTTGCCTGCTTGGGGGAAGTTCAGCTGCTCAACTGAGCTAAACATAAGGGCAGCGGCCTTGAGATGAGAGCAGGCCTGACCCTGAGCAGACCTGAATACCCACAACTTCCTCTGGACTCAATGGGGTTCTCAGGATGAGGCCAAGAGCGTGTGGCAGCAAGATCAGAACCCAGAATGGTCCTCGTTACCAGGTGCCCTGTTGCATCCGCTGGACAAGCCCACACGCAGCTCCATTAACTGATGTGGGGTTCATGCGTGCACAGGACAGGGGCCCGCATGATTTGGGCTACTGATTCCCAGACCACACACTCCCTGGATCTGCAGTGCAGGGCTTAAGGCTGAATCTAATGAGAACAGGGGGAAATAGAGACACCCAATCAGTATGGACAGGGAGAGAGAGAGAGCAGCACACGCACACAGCAAGAGTGACAGTAAGGCAAGAGAGACACAGAGAGCCAGGGCAAGGAGAACACCTGAGTGGGAGAGCAAGTAGAAAGAGAGAAAGGGAGAGGGGAGCAGAAAAGAAAGAGAGGAGGGAGGAAGAAAGAAGCAAGCAGAGAAAAAGAAGGCAGGTAGGGGAGGCTGATCTGCTGCTGGCAACGAGGTCGAAATTGAAATAAAACACATGTCAAACGGTGCATTTGGCAGCTAAGCTGGTTTAGCCAAGACAGCGGTGGGCGATAGCACTGCGGGGATGGGGTGGGCACAGACTCCTTCCTGCTGCTGCACCACTCCCAAGGGAAGCTGGCTTCCTTCTGCAGATGGGAAAGGACATTCACGTTATTGTGCAAGTTGAACAATGGTCTGATGCTGTCCAAGCCCTCTGCCACAGAGAGAGAGACAAAGATGGAAGGAGCTGGGGGAAAGAGACAGACACACACAGTCTTTAGAATCCTGGTGCACTAGAATCCCCCCTGCAGAAAGGAACACTAAACCATTTCAGCAATATTCTCTGCTGTTTCATCTCATCCGTGCAGGATCTTCTCACTAATCCCTCTAATCTACTGACATTTCCATTGGCAGCAGCTGTACTTGTAGCTCCGGGACACCCCTTAAAATCAGTCTCTGGGTTTGGACACAAATCAGTGATGCCATGAGGGGTCTCAATCTTTACTCTGAAGCAGCACAGGGAGCATGGGGGCGAGCTATGGAACTCACCGCCACAGGCAGGGGCGGCTCTAGGTATTTTGCCGCCCCAAGCACGGCAGGCTGGCTGCCTTCGGTGGCTTGCCTGCAGGAGGTCCCCAGTCACCCAGATTCGGCGGCATGCCTGCAGGAGGTCCACCAAAGCCGTGGGACCAGCAGACCCTCCGCAGGCATGCCACCGAAGGCAGCCTGCCTGCCGCCCTCGCGGCGACCGGCAGAGTGCCCCCTGTGGCTTGCTGCCCCAGGCATGCGCTTGGCGTGCTAGTGCCTGGAGCCGCCCCTGGCCACAGGAGTCTGGAGAGTCAGCGGCTCTAGAGCTGGGTATGGCAAAAGGGCTGAACAGGGCGGTGCACTGAGGTGGGGCCATCAAACCTCATGGTTCAGGGCACAATCTGATTTCCCCGAGGGGGCAGGGAGGAGTCTCTTCTCTCCACCCTGTGTCAGACCACTGCACACTGGCCAGCTGCACTATGGGAGGGATTCCTCCCACTGGAGAAATGAGTTACTGGGCTTTGCAAGAGACAGAATACCAGATCCAGGCCCAAACCAGAACCTCAACCTCATGCACTGGGGGTGTGAGAGGACAAATCTGAGTCTGAATCAGAACCCTCTTCTCCCAGCAATGGGTTCCAAACTGGAAAGGGGAATCTCTTCCAGGTAAGGCAAAGCTCAGGAGAGCAGCTGGCTTTGGGAGAGCCTCACGATTTCATCATGTCTTGCATGAACAGTTCAAGAGGTTTCAGTGCCCTAATATCCCACATTGTGAATAGAATCTCCTGGGCCTCTCGACTTGAGGGGCCAATGCTCCGCCCCCTGTAACCTGGACATCTTGCTGCCACATTAATGTGTCTTGCTGCAGTAACAGAGACTCACAAGAAAATCTGAGAGTCCCCTTACTATTCTTAGCGAGGGAGCAGGCTGAGGGGGAGGCAAAAAAGCCCACAATAGGAGCCGGCGGGGAGCCGGCCTGAGGCAGGAGCCCATGATGACTTTCCTAGGATGGCAAGATGGCTGCAGAATGCACAGGCAGCACACACTGGTCGCCGGGGTGGGGAGGTGGAACCACGTGCCCAGCAAAGACCCCCACTCCCATCCTGTCACATCCTCCATCTCCTCTCTCACTTCCCTCTCTCCTCTTCTTTCCCTCACCCATTTCCACTCTATTCTTGTCTTTCGCTGGCTCCTTCCCTCACTCCCCTTTTCTTCACACTCTCCTTCACACTCCTCCCCTTGCTCTTTCGCTCTCTACCCCTCTCTCTCTCCATCTCTTTTCCCCAATGAGCTTTCTAATGACTTAAACAAAACGCAAGCCCTCTTTCTATTCAATCGCCCACCCTGCTGGAGCCCCAGAAGAACCCAGCCGTGCACAGCAATTAGAAAGCCAGTGCCTGGGGCGGCTGCAGAGATCCTATCTGCCCTGTCAGAGTGAGGGAAGGATTTCCCAGAAAGGCAGGAGCACCACCGGATCCTCCAAGCAAGGCCCTTGGGTTAACAAAGACCCTCTCCTATGGAATAGCTGTCGCTCCTCAACATGGAGGCAGCTAACTCAGAACAGGGGGGATTGTTCTATATAAGCAAAGCAAGCTGGTAGGGACACAGACTAAGCAGGGCCCAGCCTCCAGCAACTCCTTCATCCTTGAAAGGCCTAGACCCGTTATGGATGGCGAGGGAGCTTCCAAGCAGTTGTGGTGAGGCCTTTGACAGCAATTCAGAGAGCAATTGAGGCACAGCCAATTACATTAACAAAGCCGGGGTAATTAAGAACAAAGCAAGAGAGATGAAGGAGATAGGAGCGGATGCAAATCGGGCTGCATGGAGCTCCCCCATCACAGTCATTACGGGGAATTAGGGTTCATTGTCGTTCCTCCGGAAACCTGTTCAAAGCCAGCCTGTGTCCCAGCAGACAGAGCAACCCAGTGGGCCCTCTCCCTCGCTGATCACACTCCCTCTCCTGCCTCTGCTCCTCTTGGCACTTCTTGATATCAATGGGAGTTAGGCACCTAGGCGCTTTTTGAAAACCCCACTAGGCGCCCGTCTGCATCTTTACATGCCTACAGTTTAAATAACTTTGAAAATCTGGCCCCAAGTGGCTACAGTGGGAGGGGGGCAGGGAAAACTGATAGATTTCCCAGTGTGCACTTCACCACGGGAGGCTCATAGGACAAGGCAGGGTCTGTTACTAGGGCTGGGTGAGCCAGTTTGGAAAAAAATAAAGACTGACCTGAACCTTGGCCCAAAATTTGAACCAGCACCATCAGAACCATCTATGTATCCAAGCACTGAGCATGGCTCTGGGCTTCTCTCATTGTGTTGGAGTGATACAGGGTAACTCACAACCCTCAAGCTCTGTGGGACTGCACCCCCTTAGGATAGGTTTACACCAGGAAACCTGTTTGTAGGGCATTAAAATATTAAAATAATAAATTAAAACATAAAACCGCTTTGTTGCCTTTGGAATTTGCATGTACGCCCCCTCCCACCACCTCCAGCCAGCAAATCTGTCTGATGAGTGGGCGGCTACAAGTTATTTAGCTCTTTTAATCTCCTCTTGTAAACTGGGTCCCTCCAGCCCCCTGACAGCATTTGTGGCTCTTCTCGGAGATTCCTCCATTTTGTCATTATCTTTGTGGGGCCCAGAGCTGAGCATGGGATCCCGGGCAGAGGCTCACTAGAGCAGTATAGATGGTGTCTCTCCTGTCCCTGCTCCTAGGATATGAAGTCACTGAGACTGAGGTGACCAGAGCTGAGCTCTGTAGCCCACATGGGATCTCCTCAGAGTCATAGACATGGCCCATCTCCTCCCTCCTCTGGGACTGGGGTCCCAGAGTTTCCCTCCTTGCTGATCCCCTTGTGTTTCCCTCCCTTCAGGCTGTGGGGATGTTCCTCCCCCATCATTTCACAGCTGCAGGCTGACATGCTCAGATTTGCCCTGACCCCAGTACTCTTTACTGCCAAGCTTAGGGTTACCACCAATAACCCCTGGATCAGTACCCACCGAGCTGCCCCAAAGGGCGCAGCTTCAGTGGAGCCAAGGAGCATTAGAGTCTCGGTGTTCATTAACGTCTCAGTAGCTCACCCCACTTGATCCAGTCTGCTGTTGGAGTCTCCAAATTCTTAACTTCTTAGCAACCTTGTTCCCCACAGCAGAGTACCGCACCTTCCTTTGTCAATTGCTTTGCCCCGGTCTCATAAAAAGCATCATTCTAAAGAGCCTCTGGAGAAGCTGTTTCCATTGCAAGCAATTCTGTTTCTCTGATATTTTCTGCCTCTCCCTTCCCCTTTGTCTGTGTTCCCCAGGAGTGTTCGCATGAAAACAGACACATGGCCTCTTCAGTCACCCCCAGCCTAGGACTTATTCCCCACCTGTGCTCAGGAGTTTTCACGCTGGGAGTTTGGGGTCACTTGCAGTGGAGATGACTAGGCAGTTGCAAACAGGGAGACAAGTACTTCCTGGGAGAATAAACAGCCCATCAGGTTATCTCTGAAGTTTCCTTGGCTTTCTGGCTGCTTCACTGTAGCCCTTCTGCCTACAACCTTGCCCAACTCCCCTGTTGCATAGCTTTCTGTTACACAGTTAAAGAAACAGGACACGTAATTTCACTGCCAAGGAGCAAATGTCACAAAGTGACAAACTACATGAGACCAGGCAAAAAAATCAGGCAGTCTCTGAGGTAGCTCTATTTGGGGGTGGGGAGGAAGCTGTTCTCTAGTGATTAGAGCAGAAGATGGGGACCTGCACTCCTAGGTTCCTTACTCAGCTCTGGAAGGGAGGGTTGTTAGTCTAGTGGGATGAAGCAGATGACGTGGAGTCCAGATTCCTAAATTCTATTTCCATTTCTGCCACTGACTCTCTGTATAATTTTAGGCTTGTTACTTAATTGCTCTCTGCCTCAGTTTCCCCATCTGTAAAATAGGGAGACAGCCAACCTATCTCACTAGGTTCATTAAAGTGCATATCTCATTGGGGGGTAAATACCAGAGACAGAGAAGAGCTATTTAAGCTAAAAGACAATGTTGGCATAAGAACAAATGGGTATAAACTGGCCATGAGCAAATTCAGGCTGGAAATTAGAAAGTTTCTAACCCTCAGAGCGGTAAGGTTCCAGAAAAGCCTTCCAACAGGAGTTGGGGAGGGGGGAACGATTAATTTTAAGAGAGTGCTAGACAAATGTATGCATGAGACTGTATGATGGGGTTGCTTGTGATGGCAGGGAGCAAGGGCTCAGCAGCTCTGGGACTCACATCTGGTTTATGTCTTATTTTTTGGAGAAGGCAAATATTATTTTGACTCTAGCAACAGAGGTAGGAAGGTTTCCACAAGCATCTAATCTAATCTAATCATCTATCTATTTGTATTATGGCAGTGCCGAGAAACCTAGTCATGACTTTGGACCTCATTGTGATAGGTGCTATGCAAACAAGCTCTTTCTTCCTTAGGGGTGATTTCAAATGGATTTAAGTCATAGTATGTCCTCCCTAACCTGTTTAACATTGGCTGGATGGATGGATGAATGGACAGATGATAATTAATCAAACTGCTGTGAAAAAGACCGGCACCAGCAACATTCCCTAAGGCCTTTTGGATTGTTTCTTCCTAGGGCGTCTTATCCTGACCCAAATCTCCTTTCAGCATCCCAACCAAGTTCCCAGGCCGCTGACTACGGCTCAGATGTGCTTGAAGCATCTGCTTCAGCTCCGAGTGGCTGCTACCCAGCTGGGCCTCAGAGGAACCTGTTAGCCACAGTGTCATTGCTGCCAGGTGTCACTCACGGGGCCCTTCATCAGCAATTTTCCTAGGCTGGCATTTTGCTGCTCTGGCACGTCAGCTCTAATACATTTTGAAAGAGGAAGACAAAATAAAGGTGAGGAGAATGAAAACCAGCCGGCACTGGCTTCTGCCAGGGAAGGGCAGAAAAAACCCCATCCTCATTTCAGAATCTCATTGCAGTGTAATTATCAAACGGCGACAGTAGGCTGCAATGCTTGCTAATTAGGCCACATTCCTTCTGACTAGTTATTCTAAGATGCCGTTTGACAGACTAAAGGTGGGGGGAGCGCACACGACGTTGTTTTCTAATTACATTTGGTATGCTAATTTCTGATATAAAATAAATATTTACCAGGAGCAATATTTCTTCATTTCACGCTGGCTGCACCGGGGCATTTATCGAGAGTTCCAAACAGCCTGCTATCGCTTGGCCCTCCCCGCCAGCACCTGCCCCCTCCCACAACTTTTGGAAGCGTGTAACACACTCCTCAAGAGATCGAGGTGCAGCGCAATGTATCAGAGAGGGACAGACCCAGCTGTGAACTGGGAAGGAAAAAACAAGGTGAAAGGAAGTGGTCCTGCTCTCAGCTCTTTTCCCCTGCCCACAGTTGCCTCTTTCGATCTTTCTCCCAGTGTGCATTCTTCCCAGCAAACGGCATCCGAGACAGGGGGAAAGCTCTGCCCAGTTCAGCCTCTTAAGGAGGCTACGTCCCTGATCCTGCCTCAGCGCTCATTAGAGGAGCTGGAAAAGAATTGTCTCACCATGTCAGGGACTGACTCCTCTACAGTGACTGTGTCATATTGACAGCCCTGGAGACTACAGCCTTCTAGACACAGAGCAAATCCACAGTGCGTAGCTAGCAGCAGGGCACAGGGTTTCCACTCATGGGCCTCAACCTGGACTCAGAGGAGCTGCTGTAACCTACTGGTCAGTATTACAGTGACCATATATCCCGTGTTGGCCGGGACAGTCCGTTTTTTAGGTCCCGTCCTGGCTGTCACAATTTTTTTGATTTGTCTCATTTGCTCTTGCCAATTGATCATCAGCTGGCAAGAGCAAACTGGACAGATGCACAGTTTTGCAAAAAAAAAAAGTGGGCTGAGACCCCTAGTGGGATGCGGAGGAACATGCAGGGCAGCAGGGTGTGCTGGAGAGAGCAACTCATGCGGGCAGGCTCACCCTGCTTGCAGGGGAGAGAGGGGGCCCTCGGGTAGCCCCACATGTGGAGGGGAGAGGGGGGTGCTCAGGTCAGCACCACAGGTAGGTTGGTGGCGAGAAGGCTCAAAGAACCAGCCCCGCACATGGGATTGGTGGGGGCTGTGTGGGGAAGGTAGGGGTGTGGGCAGGTGGCAGGAGGGCTTAGGCTGTCCCCACACACTGGGGAGCAGTGGGGCAGCTTGGGCTAGCCCCAGGCACTGGGGTGGGAGAGGGCCTTGGGCTGGCCCAGGGGTATTCCGTCTTCCCTTTGGGAAACTATGGTCACCCTAGTCAGTGTGCATGCTGGGTCTCCGATCCACAGAAGACGCAAGTTTGCTTCAACTGCCACCTACAGAGTGTAGCTAGTTCAAGCACTAACGATTACCGGTTTTCAGTCAGAAAGTCCCTGGTCTGGCCCTGGATGGCGGCTGCCATGCTACTGCCGCAGGGGAATAAAGGGATTCGGCCCCAGGCACTCACACTGAACATTCCCTGGCATCTGGGAACTGATTGGACGAGGCACTCAAAAGTTATCGCACTAGACGGACAGAAAAATGCCACTGAGCTGAGTGTGAAACCTCGGCTGCTCAAGGCCACAATAAATGCAGAGCCACCTTGGTCCCTGTCACATGGAACACGCCCCCCACCCTGGCAACAGGACCATGAGCTTCCCAACAGCAGTGTCCTCCACTTGACTGGAAGGGGGAGAGGGGATTCTGTTTTTAAAATAATATTATGCTCAGTGATGCCCAAAGAGCTAACGATCAATGGCTGTTTGATGCTAGGCATGATGGCTGGGAGTGGCAGGCTTCAGTAGGCTTCATTCCCTTCCCTCCTCTCCATTCAACAGCAGCTTCCCAAAATGCAGCTCAGGCTCCTTGCTGCTCTCTCTCCTAACACTACCCTCCTTAAAGAAGCCTTCTCTCCCTTTTCTACCCCCAGCAGGCCTCTTGGGCCAATATTGCAGAACTATGAACGTTAGAGATGGAGAGAGGCCATCTGATCCCAGCTGGTCCATCCCTGGGAGCCACGGCACCACTGTTCCTTACAATCTATTCCTCAGGGCTCTGTCCAGTCTAGTTCTAAACATCCCCAGAGATGGGACTCCAACCTCTGCCCTGGGTGGGGAAGAACGATTCCAGAGTTTAATAGATGGCAGAGTAAGCAAGTTATTTTCCTTTGCTTGGTTTCATCCCCATCACTCCTAGTCCTCCCTCCTTTGCATCAACCCCCCGCTCGCTTTTCTGGGTGAGATGCACAGTGTTGGTTAACACTTCCCACTTGGCCAGGTGCCATCACGGCCCAACGATGCTGCGCGTTCCCCACAACAACCGGAACCACCGCTGGCTACTCCACCTGCGGACACAGCCCCTTGACCTCGCTCCAGCCCCACGGTTTGGTTTGGCTCTACGATGCAGCACCTCTAAGCTAGGAAAACAGAGCTCTTTGTGTCTGCGAGTGGCGTTGACAGGGTCCCAATTTTATAAATCAGAAGGTAAATAGAAAAATTAGCAGCTGCCATGTGAGCACGAAGCAATTGCCTCTCGAGCGGAAAGAGGAATTTGATACTCCTATTTGCTATTGATTTTGAGCTCTGTTGCTCCATGCAAGTTCCCCATTGGCATGCAGAAAGGAGCAGCTGCCCCAGCCTTGGAAGGGATGATTTCCATTTGCTCCAGGAGGAGTAACTGCTCCTGGGTCTGTGATCCTTGCTAGGCGAGCTGTGCACCAGGGACTACAAACTACTTAGGTTTCAGAGCACTCTCTGATGCAAACAACTGGGCTGGGCAATTACACAGCCTGTGCCCCAGAACAGATTGTCATTGCTGTGCACAAACACAAGCAGTCACGGGCACACACAGACACAGGAGTCGCTCTGACATGACATGCGCGAGGTAGAGCGCAGGTAGCAAGCCGTACGTGGGCTCAGAGGAAGTTGTGTACAGGAGTACTCAGGCTGGACTTACATGCGGCTTGGGGGGTTGGGGGGGGCGATGCCATGCATACAGCTCACCACTACTGCGAGTAGGAACCACAAGCTGAACTCATTGCAAAAGTAATAATTCATCTCCAGAATATATTACCTTGGGGCACCTTGGAGGCAGAATGGGCTGTTGTTAAAGCCAGTGGGATCCAGGGATGGAGTTCAGATGCCTATGCTAAGGACTCTCACTTTCCTTTCATTTAACCTGGGTAATGAAAGGGACCAAGGCACTTCCCAAAACACCCAAGGCTCTTTGTAACTTACCATGCCCACCCCTCAGCTGGGGGATCTCCAACACCAGCCCCTATTGCTTGGGCTAAAAGCATAGCTCTACTCATTGTAAGTAGCAAGCGTTTATCCTCCCTGTGGCTGGACACTAGGGGGTGCTATAACTCCACTTACTAAGCTAATTAATTATAATGGGTGAGGTAGTGGGAGCTTCTGAGTTGCCAGTGCTCAGCCCATCATGAGTCTAACAACATCAGCATTACAAGATCATTACAGCCAGCAAAACTACATTCAGAGAACATTATTAAGGTTGCAAAGTCAAGCACTCCCAAGTTAGTAAATGACAAAATTAAGGCTGCACTGGCACTTCAATTCACCCCCTTGTGCGTATACATTATGACACAGTCTTTAATTACACGATCACACACTATTTTGCCCCCCAGGACCTCTCCTGCCTCATTAAAGTATGTAGGATGGACAATGCTCTGGGGATGAATCAGGGTTTTGTAGTAAAGGAGCTGTTGTCTGTAGGATTCCTTTGTTGCAGAAGTTGGAAGGTGCGTAGTTAATGAGGCAGGGGATTGCAGGAAGAGAAAGGCTGGTTTCATGGTTAACAGCAATTGAATGCCACCCTGGAAAACTGGATTCTATCCCTGCCTCAGTCACAGAATTCTGGTGTGATGCTGGTTAATTTCTTGTAGGCCTAATAAAAAGAGTGGCTACTGGTTCAGAGCACGGAGATGGAGAGGGTTAGTGGGGCCACCCTGTTGTAGGCATAGAATATGGTGTAGAGATGCTTATGGGAGAAATCAGGCTTTGAGGATGGCATTGCTGGCAGAGCAAAGGGAGGGAAGAGGGGATGGATGCAATAAGAGACAAGGTCAGATAAGCAGGGAAGGAAGAGTGCTGCAAGGTCTTGGAGATAAGGACAAGAAACTTCAACTTGATGCAGCGGGAAAGGTGGAGCCAGTGGATAGATTTAAAGAAAGGGGGGGCTTGGTCAGAGTGATGGCTGAGGGAAGATAATCCTGGTGGCTGTATTGTAAGGCCACAGTGAGGGCCACATGGGTGTCGCCCTGGGAGGAGCGTACATCAAAGCAAAGATACTCTACTGCAGCAATCAGCTAGTGTTCATGGAATCTAGAGATGCAAAAGAACTATTAGGTCATTCACTCCCTGTCCCAGGACCAGAGCAGGATTGATCCTTATTGCACATTCACTAGTATTTGCACTGGTCTAATTTTAACTGTCTTCCATCATGAGATGACTCATAAGCCTGATAGATCTTGCTGTCAGGAAGATTTTCCTGATCTTCCATTTCTAATTCCATCCCATTACTCCTAGTTATACTCCTTTCACAAGGCCTCTGCTCCGAATGTAGTCAATCTGCTATATTCTCTTTAAGGTTCCCCTGCAGCATTACCTTCCAGTCCCAAGTCTCTAGGGTACTACCCCCTCTGAAGGATTCAGCCTTCCCCTGCGATATTTGAAGCTCAACACAATGAAACTCTAGGTCAGTATCTCTTAACCTTTCCAGACTACTGGACCTCTTTCAGGAGTCTGATTTGTTTTGCATACCCCCAAGTTCCACCTCATTTAAAAACTACTTGCTTACAGAATCAGACATCAAAAAAGAAAAGTGTCCCAGCACACTAGTACTGAAAAATGGCTTAATTTCTCATTGTTACCGTATAATTACAAAATAAATCAATTGGAATATAAATATTGTACTTACATTTCAGTGTACAGTATATAGTTCAGTATAAACAAATCATTGTCTCTATAAAATTTTAGTTTTTACTGACTCCGCCAGCGTTCTTTATGAAGCCTGTTGTAAAACTAGGCAAATATCTAGATGAGCTGATGTATCTCCTGGAAGATCTCTGCGTACCCCCCCACCCAGGGGTATGCTACCACTGCTCTAGATCAGTGCTTGGGAACCAGAAGGTGACACCAACTAAGCTAGTTTCATTGTCCCAGGTGAGCAACATGCAAAAAGCAAAACAGGTGACACAGAGGGGGAGATGTATATTTGACTGACAAAAATCTTTCCTCTTTAACAGCCTCAGGTGGGATCAGACTCCCAGGATCACATTCTTTATCAAATGCATTTGGTAACACAGTAGCATCTGGTTTTTGGTTTGAAGGTGGGTTTTTTTTGTTTGTTTGGTTTGGTTTTTGGTTTTTTCATCTCTTCTTTTTTAACTAAAACCCTCTTTCCCAGGCTGGTGCTGAAATTATTGACAGTGTTGGTACACAAACAGGAAATAAACCAAGTGGAGCCATGCTGGCTTTTCACTCCCCCTGCAACTCTGTTAAAAACCCGGCAGAGCAGAGGTGAGAAGCAATCAGTAAAAGGACAAACGTGGTGGGAAGCAAGAATATTTTCCATTTCCTAAGAGGATATTATAGAGGCAAAAAAATAAATATATGGGAATGTGATCACACAAGAGGGTCCGATCCTAATCTCGTCGAAATCAGTGGGAAAACTGCCACTGATTTCCATGGTGCAGGATCAGGCCCCAAGTGCTTGTCTGGAACAAAATCAGATCCAAACAACTGCATCAGGGGCCCCGCTGTGTGTGATCACATTAAGCAGCTTGCAATAAGTGAGTAGCGAGTGACTCCTGTGAATGCAGGCACAAGCTATGGCCACTGGCTCCCTGCTGAACTGGAACATCAAGGACCATGGCGCGAGTGAGCACAGACCCCCTCATAGCGCCTTGAGATGTGCCGTGAGACTTGCCACCTGCTTTGAGAGCTGGAAAGAGATGAGAGGAGCACACGCACGTCTAATAACGTGAACGGCTTTCTCATTATGCCAGAAATGATCTGAGTTGCTTTGAGGTTCCCTCCCACCCCACACTCAAGCCCTGCCAAACCATGCTCCAGTAGGAGCCATTTTAAAGCCACTTTTGAAAGGCTTTCACAAAGGGTTTTGTATTGTGTTCCACTAGGAGCCGTTCGGAAACCTCCCTTCTTTATTATCCCAGCTGGAGAGTGCTCTGTTTCAGTTACAGTTAATCCACCAGAGAACCCCCTCAGCTTTGCACTTCAGTCTGCAGGTCACTGCATAGCCCCGTGTAACAGGTATAAAAGGGATCATCGGGGCACTGAGTGATGCGCCATAGACACTGTGTACCAGGAGAGCTATGATGCAGTCATCTCTCACTCACCTGGTGCATCATTGCTCCAAGGGCATTACAGACAGGCAGGTAAACCAGCTACTAGGGCCAAAGCTCCCAATAAGCTCCTGCAGGGGAAGTGAAGAGGGATTGTGCCTGTGTGCCCAGCCCCTTCTATCAGGGATCTCAAAGAGCTTTTGTTCCCTAGAGTACATATGGGGAAACTGAGGCACAGCAAGGGGTCACAGCAAATCCAGAGCTGGGTACAGAACCTAGGAGTCCTGATTCCCAGTTCCCTGGCCTAACCACCAGAACACACTCCACTCTGGAAATGGGAACAGAACTCAGAAGGTTCCAGTCCCCATTACCTTGCTGGAACTCCACCCAATTTGAAGCTTTCCCATTTTTTGCCCCTTTGTGTCAACACGGACTGGTGACTGGCTAATGGATTGGGCTCCAATGTCCCCTGCAGCCATCTGACTAAGGGAAACAGACGTGAGGATGCATCTCACATGGCTAATCCTCTACCTGTCATGTGAACAAAAAGCTCCGTCAACAACACTCAAACAAAAGGAAAAATAAAAGGATTGTTTATATTTAGCCAGCAGCACGGAATGTTGGGGCTACATGCCAATTAGCTGGGGGAAGTAATGTGCGGAATGAGAGGCATGGGAGAAATGCGGGAGGGGTGGAAGGGGGTAGATCTAAAAATGAAGATTTGATACTAACAGTTCAGATGGCAGAAAATTATTTCTGCTGGGTTGTTTGTTTGCTTGTTTTTTATGGGGAAAATGAGAAGAGACTTGACTGGATAGCTGCAGTATGGTAAACACCAGTCTCCAGGGAGCTCAATTCTCCAGTTTGGGATTGTACTTGATTTGTGTTTAGAGTACTAAGGTCATGAATTGGTGCTTCTGGCTGTGATTCAGAAGTCTCAAGAGTAGGGTCCATTAAAATTAGTCATTCTCCTCTACCAGAGAGGACTGGAGGTCACCAAGATAACTGGCTCCATTAAAGATCAATGTACACTGCTGACAGATGTTATCCAGCAGGACAGGAAATGGCATTTTGGCCCATGGCCCTTCCCAGAATGTCATTCAACTTCCAGTATTTAGTTTTCTCTTCATAGCTTGTGCCTATAAATTGTTTCCCCAATGCATGGCTGATCTTCATCACTCCCTCCTCAGCCTCCCCCAGAGGATGATCTTCACTGGTTCTTCCTCCTCTTCAGCCTCCCCTGACACATGACTGGTAGTGCTGTTCTTCCTCTTCCACCCCCTTTCACCCAGGAAGCAGAGTCTCTCTCTCTCTCTTCTTGTTGGGCCAGCTACTTGAGGGATACATGGTCAACATGCCACCTGGGCCTATATTACACATGCCTCCTGCACTTACTGGAGAGCTCAAGGTTGATCAAGAACTGGACAAGGTTTGGGTATCTTTAGATGCCATCTCAAAACATTGTCCTGGCAGACATGGACAGTAATTAGGATGGGTTCCAGTGACTCAGTACTCTCATTTGGGTCTCACGTTAGTGGCATTTACCAACTACACAAAATCTCACTTCATCCCACCCCTAGAGCTGCAGCTCTGTAGTCATGAGCTCTCCAAGGACCTGGCTGACCAGGCTGGGGCTTCCCAGCTCAACAAGTGGCAGACAACGAGTCAGGCATGGCATGTGATGGAATCAGAGCATGTCAATAAATAACTGGAATAAATAGAATCAGCAAAGAAAAATTCCCATGTCCCCCCAGCCCTCCCCAACTTACCTGTTTATCCCCCTGTTCTGTATTGTCATAGTTCTAGGTTGGGAGCCTTCTGGGCCAGGGACTGTCTTTATTTCACTTGTTTATACAGTGCCCTGAACAGTGGGGCCCTGAGCCCTACCTGGAGCCCCTGGGCACTAACGCAGAACAAATAATCACAAAAGTTGGTCGATCATGTATGGAAGCAACATGGAACAGCGAGAAGGCCCCACCCAAATAGGCACTTAACTGGAGCCCACCCATCTCTGCCCCGCTGGATAGCAAAGGAATGTGGCTCAGCAGACAGCACCAGTCAGGGCTCTGTTAGGCTAGCTAGCTACGGGTCCTTCCAATACAAAGTGACGTGAAACAAACAGCAGAGCTTCAGAGCTGTGCTGTTAAACACACGCGGTTTTGGTTTGGTTCAGCTCATTTGTGTGAGGGATTCGGTACCTCATGGCCAAATGCTCATTGCCAAGGTAGCGTTTTCCTCCACATGAAGCCCCACTGAACACATGGCTAGAGACCAGCCTTTTCTAAATGGGCTCAGATCCTTAAGAAAAACCCATTAGGATACACTCAGATCATGTCAACCAGCCAAGCAAACAGCGGCCTCAGTGCCAACCCTGGGAACCCAGGCATGGCTATGTTCAAAATGACAATTAGATCGGCTGCTGCTTTAATCAACAGATTGAACACAGTAGGGAGGCACTTCCAATTTGCTAGATACTGGCAGCTTTCACAGCATTTCATCCAGGCGGTGCCAGATGAAATCTAATCCCACCACCCCCTCCTGCCAAATTCATCAGCATGCCCCAGAGAGGGGCCCATGTGGGATTATCTGGTGGAGGAGCAGGGAGAATCACCCTTAGTCCCAAGAACAGAATTCAGTACCCCAGTGGATGCTGCTGGTATCCAGAGGAGCTGAGCTCCACACCCTGATGTTTTCAGGAGCTCATCTCTCCCCTCTCCATACAGGTTCTGGTGAGTTGCCAGATCTGCATCTGGTGTAGCATTAGGTGGGACAAGATGACTTCCTCAGCATCAGGGGTACAGCTCCGATCAGGATGATCTGTACCCAGGTGAGATCTCCACTTGGGGTAAAGAGGTTCATGTTCTATCATTGATCATAAACCTGGGCCAACTTGACCCTAGACACCTCCACCTCATGTGCTAGGGGGGCACTTCCTGAGCTCATGCATCTCCTTGCTCTGTTACTTTACCCTGCTCCTCCCTCCTCTTGCCATGTGCACCAGGGGTCAGGTAGGCCAGGTACTCCTGGGTCAAGCAGCACATGACAGTCTGATGAAGCAAATGTCTCAAAGGTGTTAACCCTCCATCTGCCAGGCGAAATTCGTTATGTCCCAAGTGAAACCCTCAAAAGCATGCTATGGAATTGGCCCAGATCTAAATGTTACAAGGCTGTTACAAAGGCAAGGACAACCTGATTCATATCGTACCTACACCCAAGAACTATCTTACTGGCTGCTTCCAATGCCTTCACCTGCCAGCCCCAGCTCTTCCCGAGATGTTCCAGCTTTTCAGCAGTCAGTCTCGAGGTAATCACTGTGTGCGTGGAATAATCAGATGTGGTTTCCATGGCCAGCATTGGGAAGGAGCAAAGCAGACAGAGAAAGCTCTGTTATGACAAGAGACTAAATGGCAGTGAAGTAAAAGCTGCACGGACCTGATGCCTCCCCAGATAACAGGGGAGAAAGGGAATGGAAATGAAGGAACACAGGGCACACGAGCGAAGCAATGGAAAGGAAAGGTTAATGTAGGCAGGATAGTGAATTGAATGGATGGAACAGTGAAAACCAGGCAATTATCTAATCCTGGCTGGAAATCCCAGGGCAGGGGCATCTAGGCAGCTTCTGAATAAAACATGGCGCAGTGCAAAGGAGGCTCCTGGGAATTCTGGGTCATGTCTTTTGTCTTAAACACAAAAAAGAAGCTTACAAGAAGTGGAAGATTGGACAAATGACCAGGGAGGAGAATAAAAATATTGTTCAGGCATGCAGGAGTGAAATCAGGAAGGCCAAATCACACTTGGAGTTGCAGCTAGCAAGAGATGTTAAGAGTAACAAGAAGGGTTTCTTCAGGTATGTTAGCAACAAAAAGAAGGTCAAGGAAAGTGTGGGCCCCTTACTGAATGAGGGAGGCAACCTAGTGACAGAGGATGTGGAAAAAGCTAATGTAGTCAATACTTTTTTTGTCTCTGTCTTCACGAACAAGGTCAGCTCCCAGACTACTGCACTGGGCAGCACAGCATGGGGAGGAGGTGACCAGCCCTCTGTGGAGAAAGAAGTGGTTCAGGACTATTTAGAAAAGCTGGACAAGCACAAGTCCATGGGCTGGATGAGCTGCATTGAAGGGTGCTAAAGGAGTTGGCGGATGTGATTACAGAGCCACTGGCCATTATCTTTGAAAACCCATGGTGATCGGGGGAGGTCCCAGATGGCTGGAAAAAGACTAATGTAGTGCCCATCTTTAAAAATGGGAAGAAAGAGGATCTGGGAAACTACAGACCATTCAGCCTCACCTCAGTCCCTGGAAAAATCATGGAGCAGGTCCTCAAGGAATCAATTCTGAAGCATTTAGAGAACAGGAAAGTGATCAGGAACAGTCAGCATGGATTCACCAAAGCCAAGTCATGCCAGACTAGCCTAACTGCCTTCTGTGATGAGATAACTGGCTCTGTGGATAAGGGGAAACCAGTGGATGTGTTATTCCTTGACTTTAGCAAAGTTTTTGATATGGTCTCCCACAGTATTCTTGCTGGCAAGTTAAAGAAATATGGGCTGGATGAATGGACTATGAGGTGGATAGAAAGCTGGCTAGACTGTTGGGCTCAACGGATAGTGATTAATGGCTCCATGTCTAGTTGGCAGCCAGTATCAAGCGGAATGCCCCAAGGGTCGGTCCTGGAGCCGTTTTTGTTTAATATCTTCATTAACGATCTGGAGGATGGCGTGGACTGCACCCTCAGCAAGTTTACAGATGACACTAAACTGGGAGGAGTGGTAGATACGCTAGAGGGTAGGGATAGGATACAAAGGGACCTAGACAAATTGTTAGAGGATTGGGCCAAAAGAAATCTGATGAGGTTCAACAAGGACAAGTGCAGAGTCTTTCACTTTGGACGGAAGAATCCCATGCACTGCTACAGACTAGGGACTGAGTGGCTAGGCAGCAGTTCTGCAGAAAAGGACTTAGGGGTTACAGTGGATGAGAAGCTGGATATGAGTCAACAGTGTGCCCTTGTTGCCAAGAAGGCTAACGGCATTTTGGGCTGTATAAGTATGGGCATTGCCAGCAGATCGAGGGACGTGATCATTCCCCTCTATCTGACATTGGTGAGGCCTCTTCTGGAGTACTGTGTCCAGTTTTGGGCCCCACACTACAAGAAGGATGTGGAAAAGTTGGAAAGAGTCCAGTGGAGGGCAACAAAAATGATTACGGGCCTGGAGCACATGACTTATGAGGAGAGGCTGAGGGAACTGGGATTGTTTAGTCTGCAGAAGAGAAGAATGAGGGGGGGATTTGATAGCTGTTTTCAATTACCTGAAAGGGGGTTCCAAAGAGGATGGATTTAGACTGTTCTCAGTGGCAGCAGATGACAGAACAAGAAGTAATGGTCTCAAGTTGCAGTGGGGGAGGTTTAGGTTGTATATTAGGAAAACTTTTTCACTAGGAAGGTGGTGAAGCAGTGGAATGGGTTACCTAGGGAGGTGGTAGAATCTCCTTCCTCAGAGGTTTTTAAGGTCAGGCTTGACAAAGCCCTGGCTGGGATGATTTAGTTGGGGATTGATCCTGCTTTGAGCAGGAGATTGGACTAGATAACCTCCTGAAGTCCCTTCCAACCCTGATATTCTATGATTCTATGATTCTATATTCTATGTGCTGAAAACTGAAACCAGTCGAGCTGGAACAGGTCAGAGCCTGACGGGAGAATTCGCAGCAGGCCCAAGATACGCATCCTGTTGCTGAGCACCCGATTTAGCCAGATTACATTCCTGTTAGCACCAATATTTTGCCTGGGAAAACAACCTGATTCTCTGCAGCCGTGGGAAGGGGTTTCTATGCATGGTGAATCTCCAGGGGCCAGGGACAGCGGAAGCCACAAAACAGACAGGCCTTGGCAAATAGGTCATAGGATGATGGGCTAATATTCCCTGCAAGATCACTGAATCCATGCACACCCTCTTGCCAGCCTTACACTGCAGGGCAAGGGCTGGAGTGCAGCGAGGATGCGGCATTTGCAGGTGAAGGAGACAGGAGTATGAAAGAGGTGGGGGTAATTGCAAGCTAAGAGGAGCATATACTGAATCCACGATTTGATAAAGGTGTGGGGGAGTTGTGCAGAGGTGGATCTAGTCATATTAGAGTGGGGTGTAGTGAGTGGGGGAGTGGGACTGAGATGTTTTCAGGGTACGTAGATAGCCCTCCATTAATGACTGTGAAGTAAGCGGCTGATTCTGTTGCCTAGTGCTCATCCCCTGGGGTTCCAGCCAAGGGTGATCCAGAGAGGACTGTCAATATTTACCAGGAAGAATACGGCTGTTCTGGAAAGTGTCCAGCCGAGGAGCCCCCATCACCGTTCAAACTCGCTCCTGGCTCCTTTCCTGAGCAAATCATTTCTTGAGCAAACACAATCTGCAGGCGGGGGAAGGGGACAGAAAGGAAACCTATTACTGTTCTCTCTGGGCAAAGTGCTCCTCATTACAAGCTCTCTCCATAGCTCGTCAATACCAATTCCCAGGGGGCTGATGGACATTTCAATATTCCTCCCAGTCTCTCCATGTTCCAGGGGGTAGCTATTGAACATTCTGCATACGTGACAGAAAGCGTCTTCAGAGCAGAGCAGCAAAGCAGGAAGCAGGGAGATACTGTAATGCCCCTGAAATCATCCTCAGCTAACAAGGTGTGGCCAGCTCAGTCTGTGGGACCCCAGCTGCTGGAAGCCCCAGGCACAGGGGCTGCTATAGTCTGGATGGGCTGCTGAAGATCCTCAATTTCATAATAAAAATAACTAGCTCTTCTATAGTGCTTTAAATCAGTAGATCTCAAAGCACTTTATAAAGGACAATAGTATCATTAACCCCATTTTACAGGTGGAGAAACTGAGACACAGGGAGGCAAAGTCACTTGCCTACGTTCACCCAGCAGACTCGGGACCAATGGAGAAACAGAGCTTAGGTCTCCTGAGTCCCAGTCCAGTGCTCTATCCACTAGACCAGCAGTTTTCAACCAGGGATCCATGGCCCCCTGGTCATCCGCGAGTCCTTTCAGGGAGGCTGCAGAGCCTCATGGCTGAAACCGGTTGTCCCAGCGCTGAAGCTGGGAGCGGCGTGAGACTGAAGCTAGCGGCAGCCCTCCCGCCCCAAAGCTGGGAGCAGCACAAGGCTGAAGGAGGTGCCCTCCCCCCGCCCCATGCCAGGAGTGGCGTGGGACTGAAGTCGACAAACCTCCTTCCCCAAGCCAGAAGCAGTGGGGGGCTGAAGCCAGGAGCCCCGGTGCCCCTTCCCCTCTGCTGAAGCTGGAAGCTGCATTGGGAGCCCCTAGCTACTCCCTGCCTGCACCCTGAGCTATTCCCCTGCCTGCACACAGTCCCTAGTTACCCCCTGCACCCTGAGCTACTCCCCTCACTTCACAGAGCCCTTAGCTACTCCCTCTCTGCACCCTGGAGCCCCTAGCTACCCCCTCCTGGCACCCTCAGCTACTCCCCTGCCTACACACAGCCCCTAGATACCCCCTGCCTGTACCCTGAGCTACCTCCCTGCCTGTACATGCCTCTAGCCACACCCCCGCTGGCACCCTCAGCTACTCCCCTGCCTGCACACAGCCCCTAGACACCCCCTGCCTGTACCCTGAGCTACCCCACTGCCTGCACATGCCTCTAGCTACACCACCACCACCCTCAGCACCCTCAGCTACTCCCCTGCCTACACACAGCCCCTAACTATCCAGTCAGCTGCTTCCCTGCCCACACACAGCCCCTAGCTATCCCCTCCCTGCACCCTGAGCAGTTTTCAAACTTTTTAAGTGAGTCCCCCCTTTGAGTTACATTATTTTGGTTGCTTCTCCCCACAGCCCAGATAGGCTGGGTGGCCTCCTGAGTGAGTCAGGGAGTGGAGGCGGGGCTCCCTCCCTGGACCCCGCTGTGCAGAGCTGGCTTGAGCCCCACCAACCCTTGCCCCCTAAACAGAAGTAAAACTATGCCTATGCCCCAGGATTCCCCGGACTGGAGCCCCGAGTCCCCACCCCTGCTGGACCCTGGCATTTTTATAGCATGTTATGGGGGGGGGGGGCTCAGCAAGAAAAAGGTTGAGAGGCCCTGTGCTAGACCACACCACGCTTACTGTGCTGCTCTTTCCCTAAGTGTTTAGGGAGGAATATGGGGCCTGGCCACCAGAGGAAGCCATAGCTGGGGAGCAAGGAGGGTCTGATTGCTAGGTTAAGCTTCCCAGCCCTAGATAAGACACTCAGAGGTACGCTGTAGTCAGTGCATTAGAAACCCCAAGACTGGGCCTGACACAAACCCATAGAAAACTTCTGTTCAAACACATTAACCAACTGCTCACCAGGATTTTTTCCCAGTTATGTTTCAGTTCAGCTCAGCTACTGTCCCATCACTGTTCAATGATTCTTTTCTCAGTTGAAGCACCAGGAAGATCCCCTTCTGCCGTGTGTTACTTTCCAAGGGGCGGCTGAGCTGAGCTCTACAGAGCACCAAGCAGGAGCCTGGGACAAGCCAGGGAGAGAAAGCAAGAGGAAAAGGCAAAATCTAGGGTTCCACCAATGCGCCTCTGAGGCCATGTCTACACTAGGGATGCTGCAGCAGGACAGCTACAGGGCCAGGGCTATGCCACTGTAACCCCAGAGTGTAGACACAGCTTACAGTGACAGAAGGGGGTTTTCTGTCAATATAGGACAGCATCACCCCAAGCAATGGCAGCTAGGTCAAGGGAGGCATTCTTCCCTCAGCCTGGCTGCATCTATGTTAGGTCCTTACAGCTACAGTGCTCAGAGGCAAGGATTTTCGACATCCGAGTTCTTTAGCTCTGTCAACCTACATTTAAGTGGAGACTACAACATACACACATGCACGCACGCCTCCTACCCACACTTCCACCACTACCACACCCACTGCAAACACACTCCTAGACAATACACTGTCACATATCACTACCTAACCCTGCATAAGTTCACACCCACACACTTCCCCACACCACCACATCCATGCAGTCATACCCCATGGCCCTGTTACCCCTTTTGGCTTGAGGGGCCAGCCAAAAATTCAGGGTCTAGTAGGTTGTTCCAATGAAGAGGAGAAATTGGTGATAGGCCGATCTCTCTTTAATGCAGTTTTGTTTATTTGCAAAGAATGTAGAGTCCTGCGTCTGTGAAGGCAGAGGGAATCGAATAGCAGAAAACAGCTTCCTTGGCTCACAGCACCAAGATTAGTCTTTTCACCTTCACCCCTGATCCAAAGACCTCTCCCCAGGATTTACCACTGTGCTTTCAGCTTCTCCTTCCACCTGTCTCTCAGTCTTACCCAGATTTTTGTCTGTTCTGTCTTCCCCTCTCCCCAGACCCTACCCAAAACAATGCTCAGCAGAAGCTCCTGGGCAGGGTTCACATCACCATTATGTTAACTGAAAGGTAGCTTCACACCTATAAATCTCCAGGAGGTTTTAGCTCAACCTGTAACAAGGCTTTTCACCCAGCTCACAACACTACATTCCTGTTGACCAGAGAGTAGTGCACTTGGTCTCTGATCACCGAGAGGAGCAGACCTGTGGATTCTGCTGCAACATCAAGGATTACATAAATAGTTCTTTGCTATAAGTGTGTGAACTCTCTGCAGCTTTGGCAAAGCCCCACTTTACAGATCGAACTAGCCACCCTCCTCTTGGCAACAGAGCAGCACAGAGGCAAGGAGAGCCCTAGGGAGCAGCATTCACTCTCTCCACCATTGCTGCTAGATTTGCCTACAATCTCCGCAGCCTCTCTTCTGTGACATGCCATCTAGTGCCAAGTGCGGGGGTGCTTTGAGTGATGCAGACACCTGCCCACTGAGACCCACCAGACTCATTGCCCACTTCACATACACACACATATACTGTCTCCTCTTCTCAGTTGCCTGTTGGTTGGCAAGTTCTCTGAATTCCCCACTCCTTCACGTCTAGCAAAGTCACTACACTCGCCTTTGGCCTGAGGCAGACACCCAGCCACACCCAAGCCTCTCGCTGCATGTTTGTTCCTTTGTTTCAGTGGGGATGTCGCTGTTGGGGGTGACATTCCCCCATCCAATAGAAGGATTCCCTATCCAGCCACACTGGCCTGCCCAGAGTATGGGGGGTATCCAAGGAAACAGACTCCTGTAGTGCGAACTGCAAATTCTGATGGCTCCCGAAAAGAATGAAAATGGCAACTCTCCTGCTTCAACTACTAAACCATCCTCTCTCACTGAAAGACAGAGAGCAACGAACAGGAGGGGATATAAGTCTCCTCTTGGGCCTGGAGCCTGCCAGCTCTTTGCAGAATCTGGGAGCTACTGGAGAAGTTGGGGTACCTCTTGCTCTCTCTCAGAGAATGAGAAGATTATATTATATACATACATAAGCAAAAGAAGCACTTTATCACACAATGCACAATTCTGTGGAACTCATCGCCACAAGACACCATTGAGGCCAAGCGAATAGCAGGATTCAGAAAAGGTTTATTTGGAGAGTGAGAACTTCCTGTTACATTGGAGATTATTTTAAAGCAATTTAGGAGGGGTCTAAACCCTCATGTGTCAGGGTTTAAAGCAACCACTACCTGTCATGGGATAGGAAGGAACTTCAGGTGGGCAATTTATTCTATGCCTATCCACTGTAGGGTCTCTTGCACCTTTCTCTGAAGCATCTGGTGCTGGCCACTGTCAGAGACAGGATACTGGGCTACATGGAATCCTGGACTGTCCCTTTAGGATAATGGTTCTCACCCAGAGTTACATGTACCCCTGGGGGTACACAAAGGTCTTCCAGGGAGAACATCAGCTCATCTAGATCAGTGTTTCTCAGCCTGGGGACTAGGAGTCACAGGAAGGGTTTAGGGGGCAGGTCACAAGTGCAGGTGCGGCATTAGGGGTGCCAAGCAGGGCAATTGCCTGGGGCCCCATGCCATAGGGCTCCCTGCAAAGTTAAGTTACATGCTTCAGCCCCAGGTGGCAGAGCTCAGGCTTCAGACTCCTGAAGGAGATACAATAGTCTGGAAAAGTGGAGAACCACTGCTTTAGGAGACCATTCCTGAAAGCAAGTCTGAGCCATGACAACCTACCTGCGCTCCCAGTTCAGCCCATCTTAAGCCATCCTCCACATCCAAACGCACATCACACAGCAACTGACAGGTTCCAGGCTGACAGCAGAGGCGCACTCTGCTTCAGCAGCTGCCTTATGGGGCATGCATCCACTGCAGTTTTCTTCTCCAGATGTAAAGGGAAACAAGCTTCTGAACTGACAGCATGAAACGCGAGCAGCGTCTTGCTCGCTGAGTTCATGAGAGCTGGTAAGCCATTGGAAAGTGGTCATTTTTAGGTATTAATAAGTGTGTCAGGAAGGGGGTACTAACTGGGAAGAACAGAAACTGCAGTAGGATCCATAGGGAGGCTCAGCAGATTCCCCACAGCCAACCCAGAGATGTTACTTCCCCTCTAGCTCCATGGAGAAACCACACACAAATGTCTTTCTCCTGCTAGGTCCAGGGGGCAGGATTTGACTCACAGCAGGAAGAACCAGAAAAGACCTACTTGACTACCCACTGAGCAATGGTCCTCCAGCCTGTTCTCCAAGGACCTGCTATAGCCATCCCAATCAATGGAGCACCTACCTCTTCCCTTGGAAGGCACCCCCTGTCTCCCCACAGCCCAGGAGATCTTGCTGGCAAACCCATCCTTCCCGTTTGTTTAATTTCATCCCCAATTGTTTGATCCCTTGTACCTGTCTTTCCACAGCGTCAGTTGACAGGAGTGTCTCCATATGTTTTGGGCTCACCCCCATCCAACCGGTTAATTTGAGAATGGACGCATTACTGTGGCCCTCCTTCTGCTTACTGGGGAGGGGCTCAATTGTTGGTAGTAACATTAATTGGTGTGGCTCTTGTTCATGAGCTGAACGTGCAGTGCTTGGTAGAATGGATGATTTGGGACATATGAGTTACAATTACTTCTCCCTCTTGACTCATCCGGGCTTAGATAAGACCCTATGTGATACTGGGAACCTAGTCATATTTAATGGCATGAAGGTATAGTGCTAATATTTACATATCTCCTTAAAGTTTTGGGATATTACAAAGGCTGTGGACTGACACAGGTAGGGTGTGAAGTCTGTCTGCCCATGGGACAAGTGCAGCACAGGCAGTATAAGCTAACCCCCAATAACACCTCACTGAAGTGACTCACACCTGGCCTGGGTGGCCCACAGCAGGTCTGTTGCACACATACACCCCCACTTTGGCTTGAGACGTAGTCGGAGCAAAAGAACCTAACAGAAAATTCTACTGCCCATGCATGAAAAGAAATTCCTATGCTTAGAACACAGTTCACTGTGTTCCTTCAGACATAGCTTATTCTTGCCTCTGATGTCTCAATAAGATCTACAAAACCAGTCAAATTTGAAAAAAAGCTGCCTGGCCATTGTTTAGTTGTGCCTGTGCAAAATTTCTAATTTGAATATACAATATGGGAAAAGTTTAGTGAAAGAGAAACCCACTGATGTACAGATTTCACTGAAACTCTCCTTCACCTCCTCCCAAAAAAGATCCCTGGGCAGACAAAAAACATGGAAAATTTAAACCCCACAGGAATTTGTCTGAGAAAATTATGAGCAATTGAAAAATTGTAATCCTATTTGAAGGCACATTTCAACTTTACAATACCAGTGGGTGACTCTCCTATTATAATAATTTGATATTCTGAACAGATGAATGGTTGGAACCAAGAGAGTATTTCCAATAGGTTGCTGGACAACCCGTTTTCTCTGGACCTGCACCAAGAGTTCAGATTTGTCCTGTAAATGTCAATGATCTCCATAGAAGTGAACAAAAAATGCCCATTTTGGATGGCATGTTTGACTAGAACTGTATTAAATTTACAAGAATAAACTCGATTAGTAGAACTCATTAATTTAAAAAAATGTGCTTATTTACACTGAATAAACACATCAAAGAAGCACCTCTGTGGAAATTATGCACAAATGCTTGGCAACAGGAATGCACTCCCTGATGCATAGAAATATAATGGAGGCATATTTAATAACTTTTGTGAAATAATAATTACTTTGCATTTATAGAAAACATGACATCTGAGATCTCCAAGCACTTTAACAAATCAAGTGTCACACAGCACTGCTTTTCTGTCTATCTTAAGTACTTATTTCTATGACCCCAGTCACCATAGCACCTGAGTGCTTCGCAGTCTTTAATGGATTTCTCCTCACAACAGCCCAGTGAAGTAGGGAAGGGCCATTATCCCCACCTAAGAGATGGGGAACTGAAGCACATAAAAGCTAAGGCCCAGATCCTCAATGATACTTGAACTTGATGAAAGTTAGGCACCTAAATACCTCTGAGGATCGGGGCAGAAGTCTATGCCAGGTCTCCCACGGCCCAGGTTAACACCCTAGCCCAGGGGTTCTCAAACTTCATTGAACCATGATCCCTTTCTGACAACAAAAATTACTACGTGACCCGAAGAGGGGAGGCCAAAGCCTAAGCCCACCCAAGACCTGCCACCCCCGGGGGGGGGAGAGACAAAACCCAAGCTCAAGCCAGGCAGGGGGGGCCAAAGCCTGAGCCCCACCACCCCAGGCTGGGGGACCAAAGTCGAAGTTCAAGGGCTACAGCCCCAGGTGGGGGGCCTGGTAACCCCATTAAAACGAGGTTGCGACCCACCTTCTTGCGGTCCCGACCTACAGTTTAAGAACTGCTGCCCTAGCCGCAGTACTAAGAACTCTAACCACTGGACCATCCTTCCTCTCTGCTGTGGGGCAGATAAGTGCTGTTATTAGCATACTACGGATAAGGAAGCTGAGTCACAGAGCAGTTATATGCTCAGAGCCACACAATGAGTCACTAACAGAGGCCTGGTCTACACTGGGTGGGAGGGAGGGGGATTGATATAAAATAAGCAACTTCAGCTATAAGAATAGCATAGCTGAAGTTGACGTATCTTAGACTGAATTAGAATTATTTACTTCACATCCTCGCAGCGCTGGATCGACGGCCGTGGCTCCCCTGTCAACTTTGTTTCTGCCTCTCGCACTGCTGGAGTTCAGAAGTCGATGGAGAGCGATCGGGGATCGATTTATTGCGTCTACACTACACACAATAAATCGATCCCCGATAGATAGATCGCTACCCGCCAATCCAGCGGGTACTGTAGATGTACCAGAGTTAGGATCTGAACCATAGAGTCCTGTTTCCCAGCCTTGTTCTCTGTCCAAGAGACCACACAGTCCTTCACAGAGGCCTAGTCTGCACTGGGGGAGAAGGGAGAATCGATATAAGATACGCAACTTCAGCTACGAGAATAGCGTAGCTGAAGTCGATGTATCTTAGATCAAATTAAAATTACTTACTTCATATCCTCGTAGTGCTGGATCAACGGCCGCGGCTCCTCCGTCGACTTTGCTTCCGCCTCTCGCACTGCTGGAGTTCAGTAGTCGACGAGAGAGCAATCGGGGATAGATTTATCATGTCTACACTACACGCGATAAATTGATCCCCGATTGATCAATCGCTATCCGCTAATCCGCTAATCAGGTAGTGTAGACATCCCCAGAGACAAAGTGAGAACCCAGGAGTCCTGGTTCCCAGCCTCTGCTGTCACTACAAGGAAACCTTCTTCTTATGACAGTATTCTAGCTAGCCCATTTCCTAACAGCCTGAAGCCTCTGATTCCACAGCCACTGAAGTCACCTTCATCTGCCACCATGGCTTCATCCTCATGCCCCCCAAACAAGAGCCCTTCTTCAGCTGTGCTTGTGCGCTTTGTTTTTTTCAGCACAGCTGTTCCAAAAGGGGGTGAAGGGAATGTGGGGAGGCACAGCTGGGGCTCTATGAGTTGCTGTCTTCATTAGGAATGTAAATGGGGCTGCTTGAACTTATTTCACAAGTGACTGTCTTAGCATGGCTGATTGATGGGCAGTGGGGGGGACGTACTGTGCCACGATAAAGAGCTACTTAATACAGATCTGCTCTTCACTCACCGCTGCAGCTCCCTTTGTTTTCAACATCGCAGGCCCCTGCTTTGCTTCCAACTAAATGGTTCCTTTGGCAAGTTCCCTTCAGTAAGCTGATTTAAAGCCACAGCTAAGAGCTAAGATTAAAGACAAGGGGGAGAGAGAGACAGAAGGAGAGGAGAAGAAGGAGAGATGGGGAGAGGGTGAGGGGGACAGACAGACAAGAAGAAAAGAAGGGGGTAGAGAAACAGGCAACCAGAGAGATCCAGAGAAGAGCAAGAAGGGGAAGGGCTGATGGAAAAGAGACACAAAGGTTATGTCTACAGTGGCAATTGAGCAACAAAACATTGTCCTTCAGAGCTGCTAAACCCCATATACACACCCCCCAAAAGACAGAAGTTTTGCCGCGGCAAGTGTCAGTGTGAACAGTGCGTTGTTGGCAGGAGCACTCTCCTCTCAACAACGCAAACGCTGCTTGTTGGGGGTGTGATGCAGTAGGGACTGTCTGTGTGGGGAGTGGGAGACCAGGGGAGGACTTTAGGGGATGGACGATGCCAGGGCCTGTAACCTGAGCTAGGTAAGGGAGGGGAAAGGTCAACACCTTTGCCGGGAAGGGAACAAAGGAAGGGAGTGGCAAGAGGGAAGCAGTTTGAGTTTGGGCTTGGGGCTGGATGGGCGGAATTCAGGGTATCCTAGCTAGGATCCAAGCACCCTGAAAGCCCAGAAGGACTCGATGGAGGGGTCCTGACTGTGCCTGCAAGCTCTGCTGTAACCTGTGTTCCTGTTGTCCAATAAACCTTCTGTTTTACTGGCTGGCTAAGAGTCACTGTGAGTCCCAGGAAGAGGGGTGCAGGACCGGACTCCCCCACACTCCGTGACAGGGGGTGGAAGTATTTTGTCAGCAAACAGTGGCTACATTGCCCAACTTTTAGCGACACGACTGTGTCGACCTGGCCATGTCGCTAAAAGCTGTGTAGTGTAGACAAAGCCAAAGTGAAGGAAGGGTTGCAGGGATTATTTTCAGCTTATTAGTCTACACCAAGTGAATCAGTTTGTGATCCCAATATCCAGCTCAACCAGTACCATGCTGCTGGGGCACTTCAAAAATCATCAAAGGCTCCCAGTTAGCAGCCTCAGGCCATGTCTAAACCACAAAATTCTGTCAACCTAACTTACATGGGCATACAGCATAGCAGTTATTAAATCGCTTGTGCGCACACACGCTTGGCTCCTTGTGTCGGCGGTGCGTGTCCCTCCAGCAGCGCTTGTATAGATTGTATTGTCATGGTGGGGCATTGTGGGACAGTTCCTGGAGGCCAGTAACAGTCAACGTGAGCAACGCAGTGTCTACACTGACACTCCGTAGGTTTGACTACGTCGACCGTGACTCTATGCCGCTCGGGGAGGTGGGGTTACTAAATCAGCGTAGGGGGCACTTACATCAGCCGGAGCCAAATTGAAGTGCCTTGCCTCATGATTGAGGCCTGGTTTACACTATGCAGTTAGGTTGATGTAAGCTGTCTTGTACTGACCTAGCTGCGGAAGTGCCTTCATTTCAATTTGGCACCCCCAGATGTAAGTACCTCTCTAAGCTGATTTAGTAATCCCACCTCCCCGAGTGGTGTAGAGTCATGGTCGATGTAGTTAGGTCGATGCGTGTCAGTGTAGACACTGCGTTGCTCACGTCAACTGTTACTGGCCTCCAGGAGCTGTCCCATAATGCCCCACCCTGACAATACAATAGATACAAGCACTGCTGGGGGGACATGCACCACCGACACAAGGAGTCCAACGTGCACTCACACAAGCGATATAATAACTGTGATGCTGTATGCCGACATAAGTTAGATTGACAGAATTTTGTGGTGTAGACACAAGCATCCACATACACCCAGTGACGTTGGAACAATTTGTATAGTGGGGGTGCTGAAAGTCATTGGACCAAACTGTAAACCCTGTATAAGATGAAAACCGCTTCAAGCCAGGGGGGTGCAGCAGCATCCCCAGCACCTCTACTTCCAACACTCCTGCACCCACCCTTCACACAGCACCCCCACCCAAACATGGGCGTATACGCTCATCCCCATTCACACATGCAGCCCTGCCCTGCCCATACACATATCTATGTTTCTTACACACAACCATACCCACTCACTCTCAGCCACTCAACATAAACCCAAGAAAACTGCCCTGCCAATGGAGGATTTGTCCAAGGGCACTTCATTTCACAGGGAGAGAATGGAACCCCTGGCCTTTCCTCTTCTCCGTCTGCATGTTAATTTGCTCTATCAGGCCCAGCCAGGGCCCAACAAGGACGCCCAGGGTCAGTCTATTTCTACTGATTATTTAGGCGGGCATCCAGTGGCAGAACCATTGTTTGTTGCCATATTAAATTTGATTTGAACTCATTCCTGGACCTGCACCAAACAAGCCATTACCCCCAAAGGAGAAGCAGGGGAGGCCCAGAACTTCCCATACCATGACAACTTCTCCCAGCCCAGACACTGCCAGCCTGCCCCTTGGAAATTAGATCACCTTCTTCAAATAGCCCACAGCAGGAATCTGACCTGGCTGCTGGTCAGAAAGGCAGCTGAGGGTCTCTCTCTCCTCCTGTGGGCAGCAGAAGGCTGGTTGTGCAATATTCACACCTGTTCACACTCATGCATACTCCATCTTCTGATGCACAAGCAGCAAAGAATCCTGTGGCACCTTATAGACTAACAGACATTTTGAAGCATGAGCTTTCGTGGGTGAATACCCACTTCGTCAGATGCAGGCGGCCTTGCAGCACAGACATAGAATCATAGAATATCAGGGTTGGAAGAGACCTCAGGAGGTCACCTAGTCCAACCCCCTGCTCAAAGCAGGACCAACCCCAACTAAATCATCCCAGCCAGGGTTTTGTCAAGTCGGGCCTTGGTGCAAATAGCTTCTGACTGAACACTATTTCCCCTGCTCTGGTTCCCAGAGCTCTCGCCAGAACCATGTCTGCAAGATTACTGTGTGGGCTGATTGACTGGAGAAAAGGTCCTCTTCCAGGCTCTGGTGCCCAGTGTCAGCAGAGGGGCACCCAAGTGCCGTTCAATCTTCTGGGGTGCTGAGAAAATCCAAGATTGCCAAACCAGCCCATTGTGCCTGGCTCAGCCACTGGCAGAGAGAGGATTCAGCTTCACCAGTTCCCTCCCCGACAGGAGCCATCGCTCCTCCCTCCAGACACAGAGAGCTGCATGGGGGTCAAGATTAAAGAACCCCTAACCTAAGCCATCGCTCCCTTCTCCCAGCTCACAGCCCAGCCGCAACATTTTCAGAAGACTGAGGAAAAAACCCTCCAGAGGACAAGAGCTGCACTAAACATGCCTACACCAGACTGACAGAAGCCCCACCTCTCAATCTGGAGGTGCAGCCAGTGGCGATTACGAATCCCAGCGTGCAGTGCTCCATCCTGGCACTGGGCTCTAATGTCTATGTGTCAGCCCCTCTGCAGTGAAGATTGGGACAGCCGGAGGCCGCACTGTAGAACTCTGTGGGCTGCCTTTGGCCTATGGCTGTAGTATGCTCCATACAAGGAGGTCAAGCACTATCCCCTTGAAGGACAGACTTAAGGAGAAGCACCTGCTCCAGCAGGGAATCCCAGCAATCCCACGTCAGGTAACCAGAGCTGCTGCAAGCTGAAGGAGTTCCCCACTCCAACAAAGCCCAAACAACAGGTCTGTGGGCACTTGGGATCCAAGGGCCCTTCCTTGCAATGACATTTCCGTGCCCTAGTCTGAAGTCTCACAAAGTAAGAGGGTGTCATAAACAGATAGCTAAGGGTTAATGTCTCTTTCACCTGAAAAAAAAGTAACCTGAAGCACCTGACCAGAGGACCAATCAGGAAACCGGATTTTTTCAACTCTGGGTGGAGGAAAGTTTGTGTCTGAGTTCTTTGTCTATCTGCCTGCCTCTCTCTCAGCTTCATCTCTTGTAGTCTTTTTTCCAGTTCTCGCCTGTGTTCAGCTTCTTTGATTTGTTCTTCAGCCTCCATTTTTGTATTGGAAGGCATGGTTCCTGTTTTCTTGTGTTGGGGTGCCCTCCGGTGTTTATCTTCTGAACTGCAGGCTCTGTTGCCTCCTGGGGTCTGCCTAGCAACAGTGCCTTTTTCCCTTTCTTCCTAGCTAATTTTTTCAATGTAAAGTAAACCAGAAAAACCACTTTATTTGCATGTATATAGTGCTGGTATTTGCCTCCTAATGGGAGTGCTATTGTGTGACAAAAGACCCTTAACAGTCTCTTAATGGTTGCTTGCTTAATATGCAAGCCACAGCTGCCAGAGAAAGCAGAAAAAAAATCTCCCTGGTTCCTTTTAAAACCAAACTGTTCCCCTCTGCTTAAAGCCCTAAGCAGAGAAAAGAAAAACATAATATTCCTACTGGCTTCTGGATTCTATCTCACCACTGCCACTCATGTCAATAAACTAGTCCCAGATTTGGACCTTAGCGTCCAAAATATGGGGGTTAGCATGAAAACCTCCAAGCTTAGTTACCAGCTTGGACCTGGTACTGCTGCCACCACCCAAAAAAATAGAGTGTTTTGGGGCACTCTGGTCCCCCCAAAAACCTTCCCTGGGGAGCCCAAGACCCAAATCCCTTGAGTCTCACAACAAAGGGAAATAAACCTTTTCCCTTCTCCCCCCCCCCTCCAGGTGTTCCTGGAGAAATACACAGAAGCAAACTCTGTGAGTCTAAACAGAGGGACTCCACCCTCCCCGTTCCCCAGTCCTGGAAAACAGAATTACTTCCCTCTTCACCCAGAGGGAATGCAAAGTCAGGCTAGTACATCTAACACACACAGGTCTCCCCTGACTTCTTCCTCCCACCAATTCCCTGGTGAGCTGCAGACTCAATTCCCTGGAGTTCCTCACTAAAGAAAAAACTCCAACAGGTCTTAAAAGAAAGCTTTATATAAAAAAGAAAGAAAAATACATACAAATGGTATCTCTGTATTAAGGTGACAAATACAGGGTCAATTGCTTAAAAGAAATATGAATAAACAGCCTTATTCAAAAAGAATACAATTCAAAGCACTCCAGCAACTATAAACATGTAAATACAAAAGAAAAACAATAACCCTTATTGTTTTTATGATCTCTGTACTCACAACTTGGAAACAGAAGATTAAAAAGCAAGAAACAGAAATCACTTCTCAAAGCTGAGAGAGAGGCAGGCAGACAGACAAAGAACTCAGACACAAACTTTCCTCCACCCAGAGTTGAAAAAATCCGGTTTCCTGATTGGTCCTCTGGTCAGGTGCTTCAGGTTACTTTTTTTTCAGGTGAAAGAGACATTAACCCTTAGCTATCTGTTTATGACAGAGGGAACTGGAGAGCTCCTCGTTAAGGAAGAAATCAAGGCTGTGTCTATGCTAATGGGAGGATTAGGTGGCTGAAGACAGCATCCCAGACAGGCAGGACTGTCCCTTCCACACAGTCCCTTGGGTAGTTATTATACATTAGTATTTATGAAGTGGCACAGCCATCTGATCAGGCATCGTGGCCCCTCATATTGACAGATCCCCTCCCACGAGAGCCAAGTTAATTTGCTTCCCTTCTATTGATCCTGTGGCAAGTCACCATTAGTTGCAACCCCTCCTTCACCTTCGCTTCCTCCTCCTCCTCTTCGTCACCGGGGAAGGAAAGCAGAGGAGGTTGGGGGGAAGCAGGCTCATTACAAGAGAACCATGCTTACAGTGCCCAGAGATTAAAGGTGCTGAATTGCTCCCTGGTCCCAGCCACTCCATCCCCACTGGCAAGGGGCCCTGTGCTATATATAAGACCAACAACGTGTCTGTGATTAGCAAATGCTCACAGATCCCTCTCCCTGCGCTGCGATATCGATTAGCCTTTGTTTACTGCTTTATGAACCCATTTGTTAATGGGCTGGGAGCTTGTAAATACTCATTGGATTTCCTCTCAAAGCAGCCTGAATGAACCAGCGTGAGCGTGCTTATGAGGAGGAGAGTTAGAGACCTGCTGACACTTGCTAGGAAACTTCAATAAGCACTGGCTCTGCCTAGCGGCCTTGGCCGGGTCTCCTCACACTCTCCATCTCACTCATCCAAGGCTTTACAGAGCCACATTTGCATGGGAATGGGATCATTGCTCCGTGGGAGGCTGAGCAGCTCCTGCGGCTTGATCCCCCGGCTCTGACCATGAGCTCACCTTGGCAACAGCACAACTGGTTGCTGTGGAAATGATTACAGGGGCCTCGCGGTTTTCTGCTCCTTAAATTGATACAGTCTCCTCCTCTGTTTGAAGGCACCCAGCCCATGCTAGAACCATGCCCCTCACTCTGATGGCTCTGCCTGGAGTTTGGGCAGCTACCCATATTGGCTCTAGCCAGGCTCACACCCATGTTGTGTCTGATGGTTGGAAACAATCATATCAGCTGGCACTCGTATACTATGATGATGGAGGCTGTATAAATGCCTAGAGGTAGATGAAGCGTTCCTGAAGGGACTGTACTGAAAGCAAATTTCAAAGCTGCCTGCCCAAACATCCCCAGGAAACCGAATGTTAAATTCGCCCTCAGGTGTGTTGTTAATGGAGGTGCTCGCGTGCTCGATCCAATCTCGAACAATACCATGCAAACTTTTTGACCAATCACAATGAGCCATCACAGATCAGTTACTTGCAGATAAGCATTGGTGATCAGTTAAAAAGTATAACAATCCCCCCAAATGGTCCAGGACTCAAAGAAATGGTGCGCTGTCTTCAGATAGTCCCAAGCAGAAAAAGAAGCTGAACTGGTTGTATGTAATATACAATGCATATTGTTTGCTCAGGTCTAGATCTGTCTGTCTCAGGCCTGGTCTACACTAGAAAATTAGGTCCGTTTAACTATGTTGGTTAGGAGTGTGAATGGCATTCTTAAGCCATCCCAAATCCCTGTGTGGACAATGCTAGGATGACAGAAGAATTCTTCCATCAACCTAGCTACTACCTCTTAGGGAGATGGATTACCTACACCTATGGGAGAACCTCTCCTGTCAGTGTAAGTAGTGTCTACCTAGAGTTGCCAGGTGTCCAGTCGAAAAGGGAACCCAGCAGTGTTCGGTCAGTACTGCTGACCTGACACTAAAAGTCCAATTACTAGAGTAACCACAATCAGCCTCTCTGCCAGGAGGGTAGGAAGAGACGCTTCTGCTGGAGGAGCTGCTCAGCTGATAGAGAGAACTGGCTCCTAGACCTGGTTCCAGCCTCCAGCAGGGAGGTAGGTACTGGTACCACCTGGGGGGATCCTGGCTTCCTGCCGCCGCCCCATGCCCTGATTGCCACCGCCTGGACCCCTCACTCTGGGGACTGACCGCCCACTCTGCCCCAGCCCTCAGCACACTGTGCTATTGTGTGGGGGAGGGTCTGAGGGACTCTCCTGGACCCTATCTCATGGAGTCCCTGGGCGATGCTCTGGAACTGCTCCCGAAGAAGCCAGTTAGGATTCTGGTGAAGTCTCCTCTCTGTGAGCAGACTGTCATCAGGGCAAGAAGCTCACCTGGCTTCCCCCTTCCTGGGTCTGACCTTTGGAGCATTCAGCAACCTCTGCCCCTCCTTGCACTTCCCACAGAGAGTCTGCCCAGGTGGGGTCCTGGGTACGCCAGAGGGTCCTGCACCCCAACTTCACAGTCAGATGTGACTCTTAGCCAGCCAGTAAAACAGAGGTTTATTAGATGACAGGAACACGGTCTAAAACAGAGCTTGTAGGTACAGAGAACAGGACCCCTCAGCCGGGTCCATTTTGGGGGGCAGTGAGCCAGACACCCACGTCTGCACTCACTCCACATCCCCAGCCAGCTCCAAACTGAAACTCTCCAGCCCCTCCTCCTCTGGGCTTTGTCCCTTTCCCGAGGCTGGGAGGTCACCTGATCTCTTTGTTCTCCAACACCTTCAGCTGGCACCTTTGTAGAGGAGGAACCCAGGTCATCAGTTGCCAGGAGACAGGGTGTCTGCCATTTTCTGTGCAGAAAGCATCACACCTGCCCTTGTACTAATCATGGGTTTGTCCCTGTCCCAAGAGAAGTGTTGGGTTGTAGCTGAGTGCAGCAGTTATTTCTGGGGTGAATTCCTGCCTCCTCCAGGGCTCTGGGAGAGAGCCAAGGGCCTTGAGCCTAGCCGGGGGTAGGCAGTGTTCTCTAAGGCCTGGTGCTTAGGGCCCACACCATGAGCACTCTGACCCAGGAGCTGCAAAGTAATAGTGGTGGAGAACAGCCTAAGGAACTTTGGCTCTGTGCTGGGGACAACATCATGCTGTAAGGACCACTTGAGATCAGACAATGTTTGCAGAGAAGCCAGTCTCCAGACTTGTTGCCTTGCAGCTTAGGAAGTGACTGTTGCACTGAGTTCCTCCAGACAGAGTAAGGCTTGTCACCACAAATACAAAATGCAGAGACGTCCCTAAGGTTACAGCGAGCCCATGCACAAGCCCTCTGGCGGTAACCCTCTGCAGTGCACAAACCAGCATGTAACAGCTGAGGTCCACATGGCACAAAAAAGCTATTATGATCCATCAGTATAGCAGTCCTTCCTGAGGGGACCCCCTGGGATTACTTAGGGACCAATTCCGCTATTAGATCTGTGCAGGTGAACCCTTGAGGCCAGGTGGTGCCCCATTAACTTTAATGGGATTCTGTGCAGATATAAGGCTACCCCCACGCACATCCAGTTGCAGGATCAGGGCTTTATATTCTAGCCTCTTCAGGGCAGGGATCTGCTGGGTTTGCATTTTTGTGCAGCATGTAGCACAGCTATAGGAGTGTAACTAGGCTTGCCAACTTTGTAATATTTAAAAACTGGACACCCCAGCAGGAGGGCTGGAACCTCTCCTCCCCCGGCCCTTCACCCTGAGGACCCACCCATGCCCCGCCCCTTCCCCCCAGGGCTCACCCCTGCTCTGCCTCTTCCCCCTAAGGCCCCACCGCCATTTGCTCCTCTTTCCCCCTCCCCCTGCCACTTACTGCTCTACCCCTGTCTCCTCCACCCAGGGCCTGCTCCAGGCCACAGCGCGCCAAGCGTGTGCTTGGGGCGGCATGCCGCAGGGGGCGCTCTGCCGGTTGCCGAGGGGGCGGCAGGCGGCTTCGGTGGACCTCCCGCAGGCATGCCTGCGGATGCTCCACCAGAGATGTGGGACCCGCGAGCGGCAGAGCACCTGCCGCGGCATGCCGCCGTGCTTGGGGCAGCAAAATGGCTAGAGCCAGCCCTGCCTTCGCCTCTTCCTGGATCAGGAGGGACTCATCTACATTTATAAAGTTTGTGGATGATGCCAAACTGAGGGGATTGCAAGTGTTTTGGAGGACAGGATTAGAATTCAAAATTATCATGACAAACTGGAGAAATGGTCTGAAATAAATAGGATGAAATTCAATAAGGACAAATGCAAAGTGCTACACCTAGGAAGGAACAATCAATTGCACAAATACAAAATGGGAAATGACTGCCTAGGGAGGCGTACTGCAGAAAAAAAATTGGGGATTATAGTGGCTCACAAGCTAAATATGAGTCAACAATGTAATGATGTTGAAAAAAAAAGTAATCATTCTGGAATGTATTAGCAGGAGTGTTGTAACCAAGATACGAGAAATAATTCTTCCGCTCTACTCTACGCTGATAAGGTTTCAACTGGAGTACTGTCTCCAGTTCTGGGCACCACGCTTCGGCAAAGATGTGGACAAATTGGACGAAGTCCAGTGGTGAGAGAAACAAACGTGATCAAAGTTCTAGAAAACATGACCTGTGAGGAAAGGTTGAAAAAAGTGAGTTTGTTTAGTTTGGAGAAGACTGAGGGGGGCTGTGATAATGGTATTCAAGTATGTAAAAGATTATTATAAAGAAGAGGGTGATAAATGTTTCTCCTTATTCATGGAGGACAGGACAAGAAGCAATGGACTTAAATTGCAGCAAGAGAGATTTAGGATAGATATTAGGAAAAACTTCCTCCTGTCAGGGTAATTAAGCACTGGAACAAATTACTTAGGGCGGCTGTGGAATCTCCATCACTGGAGGTTTTTAAGGACAGGTTAGACAAACACCTGTGAAGGATGGTCTAGATAGTATGTAGTCCTGCCTCAGTGCAGAAGACAGGATTAGATGATGTATCAAGGGCCTTTCCAGTCCTACCTTATTCCGAAAAGTTTTATAGATATGACACCTATCTTAAAGAGCCCACACTCTGTTCCTGAGGGTTACACACTCTCTGTAAGTTCCTTTTCCTTTCCCTGATAACAGATGTGGTTTGACTCAGGCTGCTGCAGTGTTTTTTCAGGGGCAATTTAGACCCCCAATAGCAGAGGTTGACATTTCAGGTTCAGTTTGTTACAATCCGGCTACATTAGGAGTCTGTTATAGTTGTTGGGACCAGCCACTAGATGCGGCATTATTTCTCCCTCTCTCCCTCCCTGCCTCCCTGACACACACACACACACACTAAGCCAGTGAAGAGTCTCACAGAGATCAACAGAAGAATCTGTTTTCATTCTGTGTCTTGAACAAAACCCAGACACAAAGCCTTGATCCAGAAACATTTCACTCTGATCCCAGAGTAGGTTTTTCCAGCCAGCGACTCATTAGCATGTGGAACAGGCAACCTAACAGGGGCCCCCAGTGCTAATGAATTTAAATCTGGGATAGAGAAGTTGCCAGCTGTCAGCAATAGATCTAGTTAAAAGGCCTCTAGGGGTCCTCTGCCAGGAGGACAAAGAGTGGACTTGTGACTCTCTCCAGTCAAGTTTGTCTACGTTTCTGTGACCTGATTTGACTCTTGAAGGAACCTGCATTTCCAAAATCTCAGCTGCAATTAAAGAAATGCAGAAGAAAGCTCGGTTTGGCTTTCTGCCTTTGGAGACGTGTAGGATCCCATTGGAAAATGGAAATTCAGAGCCCAAACCCTACTGAGAGGCTCAGAACAGGCATAACCCTTTGAGCCCAAACCCTTTTCCTTGGACACAGTTCTGCCTCGTGAGAATTTAAAAACTTGTCATCTTGTTTCGCTGCTTCCTCAAGGGCAACTCTTTGGCTGACAGCTGCAGCAAAGTGTCTGGAATAGATTGTGCTAAGGAAACGTTGTTATTAATCAAAGTCTTCGTTCCCGTCAGCAGCCCGTCTTGGTGCAGCTTCCCAATCCATCCACCCCCATATCTGGTCACACAGAGGCAGAGGAGAGAAAGATAACACAGGGCTGGGTAACCTCCTGAGCTTGCTTTCCAAGAAGACAAGTTTGTTCTTTTTATAAATGTACTTTCCTCCATCCGTCTTAGTTCCTCTTTCTCCTGTGACAAAGCTGTCTGTTTGCAGTACTGAGGGCTTTGTACTGCTCTCATGGCCAGAGTATCAGATCCACAGCTGGGATGGCAAGAATGGGGTTAGTGTGCAGGACCTGGTGAGAGCACTATAGGATCAGAGAATGCCAGGAAAAGCCTGGGATCAGAAATTGGTGATACAAGAGAAAGGAGAGCTGAGCTATAGTGTGGGAGTTCTACAAGAAAAACAGCTGAGAAACAGCATTTACTAACTGGGAACCATCACTACTCCTGTTCTCAGAAGTCTCATTCAGAGAGATCCAGGTGTTCCTGTTCAAACCCTTGGAGGAATTCTCAGTGCTCTACATTTTCTCAGAGTGGAGAGGTGTGGCTCCAGATTCCAAACTATATCAGGCTCTTCTGGAATGTCCCAGAGTAACCCCAGAGAGACAAAGAAGCCGCTTGCCCTCACTGTCCAGCCTCCAGCTGAAACCTGGGAGCTGCTTGTCCCAAAGTAAACAATGCATGGCTTGTGCATCTCTGTGTGGCCATGGAGATGCCATGCAAACTTCTCTTCACCAGCACCTGGCTGGCACTCTTTCTGCCTGACATACACTGTCAGGGATGGAAATGTTTCAGGGCCAGAATCCTAGAACCTCCAGAGGGAGCCAGAATGGCAGATATGCAAGAACCATGCTGTCAATGTAATCACCAGGGTTGGGGTAGCACAATTATACTGTAAGCACCATAAAAATAGCACATGTAGACAGAAACATAGACAAATAGTAGTGATGGTGTTAGATCCAGAGTTTGGAGCACAGAGTCATTATATTTTACAGATATTGATTGATCTATTGGCCCCTTCTGGCCTTAAAACTCTGAATTTGTTATAAGAGTCTGTGTTTCTGGGGAATTAACTGTTGTACAGTTGAAGTTATAACTGTGGTGAATAACTCATATTATTGAGAGTTACAGCAGCTGAAATACAGGGGATGGTCCAGCTATTGAGGAAATTACATGTCTCCCTTCACTATGGTATTACTGAGGTGTACGTGGGCATGAGTTCATGCTACAAACTTGCCCCCGGAATATTCTCCAGCAGTGCCATTTTAAGATGCAGGAAACCCCAGCAAAACCAATGACTTGTTATTATTTGTGCTATGGTGGCACTTAAAGATTGGGGCCCCACTGTACAGTTCCCAGTGAGCTTACCTTCTAAACAAACAAGGCAGACAAGCAAAGAGACTCACCCAAAGTCACACAGCAGGGCAATAGAAGAGCTGAGAACAGAACTCAGGTCTCCTAAATCACTGTCTACTGCTCTAGGCAGTAGGTAACATTGCCATTTTCTGGCTCAGCTGACGGCTGTGGTCCATAGGCATGGGACCTGTGAAGGGGAGCGTCCCCTTGTGACAAATGCGCTCATCCAGATGTCAATTATTGACCAGCATTATATGTCCTCTTTTTGTTCGCTAGCTCACCCCCTGCAAATGAATTATTGTATTTCTCTTCTGCTCTCACTGAAGATCCTGGATTTTTTTTCCCTCCTGTGTCTGGTCCAATTCATAATGTTAATTAGTGATGAATTAGCAGCGTAAATCCCATCCAAAGCCTCAGACCCCCTGTGATGAATTCCTATGAGGAACCTGACAAATCTTATGTTAATAGTTTTTTTTCCCCATCAAGCAATTGCTCCTCACATCGTTTGTCAGCAAAGGCTGAACCCACACCCTAAGCCCTGGTGCTGGAATCAGGAGTTCAACTTTGTCAATTAATTATTGAATGGCTTATTTCACACTGTTAGACCATTTCAAAAACACACACGTGACAGCAGCTCCTCTATTATTCCATTTCAACAGTGCCAAGTTAAAGCTCTGAAAGGGGAGGGCTACGCCAGCCTTTTCACCCTAAGATTTGGCACCATTGCTACCAGTGGTTCAGCTTCACTGATGGGAGCATTCATGGAGCCCAGCCATTGCGTTTTAACCATGGCACTGTCTAAATCCGCTCAAAATAGCTCTAAGTAACAGTTCTAGGTAACATGGAGCACCCATGGAAAAAAAATAGTGGGTGCTCAGCATCCACCGGCAGCCTCCCTGCTCAACTCCTCTCCTTTCCCGTTCCAGTGCCTCCTGCCCGCCGGTGATCAGCTGCTCAGCGGCATGCAGAAGGCTCTGGGAGGGATGGTGAGGAGTGAAGGCAGGGTGCACTCAGAGGAGGGGAAGGAATGGGGCTGAAAAAGGCAGGGCGGGAAGAGGCGGGGCGAGGGCTTGGCGAAGGGGTGGAGTGGGGATTGAGCACCCCCCAGCAACTCAAAAAGACGGTGCCTCTGCACTGAAGTCAACCGAAAGACTTCCATTGTGTGTAATGGGATCTGGATCCAGCCCATTGAGGTTATAAGGCCCACAGTCACAGGTGCCTTATCTATACCAGAACCACCATCATTGCTATGGTGGGAAGTATTAGGAAAATAAATCTATTGTAGACAAGACCAAAAGCCTAGTTGCCACTGGAATAATTCATAGATGTTAAGGCCAAAGGGAACCAGGATGATCTTGTCTGACTTGCTGCATATCGCAGGCCACAGAATATCACCTAGTAATCCCTGTGTCAAGCCCAACAACTTAGTACTCAGTTTTTCTTGATGGCCAATGGCCATACTTCAACCTCAGTGCTAAATATTGAATAGGTTCCAAACTGGCCAAGGAATATGCTCTGCTAACCACCACACATGGGGTCTGCACAACAACCCACTTTGCCAATGCAGTCTCCATTCGTCAGTGGCACAGGCTGCCAACCAGTGTCAATTGACTGGATTTCATGGTGGCCTTAGGACTCTTCATTCTGCTGATGAAGCTGCTGTCGGGTGGCTCGGGAAGCACTGCAAACACTAGAAGAAGTGATAAATATTGTTTCCATCTCATAGACTCATAGACTCATAGACTAATAGGTCAGAAGGGACCAATCTGATCATCTAGTCTGACCTCCTGCACAAGGCAGGCCACAGAACCCCACCCATCCAATTTTATAACAACCCCTATCCCAGGATCGAGTTATTGAAATCTTCAAAACTGGTTTGAAGACCTCAAGCTGCAGAGAAACCACCAGCAAGCGACCCGTGCCCCACGCTGCAGGGGAAGGCGAAAAACCTCCAGGGCCCCTGCCAATCCGCCCTGGAGGAAAATTCCTTCCCGACCCCAAATATGGCGATCAGCTAAACCCTGAGCATGTGGGCAAGACTCACCAGCCAGCGCCCAAGAAGGAATTCTCTGCAGTAACTCAGTTCCCATGTCATCCAACATCTCCCCGCAGATCATTGAGCAGACCTATCTGGTGGTAATCCAAGATCAATTGCCCAAATTAACAATCCTATCATAACATCCCCTCCATATACTTATCAAGCTTTGTCTTAAAGCCAGGAAAGTCTTTTGCCCCGACTACTTCCCTCGGAAGGCTGTTCCAGAACTTCACTCCCCTAATGGTTAGAAACCTTCGTCTAATTTCAAGTCTAAACTTCCTAATGTCCAGTTTATACCCATTCGTCCTCGTGCCTACATTAGTACTAAACTTAAATAATTCCTCTCCCTCCCTAACGTTAACCCCCCTGATATATTTATATAGAGCAAGCATATCCCCCCGCAGCCTTCTTTTGGCCAGGCTAAACAAGCCAAGCTCTTTGAGTCTCCTTTCATAAGGCAGTTTTTCCATTCCTCGGATCATCCTTGTAGCCCGTCTCTGAACCTGTTCCAGTTTGAATTCATCCTTCTTGTACATGGGACACCAGAACTGCACACAGTATTCCAGATGGGGTCTCACCAACGCCTTGTATAACGGTACTAACACCTCCTTGTCCTTGCAGGAAATACCCCGCCTGATGCATCCCAAAATCGCATTCGCTTTTTTAACAGCCGTATCACATTGGCGACTCATAGTCATCCTGCTATCAACCAGCACCCCAAGGTCCTTCTCCTCCTCCGTCGCTTCCAACTGATGCGCCCCCAACATATATCCAAAATTCTTATTATTAGTTCCTAAATGCATAACCTTGCACTTTTCACTATTGTATTTCATCCTGTTCCTATTACTCCAGTTAACAAGGTGGTTCAGATCTTCCTGAATAGTATCCCTGTCCTTCTCCGTGTTAGCAATACCCCCCAGCTTCGTGTCATCCGCAAACTTTATTAGCACATTCCCGCTCTTTGTGCCAAGGTCAGTAATAAAAAGGTTAAATAAGATCGGTCCCAAAACCGATCCTTGAGGGACTCCACTAGTGACCTCCTTCCAGCCTGACAATTCACCTTTCAATACGACCCTCTGGAGTCTCCCCTTTAACCAGTTCCTTATCCAACTAACAACTTTCATATTCATTCCCATCTTTTGCAATTTGACTAACAGTTCCCCGTGCGGAACCGTGTCGAACGCCTTACTGAAATCTAAGTAAATTATATCTACCGCATTTCCTTTATCTAAGTAATCCGTCACCTTCTCAAAGAAGGAGATCAGATTGGTTTGGCACGATCTACCTTTAGTAAATCCGTGTTGCAATTCGTCCCAATTACCATTGACCTCTATGTCCTTGACTACTTTCTCCCTTAAAATTTTTTCCAAGACCTTGCATACTACAGACGTCAAGCTAACAGGCCTATAATTACCCGGATCACTTTTATTCCCTTTCTTAAAAATAGGAACTACATTAGCAATCCTCCAATCATACGGCACAACCCCCGAGTTTACCGACTGCTTAAAAATTTTCGCTAACGGGCTCGCAATTTCACGCGCCAGTTCCTTTAATATCCTCGGATGGAGATTGTCCGGGCCCTCCGACTTCGTCCCATCGAGCTGTTCAAGTACGGCCTCTACCTCAGTTGCGGTAATATCCACTTCCATATCCACATTCCCGTTTATCATCCCTCCATCATCCCAAGGTTCACTAGTCTTATTAAAAACTGAAGCAAAGTACTTGTTTAGATGTTGGGCCATGCCTAGGTTATCCTTGATCTCCATTCCATCCTCAGTGTATAGCGGCCCCACTTCTTCTTTCTTTGTTTTCTTCTTATTTATGTGGCTGTAGAACCTTTTACTATTGGTTTTGATTCCCTTTGCAAGGTCCAGTTCAATGCGGCTTTTAGCCTTCCTCACTTTATCCCTACACGTTCTGACCTCACCAAGGTAGCTTTCCTTGCTGATCCTGCCTTTCTTCCACTCCCTGTAAGCTGTCTGCTTTTGTCTAATCCCCTCTCTGAGTTGTTTGCTCATCCAGTTTGGCCTACGACTCCTGCCCATGGTTTTTTTCCCCTTTCTCGGGATGCAGGCTTCCGACAGTCTCCGCAGCTGCGACTTAAAGTAATTCCAGGCCTCCTCCGCATTCAAATCCACTAATTCCTCCGTCCAATCCACTTCCCTAACTAATTTCCTTAACTCTTTAAAATTAGCCCTCGAGAAGTCAAAAACCCTAATCCCAGATCTACATTTGTTTATCCTTCCATCTAGTTTGAACTGAATCAGCTCATGATCACTCGAACCAAGGTTGTCCCCTACCACCATTTCTTCTACGAGGTCCTCACTGCTCACCAACACCAAATCTAAAATGGCATCTCCTCTCGTAGGTACTTCAACTACTTGATGAAGAAATCCATCCGCTATCACATCCAGAAAAATCTGACCCCTATTATTCTTGCAAGTACTCGTCCTCCAGTCTATATCTGGAAAGTTGAAGTCCCCCATAATCACACATTTCCCCTTTGTGTTTACTTCATTAAAGACATTAAAGAGGTCTCTATCCATATCCCAATCAGATCCCGGCGGTCTGTAGCACACGCCAAGCACTATCTCAGGGGAAGCTCTAGTTGCTTTTTTACCCAGTGTGATTTTCGCCCAGACAGACAGACTCCGTCTTATCCATTCCATCGCTTCTTATTTCGCTACAGTTAATGTCATCATTGATGTACAAGGCTACTCCACCACCTTTGCCTTTCTTTCTGTCTTTCCTAAACAGCACATAGCCTTCAATACCCGTGCTCCAGTCATGAGTACTATTCCACCAGGTTTCAGTTATCCCTATAATATCCGGTTTCACTTCCTGCACTAGTAACCCCAGTTCCTCCATCTTGTTACCTAGACTCCTCGCATTAGTGTACAGGCCTTTTAATTTTTGGCGTTTTGCATCAGTGACATTCTTTTCCCCCGTCGTGCAGAGACCTTTTACCACCAGCATCACCCGCTACTCTGGTTTCTCCACTATTCCTCCTTGGATCAAATCTTGGGACCACAAGGGTATCCCCTCTCACTTTGTTTACTTTCCTTTCCAGGTTACATTCCGGCGTGGAGATCTCCCGAACATCTCCCAACCATCTCCCCCAACTTCCTAGTTTAAAGCTCTCTTGATGAGGTCGGCGAGCCTCCATCCTAGAATTCTATTTCCCTCCTTGCTTAGATGAAGTCCATCCTGAGCGAACAGTCGTCTATCCGTAAACGCTTCCCAGTGACCGTACATCCCAAAGCCCTCCTTATAACACCACTCCCTAAGCCATCTGTTGATCGCCATAATCTTGTCACTCCTTCGTCGCCCCGCTCTAGGAACCGGCAGAATCCCACTGAAGATCACCTGAGCCTCGATGTCTTTGAGCCTCTTCCCCAGTCTGGCATAGTCCTCCTTGATACAGTCCAGCGAGTAACTAGCCGTATCATTTGTTCCCACATGAAGGATAATCAACTGATTCTTTCCCGCTCCCGCTAAGATCGTATTCAGCCTCAGGTCCACATCCTGTATCTTAGCCCCTGGCAGACAGCACACCCTTCTGTTCTCCCGATCAGGTCTAGTTACAGGCCTATCCACTCTTCTCAGTAAAGAGTCTCCAATCACGTAAACTTGCCTTTTCCTGGCGACAGTGCGATTCTGCGGTCTATTCCCCACAGCAGGTGGTCGCAATTCCTTACGATTTGTATTCGCCCTCACAGTCCTCCTAGGGCTCACACTTAGTGTCGCCTCCATCGACTCCTCCCCTCTTTCTGCAGGACTAGCTGCTCGCCTCTTCTTCCTCGCCCTTTGTCCTTCAGCAGCCTGCTGTGCTCCATCTTCATTTCCCAACTCAGCAAACCTGTTCCTGAGTTCTACGTCTCCATCACTGGCCCGTCTTTTCCTCTGCCTGGTTCTCCTAGTCACATGCTGCCACCGTCCACTTTCCTCACCCAGCAGCCCCTCCTCAGAGTCCTTTGGTCTTGCTTCTATCCGCTCGTCTGAGCTTGTCCCCTGCGCCTCATCATGTCTGTGTTCCATCAACTGCTCAAATCCCCTTCTAAACTCAGCCAGAGTTTCCACTTGCATCTCCAGTCCTCTGACCTTTTCCTCCAGCAGCTCTATCAGGCGGCACTTCATGCAGATGAAACTCCTTTCAGGTGCTCCCTCTAGGACCATGTACATGCCGCAGCTACCGCATCCAGTCATCCTCAGTGTGTCTGCACCTGCTACCTCTGCCTCCATCGTAGCACTCCAACTGTGTGCCTGGCAATCCACGCCTCACACCACTCTGCAGGCCACCAACGAGGGTTGGGCTGCTCGCAGACCCCTGCCTCTTCCCTGGTCTGCCTTCCTAGTTCCTCTGCCTTGGTCTCCCCTGAAACCTCCCCCTGGAAACTCCCACTGAAACTCCCCTGTTAGCCGCTCTGTTCGCCGCCTCCTGTGCCGCTGCCTGAGTGCCTGGCTCCTTATATAGGACCCCTAATCAGGTAAGCCCCGCCCCCAACTCAGGGCTCAGCCTCGCTCCCAGCACACAGCCCCTAGCAGCCTGCACACACACTCACTCACACACAAACACCACAAACTACAAAAACCTGCTCCTCCAACAGCACTCCCACTGAAACTCCCCTGTTAGCCGCTCTGTTCGCCGCCTCCTGTGCCGCTGCCTGAGTGCCTGGCTCCTTATATAGGACCCCTAATCAGGTAAGCCCCGCCCCCAACTCAGGGCTCAGCCTCGCTCCCAGCACACAGCCCCTAGCAGCCTGCACACACACTCACTCACACACAAACACCACAAACTACAAAAACCACAAAAACCTGCTCCTCCAACAGCACTCCCACTGAAACTCCCCTGTTAGCCGCTCTGTTCGCCGCCTCCTGTGCCGCTGCCTGAGTGCCTGGCTCCTTATATAGGACCCCTAATCAGGTAAGCCCCGCCCCCAACTCAGGGCTCAGCCTCGCTCCCAGCACACAGCCCCTAGCAGCCTGCACACACACTCACTCACACACAAACACCACAAACTACAAAAACCTGCTCCTCCAACAGCACTCCCACTGAAACTCCCATGTTAGCCGCTCTGTTCGCCGCCTCCTGTGCCGCTGCCGCTGACTGTTCCAAACGGGGACAACTCTCCCCAAGCTGCCAGAGAGCAGGTTCAGGCCATGAATAACCTTCCACTCCAGTGCTGCTACTAAAAGGGTGAGGGTCTGATGGTGAGCTGGCAACTCTGCCTCGTGAGTCTGCTGTCAGAGGGAGACCAGGCCTCAACCTATGGCTTGCTCAGCTTGCAAGGGACGCAGGGCTCCAAGCTGTCACTTGCTTTGCTTGCACTGAATGCCTAGCCTGTGCAGGTGAGAGTTGTGGGCCAGGCTTTGAGTCAGTTTTTAGTGGGTCCAAATCAGTTGCCTGTCTCGATATACAGAGGTTTCTCCTGGAAGTGCAACAGTGTCTTGAAGCTGCGAACTGACTGCCCCGGAGGCTCAGTGGTGGCACTCCGTGCAGCCCTGCAAGAAGCCTGGGTTTGGTTCTTCCCTCCGTATCGCTGGCCGTATCTTGCTACCCCTGGGGCCAGCAGGAAAGAAGGACCAAGTGGAGGTTGCACTTGGTGCTAAGGCAGGGTGCATGCTGCGTCCACCACCAGTGGAACATGCTCTTTGGGGCCTCTCCTCTCCTCTGGACCACATAGCAAAGGGGAGCACGTGGCCATATCCCAGGACCCCGCACTGCCGTCCTGCCCCGCCCATCTAGCATTCGTATTTCCCACCCCTCTTAGCGGCACCAAGGACTAAACCAAGACTCACAACAGCAGGGAGTTGTTCTCATCCGGTCCCTTGTTAAGTCACATCCCAGCTGGCATGACTGCTTCACAGCATCCACTTTTAATAGGGAGCCAGGCAATGCAAGCAGGCATGGGATGCACCCAGCAGGAATCCCAGCGCAAAAGCAGCGATGGGAAGCTACTGCGCGCTTAGCCCGAGCTGGGGGAGGTTGGAGTCCCCATCTGGCTGCTCAGCTCAGGAAGTCAGCGAGTTCAATTCAGGAGGAAAGAATTAAGCATGTATTGAGCCTGGTTCTGCTGCCCTTACACTTGTGAGTAGCCCTACTGAAGTCAATGGGCCATTGTACTCAGAGGCCCAATGTGAGCAAAGGCTGCAGGATCAGGCCCAGATGATGACTAAGGACAGATGGGAACAAGACGCTAATTATCTGTACGCACATGAAGGAGATGGGAGGATGAAAGAGAAAGAGGGATTATCCAGTGGCATCCAAAGTGGGTAGAACTAGGGGGAATTGGAGCAAAGGAAAATATAAACCACCACCACCACCCCGGCCAGAGATCAATGGCATTCTGAAGTCCTCTCCCCCAGGGAAGGAGTGGGGGCATTGAAAACTAGGCTAGGCAATAGACTGTAGGGAGTCATCCTGGGCCCCGGAGGGTGGACTTGCTAGGCCTTGCCCATATCTAACTTCTGTTCTGCAACAAGACAAGAGCCACTCTGTTCTCTGCAGCTGACTTGCGAGCCACAGCCTGGCATGTCAGAGAAAGGTGAACAATTAAAGCGACAAAGTGCTGAAAAATACATAACAAAAGCCCTGAAAATGGGCACCAGGAGCTTCAAGAGCCACGAGGCTGCATGTTAATGATGAAAACAGTTTGGTTAATTTTTAATAGCTTGCAGCGAAAGTGATGGATTGGAGGTGTGGGGTGGTGTTAGCCAGGGAGCTCTCTCCTCATCTGAGATGACAGCCCACACCCTCCCTACACGCCGGGTTAGGAGTTCATTTCGACAAGCTTTCAAGGGACACACTCCAAATGGAATTCTACAGTTTATGTCACTCCTGATCTGAGCACCTCGCAGTTAGAAACATAGCTGAGAAGCCCCAAAGAAACGTTGCCAGAGGACAGGAAGATTCTTTCAGGAACTTCAGTTCTAACTCAAAATACTCACTGCTTAGCCAGAAACCATCTGAATGTAACGGGGACTGCTCAGGCCTCTCCGTAACATCTGCATGCCCTGTCTTGTGGACGTGCACGCTCGCCATGTTTTGCTCACTGGTCACACATACAGATGTGCTCACAGCTGTATATGCACATGCAGGCTGGCTGCTGCGATCACATTGCAGGTATGTCTACACTGCAAATGGAAGTGTGATGGTAGCTTGTGTAGGCATGGTCCTGTGCACTTTAATCTAGCTAGTGCAGCTAAAAACAGCAGTGACAGCACAACGGCACCGACCCAGGCACACAGGCCTGCCCGGAACGCCGAGTACTCACGTCGCTAGCCCGTGCCGGGGTCCATGCAGTCACGTCTTCACTGCTATTTTTAGCCCTGCTAGAATAAAGCTACCCAAGCTGTGATCACACCTCTGATTGCACTGTAGATATATTGCGTGGAGAAGAGGGTTTAAGTAAGCAAGCCATGGCCCATCTCTTCCTGCTGCTCACTGCAACTCATTTGCCCGTGACCAGGACGGCTGTGCAGTCCTGCAAACCTCGTGGGGGTTTGAACGTAGTTTCCTTGAATAGACAGTACAGAGACGTGTATGTGTGATTATGGAGTGGGACCAGATGAACCCAAACCCGGTCCTTAGAAAGGGGCTCATTCCCCGTCAGCCAAAGAAGCCCTTGCCCTCCTGGTTATGTTATAGCCTAGGATCCTGCAGGCTGAGCTCACTTCTCACAGCACTATAGGATCAGTATGTGCTAATAGTGCTTCATTAAAGCCCAGAGAGAGCTTCACAGTGTCCGTGGGGCTGCTGTCATAACAAATAGCTTTGCTGCACAACTCCTCCTCTGCCCTACAAGCCTTTGCCTTCAGGAGTCACAGCTGCCTGGGAGTCGGACCCCTACGCTCTCCAGCCTGGATATCTGAACCGGCGATCCTTCCACAGCAATTCCAGGGGAAACCAAGCAGCCATCAATTCCCAACCTGCTACCCACTGTATTGCATGCACACATGTCACACCCCACCCCCTGCGGATGTCTCGCCCTCTCCCTTGCACCCACCCCCCATACGCCCTTTGAATGCTTGTGTCACCCCCCTGCTCAAACCTCCTTCACTGACTTACTGCTCTTCCTCCAAAGTGCTCTGCTCACTCCTCTGCCCTTAGTGCTCCTATTTTTCTCCTGCCCCAGCTCTGCACCTTCTTCTACCAGTGTCCCCTGCACTGGAAAGGCTTCTCTGCCCCGTGCACCAAACAGTTCACTAGCCCCCCTGAATCTCCTTTCCTTCAGCTTGCCCCCCCTCCCCACTTTCCCACCGAAGCCTTGGATTCTACTTCTGCTCCCTACCTGACTTTTTAATCTGAAAATTTAACTCATCCAAACTAGATGAACTAAACAAACCCCTCAGGACAAGCTCCCAGGATTTGTCCCTGCTGATGCCCTCCTCTGTCCCCTGCCTCTGTCCCATCTGCTTGAGACTTCATGCTCCTTAGAGCAGGGGCCTTGCCAATGGTACTGTATACATAGTCACTTAGCCACCCTCCCCTGTACCAGAGTCTTGCCTCTTGTGGGGTGAGGGAGGTGCTTATAGTGAGAGTACATGGCATCAGGGAGAAAGTGGGAGGTGAACTGCAAAGGGACAAGGATGCCCCAGGGATCCCCTTGAAAGTAAGGTTCCTTATTAACAAGCAGATTTACTGTATCCAGCCAGCATGTCTGGATGCCTACCTGAAACTAACTAACTATAACACCATGGCACAGGCATACCAACACCACAGCCATTGGCAGGAAACACAGGCCCTTCAGCACAAACACAGGCCCTTCAGCACTAGCCTCCTCCCCATGACTTGATCCACGGGACTGAGCTGTGGAGAAGTAGCAGGCTGTTAGAGTTGTTGCAGCCAGCCACTAGGGGAAGACATGCACGAAGAAAGCACACTAACTAAACACCCCCCAACACATGCTGCCCCAGCTTGGACTCCGACTTGTGTCCCACCTGGCACAGATCATTCTCAGAGCGGTTTCTCCTTCCGTAGCACTGGTCAGGCGCAGAGGAGATATTCCTGCCATCCCGTTGGAAATGCCAGTCCTGTATGCGACTGGTTGAGGAAGGGGCTGCAGACCGTCCCAGGGGCTTGGAGAAGGAGGCCTAGCACTGGCTAGTAAGCTACTCACACACCCCTAGGACTTAGCTCACTAGCTGGGCCTTTGTCTGTCAGACTCTTGGGAGAATTTAGCAGTTCTGTGAGGCACTGAGCATCCTCTGCTCATATCACAGGCTTTTGGCAGGATCGATCCCATATACAGCCCACGCGGCTCTGCCCTGCCTGAGGAATATGTCCCACACCCCCTATCCCCCACCCTGATCGCAGCAGCAGGACAAATTGGCAAAAGAAACCCAGGGGGCAGGTGGGAGGGGGCGAAGTCTCCCAGGAGCTGAAGATTAGCGAGAGACGCCAGGGAGAGGACTGCGGAAAAACTAATTTAAAAAATGTTACGTTTCACTCGATTTCAGGTCTCAACATGTCACTTTGAAGCAATTTAGTCATTTTTCCCCTTTCCCCAACACTCTGCCTTCTTTATATATATATAAAAACATAGGGAAGTTGCAGGCACTTTGATTAACTCCACAGCAAGGGTCCAAGCATCCCTGTCTCAGCCCAGCTCGCTTTCTATGGAATGAGAGCGCCCACAATGCCAGGGGGCCAGCAAAGCCCCTTCCCCTTTTTCCCCTGCCTTATTAATGAGCTGACCTCTCTGCGCATATGCTTGGCTTCCTACAGCACCCAGGTATTTAGCTGGCGTCCTGGGGCAAGCCCTACGCAGGTGAAGGGCTCTGAGAAAATCTGACCCTCCCAGGGGGCTTCAATTTCGATATAATTATTAGAATTTCTAATCTAATTTCTAAACCTGTCCCCCAAGCCATTTTGATACGCAGAACCTGCTGCTGCCATAGTTACAGTTCCCAGCCAGCCAACACCAGCAGCTCAGCTGCAGCTTCCAGAGAGCTTTGAGCCCCCGTGAGCCAGCCCACCATGCTGTCCTCCCTATAGCACGGCATTGGCACAACACGGCTAGCACTGTGCCCAGCAGGGCAGCTTTGGCTCATATCTCTGCTACCATAAAGGCCAAGATCACTCTGTTCCCCCAAGCTTTTTGGCTTAGAGTTGAATGAGGATATGATGGAGCAATGATCCATCCCGTCCATGTCTGTGTAACGCACCACGGCCACATGCATGCGGCCATCGCTGTCAACAGTAAGGATCAAACCTAGGACCTTTAGCACAAGCGCCTGCTAGCTGAGCTGCAGGAGTAACTCCGCTTGTTGTAACAGGCTTTTCTAGTTGCAGAGACTGCTCACTAAAAGGCGACCTGAGCCCACACACAAAGCCAGTGTGTTGCAGATGCATATCAGGGCACCAGAGCTGGACAAATCACCTTTCAGGCTGCTCTTTCGGACGCTCTCACACACACAGGTGTCTCTCACCTAGTTATTGCTCCTCCGGAGAGATAAAAGCCCTGTCGCTCGACAGTGCTGCTGGTCGATGGAACATGTCCGCATGGAGACTCTGCATCCCAGCACCTGACATTAACATCGCCCTCTGTCATTGCATGGGGGAAAGTCACAGCCCTCACACCATAGTCAGTCAGCAGGACAGGCCCCCTCAAGATCCCAGCAGGCTTTCTTGCAGCTCATCCCTGTGTGCACACCAAGAACAGGCAAACTGGGCCCCAAGGGAGGGTCAGACCTTGGCTCAACACTGGGCACAACACCCCAAAACACTCAGGATTGATAAGCAGCATTAACGTTGTCAAGTTTGAGCTGAGTGCAGATTTGGGCCAGAAGCAGCAAATTCTCATGGGATTCCTGATCCAGCCTGAAGGTGCCTGGAGATACCAGGAATCTCAGGAGAAATCTTGTTCCCACAAGACTCCCTGCCCAAATCCACATTACAGCAGCCTGGCTAACTTTGGCGCAGGCCGCACCCACTCCGTGGATGCACATGCTGACAGAATTGACTTCCAAAACCCTTGGAGCTTTGCCCATCGTGAAAAATCCTCTGCCCTGTTGGGGTAGAAAACAGGCTGGGTGCTAATGAGGCTCGGCTTCACCTATGTGGCACAGGGGGACAAGTTGTCTCTTGGGCCTGGTGATGGGAGATTGAGTCTTTCACCTATAGGTCACTGGTGTAAATTTGGCTCTCATCAGTAGTGACTAGGTTGTTACCAACTGATGGCTAGTTAGTGATCTCTGGGAAATAGCTTAGAGGTCTTAATCCAGACCACAGCCACAGCTAGATCTTTGGCTCCAGACAGGCACTGGGGAATCCCAGGAAGCATAAAGCCAGCATAGCCAATTTATGCTACCCACTCCCCTAACTCTGGCAGGTGGGGTATATTGGGAGCAGGCCAGCTTAATGGCCCTTAGCCTTCTCTAACTTGTGCCAGGGACTGATTCAGCCCTGACTGGCCCTGGGATTGGAGAAGATGGCATAAGTACCTTTGCCTCTCTCAGCTTTGCCAAGTGTAAGCTTGGCACAGCTGAGGATTAAGGCACAGGGCACCATGGCTGATGTGCCCCCATGGGGCCACACCTTCATCCAGCATCGCTGGATCCCAAGAGACAACTCCTCTCTCCACACTATGTACACTAGGCCGTTCTTCTTAGCCTGCTTCTTTGCTCTGATATGAAGTATCTATGGTAACTGTTTCAGACCTTACCCCAGCCCCATGTTTACCTTTCCTCAGCACTGCTCCCCTTTATCCTCATTGCTTCTAGTGTTTTAATTCCTCTCTCTCTCTGGGGTGGTAACAGTCTGTTCCAGACCGCTGCAGGCAACATTAGTCATAGACTAATTGAGATCCAGAGGCCAGGCATTACCAGTCCCTTGTTCAAAGCCTTCTCAGCAATTCCCTTCCCTCATCTATGCAGCAAGAGCTTGAGCTGTTACTGGTTAACAGGGTCAGTTAAGCAATGACCTACAAAAGGGGGTGGGGTTACTGGGACCTGCTTCGAGTGAATCTGACCTGCATGTTCAGTCACATGCCAAGTGCACCATCAGACCAACAATGCAGCCCACATATTGCTCTGCTACAATCTGGCCCTCTGTTTTTTATCCATATGTTCAAGACTGTAGGTTTGTTATGGCCGTTAATTGCTGCGACAAAAGGATCATAGATGATATCCCTTTAAAAAAATTCCAAGTCTTGGTCATTTCTCCTCTATACAGAGAGGTGTGTAGCCATGACTGGGGATCTTTGAAACCATGTCATTTCTCATCAGGATGGTCAGGTAAGTAAAACTCAGCGGATCAGGGTTCAGTCCCCCACTCCACTACAGGCTGCCAGAGTGACCCTGGGCAAGACACTTAATCCCTGTGTCTCAGTTTCCCATCTGTCAATTGGTTCTCCTACCCTTTGTCTGTCTTATCTAAATTCCTCAGGGGAAGGACTACTGCTCACTGTGTTTGTACAGTACCTAGCACAATGGTGCCCTGATCTCATCTGGGTGCTCTAGTTGGCTCCCATCATGCAAATAGCATCAAATTTCTCAAAGCGTGTAAGGGCATGGGCAATGCTGTAATTGGAGGTGGGATTGCAGTTTGGGCGGTCATACCTACACTAGTTTTAAGCTAGCCTAGGTTAACAATAGCGGGAAAGATGCAGCGCCCTGATCCAGGCACAGGCTAGCAACAGGAGTGTGTACCCAGGGTTTGAGGCAGGCTTGTACACCCCCTGCTGAAGTGTGCACCACTGTGTCTTCCTTGCTATCTTTAGCTGAAGCTAGGGTGGGACCGTGTGACAGAGTGCAGGAGTTAACAGGTGAGCCTGCACCCTGAGCACTTTGCCACCAATTAGTTCCCAAGGCTGACTGGTGGGTACCTGAAATTACTTATCTAATCAGATGGGGGAATGCGGGAACTGAAGAGCCAATTAGCCTGTCAACTCAAGACTGGTAAGAAAGTGCACAGCAAGGCTATGAGGGAGAGGGAGAAGCAGGGCTAGCTGAGTCCAGAGTTGGAGAGCACTCCAGGAAGGGAGATCTTTTCTCCTCTTGGGCCCTGGGAGAAGGGCTGAAGAAACAAGGACTATTAGCAAACAATATTGCTGCATCGAACCGTGAAGGTGTTGGTGGAGGGAACCTCACTAAACAGCATGGTACGGAGATCCAGCCAGTGGAGTTTGAGCAGGTTTCTGTGGTGCAAGAAGACAGGCACAGACCATGCCCTGCTACAGTATGGCTACCTAAGCTGCAATCACGCCTCTAACTGCAGTGTAGACAGACCCTTCATGATTCAGGACCCTAAATCCCATTTTCAAAAGTGTCACTTAGATGCTATTGAAAATGTTACTCATAATAATTTAGGAAAGTCTAGCATGCCCAGTCACTGCTTTACTAACAATGTTCAATAGAATCTTAGACTTGGGGTGCTTTGCTGTCTTGCTACACATTTTAGCTATTAATGACAGCTATTGCATATGCTGCCAGTGGAAAACACTTCATATCGGGTGCTGTGATTATTTTTCCTTTTATTTTAAAATTAAAATTTTGATTTCATTCCTCCCCACCCCCCTTTTTTTCTGCTGATAAATGAATAGCCTGACACCAGATGAAAACATCTGTAATGGTTGCGATAGGCAGAGAGCCAGCTGCCTTTTCGGATTTGCTCAGACTGCAAGATCTATATCAACTGTGAGTGCCTCTCCTCCCTAATAATCTAGGATCTGAATAAGTAATTCATAGTGGCTCAGACCTGTTGAAGGTGTTTCTGTCCCACCTGGGTTTGCAGGCATTGATTTACATTGCTCTCTATTGCTTGGTGCTAATGCTCATTTTTTTATTCAATCCTTTCTTCTCTCTCTCTCCCTCTCTCTTTTTCAAAGCTATTCAATCACAGTTGGCTGTGGGGGTTTGCAGCTGCCCTTTTCACCCTGTAACACTGGAGTGAGAGGAAACCTGAAAAGCAACAGTGAAAACATTGTCTAAATATGTTCATGATCAAATCTCTCCCCCTCTGGAATGTGATTGGTAAGGGATGAAGGGCAAAGCATCACAAACAGGAGGCTCCTTTCACTCCCTGAAACAAGCCAACCTGACCCCTGGGTTGAGGTTAGGGTGACCAGATGTCCCGATTTTATAGGGACAGTCCCAATTTTTGGGTCTTTTTCTTATATAGCTTCCTATTACCCCTCACCCCAGTCCCGATTTTTCATATTTGCTGTCTGGTCACCCTAGCTGAGGTGCCCCTAGCTCTGTTGGAAATGCACTTCTCGGGCACTGAAATATTATTATTTCTGGTAACACAGGTGTATGGAGATGGGCGGACGCAGTGTCCATGGTGGAAGAGGATTATTTAATGAGTTTGCTGGATATGGACAGCCTCTGAGGTTCCCTGGCTTTCTAGCTCAACTAATCATAGTTTATCAGGACGGGGTCCCACTTCTGAGCTGCAGAGGGCCAGCTCAGGAGCAGGGAGGAGCAAAGGTGGCTGCACACTGGCTCCCCAGTGTCTGGCTGGGTAGCCAGGGATCAGAAAGGTCCCCAGCGCTGCTCTAATTTATGTTCTGTTCAACAATCCCTATGGGCCATTATACCAGCCTAGAATAACCAGAGCAAAATGCACTTTAGCCATACCACTCTTGCCCTCAACACACACCCCTCTCACTCCCAGATTATTCCTAGGTTGGGGGATGCAAGGAGAATGGTATAGGGTCATTCCACCCACCCCACACCAGCAGGGAATTCCCCTTACGCTCGGACATCTCCCAGTCGGCAGACCTGCCCTAGGCTGCAGTGTACAGGGTCTGAGGTGGAAGCCAAAACTGGGGCCAAGGGTCTGGATCAAGTTGTCTGGCATGAGGAATGTGGAGAAAGTGATTGGATCAGTGGCTGCCATAGAGAATGGGGAAGAAGATCAGTTGAAGAATTTGCCTAGGAGCACAGAGGAAGGATCCAGGATTGGAGGCAGGGCCAAGCGAGTGGAATGCAGAGAGAGACCAGGTGGGCTTGGTGGTGGGGAGATGCCTCTTCCAGTCCTGAGAAGGACCCTGGCTCCTCCTCCTGGGCACTATCTGAACTGACTCTGTGTGGCTCATTCAACACTCTGACCAACATGAAGACGACCACAGCTGGTCCTAGGAGTAACCACACCCAAATGTTTCAAACAAAGGGTCAGAGGGACTCAGGCTCTGAGCACAAACCCCTTGTGGGGAAGTGGGGGCTGGCTCATTTTTCTGACTGTCAAATCTGGTTTGCAGGCAGGGAGGTGGGGGGAAGGGGTGTGCAAGCCATTGCAGAGTATTGTGAGAGAACTTGTCTGTCCTTCCCAGGTCCCTGAGTAGAAGTGGTGTTAGCCCACCAAATCAGTAAAGTGTGCTACCTCTGGCTTGGCCCATCTAGATTTCTGTCTGCAGCCTGATTCAGCCAGTGGCAAGGCCTGCGTCCAGCTCAGGATAAAGAACAGGAGTACGTGTGGCACCTTAGAGACTAACAAATTTATTTCAGCATGAGCTTTCGCGAGCTACAACTCACTTCTTCAGATGCACAGAATGGAACACACAGACAGGAGATATTTATACATACAGAGAACATGAAAAGGTGGAAGTATGCATACCAACAGGAAGAGTCTAATCAACTGAGACAAGCTATCATCAGCAGGAGAAAAAAAACGTTTGAAGTGATAATTAAGATGACCCATAGAAGGTGTGAGGAGAACTTAACAGAGGGAAATACATTCAATTAGTGTAATGACCCAACCATTCCCAGTCTCTGTTTAAGCCTGAGTTAATTGTATCTAATCTGCATATTAATTCGAGTTCAGCAGTCTCTCTTTGGAGTCTGTTTTTGAAGTTTTTTTGTTGCAAAATTGCCACCTTCAAGTCTGTCACCAAGTGGTTAGAGAGGTTGAAGTGTTCTCCCACTGGTTTTTGAATGTTATGATTCCTGATGTCAGATTTGTGTCTGTAACCCTTCTGCCCCTCTGAGTTGGCAGCAACAAGGGCCGGGTTCAGTATCCAGGGGTTCCGTTTCAATAACACAATAGCTCAAGCCCCCACCCAGTGACCTGGGACACTTACATACCACTCCCCCGGGCGCCTCTAGGGCAATACTTCCCCTCTCGCAAGCACAGAGTCTGAGTGTAGCAAAATCCTTTTAATAAAGGAGGGAAACAATGTGGCATCACATTGGAGAAACACCACAAACAGGATTATAACACAAACCATAAGCAAAAACTCACCTCCAAGTACGTTTGGCAATGTCCTTTCCCCCTTAGGGTCTTAAGTCCAATCACTCCAAAGTCCAACAACCCGAAAGTCTCTGGTCAGGGCCACCCCAGAGTTCAAAAGTTTATCTGCAGAGTTTTACACCCCCCAGCCTGGGTGGAAATGGGGGAGAGGCCCACACAGGGTGTTAAAGGACACCTTACATGGGCCTAGGCCAACTGCTCCGCTTCCCCGTGGAGTTCTGCTGTAGCCTTCACCATGACCAGCTCCACTACACCCGCTGTGCTGCTCCTCCAGCCGACCTGTGAGCCATGCCAGCCGTCCCCGCAAACCGCTCCACTCCGCTCACTGTTCCATGGGCTGCTCCAACATGCTGCAAACTGCTCCGCTCTGCCAGCCGCTTAGCGATAGGTCTTCAGGCTCCCTCACTAGTTAACACAGCACTCAGTGATCTCAGCTCAGCTCTTTTAGTGATTTCAGCTCTTAGTAATTTCAGCTTGTAGTAGGAGAGCCCCGGTGCTGATGTACCGCTAGCCCAACGTGAATTCAGCTCCGCCGCCTCTAGATGGACTCCTAATAGAATCAAAATTAACTCTACTCTTTAACAGTGGAGAGAGGAGGATGTGCAGTTGGTGTTCCAGGCCCTCAAAAGGGGCCCATACCATCAGGTACACACATCAGTCTCCAACCTCTCTCAATTCACTGGGTTTTGGAACCCATGTCCCTCGTCTAGCAAGTACAACTTAATTGTGGTTGAGTCATCTCTGTCAGAAAGCAGTCTCATAGTTCCTCATCCACATAATCAGGGTGACAACACTTTATTCCTCCTGCCCCAATAACAAAGAAATTGGGGATCCCAGAGCTGTCAAAATAACCATCCCAGGCTGCCGTGGGCTATGCTAGGTGGGGTGGGTGTGCCAATGCAAATACCTGAAATTCCTTTCCCCACTCCCTGAAATTCTTTCCCCACTCCCCATAATTCACCACCAGATGTCAGGGTAGAGCTCATCCTGACTCTGCTTACATGTCCATTTATTCTTTTGCGTAGAGACTGTCCAGTTTGGCCAATGTACATTGCAGAGGGGCATTGCTGGCACATGATGGCATATATCACGTTGGTAGATGTGCAGGTGAACGAGCTCAGGACAATGACCTGTTCCAGGTATTGGCATTAATGCAGCAGAATGTTAGGAACCGAGACGTAGGTGGTCTGGCCTGGGGGGCAGAGCAGGAGTTCAGATCAGAGAATGGAAACAGGGGACAGAGCCAGAGACAGTTGCCAAATACCAGAGTCAGGGGCTTGAGCCAGAGTCAGGACCAGGAATCAATGCTTCAGACCAGAATTCGGGTAAGACACCAAATGTCAGAACCAAGAGTGGAGCCAGAGTCAGAAGTCAGAGCCAGGGGTCAGAGCCAGAATTGGTACCAATGGTCAAGAGCATGGTGGAAGGGCAGGAACCAGAGAGAGGCAAGGATCAGACCTGGAGCAGGAGCAAGGCTGGAGCTAGGATGAGGAACAGCTCAGGAGTGGAACAAGAATCAGGGAACAGAGTTGGAGAAGGATTGCAGGATGCAGGCAAGAGCAGGGTCCAATGTGGCAGCGGCAGGAAGTCTGCACAGTTGCTCAGATGGCCCACCCAGCTCACATTCTGACTTATGTAGGGGACATGAGCCAATCAGGTGGCCACAGGCCATGGATGCTGTGTTAGAATCCTGTGGGGCCTGACCTTCCAGGTTTTGTGAGACGGTGCTTTGCCCATCTCCCTTGGTTGTGACATGGGAGTGTCAGAGACTCATGGCCCGCACCACCCCAAGTTCTGGACCTGCACCCTTAGATCCTTATGGGGAGAACTTTGGCCCAGAATTCGTCCCTGATGGTGTTGGTTTACAGGTCTCTGACAACTGGGACCAGCTCCAGAAGAGCAAGGAAAGGAAGCCTTGTATGCCACATCCTTGCTTTGGGGGGGAGGAGGGGAAGATAATGTGAGTACCATATTAATGTGCTGTATCAGTTCACCTGTGAGACAAACAGTTTTACGTGGTGTTACTTTGAGACTTCATTAAAACCTTTGCTTTGACATTTCTGTCTCGCTCTCTTGTTTCCCAGCACTCACACACTGAGGGATCGAACAGCAGAATAACTTATTAAAAGTCATCAGCACAGACAGTCCAGCTGCCACAGACTAAAGAAAGGGATGCCCTGCTTCCAGGGCTCCCGGTGTCTGCTACAGTTTCTCTGCACCCCGGCAAGCATTAACACTGCCCAGAGTCCAAAGCTCGTCCAGCATGAAAACAGGTGTTGTGCTACGGGAGGTGCTGAGCATCAATCCAGCTCATCATATTACAGGCTCATTGTCGGTGAGTTGCTGGACTGTTGAGTATTGATCTTTGCTCTTCCTGTACATGCTCTAGAGGGATTTGTTGCTTGCTGCACTGAGATCCAGTGAATTCCCTTCTCTGTCAGCTCCTTGGAGGCAGCCTTGTAAAAGTGCAGATTTGGGGCAGCCTCTCCAAATCATGGCTCTTAATGACCTCACACCAGAGGTCAGGGTCAGCCTCTGGACAGCTGGCAACGTGCTGGGGAGATGACTTCCCAGATGCCATCTCTTCTGTTCAGGTGCTGGGAAAGCAGAATGGCAATGTTACCAGTACAGCAGGCTGCATGCAGTGCAGGTTAAATGCTGACCTGGCGGCATATAAACTGCTAGGTGATTTCCAGTACACAAGTAGCCTGTAGGCAGATGGCAAGAACATGCAGCCCAAGGGGAATTGTGGGAAGGCATTGGAGTACTAGCAACAGCTGCACGGCAGAGTGGCTGGGTTACCAACCCAAGAGTAAGCGACCAGCCCAGGTTGAAAGCACTGCCACAGTTGGGAAAGAGGCTTTTTTGTGTGGACAGGAGTCAGGTTAGGGAGCACACCTGAGTAAGAACTCAGATGAACGCTGCAGTAAAGACATGTCCAAACACTAAAGCTCTCGCATCACCTCACCTCTCATCCCTTCTTTCTCCAGCTTTTCCCCAGTCCTCTTTCCTGCCTCTCTCCTTCCCTCCCCTTCTCTTGTCTTTTCCCCTCACTTATCCACCTCTCCACTTCCCATCTCTTTCTCATTCCCTCCTTCCCTGTCCCCTTCTCCTCAGGACAAGCAAACTCCTAGTTAAATCATTCCCCTTTTGGCTCAGAAACTAAGCGCTCTACACAGCCAATGCATGTCCCAGAGACACCTCCATTTGTCAGCCTGGAGGAAGCAAGAGCCCCTCTACATAATCTCTGGGTTAACATAGCTCCATAAAGTCAGGGGAGGGAGAGGGAATCCCAGCAAGTGGCCCCATATCTGCCAATGCACCAAGCCCCCCAGACCCACCCAACTGCAGGGAGTGGCCCAGAGACTGCTTTGCCCTCCACTCTGTTCCAGTGAGTCTACATCCCCTTCCTGTGTTGGTGTCGGGAATTGGCAGGTAATATCCCTACCACATTTAGGCTGGCTTAAATCAGACAGGTGAGAGATGAAACCAGGAGGGAGCTGGGGGATGGAAGGTGGTAGCAGCAATAGGCCCTTTATCCCATCTGTGATCACACAGAGCAAGACCCCATTGCCCTCATCAATCCCCACTCCTATGACCCCAAGAGCAGAGTTCCTCAGCACAGCCAGAGGGAGCAGCCCTCAGCCCTCAATGAGGAGAACCAACTGTCTGAGCAGCCAGTGCACACCCTGGGCAGAAGAGGGGTCGGTGTCTCCAAAAGTCCTGCTCACTGTCTCCCCTCAGATGTTCAATCATCTCTCCGCTTTCAAACTCTCCTGCTTTCCTTCAAATCATCCATCTTCCCTGGAATGAAAACTGATGCTGTCATCTGAAGCTGTCAGAACCACAGGGACATGATGAATCCTTCCTTTTGATGTGTCTGGGGGCTCTTCAAAGCAGCAGAGACACCTGACTCCTCCTTGGCTCCCCTGGCCTGAGCCAGGGGTCCCCACAAGGAGGATATCATACCTTTGGATGCCCAGGGAATTTTTGGCAGCGGGATGGTCGCGAGCAAAGCAGGAAATGAGTTGCGTGACAATGATGAAATGTGAAAACAGCTGCTTTTAAGGCCTTTGATCCATCATCCAGGTGAGTGTGTGACAATGGCAGAACAAGAGAGGGAGAAACGGAGGAGAGAACTGAGAAGGAGACAGAGGGGTAGTGGGTTTGAAGATTTGGTGTGACTTAAAAAGGAATGACCACCCTGAGTCCACAGACCTTATCAGCAGCTCCAGACTATAAAAATAATTTAGCTTCCACTACAGATGGACTTTGATCAGTCTCCTGGACTAGCCATGTGTGATAATCAGGATTAGGTGAAAAGATATTCTGTAATGTACCTTTAAGAAGAGGAGGTTGGGGTGTCTGTGGGAGGGAGGGAGGGAGGGAGGTGGCAGGAGAGCTGATGGTGTTACTGGAATACATTCTCTGTGCCTCTAAGAGTGACCCCTTTCCCAGGCAGTATCAGCTCCATGCAGCCCCTCATGGCTCGGCCCAGGAGGCAGAGGAGACTCCAGGTCCAGATGAGATCTGCTCAGCATGGCTCCCACTGGATCAACCAGGGAGAAGATCCCTTTTGGCTCCAGTGGTAGAACTGTTGCCTATAGGCTATAAGGTTTCTGGTATGAGTCTTGGCAGCAGGAATGGGTGCTGCCTGGGGAGCTCTGTTGGTTTCTCAGAGCATCTAGTCCCCATGCCAAAGACCAGTCAGAATGGCAGACACTAGCCAGTAAAACCAAAGGGCTGGATCGTCCCCAAGGTTTTCCAGAAAAGCACCTTGCCGGCCTTTCACAGGATCCCTGGTGAAATTCTAAGACTCCCTCTCCTTGAGGGTGACAAATAATTTCCCCTACACTGGCCTAGCATCCCTTCCCTCCCCCCATGGTAGGCCTCTTCCCCTCAAATGCTTCCGTGACCTCTGTGTGAGAGAAGCTGGAGGCCTCTGTCCGATTCCTAGTGGACAGGTGCCCATGTCACAATCCCACCAACCCCATCACAACAAGCACTGGGGACTGGAGAGGGGACATCAATCTACATAGCCATTAAACCACCACGTCACACAGACCAGTTGGTTGCAAAGCTTATCCACTAGGAAAGGGCCTTACTCTGTCTCCTTAATGCAGACACTTCCAGCAACTCCCAGCTCACTGAAAACAGGAGGCTACTAACAAAGAAGCCATCTTTTCCTGAGGAGCCCAGCTTCTAGGAAATTATTGTGTGTAAGCCTTTGAATAGGGCCTCCCCCAGCCTGCTCTGTGATAAGGACACAGGACACTTGACAGTCTGGAACCTTGTCCTCCTAGAGATCAACCAGATACTGTCAGGAGCAGGCACCTCTCAGAATATGGATAATGCTGACAGAGACTCACCTAGCAATGCCCCATTCCAGAATGTGGCCAGGACATTAAGGCTATCACTGCTGCTCATGTATATTGTGTCATAAAAGGGAATTGATTGTTAAGGGGAGATCAAGGTTTGTTCCCCTTAAAAGACTTTTTCTGGCTGGGTGGAGGAACATACATAGCAATTGCTGGTGCCACTAACTGGTGGAGAAGTAGAATGCAAGCCAAGCATAGGGTACTGTTCTTTCCAGTGTGCTTGGGTGGAAGGAGACAATGTAGTTATCACACAACAGTCTGTTTGGATTGTTGCAAGCTTAGATACTTGCAAATATGGCTTGTTCTAAATTGGTCTTGTTATTTAGACAATTTGGGATAAATGTGTTAATTTTACAGTCAGCACTGAAAAGTGAGAGGGGATTGAGAGTCATGGGAGCTGGGAGATGCCATGGCGTGGGTCTTTCTGTTTGTGTAGTGTGGCTTTACAAGTTCCCATCTCTCTCTAATCTGTGTGGGTAGGTGCTTATAAAGGACTAATCTCTATAGTATCTAGGCATATGGTGTCCTTCCCAGAATCTTCCATGCAAACATCTCACTGCTCTTTACAAACATTAATGAATTCAGCCTTTATTTATTTATTAGTATTCATTTTGTTGCAGTATATTATAAATTACAATATATAATTGTAACCCTTCTGCCCCTCTGAGTTGGCAGCAACAAGGGCCAGGTTCAGTATCCAGGGGTTCCGTTTCAGTAACACAATGCATAACCAGCTCGAGCCCCCACCCAGTGACCTGGGACACTCACATACCACACACCCCTGGGCGCCTCTAGGAGGCAATACTTCCCCTCTCGCAAGCACGGAGTCTGAGTGTAGCAAAATCTTTTTAATAAAGGAAGGAATCAATGCGGCATCCCATTGGAGAAACACCACAAACAGGGTTATAACACAAACCATAAACAAAAACCCACCTCCAAGTACGTTTGGCACTGTCCTTTTTCCCCTTAGGGTTTTAAGTCCAATCACCCCAAAGTCCAACAACCCAAAAGTCTCTGGTCAATGCCACCCCAGAGTTCGAGAGTTTATCTGTAGAGGTCCCTCCCCCCAGCCTGGGTAGAAAGGGGCACCTTACGTGGTCTGGGGCCAACTGCCCTGCCTCTCCATGGGTTCTGCTTCCGCCTTCTCCACGAACTGTTCCGCTTTACCAGCCGCTCCACTCTGCTCCTCCAGCCGTCCTCAGAAACTGCTCCGCTCCACCAGCTGCTCTGCTCCATGAGCTGCTCCAGTTCTCCCTGCAAACTGCTCGGCTCCGCTCGCTCTGTGGGCCACACCACCCGCCCTACAGCTACTCCGCTCTGCCAGCCGCTCCGCTGCCACCAGCTGTCCCGTGATCCACTCCAGCCGTCCCCACAACTGCTCCACTCCGACAGCTGCTCTGTTCCACTGTATAGCTTCAGGCTCCCCCACTAGTTAGCACAGTACTCAGTGCTCTCAGCTCAGTAATTTCAGCTCTTTAGTGATTTCAACTCTTAGTGATCTCAGCTCTTAGTAGGGGAGCCCCAGTGCTAGTGCACCATTAGCCCAAAGTGAGCTCAGCTCAGTAACTTGTATTTAAATTCTTGAGGGAATAAAAAAATCAACTCTGACATTCCACAGTGGAGAGAGGAGGGGGTGGAACTGGTGCTCCACAGTTCTTGTGGTGGCTCCACAAGAAGACTGCACCACCAGACACAGATACCTGTCCCCAGCCTCTCTCAATTCACTGGGTTTTGGAACCCATGTCCTTTGTCTAGGAAGTACCACTCAACTGAGGTTGAGTCATTTCTGTCACCAAGCAGTCCAAGCATTTCTGTCACCAGCTCGGCAGCATGGGATGGGGTAGGCGTGCCTATGCAAATACACTCTCTGAAATTCTTTCCACCAGATGTCAGGGTAGAGCTCATCCTGACTCTGCTTACATAATATCACATTTAAAGAAGTCAACATAGAAATGAAATGTTTTGATTTTATCTAAATGGAATTTTTCCATTGACCCGCAATGAAATCTTTTCATACATTCTGTTGCACGGCAAATTTCAAAGTTCCTTCATTCTGTTCCACGTTGGAACTAAAACAAATTTTGAAATCGCAGATTGCAAAGGAAACAGAAATCCCGGTTCCCACACTGCTCTACTCATGAGAGGTAGCCTCCCAATACAGTGGATCTGTGTTAGAACTGAGCCTAATGTTTTGAGACACAGAGAACTTCCCCTGCGGTGCACAGCCTTGTAGTTCTGCAACTTTGCTTCCCACTGGACTGTTGTCTATATTTTTTATTTAAAAATTGTCTCTATTGCAAGCCAGAGCCAAAGGCCCCACGGTCTGCATTGAAAGAATACGTCTCAAGAATCCATTGAAACAGCAATTTCTGACAAGCCAGTTTCTTCAGCTAGGGCTAGACTCTCCTCTCACCGACTCCTCCTTCACTGTGAGGTAACTCCAGTGGAGTCACCCCTTGTAACCCTTCTGCCAGGCGGAATCGGCAGCCAAAAGGGCCAGGTTCAATATCTAGAGATTCCTTTTAACAATACAACACAGAACTGGCTCGAGCCCCCACCCAGTGACCTGGGAAAATTAAAACCAGCCCTGGGCCCCCTAAGATGCAATACTTCCCCTCTCGCAAGCCCTGAGTCTGTGTATAGGAAAGAACAGTTTTAATAAAAAAAAGGAAAAGGAACCCGGCATTAATTTGGGAAAACACCACAAGCATGGTTCAAAAGCATATGACCATGAGCAAAATACCCACCCCAGTTGGGCAGTGTCCTTTGCCAGGGCTGCCCAGAGGGGTGGCAAGTGGGGCAATTAACCCCAGGCCCCACAGGGGCCCCCATGAGAATATAGTATTCTATAGTATTGCAACCTTTTTTTATGGAAGGGTCCCCCAAAATTGCTTTGCCCCAGGCCCCTGAATCCTCTGGGCAGCCCTGTCCTTTGCCTCAGTTTCTCACCTTGAGGTGTGAAAATCCAACAAACAAATGTTCCTTTAACACACTGCTGCCCTCTCCCTCCAGCACACCCCACTCACAGCTGCTGTCCTTGGGCAGCGGCGACCCAGAGTTCAGAAGTGCAAGTAGGAGGGAGGTGTCAAGCAATACCTCAGCTGCTGCTACTGAGTCATTGTTCACCCTACTCCACTGGCCACTGCACTGTCACCTTCTCTGCTGCCACCAGCCTCTCTAGTGCAACCTCTGTGATGTCTAGATGTCCCCCCACTTAACACAGCTCTCGCAATTGCAGCAGTTAAGGGGGGAACCTCGCTGCTAGTGCAGGCTGGCTGTCTCCTCCACTGGAAACACTGTCCCACATCAGGTCGAAGGCTTAGCACCTAGACCTGGTTACCAGTAATCTCAGCTGTAGCAATCACTTAAAACAAAAGACTCTCAACTGAGTCTAATCAGCTCTGTCTTTAAACAGTGGAGAAGCAAAGGGTCAAATGGCACGTACTCTAGAACTATGTCTACACTACAGCAGCTGCAGCAGTGCTGCTATAGCGCTTCTGGTGAAGATATGCTAAGCCAACAGGAGAGCTTAATAACTCCTGCCTCTGCAAGAGGCAGTAGCAATGTCAGTAGGAGAAGCTCTCCTGCCAACATAGTGCTGTCCACATCCATGCCTAGGTCAGTGTAACTTATGTTGCTCATATCCCTGAGCAACATAAGTTATACCAAAGTAACTTGTAGCCTAGACATAACCTAGGACTCATAGGCAGCACACACCACCAGATAGAAACATCTGTCTCTCCCTTCTCTCACTGGGCTTTGGCATTCCTACCCACTGCTTGGCGAGTGCAGTTCAGTTGAGGGTGACCCCCTCAATCAAGGAATGTTAAGCCCAGTTCTGCTGCCCTTTACTCGTACAAGGCTAATAACATGGAATTACCCCTGTATTCAATACTAAAGTGAGTTGTAACCCAGCACCAGCCAAAATTGATCACTTTGGCAGTGCAGCTTTGTCTGCTGAACACCTAGGCAGAGTGGGTGTGTTCATGTAAATACAATCTGGTCCTGAAATCCTTCCTTCCCCCTCCTCCACACTCATCCCTAGATGGCAGGGAGAGCTCATTGAGACCCTGCTTGCACTAGTACAAGGGTGGCCAACCTGTGGCTCCGGAGCCACATGCGGCTCTTCAGAAATTAATATGCGGCTCCTTGCATAGGCACCAACCCCAGGGCTGGAACTACAGGCGCCAACTTTCCAGTGTGACGGGGGGGTGGGGGTGCTCACTGCTCAAACACTGGCTCTGCCACAGGCCCTGCCCCCACTCCATCCCTTCCCGCCCCCTCCTCTGAGCCTGCCATGCCCTCGCTCCTCCCCACTGCTCCCCTAGAGCCTCCTGCATGCCTCAAAACAGCTGATCAGGAGGTCTGGGGAGGGAGGGGGAGATGCTGATCAGTGGGGCTGCTGGTGGGCGGAAGGCGCTGGGAGCAGGAGTGGAGGGGGACCTTAAAGGGGTGCTGCTGATGTATTACTGTGGCTCTTGGCAATGTACATTGGTAAATTCTGGCTCCTTGGGCTCAGATTGGCCACCCCTGCACTAGTATAATCAAGAGGAGACTCAGGTCCATCAGCTGCTGCAGGAACTAAGAGAGAATACTGAATATACAACACAGTATAAAGAACAATCCCCTAAACGCTCCCACCCTCTCAGCACAGGAACTCCACTCTCACATTTTGTCTTTAAATACAAACCTTAAAGAAAGGAGAATGCCTTTCTGGGCCATCATGTGTGGAGACACATGAGGACTGTTGGGCTGGATTGTGACAGTATAAACTGGTGTATTGCCAGAACAAGCAACAGATGCCAGTAGTGTCACACGGAGAGAGTATTTGGCAGTTTGTTCAAAGACTCTGACAGCCGCAGGCATTTTAGACTCTGACAGATAAAAAATTGGCCAGCAAAGTGCATTGTCGGAGTGTGTAGGTTGCAGAATTTGCACTGCTGCTTCCCTGAAATAATGTAGGACTAATTCCAGGGGGAATTAATGACTTTTACTGGGGTAGAATTATAGTTGGACCCAGTACAGCCAATAACTTAGTTTCTGCAAGGATCCATTGGTTAAATACACAGCATTTGTTGTTGGATTGATTTTTTCAGATAGGAAATTGGCTCATCACAACATTTCACAGATGCAAACAGACTCCTGAGCCTTTTCTCGTGTAGGCAGATGATGCTTAGATACTGTAGTGATTGCCACTAGAGAGAGAGATGCCACCATCAAACTGTGTAATGGGGCAATCCACAACCATATCCAGCACCACAATTGCGGCATCTGTCCTCTTGCCAGACCCAGGCATGTCATAATAAGGCTGGTAGGTGGAGCAGAAATGGTTCCGCTGGTTCCAAGATCAACAGGAGAGGTTGAAGCCTGGGAAATGCATGTTTGTGGTATCAAGGAGGCACTCAGGAACTCCTGTTACTGACCTCCATCTCTGTGCTCTGCATCTTTCCTAGTCAGTTTCAGGCTAGGAATAGGGGCACGGCTCAAGTACCAGTGAGTTACATGCACACAGACTCTGGGCCAGAGGCTAAACAAAAGACCCTTTTTTGCTGACCAAGGCAGTGCAAACAGCAAGCATAAGGCATCCCCATTGAATCCCTTACGGAAAGGATTACTCTGCGATGCATGTGTTGAAGGCTGGACAAAGCATGGTCATGGTGTCCCTACTTGCTAGCAATTCCCCAACTGTGCAAGGCCCATGGTACCACGGCAACCAGGGTGCAGGTAAGGCCAGCCCTTGGGGCTGCCCTTACTAGCAGCAGGGGCTGAACTGGCCTTACCAGCAGCCCCAGAACAGGGGAAGCACAGGCCTCCCTTGGTTCCTGCACTGGAATCCCCTCCTCTGATTTTCCAATAGTCAAGTCAAGTTTATTAATAGTAACTGAGCCATAGACCAATGTGCCCAAAACAAACTATAAATACAAAACAATAAAACTTAAAACTAAATCCAAAATATTAGAATATTAAAATATGTCAATACAAATTAGGAACATAAAACCAGTTAAATCATTTATAATCACCGTGTCACTTGCCTGTTCCTTATTTTAGTGGCTGACCAGGCCAACAGGGCAACCACTCGGATCACAGAGACATTGTCCGTTCCTAATAAATATTCTGTTTTCTGAGAGGTTGTAGAAAAATGCATCCGGGACACAAACATGGAAAGCCATTTTGACCTCAAGTGGCAATATGAATTAACATGTAATAAAAAATGTCATAGGTCTTCCACCTGCCCAGGGCCACTTGGGCAGAGGCGGTTACATTTCTCAATGCCATTACATCAGCCTTCTACGTCAGCTGACTGCACAGATTGAAAATGGAGAGCTGTAAGGCCCTCCTTAACTTGTTATTAGACAAACTGTCTAAACAACTGGCATACCCATGAATCTTTTTCACAAGGGGGAACCAAGGAGACAAATTTGTAATGGAAACAACTGCTATGTCTAATTGCTTATTAATATCTTCTCAACTTTCTTAGGGTTTTCAAATTTTTAACTTAAGTCTGATCATTTCCAATTCTGAGAGCTCTAGAGAATGCAAAGAAGGCTGAATATACTCCACCCAAGGAAATGGATGTGAAAAAGCCCAGCTGAGCTGTTCCTCTAAGTACAGCCTTGGCAAACATTGTGGATGCATACTCTGAATGCAAAACCAGAAACTGATGTTATGGGATTGCCCTTTAGACAGAACAGAATTCCTGTCTGTCTCAGCTCTAAGAAGGAGCAAAGAGTCCTGTGGCACCTTATAGACTAACAGATATTTTGGAGCATGAGCTTTCGTGGGTGAATATCCACTTCGTCAGATGCATGCACATGCACGTGGGTATTCACCCACGAAAGCTCATGCTCCAAAATGTCTGTTAGTCTATAAGGTTCCACAGGATTCTTTGCTGCTTTTACAGATCCAGAATAAAACAGTTACCCCTCTGATAGCTCTAAGAAGAGCACTAAGGGTGCTCTAAGGGTACTCTTTGGGAGACTTTGATGGGGTGCTCAGAAGGGCTGGGCAGCGTAGAGGTTAGCACACCTAACTGGCCCTTTGCTCCCTTGGCAGAGGTGCCTGGTTCCTGTCCTTAGACTGGGAACCTTCTGGCCTCCACTTGCAGCTGGGTCTCAGACTGTAAGGAGGAGTGTAGGGGGAGCCAGGCCATACCTATCCACTGGGTCCCAGCCCAGGGCTTTCTGTGAAGCAAAGCCGGCAGGGTCCTCCCAGCAGAGAGCCCACTGCCCTGGGCTACTTCCTATTTACGTCCCTTCAGATTGGGCATGTCCCCAGTAGTCCAAACAGTCTGTAGTGGTTAGCATGGAGTAGTCCCCACTTGTTGACCTTTTGTGGCATCCTGCCACAGCCTCTGGTCTCTCTGGGCAGGACGGATATAAAGTTTGAGGAGGCCTAGCCCCACAATATCCTGACAGTCGTATAGTACAGTTCCTTCACTGCTGGGTGCTCCCTGTCTCCTCAGCAGTCTGTCTCGGTCAGGGATGTAGTGCTTCTCCCATGGCGGCTGTCCAGGCTGTCAGATTTGTAGTGGAGCTCCCCTCATGTACAGAGGCAGAGCTACCTCCTTCCTCTTCAGCTATCAGCCCAGAACTGAGCCAGGTTCTCTCCTTTACTTCCCCCTTCAAACCTGGCATTAGCTGCAGGTACAGCAGGGAAAGGCTAGCTGGGCCTACAGGCTCTCTTTAACCCTTTTCGTGCTGGTATGAAGTTTCTCTGCGTTGTCACAGAGACCTAGAATCTTCCTAAGAAATTTGTTTTGGATCACTTCCAATCCCAGGGGATCATTCCATCCCCATATTTCTGCGTCACACACAATGTGAGTGCCTACCTTGGCCTCGACCACTCAAACAGCTGATGCAATTAAGTTGCACCCATGAGTCCAGGTGCAATGTCAGATAGCTTTCACTGAATTTGAGGTTCTCTCTTGTGTGACCTGAATGTGTTTATCCCACAACTCATTTTGTGAGAACCCAGTTACCCAGGTAGGGGAAACACTAATTTGTTCAATATATTGCCCATCAATCCTCCATGTATGCAATCTCTGTCTTCCACTATAAATGATTACTTTGGGTTTGGAGTAATTTATCAAAAGGCCCGCTCTGATGGGGTGACTACCCCACACTCACCCTGCCAGGTTTAATGCGAGCCAGATGGGCCAATTAACCCATTAGGCAGCTGATTGAGGAGGCTCAGCTGGGCAGGAATAGGCAGGACCTATAAAGTCCAGGAGCTGAAAGGAGAAGGGGCTGCTGGGAAAAGGAAGACACTCCCAGGAAAAAGGGAGGAGTGAGTGGAAACTGCAGACAGCAGTCACTGCCTGGGAAGAGGCTTTGGGAACTGGTAGGCCCAGGAGACAAGGGGACCCAATGGTAGGAAGCAGCCCAGGGATAGAGCAATGAGACTAGAGATAGAGTAGGCCCAGCCTCTCAGCTGAGGGTCCATGGGCTGTAATCTGAAGAAGAGGGCGGACCTGGGTTCCCCTACCAGCCACTGGGCATGTGGCACTGAGGCAGTGAGCGAAAGGGCTGCCTGGGACTATTGATGAGTTAAACTCCCCCAGAAGGGGGGACATGGACAGTGACATGACCAGAAGGCCGACCCATGAACAGGGGCAGGTCTAGGTATTTTGCTGCCCCAAGCACGGCAGGCAGGCTGCCTTCGGCAGCTTGCCTGCGGGAGGTCTCCGGTCCCGCGGACCGGCAGAGCACCCCCCAGGGCTTGCTGCCCCAGGCATGCACTTGGTATGCTGGTGCCTGGAGCCGCCTTTGCCCACAAAGAGGATAATGTGGTTCCTGAAGGTATGAGAGGGGCTGCAGCTGGACAGCAGAAACAGAGTGACAGTATACAATCTGCGGACGTGGGGGTGTCGGCCTCGAGCTAATCCCCAGAGTACCAGGAGGAGGCGCCAGTCTGGCAGTCAGTGGTGCACCCCGTGAAACCCTCCTATTGAAGGTGTGAACATAATGCATTTAATAAATACATCAGTCCCACTGATCTGTGTGATAATAGAACATATTGTTTGCATAGAGTCAGACAGCGAGGGTAATCCATGATTTTAGGTGGAAAATATTGATCCCCTTTTAATACTAAAACAACATCATTCATAGAAAAGTGGCTAAAAGACAGCTCTGATGAACTCCCTCTGTAATTATGATGGAATCAGTGAGATTCACACCCATCTCTATCCTAATCTTGACCTCTGTTTGCCTGGGAAGGGCTCATAAAAGAAAAAGAATATAAGAACAGCCACGCTGGTTCAGCCCAATGGTCCATCTAGCCCAGTATCCTGTCTTCCAACAGTGACTTGACGCAGATTCTTCAGAGGGAACGAACAGAACTGGGCAATTATTGAGTGATTGATTCTCTATCATCCAGTTCCATCATCTGGCAGTCAGAGGCTTAGGGACCCCCAGGACATGGGGTTGGCTAATAACTATTGATGGACCTATCCTTCCATGAACATATCTACAATGACTCCTCAGTTAACATTGTAGTTATGTTCCTGAAAAATGTGACTTTAAGTGAAACGATGATAAGCGAATCCAATTTCCCCATAAGAATTAATGTAAATGGGGGGGGGTAGGTTCGAGGAATTTTTTTTTTGCCAGACAAAAGGCTTTATATACATTTTAAACAAGCAATTTAATACTACACTGGCGGGGGTGGGGGGAGTAGTGTGCATGTGCTGTGTGTTTACAAACATACTGTACAGTACTATAGTTGGGAGGTGCCCCTGCCTTACCCTACACAGGTACAGCCCACTGCCACTGGAGGTGAGGCAGGCAAGGAGACTGAAGGTGCTGTAGGCTGGGAGAAGCATGTTGCACAGCAGCGACAGCTTCCCCTACTCTGCAAGCACGAGGGGCGGGGGGGGGGAGCTCAACCCTCAGCCCGCCCACTCTCCCCCTTCTGCCAAGCCCTCATCCTTGACCTGCCCCTTCCTCCCCCCCCACCTCCTCCCCTTTACTTCCCACTCTGCGTCCTCGCTCCTCCCCCTCCCTTCTAAACGCCACAAGCCAGCTGATTGCCGCCGTCAGGAGGCAGAGGGGAGACACGCTGAGTCCTCGCTCCTCTCCTTCCCTCCTGCCTGGAGCAATCAGCTGGCTTGTGGTGTTTAGGGGGCAGAAGGGAGGGGGGAAGAGCAAGGCCTCAGCGCACAGGCTCTCCCTCCCTCCCCGCCGCCTCCTGCCCGTAGCAATCAGCTGGCTTGCTGTGTTGGGGAGGGAGGGGGAGCCTGCACGCCGAGTCCTCGCTCCTCCCCCCTCCCTCCTGTCCCCAAAAGGCTGCAAGCCAGCTGATTGCCGTGGTGTGGGGGGAGAGAGAAAGAGGAAGGTCTGCCAGCGGGGGCTGGAGGCGCTGGGGAGGGGGTGTAGGGAGGCTGCCAGCTGTGGAGAAAGCAGGCAGCCAAACAATGTAAGAGTGGAGCATTGCACAACTTCAAATGAGCATGTTCTCTAATTGATCAGCAACATAACCACAAAACAACGTTAACCAGGGACAACTTAAAGTGAGGAGTTATTATAATTTTTTTTAACTCAGTTATACTTTGGCCTTCACAACATCCCCTGGCAATGAGTTCCACAGGTTGACTGTGCATTGTGTGAAGTACTTCCTTATGATTGTTTTAAGCCTGTTGCCTATTCATTTTATTGTGTGACCCTTGTTCTTGTAACTAGAGATCTATTCCCGTTATCTCCAATTTGCCCCACAAGGCAATCAAAAACCAAGTTTTGATCAATAAAGGCTGTAAACAGTTTCCCCCCACCCCCAAAGAGGGACAAATTTGTAAATCAAATAAGAAAGCATAAAACAATTATTTGTAGTAGAGTTAGGGTGACCAGATGTCCTGATTTTATAGGGACTGTCCTGATTTTTGGGTCTTTTTCTTACCCAGGCTCTTATTACCCTCCACCCCACCCTCCGTCCTGACTTTTCACCCTTGCTGTCTGGTCACCCTAAGTAGAGCAGCCATTTTTAAAACTATCTTGTTCTTCAGCAAATAATTTTCTATTTTCTGCTCAATCCTCTAGTCTCCCCAAAAGATACCGAGTATAAATTTTTAAGACGATGTTGAATAAGCTGATTGGGCAGTAATTCTCTGGATCTTTCTTACTTCCTTTTTTATACAGTGGAATAATAATACAGGTAGCCCACCATGAGGGAAAAATCCTTACATTATTTATACTGGAGAAAAGCTTAGCCAAAACAAGTGTCTGCCAGTCAATATTCTCCTTAAACCCCTCTGCAGTGATGAAATTCTCCCCTGACATTTAATTGATTTTCCAACAGAAAATGCAGTTTCTGCACAATCAAAATTTTCTGCAGGAAAATTTCAATCTGATGAAAATATTAAATTTTCCATCAGGAAAATTAAAATGAAATATGTCATTTCAGGTCCACTCAACTCAGATTGAAATATTTCACTTTGTTTTGAATCAGTTCAATAAAACATTGTTATATTTCCATATCAGCACATTACCATATGGCCCCAATTCTTTCCTATGCGCTGAGTGCCCTGGAGAACTAAATCTCCCACAATGCAGCGCAGATTTCCCTCTGATCAACTTCTGTGTGGCACATCATGGGAGTCGCATGACTCTGAGTGCATCCTGGAACATGTAGTCCGGTTAGAGAGCCTGGCACTTATAGACTCATAGACTCTAGTACTGGAAGAGACCTCGAGAGGTCATCGAGTCCAGTCCCCTGCCCTCATGGCAGGACCAAATACTGTCTAGACCATCCCTAATAGACATTTATCTAACCTACTCTTAAATATCTCCAGAGATGGAGATTCCACAACTTCCCTAGGCAATCTATTCTAGTGTTTAACTACCCTGACAGTTAGGAACTTTTTCCTAATGTCCAACCTAAATCTCCCTTGCTGCAGTTTAAGCCCATTGCTTCTTGTTCTATCATTGGAGGCTAAGGTGAACAAGTTTTCTCCCTCCTCCTGATGATACCCTTTTAGATACCTGAAAACTGCTATCAGGTCCCCTCTCAGTCTTCTCTTTTCCAAACTAAACAAACCCAATTCCTTCAGCCTTCCTTCATAGGTCATGTTCTCAAGACCTTTAATCATTCTTGTTGCTCTTCTCTGGACCCTCTCCAATTTCTCCACATCTTTCTTGAAATGCGGTGCCCAGAACTGGACACAATACTCCAGTTGAGGTTTAACCAGCGCAGAGTAAAGCGGAAGAATGACTTCTCGTGTCTTGTTTACAACACACCTGTTAATGCATCCCAGAATCATGTTTGCTTTTTTCGCAACAGTATCACACTGTTGACTCATAATAAGCTTGTGGTCCACTATGACCCCTAGATCTCTTTCTGCCATACTCAGTCCTAGACGGTCTCTTCCCATTCTGTATGTGTGAATGGGAGAAAGGTGGGCATCAGGCTCCCGAACCAGTCCACCCTTGAGGCAATGAATCACTATGGGAAAATGCAGTTCAATAAACCAAAATGTAACATTTCAGCAATGTCAGAATGTGTTGTTTCAACTGAAAATTGAAATTGAAAATTTCTGAACTGAAATTTTTCAGAATTTCTGTTCCACAAAAAATTCAAAATATCAACTTTTTGTCCAAATTTGGGATGAAAACATGTTGTGGTTTGAGCATTGGCCTGCTAAACCCAGGATTGTGAGCACTGGCCTGCTAAACCCAGGGTTGAGGGAACTGGGGTAAAAATCAGTCTGGGGATTGGTTCTGATTTGAGCATGGGGGAGGACTAGATGACCTCCTGAGGTTCCATCCAACCCTGATATTCTATGATAATTTCCCTTTGGCTGGAAATTCCCAATTTCACTCAGCTCTGTCATTGAACCCTGGACTCCATGACCCCTGAAAAGTGGGACCAGTAGCGCTCTGGCACATCAGGGCATTTCTAAGAGTGATCAAACCTTTCTATGGCTGAGAACATCTGCAGCAAGACCAGTCGGGGCAAACTGCTCTTGAATCCTCAGCTTTAGGGCAAATCCCAGTCACCCGCCCCATCCCATTGGCACCAAACTATGTATTCAATGAACCTCTACATTTCCTAGAGAAATCTTCCTGGGTTTTACTGGGGCAAAATACAGCTTCCAAAAGCTACCCCCCTTGTGCCTGCTGCAAGCATCTCCTATTTGTATGAGGGCTTTGCTGTCTCAAGGCCCCATGGGAAACAGAACATCAGCATCATGAACTCCACCAGCAGCGACAGTCTTTCCAGGCAGTCCTGCTCAGCCAGAGCCCAATCCCTGCCTGCCACCACTTCGGTCTGAGTGAGAATTCCTTCTGTCCTCTGGATGTCATTTCTCCATCCATTTCTCAGGCTTTGCCAGAAGGCGAGCAGCGTAAACGGATACGACAGTGATGAAAGCCAATTACTAGCTTTAAAAATTAGCCCCCAGGTGAGCGGGCTGCCTGGTTGCTGTCAGACTGATTTCAGGTTAGGCTGGAAAATTGTCAGCCAGCTGACAGAGCCCATGTTTAGTCAATTCTCCACTGGATGAATGTGCCAGTGTTTCCCGGGCATCGGGATCTCAGCTCTGCTTACATTTCCAGCCCAAGCACTGGGGACATCTAAGAGATTGTTGGGGAAATGATCAGTGCCTTCTGTCTACACTGGGATGTAAGGCATGTGCCCCAAGGGGTACTGAACTTAGCAACTCACCCATGATCATGCAGGTCTGAACAACTGCCAGAGACGTAGAGTCAAGAAGGGCAGGAAAAGTGAATGACAGGCTAATGCTGGGGAGAGGAACTTGCCGGCGGAGTTTGGGGAGTGGGCAAGTGTATCAGTTAGGCAGCCCAAGTTGCTTCATCCAGAGGGCAAGTGTGGAGTGCCAGAGGCCCGGAGGAGCAGGATTATGGAGCCACAACGGTGGGAGGCTTACAGCCGAGTCCAGCGAGTGTAACGTCACATGCATATAACAGCGCAGCAGCAGGACAGTCAGCCACAACAATGCAACACAACAGCAGCACAGCAATACGCTGAAGCAGCGACAACACAGTATTAGGCAACAGCCATACAATGCAGCATCACTGCCAAACTTAACCAAAGTTTTGCAGCGCAGCAGCAGCAATAACCGAACACTGCGGCAACAAAGCTGTGCCATAGCAGTAGTGCACGGAGGCAGCAAGAGAGCAGCAATTCTGCAACAGTGTAAAGCAAAAGCACCTCAAAACCACGGCTGTGCATCGATACCAGCCATGCAGTCGCACCACAACCACGCAGCAGCCCCGCAGGGAGTCTGAAACTAGATGACTGTTGTGTCCTTAAACATTGGGTTACAGGGGTCACCGGGAAGAAATAAAAGGCAATAACAAACAGTTCCCTAAGAGAGTGCAGCCAATTGCCACAAAAGACCCCACGAGAGCCCTTTTGGAAAAGGCTGACCCCATAAATGCCCTCTGAACACAAACATTTCACTGCATAGTGGTGTCTCTCAACTCAGATAGTATTGATTTGAGTTATGGATTACAATACAGAGTTTCCTGCTCTTCCTTTACCGCTGCTGTAGAGTCTGCTAAGGGGAGCAACTGCAACACCTTAGCTAAAAGAGAACTTGCTGAACAGGAGAAGCCAGGATGAAATAGACAAGCTGGGATGGCGGGGGAAGGGGGCGTTGCAGCAGCAGGAGGAACATTTGCAGTGTTGTTTTGTAGGGCTGGTTTCGCTTGCCAATGGAGAAATAACAGTTGTTTCTCTTCAATCCATGAAGATTTGCAGCTCTGACTTGAGTCACGGCTCGATGGGGCCTTCTGTAGCCTGCCTGGGTCATAAGACCCTCCTCTTGTCACCCTGATCACAGCCTGCACAGAGTGAACAAAGATTACAATGGAGATTTCTAGGCCACACCAAGAGTTCAATTCAATTAGGATAACGAATTAAGGGAACAAGAGAGAGAAAAAGAAGTGGGGCTGGGGTTGGGAACGGGAACAGAGAGTGCAAGACACATACAGCCAGCACTGTGCATCTGGAACTGATCATTTTAAAGAACTAAGGGTACGTCTATACTACTCGCGGGATTGGCAGGTAGTGTTCAATGTATTGGGGATCGATTTATCGCGTCTCATCTGGACATGATAAATCAATCCGCTAATCGACACCCGTACTCCACCTTGGCAGGAGGAGTAAGTGCAGTCGACGGGGGCACCATGGCAGTCGACTCACCGCCGTGAGGACAGCCAGGTAAGTCGAACTAAGATAGTTGCATATCTTAGTTCAACCAACACACACACACACTAGTGTAGCCCAGGCCTAAGAGTTTCTGTTTGCTTATAGGAAGAAGGCCAATTTTGCTACAGCTAATTGTAGAACGGAGTCAGATCCTGTTTAGCGAATGCCAGTGTTTCTACTAGGGCTTTGTCTACACTACACAATTAAGTCGATCTATGTAAGGTCAACATAGAGCCACCACAGTAATTACTGCGTTTTTTCATGTGCACACTGTCCTCCTTCCTCCGGTGATGTGCATCCTCAGCAGGAGTGCTTGCACTAACTTAACTGGGGCAGGGGCTGGAACTGACAGCCCGAGATGTCAGCCCTCACAGGGCTCACAGATGGAGCCCCACTGCCAGCCTCACTACTCATCTGCGCGTAGTTCTCAGCCAGGGGTGCCAACACAGACACTGTGTCACCCTAATTACATCGACCTAAGTGCTACGCCTGTCGTGGAGATGGAGTTACTATTTTGGTGTAGTGGGGGACTTACGTTGGCAGGAGCAACCCTGTAATGTGGACACTTACAGAGTTAGGTCGACATAAGCTGCCTTACATCGACCCAACTCTGTAAAGCAGCCCTGGCCTACATTGTGTTAGCAGCTTTCTGATCCCCAATTTCTCACTCTGCCCAGCTCTGCTCAGTGATTAAATTCTGAGCTCCTATGTGGGAAACCGAGGAGACACTCCTGCTAGGTCGGAGCAATGGCTTACTAGTCCATGCTCCGCTCTTCTGTCTGGAGAATCTGGTTATAATGCTGAGTCCTTGTGCTTTTCTCCTTTCGCTGGGAACACCACAGAAGCAGCATCTCAGAGAGTGGGGAAGAGGAAAAGCACATCCCTCTGTGTCATGGAAAGGCAGAGACAGGGATTGAAGAATAGCCAAGCTGGGTCACATGGGGGTTCTGAGGGAGGCAGGGTGATCCAACGGATTGGGCATTGGACTAGGAGTTAGGAGACTGGGGTTCTATACCTACCTGCTGTGTGACCATGAGCAAGCCACTTCCCCTCTCTGTCTGTCTTGTCTTTTTACACCACAAGCTCTTTGAGGCAGGGACTGTCTCTCACTTTGTTTGTACTGTGCCTAGCACAACAAGGGTCTGCTCCCAGTACCGGCTGCTAAGCACTACTGTAATACAAATACAGTACTGTCATACAAAAACACTGGAGTCTCAAGTTAAAGCAGCAGAAATACAGGCTTCCTAAGGGCAGGGATCTGGAGGAGCCTTCTGCGTCCACTGGAGGGTATCAGTTAGTCATTACAGTTAATAAGGCAAAACCTGCCTGCCCATCCTCCCTCAGATGAGCCTGTGGCTGTTGCCACATGGAATGGAGACCTGCAGAGAGCACTTGAATGCACAGTGCTAGGTACAGCAGCTTTGGATGGAAAAACCCCATGCTTGGAAGGAATAAAGCCTGGTTGTTTCTCAGTGGTGCTGCATGAGCACTAGGGTCGCTGCATCACCCACCAAACACTCAGCTTTTCCCACGGAGGGAGTTGGCTGTCACAGTCCCTGCGCAGAGGTTTCCCTTTCAGACTCTTTGATTCAACTCTTCTGTGTGAATAAAAATATTAAAGCAAATTTGATCAAAACGACACATGGATTGGAGCGTACGTTGCAGACTCTAATTCTGTTTACTGTTCGGAGGGAATGGGCAATTATTACAGAAGTCGGGACAGAGTGTTTTTAATAACATTTCTTATTAAGATTTAATTACAGGAAATTGTATTTTCTTAATCACTGAAAACCCAACTGCCTTGGAAAAACATTATTTTTGATAATTTTGTTTGCAGTTTATTAAATCCTTTTCTTACATTAGGCTTTAGTATAGTCCCCTGCTAAGAGTTTCTTAACACCTGAGGGCCTTCTAAAGCATGGGGGCTGAAAAGAACAGCTTTTGGGAAGGTTGGGAAGCAGGGATCTATTTCCAAAGCAACGTGTCAGGGCAGGGAGCTCAGACTTAATCAGGGCTGAACCGAAAAAATGTTGCCAAGTAGAGAAGAATTGCGCCCCAGATGAAATTTGTGAGGGTGGGAGAAAATCCTGGCTTTTATTCTGAGCAAAACACTGGTCATTTGAAACAGAGCCTGCCCTGCATCTCTGATGTAGCAAAGAGGTAGTGTCTGCATACAAGAGCCCTTCTCAGAGGGCAGCCTTCAATGGAAAAGAAGCATTGCCCTATGAAACTCACGTGGAAGGGCAAGGTTGGCATAGAAAAATTGCATTCATGGGTGCAATTCAGAGGATGAGGTTGGGATGGTTTATCAAAGGTCAGGGAGCAGGAAGGAAAGGACAATTCTTTGAGCAACAGCCACCTACCTCTCCTACACATCAGAAGCTGAACTTCACGAGTCTGAAGATCAAGGCTGCCCAGTCTGTGGATGTTTAAGGTCAGGGGAATGGTAGGAACCCCAGTCACATGTGCCTCGGTAGGAGTAGCAGACAGAGTCTCATACTCATATGGATGAAGGAGAACATCAGCTCCCTCCAGATATCAACGCACGCCCTTCTCATTGAAAGGACTGAGGAGAGGTTCTTCTGCATTGCTCAGGCACCCAGTTAGAACAACTTCACACTGATAGCAATGAGGAGTGAGCTGCCGCTGGCCCTGCCACATGCTGAAACCATTCCTTGGGAACACTGCTCCCCTAGGTCAAGTGTATTGGTTCTTGAGCCTGCAAGAGCCTACTAGGTTACCTGAGCCTGTGGAATGGGATGAGCAAGCGGCAAGAGAATGTGAGGGCAGGAAGGAGACAGAGAATGGGATGAGGGAGAAGAAGGAGTGGGGAGGGAGAGAGAGGGGGGGAAAAGAGGGGAGGGAACTCATGCGGGGGAGGGAGAGTGAAAAGAGGAAAGTCTGAGTGCAGGAGGGGGAAATGGTGAGTGAGGATAGGAGAAGTGGGAATGAATGAGAGGGACTGAGAGAAGAGAGAGGGAAGAGATCACCTGAGGAGAGTGTAGATAGAGAACGTGAATGCGGGGTGAAGGGGCCAGGCTCCTAGGCATTACACAAGCACTTGGTCAGCCAGTCATACCACACACAGGGGAGGCTGGCCACCGCAGCTCTGTCACAGAGATACTGGGCCAACACTTTCAAAGTGAGATGTGGAACGATAGATTCTGTGGGTACCTATATCAAAATGGCTTGCTAGTCATGTCCTGTTGAAGGCTGTGGAGTCACTGCCTGGTATTCCGGGCAGGACAGGGCAAAGCACTGATGTGCTGCTTGAAAAAACAACTGATCATTCTCTTTCATCAAACCAAAGCTTGTTTCTCAGTTGTGAAATTAACACCTTTGTCCAAGTGCGCCTCCTTTCCCTGCAGGGGAAATTAGCGTCTTGTTTAGAAAAACTGTCTGGCATGAATTAAGCAAAAGGGCCCTGGGTTGCTCGTCCCCGTTCAAATAAATCAGATCCTGGATATCTTCAAAAGCGAGACAGCCAGAATCAAGCTCTCTGCCCACCCCCTGCTGCTCAGATCAGGGATGCCACTAAGACATTCCACCCAGAACCTCCCCTACCAGCTCCTGTTGGTATTGTTGGAGAGAAAGACAGCCAAAGTAAGTGAAAGAGCCAATTGTGCTGTTTAAAGGCCAGGCTGGCTCTTGTGTTTGTGCAGAGGCAGCCTCCCTTTATACAGAGGGCGAGCACTGAAAGGACAGCTCTAGGGGGAGATGAGCAAAACAGATCCACTATCAGCCAGAGGCATCCAGAGTGTCAAGAAGCCACAGCTTGGTAAATAGGATGCAAGTGCTATTCACCCATCTGCAGCCTTTCAAAAGACAGCTCAGTCCTGTCAAACAGCCGTGTTATCTCTCCCTGGGAACACAAGGCACGGAGGTTCCGGGGTGAATGGGCTTATCTCAGACTTGTCTTCAACAGACAGACGCCATTCAGTGGCACGCTGGTATTCAGGCCCTTCGTGCCCATTATCTGCACGAGGTGCCTGATTTTCCTATCACTCCTTCTGACACAATCACTGCCAAATGGTGACATCGGCTGACATATGCATGACTGAGACCCCATAGGCCCAGACTCTGGCAGAGGAGGGGCAGGGGGAGAGGCATCCTCAGCACACTCCTCTCTAATGCAACCTCCGGGGTATGGAGAGACAGAGACAGCAACTGCCACAGTCAGATACCACCCTATTAGACAGCACTGGGAGGTTAGGCTTCAGATATTTCCATCAGGATGAGCAGCTCAGGATAAAACGAGAAAAGCAGCTCCACAGAGAACAAGGAATGTGATAGCAAAAGAGAAAGAGAAAATTTGCTTTCCTAGAGAGAGATCAGCAGAGAGATTGGTGTGTGTGTATGTTTTACACACACATATACACACACACACACTGCAGGGTACACAGCTGCTGTATAGTCTCTTTTTATCTACCACACTGCTTCCCTCAGTCTCTCATTCTGTTGACGGTGTCTATCGATCTGACTCTACCATCTATCTTCCCACAGCATCTCTCTTTCTTAAACTCTGCCTTTGAGGCGCTGATTTTTTAAATCTTTGAGGGACAGGGAAGACAGCTGTGTGCTTATTCGGCACTGTTTGATGTGCCCCTTTGATAGCTTTTGTTTTCTGTTTGAGTTGACTGCTCAAAAAGCAGTCACCTGACCAGTGAGGGACAGGCGTGAGGCATGGGTGAGGGAGCTGCATCCCAGCATTGGCCCCCATCGGAGCTGCACTGATTCAAATGATGAAGGGCTCATGCCAAGAAATCTGCTGAAACACACAGACAGTAGTGACACCATGATGCAGGCAGAGGAATGAGCCCCAGGCCCCAGTGCAATGCCTGACTTCCCATGATAGAAACTGCCCACTAAATACACATTTCCTTGGCCCTCCACTAAATCATGTTGCACTATAACTTCATGACATCCAGGAGCTGAGGGCCAAGAGGTTTCACCAGCCCAGCACAGGTAACGCTCTGAGCAGATGCTCAAATGTAAGGCGATGCCTGATGTAAACAGAGCTGGACAAAGCGCAGCCCACAAGCCGAATGCAGGCCACACAGCTCTGCAGTGAGACCTGCAGACTCTACAGGTCCTAGTCTCCAATGGGAAATGTGACCAGGCAACTTGGATCAAGCAGGACCAGTGCCTGGGACCTGTACTCTCCACTGACCCCAGCCTTCCTGTTCAAGACAATAATGACAACACCTGACCCCATTTTAGTAAAATTAAGCACTGCCCTCAAGATCCTGATTTCCCAGTGTGGCCCTTGGTTGGGAAAAGTTTGAGCACCCCCTAGGCTGAGATGTCAAAATGGTCGGATCATCCTTTCTCACACAGCAGTTTTACACCATTATGACCCCCACTGACTTCAGGAGAAACACCACTGATTTACACCAGTGTAAGGGAGAGGAGAATCAGGCCCATAGTGTGAAGAAGAAGAAAGGGATGCCAATCTCAGTGCTCCCTTGGATGTGCCCTAGGGTGACTAGATGTCCCGATTTTATAGGGACAGTCCCGATTTTTGGGTCTTTTCCTTATATAGGCTCCTATTACCCCTCCACCCCCTGTTCCAATTTTTTACACTTGCTGTCTGGTCACCTACTGTGTCCAGGGGGAATGCTGAGCTGAGGGGGGGCGGGCAGGTATTCTGCCATTTTCAACACCGTCAGGCTCTTGACTCTTCTTGCCCAGCAATGAGACTTCCCTGATTTGAAACTGAGACATTAGTGGTGTATTTCCCATCTGTTGGGATTTGCCTCTGGGGTCTGAAAATCAGACAACTCCTGCCAACCATCCTTCAGTCAATAGAAATTGTATTGATCTTTAAACCAGCCTCCAGTTCAGAGTGGCACATGGTCTGCTGCCCCAGAGCAGGCTGCAGAGTAAGAGGTGCATGAACTTTTAAAGTGTGGGTTGGGGGACTACTCCACATGGAAATTAGCAGTCTATTATTGCCACCAACTACTGGAGTTACTCCTTTATCTCAAGTGGTTGAGATGCATGTCATGATGAAGGCCCTGGGGATGATCTAAGCAAATGGATGTTACTTATTCATGTGGACTCATGCTAGGGCAGGATCTGTTACAGTAGCTGCCTGTCCTTCATCTTCACAAGATGAACCAAATTTTGGCAGAGCTAACACATGTCCTGCAAGGCTGGAGATTACAAAAACAATGCCTAAAATAGTTTTGGGACTGATGCATCTTCGTCCTACTGGAACGCCTGCACCCAGACGTTTGTGTTACAACATGAACACATCCACATCACAGCTGATGGCACAGCTGCCACTGAGTCTTAGCCTACCGATTCCCAACTACAATGGGTGTAATTATTGTGAGTTTCAAGCAGCCCTGCACCGAGTCCTGACCCAGGATGGAGCCACCCTACTTAAATGGTCTTTTGTGACTGAACAGGTCAATGTAGAGTTCACTGCCAGAGAGCAGAGATCCCTCTGCCCATTAGGTCTGTGTCCTCACCTTCCAAAGCCAGAGGAGCAGGGGAACTTGGTGTGGAGGCACTGCCCTTCTGCGGCTCACAAGTGCTCTGGACTATAGGCTGTAACCCCTGATGATAATCACCATTGTAAGACAGCAGGCATGTAGCAGCACCTGCTGCAAATCTAAGTGTACTGCAACCTCAGCAATGAACAGGAGACAGCAGCAGCAAGGAGCCCAAGTGGCACTCTTTAAATATACATCAGTGTTTCAGATCACCACCTTCTTGCAGCAGCCAACAATGTGAGAGACAGATCACGAGCCCAAGAGCACAGAGCGGTAATTAGAAAAGGCGAGACTGGTTTGGCTCTGTGTTTTGTGTATCACAGCTTCAGAGCGAGAGAGACTTTGGTGCAATGAGACTTGAAATAGAATCTTCTATCTCCTGGGTCCTAGAAGAAACTTCTTAACGTGCTTCCATAGAAACACAGACATTGCCAGACTGGATTAATCCAGGGGTCCATCCAGCCCAGTATCCTGTCTCCAACAGTGGCCAGCAGCACATGCTTCAGAGAAAGATGCAAGAAACTCTGCAGTAGGGAATTAGGGGATAACCTACCCCTAGGAAAGATCCCCTTATCTCCATATAGTTAGAGGGTGCCTTATGCCCTGAAGCACTAGGTGATACCAGATTTTCAAAGCTCTCATCAATTATGCCCAACTCCTCTGTACATGTGAGATGCTGTGTGAGAGTGAAGGCTTCCATCCCTGGTAAGTCTCTCCAAATAGCGTCACCAAAATGCAGGAGATGTGGCTGAAATTTGGAGATGGAGAATCCATCTGAAACTTTGCCCAAGAGTCAAACCATTGTGTGTCTGCTGGTTTAGTCTAGAAGCAGATGCACTAAAATTCTGGGGGCGGGACAGTCTCATGGTATTTCTGACCCAGCCAGAACCAGGAGGCACTGAAATACACTCAAAGAAGCCTGTTCTCATCAGACTTGCAGCCCAGTGATCTTCAGATAAATTTGGAGGAACTCTGGACAAGCATCTGGACTTCTGGGTGCTCCTCTGCACCTCATGGCCTTTTGAGGTCCTCCTGCTAGTGTCAATCAGATGGATCTATCAAGCAATTGGGCAATCTTAGCTCCTTAGCTCTGTTATTCGGGACAGGGGATCAAGTTCACCCAGAGTCACTAAAATTACTTTATGCTGATTTTTTTTAAACAAATTACTGGATGGATCTGAAGAGTGACCACTTGCCTATCACATTCAGCAAACAGCAGTGAATTATTTGACCAGCTCTGCAAACTGGGTAAGTGGGGGGGGGGCGGAAATAGGCCCTGAATGTTGTTTTTGATGTAGGAATCATTATCCCCATTTTACTGATTGAGAAATATATAAAAAGAAGTTATCACAGGCAGCTGATCCAAGGGTTCACAGTCAGTATTAGAGCTCAGGAGACCTGGTCTCATAGCACACTGCTCAATCCACTAGACCACGTTACCTTGCATTATTACGGATGCTCACAACCCAGCAGGTTACTTAGCACTTGGCAGATTTCCTCAGTGGATTATTGTGGCTAGGCAATAGCATTTTTGTAGTGGGAGCTCCTATTCCAGATCCTTCATGGTCATGGCTCCCGATCTTTGATATGAGTCCCAGAGTATGGTTGGAGATAGGCTCAGGGAATGGGCTACAAAAGATTTCACCCCTATATCACTGGGGTGAATCTGGCCCACATCAGTAGCCACAAGAAATCATTAGCACTCCAGAGCTAGGTGGTAGCCTGTGTGAAATGAACTTTTATAAAATGGATAATCAAAGCATTCCCAGTGATACTAGAAAGTCCAGTCTAAAGCCCATTGCTCCCCCTATATAAGGCTGCTCTTGGGAAGCCAACCATGTGGTACATTATACAGAAGGGAGCTAAATTCTGCCCTCACTTGCATTTGTGCAATGCCCACTGAAGTCACTGGGGCTGCCTAGGTGGAAATTACAGCTGGATTTTGTCCACAAAGTTAATCACAGACTTGAGCAGGGAAGACAAGAACTTTAAAGAAAAGAGCACTATAGAGAGGGAGAAGTGTCTCACCCACGCCGTTCTCATGCACAGCACTGTGGACTGAAATCAGCCCCCTAATATATACATGTCACACACCATTAGAGTATCCTAGAGAAACAGTCTCCAAGCTGCAGCTCCTTTACTCTAAGCCATAGCAGTTTGGACCAGGGCTGTAGAATTTTTGCTTTGGACAGGGCAGATGTGCTATGACATTGCTGTTATCTGTGGTGCAGAGAGGGTAGTAGCACAAATCCCGGACTCATCACAGGCTATTGTGTCTTAGCGCAAACATCTCCCTATTATTCTTTTGCTGCTCAAGCCATCAGTAAAATACAAGCCTCTGCATCAAAAAAGAAATGATAGCTCTTGGCTGGCCGATACATCTTGGTGCTCTGTTGGTCCCTGTAACAGGGACCAGCTGCCACCCCAGCACCACCTCATGTCCAAGGGTGCCTGTGCTGTGCCCCACCCCTGTTTCCCTCTCACCAGGGATCCTTCAACAAACCCCACGGTCTCTCTTTCAGGCACAGCCCTTCCCCACCACGCCCTGGTTTCAGGTGAGCACTGCCCCCCGACCTTCCTGAGAACTGCCCTTTCCCTGGGGAGCACTGCAGGAAACGCTCCTTCCCTGCAGCTTCCTGCTGCCTTTTACCCTGGGATCACCTGATTCAGCCCCAGGTGGCTTGTCCTGTACTGAAGACTGGCTTAGCCCCAGGCTCTCTGGCCTGTTACATTCCCTGGGCCCTTGCTTAAATATAAGCTCCAGAGCCATCATTAATCCTAAAGCAGCTCAGGATAAGAAATATTATTATCCAATAGCTGAGCTAAATCATTAGCCCTAGCGCTGTGCTGGGCTTCTATGGCTACACCATATAATGCACTGCTGCTGTGCAACCATCTTGAATTGTTTCTTTCTCCCTCTCATCATTGCTGTGGTAGCTCATGGCCATTGTCTTATCAGCGAGACTTGGACTGATAGGCCCAATCCTGCAAGGAATTGTTTTCTCCTCTGGAGAGCTCGAGTCTATGATCTTCTCAGCCATGTCATGAATGGGCTAGAGCTTAGGAGACTCTGCTGCTGGAGCAAAGCCATCATTAGCACTGCTTTTTATAAGCCTCATATGAACCGCCCTCCCTCCTCATTGCACAGGTGCAGAAGAGTTTGTCACCAGTGCTCTCTGCCTTCAGGGTACTGGGAAAGATGGTGTCTCCTCTTGTTCATGTTGGGTAAGCAAGCTAGCCTGACTGAAATACAGGAAATGCCACCTAACAGACTGGGCCCACAGACCCTGTACTGAAGGTCTGGTTTGAACAAATCCAGCAACAAGCACTAACGGCCTGATCCCAACCCCACTGCACTGATGGAAAGGTTCCCATTGATTCCACTGGCCTTTGAGCAGCCTCAGTGGAACCAGGGATTCAGCATCTGTGATGGGATTGGTCGACGGCTCGCTTGTAACCCGCCCCCTTCGACCAGTGCAGTGCTCGCTACTGAATCTTCAAGATTCAGGGCTTGTCTACACTTGAAACGTTAAAGTGGTACAGCTGTGCCACTGTAGTGTGTCAGTGGAGACACTGCCTACGCCGACAGGAGGGGTTCTCCTGTCAGAGTAAGTAATCCACCTTCCTGAGTATTGTGTACATCAGGGATTGGGTTGGGTTCACTATGGTGCTGAGGGAGTGGATTTTTCATATCTCTGAGTGATGTAGCTGGGTCATCCTAACTTCTGAGTGCAGACCAGGCCTCAGTTTCTGCGGTGGTAGGGGGAGTAAGGCTGATAGATGGTAGCAGTGGTCTGAAATGTAACAATGGGAAATATAAGCTGGACACCAAGAGAAATGTCCTGGTATAACAGAGTACTGAAGAATCTCCCAAGGGAAAGGAAGGAAGCCCCATCACTTGGGACACTGAGAATGACAATGGGCAACGACATTGCCCCTGGGGGAATGCATTGCAAGGGGCAGTCCTGCACTGGCAGTCCTGCATTCCCCTGGTGAGAGGGAAACAGGGGTGGGGCACAGCACAGGCACCTTTGGACATGAGGTGGTGCTGGGGTGGCAGCTGGTCCCTGTTACAGGGACCAACAGAGCACTAAGATAGCCAAGAGCTATCATTTCTTTTTTGATGCAGAGGCTTGAGCAAGAGCTATCATTTTGATGCAAGAGCTATAATTTCTGCCATTCTGTAAAAGAGAGGAAGGACAGTTGCCAAATACCCCTTTCTCAGGAAATAGGGGCTGTTAAAACTAAAGGCTGTATAAAGAAAACTGGAGGCAGGGGAAGAGGGTGCTGAACAGGGTGTAAGTCCCCACAACTGAGCTGGAAAATGCTCTAAGTGAGAATAAAAGCAGCTCCTGTGCTAGCATGAAAAATGTGAGGCTTTAAAGAATCAGTCATTCAGATAGTGTTAGATTTCTGAGTGTGCCACCTGGAGACGTGAACCTGCTGAATGGAGACATTTTCCTGGAAAGTGTGATTAAAGTTATTCTGCAAATTATGGAAACAGATCATCCTCCGACAACCGGAGGTACAAAGCAAATCCCCAACTGTGAGCCAGCAGCACCAGGGAGGCAACCCAGACCAATTATAGTGCCATTTTTAATTTCCCAGAACCTGGAGATACAGTAACCTAGAGAAGCAGGGACAATTGTACTATAACTCTGCCAGGGCTGCACTTTCTCCAGATTACACCTTGAAAATCCAAGGGGAAGAGGCGTGCTTTCAAGGAGGGCTTTAAAATATAATAGTTTAGTGACAAGATGATAAAACAAATGACATCTACCAGCTAGTGCCTGGGGTTGGGAAAAACACCCCAAAATGGGGACACTGCTGTGCTTATCAAGGGTAGACTTGAAATTGCATGAAAAGAGCCATCTGGCAAGATTTCAGGGTACTTCCTGCTCCCATCTGGGGCATCAATACATGAAGAGCATCCTGATATGTCAGTGCAGGCACAGGCACTGACTTATTTTTTTCAGTGGGTGCTCCACCCCTGCTCCATACTGAGGCCCCGCCCCCACTTTGTCCCTTCCCACCTTTGCTCTGCCTCTTCCTGCCCCCGCTCCAGCCCCTCCCTTAAGGCCCCCTGCCTGCCACACACTGCTCGCCGCCCTGTCTATGAGTGCAGCCACTTCCAGACGCAGCCCTAACCAGGAAGAGCAGAGTTGATGAGTGAAAAAAGAAAACAGTAAGGGCTGGTGTGAGCATAAAAGGGGAAGGAACTTTTCCTATGGCTCACGTCGGCCCAAGAGAGTCCTTAAAGTGAAACTGGGGGCTGCCATTTCAATGGACTTTAGTTGGGATTTGGTTAGTGCTGGGGAGGAGGGGGGCTTAGCACAGGAGGGAAATTTTTATTTTAAGAAAAATAAGTTAATCAGATGGCAGGTGGAGAACTGTTGTGGTGAATGGTTATGTCAGACATCAAGTAGGTTACAAGTACTGGTTATATTTAAAGGAACAGAAAAAAATGCTAGTAGCTGGGCTAATGAACAAATGAGGACAGTATATAAACAGGACAGTTACAATTATACATATACCGTCCTTGTTTGCCTCTCAGCCAAGCAACTCAGATTTGTTTTTCTCCTCTGTCTAATTTTAACTGTTACTCTTAGCCTGTTTTATACAGAACCTAACCTTTTCCCACATATATACACATGTGCGAAGTAAGATGACATGCTAGATCTCACCCTTCATAGATCTCTAGTGTTTTTATACTGAAAGCTCTTTGGCGCAAATCAAGTGATCTATGTTTGTCCTGGCACAAAGGTGTCCCTGTCTAACTCAGAGCTTCTGGGCACTACCATTATTATTATTAAGAGTGTGGCTCTGTACAAATGTAAATATTTTAAAGTGTTTTCCACTTGCTAGCCAATCAAATTGGCATCTGGGTGGAGCAGAAACTTTGGGATAAAACAAACACTCTCAACTTTTACCTGGAGTTTATGCCAAATATTTCTGTGAACTAATAATTATAAACATATATTCATTTTTAATAGTACTAATATTTTGAAACATCTAAAAAGGTTTGGTTTGTAACCAAAGTAAAAGTTCAGGATGATGTGATCATTTTATCCAAATGGTTTAACCATTTTGCGCTCTAGTGTAAATGGGTCAGGAACATCCATCTGAGAATATTATCCATGCAGGGTTCCTCTCTAGAGCTGGCTGCAGGGCTGTACACTGGCCCAGCTCCTAGCCCTCAGTGGAGATGGCAGGGAGGGGCCATAGCCAGAATGCCCTGTGTTACAGCTATTCTTTGCATTCCATGGCCTATGGAGCAGCCAGTAGGCTGCTCTAAATTATGCTAGAACAGGGCAGGCCTCCAGCTTGTGCTAAATAAAGGGAGCACCTGTAAGCCACCTTCGCCTCCACTTCTATTCCTGTGCCAAGCACAGAAATGGAGCAGCTGACAATCGGGCCCTTTGTGTGGATGGACTGTACTTGGTCATGTGACTAGCCAGTAGCCTTCTTGTTGCTACAGTGGAGGTGTCAAACTCGTATATTTGGTAAGTGTCATGTCATGAAGTTCCATGTGGTTATGTTAAAGCCCCTAATGATGGCATGGCAAAGGAAACCATGGGAAAGGATTCTGGTTTGAATTGGAGTTTGGAAACTACGCTTGGGTTTCTAACATGGAAAGTTGGGGGAATAAAAAAGGTTGCTAAAAGGCACAGACGAAAAAAACTACAGTATGTTAAGTAGCAAAAGCCTCCTCTGACAGATAGCAAAGAGGAGAAAATGAAAAGTAAATGGGTTGTTAAAATGTTTTACACTTCATACTCATCACAACCAAGGGGAGTCGCCGTTTAATGAGCAGAGATGTATCATTTCACTGACTGAGCCGTCCAGCGGATGATAAAGAGCCTTACATTAGAGCAGCAGGATTAAACAACCTGCAGATAAGGATTATAAATTGTCATGCACCAAATGTGAACAAATTGCCCTTAAATGTCACTCTGACATGGATAAATCAATACTGGTTGTAAGGAATAGTGTGGCAAGGGCAGAGTTGAGGGGCAGGCCTGATGCGTCCACTTTTACTAAACAGATCTTGATATAGGCCCCAATCCTACAAAGGGATTCATCTGCTGTACCCTTATATCCACACCGTGGTCTTTGCAAGATCCAGGTCATAGACATTACCTCTTCCACAGCATAGGGGCAGCTGGAGTTTGGGGGTGAGATCCCCTTTATGCTGGATAAAACGGCTATATCAGCATACAAATCAACCGTTCCAGCTGAGGAAGCACAGGTACGGAGGAGGACAGCCAGAAGGCTGCTTTCTGAGGACGCCTTCACAAGCTCTGGCATAGGGGTTGTGCCAGAAGCAAGGCTGGGGTGGGAGGGTTGTGCCGGGGGAAGGCTGCAGCACACATTGCTATATGCTGTGCTGGTGTCCGCAGGCCAGCAAAGGGAGGCGGCTGTAAGTAAGGCTACATCTACACTACAGCTTATGTCAACATAACTTATGTCACTCAGGGATGTGACTAAACCACCCCCGAGCGACATATATTACACTGACATAAGCACTGATGTGGACAGCACTATGTCAGCAGGAGAGCTTCTCTGCTCATGGAGGTGGATTTACTATGCCGACTGGACAGCTATCTCCTGTTGGCATAGAGTGTCTTCACCAGAAGCACTGCACCGGAGCAGCTGCGCCACTGTATGTGTAGCCAAGCCCTTAGGCTGATTCCTAGGGCTGTCCAGATTATTCCAGGTGTCTCTCCAGCCCCTTGAGTAGCATAGCACAGGATCGAGGGTGGCTTAAGGCCACCTCAGACCCCATCCCCCTGGTATTGGAGGCACAGCACAGAATCACATCCTGGATCTCCTACAATACACAGACACAATCCCAATCCCACTACTGGCCTCCCTTTTATTCTCACATCTTTTAGCCTATTAGGTGTGATATTACTCAGGGTACAATCTGGACAGATGAACAGCTGTATCCCCTCAGTTCTTTAACCTGCAGTGCCTTTTACATGGCTTCGCTGTAACAGCTACCACTCCTGGTCTGCCCACACATAGCCTCCAGCATGTAAACTACTCCCAGTTATATTGTATGAGTGTTATGGCCAGACACTCTTGAATTATATTGCAGAGCAACACCAGCAAATTCCTGGTCCCAGACTTTCCCCCGGAAATGTGTGTCTTGTACTGCCCAGCTCGCTCCTAGACAATACTAACTCATATAAAGTCCGTCATTTCATTAATAAAAAACGATATGCACAAATCCTGTTATCCCAAATGGAGTTTCCCAAGCACTTCAATTCAAACACACTGTTAGATAAAAACAATAAAATAAATTTATCAATTATAAAAGATAGATTTTAAGTGACTACAACTAATGAGGCATAGAAGTCAGAATTGGTTACAAGAAAATAAAAGCAACTAATGCCTTACTTTACAACCTAAGAGTGAATTCAAAGCAAAGTTTTTCTCACCACATGTTCCAACAATCTTACTGGCTGAATATCTTTCAGTTAGGATCCCTTTCCAAGTCCAATGCTGCTTCCTTTGTTCTTCAAGTGTTGTTGACACTGTGGGTAGAGAGAAAGGGAGAGATAATTCGGGGTGTCTGGTCTCCCTTCTTAGTGTTCTTTCTCTTCTTTGAGAATCATCTCCGGCTGATGTTCAGTAGAGAGAAAATCTGTGTGGATGGGAACCCCCAGCTGTTTCTTTGTAACACCCTATTTCCTGACAAGGAATGGCCACTTAATGAGGTGTTGGTCCATTTGATTTTATTGACGCCTTTTGTCTCAGGGGAACTGGTTTATGACTGCTTTCCAGACTTGGAACATGCCTTAGTAATATCATACAGTAGAATCTTATAACTTTACATATAATGTTGCCACACATATTTTATCAGGACAATAATGATCAGTGAATTATGAGTTTTCAAATGATACCTCACAAGGCATATTTTGTACAAAATGTATCATGGTCTTGCAAAAAGGATGAACATAGGAGTAAAGACTGTCATACCAGGTTCACAGACTCTCATAATAGATCCTAGCATCAGAGCTGTGGAGACTGGAAGCTTCTGCCTCTGCTACACTGTCATGACTCAGTACAGCCATCAGTGGGGAGCAGCATGAAATTTTTAAGCATTGTCTACTCTAGGGTTATGACTATCATTTCCCATTGTTGCCCATCAGCTCCATTGATGAAAGGAAAAGGGAGAACACTAATGTAAGCAAGATGCCAGCAACCATTGGTGTTTTAAGCTCCATGTTGTACAGATCTGCTCTGTGCAGAATCAGACAGCCTAGTGATTAAAATGCAGGTGTCTGCCAGGAGCCATGTCGACAGTAGTACTCCTACCATTGCTATCACTGATGGAGCTGCACTAGTAGTAACAGCAGTGGGAATTTTTTGGCAAAAAAAAAACTAGTCTAAAGGATGCAAACCATGAAATGGCAGGGTCACATATGCACAGTACAAGTGCAAACAACCAATGACAGCAAAAGAAATAACAAATCCTCTAAGTATATCAGAAGCAAGAAGCCTTGCAGAGAATTGGTGAGTCTCCAGGACCATCAGGGAATAAAGGGAGCAATCAAGGCAGATAAGGACATTTCAGAGAACCATGATGATTTCTTTGCATCAGCTTTCCTCAGAGAGTGCGTTGGGGAGGTAAATACCCCAGGTACACACTTTATAGGTAATAATAAATGATTAAATGTATGTGATTACTGTCTGTTTGTAATAAAGGTGAGGTATTGCCCAGGGCTGGGTTCTCTGACACATAATTTTTGAATGCTTGGGGCTGGAAGTATTGGGAACCTAACCAAGGCGGGTGAATGGGCAGCCCAATGACAGATGAAATTTGGTGTTGACAAAGGCAAAGGAATGTACGTTGGAAGAAATAAACTGAACTACTCATGTGTATTGCTGGGGATCACTGAGGAGAGCACCATGAAGGGCTGCTAAACATGCAGCAGAGGTCCGCAAAACACACAGAATGTTAGGGTGCATAATGAATGGGATAAAAAATGCTGCAAGCATCATAATGGCCTGAAATACTGGGCCTAATTAACCACTGTGTTACCCAGCTGGGCAACGCCACTTGATTTCAACAAAGTGACACCAGCATAGAACTGGAGTACTGCAGAGGTGAATCAGACCCACTGTGTTCAGCTCTCAATCTCAAAACAGATATAGCAGCAAAAGAGAGGGGCCAGGAATGGGAGACAAAAATGATTAGAGGCCTGGAGAGACTTCCGAATGAAGAGGGATGGGAAGATTGGGACCCTTTATTATAAACGAGATGAATTGGAGGGGGTGTGCTAGACAGACACATCAATGAAAGATCTAGGCAAAGGGAAATCAGACACTCCCAGTGGCCCTGCCACACTACCAGAACCAGGGACACATGATTAAACTGAAAGCAACACATCTGAAACTGATAAAAGAAGAAACTTTTTTTTTACATAATAAATTATTAACCTGTGACATTCACTGCCATAGGATTTTACTGGGGCCAAGAGCTTAGTAGTATTCAGAACAGGATGAGACATTTATGTGACTAATGAGAACATCCACTGCTGTTCTAACTAGAACAGAATATTTCTAGAAGGGATATTAATCCCTCCTGCCTCAAAGCATAGCCCACCCTGACATATGGGGGCAGGAAGAAACATTTTGCATGGATAAGTTGCCCACTACAAGATTTGTTGTTGCATCTTCCTCTGAAGCCTCTGGTACTGTCACTGTCAGAGACAGGATAGTGGACTGGATGAATCTCTGGGATGAACTGGTAATTCCTATATTCCAGTGGAAGTGATTTTAATTGTTTTTCATATCCCTCCCTGTATTGGTCCATCAACTGTCAATTATTGAGGTCTAAGAAATGTAGCACCTCAGGGGCAAAGGGTATTCTTGCCCAAGATTATATGTTTGATTGCATATAAGCATTTATTTAGATTACAATCTGACCAATATTAGTGTAACCTTTTTGACCAAATGGTTAGCCAATTTCTGGCTGGCTGTTCCTTTAGGAGGAGAAATTGATGATGGAATCAAGTATTTCTTTGATGCAAATCTATTCATTTACAAAATTCTGTTTCCTTGAATCAAACAGCAGGAGACAGTCTCTTTGCTCACCATTCCAAGCCCCTTTCTAGCCAATACTTAGCCCAAAAGCTCTCTCTTAGCTTTCTATCAGAGTCACATTACCAGTGCTTCTGTGGCTGTGACTGGTGCTTCCTTGCTGCCTTCTGAGTCTCTGGAGGCTGCATCCTCTCTCTCTCTCTCTCACACACACACACACACATACACACACACTCCTCCCATATAGTTCAGTTTCTGACCATCCCTGTGTTCTAGGCAGTGGCTCTATTCCATAAAGGAGCTTGATTGTTTCTTACATTTATCTGAATGAAGGCCAGCTTCAATTAAGTTACCCTCAGCATAACAATATGTTTTGACCTCATTCACCATTATCATCTTCATTAATAATTCATAGCATGTTAAAAATATCCCAATTATCAGAAACGAGAATAAACACTTTTGTGCTAATGGATTTAAATAGGGGTTGCAAAGCAAACTGAATTCGGTTACATGATATTTTGCATTTAATATTGTACCTTCCATCTGAAGAGTTCAACCTCTTTTACAATACTTCATTTACATGAGTTTCACAACCCTTTTATGAAGCTCATCAGAATTGTCACACACCCCTTCACAGATGGGAAACTGAGGCACCATACAAGTGGTTGATTTCTCACAGGGGGCATGTGACCAAGTCTGGAATAGAACTCAGATATCCTAGAATCTTCTGTGCCTTCACCACAAGGGCGTTCTTTCTCACCTGAAAGCTGATAGCAAGGAACCACTAATCATAACACTGGCCTTTGTATAACATCTTCTATGTGAAGAACTTAGAGCACTTTCCAAATATTAACTAAGGCCTTGTCTATACTGCATAGTTTTGTCAACAAAAGTCAGGTTTGCTCGACAAAATAGTGGAGATGTACACACTACAATGTTCCGTCCCTCGATTTAACCCTCCTGCCACGCCGACATAATAAAACCACCTCGATGAGAGGTATAGAGCTTTTTGCGACAAAGTTAGAGCAATGCAGTGTCAATGTAGACACTGCACTTGCTTATGTTGCCCTAAGAGGCTTCCAGGAGGTGTCCCACAGTGCCCATCAAGACCGCTCTGGTAAGCAGTTTCTACTCCACTGCCCTGCACCCCTCCCCCTTTAAAGCCCTGGAAATTTTTTTATTTCCACTTCCTGTTTGATTGGCATGGACAGCTCATATTGCACCTTCCTAGTTGACCATGCCGGCTTTCTGCAGCAAATGTGCTCCTGCCAGGAGTACACCTGAGTTATTGGATCTGCTGGGTCTGTGAGTGCACACACAATACTGACTGTGTATTGTTTCTTTTGCTTCTGCAGATGTGTCCTTCAGGACCAGCTCCTACACATCGGCAAACGAGGAGGAGTAAGGAGTACATGTTTCATGAAGTCCTGCAATTGACAGATCAGAGTGATAGTGAGCTCAGTGTGGAGAGAGACAATAAACGAAAAACTAGAACTGGATAGCCAGGAGAGGAAACAGAGGCAGGAGCACATAATAGAGGATCAGGACCAGATGATCAAGCTTATGCAGGACCAATCAGAGATGCTCAGGTCCCCTGACTGCACTGCATGTGGAACACTTGCGTGCTTGACTGCCCCTGAAGCTCATACAGAACTGCCTTCCTTGCCCTCCCCAAAGTCCCTCCACACATTCCTCTCACGTTCCTGGCCTGTGGCAGTACCCACTGCACTCCATCCCTAGGGACATTACACACAGCTGTGAGATTCTCACTTCAGAGAGTGCTGCTCATTGTCATGTCTCTTGTAAGAAACGTTAATCTGTGTATTGTTGTTTAATATAAATTTAGTCTTACAAAGACAGTGATTCTTTATTTGTGACCTACACAGGGTGGTTGCAGCAGAAATTCCTACACAGTAGCAATCAGCACATTTGCAGACTACAATTAACACTCAGAGAGGAATCATTACAGGGGTTATTCAAGGTGGCAAGTAAACAATGCCTGGCTCAATTCATTAGAGAAAGACACATTATTGGGGCTTATTGTCAAAATGCTACTTCAAAGTCTCCCTGATTTGAATAGACCCCGATTGAGCCCCTCTAATAGCCCTGGTGTCTGGCTGCTCAAAATCAGCCACCAGACAACCCACATCAGCGCTCCACCTTGGGAAACTTTTCCCCCTTGACTTCACAAATGTTATGCAGAGCACAGCAGGTGGCTATGACCATGGGAATATTTTCCTCACTGAGGCCATGGCTACACTAGAGAGTTGCAGCGCTGGTGAGGGGGTTACAGCACCGCAACTTAGGATGTAGCCACACTTGCAAAGCACGGCCAGCGCTGCAACTCCCTGGTTGCAGCGCTGGCTGTACACCCGGTCGAGCCTCGGGTGTAGCGATTCCAAGTGTGGACCCCACCAGCAAGTGTGGACCCCACCAGCACTTTTATTGACCTCCGGGGTATAAGGAGGTATCCCAGAATTCCTGTCCACAACAAACCGGAAGAAAGGGGGAGCTCGGAGTTCAGCCAAACTGCTTATTTAAAAAACAAACACAGCTCCTGTTTGCTGAGCGAGCGGAGGCAGGCAGGGGAATTACTTTGGAATGTTCACAGCTGTTTGCTTGAAGAGAGAAACAGCACGCTCACACAGCAGAGGGGGAGGGGGAAGTCCATGTTGAGCAGATGCTTATCTGGTCTGATGGCTATTTAGGAGTGCATAATTTCCATTTAGTGAATGAGAGAGGGGTGGGGTAAGAGGTCAGAACTTTTAAAATGATTGAAGGTAGGCACTGTGTGTCTTCCAGTCCTTAGAACTTGCAAGGCAGGGAGCTGAGAACAGTGTCAGCTCCAAAAATCCAATCTCTCTGTCTCCCCCACGCTCCCTGTCACATTCCACCCCACCCCCCTCTTTTGAAAAGCACGTTGCAGCCACTTGAACGCTGGGATAGCTGCCCACAATGCACCACTCCCAACAGCGCTGCAAATGCTGCAAATGTGGCCACACTGCAGCGCTGGTAGCTGTCAGTATGGCCACACTGCAGCGCTGGCCCTACACAGCTGTACGAACACAGCTGTAACTACCAGCGCTGCAGAACTGTAAGTGTAGCCATGGCCTGAGGTCTAACCTGTCAAAAAGGCAACACTAGCCACGCTTTAATCTGCCAAACGCACATTCTACGGTCAGTCTACACCTGCTGAGCCTGTTGTTGGGGCACTCCTTACTGCTGTCAAGGTTTCCAGTGTAAGACTTCATGAGCCATGGGAGTGACGGGTAGGCTGAGTCTCCCAGGATCACTATGGGCATTTCCACATTTCCTTTTGGAATCATCTGGTCTGGAAAGACTGTCCCTGCATGCAGCTTTCTCTAGAGGCCAGTGTTCCTGAAGATGCATGTGTCATGCACCTTCCCTGACCACCCAGTATTGCTGTCAATGAAACAACTGTGGTGATCCACCGATGCCTGCAATACCACAGAGGAGTAGTCCTTTCTGTTGATGTACTCTGTTGCAAAATGGTCTGGGGCCATGTAACGGTTCTTACTTGGGGTTGGTTGGGAAACATGGCCTAGTGGTCAGGCAGCAACCCATGACCAGCAGGGGGGTTGTTGGTAGAGGAGGCCCCGGGCCCTCCAATTCCATCAGGCTCCATCCCAGGGCCCTTTGGACAATCCATGGCCCTTTGGGCAACCAGTGGTATGGCAAGTGAGGCTGCTTAAGGTTGTCCTCCCTGGGCCACTTCTTATATCCTCCCTCACGCGTCAGCTTGGTCCAAGGTTATCCCTTGCTGGAGGAGTCCAAATCAAGAAAACAAGAGGGGATTACCAATGTCCAGGGTCCACGTACAGGGGAGAGGGGGATACTTCCCTCTCTGATTGTTTCTGGATTGAGTTCTCCCTTCCTTCAGGATGGGCCCCTGTGGGGCAGTTGTGTCAGAGACTTCCATCTTCCCTCTGCGTTGTGCTGCACTGTGCTGCTGGAGCTCTGGGCTGCAGGGCTGCTCTCTTCCAGGTCTGCCCCCAAATGAACTGTTTCCCTGCCTGTTAATTCCTCCACCACATGGAACATTTGCTGCAGGTGTGGCGGGGCAGGGCTGGCTTGGTCCAAAAAAATCACTTAACCTCTTGTTGCCCAGTGTGGGGTCTGTACACCCCATCACAGGCCAAAACTGGCATATGTGTACCATCTATTGCCCCGCCACAGTTAGGGAATCCCATTGCCATAAAGCCATCCACTATTTCCAGTACATTGCCCAGAGTCACAGTCCTTTGCAGCAGAAGGGATTAATGGCCCTGCACACTTGTATCACCACAACCCCCACGGTGGACATCCCAACTCCAGACCGATTTGTGACTGATCGGTAGTAGTCTGGAGTTGCCACCATACACACAGCAATCGCCACCCCCTTTTCCACCATTACAGCAGCTCTCATTTTGGTCTCCTTGTGCCGCAGGGCAGGGATGAGCTCCACACACAATTCCAGGAAGGTAGCTTTGGACATCTCAAACTGCTCATCATCCCAGATCTGCATCACAATCTGGTCCCACCACTCAATGCTTGTTTCCTGAGTAAAATAGCAACGGTCCACCATGTGCACCTGCTCCATGAATGCCAACATCAATCTTGAATTGTTTCTTTACATGGCACACAGCAGGGCAGGCACCACAGATACCTGTTCAGATTCACTGCTCATGAAATATTGCAGGATCAGCTGCATTGTCTTCATAACGCTTATCACAAGACTGGTGAGCAATGCGGGATCCACGCTTTCAGGCAGACATGACGGGTGCAAAGTTTACAGGGGCAGTTGAAAAACAGCACGAAATATAGTTGGAAGTCCTTGGAATTATGGGACAGAGAAAACTGCATCATGAGGTGGTGATCCTGCCCCCATGATGCACTGCGATCCATTCTCAGAACACCTAGTGGGAGAAGGTGGTGATTTGCACAGAGGGATAGCTACCCCCGGTGCACTGCTCTCTCTATCAGCGCTAGAGCACCAACTGTGGATGCGTTCCACTGACCCAAGGAGCATTGTGTGAACATGCACAAGCGATGTAATTACAGCAGTTTATGATCGTCGAGTTCACTTAAATCAGCTTAATTCTGTAGTGTAGACATGGCCTCAGATTCACAATGTCTCTCTGTGGGAAGGCAGGTCAGTAAACATTGTCCCTGTTTTACAGATGGGAAAACTAAAACCCAGAGAGGTTAAGTGACTTGCTCCCATACAGCAGCATAGAACCCAGGAGTCTAGGCTCCCACTCCTCCTCTGCTCAGCATGGTAGGCTTTCTAGTACTGTGTCACAATGAGTGACATGCCAAATCAAACCAATACATTGTTACAGAATAAGATGCAAACGGATGTTTCAGTACTAAGACTGGAATGTGAGGCAAATAAAAATAGAGAGTTTTCCACAAAGTGCTATTAAAATATTGGAAGAGATGCTGAACTCAGCCTGGCTGAACAGTACAGTACATACCATGCTTGGGGAATAGTCCAATACCCATGAAGGTGGTGATAAAGCCAAAAAATTATTAGCCTGCCTGGTGAAAAGAGAACAAGGAGATAAAAATATTCTCTAAAGAGGATAAAGAGGGATGTTTATTATCCCAGCAACAAGGTATCAATGATGTTTTTGTGGATTACCATACACAATCATATACACAGCTAAATAGGGTGTATTCAGAGCAGGGTTGATAGCCTGCTGGGAAGATATAAATTAAAGCAGTTTTAGAGGATAAATAAAGAACTTCAGATAAGGATATTACAGATCAGGGAATAGAGTTACGGCATTTAGGTAAGAGCTACCTGCAGGATGTAATAAAGGCATTTCATCAGCAATTCACCATTTAGTTAGCCAAGCTACATATTGAAATGTTCAGCAAAAAAACAGTGGAATTGAACTGCACAAAGGCCCAGATCCTCACAGGTAGTTAACCTTTGATTTCAGTGTGAGTTACCTTTGCCCAAGCTCTCCAAAACCTGAGACTTTTCCTTCTTTTTCTTTACATCTTTCTAATGTGGAGCAGGTGAAAGGCCCCAGCCTAACATCCCTGGAGACAGGACTCCTCAGTTTAGCAGCAGAACTGGTAGAGGCCGGGGAACAGCATTGCAAGCTATGCCACACCACCCTGCTTTAGCAATGTAACTGGCCCTGATCCTGAGGGAAATCTAGAGGGAAGTTCAGTCTCCAAGATCTTGGCCTCTCTGCTGAGATTGACAACAGAGAGGCAAGTGACAACAAGTTAATCCCAGATGCGCCAGTGGTTTCTGTGACGTGATACCTGTTCACTGGGAACTGGACTGAGACCTACCAAACTCATTTCACATGGAGGTTGCCAAAGGAGGATTTCTCTGAATGGCCGTGTGAGGGTATGTACTCTCCCGAGAAGAATTAGGACACCTAAGTTTCTCCACTTCTCTGTAAAGCAGCTGAGAACAGGCCACTGACAACTGAATAGACAATTTCCCCACCAAACCTAGACTAGGCTGGATAGAGGTGAAGCAATCAAACTTTTATTTTTCTTCTTATCACCAAAATCCCACAATCCCTTGCAACTGGGCTTCAGTATGTCTCAGGATGATTTTTTGAGTCAAGAGCCTCAGAACTAGGTGGAGCCTTCTTCCCCTCCCCACCACCCAAGAGCAGTCAGTGCTCAGAAAAAGGGCATCCTGGGAAATGGAGTCCTAAACTGACGCCTGGCCTATGAGAGAGGTGCTAGCACAGTGTGAAAGGAATCTGTGAGGAGCTGCCTTTCTCTAAAGAGAGGGAGACGTTTGGAGCCAAATGCAGGGAATTCTTCCTACCACAGGGACAAGCCCTCCCTTCTGCCCTGAGTTAAAGGGCTTACGATAGCCAAGGAAGTTGTGCAGGAGCATTCTGGCTTTGATTTTCAAGTGTCCTTTCATTTTTGAGTGCCTCCATTTTTTAATGAATCATTTGAGACAACTTTGGTGTCTGTAGTTTGGATATTCAAAAGCTGAAGCCCACAAAACAAGCAGACACTGGAAAAATATACAGTATGCCTCTGGGTCCAATGCTAATTGAATAACTGCACAGAGCTGGAATGAGCAAGTGCAGTACGTGTTTGAGGACATTAGAGGAAGATTAGTTATAGGGCCAGACAATGAGAAGGGAAAGATACAGTCAAAACACAGAAAGAACACCATTTCATCCTCCTGACTGACTGCTTTGATCAAAACACAGCTGACTCTGAGATTTGGCCCTGAGCTGCACATAGCCCTGGGTATATGCCATAGCTAGGGGCAACCTGATGTAATTGATCAGTTTATTCCATTGTTTTGGCTTCCTACTTCTCAATATCTGACTTTTTATGTCTTCTACTTTGGAACTAAAACAAATTGTCCAAACAATAAGGCCACATTATGAACAGTGAGGGTGATTAACCACTGGAACAAACTGCCAAGAGAAGTGATGGATTCTCCATCTCTTGATGTCTTCAGATCAAGACTGGGTGTGGTTCTGGAAGACAGGCTTTAGTCAAACACAAGTTATTGAGTTCCATACAGGAGTAACTGAGTGAAAATTAATGGCCTGTGTAATACTGCAGGTCAGACTAGAGTATCAGATGGTCTCTTCTGGCCTTAAACTCTAGGAATCATTATATTCTCCCTTTTTGAAACCGAAGCGCAATCTATTCTTCTGACCAGAAGCCAGGAACTCCTGCATCCTGATCCCAGCACTGACACCAAATCACTGAGTGACCTCTGGAAAGACACTTCCAAGTCTCTGTGCCTCAGTTTCCCCATCTGTACAACGGGAATAATACCCACTTCACTATGGGGCTGTGTGAATTAATTAGTTTTACCAGCACTCTGAAGATTAAATGCAGTAATGTTTGTGCAGCGTTTTGAAGATGAAAAATGCCAAGTCCTAGCAGTCACCCAGGTAGGCCTGAATTTGGTATCTTGGGTGCACAAGGTAGGGTTTTATCAGCTGTTTGCACACTGTTGTATGTTGTGTTTGATGTGTATAAACTTAATTAATTTTTTTTAAAGAGACAAATCTTGAGCGGGGAGGGGTGGGAAGAGAAAGTCTGAGCTTGAATCAAATGCAGGGGAACATGGTGATTCTACAAAAAGACACGGGCAAGACAGAGTCACGGTATTTCCTGTTCTCCATAGTGGTTGCCATCTGGATTCTCCTGACCAGAAGAGCTTTTAAAGCATTAGGTTAAACATCCTAATCCAACCTGAATTTAAAATCAAAAACTCAAAACACCTCTCCTTAACTCAGTTTCCAACTTTATGCCAGAAATGGGGTAGGGGGCCCAATTAGACCAGCGATCCTCTCCCTACCTTGCACACGTCCCATCCTTTGCACTCCTTACGTTGTCCTATTGCACTGTCATGTAGTGCTGCACTGCTGCAATGCAAGCTACGGGCAGGACAACCCCGCACAAGAATGTCGTGGCTCCCGGCAATACAATATTCTCTTTCTCTCGCTGGCTGCTTTGAGTGAATGGGGCTGTTCCTTTTCTCTCGCCACTCCTTGGGGGTGCAGGGTGAGGAGCCTGGGGCCTCTGATTCAGTGCTCCTTGTGCTGCCTTGTGCATGAGGAACACTCTGCTCACTCTGTGTTCCTCAGTTCCCCCATCTATGCAGATAGTATTTAGCTCCCTCTCCAGGGAGTTGCAATCCTTCCTTAACTCATTAGCATGTGTAAAATGCTTTGAGATCTTCAGAAGGAAGGTGCTAGAGAAGGGCTAAATACTATTAGCACCTCTATTTTACACATCACAGAGAATTAATGAGGAGCTGGCACCGCCTGGAGAACCCTGATGAACAATTCTGCTTACATAGGAGGCACTGCCTGCATTTCTGTTCCTCCATTATTTTAATCGCTGGGTTGTTAGCAGGAAAACAGGATCTTTGCCTGCATCTGCTGCTTATTCCCCATCCAAGGTCTGAATTCCCCATTTGTGGCATCCCAATTAGCTGCTGTGGAGTTGATTGTGATGTTATAAATGGGGGATTGTGATCCTAGCTGGGGAGCAAGCTGCAAGGGCAGAGGAGGTTTCTAAGGGCCAAGATGCCTGTTTTCATGCCAAGGCCCCTAATAATGAACTGTGAAGGGAAGAGAAATTAGCTAAACCAAATGGTCTCTAAACTAAGCAGCTCTGAAGGTTTCTCCAGAAGGCTCGTCCAAGCTAATTCTGTTACCAGTCCCTCAGTCCACTGGTCTTTCCAACCGTATTTTTGGGTCCCTGCAGCTCACAGCCCTGGCAGCCATTCGAGGCCCATAAGAGCAGTAATTAAAAAACAACAAAATTGTTCTTGATCATTTGAAAGTCAGCTCTACAGTTTAATAAATTCAGAGCTGGAAGGGGACCCTTCCCGAGCACAGGCAATTAGAGAAGCGGGTTGGGGCTCAGCTGTTGTATAAACTACTCTCACATGCCAAGACATACTGGGCAGCCTTCCACATCAGGAATAGAGCAGGACCATGAACTCTCCTCAACAGGAACTAGGGCATGATTGGCAAATTCTAAGTGCTAGCCTGAAATGGAGATGCTCCTATGGGGCCGTAAACCTTTGCACCAACCCTGGGAGCAATACGGGATGAGTAACTGGGCTGAGAATCCTCCTGCCAAGGAAGGGCAGCTACTGGAGTAGCCCCCACAGCTCCTGTGCCCCCACTTCATGGGGGATTAGCAAGTAGGTACAGATAGTCATGGATCCACCAGCCCCACCACCTGCTGAGGTCATCAACTCAACTGGTCCCTGCTCTGCCCTCAAGATTCTCTGTATGGCTGGGGCATAGGGAGTTGTCTGGAGCAAGGGGTAGAGAGCTCCTGTGTGAACCCCTGGATTCCTTTTCTCCAACCCAAGGACCGTGAAAAAAAAAGAGAAAAAAGAAAAACCCAATTGAGCTGACGCCGAAGAGGAAGAGAGGGACTGAAGGACCCGCTCCCGAATTGCCACTGCAGACCCAGATGTGCAGCCCCAATAACAGATGGACTGCCGCCCCAGGCACCTGCTTCCTTCACTGGTATCTGGAGCCGGCCCTGTTGAACCCACAAACACTAGTTCTGTTGCTGACAGAGATCTCTGAGACATGGTGTTGTAGGGGTACTGCCTGAACAGTGATGGGAGAACCTCAACTGGTTTGGAGAAGGATCCCAAAAATTTGCTTTTTCTAACTTTCTCCCAATGGCCAAAGCTCTTGAGGGCAATAAATCTCATAATAGGCGGGCCATCTTGAGAGATTTCTGTTCCTTCTGGCATGTTCAGCAGCTGGGAATGCTATGGGAGTAGACTGTCTTGTGGTATTTCAGCATCTCCAGCCCTTGCCTGATCCCAGCAGCCACCTTCCAAATGAAAAATAGTTTTAAAGAAAAAGTTACACCAACATCAGCACCTCAGAGTTCAGCCTGGTGCACTGGCCCGAGACATGTTCCAGTTCTAATGGGATCCAACTCCATTTCTTCATCACCTGTTCAGAAGTATGAGAACAGTAGGAGAATGGAACAGACTGTACAAGGAAGTGCAGAAGTGAAAGTGCCTTCACTGGAGGTTTTCAAAAGGAGGCTGGATCCATCTGTCTATGATGGTTTAGACACAACAAATCCTGCATCTTGATGGGGGTTAGACTAGATCAGTGGCTCTCAACCTTTCCAGACTACCGGACCCTTTTCAGGAGTCTGATTTGTCTTGCGTACCCCCAAGTTTCACCTCACTTAAAAACTACTTGCTTACAAAATCAGACATAACAATATAGAAACGTCCCAGCACACTATGGCTGAAAAATGGTTTACTTTCTCATTTTTACCATATCATTATAAAATAAATCAACTGGAATATAAACATTGCACTTAAAACATTTTTCAGTGTAGTCTATAGAACAGTATAAACAAGTCATTGTCTGTATGAAATTTTAGCTTGTACTGACTTCGTTAGTGCTTTTTCTGCAGCATGTTGTAAAACTAGGCAAATATCTAGATGAGATGACATACCCCCAGGAAGACTTCTGTGTACCCCCAGGGTATGTGTATCCCTGGTTGAGAACCACTGGACTAGAAGACTCTTGTAGTCCCTTTCTAACCCTATGGTTCTACGCATCTATGAATCTTAGTGCACTGGCCATAGGGACTCACTTTAGAAACACGAGGGCTTGTTCGCAGATGCAGCACTGCATGCAAACGGATGTGTCTGGGACCAAGGCGTCAAGTTTCCATCTAGGATGAAGAACCACTGAGATGGCGGCAGAACACGCAGGCGCAGAATGGAAAAGCATTTCCTCCCCTCCACCCGACGGTGAAACTTTGGCAAGCCATGGCAATCTGAACAGCTAGCTGCACCTGGGACTGAACACAAAGTAGTTTTGTCTGTTTTTTCTAGCTGCTTCACATTTCTGTCCTGTCCTATGTTGTTCTCCACCCCCCTTCAAGCCCCTGACAGCTTCACCGAAGCAGCACTCTTGATGTCATTTCTAGGACTGGCCATTGGAGGCTGGAGCTAAGTAGTTTGGCTTGTTTTCCCCTCTCTCTAGGTTGTAATGTTTCGGCACAGTGGGGTCCACCTGTATGTCATTATGACGCATGCAGATCCCACTTGTCTGTGCCATTTATAGTTCAAATCCCAAATTAGAAAAGAAAATGTGTGTCTCATGGATGGGAACCTTTTGTTACCATCTCTTGCCTTCCATGCCTTCTTCTCTGGTGTGCTGACACTGCATTCGCAGCCAAGCAGCTGTGTGCAAGAAACAGTCTAGAACAGCACATCTGTATCTGGCTGTGCACTAGTACTGCAAGTACACATACTCCCAGTTTCTGAGGCATCAAAGGAGCACTGGACTTAAAAGTGAGTTGATCGCTATCCTTTATTGGGGAAGAACTCAGCTGACCCTGACCAGGAGATTCTATTCCTAGTCTGCTTCATTCACAGACAGGTGTGCTCAGGAGCAACAATAGCAGAAGCCACAGCAGCTTGTCTACCTTCTCAAATCAGTTCAGGACAGTGTCTTTGTGTGTCCCGATCATGTTCCACACAAACTCCAGCTCAAAAATCCTCCCCTGTCCTCAGCATCAGGCACTTCGTTCTGAATGTTGAGCAAGTGAGCTGCCCACCCACTTCCTTTGGAATTGTCCTGCTAATAGAGAAGAAGCCATTTTAGCCCTACTGGATTTGAAGGTGGGGTTCTAGGTGAGATTCATTTGCTGTGGCCTTTATGTTTAACCCTTTGATGCAGAGTTTTGCCTCATGGGTTAATTTCCAGGATGTATTTGCCATAACAAAACATAAAAATAACCCTTAGCCCTTTTCAGCACAACAGCCCCTTCCTCCTGAGGAGCTCCCGGTGCTTGGCAGACATGAATGATTCATGCTCAGGGGAAGGTAGCTTAGTATTATCTCCGTTTTACTCAAGGGGAGATTGCAAGACAGAGAGAGGGTAAGTGACATGACAAAGGGTAGGGAGTGAGCCACTGGCAGAACCAGCAACAAAGCCCACAACTCCTAACTCCCAATCTCATGATCTAATTACTAGACAGTGCATAACCCATATGCACAGACACATCCCTCCTCCTGTAGGATCCAGTCTTTTGACCTGGGTATGGATGATGTGGTTTGCATGCATCCGCCTTTTTCGTGACTATATCAAAGACCGAAAGTCAAGGTTTCTTGCACTACCTTCTGAAGCCAATTGTCCATCTGCAGCATGTGATATAGCGTTACATATATTGCTCCAGGCAATCTCCACGAGGATACCAGGGTTACATATGTGATCCTCGACAGCCTGTGTGTATTTCACGGCTTCAGCAGGATCCTCAGAAAGTCCCTGGACACTGTTGTTGGTGGATGGATATCTGGAGAAGTTAGAAGATGCAGTGAGAACTGAGCGACAACTAGCTAAATTTTCTGGTGCTTCTGCACCATCGAAGACCCAGTGAGATTTCACTATAGAGCGATTTCTGACGCAGATGTGTTCAAGGTCTATCAAACCTGTGTATTACCTGTACTGCTATACGAGTCAGGAACCTGGACCCTCTTACAGGCAGATTTGGAGTGGTTAGAGACATTTCATATGCACCACTAGCACCAAATTCTGAGCATAAAGTGGTTTGGCTTTGTGTGAAATGTCATAGTCTCACAAAGATCTGGCCTTCCTTCAAACGCTCACTAGATTCAAAAGTAGCGTTGCAAGCTCTTCAGCCTTGTTGCCAGGGTGGACAAATACACTCCACCACACTGTGCTCTCAAACTCTCCATCGACGCGCAAGGAGGTGCATGCCCTGACCCGACCTGGTGCTGCCTGTGGGGCCACACATCCCAGAGATATGTGGATTGTCAGGATTATGCCAGATCTGGAAACTTCACTATCCAATGGCTGGTGTGATGCCATTGACCATGGTCACTCTGGCTGATGCAATGGCCCTCAGCAGGCCACACGTGTTTGATGGTGAGGATGATGATTGATGATATGGTGGATGAAAGCTCAGTCTTCACCCATTGCCCAAAGTGAGTTGTCCCTGGAGTGCAGAGAGCTTGTTTAACTTCCCCCACCATGTTGTTTGTCATTTTCCTGCTGCCTCTGCCCTTCCCAGTTGTGACTAGGGTTACAACTTCTATAGCACCACTGATGGACTTGGTGCAAGATGAATGGGAAAGCGAGGTCCCTGCCCCTGAGGATGAGAGGATATACTGGAAAGCTCACCTGCTCTCCAGTTTAAAACCTCTGGGGCCAATCCTGTCCCCTGCCTTGTGCAGGTATGAGGCCCTAAAAGCAGCATAAGGGCAGCATTTCTGCTGTATGTGGGTGGGCCAGCTACCCTGCTCTGTGCCCTCCGGAGGACAGCTGGGTGGCAAGTATCTCTGAGGCAATGTGCAGAAGGGATTCTGTTTACGTGTCTTTGGAAGGGAAGAACATGCCTGGTGGCAGGAGAGGAGAATTTGGCCCTAATTTTGCAGATTCTAGAAGCTGAGATAAACTTCCTAGCAATAGTGGTGACCCTGTTAGGGAAGGGAAAGCATGTTGTGCCTGGAAGGACACATACGACATATAGCTTTTGACTAGGGGGCTCGATACATGCTGACTATGATTTAATCTGATATTCCTCTTCCATGGATCAATAAAAGCGGGGGGGGTGGAGGTATCTGAAGAGGAGACATTACTGTACAGCCATTAAATAGAAGGTAGCCAAAGTATGAAGCCTGGTGAAACTCAGCCTCTTTTGTTGGCAATTTCACCAGAAGTGTGCTCGTGCTACATCGGATGAATCTCAGCAGCAATTGACAGGGAGGATTTCAATCAGAAAGCTATCTCCTTTAAGGACTGCTTTTGGGGCCACGCTGAGAAAGCAACCTGCAATCTGTTTCCTAATGGTGAGCGGTAATGGGGCTGGCTCAGACCAGGGCGCATGATGGAGCGAGAGTAAATGAGTCCCCCGAACACATTGCGGAGAGGGAAACAATCAGAGCAGTCACTATTGAAATACAGGCCAATTCCACTTGAAGTCCCTCTGTAATAATAACAAGGTCCCCAGCTCTCCCTCCCCATTCCACTTGCCTCTGACATTGAGCTAGTGAGCAAATATTATCCTGACCATGAACTGGATTCTAAATCACTTTGGATGGGTCCCATCTCAGCAGGCCAGAGACTGGTGGCTTGAGCTTGTGAATATGTATTATTCTGCTCACCTCTGCCTCACAGTGCAGGGCTGCCTTCCACCTTAGGCCCCAGGCACTGCATCCTTTATAAGCAAAGGTGTGTGCTACTTGAAGGATAAGACACACGCTACCCATGCACTGACATAAAGCGGGGATCGGGGGGAGATATGCAGGGGGGGAGGACTTGATCAAGGTCTTAATTCCCCTTGCACTTAGAGAGAGAACTAGAAACTCTCCTTTCACCTGACCAGTGTTCAGGAAGCTCCTCCTTCACAGACATGTCATTGCCTTGGAGGGAGGTCAACCTACACCATAGTTATCACTTTGCAATAAAGCAAAACATGGCTGCTGCGGCCCTGGTTACTAGGAGTTCATTAAATCAAGGTGCTGAGACTGCATGACTGCAACCCTTATTGATAATCTCTGCACTGGACAGGCATCTCCACAGCACTGACAAAGCTCCCCAGATGCTATCCCAGCAGGTGCTGGGCTCAGAGTAAAAATTGGGCTGGATTGTGGGGGGGGGGTTAAATTTCTTTGGTTGTTGCAAAGTCCTGGTCAAAAGTTTGGAGGAGCTTGTCTCCAGGACAGTGACCACATCTCGTCTGACCAAGGGCTCAGGCAAGTGCAGACTAGCTTCTGCCTGGGATGTGATAACTCCAAATGGCACCTTTTTACATTTCAAGCGCAGCTCCAATTCTCCTCCATTTGTGCAGCAGCGGTGGCTGTGTCCTTAGCCTGGTAAATAATGCATACCACTCTCGCTTCTATGCAGCCAGACAAAGGCAGGTAGTGTATCAAAGAGTAATATTGCACAGCGAATTGCAGTGTAATGGCAGTAATTTAGTGCCCTGTAGGTGATCAGAGATTCAGAAAGTATCAGAGCCCCATGATCTGTGCTGACTGGCAAGGTGATTGGAGATACAGTACAGAATTTGACCTTTGGATTGTCTCCTAGCTAACTGGAGCCATAAAAATTTCAGAAGACCAGGCTGTCTCCCAGACAATGGGTTGTTGGGTAGATAAATAGATTTTGTGTGTGTCTATGCATATCTATGCACACATAGTATATGATGAGTGTCATATGTATACATCTATGCATACACACACCCACAGTATATTCAGGAGAGTGCATGCAGACTATGAAAGAAAGACTGATCATGAGTCAGGCTAGTTATATAATGAATAGGCCTGGGGAGGCTGAAGGTTTCTTTGGTTATTTCTTATTGTCTGCATGCAAGAACGAGAAAGGACTTTTCATTAGGGTTCCAGCAGGATCCTAGCCGGCAGAGTCTCAATTCATTTCACACACAAGCTCGCAGATAATGATATGTCAGCGTTTACTAGGGGGAAGATTCAACCTCTTTGGCCACCATAGCCTTGAGGGCATTAACATTCCTTTCTGGAGCGTTTGTCTCTGCTGATCATCCTGGAAGTCATTCTGGGCTAGAGAAATCATATCAGGAGAAATATGCTATTTTCAGGCTCCCTGCTCGCTCCTGGATCCGAGGGCAGCGGGAAGCGCTGAGCTGTGTGTTCCCTTGGAGCTCAGCAGAGACCTGGACGGATATAATCACTCCCGTGCTACTCAGAGAATACAAAACCGTGCAGGAGTGTAGAGGGCTGTCACCTCACATTTGCACAGACCTCGGTGCAGGAGCCAGCCCTTTTCTCCTTGCTGGTTCCCACTGTGCTGTATGGAGGGAGCTCTCAGCATCCCCACCATCCTCCAGTCCGTGCAACCCTCTGTCACGCTCAGGGGGCTTCAGGGCCAGGGGAGCCAGAGACATCTTTAGCAAAGCAAGGGGCCCAGCCCTGCCTGGTGGACCTGCACACAAGGACCCAAACTGCATGTTTAAATAAGTGAGAAGGGACTGAAACTGTGAAGTGCTTGGGAAGGACAGTGATTAGTACCACGATAACACACTTTCTTTTTAAATAGCATCCCGTGTCCCAGAGAACCACAGTACACTTTACAGGGCAAGTCAATCACAATCCTTCCGCAGAGGAGGAAAGATTTGGCCTGACTTTCCAGAGAGGCATTTGAGCATAGGAGTGAATTTACATAACTGTCTTTTTTCATAACAAGTGAGAGCTGTTGGCATCAGCTGGTGCACTCGGCTGCCCATCCACTACTCGACAGGCCTTCTAAGGAACTGTGCAGCACCACTGACAGCACAAGACTAGAGCTTTTCATTACCCTTTAGCAACACCTTGCAGCTTCTCCCCCGCAGACAAATCTCCCACAGAGTTGCATTTTTCATGGGCAGGCAGCATGGCCTAGTCATATGGCACTGGACTGGGGCTCAGGAGACTTATGCTGTATTGCCAGCTCTGCCACCGGCCTGCTAGGACACCCTGCGTAAGTCACTTCACCTCTCTGCGCCTCAGTTTCTCCATCTCTCAAACGGGGATAATGAGACTGACCTACTTTGTAAAGTGCTTTGAGATCTACGGATGGTAAGAGCTAGATATTAGTATTATATTTATCACCTGATGCAAACCAAGTGTTCAGAGCAGGGTACCCACCAGTGTCCTTAAGATCATAACCTGGTTATGTCTGTCTTTTGCCTCTGTACAAGAGCACCAGTCTGTGTGATGCCTGTGTCTCACAGAGCTCCGCCAGACCACTGAATAAACACACCCGACCAGGCATACAGACCCAATAAGACAAAGCCGTTAAGAACTTTATCTATTCTAAGGTATTTCTACAACCCCCAGCACTGAGTGTTTCACAATCCTTAATGCAGGTATCCTCGTAACTCCCCAAGGAGGTGTTTTTACCTTTTATTCTTTTAGCGATGGGGAACTGAGGCCCAGAAAGACTAAGAGACTTGCCCAAGGTCACGTGAGAAGTCTGTGGCAGAGCTGGGAATTGAAGCCATGTCTCCTGAGTCCAGACTAAGACTCTAACCACTCGAGTGCAAACCATCCTTCCCTGAGGCCCAAATATCATCCAGCTCAAGTCACCCGGAGTTTTGCTTTGGACTTTACTCCCTGAGTGTCTCTGATTCAGGGCATCACACATTTAAGGGTCATCTGCCAAAAGATTTAATCTGCGCACAAGCCAATGACGGAGTGCGCATGTCAGGAAGACTCCTGCATGATTTCATAGGACATGACAACATGGAGGAGACATGTTCAAAACACTCTATAGCGACTGGCATGGGTTATTTTGCGATGTGGACACATGTCTATTGAGAACTCAATTAAGACGTACCTTCTAATTTTAAACTGGTCACCATTGCTTTTGGTAAGGCAAAACTCCCCTGTGCTCAAAGCTAGCCAGTGTCTGCCTCATCTGGGGTTGGATTAGAACCAGCATCATAGTACTGAGCTGCTCCATATACCAATCCCCCATCACCCCCACAGCTAGATTGAAACTAGCACCCTAGAAATGAAAGATTCCATATCCTATTCCCCGGCTCCTTTGAACCAGCCTAAGTCCTCTGCTTAGGGCTGGTTTAGAATCAACACCCTAGAAGCAAGAGGCAGTAGCTTCCCATCCCCAAAACCTCCTGAGCCAGCCGGTTTCTCACTTTACGTTGTGCTTCTGTTCTCCATTTCAGGAATTGCTCTAGAAGCCCGACCTCCTGTGACACTGCAGGGCTGCACTCCTAACTCAGCTGTACTTTGCATAAACTGGGACCCACTTTACTCTCATTGCCATCTCCATCCAGTGGACACCAGTCTATGAGGGACATCCTGGATTAAAGGAGCCCACAACAACCAGGGTGGGATGAGGTGTACAAACCCTATACTGAGCAACAAGGGCTTAAGGGCTCGTTTTGCACTTAGCCAGCCCCGCCCTGCCACACCGGCAGCAAATGCCCATCTGCTGGAGAAATTAAAAGGCAGAGAATTAACTCAGTGCTGAAGGTGAACAGCCTTGCAGCCCACAGCTCCAGCAGAGCAGAATAAAGCCTAAAGGCTCTGATGCAGCTGCCTAAAGGGGCCCTCTGTGAGGAAAGGGAGGACTCTCTGCAAAAAGATAAGCAGAGAGGGAAGTACTCTGTGTCCCTGGACAGTAGTGACTCCGCCTTGCTTCTTTGGGAGTTGGATTTTCCCATCAGGTGAAGGCCTTGAACTGAGGTGACCCCAGGGGGAGACCAAGGGAAGAGGCCCAGGGAGGATAGTCTTACCTAGTCTTGGTTGCTAGGCTACTGGTAGCTAAAAGGGTCCTGGGTTGGAGCCTGGTAGAGCAGAAGATCCTGGGTTCTCCTCCCCTCAACCCCCTTGGTAGTCTGGGGTTGTGGCTGTGACCATTAGGCCATGCTTCCCAACTACAACCTGAGTGGAGACCATTACACAGGATTATGGAAATACAGGTGTGTCACAGAAATACAAGTGCAAACCCCAACTCTCCTACCTTGCAGATGGACCTCAGTCTTGAGTTTCCCTTTCATCCCCTCCTTAGTTCTGAAATCACCAAACCTTCAATGCTGGAGCACTTAGCTGCAGTTAGAATTGCCATCTTTAAAAGGTCATCATCTGGACTCAAATGTTGTGGCTTCAGGCTGGTGCACTATTCAGAAGTGAAATGCTGCCTTAGCCCTGAAGACTTTCCATTGTTCATTGGTGAACAGGTTCAGATCACATAGGAACAAACCCAAACTCAACTTCTTAACTAAGCTTGAAAAAGTTTGGTTAACATTTCCCATTGTCATTAATGTTCATTTTCATGCCTCTCCCAGGTTGTGGCTAGAAACTACTGATCTGTAGCACAAAAGGTCATGCTTGTGTTTTACTGCTCTGACTGGAAGCAGGAGACATCTCTTAAGAGAACTTACTGCAAGGCAGAATGACCTAGAGCAGTGGTTCCCAAACTTTAACAGCCCGCGAACCCCTTTCACAAAATTGTGAACTCTCGTGAACCCTCTTCTAAAAATGAATATTTCCAGGGATTTAAGTTTAAATTTCCTCAGTGTGATGGATGCACTTGCTTTGCTCTGCACAACTCTTGGAAGCCCAGAACCACTGGAGAAAGATAAAGTCTCAGGTCTGGTAACATAGACTGCTAACAACCAACAAACTAGAAAATGAGAAGACTCACTCAAGTTTCACTGAAGCAAAACAGAACTCCAGAGAGAATGACAATTACTGAGGCACCTTAACCCTGCTACACTGGCTGCAACGTGCTTCCGGCTGGTTCTGATCACAAACAGCTTTACTTCCGCCACAAGGGTGTCCTGCGAGGGACTAATTAACTTTGACCATCCCCCATGTGCAGCATGGTCCCTGCTCACTCTGCCCTCGATGCCAACTTCCCCTGTTTGACAAGGACAGGGGTCTGAGCTGCCATCTGCATGTCTGGGATCTCAGCTGCTGCCCTGCCCACCACAGGGCTCAGGCTACTGGCCCTGCACCAGGGTCTGGGCTGCCAGATCCACACTCCATGGGGCTCCTGTTGCTGTACCCCGTTAACTGTTCCGGTCCACTGAGCTCGGGCTGCAGGTCCTGCTGACCGTCGGGGCTCGGGCTGCCGCCTCCAACTGCCCAGCTCAGCTCTTCCTGGGGCTCAAGCTGCCAGACCCATACGGAGCGCTGGGGTTCGAGCTGCTGGCTCCCCCGCTGACAGGGGCAGGGCTCGGGCTGCCAGCCCCAACTGCCCAGCCCCGTTCTCTCTGGGGCTCGGGCTGCCAGCCCTGCGCGGAGTGCTGGGGTTTGGGCTGCCGGCTTCCCCGCTAATGGGGCAGGGCTTGGGCTGCCAGCCCAAACTACTCAGCCCTGTTCTCCCTGGGGCTCAGGCTGTTTTCCCTGCAACCAGGTCCCACCTGCTGCCTCCAAGGCCCAGGGTCTTCTGGCCACCATGAGTGAAATTTTTCTGGCGAACTCCCTCTAATGTTCGGCGAACCCCCAGGGGTTCGTGAGCCCCAGTTTGGGAACCACTGACCTAGAGGAATGGGCCAAGAATTTAGCACCTACAGGTGTCATTCCTTAAACGTCTAGTAACTCCCTTGAACAAAGCTCTGTATCCTCATTAATGAGGATAATGATCCTTCCTCACCTCTCAGGGACTAGACAACATTTTTAAAGGCAAGTGATACTATTATGATGACTTCTCCAGACCAATCTAGCAGACTTCAGAGAAGTGTCAAGACTTAGCCCTGTTCCAGAACCTGAGCGCCTTCTGAAGTTCCATGGGGCCTGAGGGCAATCAGCAATTTGCAAGAGGCATCCCACCCCTTTGAGAGTCACACCTCAGCACATGTCCTAGGCTTGCAAGTCAAATGGGAGCCATGCATGGCAATGAAGACAGGCATCAGCCCTGGCTGTGGAATCCCTTCTCAGCTGAGTTGCTTACTTCACAGACACAGGTAGTTTTGTGGTGGGTAATTTGATTAATTTAATTCTAATTAATTCTGTAATCTCATGCTGTTCCTGGAACCTGTACAGAGCCCGTCAAGGTAGAAGCACAGAAGGCGACACAGGCAAACTAAAGATTCAGTCCACTGGCTTCTCTATATTTAGCTTACCAAGAAAAACACCCAACAGCAGCGTCTTCCAGCCTGCAGGGTCCTGATACCAATTTCTGTCATGCCCACACTTCCCGGTGGTCCAGCTCAAGAAAGGGGTGGATGTGACTGCATCAGAATTAGTGTCCTCTGGGCCATAATCATCACAGGCCAAATTCATCCCTGGAGTTATAGTACATGGGGTGTGGGGGGGTTTGCCCCATGATATTATGGGGGGTGGGGAGGGAAGGAGAAACAAAATATTAGGGAAGTCCTCATGAACATAGGAAACTTCCAGTCCAACATGCCCCATCCAGCCCCTGACTGCCCCCATATCCTTTTCCTGCAGCATCCCACATCCAGCCATTTGCTTCAACTCACCCTCTTCATCCTGTTTTGTCAGCAGCCCTCTCAGCTCTGAGAATTAAAGGGGCATCTCTGTCCCAATCCCCTACCCCGGTAACTTCCGTTTGTTTCCCTTTGCAGAAAGCAGTTCTGTCCAGGTCCCCCGTTTTACTCCCACTTGCCGCACCATCACATTATTCCCCCCTCCTTTTTGATGCCTTCACTGGGGCAAACACTTTCCCTATTGATCAGAGCTGAGGCCAAGGAGACAGGCCTGCTGGGTTCTGTGCACAGCTCTGCTACTTACTTGCTGTGTGACCCTGGGCAGGTCACTGCCTCAGTCTCCCCATCTATAAAATGGGGGTGTTGAGCTGAACCTTCCTTGCAGAATTGTGAGAGGATCACTCACTAATGCTTGTGGAGCACATTGTGCTCCTCGGATGGGAGAGGGCAGAAAAGGGTGAGGGTTAGAGATTAGTATCTGCTATATCAGATTACCCCAAAGGCTACTCCTTTCCAGTGAAAATCAGCCCAATTTCCCCAGATCTTCCTGAAAACTTACATTCTTTGGACTTGGTGCCTCCTCAAGACCCGCCTTTGTGGCAGAGCCATAATCCCCTTGCAGTGGGATGGGCCCTAGGCCGGCATACAGTATCCCAAGTGGGGTCTCACTAGTCCCAGCATTGCCTCCTTTGGTTTGTGTTGCGCCCTTTTGCTAATACAGAAATGCATTAGTGGGTCTCCTTTGCGGTCACCTACCGCTGTTTGATCATCAGAATGATTTTCCCACAGGAGCCCCCTGATTCTTGAGGTCTGAGCTGAGTGGTTGAACAGTTAGTTTCTAAAACAGTTCAGGGGCTATAGAAAATCTTCCCCTTCCACTCAGCTCTGTGTATACAGGTTGCATTATCTGAGTTAAGGCTCCAGCCACAGGGAACCCATTGTTGACAACAAAATATTTTGAGTCGTTTTTCATGTCATGTATAAATGCATTTTTAAATACAAAGTTTGAGGCCCTTGTGTGCCACAAAACTTCAGAGCTATTCCTGAAGCATACTTCCTTATTTATTTACTGCCGTGTCACTGGCTAAATGGAACCCTGAACAACATTAACAGGGAAATAAACATGTAACATGGGAGCCATGTTATCAACACACTGCAGGAGCCGAGGATGACGTTCCAGCTCAGAGCTGATGCGGGAGGCATAGGGCCATGTGAACGGCATGATGAGGTCGTCAGCTTGACAGATCTGAAACTGACGGGGATGAAAACATTAAAATTGATCATTGTTGGTGCTGCTTCTTGCATTGCAGTGGTAACAGAGGCTGGGGGAGGAGGGACTGATTGGCCACCCTCTCTCCCCAAAATGATATGGCAGCAAAGCAACCCCTTGGTTGCCTGTAAAGGAAGAGTGTGAGAATTGACAGCTGTGCGGCCCTACACTTTTTGGAGTCGGAGGCTGAGTTCTAGCCCCACTGTGACCTTGAATCAATACTTACTTTTGTAAGAGAGAAAATTCTTTCTGCAGGATTGATGGATATTTGTCCCACTGAAAACCATGACAGATGGGTTTTGTTCAAACCTCTATGCATTTTAAAATTGCATTTACACTTGCTAAACAAGAACTGTGTCTGGAACAAACCTGTCTCCCTCTCGCTTTTCATTTTCCCCTCCTTTGGGAGCTGAGCAGCCATGAGGCTGCTGGGAACCTGCGCCCGATTTAGAATTGGGTCCTGCTCAGATTCTTTGGGTTTATTCTTTTTAACCTAGTGTTTTTGCTATTCAGAAAACATAGTGCTGCTCCCCACAGAGGAAATGGGAGTTTAAGTTCCTTTCGGTTGAGAGATTAAATTCGTGGTTACTACAGATCCCATAACACAGTGCCCAGTGGATTGTACACTGGACTGGGAGCCTGAAATGTGGTATGGGTTTCGGTAAGCCACTTCCACTCTGTACCTCAGTTTTCCCATCTGCAAAAAGGGGGATAATACTACTTTTCTTGCTTTGCAAAATCTGTTAGATTTGTGAATGAAAAGTGCCCTGTAAGAGTTCAGTGTTGTTATCAGCACTTTTTTAAAGAACAGTGATGCTAGCCCCTGCCATTCCGGCAACATTGCAGCTCAAATAATTACATTCTGCCTAAATAAAAGTCCTCCTCTTTTACCAGTGAATGCTAGTGTTGCCTTCCTTTCCATTCTGAAATGCAGGTTGCTTTGCTGTTTTCTCTTAAATAGTTGTCATGTCTCTCTCCCTGCCCCCCAAAGTGATTGCATTTCAGTGGTAAGCGATGACACTTTTATGCACTATTGCATGTTTTATAGTAAAGGGCTTTAGGGATCCATCAGGATGAAAAGTGCTGTAGATATATGACAGCATTACTAAGATACTGTCATGCACTGGCTAGTGCACAGTACTCTACAAATCAAAGCAAGACAACTCAGCTGTGTGGCATAGGCCCTATACCTCCAACTCTTCATGGAGATTCTATTTTAGCTTAAGTGGTAAAGTCCTATGCTTCTGGAGTAGGAGGCTCCAAGTTCTATCCTCACTGGCACCCTAAAGTTCCAAGTGTCCACAATGTGCAGCAGAACAACAATTATTTTTGCCTTTTCTTTTCTTTTTCAAAGAGATCCTCTTCTTCCTAGCTGGAGATCTGAGCGTGTCCTTCTGCTTTACATTCCCACTCTCTGGATCCCACATTGCAGCCACCACATACCGGCACAGCAGGTTTGGGTGGCAGTTCCTGAACAGCACTGACGCCCAGGTGCAGAGCTGGCTGACGGGCAGCTGGTGTGCAGAAGAGACTAAGAGAGAGAGAGAGAGAGAGAGTGTGTATGTGTATGTGTCCTCCCACAAAAAGACTCGTCATTCCTGTCCAGTCTTTTTATCTTATTGATTTACAGAATGTCCTAGTGCTGGGGTCAGGAAAGTAGCCAGGACAATTCCTATTAAGCTGCATATAACCTTTATTCATTTGCAGTTCTGGCCTTTCATAAGAACAGTCACATTGGGTCAGACCAATGGTCCATGTAGCCCAGTATTCTGTCTTCTGGCAGTGGCTGGCGCCAGATGCTTCGGAGGGAGCAAGTGGAACAGGGCAATTATCAAGTGATCCATTCCCTGTCATCCCGTCCCAGCTTCTGGCAGTTAGAGGTTTAGAGACACCCAGCATAGGCGCCAACTTTCCCCGGCGCTGGTGGGTGCTTGCACCTCTGCCCGGCCCTGCCCCAACTCCACCCTTTCCCCACCCCTGCCCTGCCCCCATTCCAACCCCTTCCCCAAAGTCCCCTCCCCTATTAGACCCCTTCCCCAAATCCCTGCCCCGGCTCCGCCTTTTCCCCGAGCACTCTGTGTTCTTCTTCCTCCCCCCTCCCTTCCAGTCATGTGAAACAGCTGTTTCATGGTGCAAGTGCTGGGAATTAGGGGGGGAAAGCTTATCTAATTGTTTTTTTAACACAATTATACTTTTGGCTTTCACAACATCCCCTGGCCATGAGTTCCACAGGGTGACTATGTGTTGTGTGAAGAATACTTCTTTATGTTTGTTTTAAAACTACTGCCTTTAATTTCATTGGGTGACCCTTAGTTCTTGTCTTATGAGAAGGTGTAAATAACACTTCCTTATTCACTTTCTCCACACCATTCATGATTTTATAGATCTCTATTATATCTCCCCCCCACCCCAAGCTTCACATATTTGTTTCATGCCATCTTTATTTGTCAGTGTATCCCCCTTCATTGCCCATATCATCATTTCTTGTGGTTGTCTAATGGAGGAAACACTCCTAGTCCCATTGCAATCAAACTTTATAGATTCTTTGGGGCAAGGTTTTGTCTTTCTATTGCAGTAAAGTGTCAGGCAAAAAGGTACGGTGCAAGATACCTATATCTGTGTCATGCTAATGGTTCTGAATTACACTATGATGGTTCTGTGATGTGATGCAATGAAGAGAGGGGTGGGCCCAATCAGCATGTGAGGTTAGAAGGCAGAGTTACTCAGAAGCCAAGGGAAAGGGAGTGTTGTATGTACCCTGGTGCAGAGCAGTGTGATGGGCACAGACAAGGAGCCTAGAGAGAAGAGAGGCCTGTTGCCTACTCTAGTCTACTGCCATGACGCCAGAAGCTGAGGGGCGTCTGAAAGGCTAACCCTCTCTTCCGGTGGTGGCTGGTTTAGATAGGAACCCCTCACAAACATGGCGACTGTATTCAGGTGTGCCCCTCACAAACATGGCGGCGACTGCCCCTCACAATGATGGCAGCTGAGGTCTCCTCCCCGAGAGCGGGGCGATACGTGTCCCTTAACAGAAAGGGGCCATGCGCATGCGCGTTCGGGGCACAGCGAAGGAAGATGGTTAAGAAGCGAGACGGGCTGAGCGTCGCTCAAGAGGTGACAGCCCCTCCCCCCATCCAGACAGCTGGGAGCGGGGTCACTGGGGGATAGGCCGGTGGGGGCGAGGAGGGAACAGGGGGCAAAGGGAGGGGGGAAGAGGAGAGGCATGTAGGGGGCGGAGGCAAGGGAGTGGGAAGCGGATGAGTGGGGGACGAGGCGAGGTGGGCGCTAGCCTAGGGGGCGGGATGCGGGTTGTTATGAGTAAGGGAAAGATCTTCATTGACGGGCTATGCTGCCCCCCAGATCCGTGGGGCCTCTCCTGAGGGTGGCAGCTGAAGAGTATCCCGTGCCTCTGGGACCATTTCTGCTCTTCCCCGCAAACTGTGGCCCTGGCTGGTGCTGCCCTTTGGAGTTTTTCTGTCCTGCTGATGTCGTGTTCCTGCTCCCCAACTCACTCCCTTTTCACCTGGGTAGGGCTCTCCCTTGGAGGAGGCAGTGGTTTGCAAATGCTTTTGGGGAATGAGATTAAAAATCAGTTTCTTCCTAATGAATGAAAGGAATAGTCCCGAACCAATCAAATGAGATTCAGTAGAGAGAAATGGGAAGTGGAGACACAATCCAGTGAACACATACAGAACAGAGAAATGCAGGTAGGGCAAAAACATCACTGAAAAGGCTGGTATTGCATGTTTTGTGAGCCACTGTGACCAAAAAGGCAAATGTCTTATTGAGCTCTATTTTTTTTAAATAGGAGTGTTGTGTGTGGTAGTTTTCTGCGCTGCTTAGCCCTCTTTAGGCCTTTATTTGAGACAACAGTTATTTCTGGGTCCCATGTTTCAGTGATAAAGAGCTCAGAGGAGAGCGGTCCTGAATGAAAAAAAGGTTTGGACAATAAGCCCTAGCAGAAAGGGTTCAGAGAACTGAGGATGTTTGATTTGGAGCTATGACAGCCAAGAATAGACATGGTGGTAGTTTCCACCTCCATGAAGGCATGTTGTAAAAAGAACATGGCCTGATTATACAGTCTGATCACAGATTGAGAAGAGATGGGTCTTTAGTTGCAGCCGGGAATTCTAGTTAAATGTTGGAGGGTATTTGGAATCTTTTAACTCCAAAGAGTTGGGGTGATGAAACAAGCTGCCTTGGGATGGTGTAGAACCACCTTTGATGGGGCTGTCAGAGGCTGAGACCTGAAACCTGTCTACCAGAGGGGTGGTTTAAGGATATTGACTCAATCTTGCCACAATGATGGGGAAGGGACTAAGTGAGTGTCCCTTCTAACTACAAATGATTCTGTGAAAGGCAATTTAAAAAAGGGATGAATTTGGTCTCTTTAAAGTAGATAGATCTGAGCCTTAGGTTTGAAATATGTGGACACCTTTCAGCTGCACTGTCATCTTTGGCATTTAAACTTTCATTTAACACCACTACCTTCAAAGCCTTTATGCTTGTGAAGAAAACCTTCCAGTTAGGAATGGATGTGAGCTGATGCAAGGCTTTTTTCCTGAGCCCTGCTCTAAACACAAAAGGCACATTGCTTCAACTAAAAGTGTAATTCAAGCAGATGCAACTGTGTGTGTGGATGCTCTTGCACTGGCTTAAACCTGGCACACGGTTGAGCTTGCATTGATAAATTACAGATGCAGACTACATCAATATAAGCCTCGTTCAAATGGATGTAACCAGGTCCTCACACAAAGTTGAATCCGTTTGATGCTATGCCTTTAGTTAAACTGTTGCAATTTTTTGTACTTAGATAAGCTCAGGATCTTCCAACAGGCAGCCCCAGTGACAGTGCTGCTACTCAGAACTTCCCTGAGCCTCAAGAGCAGGAGAAATTATCAAGACTCTGGTTGGTTTCATGGGCACTGTTCAGAATCTGGTAGATGGTGGTTTAACTCTGCTGCTGCTTCAGAAAGTTGTGACGGCTGTGGTAGATACAGGAGCTAATTACATAGGAAAGGTAGGACCCCCCCACCCAGTAATGGCGAATAGGTGGGTGGTTGATGCCCTCACTCCCATCTCAGTAGCCATGGGGCTGGGAGAAATAGAATAGGAGCCTGTAAGGTGGAGGTCCAAGAAAGAGGTAGCTACTAGCCAAAAGTGATCTGAAAGATAAGTCCCTGGAAGGGGGCCTGCGGAAAGCACCCTGGTAGGAATCCTAGCACTCCCCCTTCCCAATGTTTGGAGTTGATAGTGAGGGACTGAGCAGGTGGATCCTCCTCCTTCATTCTGTTGTTTTGGCCTCAGGCTAGTAGATGTCTGGCAAATGTTTTCAGCCCTTCTGGATGTACCTATTGCTGGTGAAATGATTTGTTGAAATGTAAAATTATTGTAAGACCACAGTGAAAATTGAAATAGGTCCATTAACCAAGAGGTTAGCATGTGAACCTAAACAAATTCAATCTCTGCTGGGCTGATATTAATAATTGAGCCTACAACACTGGATTCAGGAACCACTGACTAACAAATGGAGAGAAATGCCTTGAGCTTGCTAATAGATGACAAGGGATGAGGCTGCTTCTGGGAGGTGATTTCTTCCCCCCCCCCCCAGCTTTTGTTTGGCTTTGATCTGTTTTATGAGGATCATGAAACAAAAACCTCATTACCCAGTGCTGTTGGCGTATGTGTGATATGGCTGTTTGCCAGCATCTTAATTGGGGGATTCATAAAGGCAGAGGGCAGATGTCAGTTCTTGAAAAGTGCTTTTAGCCTTTCTGCTAGGAAGAATGCTTTTATTAATTCAGTACAGAATGTATTAAAAAAGGATCCAGCCCAACTCCGTAAGCAGGGCTGCCTCTTTCCTTTACCGCCATGTGCAAGAGGTTTTCGACTCTCTTCCCAAGACTGCCTGGGCAAATGAGATTTGTAACAAACATAAAGCCAATTTGGATTGAGTCTGTCCCAAAGCTCTGTATTTTCAGAAGTCTCCAGATGGCACATGTATGAAGCCAGATTTCAGTGCAAATTACTGTGCGTGGTGGTACATTTCATGGCAAGGGATTCAGCTGGCTTCAGAATGTTCTGCAGCTTACTTGTTGTGCACAAAAATTGCTGGTCCCTCACCCCGGAGCTCCTTTCATAGCAGTTGATCAGGTAGCAGGAGGGCAGTGGCTGTGCAGGTGAAGGGCACTGTGTGTGCTCTGATTGCTCTCTCCTTGCTGGATATTAAACACCTGCTTCAGTTATTACTTTAAAGTGAGACTGCTACTAGTTGAAGAGGATGTTGACTTAAACAAAGTCCTTTGTCTGTCTGTGGAACAAACAGAGTTCAGACAGCTGTAATGCACACAACATGTGGGAAGCTTATCAGCCCAGTCCTGGAGGGGCCCCCCTCCAAGGGCCATGGGGAGCAGGAGGAAAAGTTTGGTCACTGTGACCCATTCACTTCTTGGCAGAGGCTGCCAGTAAGGAGACCAATTGGTGTGAATTATATTGATGATATTGTGTCCCACTGGGAACCTGGACCAAGAGCAGCTCCATTTCATACAGGCCTCTGATAAGTCTACGTTTGTACTCTAGCTAACCTCTCCATGCATTCTTTAGTAGGAGCAAATGCTTTCCATCTACAACAAGTGCCACACACAGCTGTTTCTAGGGAAGCTCTGTGGAGAGCTGCCCCTGGGAATTTTGTGGAAGCTTTACAGTTTCTCAAGTTCTAAAGTTTTACAGTCTACGGGGCCCTTGGGAGAGTCTGTGGCAGCCCTCAGAATAAGGGGTAAGTCTCAGTGGGGTTGCTCTGATTTCTTCCCCAGTACTTCTTATATTGTTTCTTTTGCTGGCAACAAAAGGCTGCATGGACTATGCAGCCAGTGAGAAATACACACACGCAATGCCAGCTCCTGAGTCAAAAATCCCAAGTGAGGCAATGGAGCGGCCATACCAGGATAGTACATACACAGAGCCTTCTGCCCATTTCTAGTGCCTTTCCTCTGAGGATCTCTAAGCACTTTACAAAGAAACTTTCCAATCCCCCCACCCTCAGTGAGGTAAGTGGTAGGCCCCCAATTTACAGGTGATGTCACCTGCCTCCAAGGTAACACAGTGAATCAGTATTAGGGACAGGCATAGAACCTAGGAATCTTGATTCCCATCTCCTCTTATAGCCATTAACAAGGCAGAAAAACCAGGGAAAAGAAAAAATTTCCAGAGGAAGGGATTTTGTTCCATCACTACTGTTCACCATTCTCTGTGTTCCTAGGGGAGATTCTTTTCACCTGTTTGTGCCCCAGCCTCAAAAAAAGTATCAGCACGGCTCTGGGGAACATCTGTTGTGAACTGCTTCTGCAGGAGCCCAGCTTTGGTTCTGATGAAATGATAAAAAGAGTTGGAACTTTTTAAACATAATTAAGCATCTGGAGGATTTTAGTTGGCAGAAAGTCAAAATGTGAGGGAGTGGCACAAAATAAACTTTACTTAAATCACTTTAAGTCATGAAAGTGGTGAGTGAAGCGTGCACTGAGAGACAGCAAACAAAATGAGAGGCATCCTTAAGGAAGAGCTGGTACTTGGTGGCTTTGAGAGGGGAATGGCGAGCACAGTAAGGAAAAGAGACATTGAGGAGGAACCGCTGGCCATGACTGATTAAGCATGGGTGCTAGCAGTTGACTACTCTGTCACGGAGTTTGTCTAACTAGACTAAGATAAAAGGTGAATGTATTAGCTGGCATGTGTTACGTGTTCTGTCTACACTAGGCATTAACACAAGTTAGTTAAAACACTTCAGGTGACTCATTTTAAAAATGCTTCTTTTATCATCCCACTCAACACAAGCTGTTGGAGGGGTTTCTTTGACAAAGTGCTAATGATGTAGTTGTTTGTTAAACATGACCACTCACTTCTCCTCCCCCCCACCCCCCGGAAATCCAGACCGTGTTCCCTGGATCAGTGCAAGCTCTGGGCTTTGTAGGCTCAGGGGAAGCTGTTCTTGCTGCCAGGAGGATCCACACAAGGCCCCTTCTCTCTGTATCAGTCTGTTGTCTCTAGTTTGGTACTTAGATTATAAACTCCTTGGGGCAGAGACCATTCTGGGGTCAGTGTTTGTACAATGGGGTCCTGGTCCATGGCAGTGGCTCCTAAATGCTATGGAAATACAAATAATACTACTACTGACTTGGAAACTGCAGTCTGGTAAGAAGCTGTGGGGCTTGAATCTCACTGTTACAGGTGCCAAATTAGTGGGGGGGGGCAAAGGGATGTCTCCAGACACCACCCCGCTGGAATTGGTGGGGGTGGGAACAGTGGTTACAAAATCCCACACCAGCCCTTGTACTCCTGCCCCATGCAGACCCGATGGTGCAAGAAGAGAAGCCACCTTTGGCCACCAGCTCCACCAAATCATAGTTTGTGGCTAGTGGAAAAATTCTACTGCTGGTTCATTGTAAAAGGGGCAAGTGCTGACTTGACTCCACCAGACTCCCCCGCTGCTGCTCTCTAATGAGCCCACTCAGTTACTGCCCTATGCTGAGTCTGCTCAATTGCCCCCCTCTGCGTGAGCCCCGTGATAGCCTTTGTGTGCTTGCCCTGAGCAGTGTGAGAGAATTGTTAATTAGTCCAGGATTGAGTTGTAAGTGGTTAATCAGAGATCAGTACCATTGATTTTCCTGTGTAATGATCAGTGGTAACATCTTTTCTCACTACCTTGGAGGATGACATGGTCTTTGAAAGCCAAGGCAGCTGGGTTTAATTCCACCAGGTTAATTTACACAGAACATTGCTGTTCTCCAGCTCCCAGATTCTGAAGTATCTCACCAGGCAAGATCCAATTCTTCTGGCCGCTTGTCCCTCCTCGGCCCTGCTTCTGCAGCTCATGCACAGCACAGGGTGTGGTGGCAGATGATTGCAATGGGGCTCGCAATGATTTCAAAGCTAGTTAATGTCAAAGGCTTTGTTCTTTCTGGGATTTGGGTGTCACCTTGTCTAATTATCCCTGATATTTTCCCCCACTGGACTGCAAGCCTGTAGGGCAGAGCTTTCCCTCTGGAAGGCTTAAAGCCCTGGTTGCTGGGCTTGGCATAGCCTGGATTCCCTGCACAATTGTTCAGCTGTGGTATAATTCATTCCTGGGGGAGTCCTTCCCAAACTCAATCGTGTTGGTCACCTCTGTTTGTGCTTCAGCCATTTGATTTTTTTCCCCCTCTTTCCTTTCCTCTTCACCCCAGAATGAAGGCAGCTTCATGAAAAATAAATTAAAGCTGCTAATTAGATGACTGGCTTACGTAGCTGCAGTAACTTCTTGCTGCACCGTGACTGAACCCAGACGCTTGGTGCAGGATGGCAGTCTCAGCAGGACAGAGGCAATGCGGATAACTTTGTCCTTGCTGTACTCTACCAAATATTGGAGACCACTGTGCTGAGCCTGTTTGTTCATGTGTGGTTCAGGATCTCCACAGCTAGTCTGTGCTGGAGGCTGTGGAGCTAACAGGTTTTAGTGAGGAGAATGTGACATCCGCTGCTCCCTCCCACCCCCACATCACACAGCCAGGCTGAAGTGCCTCATGCTCTCTTGTTTCACCTTAGCGTCCCTGACTGCTTGTTCCCCTTTGCAGCATTAATTCAGGACCTAGTTCTTGCCAGGGTGAACAATCTGCCCACTTGATCCCCTTCCTCACTGTGTAAACATCGATTAGGTCACATCTCTGCCTGTGAGTAAAGGGGAAAAGCCAAGGCAAATAGAGGTTAGGGCTAGAATGAAGGACGATCAGATCTTAACAAGAGACACTGGCCTCTACAGGGGTCTTCAGTACTACTCCAGTCACAACTGGAGTTGATAGCACAATGACTTAGCACCCCAGCTGCGTGGGATGGAGCTGTACTGAATTCTTACAGTGATAAATATCCATTTGCTATGATCGCTGTGTTCCAACCAACTTACCTATGCACTCTGCTCAGGCCAGGGGATCAGAGAGCCTCATGAAACCCATAGCTCAGCTGATTTTTAGGAGTGAGGTGGCAAGACACTGTAGTGGGGCTGCCATCCCTTCTCCTGAGCTGGGAGGCCCGGAGCTGCTGGGCTGTGGAGAGAAGTCAGATGCCAGTGATTATTGTGGCTGCTGCTGTGTGTTTCAGATTGATGGCCTGGAGGAGAAGCTGTCCCTCTGCAGACAAAGCATGGAGGAGGTAGACCTTAAGCTGCGCAGAGAGGAGCTCAGTCCTGAAGGAAGGTACTGGTGATTCCCCTCTATTCAAACCTGGATAGCGATGCTGCAGGCTGCTGTGTGCTCATGCAAACCACTGACAGTTAGCTTTGTTGGGAATACTCAGTAAAACCTCTGTTGCCAAGCTGGGCCCCCGATTTGGAGCTTGTTTAAGGATGGAGAGAACTGGTTTTCTCTCTCTTCCATGGAGGTGGGGGGTGACATGGTCAGAGTGCTGAATTTGGCTTCCGCTTCCCTGTTTGCAAACCCTCTGTGCATGCAGCCCAAGCAATGCCCAGTCCAATTTGCTTCCAGAGTTTGGACCCCAGCACTAATAGGAAACAGCTGTGTGAGCTGGACAGGTGTTCTGGGTAGCAGCATGCAGCTGATCTTGCTTAGACCATGTGAGTTCAGAGGTGCAGTAGCTAGTGTGTGCTGAATATTCAAGGTGCTCTAAACCAAATGCTAGGTGGAATCCAGTCAGAATGATCCCAAGGGGACTGAAATTTGACTCCATCCACCGTGCATGTTTGCATGGGGACCCGGTTGCAGATCCTGGTGATAGCCTAGAGTGGACCTAACTGTGTGTCTCAACCATGCAGTGAGATGGTTAGTTTCCATTTCCACACTCGAATGGAACCTTGCTGTAACTTGCTCCCCTAACCCTAGTAGTGCTATAGGCAGAGCCTTTCCCTGAATGTGATCACCCAACCTCAGTCATGTCCCTGCCGAGACCCTTTTCTTCCCATTTGTTAGCAGCCTGTTGCTCCCCTCCTAACAGGGAAACTGAGCCATCAAGTCTAGGCACAGGAAGAGAGCAGCCTGCCAACTAGATCCTATCAGCCCATTGGTCCAGCTAATCTATTCTCCAGAGCTCAGTCAAGTTCTAGGTGTCCCAAGCAATGTGCTTTTACCTCTTCCCTTGAGAAACTCTTCCAGTCTCAGACTTGCCATTAAGTTCTTCTATTCAGCCTAAATGTTCCTGGGCTTGGTTTCTCCCCATAACTCCTAGTTTCCCCCATAGGTTACCAGGCTCAATTTCTCTCCTTTCTCAGAGAGTTCTGTCTCCTCTCTCCCCACTTTCAGTCCTTATCTCACAAAACTTTTTGTCCTAGGTTAAGCTTTTCCGTGTATGTCACATCACCCAGCACCTTCTCTACCCTCCCTGAGATTAGTCGGTCTGTTTCTATTAATGATGTGACCAGAAGCCCCAGCCTTACAGTGACCCACTGACTATCTCCCCTGCCCTCAGATTCAATGTATTGCCACTTATCATTACCCTGAGTTCAGCCAGTTCCCAATCTAGGTGATAAGGCTCAATGTGTCAGGAGAGGTGCCCGAGTCTGCAACATCCACTCAGTCTTCTACCAAGGAAGTGACTGAGCTTGGCCACTCATGCTTTTGCTAACGTCTAGCCATCTCCAGATTTTTTACTGTTTGTCCCATGAGGGAAGCTATTGACTCGGTGAGCCTAAGTCAGCGGGATAGTCTGCTTTCCAATTTTGCTGTCCCCACCCTCCAACTAAAGCCCAACTGGATTCATAGTAAGTTTGGGGTTTCATTGCCTGGGGCTCTGTGTCATTCAGTCCTGCAGAGCTGCATGTGTTCAGCTTGGCCATGCTTTTTAAACAGTCTCATTTCCCTCCTAAGCATGAGAGCCTTTCCCCTTGATTTTTCTAGCTAGGCAGGTTTGTAAACAGTGATACAGCAGCTCAGCTACTTCAGAATCAGGCAGTTTAAACATCTCTTCTCATTTCCTCCTGGGCTGCACTCTGCATTTCCTTTTCCCCAGATGTATTTCAGGGTCCTTCTTTTCCTCTCCTCCTATTAATGCACCCTGCCTTATTACAGCCCTTCTTTCTCCCCTTAACTAACTGTACAGTAAGGCTTGGATCCAGCTTTGAAGTCCTGCTTTATCCCACAGGGGAACAAACAGCCCTATGACACAATGCCACAGAGCCTGCTTGGAGCAGGGAGATAGATCATTTGTTGGTGTATGTTTGTTTACACCCCACTCCTCAGAGCTGCAGCAGCTTTCAGGCCTTTAAATCATTGTGCAGCTGAAGATACAGGTTTTCAATCACCCTGAATTCTGTGTGATGCAGCTGGTTCTTACTGCAACCAGACACAGCTCCTTTGCCTGAGCCATTGGGGAGTTTGTGCAAAATGGGGGCCTTGGAAATGGGTGGGAAGAATTTTTCTTCAGTCTTTGGCTCTGAAATGTGGGAACAACATGGGGACTGTGATCTGTTGGGCAGAGTCAGGGAGTGTGGGGTTCTCTTCCAGGCTCTGCACCAAAGCAAATGCCTCCTTTTTTGGGAGGGGGCAGGGGAGGCTCCAGGTGTGAGTGAGACCAGCTGTGACAGTGCAGAAGCTTATTTGTGTTCAGTGGTGTTTTGACAGACCTGAGCCTCCCCATGCACATGCCCCATTCCCAGGGCCAGGTGCTGCTTTTCCTTGCTTCCCCTAAGCATTCAGAACAGCCCAGCCTTTGGGCATTTTCCTCACTGCCTTCCCTGGGATGTGATCACTCCGTGTACAAGGCCCTGCCTATTCCTGGGGAAGACACCAGAGCCTCTTGCTCCAGAGGGAGCAGCTATCCCAGCTAATTGGAAAGGCACTTGGAAAGCCAGCTGGGAGATGCTTTTTAGCCAACCCTGCAGCACCATTCCAGTGTTGAGACAGGCTGCCCTGGAAGCGGGAGTCTTAGCCACCATTCATGCACAGCAGTCTCCAGGGAGGAAGACATCTAACCCTGTGGTCCCTCCCCATATGCAGTAGGGGGATGATAAGCTGCCAGCCTCCCTGGGAGAAAGGTCAATGGTCTCATTCTGTGTACAGCCCAGAACTCCTCTTCTGGGGCAGAGGCTTTCCACCACCGTACAGCATATGAGCTTGTGCAGAGCAATAGCATTTGCCGGCGTGTGACAAGGCTGTCGCTTCTCATTACAGAAAGTCACTGGAGAGAGAGAGAAGCCTGCTTGTGACCAAAGCTGAAACCTATGGTAAGGCCGTCTTTAAATATAGATGCTCAGAGTGAGCAGCGGCTGGGCAGAATGGCCAGAGTCTGCACTGCACTCAGCTTCCCACTTAAGCTCCTGCCCCACTCTCTGATTTTGCTCAGCCAAAAGGTGACTGAGGGAGAAGTTGAGGCAGATCTATTCAGCTGCTTTTAATCTGAGAGCAGGCTCCTGCCTCAGGTTCGCACAGCAGGGACCAGCCTGAGGCCCGTTAAAGGGGTCTGGCTCTGCAGGAAGTGCTGCGCACCTGTCCTCTGGAAACCAGGCCCCTTTAAGGCCATCTCAAGTTGGGGACCTAAAATCCCTACAGTCTCTTGAAAGTTTTGGCCAGCAAATCGGCCTCAGCTTGAGTGTCACCACAGAGGTTCAAAAAATAAAATTCAGTTCAACTGAAACCTCTTCCAAATGCACAGTAGAAAACCATCAGGGAGGCTTCTGCTCATGTGAGTGTCTGCCCCATCTCTAGTGGCTCAGGTCTGGAGTAGCTCAAGGCCAGAGCCAGGTAGGGGAAGGCTGAGCATCCTTCCCTCCTCATCCTATACCCATCCCCTCAATGGACTAATGTGAATGTGGTGTAGCTGGAGCCCCTCCCAAGTACTCTAGGCATGCACCATGAGTCAGCTGCTGGATGACACCCCCCTGCCTCCCGCTTTGTATGTGGTGCAGTCCCCTGCACTTTCTATTCCAATCTCTAGCCAGGAAGTGTGTGTTCCTCCCTCTCTTCTGGGTGTACTGCACAGGAACTGTGGCATTAGGCTGCCCCCTGCTGGCAGAATTGAGGTTGTTGTAGCCACACACAACTCTTAAACTTGTCCCCTCATGAGGTTCTGACCCAAGGCTTAGTTAGATTCATCTGAGTCTTACCTGTGGACTGAGGCCTGATCCTGAAAGAGGGCAGCGTGTTCTCCCTGCTCCTTGACATCAATGGTCAATGGGGACGACACTTATTCCCTTGCAGTGTCAGGGTCTGCCTGTAACAACCTGTGCCGGTACGTTGTAGCTTGCTGATTAGAGTTGCTGTGGTTGTTAGTCAACGCACACTGTTCCCAGTTCCTCCCTGGGCAGAGACATCAGCAGAAGATTCCTGAGACGCCACTGCTGCATCTCTGAGATTGATTCTCAAACAGGCTTGTCCTTCATGTAGACCCAGACTCCTTGAAGTGAGTGACCGTGTGGGGCTTTCCCAGAGCGAGGGAGCTCCTGGCTGGGTTCCCTCCTTGGGACTCTGCACAGATCAGCTGCTGTGTCAAACGCACAGCTGGGTTTCTGCCATGCAGGCAGGGAAGCTGCATAGAAAGCTGCCATGTGTCTTGTGCTGGGTACTGTATCCATCACAAGGGGGCCTTTGATACCACCCCCCCCCCATGCAACCTCAGTCTGAATAACTAAATAGCACAGGCCAGGCTGGGCTCAGCAAAGCCTGGCGTAAGGTTTACAACCTGTCGAAGAGCTTGGTCTCTTCCTTCCTGACTTCGTCCCAGGCAGCAGCAAGGATTGGCCTATCAAAGGGGTGGGCAAACTATGGCCCGGGGGGCTGAGCAGGATGGTCCCTTATCTCCTGGCCCGGGAGGCTCACCCCCTCCCCCACAGCCTCAGCTCGCTGGCACAATGCTCTGGGCAGTGGGGCTGTGAGCTCCTGGGACAGCACAGCTGCAAAGCCCGGCCTGACCTGGTGTCTGTGCTGCGCAGTGGCAGCAGCATGGCCAGGCTCCAGCCGGGCAGTGCAGCTGTAGCGCTGCCAGCCACCAGTGCTCCAGGCAGCGTGGTAAGGGGGCAGGGGAGTTTTGGGTGGTGGTCAGGTTGTGCTGATGTGGATAGGGGGCAGGGGGGGAATAGGGGGTTGAATGGGGGCAGGGATCCCAGGGGGGCAGTCAGGGAGAAGGGTGGCTTGGATGGGGTGGCGGGGGGGGAAGTCAGGGGACAAGGAGAAGGGGTGGTTGGATGGGGCAGGAGTCGGAGGGGGGCCATCAGGAATGAGAGGAGGGGTTGGATGGGGCAGCAGGGGTCCGGGGGCGTGTGGATGGGGCAGGAGTCCTGGGGGCACAACCCCCGCCCCTTACCAGCCCTCCATGCAATTTCTGAAACCTGATGTGGCCCTCAGGCCAAAAAGTTTGCCTGCCCCTGGCCTATCACCCACTTTGGGCAGGGTGGGGGATGCTGGCAGCAGCTGGGATAGCATGGAACTAATAGGCAAATCCTTTTCTGGGTTAGCACTTATCCTTTCTCCAGGACACATCTGAGAGAGCGCCAGATCCACAAATTGTCACCAAGCAGAGGGCAATTGGAGGGGACACTGTGCACTAAGCAAGCAGGGCTTGTGGGAGTTGAGAATTAGGACTCAGCCATGGGCTAACACTCATAACTTCAGTGTTAAAGTAAGATCGCAGGGGCTCAGCTGGGTAAAGCAGATTCATACAGAGCTGGCCTTAGGGAACTAACAAATGCAGGACAGTGGATTAGATTACCCCATCCAGACTCCTCTAGCAGCACCAGAAAAGATGTCACAGCTGGAGCGTTCTGCTGCTGCACTCAGAACAAACAGGATCACCACTGAGCTGCTTAACAAGTAAGCACTTCTAGCAGTTTAACCTCCCCTTGTCAAGTGAGCTAGCAACACAATGGTCCCTGAAGAGACTGGATTCCCAAGTGGCAGCAGTGCAGGGACTGTTCACCAGGGTGCATGCAGCAGACCCATTGCCATGCTAAACACCCCTTCAAAAAGTGAAATCCTACTCTAGGAACCCATCACAGGGTAGGGGCTTGCATGTCAAATGCTACTAGCTTACAGCTGCTTCAGAAAAATACTGCAAGGGAGAGGACAAGACTCCTACTTTGGACTTGGATCTAGTAAAGCAGAAAATCAGTATTCAGGACTCCTGGGTTCTGTGCTGTGTGCTCTTAGCAGCAATCTACTGTCTCTGCCCCTCAGTTCCCCTTTGTCAAACAGGGGCAGTGATCCCCACCCATCTTCACAAAGCATGTTGAGATCTCAGTCTGAGTGGCACAAAATTAGCATTAATCAGAATTCACATGCTCCTTCAGACAGGTGCACTAGGCTCTGAACTACCCTGTGTGCTCCCTATCTATCTTGCACTCTCACCTGCCAGCTGCCAAAGTCCCTTCCCAGTCCACAGGGGTTATCCACCTGGAATCAGCAGCAGCGATCGGGGAGGGATGGATCTGTACTAGATGCAGTGTAAAGATCATTAACTGCTTCTGCACAGGCAACAGTGTATTACGTAGGAGACAGCAAAATACACCTATTAAAGCAGCCTACTGTGTGGCTGCAGGATAGCTGCCAAAGCTTGAGCTGTGTATGGAGTTCTGCCCACAGTCCTGATTCAGCTGGCCACAGGGAAGAGTCAGGAGCCCAGCTGGGGAAGTGACACTAAGGTTAGGTCCACACTACCCGCTGGATGGGTGGGTAGGTATTGATTTATCGTGTCTCATCTGGACGCGATAAATCGATACCTGAGCGCGTTCCCGTTGACTCCAGAACTCCACCAGGGTGAGAGGCGGAAGCGGAGTCGATGGGGGATCCACAGCCGTCGATCCCATGCTATGAGGACAGGAGGTAAATCAAAATAAGATACGTCGACTTCAGTTACGCTGCTCCTGTAGCTGAAGTTGTGTATCTTACATCAAACCCCACCAGCACCCTAGTGTAGACTAGGCCTTAAACCCAACCCCACCTTTGTATTTCCCATGTGAAGTTAGTGGCAGGTGACAGGTGCTAGACAGAGTCCTGCAGACCACCACGTATAGAACAGGTACAGCACTGGCAGTACCAGCTGTCTTTATAACCACTCACCCATCCCATTCTCCAGAAAATGAGGGAGGCATTCCATCTCCATGGCCCATTCAGGCCTTGGCCTTTAACAAGGGGTGATTTGTATAATGAGGCTACCTAGCCACCAGTAGGAAGTGGCCTGAGGTCAAACAGCCATTGTCCGTTATCTTTCAGACACCACTGAACTGGACAAGAGGCCTCTCTCTGATCTTGTACCTGTCCAGTCCTTCACAATGAGGGGCAGTTTGAGTAGTAGCAGCAGCTCTGCATGTTTACAAGGAACTAGACTAGAGCAAAGCACCTGGCAGGTCACAGCAGTCAGATGAAGCTGATCTCTATAAGGAGTTTCCCTCCATGCTTGAGGGAAAGGGAGTTTACTGTTCCTTAGAGCAATGGGTGCAGCTGTGATGCAGGAAGGGAGGCTGCATCTTACGTGCCGGTTTGGTTTTGTTTTTTAGAGAGAGAACTAAAAGTGCTCCGTCAGGAAAATCGCAAGAACGCAGCCATTGCACTGGCCATAGTACTATTGATTATTGTTGTTTACAGCTGCTGGACAATGTAGTCATGGTTCAGAACTCTCACTACTGACCACAGGGCTCCACTGCAAAGACCTCTTCCTTCTCCAGCTGATGTGCCTCCCACCCAGGGGCTGGGCAGCTTTTCAGACCATTAGGCACCTGCAGTCTTCATGGCCTGGACAGCCTTCTCTCTGGCAGCTGAGGATCTTGAAGGCAATGGGAAGCTACAGACACAGCACAAGTGGGTTTGGAGAGCAGACTGAAGTTCAGCTGGAGCCATCTCCTCCACATACTGTCCTGGGGGGCCCATGGAACAGACTGCAAATTAATTTCAGGGGGATGCATGCCTCAAGTTCCCCTTTTCCTAGTGGGCCTTCTCTGTTCCTTGCTGCTCACTACAAGGTTTTGGAGCCTGAAATCCTCTCCGCTCAGTTCAGGCAGAACCTGGGAAAGCTTCCCTCTTACTGTGCCTCAGCCCTGAGTTGAAGGGACCAATCTCTGGAGCTCAAAGGGGGAGTTCAGTCATTGTGCCCCTCTCCTGTGATTGCCAAAAATCCCCATGTGTAGTAGTGCCAGTTAGAGAGACACTTTTTTCAACATAGCTTCCTGCTAACCTGGAGGGGGCCAGAGGAGTCAGTACCTGAAAATGGGGTCTTTGGGATGGTGTCTTCCTGCCACTCAGCCAAATGAACTAAGAGGGCAGAAAGACAATAGCAGTTCCTAAACCCTGGGTAGTGGTGTGTGTCTATATACAGCACTCCCCAAGCCCCCTCTCTGTCTCCCCCCTGCCCCAAGGCAGGGCTTAGCGAAGGGAACTGCAGTCTCAGACGGATAGTTCTGGGACACTAAGGATTAAAACTCACTGGCTTAATGGCGGGGCGCTCTGAATTCAGGGCAGAAGCTGTATTGTTTTTTAAATAAAGTCATTTGAACATATGAAGGAGCAACTGCATCTGCCTGTAGCCTCCCTCTGCCTGTGCACTTCCTGCAGCTGGAAATGGGACCAATCCGCAACCAGCTGGCTAGTCTGAGGCCCTTCACTCGAGGCTGTGTCAGCCTGGCTGTAACACCATGACTTCGGAATGCACCATCCCATCCGTTCCAACACTGCAGGGAACATTCTAGGCAGCAGTGGGAAGAATCCTCTTGATTTTGCTGAAAATCAGAAAAAACAAATGGGACTACATGGAGCCCCTGGCATGTGGTTAGCAGAACTACAAGCTTCAATTACCTGCAGCTGTCTATAGATTAAAGACCAGGCTGATGGCAGCTATTAACACATCCCTCGTTTGAGCTCTGCCCAGCCCCCTCACTACTGTTTAAAAACACCACCACCCTGGAGGGGGAGGGGGCACACAGAGCACCTGGCATGGGGGTAATAAGGGGTGGGTTACAGCAAGTCCCTGAAATAGAGGGGTATGGGAGGGTGGCGCACAGGTGACTTGTGGGGTAGGTTGGATAGCGCACAAGGAGTCCCAGGCCATGCACAGTCCCCTCTGCCCCCTCCCACCCTCCCAGTTTTGCACTGGGAGTGGTTGTTTCCCCATGGTTTCAGGAAACAGAGACCAAAGAGCACCAACACCTTTGTGAACTAAAGAGCTGTACTGGTAATACACAGACAATGAAAGCAGAGAAATCAACACAAAATGATACACAGCCTAATATAATACATTGTGCAATCAACAGACAAACATTCCCTTCAGCAAGACATTCCTCCTCCTCCCCCTGGAGCCAGTGGGAGAGCGCAACTTGGGTCAGCCCCTAGCCCTGGGCCAAGTTTCTACCATCCCTTTGATACAAAGCCATTCCCTGCCCCACATGACCAGAATGAACCTCCTTCCGCCCCCCGCCCCCTCCTCGTGCTGAGCAGCTCTGACGCACACAAAACAGTGTATGTACAGGGCTTTGTCCTCTGGATTCTTGGCCTGTCAACTCCAATCGGTTCCTTTAGGGCATTTCAAAGCAAGCCACGGGTTCCCAAGCCCAGAGGAGCAATGGAGCTAGGAGAGTCTTGAGCCAGAGAGGGAAGAGGGATAAAACCTTTTCCCTGCAGCAGGGAAGCAGTAGTGAGGTGCTGGTGCTGCCCTCCCACGAGAGGGTGGGAGATGCGGTCCAGTGCATCCAAAAAATACATCTCCTTGTAAAAGACACAATCGACTAAAAGCAAAGGAAATTGGGGCAATGGGGAAAGCAGGCAGCATCTCTCAAACCGCCTGCAAGCAACTGGGTTTCTTCTGCACCCTGGGTTTTCAGTACCAGGTAAAGGCTAATGGAGGCCTAGATTATCCACGGTGTATTCCCTGCGGGACACCTCCATCCTCACAAACAGGGAGGGGCTAAGGCCCTCAGTGGGGAACACACCCTTGAGGGTGCAGAAGACACAGTAAAGGACCATAGGAAAAGGAACAGGCCTGTTGGCTTCTTGCTGGCATCATGGCTGCATCGGGGGGATTAGGGAAATCAGCAGAAGCACTGACACTTAAATAAATGATTTTAAAAGCCACCAGTGTGAAGGCTCTGAAGTGAAGCTGCCAGAGGCACCATCTTCCCCACTTGCAGAGCCTCCTCACTGCTCCTCATGGAGGGGCCGTCAATAAATATAAAGTAGCCAATAATTAACTGCACAGGGGGCTGCTGCCCTCTCCAGAAGGGCTGCGCTTAGGCCAGGGGCCATGTTCTGCCAAGGCTTTGGAGCACCTGGGACTAAATTCTGCTAAGGGGTTTGAGTCAGAGCCACATCCTGCTCCTGGATGGATTGGCAAACCTTCCACTTGGCTGCTACAGGGCACAGGAACAGGTCTGACACTTCCTCAGCCACCTTTCTGGAAAGGCCACTCACCCTGAGCTTGCAGGAGGCAGTATGCTAAATACACCAGAGCAGAAGGGTTCTTCTGGGCCCAATAGGGGATACCCAAGTACAACATGGGCTCCCACCACCCTCCACAGTTGAGAGCTTAGTCTCCCCGTGCAATGATGGCCCAAGGGCAGCATTAGCCCAAGGCTGGGCGAGCTGTGACAATCCCCGTTCTGCAGCCATCAAGCCTGAACGTGCGGATCCAGGTTACAAGGCAGAGCACAGAAACCACCAATGATTAAACTCATTTACACCAAGCAATTGGAGGATTAACAAACAGATGCCTGGCCACCAAGTGACCATGCAGACATGGAAGGCTGCAAGCTCAGAAAGCAAGGCCTATGAGCTCAGGGTGAAAGTCACCCTGTGCGTCACTTGAGCCCTATGAGGATCACAGATCTTAAGTGTGACTTAAGTGAAGACCAGTCCTTGCGCTGCCACTGGTTGCGAGATGAATCTCACCCATGAACTTATACTTCTGCCAGAGCTGAACTCTCCATGTGATACAGACCCAGTCACAGCCTGCATTGGCATGGGGAGGATGGAAGGGGGATGAGAATCTGAAAGGCTGCCTCTGGTTTCCAGGAGACCCACAGCTTTCTTTAAGGCACGGTCCAGGTAACACCCCCCACCCCCACCCCCCCATCAGCTTTTCTCTTATTGCCAACCTGTGTAAGAAAAAATAAGTGATTTTGCTGCACGGACCGGAGAAGCCAACCGCCTATTAACTTCTGATCCATGTGGGAGACCAGGCCAGAGGCATTTCTGAAGCCCAGCATGAAGTTAAAACAGGCGACGAGGGCAGCCCTGCTCTTTGGGGTGGCTTTGTGTACATGACGCATAGAGGGCCCAGCACAGAAATGAGTCATGATTTCAGACTGCGATCCGCTGAAACACAATTGTCCTGCTTGCCATGCTAGAGAGTCCCGGGTTTGTGCCTTCAATACAGACACGGCTCCAGGTATGGACCAGACACAGGAGGGTTTTAAAGCCTGTTTTATGAGTTAGCCAGGAAAGGTGGGTTCCCCTACAATGGGCCTGGTCATGGGATTGGATTTCTTTTGACTAAACAGCACGGTCAAGGTCTCCTTCCCATAAGACTTCCACAATCTCCTCTGATAAACTCCTACACCTGAAGGCCTGCAGCCTTTCCCCATTTCGCTTTCATCCTGAACACAAAGGGAGAGGCAATGTTAGAGGGAAACTGAGGATGGTATTGAGCACTGAAAAAAGCAAACCATCTCAGTATTGTCCTAGGGCAGATTCATGAGCTCACACCTAGGCTGCTGGCTTGGAGTTAACGACGACCTGCCACGAGGACTGGCTTCCTTCCACCAAGATGCTAGCACCCAGGAACTCCCAACAACCTGCCAAGTGCCTCTGGAGCAGAAGTACCGGAGCCACTAGCAAAAAGTGACCATCCTCGGATGCCAAGAGCCTGCATTTCCCGATGACTCACCCAGCGTTCAGCAAAGGCCCATCGGCTCAAGGCAAAGCAAATAGAGGTGGCTGCTGGGAGCATTGCAAGGCCATTTAAATGCACTCTCCCCCAGCTCATTCCTCCCTGCAGTCCTGTGACAACCTTCTTTTCCTCCTGGTGCTGCCAGGGAAACATACGCAGCCTCCTGATCGCTCCGGCACACGTAGGAGGGGAACCCAGAGAGCAGACGCTTGGCTGTAGTTTGGAGCACTAGTGGGGAAAGCTGCCAGACCCTCATCCCCAGGAGTGCAGTGGAATAGCACAGAAGAGCATCGACCTCAGCTGCAGGCATCCCACCTCTGACGTACCTACAGCCGGTGCTGCCTGGGCCAGACACTTATATACACTGCTACTCACAGGCTGGAGCTTTGTCACGCTTCTTCTGAGCACCAAACCCCACCCCTCACCCCCCAGGAATCTGTTCTCCTCCACAGAAGGCCTGCAGCTCCTGGATGGAAGACTCCCTTCTCCTGTCTCAGTCTCCCCACTCCAGTCAGTCCCTGAAGATTCCAAGCTGGGGGATCAGGGGTAGTGTGCCTGGATGAAGGACAGGACTTCCTCCTTCGACAGCTTCTCCGCATCTTGCCTTTTCTGGGAGTCGTGCACTTTGACACCTTCCCCCCACTCCCAGAAGAGACGGCTGAAGTAGCAGATGCTGCAGGCAGAAAGAGGAGACAGACAGATCAGCACAGCACACACTGGGCACATTGAGAAGGGATGCACTCCGCATAGGCTGCAGAGACTCTTTAGAGACAGCTGGCCTGGGACCATACATGATATGATTCTAGGGGGCACCATAAAGGAGGCCCAGGTTATTTGCTTTATTAACCCCTAGAGTTCTTCACATGTTTCTCCACCCCAACTCCTAACTTTGGCTCTGAAGTGCCATGCCCCGGCTGCATCGTCGGCAGCAGAGGCTGAACCAAGGACTTCTGGATCTAAACTTGAGTGTCGACTCCCTGCGCTAAAACACCCAGCTCTGTTAGCAAAGGCTGCTGTAGGCTCATCCACTTCAGTCTGTGGCCAGCCACACGAGACGGGGCAGCACCATACCGAGCAGGCGTAGGCTACAGCTAGTAAGAATAGCCATCGTTTTGTAGGGCTTACTCAAACAAGCATATGCTGACACAAACCCAGACACCCCAACGTGGCACATAAACTGAAGTGCGTTCCATGGAAATAGCCTTGTTAGTTGCAGCTCCACTCAAAGCAGCGGGAGGGACGAATCAATGTCTGCTGAGACTGGGAACAATCAGTTAGGGGAACTGTGTTTTTCAAATTCCTGAGAGGGTGAAGCAAACAAGGGAACGTCACTAAAGACTCTGGAAAGGCCCAAACAGAGCACCTGGAAGGGTCAGCAGGCCGAATGGACACAGCAGGGTCTGGGCACTCAGCACACTATGGATATAGCGGGGGTGGGGGGAGCAAACTAACCCTCACTTTGCCAACATGAGCTCTGGAGATACAGTGACTCTCCAGAAATCCATCCCTCGACTCATCCCTGACCATAGACTCCCCGCCCCATCTGGATATTAGTTACTCAGTGTGAAAACAGAGCTGCTAATTGCTGCAGACACAGCAGCCTTAGATTCCTACAATTACTGACACTTAATATTCATAGCTTATTTAGGTACACTGTTCTAACAGAACGATATTAGCATAGTGACAAACGCATGTGTCAGCGGCTAATTACAGACACATTAGTGCTCACTAAGACAAGGCAGAGCATCCATTACAGAGTCACACACAAACCCCTTCCTTGCTTTGTTTTCATAGCAGTGGTTGAGTTTGGTGCTGGAATTCTGCCAGAGAGGCTTTGAGGAGCTAGCACCCTCCCCAGTTTGTGAAGGGGATCCCTCCCAGCACTGGGATGACGAGAGCTTGTTCAGCTAGCTGACCAGGGAAAGCCTGAAGGATTCCCAGAGCACAGCTGCAAGCCAACGAGGAGGCTAGAGGGGTGTGCAGGGAGCCCCCTTTCACATCAGCCTCTCCAACTGAGACACAATCCCAGGGCCTGTGCAGTCTGCATATAGCAGCACTGTGCTGAGAAACAGACTCACACAACTCACTTTCCTAGGAAACAATGGCATAATGATATCACACAGTCCCTATTCTCTGAACCTCTCTGTCTAAGAAACTCCCAGTCTGTCTCCATGATCTACTGACTCCCAGTTACTCTGTTCCTTGAGTCCCAGTTTCCCAGGAATGGAAGCCAGGAGTCTGGATTCCCAGCTTCCTCTCTAGAGCGCACACTAGGGTGCACAATGGAAGTGATGGGTTGAGTCTGATAGTCGGGAAGAACACACAGAGATCCCCTGCTGGGGAGTGCTCAAGTGATAAGTTCCTGGAGCTTCACGGAGAGTACCAGGTAATCAAACTCCGAATCCTTCTTTCCCTAGGAGCCAACACAATGCTCCTGTTCCACAGCCCCAGGTCTCCCTCCCATTCCCACAGTGCTGCTCCGGCATCGTGCCCACAGGAGAGCCCGAAACAGACAATGCTTCTTCCTCTGCTACCACTGGATGAAGCTTCCTGGCATGCCCAACACCCCAGTCCACCTTGAATGCATTGAGAATGCAAAAGGAACCCACACACACATGGTCAGACTAAAAGAACGAGGAGTACTTGTGGCACCTTAGAGACTAACAAATTTATTTGGGCATAAGCTTTTGTGGGCTAAAACCGGACTGTGGAGCTCCAAGCAACTCTGGATGTGGCGCCAAACACAAATGTCAGAACTAGGGCTGTCCATTAATCACAGTTAACTCACGCGATCAACTCAGAAAAATTAATTGCAATTAAAAAAATTAACCTTGATTCATTGCTGTTTTAATCGCACTGTTGAACAACAGAATATCAACAAATTTATTAAATATTTGTGGATGTTTTTCTACATTTTCAAATATTGATTTCAATTACAACACAGAATACAAAATGTATAGTGCTCACTTTATATTACTATTTTTTTTACAAATATTTGCACTGTAAAAATGATAAAGGAATTGTATTTTTCAATTCACCTCATACAAGTACTGTAGTGCAATCTCTTTATCATGAAAGTGTAACTTACAAATGTAATTTCTTTTTGCTACATAACTGTACTCAAAAACAAAACAATGTAAAACTTGAGAGCCTACAAGTCCACTGAGTCCTCCTTCTTGTTCAGCAAGTCGCTAAGACAAACAAGTATGTTTATATTTACAGGAGATAATGCTGCCGGCTTCTTATTTACAATGTCACCTGAAAGTGAGAACAGGCGTTCGCATGGCACTTTTGTAGCCGGCGTTGCAAGATATTTACATGCCAGATATGCTAAACATTGGTATGCCCCTTCATGCTTTGGCCACCATTCCAGAGGACAAGCTTCCGTATTGATGACACTTGTTAAAAAAAGGCATTTTGACTGAGCTCCTTTGGGGGAGGGGAGAATAGTATGTCTCCTGCTCTGTTTTACCTGCATTCTGCCATATATTTCATGTTATAGCAGTCTTGGATGATGAGCCAGCACATGTTGTTCATTTTAAGAGCACTTTCACTGCAGATTTGACAAAACGCAAAGAAGGTACCAATGTGAGACTTCTAAAAGTAGCTACAGCATGGACCCAAGATTTAAGAATCTGAAGTGCCATCCAAAATCTGAGAGGGATGAGTTGTGGACCATGCTTTCAGAAGTCTTAAAAGAGCAACACTCAGATGTGGAAACTACAGAACTCGAACCACCAAAAAAGAAAATCAGCCTTCTGCTGGTGGCATCTGACTCAGACGATGAAAGTGAACATGCATCGGTCTGCTCTGCTTTGGATCATTATCAAGCAGAACCTGTCATCAGCATGGACATGTCCTCTTGAGTGATGGTTGAAGCATGAAGGGGCATGTGAACCTTTAGCGCATCTGGCATGTAAATATCTTGCGACGCCGGCTACAATAGTGCCATGCAAATGCCTGTTCTCACTTTCAGGTGACATTGTAAACAAGAAGTTGGCAGCATTATCTCCTGCAAATGTAAACAAATTTATTTGTCTGAGTGAATGGCTGAACTTTAGGACTGAGTGGACTTGTAGGCTTTAAAGTTTTACACTGTTTTATTTTTGAATGCACTTATTTTTTGTACACAATTCTACATTTCTAAGTTCAACTTTCATGATAAAGAAATTGCACTATAGTACTTGTATAGGTGAATTGGAAAATACTATTTTTTACAGCACAAATATTTGTAATAAAAAATAAATATAAAAGTGAGCACTGTACTCTCTGTTCTGTGTTGTAATTGAAATTGATATATTTGAAAATGTAGAAAACATCCACAAATATTTAAATAAATGGTATTCCATTATTGCTTAACAGCGTGATTAATCACGTGATTAATTTTTTTAATCGCTTGACAGCTCTAGTCAGAACCTCTTTACAGGGCTCCAGGAGCAGGTCTTCAAGAAGCTCTGCCAGTAAGCACCATTACACAGTGTGGCGTTGCCAGGGCAGGGCCTACCACCATCACCCAAGTGCAGAGCACTGGCCCGCTCGAAAGGATGAGGCACACTGCAGAGGCACGGGGACCTACTGTGGTATGCTGCCACTCCTCAGCCCCCCTGGCCAACTGACTGCTGGGACGGTACTCACTGAAATGGTGCGATGGATTCTTGAGGAAGGTCGTACGTTGACTCCTGGGTCGTCTTGTTAAAGAAAAATTTCCTCTTGGAGTTTTTGCTGAATGCCATTGTCCAAGGATCTAGGGGCAAAGCCATAGGGAATAAACAGAGGGCGGGACCAGAATGGAAGCATGTCAGATTGTGGGAGTCATTTGAAAGGCCATCTTAACATCCCACTGTTTTCTCCTTCCAACCCCCAAAAAGCCGTGTGTTCCCACACTGCTGTCAATTCAGCGAGGCACACCTTGCACTCCCAGCCCAGCTTGGGCTAGTCTGGAGAGTGATCTTTCCAGTTATGAAATCTGTGATCTCAAAAACCAGCCAGTATACATGTGACTGAACTGAAATCCCAGAGCTAATCAAACCACAATGGGGACAGCTAACCCATCTTCCTCCAATGCTGCCCAATCCAACCAAAACAGGACCTGGGCCAAATTCAGCACTGACTTCCATGGAGTTACACCAGGGCAGAGCCTGGCCCTGTATTTTTAAAAAACAAAATTCCTTCCTGCTCCTGAAAATGGTGAGGAAAAAAGGCTTGCAGAGCTCTCCCTACCATTCACTGTCCTGACGATGTAGAGTCCAGTGGGCACAAAGTGCCGGTCGTCCCGGCCCGTGTAGGACAGACGTGGTATTCCACCTGAGCTCTTGATGATCTTCATCTCTAACCTGAGTGCCGAGAGAAGGGAGGGATGGCGTTTACCCAAGGAGAGAGACACACACTTCAGAGACAGCTGCAGTGGAACTGGATAGCACTGCACACAGCAAAACAAACCAGCAGGCCACTGGTCAGTTCTCCATGTGTCTCCCCGCCAGGGCTAGGGAAAAGGAGCCAGAACTCTGTGTGCACACAGACCATCAGCCAGGGAGTCAGTGCTGGAACAAGGGCCATGTCAGTGATTTAGAGTATTTAACCAACCAGGGTTTCCATTACAGGTACAATCAAACTGCAAATCTGTCTGCTGGCAACCACAAGTGCAGCTTTCCCCTGGTGCGCAACAGGGCAGGAAGGGAATGGACCTCTTTGGGCCTGGGAACAGCTATCAGCACGGGGGCTGCAGACCTGGCTACAAGGCTAAGCAAGCTGCTTCCCTCTAGCACAGCGAAGCCCTGCATTCTACTCTGGAACAGACTAGCCTCTGCAATGCAGAATTAGCAGGTGACTGACTGACTGACCCACCCACAAAGAATACCCCAATGGGTGACTGTGGGCTCTGCTACAAGGGTTCACTCCCAGGCGCTTGTCTTGCAAGTAGCAATAGATCCCTTTTGTCTCTGCGTAGCAGCTGCAAACACGAACTTGCTATGAAGTGTCTCAGCATTTCTAGTCACTTACCTTACAAAAATCTTTTCCATCTCCTCCAGTCTGTACACTTCCTTCACCCTGGGGGGAGAGAGACGCACACACTGAAGCGTTGGAATTGCAGAGCTAGCGGCTATGATCTCAGGGCGAGGCAGTGAATGTGGCTAAGGTTCACCCTGCTCCTGAATCTTAGCCACTGGCACATTGTTCATCCCAGCACAGGTGCCAACTTCTCCTGGTGCCGGTGGGTGCTCGACCTCCCCCCCTCCCCGACTCCACCTCTACCTCACCCACTCCCATCCTGCCCCTACTCCACCCCCCCTGTCCCTATTGGACTCCTTCCCCAAATCCCCACCCCGCCTCCTCCCCTGAGCGCACCGCGTTCCTGCTTCTCCCCCGCTCCCTCCCACAGCTTGTTACGCCATGAGCGCTGGGAGGAGAAGCAGGGATGCGGCACACTCGGGTGGAGGCAAGGTGAGGTGGGGTGCTTGGCTGCTGGTGGGTGCAGAGCCCCCACGGAGTCGGTGCCTATGCGTACCAGCTCAGGAATTGGACACCTGCACATTCATGGCTCTGTCCCCGGAGGCAGGGTCACTGTTCTGCTGCTCAATAGCCAGCCCACATTGTTTCACACAACCACTGTTCCAAACAGATTGGGGAGCTAAGAGATCTTTTGCTAAAGGCACATAGAGAAATCTTTTTACAGAAGGGCAGTTCCCCCATCCCCACCCCCCCCTCTGTGCCCCCTTACCATATTTGGCTACAAGCATCAGGCTTACTGGGGCAGTTTTAAAGCCCTTCAGACACAGCAGTGGGGGAGTCCATTGGAGCCTGTGGGCATTTCTGACATTACAGCCTGGACTTTTCCCCAACACCACCTTGGACTCCCCCAGCTGCACTTACTGGATGTGTGTTGACATTCACTAAGATCCACTTGTTCTCCATCTCCAAACCTCCTGCTCTTGCTGCCCCACCCAACTCTTCTCCACATATTACTCTGCCCTTCCATCTTCATATCTCCCCCCACCAAACAGCAAAACAGAACTGACCCAGAAAATAGGCAGAGGCTTAAAGGGAAAACGATAGAAATAAGGCAGCCGTTTTCAGACCCCCTAACGCCTGCCTTCCCTTTTTAAACAATGTGAGCCAGCCAGCTGCGCACATGGCTAAGCTGGGGAGGTGCGTCACTGTTCCCCTCCACCTCTGGCCCCTCTTCCCTCCAACAGCTTTTTGTTCCAAGCTAAACTGCACAGTCTTTGGGGTCAGGGACTGTCTTCCTAGGTGTCTGTCCGACACCAGCACAATGGGGCCCTGCTTCTTTTGGGGCCTCTACACAGTACCAAAATAAAACTAACAAGTAAAGGTGAAAGGTCAGCAAGCAGTCAACAGCTGGAGTGCTCTATCAGTACCTCTCTCAGGAGTGTTTCCTAGCAGAATATGTGCTTAGCCCTGTACACAAGGTCTTATCTCAGGCTTTTAGTGATCAGACCTGTAGTCTTGGTCTATTGTAGGGAACAGCCCTGATTCAGCCATCAGCGGTCAGCAGCATAGCTGCACCTACACTGACCCGTCAGTTTAGACAGGGGCATGGTGTGGTTTGCTCTGGTTGAGCTAACTGGAGTTTAGGTCAACTACAAGTATGCATGTGAGATTAGCACCAGCTACTCATGGGATGGAGAACGCATGAATGTCTGATCTTTAAAAGGTTAACCTTAGCGTACCTAAAACATCCAGCCATCAGCACCATCTCTGAGATGTAAAGGGCCACTTGCCGCCTTCTAGCAAACATTATGAGACTACGAGCTCTGGCTATACATTCTGTAGGCCTGGAAACAAACCAGGCTAGGTTTCATGCCTTCCTCCTCCAGCAAATTGATCCCAAAGCCCCAGCAGACCCAAGATGAAGGGGGATGCAGAAGGAGTGTCACTCACCGGATGGGGTTCATGTCCGGCCGGCTAGGTTTAGAAACAGCTTTGACAAACTTCTCTGCTAGCTGAATCCTAGAACAAACGGGAAAGAGAGTTCTGTGCTTTGGCTATGGCTCTGGTGTGTTGGGTAGGTGCAGCTTCCTTGGGACAGGAGGGAGTGCCAACGGGACCTCTACCCACACAGCCCAGGCTGACACCACTGACACCCAAACATACTCAGAAATTGTCTGGTCACCCAGCACCACCAGCTTGGTGTCCTGCAACTAGCAGTTATGCAGTAGGGATGGTTCTCCATAGGCTCTGCTAGGCAAACCTAATCTAGTAACAAATTCAGTAATGAGTCCATGTGCTGATGAGCCCACTCATGTATGAACAGGAGAGCGGGACTGGCAGATGTGCTCCGCTAAGGAAGGAACTGTAGGTTCTTCCCCATCAGTGGCAAGTCACAACCCTTCCCATTCAGGCTGCCAGTGGCGTTTGGTCTACCTGTTTTGAGACCAGCTCACTCCAGTCTCAGAAGGGAACCAGGTCTTCTCTGCTGCACAGAGAGGGTGGGGGGAAGAGAGGATGCACCCACTTCAGAGATGGTTCTTCCACGGCTCATCTTTATACAGGCACCTCAGCTAAGTGCTCTCCATTCCTCGTGGCCAATGATCAATAGCACAGCTATTGAGCCACGGAGCTCCCTGACAGCCCTCATCCATATGCATGAGACGAGCTCCCAAAGCCCTACCTACCGCTGGTTAAAGTGCTGCTCTCGGACATCATTGCCATTCAGCACCAAAACATCCAGGATATGGATAGCCTTGATTTTTCGCTGGGCTTTCCCCTAATGAGAGAAACACAGGGAGTTACGTTACAGGCTGTCTGTGGCTGTTCTGTCTGTTTTATGCAGTGTCTGCATGCCTGCCTCCCACCACCACCTTGCTAACTTCAGAGGAGGAGTTACCACCTCCCGCCACTGGTAACTTGTTTCTGCTGCAGGTTCTCCCCCCAGGAATTCTCTGGAGCCTCCCACCTTTCCCCTGTTTTAATCTTCCATCCTAAGATACCTGCACATGTCCGATGCACCAGTCCCTCAGGGGAGGGCTAGGCAGAACTCATTGAAGCACATTACCACTTCTCTGAGTCAGCTGGATGTCTTGCAAAGTGGTCCCCTCACAAGGTTGAGCTTGTGCACCAACTCCAGGAGCAAGGACCCGAGCTTTGGCCCTGAGCTCCCACGCAGCAATGCCACGTAGCATGGTTAAGCTTCCAGACTGGCCCCACCTGTCTGTTTTTAAGAAGTGCAATCATCATCAAGTGGCGGAATATATGTGGACACACAGGCCTGTTTCAGGGTCAATGACTACTCAGCCTCAGACAAACTAGCCAAAGGAAGCTACTCAGCTTAGTTCACAGCAGATCTCTGCAGTAACAACATGATCTTCTATACACAGTTCAACCTTGACCAGCCTAGTCAGCAAAGGGTCACATTTCATGACCTCTATTGGTTACACTGAAAATTCTCTTGATTATCAGAACAAGTTCAGCATTCCCCCCACCAGGACAGTCACAGAATCAAAACTGAACAATATTTCAATAAGCCTGTGCATTAAAGATTCCCCATATGTTGTTTATCACGACTAACATGCTCAATTACAGACCTTTTTCACCTGCCTGTTACAAAAATAAACCAATGCCAGCTGCCAATCAAAACAGTTCAGCAAATGATCCAAGATCAATGTTGGACCAGAGACAGTGCAGGAGGGTAAATGCTTCTGCAAACACCACCACCAGTTGGTGTTTTTGTAGGTTCTGATCCAAACCCACTTCAGACACACGGTATATTCAGCATCCTTGAAAGGCAGCCGCCTGTGGAGCAAAATGGGGCAGGCAAGTGGAGCAGGGCAGCACTGCACAACACATGCATGTATCTGTGCAAACCAAAAGCCACTGAGCCGTGTTCAATCAGACAGTAAGTCAGCCATGCAGGTGGTGCAGAACAATACTGAAGGGAAGCAAACAGTCATCCGTATATCTCTGGCTCTGAACAGGAGAGGAGAGTTTATCCCAAAATAGCTTCCCTGGGAATCCTCTCTGAAGCTGCACAGCTGGGCCATCTACCATGTAATACTAGCCATCACAAACTGCAGGCAGCCTGCGTACTGCCCCCTTATGGGGAAGGAACAACCTCTGACCTCTCCTTTCAGCTCATGAACAATCTCCACAGAGAGAAGGGTAGCCCGTGGCAGCTCAGTTTTCAAGTCCAGTTTCATCCAGCGATCTGACTGGCGACCATCCCACGTGTAGATCTGGGACTTCTATGTGCAGACAAAAAGGAACAAAGCAAAGTTAGACCCAAACAGGAATGGGACATGTTCTTTCTGCCTTTGTTGAAAAGTAGCCCTGAGAGTATATTCCTTCCTTCCTGCTGACAGCAGAGAACATTTCTTTATGAGACATGTCAAGGAAGGAGCCTACAGCTCAGCTGCAGAGACACCAACACACAGATCCTAACACAGCTCATTAGGCAGGGTCCCTTGCCACCCCACAAAAGATACTGTTCAGAGATGGGCAGTGAAACGAATTATTAGATGGAGGGAATGCAGCATTCTTTGTGAGGAGAGATTTTCAAGACCAAGATTAATTAGTGTGGGGAGTAGACAGAGGAAGGAGAAAGGAATACAAAATAACCAATGGTCTTAAGAAAGGTCCATCAGTCACTCCTATCCCCAATATACAAGAGCAAGCAGGCTGGGATGAAATTGCTAAGCAATATCTTTAAAAGAGTTTGTAAAAAAAAAACAAAAAAAAACCAGCACAATTAGCCATGGAACTTCCTGCTGTCAGGTTAGATGTCAGCACTTACCCCTAACCCTAGCAGGAACTTCTGTTCACTTCCAGACACCATACATCTGTAATCTAAGACGTGGCGGATCTTCTCCAGGGTTTTTGAGTTGAGTGGTGTTGGTTTAAAACTGAAGATATCGATGTCTGTTCCCTGAAGCACAACAGCAGAAGGAGAAAGGTGACTTACACGATACAGATACAACGATGGGTGCTACAGCAAACACAAAAGCTTTGTGTGCATCAGGATGTGCCCTGATTTCAGCCACAGCTGTTAGCTACACTGGTGCAAATCCGAGCATAGACAGGCAATGCTGCTGTTTCCACCAGTGGAGCTCAGCCCGGTTTCAATCACACTAATCAGGGTTCTAGAGGAAAAAACAGCATCCTCTGCGTAGACAAAGGTCTAGGAGCCCACAAAACCGTTCATTTGTTCTGAAGGGCTATTGCAATTTCCCTGCTGAGCGACTTTAGGAGGCACCAAGGTAAAAGTGTGAAGGGAAAAGAACAGGCCTGGACACAGAGCTATTTACCTGCCTTCTACAGAATTGGTAGCCCAGGCCAAAGCTGTCTTTTAGATAGAAAGGGATTCATTTCGCCATCACAGTTTGTTGGGTGCAAGCAACTAAGCTGGCCTCCCAGCCACACTGAGTGCTTCCACAGCTCCCCTGCAGCACTGGAAAGAGAAGGAACCTGCCCCTTCCGAGCCCAAAAGCAGCACAGGCTTAAGAGAAGAAGTGTGTCCAAAGGAGGGGACAGGATATGGGGAAGTACTGCAGGGGACACTCCAGAATATTCATAGCTCTCTGCCAAGGACCAATGGATGGAGCAGGCTCTCTTGTGGGGTTCCACTCTTCACCATACACACCCTTTTCTATAAATGAGTGTCACAGTACAGCATTCCAGCAACAGCAAGATCACAGCACAGCTGGGCAGGATGGGAATGGACCAGGAAACAGGAAGCCCTTATGGGAATTCAATCCTACGACAGGCTTCAAAAAATATGCCATCTTCCGGCACGCCTTCACTCAGGGGCAAGACCTCTTCTGCCAAAGACCTCTTTATTCCCAGATGCCCATACAGTGTCAGAGCTAACGACCTCAGGGGGGACACTGATCATTAGACATCTATCAAGTCTGTGGAACTGTCTCTAAAAGGAAGTAATGGAAATCTCATTGTTTAAGTCATTTAAACGAGGCTGCCTAGTTTTCTAAATAGGCACTCATCACCACAGCATCTGAGTGCAAACCCTGAACAATATACTGAACCAAACAGCCCAGTGCTGCTCTTTTTCATCTCAGACGCCTGTGAGTAATAATAAGCATTTCACCCACATTTTCAGAACAAACTGCAGTTAAATGCCTCACCTGGATGAGCTCAAAGAACTTGGACCTGGGATCAGAGGAGGATGGAGCAACTCGGGCCTGATCTGGAATCTGGAACAAGACAAAGGATCGATTATAAGTCGTACTTCTTTTTGCACAGCTGTGTTCCCAAACCCAAGGTTCCTCTGCCACCGAGGACACTCCAACCCCTGATGCCAAGGTTTTTTCCATTCATATTGGTGATGCCGGGCTCGCCTCACACAGAGGGGAGGTATGCAAAACACACGTGGCTTGACACAGCATCTGTCATAGGACATGGCAGGCGATTTCAATAAAGAATTTAGGTTGTAAGCTTTTCAGGACCTATATTATTTCTGTATGTTTTTGGAAAGTGCCTGGCAGATTGTGTGTGTGCTATACAAATAAACAAACAATAATGAGAACAGCAGCTCCAGATGAAACGAGGCTATTTCACCCAACACTCGTGATTACTCTGTGGAACTCCCTGCCACAAGATCCCCAAAACCCTAAGCTCATAGGGAAGACAGATTGCCATCTGATATAAGATTTTTTTGGAGTGGTTTTTCTGCCTGGGACCTACTGGCCACATAGCTTATTCGGTGTGTTATGCAATATTCTCACTTGCAGTATAACCCTGCCCTTTTGTGGAACCAATGGCCTGCTCCACAAGCAATACACACCGAGCACCTGTTTAGCTGATGTTTCCTGACCTGCACAGCCCCAAATGTGCACAGTGATCTCAGATACTAACATAGTCCTGCCCTACAGGAAAGGTGTTAATGCTATTGGCTGGCATGTCAGAGCCCCTCCCGCTCCCCACTGTGCCACAGCAGGAATGGCATCCACAACTGCCTTGTCAGTTGCATTACTCACCCCCCACAGCCGGAGGCATTCCTTTCGGATGTCAGCCTGCCGCGGCTCACTCAGAGTCCTAGAGGAAAAGCCAGCAGGTTGTTAACATGGTGAAAGCCTCTTTGGTCTTGCAGCCCTAACATACCCAGCCCTGCCAGCCTCCTCAAAGTAGCTGCTTTGGGAGTGAAACACACAATCAGTCCTTAATGCCAGAGGGCTGCTGTATTCAAGGGAAGCCCTTTCCCCAATCATCCACCCACTTCATAACCTGAACCAAAGATCAGCAGCTTCTGCCTCCCTCCCAGCAAAGAGCTGATCATTGGAGGCTGCAGGAGGGCTTCTAGCACCAGGACTTCAGTGCTTTTATAAAACACACTAAAGCACCGTTAGGACCTTAGCTTTTCACAGTGCTGCACAAATACAAACTTATTCTTCCCCACAACTGCCCTAAGTTACACATAGAGCAATAGCAGCACAGAGAGGTGAGTGACCTGTTGAAGGCTATCCAAACATTAGTGTCAGAACCAGGGTTCATTCCTCAGCGGCCCCTGTTCTGTGCATTATACCATGCTGTCTCCAGATAGTGTTTGAGCAATAAGTGCAACTACCCCTGTGTAGCAAACCACTATATGCCACAATGTGTTTCACAATATGTGCCACTCCTCTATGTCCCCTCTTGGAAACAGACCCGTTTATGGGAACTGGAAGGTACGTAGCCCTTTTGCAAGTCCCTTTCATAGCAGGTCCTAGTAACAGGTATAAAACATTCCAAGCCAACCCATCCCCTTTAGCTATCCCCATGCTGCAGAGACCAGCACATGCTGTGACACTAGCTAGCCTAATAACTGTAAGCGCTCCTTAAGCCTCCTGCTTCAGGGCCAAGCCAAGCTCCTGCTAGGATCAGGAAGGCATTTACAAATGGGTAAAGCAAGCAGGCCACTGAACACAGCTGCCCAGTGGGTAATTCAGTCCTCACCCAAAGCCCTGCTCCCTGTTGAGGTAGATACTCACGTGTCTTGAACAAAGGCGTGGATTTTGGCTAATGCTTTGATCTGAACTTTACTGTGGCTGAAAGAGAGAGTGGGTTTCAGTCAGAGAGTGAGTTATAAACCACACAAATTGTCCTGCTGCACGAAGCAGGATGAGGAAGTGCTGTGGACTGTTCTAAAGCAGAGCTGGACTGTCACAACCCTGAGAATGCCATCATGACCACTGCAGGGTCACTAGGGAGAGCACCTTTACATTCCCAACACTGCAGATCAGTTCTTCAGGTGTGAACGCTCACCAGTCATGCAGTGTATCTCCCCTTGCTGGGCCAGTCTGCCACACAGGGCCTCTCCCAGAGCAGGACTCTTGTTACTGAGCAATATGGCAGCTTAAGGTGAAAAGGCCCCCCATGACCTCAAACAGCTGTAAGTCACAGGTGTGCTGGAACTGGCTTTCCCTCTTGTTGCTTCCGCACTCACCTTTCATTCGATCGGACCATGTAGTCATAGAACTCATGGTCGCCCTTGATCACTTCTAGGGGGACGACAAGATTTACATCCAGGTCAGAGTTGCGCAGCTGATTGAGTTTGATGTTCACCATGAAGAGATATTCCCGCACGTCGTCAGTGCCTGACTTTAGCCCTCTACACACCACGTACCTGCCAAGCAAACCAGAGACTCCACTTGGAATCAGTCCTCCCGCATATCCAACTTGCCTTTCACACCCCCACCATCTCAGCAACCCTCCCCTCTGGCTTCCACAGCGTCAGGAACATCGTTGTCCCAGGATACCCTTCGATGGCTCATGGCAGTGCAGGCTAGCCCTCTGCGAGGCCATTCTACTTCCTCCCCCTTTTCCTACTCTCCACAAGAGCTGGTGACCTCAATCCTTCACCAAAAGTCTCCAAACTTCACAAGCTCAGATCTCACCAAAGAACTAAGCCAGCAGGACTAATGCTAAAATAGAGAATCAGTTTTAATCCTGTTCCGGTTGCAGGTGTAACTAGCCCGTTACTAGCTCACAACTCTACCATAGCCCTGGTATGGCAGTGTAAGATAAAGCCTCCCTGTACAGGCTTCAATGTCTGTCTCACTTTATTTCACAGCACACTGCATCTGAAGGACACCAAAATCAGCATGGCCCTATAATAGGTTAGAGCATGGAACTAGGTCTCCAGACTCCTGGCTTCTAATGAGGACTCTGGCATGGATTTCATATTTTCCCCAGCTCATAGACTGCTTGATGCAAAATAGAGATTAAGAAGGACAAGAGATACAGGTTTCCAGATATTGGAGCGACACAGCAATCAGATGAAAGGCAGAGATAAAAGGAGGATGTTCTAAGATGATGGAAGTTGCAGAGGAGAAGGCGCTCAAACTAACAATGGGCAAACACTGTGAATGCACAAAGGTGTCACTTAAAAACAGGTGTCGTGCGTTGACATTAACGTTCCCTTGGCATGTCTTGGAAGAGCTGTGGCCTTGGAAAGTTACTCTTCCTATCCCTGTTGTGCGGCATGCTGTGTGTTGTCTGGCTGCTATCCTCCTCCCCAGAGATGGCTACATTTTAGGGGTGCCACATGTACAGTTTGTACCGCATTACCGGATCCAAAGAGATGAAAATACACCACTGTAATGTACATAATATGCTCTCATTTAACTGGATCCTTAGATTGCATCTCGCAAAACAGAACAGATATTACAGTAAACTCCATTATTCCCACACTGGAAGTAGACAGCATAGGCAGAAACAGACCATGGTAATTTGGTAAATAGCCTCTTAAATCTATCAAACACTGTCACTTTCTAAACATGTAAAGTATTTCCTCCTATGTGGCAGACATTAAATGGCTCCTACCTGAGACAAGTCATGGAGGTCACACTAGACCTGTCGTTACACAAACGGAGCTATTGCACTATTTAGGGGAAAGGGCTGCTTTTAACGCTTCCTCCAGAATCTCACCTCTCTGAGTTCGCAGGACGGCTCGTCACAGGTTTAAAGAGACTCACTCGCTCGAAGCAGCAGTACAGCAAATATATAAGACCCACGCTGAATGGCGTGAACAGGTCAAAGGTTTTGCAGACAAAATGTCCTCCTGTGACAGAGAAAGGAAGTACACTGCAGCCAGCAGATTACAGGGAGAGAGGGGAAAAAATACTAAGTGTCTCAATCTCCCTGTGCGCATGCGCGTGCACACACACACACTTTTGTACAGTTAAAAACTGCATCAGAAAAACAGTTTCATAAATCAATCTAGTAAGACTGACCAAATGGGTACCACGTACCACCCCCCCACTTAGCTCTCTGCCTCCCAAAGACCCAGGAAAGAGAGAGGCAGCCCCCAACCAGGTGGAGGGAATGTCACCTAAGAACAAAGCACCCTGCCTGCTGCTTCCACAGCACTCCCAGCCCAGGGGCCCAGACCGCAGCATGGCAGCACACTGTGTGCAACCCCTGACAGCGTGCAGCTCTCACTCCTCCCCAAGAGCCTCATGCTGGGGAAAAAACTGGGTTTGAAATGAAAATCTAGTTTAAAAACACAAGTCCTCTCAGTAGAGGAGTGTCTGTGCTCTCTGCCTTTAAGTGAGTCTGCAAAGCCACCCAAGCCCTGGAGAGGAAGGGGAGAAACAAAGGGAAAAAGATACCTGTCCGGATGATAGAGAGTCCTGTAAGGAACTGGCAAAGCAACAGCTGTTTGCTTAGAATTTCCTGCAGGTTCTCCTGACCCTCCACAGAGAAACCCTGAAACACACACTGAATGGTGAACATCTTCGCAAATCTGTTGGTTAACTGGGGGAGTCAAGGAATTTACAGCTAAATTTGTAACTTGCAACAGTTTCTATTCCCTGGGATAGAACTGCTAATGTCAGGACATTTCATGGCAAATCTCACCAAATCTCAAGCAGTAACTGTGGGAAGATGTCACATCCCCACTGTACTCTGGCTGATGGCTACGGTCACTCATTGCAGAGGAAAGGAGGAATGAACGTACCCCATCCGCCATTAAGAAATGCACCCCCTTGCGATCAGTGTTGTCCAAAACAAAATTCCGGAAAGCAGTGATGTTCTCTGGGCGGGTGATATCTCCATCTCCATCAATCCCGCCCTCTCCTAAGGGGAAAAGAAAAAGCAGTTATAAGCATGTTTGCAGAGTGCTTGCAGGAGACTGGGATACGCAAGCGATCAATGCGCTGACCTCCAATGATCAAACATTACCAACAGTCAGTGAGCAAGTACACACACCTTGGAAGCTGCATCAGGACCACTCCCACGAACTCTCACAAACATGATTTTTGCTAGAAAGAGGTCAGCACAATTTTATTTGGCTAGATTGCATTCTGCTTGCATTAGCCAGACTGAACCAACCCATGTTATAACTTGGTTTTAAAAAACTGCTTCAGCCTTGGTAAAGCACAGATTGTTCACTCCTCTAGTGGCTGAACAGGGCCTGACCATGCTACAACACAATATTGTCCCTTCTGTCCCAGAAGGAACAAGACAAAATTGGTCCCCATCAGAGCTTTAACAATGTCAGTTTCATAGTGTAGATGGACCCTTACTCTGAAGCACAGCTTTGTCTATGCCTGCCAGAGAAACTGCATTAGCAAACTTTTACTAATATCCATGATCATCAGCGTTCTCTGGGAAGACATTAACAATTATTTCAAAACTCACCGTAGTTTGACCTTACAGAACCCTGTTCATGTGCAAGTGTGCTCAGCAATCAGCTGGAAAGGGGGAAGATACGTTCAACAGTAGAACTGTTTTTAAAGGCAGCATTTTAGATTTCTCATATGGCTCTTTCAAAGGGTAGGGCTATATGTTCCCACAGCTGGTACACTTCTACCTCGATATAACGCTGTCCTCAGGAACCAAAAAATCTTACTGCGTTATAGCTGAAACCGCATTATATCGAATTCGTTTTGATCCACCAGAGTGCGCAGCACCCCCACCCCCCAAACACTGCTTTACCCATTATATCCGAATTCGTGTTATATTGGGTCGTGTTATATCGGGGTAGAGGTGTATTTTGTGTCCTAGAATAGACTCTAGATATTCAACTAACTCCCAGTCCTGTGGTATTTGTCATCTACTGTTGATTTCTATTCTCTGCATAGTTTCTGTGTCTGCTCTTTCTATTCATTGAATGACAAATGTACATTATCAAGAGAAAACAGCAGAGGTCAGGGTAAACAATAGTTCTTTAGTAATACAGTTCCGCATCAGTTATTCTGCCACTGAGAGGAGTGGGACTGGAAATTTTTTTCAGTCTTCTTTGCACTTAGCACAGGGTTCAAGGCGTTTTCCTCTCATCACCAAGAGTGGACTTTATATGTGCCTCACTAAATTTTAGAGCACATTAGGCCCAGACAAAAAGGGAAACATGAAAATGCATCAAAATCATTGAGCTATTCACTCTCATAGCTATCAACTCCCTCCACAAGAGCACTGACCAAGAGTGAGAGACGAAGATCCAAATGCTAGGATGATCCTTTTATCCACCTTGCTGCTCAATGAGAACTTTCCTCTTACTGATCTGACCCGGAGGTGCCAGACAACCAATAAAGTTCATGATCTGCAGATGTCAAAAGAGGCTTTGGCATTTCAAAATCAGCCAGAAAGTAACTAACTGACATCAGCGATAGGTTGTTTGCGGTTCTTGCTGGAAAGGCAGACTGGTTACTTCACTTTTTGCAATTCGGTCATACTTGGGTTTTCTTAACAAAGCCTGAGATTTGCTGGCAATCCCTTCATTCCACTTTCTACTAATAGATGCAGCAGATGGAATCAGAGCTACTTGCAGTTACCAGGAGTCCAAAATAACTTAAATCACCACATAGAAGGTGGAAAGATCCTGTAAAGAAGCAATCTAGTAATTAATGCTGGGGGATGGAGTCAGATCTAGGTTTCTATTCTTGGCTCTGCCAAATGATCCTTGGGCAAGCCATTTCATTTCTTTATGCCTCCGTTTCCCCATCTGTAGAATGGAACCAAACCACTGAGTTATTTTAAAGCACTTTGACAGCCTCAGATAGGAAAGTATTATTATAATACACACAAGCTGGAACCTGAACTGCAGAAATATAACTTGATGTTCAGACTTGCCACCCTCAATCCCCTATTACATGGCAGTTACTCTTCTTCCATAAGGATGGCTCTGCGATGGTCATTGTGAACCAATTTTTCTTAGATCCCTAACTCTAACAGACTATCAGTCCTCCGCCTAATATGAACTTGAACCTCTATAATGCAGGCGATCACACACACATGTACATGACCCATACCGTAATAAGGCTCGAAGAGCTCGCTGGAGGCAGAATAGAAATCCTCCAGTTTAAAATCATTTGGTCCTTTCAAGGTCATGCCGAACCCTTTCGCATGCCACTTCTTTCTCCAGAGAACGTACTCTGAGAAGCCACCAGGGCCAGCACACACATCAGCAAAGTAAAGCAGCTCTGCATCCCGCTCCTTGATTAGGGGCTTCTGCAAAAGGAAATTGGGAAAATTCTAGCAATCCAATAGCAACTTCCCACCAAGCATGCAAACTACTGCAGCCCACTGCTATATTCTTGCAACTCTAAGCGAGGGTCCCTGCCTCTTTAAAGCAGCCTTTGTCTCTAATGGTGCCCTGAGGAATCTTCCCCCACCCCATTTCCCCTTTCTTTGGGAAGGCATCACCAATTCAAAGGACAAGGGAGATCCTCACCCCATGAGAGTCCTTTGGGTTTGTGAACATGTGGTCGAAGACATAGTCTATGTTTGCCATCTTCATCGCCGCTCTGTGAATGCACAAAGGGGCACCTGTTAGTTTGCCCCAGGCTCACCAGGCTGCTGCAACCCAAAAGAGAAAGGGACTTCAAACCCAGAGGCTCTGCAGACCTGTTCAGGAAGAAGACTCCCCGGATCATCTCGTAGGGGTTGGACCTTGTCCGGGCTCGGCGCATCTCCTCTCCGTCCAGCTCATCAAACACGCTCTGCAAAGGCAGAACAAAAACTATGCTAGCCACGGCACAGACAGGAGGGAACAGCCAGCTCGGGTGGTTCCTAACCCAAGGGTGATTTTCTCCTCACAGTTATCTCTAGACTGGGTGACACCAGCACAGGAACATTTTCTGAAGCTGGCATCCTTCTTCAGTCACATGTCTACATCCAGTTCCTGGTCCCACACCATGCTCAATTCTTACAATGAGCTCAGGGATGGGGAATGGTGCTGGACTGACGACCCCACAGCGTAAGGCCTAGTTAGCCATAGATTAGGCAATCCCAGCACAAGCTCTTCCTCCCCCCCCCCCCTCCATGCACACACATCCCCCCTGACAAGGATGGTCTAAACTGGGAGGGAAAGGGGAGCACAGCAGACCAGGAAGAAGGCGTTTATCTCCACAGCTTCATTCAGTCTCTGGCTTCTCTGCTGACACCGCCACTGAAGGGGCCGTTATGTCTATTGCCTTTGTGGTTTGTGTGCTGTACACACTTGTTATTTCACACAGGTCGCCAGACAGTAACGACTTCCCACTGTTATCAACCCAGGCTGAGTCTGCACTGGTGGCAAAAGGCTTCCTACTTCACTGCCGACTGCCTATGCATCCCACCCCCACTAATGCCTTTTTACAAGCTCGCTTCCCTTCTCCTCCTCAACCCTAAAATTGCTCTCCAGCAGAGCATGCTCACCTTGCACTGCAGGACACTATGCAGAAACTCTTCTCGGCAGAATTCCGTTTCATCTTCAATTACCAGCTTTCTCTAGGGCAGGGCAATGAGAAAACCCCCCTCAGTTAGCTGATGCTGTGCCATTTCTTTTAGTGGGGCACTTCCCAGAACAAGCTTGTTGCATTATTCCTGTGTGTTACAACGCAACACGTGAGAGAGCCAGGCTGGGACTGGGAGCGGTGTCAAACGGCAACCCTAGTTTGCCCTCCGTGTGAGTTGAATGCAGAGCGCAGAAGCAGTCCCCGGGCTGTCTGACCCAACTGAGGGAAGCGGACAGCCCTGAACTGCCTCCAGCCCTAACCACCCCTCCAAGGAGCCAGGAAGAGAAGGATACTCTATCAAAAAAAGAGTCACAGAGCGCAACCCAGATGCTATCTTGTGATGTATGCATCAACGGCAGCAAAACATAGCAGTGGGACAACTCAACTTGACAATGCAATCCCCACAATGCCATCAGACTGGGACTGGTCTGACTAGGCACGTATCTGGTCCTCATCCCCATAATATCTGTGGCTCTCTGAAACTCTATTCAATGACAAGGCAGCATGCCAGTTACACAAGACTGAGCACCATCAGGCTAAACAAAAGGAGGAACTACTGGGACTTTGCTTTTCAGAGCTATACCTTCCCCACGGTCATCCACTCCTTCATCTCCTGTGCATCAGGGATTTCAGTGGTGCATTCTGGGAACCAGTCCACCTGTTCATAGGCACTGGGCTGCAAACGTAAGATAGGAGGATTCAAAGGCAGCTCATACTTTTTTCACAGAACCTGACAACCTAATAATTACAGCAGGCTGGCGCTCCAGCCCCATCACAATTTTTACACGGTAGGCTTCGTCCCAGGAGTTTTAGGGCTAAGTAAGCAACTTTCTTCCTAATGTGACACTTATCAGAAATAACTTTAGTACAACCAGAATGCTGACAATATCATGAAATAAAACAGTTGATGCACACCACCTCAAAGGGGTTCGTTTCAGAGGGACAGCAGGGGAGATGATTGTATGCAAAACTCTGTTACATCCTACCAGTGCTTAACATGTACGCTCTCCCCATGCCACTCTGAAAGGCCCTCTTGCTGGAGGCAGCTCTCACCAACATTTTACAATCTCAAGAGGAAATCATTTAAACTGTTGGGTAAGACTAAAATAACGCCAATCCTCCAGGAAGAGGAGCCGCACCCACTTGCTTTGAAATTGGAATTATTATTTGTATTACTCTAGTGCCCAGAAACCCATCACGATTGAGGTTTCATTGTGCTGGGTGCTGTACATACATAAGACAGAGTGTGCCTGTCTCCTCACAATCTATATTCGCCCTCAACCTTGGTTTTTTACCAGATATTTACCAGATATTTTAAATTTCATCTTATTATCAGCACCTTATCTGTCACTGCTGGGATGCCGATCAAGGATTTATTTTCATGTAACGACCTGTCTGTACTTCCCAAATTTCCTCCATGCTGAAAGACCTGAGAGGATGCAGGAACATAATTCCTCTGCATTTCGTATGGAATGTACTAACAAACACCCCTGGAAAATATACTAATTAGCAGCTACATGGGAATTAAATTTTACCACAAATTTTTTTTTGCCCCTTCCTCCCCCACTTAATACCAACTTTTATCCAAGCTGATAACCCCAAACACAGTGAAAAACTATTCAGAGGAACTGCCATGGCAAGTCAGAAGAGCGATCTATCTCAGGGGCTCTCAACCTTTTTCTTTCTGAGCCTCAGCCAACATGATACAAAAACTCCACGGCCCACCTATGCCACAACAACTGTTACTCCTGGAGGAATTCTGCACCAAACAATTAAAAATTCTGCAAAATTCTGCATATTTTGTCAACATAATGCAATATATTCACACCAGTTTCACTTATTTTGGTAATTTATTTAAACTATCATACAGAAAAAAAAAATCACAGGAACTGTTCAGCCTTTCCTAAAAACATGAAAGTTAAGTTATTAAAATTTGGTAACCAGTACCCTGCAATCCAGTTATAACTCTGGATTTTCATTTAAATTACATTTCAAAACACCAAACACCAAAATAAAAGTAAAGTAGAATGTC